>NC_082651.1:44654724-46023224 GCF_028023285.1 Balaenoptera ricei
GGGAGGAAAATGGCGGGGTGGGGGGTGGGTGGGTGGCAGTGGGATGAACTGGGAGATTGGGATTGACATATATATACTAATATGTATAAAATGGATAACTAATAAGACCTGCTGTATAAAAAAAATAAAATAAAATTCAAAAATTCAGAAAAAAAAAAAAAAGCCTGCAGCAGACACCATACTCCCCTTTGAGTTTGGGAACAAGGTAAGAAAAAAGTAAAAGGTATAAGGACTGAAAAATAAGAAATAAAATGGCCTTTATTTGAAGATAGGATTATGCACATAGAAAATTCGGAAGAACCTACAAATAAATTATTATAATTCATAAATCAGTTAAGAATACTAATCATCCAGGAATAAATGCAAAAAGCTTGGCCCAAGGCCTCTGTTAATGGATTGAATGTTTGTGTACCCCCAAAATTCATATGTGGAAACCTTAACCCCCAATGTGGCTGTATTTGGAGATGGGGCCTCTAAGGAAGTAACTAAGGTTAAATAAAGTCAAGAGTGGGGCCCTGATCTGGTAGGATTAGTGTCCTTATAAGAAGAGACTCAAGAGGGCTCTCTTGCTCTCTCTCTGCTCATTCTCAGAGGGAAGACCATGTGAAGACCATCTGCAAAGTGGCCATCTGCAACCCAGGAAGTGACCCTCACTTGGAACTGAATCAGCTGACACCTTAATCTTGGACTTTGAGCCTCCAGAACTGTGAGAAAGTAAATTTCTGTTGTTAAGCCACCCAGCTTGTGGTATTTTGTTATGGCAGCCCACACTGACTAATACAGACTCTGCAGAAAACTAGAAAAAATTATTGAGAGCCATTAGGGTAGACCTAAATAAATGGAGTAGTATAGCATGGATTGGAGGATAATCATTTTCTTCCAAGTGATCTGCAAAAGTACTTCTCAAACTTTACTGTGTACACAAATTTTATGAAGGGATCTTGTTCATGTGGTTTCTGATTCAGGAGATCTTGTGCATGGCCTGAGATTCCCCATTTTTAGCAAGCTGGCAGGTGACGTTGATGCTGCTGGTCTTTGAGCCACACCTTGGCTACTAAAGGTGTACAGATTCAATGAAATCCCACTCAGTGCCCTAGTACCCTCACCCCTTTCCTCCCTCCACCTCTCTCTCTTTCTGTAATATTAACTAGTGGTGTAACTTCCATGATTCTCATCACATGGTCAGTTGCATTTCCTCGAATCCCCCTCCTCCCTCCTGCAATGGATTATTCTGGAGTAAAGTTAGACATTATATAATTTCATCAGTAAATACTTCAGTGGGAATCTTTTTAAAGCATTAGTACAATGCAGTTATCACATCTAAAAAAAACTGACACTACTTAAGAAAAAATCAAATATGTAGAACGTTTCCAACTTTCACCTCTTGTTTTCTTACAATTATTTATTAAGAAAGTTAACGTAGTTTCTCTTTTCCTCCATGATGTGGTTCGATATGTACCTCCACCTCCTCCATTACCCATAAAATGATAATAGACCTATAGATGAGGCTTGATGAGATCTGGCTTTTTTTTTCTTTTTCTTTTTCCAAGAATACTTCGGAGGTGGTGGTGTATACTTCCCACGGCACTTAAGAGAAGGCACATAACATCTGTTTCTGTTTTTCATGACATTAAGATTGATCAGCTTTTCACCTACTGGTTTTAGCAGCCATTGGTGGTATCTGCCCAAGTTCACTATTTTGTTAGGGGTTGCAAAATGGTGATATTCCAATTCCATCATTTCTTATTTACTTAGGTGGAATTCTTCTCCTAAAGAAGAATTTTCCCTTTCCATCTATTGTTACCCAGAGGTATAGTTCATATAGGAAAGGGGGAATAAATACTTGATTCTTTTCCTTTGTTTGCCAGTCTTCAGAATAATGATTTGAGTCTCTGGCACTCTTAAAAGGTGACTAATTTTTTAAAAAAGTGTTGTTATCAACTCCGGATTTCCCACTTTCACTGTGTTTCAATTTTTGGTAGATATCATTCTTTTCAAGGTTTCATTTTCCATCTGTGGTCAGTGGGAGCCTTTTCAAGTTGTCTGCTGCATACTTTTGCCACAACCCCAATGAGTCCGCAGCTTCAGCCCCGTTCACTTCTTAGCATTTATATCCTTTTCTGACCTACAGAGATTTTTATCTGGTTTTTGAGCCCAAGTTTGGATTTTTGTCTTTTTGTCTTTACACTTTATCATTGCTTTCTTTATGAAGCAGAGTGGTGAATCACTGCACCAGCTTGAGTGAAAAGTCGAAAGAATTTTTGAAATGATCATCCATTTGTAAGATACCTTAAACAATAAAGATTGAAATTTCAGTGCATGATGACATAAGATGAAAGTTTCATGATCATGAAACACATGTAGGGAGATGAGAGGTCCAGAAAGGGTCAAGCTGAAGATGTGTGGTCTTGACCACAGGGTGGAGGAAGGGAATGTCAGAACTCCATGTTTACTGTGTACATTTCCCCACAAGTCAGCCATAGGAAAATGTTGATCATTCTCATTCTAGAATGTGAATTAGCCACTCTCAGCAAGTTATTTTGCCTTAAGTTTTAGCTCAAAGGACTCTTCCAGGTAATGTTTATCCACAGATTCTTGGATGGGGTGACCTACATACCTGATGTAGAGAATAAGCACAAGCAGGTAGAATGCTCTCCCAAAGAACTGTCCTATGATGTGTATTTTTATTAGACTGGGCTTTTCCTCTACAATGACATATCCAATATTTTAAGTTCTCAAATTGATACTGTAGAAATAATCTGTTCATTTTCTATTTTTAAAGAATCCCCTTTTTAAATTTACATTAATTTTTGAATAGTTAATATTTCAAAAGGATGTGTGTTTCTAGTTAAAATGATTTTTTCTATGCTGAATGAAACTGTCTGAAATATGTTTATTAATTTAAAAAGACAAATGTGTGTGTGTTTAAAGTATTGTTTTGGGTTTCAATGCTATCATCCTTATCTGGAATCACAAGAATCTCTGCCCTTTCTCTTTCCCAAATGTTCATGATTAACCTTTTAAATTGGAGCTAAGTAGCGAAAAAACAAATATATACATCAATAAATAATTATTATTTTCTGAGATACTCTTGAAATCTGAAAAGTTTCTTTCAATTTACTTTAAATTATTCTTAAGTTTAGAATAATTGAGCACCTTCTTCTGGTAGGAAAGATGCTAAAATTAATCCTAGACTGATATTGCATTTTTCTGAGGAGTATTATAATTTAAATTAATTCACCTTATGTTAGTTAATGCAGTTGAAACAAGTTCAGTTTCTTTTATATGTATTACTTGAGTGGAGGTTCAGACTATTGGCATTAAAAAGTAATGTGAAAAAAAGGTAACAAATAAAGTGTTTGATGGTTGATAAGGCCTAGACTTCTTAGTTATGTTGTGCATGAATCCACAAACACCAGATTTTGGAAAGCGAGGTCTCACTAAATGGGCTGGGTGGTTTTAACATTCCAATGTTGACTGAAATCAGTTAATTTCCCCATAACATTCTTGTTTCTGCTAGAGTTACTTTGCTGATAGTTTTTTTTTTTTTTTAATTTTTTAAAATTTAAACTTAGGTACTTTTTATAAGTCTTTGGATTTTCAAATTTTGTAGACAGGCGATCCAAAGGCAGGCATGAAGTTTAGGAAACCAGGATCTCTGCCTTGGCTTCCTCCTTCTGTCACCTCCAGGAGCTTGCTGCAGGCACTAGGAATATGACTGAGAAGGCCCTCTGACTTGGAGCTTAGCGGCACATGAGATGACAGATCTAAAATGACCGTGCTACCACCACCTCTTTCATGTTGGGTGCAATATGGTTCTGAATTGCCTTGTTCTCAGTTTTGAATCGGACAGTTTAGTTGCTTGCAAGAGCTACATTTTACCCCATCTTTTAAATGCTCTTTGCATTTCCCTCTGGTATTTTTAGTTATATGTGTTTTATTCTTGTTACTAATGTAATAAATTTATTGTAAATATTCAACATGAGAGAAATACAATGTAAAAAATGAATGCGTTCAGCAATCTCATTGTAGCAGATGCTGTTGGTGGCCCCATCCACAACCATTCACACTTGTCAGTTTCATACACTTGTCAGTTTCATGCATCACTACCAGCACCAGAAAGTTCTTGCCTGCGGACTTTGCTTGAGGGCCCGCTCTACCTGTGTTTGGGATGGTTGGAAGTGCTGGGGAATGAGTAACCTTTGGGATCCCTCGACCAGTGACTGACAGGATGCATGAGTAAGTATCTCAGCCTCCTTGCCTCTTGGTTGGGATAACTGAAGATAATGAATGTTCTGCAGTCTCTCCCAGCATTCCCTGTTGGGATTAAGCTGAAATTGCCCACAGTAGCAACTTGCTTGAAAGCACACTTTCTAATGGCTTCCTTCCCTTCCTGGTATTACATCTCCACTCCCCTACTGAGGTTTCCGGGGATCACTTCCCAAATGAACCACTTGTACTTGTTCCTTCTGGGAGCACCTAACCTAAGGTACCCGTCATCCAAGGATGACACCATGACTTTAAATTCTCACTCTTCTCACATGGATGTGAAGAAACTACACTGTTCTAGGGACTTTCTTGAGTGCTCTTAGGCTGAAAATTTAACCAGAAATCCTGTTCATTATTTAGGAACTGAGTCAGGTTGCCTGTTCCCTCTAGACAGTCATTTATCTGGGTTTCTCCAACTTGGCACCACTGACATTTAGAGCGGGATAACTTTGTTGCGGGAGCTGTCTTGTGCACTGTAGGATGTTTAGCAGCGTCCCTGGTTTCTATCCACTAGATGTCAGGAGCATCCCTGACCTGAGTTATGAAAACCCAAAATATTTTCAGACATGGCCAAAAGTCCCTGGGGGCCAGAGTTGGCCCCAGCTGAGGACCACTGAGTTAGATCCAAGTTTATGTGGGTCTAATGTGGCGAGTTTGTTTAGGGTACTTAAAGGCTTTCTGATCACCCGACAGGAAGGAAAGGACAGATTGAAGATGACCTGAAAAAAATCTTTGTGGTTATCCCCTTGCATTGGAGCTACCTCCTCCCAATAAAATACATATAAAAGGTATATATTAGAAGAATTTTTGTATGGCAGTAAGGGTTCTTGGGTGGTGATACTTAGTCTGAGAGAAGTTAACATCCTTAGAGAAGGTGGCAGCTGGCTGGTGTCCTGAAGTAACTTGGGAAGTTACCACTGAATTTCACAGAATGCCCAGTGGATGCAATTCTTCAATAAGAGGGAGTTCATGAAGACCTGGGAATTCCTGCTTTCAGTATGCAGGTGGATAAAGAGCATTTGATGTTTCCACCTGCTGCTCTTCTGGTTTGGTGTAGGGGAAACCCAATCCCAGATGCAGATGGGAAGCCAAGAATTCTTTCCACAAACAAGAGTCAATCAAATTACATCCTAGAGCGACATAGGGTGGGAATCGAACAAGTATTTGACATACTTTGTTTTCACACTAGGTGTGATAAGATAAGACTGTCCAATGCCAGGGAAATTGTTAGGGAAAAGAGATAGATTATCATCTAGTTGGTAGTTTAGAATTCCTGACTCCTCCCTCAGTTCTAGTTCTAGTTCTCAAAGGCTTGACCGATTCCTTTCATATACCCTGGGAACATAGTCCAGACTTATCTGAGCTGTACCTTTACTCACCTCAAATATGAGATATCACTTCTCCTTTTCAAAGTGACTCCACTTTTTCCTATGTTGAAAACTGCAGTGGCTGATTCTGTCCTCAATTTGGAATCTTGAGGGAAGGCATAGGAAAGTCAGTCTTTTCTAAAATGATTGGATTGGCATGGGAAACATGCTACTGCAGCCTCTGTTTCATGGTCGACGGTGGTGATTCTCAAAGTGTAGTTCCAAAACCAGCCGCAGCACCATCTCCTGGAAACTAGTGAGAAATGTAGATTCTCAGGCCCATCCCAGATCTGTTGAATTAGAAACTCTGGAGGTGGGGCTCAGAAATCTGTTTTGTAACAGGCTCTTGGGGGTGATTCTGGTTTGCACACTCAGGTTTGAGATTATTGGTCCATGTTATAGGGGAAAAGGAAAAGTGAGGATGTGACTTTCAATCAGGCTCCTACTTGGATTCCTGCACCCGGGAGGGTCCTTGTCTTCATCTTGTTGCCCAGGGAGGCCCTGACACCAGGCCCTGAGGAAGATCACCCCTCCCATAACTCAGACCTCTGTGTAGCACCAAGGACATAGACACGGGGAGCGAGATTTCCTGGGACCAGGGAGCAAGGCCTGCCTAATTCTCAGTAACAGGCAATGATCTCCCTTGTTGGAAATGTCATTGCAAACTGCCTGCCAAACACAGCACCGGGTGAACACTGGTGCTGGCCTGTGGAGATGCTTCCTCTGCCCGTTCCCTAAAACAAATGAGAACAATGGCCATCTTTAAACAGTTCCAATGATGTGCCAGGCACCGTGTTAAATCAGTCCTGTGTGTGTAAGTTTCATTTAACCCTCACAGCATCTCTCTGTGGTGGGTACTTGCTATGGACTGAAAGTCTGTGCCCCTCAAATTCATATCTTGAAGCCCCAACCAACCCCCAATGTAATGGTATTTGGAGGTGGGGCCTTTAGGAGGTGATTAGGTTTAGATGAGGGTAGTCATGAGGATGGATCCCCCACTGATGGGATTAGTGTCCTTATAAGAAGAGGAAGAGACCAGAGCCCTCTCTCTCTCCACCATGTGAGGACACAGTGGAGAGGGGACATCTGCAAGCCAGGAAAAGCAACCTCTCCAGAACCCGACTCTGCTAGCACCCTGATCTCAGGTTTCCAGTCTCCAAAAATGTGACAAATAAATTTGTTGTTTAAACCGCCTGGCTTATGGTATTTTGTTATGGCAGCCAGACCAAATACAGTACTATTATCATCCCATTTTATAAATGAAAAAAGAGGTTCAAAAAGACCGAGTCACCTGTCCTGGTTCACCCAGCTAGTGAGCAGCAGAGTAGGTTTGGTTGTGGCCTGTGTGATTCTGTCCTTGTCAACCTGAAGGTCCCCGTCTCCTGGGTGGCTGAGGGTATAAATCCCTGCTTTTGGCTGAAACCTTAGTGACAGGGCCCTCCTGTCTCATCCATCACCAATGCCCGGCCTTTGACCCTTCCTCAGTGATCCAGGCCTCAATTTTCCTGTGCGCTTCCTCTTGACTCCACAAAGTTGTCCAATTTGGAGAGTAGCTATATTGACCTGCTCTGTTCAAAATCACTCTAAGGCCCTTGCACGGGCCTCTGTTCCCTCCTCCTCTCTTGCTCCTCCCCCATGAACCCACTCTCTCCTGGTGACTTGTTCAAGTACCACTGACAGACTCTCTGCTCTGAGAAGGCAGTTCTCTACCTCTCAAGACTATGCTCTCTCGTCTTGAGGCTGCTTTTATTCACTCTAAGCAGACTGAGGCCTGGCCTGGCCCTTAGAAGGTGGATTGCCATATCTTTGCCTGTGTTGTCTGTGTTTGCCTTACTTCTTTGGTGAGCTCAGTACTGAAACCCCTGTGTATTGTCACTCAATGAGGCTGAAGCAGAATTCTGAGGAGAAGGGCTCAACTGGCTAACTTTTATGACTGAGGAAAGATGGTGTGTGTGTGTATGTGTGTGTGTGTGTCTGTGTGTTGCTTGGGGGGTGCTATTGGCAGAGAGGGAATGGTGCTATTCTGGATGTATCTATGTTTGCTCTGACATTTCATGTTTGCAAAACCTCACAGCTTGATGTGTTGATCCAATAAAATCATCCAGGGAGTGAAATAAAAATACCCAGAAGATTGGTGGGCAGGAGAGCTGACTGTGTGTGAAAGACACCAGAAAACTCTTCTTGTCACCCAAAGTATTGCTAGAAGGAAAAAAAAAAAAAAACAAACAGTCAAGGAAAAAAGACCTAGCAGGCAATAGGGGGATGGCAGCCCTGAGTTTGCCTTGGGCCTCTCATGATAGGCTTTTATCTTGTTAGAGCTGACTGGCACAGAACTTATTAACAAATTTAGAAGTGTTCTTTCCTTGGACTATTTTGGACGTTATACCAACTTTTTCTGGTGGGTTTTTGAAAGGACTTTATTATGTCAGTTTGGCCTGGGACCCAGGAAATGAGCTGGCACTCTTCAAAGTCAATAAAACATCGTCTGTCATAGAATTTGCAGGTGTGACTCAGTTCCTGCACTAAAATATACAGTAGGAGGCCAGGGCTGAGGAGCCAGCCCTTCGGCAGGCCTAACGAGCGTGCTCTGAGCAGTCTGGAATCTTCTGTGTGCTGTCTAGGTTTGAAGTGACTTATCTGTGGGAGGATCAGACCTGCTACCCTCAGCACCACGCAGGCCACTCTTGCCCCTGGGAAGTGCAGGAGAACCCCCTGTTGTTTCCCTGGGGCTGGTTGCAGGTCACCCTACAGATGTGCTTTGACATCACACATGACTTTCATCTTCCAAAAGAGAGGAATTTTATTGACAGGCTCATGGCACAGGTGGTGGCCACACTGGCCAAAATCTGAGTCTTTTTTCTAGATGAGGTGGGTTCCAGGATATTAAAGGGAGTGATCTTGTGTTCAGAACCTCACTTCCCCAAACTGTCTGTTGCCTACAGGATCTTCCCCCCGGGGAAAAGAAGCAGGCTGATTGATGTCCCCTGGATGAAGTGCTCCCACCTTGGCCCGTCTCCCCCAGCCTTTCTCTTGTATGAAATTCCTTTTGAAGATGATGATGTGTTCATACTTCAGGTGGAACAGTGATTTTTCAATCTTTTTGGTCACAGGACCTCTTTATACTTCTAAATTATTGAGGACTCCACAGAACTTTTGTTTCAGTTGGTTATATCTATTGACATTTATCATATGACAGGGGTCAGCAAACTGTGGCCCGTGGGCCAAATCTAGCCCATGACTGTTGTTTGTAAATAAAGTTTTAGTGGAACACAGCCAAATGCATTTGTTTATGTATTGTCTATGGTTCTTTAACGCTCTAATGGTAGAGTTGATTAGTTGTACTAGAGACTGGCTGGTGAAGCCTAAAATATTTATTATCTGTACCTTTATAGGAGAAGTTTACTGATCGCTAATATAAAAAGTAAAATGAGAAATGTTTAAAATATTTATTTATTAATTCATTTAAAAAATCAGTAATAAATCCATTACAGGAAAACAGACTACTTTTTTTTTTAATTGAAAAATGTCCATACTTTCCAAAATAAAATAAAACAAAAAATATTTAGTGAGACTCAGAGTGGTGTTGTCTTCCATTTCTGCAAATTCCTTTGATGTTTTGCTTAATAGGGACAGCTCAATTCTCATCTGCTTGCATTTAATCTGTTGTGGTATGTTGCTTTGTTTGAAGTGGGTGAAGAAAATCCAGCCCTGTAAAGGTATGTAGTTAGAAAAGGGAGGGGTATCTTAGTAGTCATTTCATATATTTATGGTTGTTTCCCTTTGACTACAACAAATCTTGACAAGTGGTAATTTCTAGAAGGCTGCATGTAGAATCTGAAACCATAGCAATGAAAATTTCATACTCTGTTACGTTAAAATCCACTGGTCTAAATTGTACTTTGAATGGTTCTTATACCCATGTAAGATTTTTGTAACATCATGCATTAATTATTTTGAAAATATTAGTTCACTGAGTTATTCATATCTTCCAAATGTTGACATATTTCATTTTGTGTCATATCAAAACATCACATTTGTTAATATCCCCATCGAGCTCATTAGAAGAGTCTTTAAGCTGTCAAACGCATGATGGTGCATAGAGTTTTCCAAAATTCTAATTTTTGCTTGAGAGCTCAAATTTTATAATTGACATCAAACTCTGCCAGTTGTTTTGCTTGTCGAGATCTGCTCATTTCATTCATTTTCAAGAAAATGTCTGCCAAATACTCAAATCTGTATAACCATAGTTTGTCTGTCAGTCAGTTAAAGTGGTGTCCCATTTAAAAAAAGACTAATTCAGTTTTCAGCTCTAACAATTGCACAAGAGCATTTCCCAGAGGCAACCATTCAATAAGCAGGAGAAGTGCTTTATGTATATTTTTTATGTATTCACACAGCATGTTATATAAGATATATATATATATTCAAAGGTTGCAATTAAATAAAGTTAATATTTCTTACAGCTTCATAAAGGACATTTTTAAAGTAAAAGTGTTTTTTCTTTCTTGTGAGTACATGGTGAGAAAGACATACACTACGAGGCCACTGCCTTGATATATGCTTAGGCACCAGCAGTTTTACCCTCCCCCTTACTGCTTTTGGATCATCCGTGTGAATGTCCAAATAGTGAAGAAGACAAATAACATCTTACTATTATTATGAACATAGATTTGACCTTGTGGATCTTTTTTTATTGAAGTATAGTTGATTTACAATGCTGTGTTAATTTTCACTGTACAGAGAAGTGATTCAGTTTTATACACACACACACACACACACACACACACACATGTTCTTTGGTGGGAATGTAAGTTGGTGCAGCCACTATGGAAAACAGTACAGAGGTTCCTCAAAAAACTAAAAATAGAACTATCATATGATCCAGCAATCCCGCTCCTGGGAATATATCTGGACAAAACTCTAATTCAAAAAGATACACGCACCTCTATGTTCATAACAGCACTATTCACAATAGCCGAGACATGGAAACAACCTAAATGTCCATCAATAGATGAATGGATAAAGAAGATGTGGATCTTTGAAAGTGTGTCCATGGGCCACTCTTGGAGAACCTGCTGAGGTAGAGAGGGAACAAATTGAATTAAATTCTGCTGGTTCTAGGAGATGCCATGTGGGGAAAGGGTGATTAAGTCCTGTTGGGAAAATGCAATGTATTCTATCACAGTGTTGGGATTTCCCAGTGCTCATTAGCTTTTAAATGCTCTGAGAAGTCCTCGAGAAAATTAATGTCTTTGAACTTGGGATTTTTCTAACTCATTTGGGCAAAACATCCGTTTCACTTTTTCAATATATGTGAATACCCTTTGGGAAACCGTGGCTTTTGGGGTGTATACGTGGCTGTTGGGATCCCTGAAAGCAGGCTGTGACGGGCTGAGAAGTGATGTGTCGGGGGAGGGCTCGGAGAATAGGCGGACCCTGGCCTGAGACCACCCCTGGGGCATCTTTTCTTTGTTCCTGGGCTGAGTTCCTGACCACAAAGCCAGTGACTGAGCCCTTGGAAAGTATGCAATAGTGTAATCCTCCCACCCGTGTGCCTACTCCTTGCGGAGGATGCCAGCAGATCTGCAGAATTGCATTTTTCACATTGCTGGGTGGATTTTGAAGAGCTGAGCCAGGCAGAAAGGCCCAGACGTCTGCCCTGAAGGCGGCAGGTATGTCTCAGGGGTGCTTAGCAGTGAGGGGTTTATTTCTCTCTTCCAGCCCCTGTTTGTGTTTGTGGGTCTAGAACCTCAGCCACCTGGCCATAGGGTTCTTGTGATGATTGGGTGCAGCCCCTTTTTAACTGTGACAGGCTGGGGACTCCGAGATGGCACAGGCCTTTCTAGGGGCCCTTCTCCTGAGGATTTACTCTGTACAGCCCATCCTCCGAGAAGAAAATTCCCTGTCTAAGGAAAAACACCGAGTGTGATGATTCATCCTCAGTGAAGTTGAACTGCTGAAGTTTCTTCCTCAGTTGCACTCCCTTCCCTCCTGACAAATACCTCCTGTCAATTTGTATACACACCCCTTGGTTGTGGCTTCCCCAAACTGCCCCAAGGCTCTGTGCCTGCATAGTTTAAACAGATGTGTGTCATGGTTTTTCCTACAGATAACGACAAGTCTGCAAAGGGAGTGTGTGCTCTTTCTGTACGAAGTCTTTCCAGACACCCACCCAGACCCAGGTATTCCATCCTGCCCGTGGGTCCCCTCTCTGGTTGATGCCACCAAGGTTGTGGTGTAATTCTGGGCAATCACTTCAAGAGCCTATTGTTGGGCGTCCACTGTGGGCAAAGTGATTCCCAAGGTGTGTGTGTGTTTTGGGGGGGGGTACAAAGTCAATTAAATCGCCCAGTGCGGGAAAGCAAGATGTTCACAAATCTCCCTGGGGGTGAGGAAGTTGGCGGGGGTTTGGGGGTGTGTGAAGCAGGAGCCTGGAGGGCAGGGCAGGGACACTTTTGACTGGAAAGATCCCAGGAGGCTGCCTGGAGGAGGAGGCATTTCTGGTGGTCCTTGAAGGTTGACCAGAAGGCTGCCGGGACAGGGTTTGTGTGACAGTGGGAGGTGCAGAGTGTGAAGGCCCCTGCACACAGTGATGTGTGGGTCAGGCTCAGGGGAGGGGAGGGAGGTGTGGATAGGGAAGGGAGGAAGAGGGCACGAAGGCTGTTAGCCAAGACAGGTGAGAGGGAGTCAGGATGTTGGTGGTGGGACTACAAAGACAAGGGAGGGTGACCCTTAGTGTCCTCCTCTATGAATGAGTGGGGCATCAGACTGGATCCGTGGGGTGGAGAGGGCAAGGGAGATGGGACCGTCCCACCCCAGTTCATTTGAGCATACCCGCTTTTACCTGTTCTAGACTCTGCATTTTGGCAATGGACTCATTCAAACCAAAGATTCTGTTGCTTAAAAAAATACACTGAAAATCACCAGGCAGCATGTCTGCTAAGGTTCCTCCCGTCTCTAAATGTATCCCACACTTCTCGGTAACCTCAGCTTCCTGATGTTTTCCGGATATTTTCTTATGATTCTCAAGCATTTGGCCTTTGTCCATACTCAGTGACAAGCTTCTAGAAGGCAGGGAGCTTCTATACGCTTTGATTGTTGTTAAAACACCCAGCAGGGGTGTGAACACAGGCCTTCCATAACTGCCGCTGGGGTGCTGCCGCCGGTGTTCTGAGCAGGCTTCTGAGTTCCCACTGTTTCCCTCTCTCTGAAAACTGGCCAGTGGGCGCCTAAAGGGTTTGATGAAAATGACACTGAACTGGGCAGGAGACCTGGGTTAAAATTCTGCCTGCCATTCCCTAGCCCTGGGACTGGGGCCATTCACACAGACTCTCTTGTTCCTGGTTTCGTTTTCAGTGACATAAGGGAGCTTTTTTTAAAAGCCATGTTTCCCAAATGTGACCACAGAGAACTAGGATGACTACAGGGTGTCCAGACACATTATGAAGACATAATGTCGTGTATATATGTAATTTATTATTAAAGTGTTACTGAGTTCATAGTGCCTGTTAATGGCAAATGTAATAAAGACTAACGTTTATTAAATGCTTGCCGGTTGTGAATTATGGTGAGTGCCTGCCTCAGGTTGGACTTTCAAGTCCAGAGAAGAGAATTTGTATGCAGGAGACTCATGTAGGGTTTCTCTGAGAATGGAAGAAGCAGGGCAGAGGAAGAGAAGAAACCAAGCAGGGGTGTGATTTTAGGTGAAGCCCCAGTCTCAGCCTGATCGCGTGGGGGGCTCTGGAGTGTAAGTTACATTGTGGAGTTTGTCCTCACTGATGGCAAGGGAAATGGGCTTTCATATACTGACCCCGGTCCATTGCGGGCTCAGGGTCACCTCAGTGGGGTGATGGTGGTGTTGGGGGCTGTGAATTCCCAGGTACTTCTGGCTTTTTGTGTCACACCACAGAGCAGCCTTGGTAGCCTTCAAACAGTTTTCTGACAAGAGTTAGAAAGAAGATGAAGGGAAAAAGACCCAAGAAACCATGTGAATGCTCTGGTGGTCCTGGTGGAGTGTTCACAGGACCTGCTTGCTCATTCTCAGCTCACTCAAACTGACAAAAGAAATTTTCACATATTGAGATATAGGGAAGTCATTCTGGCTTATCCATGAATTAACCTGAATTTTACACTAACTAAAATAGCCTGTTTATGGCCTATCAAACACACATTGTACATGTGCTTTAATTATTAGAGAAAAGCACACACTGACCAAAAGTAAAGAATGTCCATGTTAAAAATAAAGATTAAATGCCTCTCTTCCTGGGACGCCAATGCTGGTACTCCTTTAATGATAAGACACCCTCCGCAGGTGCAAGGCCATGCTGACTTGCTATGTACATGCTGGTCTGTTCTTTTTTTTTTTTTTGAAACCTTGAAGAAATGTATCCCTGACTTTAATGTTCTTTGCTCTGACAAGGTATAAAGCTGTGCTGGAAACCATGCTTCTCTGGGACAGTTTCTCTGAGTAATCTGGGAAGTGGGCATCCGGGCTAGCCCTCAGTTTGGCTCAAATAAACCTCTTTTCTATTCTTATTCTTGATTGTTTATTGATTATTTTTGTTGACAAATCCTTCCCACAACCTTGGGAAGTAAGTATTATTGTCTCCATTTTACAGGAAACTGAGGCACAGAGAAGTTAACAAACTTGCCTATGGTCACACAGCTAGTAAGTGGCAGACCCAAGATTCAAAGCAAGAAGCCCATGCTTTTACCACCATACTGCATGGTGCTTCCCCGAATACAGCAGCTGTCATGTGTGTAATCAAGAATGTTTGGGGAAAGAGTGAACAAGATATTGGAGGGTCTGTGTGGCAGTCTAACATTCGATGACATCATGAGCTCTTGCCTGTTTGTGCTCTGATTTCAAAGCAATTTCAGGGGCAATTTGGATTTCAATTATTTTCCGCCTTAACAATCATTCTGACTGAAGCAATTTAAATCAAAATCATAAAGGTCCAACCGTAGTTGGTTAATAGCTATGAAAACAATGGCCAGAGGTGAAAGATTTTTAAAGAACTACAAGGCATTTCTGTTGGCAGAATAATTGAGAGGTGGCTGTTTGGGCGGGAAGCAAGGTGATCTAGATTTCTAGTTTCAGTAAAATTACTTAACTGACAGCATATGGTTCCCAATCACTGTAGCAGACCAGGGAGGTGTCTTTTAAGTGGGGAACATGTGGAATGGTGCAAGATGGAAGATTCCTTAATATGGCAAAACGAAAAGCTTGTCTTCTAGTCACTGTTAAATTCTTGGCATTAATTGTCTCTTCCCCCCTGTAATCCTGTGTTCATGAGGATAGTGACACAAAGTTCCCATCATGGGCCGCTTTGAGACTTCCATGGGTGGTAAAGCACTCTACACCTGTGCCGTGTGCAATACAGTCAATTGTTGAGGGCGCTCGGGAGGTCTTGACCTAGACTCACAGTGGTTCTCAATCAGGGACAGTATCCTTGCCCTCCCCAAGGGTTCTTGGAAATATGGGAGGAATCACAGTGAATAGGTTGTCTCATGGTGAGTGTATGTGAGCTACTGGAATTTAGTTCCCAGGGGACTAGTGGTGCTAAATAGCCTGCAATGCACGGGACAGGCCCACTTGAGGAAGAAGTCTCACTCTGAATGCTAATGACACCAACACTGAGAAACTCTGGGAGAAGTGATTTGAAGAAAGTGAATCGTCTTCAAGTATGAGACACCATGGCCTCTGAAATGACTTACACTTTTCCATGTACCTCTGGAAGACCACATGTGAAATTAGGTGGAGACCAAGCATCTCAGCAGTTAAGACTGCTCAGGATGGACTTGCCCTTGTCTTCGGTAGTGAGTTCCCCATCACTGGAGGTATTCAAGAAGAGGCCTGTTGACCTCTTGGGAGGGATATTGTGAAAGGGATATCCAGCCTGAAGAAGAGGATGGATTAGATGATCCCTGAGAGGTATCCTAGTACCAAGATACAAGGATTCTTCTTATGGTTTATTCTCAGAATTCCAGGTGAGGCTTGGGAAGAAAGGAGTTAAAACTGAAAATCCCCCTGCATATGTGTGAGGTCTAGTCTGAGAAACAATGTTGGACTGAAAGAACATGAGTCTAGTATTAAGAGATAAAGGAAAAAGCACATCGTGTTGGAAAGACCTCTGGGTGAGGAGTCAGCCAGCCCTGATTCCTGTCTCCACTGGGATCTCGCTGGTGAGTGTGGTGCTGGGCTCATCACATTTTCTCTGCATCTGTCAGGTGATGGCTCTCAGTGGTTCAAAGCTCAGAATCTGTGATTCTATAGTTTAGGGGTAGACCGTGTTCTTTTTTTTTTAAGATTTTTTTTTTTTAATGTGGACCGTTTAAGAAGTCTTTATTGAATTTGTTACAATGTTGCTTCTGTTTTATGCTTTGGTATTTTGGCCACAAGGCAAGTGGGATCTTAGCGCCCCGACCAGGGATCGAACCTGCGCCCCCTTCATTGGAAGGCGAAGTC
This sequence comes from Balaenoptera ricei, assembly GCF_028023285.1. Classification (NCBI taxonomy): domain Eukaryota; kingdom Metazoa; phylum Chordata; class Mammalia; order Artiodactyla; family Balaenopteridae; genus Balaenoptera; species Balaenoptera ricei. Next base: position 44,670,829 of record NC_082651.1, read on the forward strand.
TTACCCACTGGACCACCAGGGAAGTCCTCTAGACCATGTTCTTTGACATAATTCTACTGTGGCCTTAGGTAAGTACTTTATGATTCTTTCCCAATATGTGAAATAAAAATAATGTCTATTTTTTTTTTCTAATTCACAAGGAAATAGAATCAAGTAAGCTTGATGGCCAGAATACCTACCTTAAAAGTAGAAAGGATGGTAACGTAAGTGTCATTTTGAGATTTTCCTTCTCTAACACCACCTAAATGTTCTAGTACCAGTGGGTAAACGGGTCTCACTAAGTTGTTTGCATCCTTCACAAATCCTTGATACCCTTCTTTTTGGAGTCCCGTGCTTCATCATAGCGAACATATAATATTCTCACATCCCCATTAAATAAATTTACATATAACAGTATGTTTTTTATTCTGATAAAATGTTTTATAAGCATTTAATTAAATTATACTGAGTTTTATATTTTGGAGATGATGAATTTGTTTTTTTCTCCATCTCAAACCTTCTTGGTAGGCCCTTTAAAAGCTCAGAGCTACTTGTCACTGTAACTAATAATGCTTCGTAAATGTCTTTAGAGAAAAGACTTACGTCAATTGGTAGAAAGAAAAAAATTCCCTTCTCAGAGCCTCCCTCTATGCTCCAATAGGCTAGCCCTTTTATTTATTTATGTTTTATAGCATTTAAAAAAATATCTATTTATTTATTTGGCTTTGCCGGGTCTTAGTTGTGGCACATGGGATCTTCGTTGCCATGTGTGGGATCTTTTAGTTGTGGCATTCGGGATCTTTTTTTTTTTTTTTTTAATTTATTTATTTATTGGCTGAGTTGGGTCTTTGTTGCTGCGCGCGGGCTTTCTCTAGTTGCAGTGAGGGGGGCCACTCTTCATTGTGGTGCATGGGCTTCTCATTGCAGTGGCCTCTCTTGTTGTAGAGCATGGGCTCAGTAGTTGTGGCACACGGGCTTAGTTGCTCCGCGGCACGTGGGATCTTCCCGGACCAGGGCTTGAACCCGTGTCCCCTGCACTGGCAGGCGGATTCCCAACCACTGCGCCACCAGGGAAGCCCGCGGCATTCGGGATCTTTAGTTGCGGCATGGGGATCTTTTAGTTGTGGCATGCGGGATCTAGTTCCCTGACCAGGGATTGAACCCAGGCCCCCGGAACTGGGAGTGTGGAGTCTTAACCACTGGACCACCAGGGAAGTCCCGGTTAGCACTTTTAGGTCAAGATGGATCTGGGCACAGGAAAGGGGGACATGGGGAGGCCATTGGTAATGGCCAAATGCCTGCAGCTAATTTGTAGGTACCTGTGAAAAGTAGTGAATGTGCGTGCATGTGTGTGTGTGGTAGTGAGAGTGACAGATGAGGGCCCTGAGGGGTAAAGGGTTATGAGAGAAAGGACAGCACAGGGTCAATGATAGGGCATGGCAAGCCGAGTTCTGAGATGGCTCTCAAAATACCCACCTCCTGGAGTACGCAGCCTGTATAATCCCTCTCCCCCTGCCCCCATTTGAGTGTGTGAACATGATGAGATTTCACTCCTGTGGTTAGTTTATATCATATGGCAAAGGTGAATGGGTTTTGTAGATTTAATTAAGGCCCTTAATCAGCTGACTTTACATTATCAAAGGGGAGATGATCCTGGGTGGGCCTGACCTAATCAGGTGAACACTTTAAAAGGCGGTCTGGAGGTCAGAGATGGAAGACGTTAGAGACACTCTCCTGTTGGCCTTTGTTATGGACTGAATGCTTGTGCCCCACGCCTCTCCCCAGTTGTATGTTGAAGCCTTGACCCTTAATATGATGGTTTTAGAGCTAGGGTCTTTGGGAGGTCATTAGGGTTAGATGAGGTTGTGAGGGTGGGGCCCTCATGATGAGATTAGTGCCCTTATAAGTAGAGGCACCAGAGAGCTTTCTCTCTGTCTCTCTCTCTCTCTCCCTACCCTCCCCCCACCCCGAGCACATGCATGTGCAAAGGTCACGTGAGCCCACAGTGAGGAGGTGGCTGTCTGCAACCCAGCTGGAGAGCCCTCACCAGAACCTGACCATGCTGGCACCCTGATCTCGGACCTCCAGCACTGTGAGAAAATAACTTTCTGTTGTTTAAGCCACCCAGTCTGTGGTATTTTGTTATGGTAACCTGAGTAGATTCATTTAGCCTTGAACAAGCAAACAACCATGTTATCAGAGGGCCATGCAGCAGGACCAGCAGGTCTTTAGAGGCTGAGAGCCTCAGTTCTACAAATGCAGGGGGCTGAATTCTGCCAACAACCAGCGAGCTTGGACAGGAACCCTGAGGTCCAGCTGAAAATGCAACCTTGTGAGATCCTGGGCAGAGAACCTAGCTAAGCCATGCCCGGGCTCCTGATCCATGGAACTGTCAGATAATAAATGGGTGTGGTTTGAAGCCACTAAGTGTGTGGTGATTTGTCGCATAGCATAGAAGACTGAGGCATACTGCCTGTTGGAGGGCTGCCTTTGCTCAGGACAAGACAAAGTTGGAGGGGTGGTAACCTGTTTTCCCTCACTTTCCTTCTTAGTGTCACTCAGCTGAATTTTTGCATCTATATGATTCACAATATGTTTCTCTCAGGAAAAGCGAGGAGAGTCTCTGCATTGGCTTCAGTATTAAAGGTCCAGCTAACCACGGACTCCATGTGTGATGGAATTTCTGTGCTGAAGCACTTTGCAAGTTTTCCTTGGAAGGTAGCTCAGGATGGATTTAAGAGAATGAGAAGCTTTTATCGGCCATGGCTTCAAGGAAAGAAGCAGTGCCATAGGAGACCAATAATTCCTTTCCGGATAATATTTCCAATTCTTCTCTCCTGTTGCTGACAGTTGCTCTTTATTTGTTCTCAAATGAATTCTACCAGTCGGCCTGCAGCTGGAAGTGTGTTTGGTCACCAGGAGGTTGTCTGCCCTGCATTCCTCCTGGAGAGATGAAAAAACTGGGAACTCACCCTGTTACTCTCGAGTTTCCTGCCTTTTTTGACTCAGCATTAAGTGGAAAGAAAGTTGAGTTTTGATAGAAAAAAAATCTCTCGGACTCTCTCCCCTTTCAGGTTAGAGGAAGAAAATGCATCCACAAGCTGGAGCCCTGGTGGGTGTGAATCGCACAGTTTCGAGGAAACTTGATATTGTGTCTTTCACATCATGTTGCACTTGATTAAGGGCCGTTTCATCCTGCTGATGGAGTCTCTTTCCCCCATGACCCAGGTCCCCTCCATAATCCCTCTCTCAAAGCCTTTTCCTTTTCATTATGCGGTCGTAATTATTTCTCTGTTGAGCACATAACCTAACACCTCTCGGTGCACAGTGCCAAGGTTTGAAACCATAATAAGTGGAATGCTCACCTTTGAAGCCATTACTTCAATCATTAGAACAAAGTTTATTCCTCAAGAGGACATTAACATTTGAAAATGTGTCAACCAGAGTTAAGAAATTCATCACGATCACGGACTACCTGCCAACTGGATAAAATGCAATATTCCGATTTTCCTGGATTTTTCCAACGATCTAACATCTGACATTAGTTTACGTTTTTAAGTTGTCTTTGTTCAGTTCCTGGTAAGTTGCTTGTGAAGGTCAAAGTAGTTGATTTTTAAACACCAAACTAGGAAAGAAACGCAGCCAGAAGAAGGCAAAGGGATCCACTGAGCGTATCAGGGCTGATGGGAGAGACTTCCCAGTCCAGGAAGCCATTTCCATCCTAGTGGGACTCAAAGCCGACAATGGCCTCTGCGTTTGGGCACCTATAATTTTAAACAAAAATGAGTCTGGTTGCTGTGCTGAATTTCTTAGTAGACTTTAATGAGATTATCTCTGAAGTTCAATTGGTAAGGAGTAAAGGACAAATATTCCACTTCTGCCTAGCAAAAAGCCACATTTCATCATTAATAGCATTGAAACCATTAGTTGAAAACATCTAGCAAAAAAGCGTAGGTTGGAAAGTAAAAATATAAATTCCCCGGGAGCTGGAACGTGGGGGTTAGTAATACGTTAACCCAGTGATTTTCTGGATGGTCCTTGTCATCAAAGTAGCACCACTTCTTTCTAAAGCTCAGGGAGGGAACCAGCAAAGTGAAATGGTGCAATTAGAGTGACCTTAACCATTCACCCTGCAGCTTTGGGGATATATTCGAAATGGGGAATATTTTTGGTTGGGTATTCCACAGCTCCTCACCTGTGGATCCAAATCTCTTCCTGTTATCTAATGCTGCATGACGAACCACCCAAACTTCAGTGGCTTGAAACAATAATATTTATTTTGCTTATGAATTTGGGCAGTGGGGACTGTTGGGAAGTCAACAGGGGTAGCTTGAAGGCTGGGGTTAGAAGCATCTGAAGGTCATTCACTCCGATATCTGGGGATTAATCCTGGGAAGATTAAAACAGCGGGGGTTAGCACAGTTGGAGTTCCTTGGGCATCTTTCTGTTTCCATGTGTCCCCTCCAGCTTGGTGGCTTCAGTGTAGCCAGCCTTCTTATAGGTCAGCTCAGCATCCCAAGGTCTACGTTCTAAGAGAGAGCTAGGCTATGGTCAACAATACTACACTGTACACTTAAACTTTAGTTAAGAGGGTAGCTCTCATGTTGTGTTCTTATCACAATAAAATAAAATTAAAAGAGAGAGAGAGAGAGTGCCAGGGAGAAGCCCTATCACCATTTGTGACCCAGTCTTGGAAGATATGCTGCATCACTCCCGCTGCCTTCTGTTTGTTAGATGCGAGTTGCTAAGCTGGCCCACATCCAAGGGCAGTGGAATCCCACTCCACTTTTGATGATGTCAAAGAATTTGCAGACGTATTTTAAAAGCACTGCAAATCACTAAAATGTTTTCGAGCATCTCTGCCAGCATCTCTGTAGGCACAGTTGGTGATAAAGAGACACATGAGCCACGGCTCCACCCTCATCTAGGTGCTTCTCAGCATGGATGTAAGGTCATACCAAGTAAGATGACAGCAGAATAGGAAAAAATGATGAAACACATATAGGGACATTATCTCTAAAAGAGATTAATTACTGAACAAAGTCAAAGACAGAGCTAGGAATTTCTCACTGGGCTGAGGAGGTCTGGGAAGGTAGCTGTGACCTTGGAAGCTGCAAGTAGTAGTACATTTACAAAACACTTTCACATGCTGTGTAGTCACATGGTAAGTGCATTTAATTTATATGCCGACTTTAAACCTAACCCTCTCCTAGGATGAGACCTGTGGTGCAGGGCATGAGAGGTAGGTAGCTTCATGGCACTATGGAGACCCTGACAGGAAGTGCCAGCTTGGAAAGACAGGAAGTGGGGGCCAAGTTCTTTTCTATGCTTTCAAAAAACTATGTGCCCATGGGTCTGACCAAGCCAGGTGTAGATTCACAGCCAGCAAATATTCATTTAAAAAAAAATTTTTTTTAATGTTTTTTTATTGAAGTACAGTTGATTTACAATGTTGTGTTAATTTCTGCCGTACAGCAAAGTGATTCAGATAGCTATATATCTGTATCTGTACGTATATATATATACATTCTTTTTCATATTCTTTTCCATTAGGTTCATCACAGGATAATGAATATAGTTCCCTGTGCTATACAGTAGGACCTTCTTGTCTATCCATCCTATATAGAATAGTTTGCATCTGCTAACCTCAAACTCCCAATCCTTCCCTCCCCCACCCCCCCTCCTCCCTCTTGGCAACCACAAGTCTGTTCTCTATGTCTGTGAGTCTGTTTCTGTTTTGTAGATAAGTTCATCTGTGTCATATTTTAGATGCCATGTATAAGTGATATCATATGATATTTGTCTTTCTCTGTCTGACTTACTTCATTTAGTATGATAATCTCTAGTTCAATCCATGTTACTGCAAATGGCATTATTTTGTTCTTTTTTATGGCTGAGTAGTATTCCATTGTATATATGTACCACATCTTCTTTATCCATTCATCTGTCGATGGACATTTAGGTTGTTTCCATGTCAAAGCCAGCAAATATTGATCAAAGTGCTGTGCCCTATGCTAGGTGTTTTTACATACATTTTATCATTTAATCATCAGAACAGCAAACAGATATATTAACATGTAATAAAGTTTCAGAGACTTAATTTTAAGGAAGAATGCAGTAAATACTGCAGGCAAGCAGGAAAGCTTTAGGAAACCTAATTCTCATTTACCCTAGGGCAATAGTCCTCAATTCTTAGTTGGGGTGATTTTGTACCCTCCTGGGGGACGTTTGGCAATGTCTGGAGACATTTTTGGTTGTCACAACTGTGAGGGCAGGCGAGGGGGAAGAAAGGGAGGTTTCTATGGGCATCTAGTGGGCAGAGGTCAGGTTGCTGCTAAATGTTCTACAATGCACAGGACAGTACCCCACAACAAAGCATTATCTGGTCCCAAATGTCAATAGAAATGAGAAAACCTGACCTAGAGATTTGATAGTATCTAAAAAGCAGATTACTATAAATACTCATGAAAACTCACTCCTTCATCTACATATAAACTTTGCTTTTATTTTCTTAAATTTAGCTGTTTTTCAACTCTTAGTGTGCATAAAATAACTGTTCAGAGCTACATACATAAGACCATGTATGATATGCTCAGTGAATGTTTTAAGAGTTTTCCCAAGAGTAATTTCCTCGAGATTTTTGCCTAATCGATCCGAGGACCTCACTTATGTTTACAGTAGCCCTGGGAGTTAGCCAGGGCAGAGTATAGTATCTCCATTTCATTGATGAAGAAACTGTGACTTGAAGAGAAAAAAATGACTTGCTTAAGATCCTCACAGCTGGTAAATAATTAAGCTTGGATCTCTCTCTTTTTATTCTGCTGTTCTTTCAATTCATCTACACATGGATAGTCAATAATTTAACTGACATTTGTCCAGGCCCTGTGTTATGTATTGTATACCCCCAAATGAATAAGATGGTGACCCTGCCAGAGTGAGAGAGAAAGATTATTCCATAATGGCCATTCAACATTCTTTTACACGACCGTGAAATGAGAACAGGATACTATAAAAAGGAACATCTAGAAAACCAGAAAACGGTTTTAGAAATAAAAATATTATAGCAGAAATAAAAACTTTACTAGAATGGTAAATTTGAGGAAATCTTCCAGAAGATAGAAGAAAAAGACAAGGAAATAGAAAAGAGAGGAGAAAAAGAAAGAAAATGAGAGAAGTACTAAGAATGACCAACATCCAACTAATGAAAGTCTCTGAAAAAAATTTCTGACATGCTCTAATCTGGACAGGCTGCCCTCCAGACAAGCTGCCCAGATGCCATCTTGGAATCACTCTCCAACATCATTCTGGGGATTCTTGGCTTCGTTCCCGTGTAGACAGAGGGAACAGCTTGAAGGAAGGCTTGGGGGTTAAAAGGAGCACGGCAAATTTGAGGAACAGAAAAAAGTCAATGTGACTGGCTTAAAGGACTACACAGAGAGAGGGGAGCATGAGATCGGAGTAGATACACAAGCAGAGCCAGGTCATACAGTGCTGTGTAGGCTGTGATAAGAATATCTGATTTTATTCTAATAACAAGTGTATACCATTGAAGAGGTTTAGGCAGTGACAAAGGAATGACATGATATTTATGTTTAAAAAAAAACTCACTGTGTACTATTTCAGTGGTCTGTTTGGGTGCTGATGCTGTGTAGACTTCAGTAGAGGCATTGAGTTAGAAGAGTGTGTACCCAAGAGGTACTAAGAAGGAAGACTCAACAGGACTTGGTGATTTAGGGGATGTGGCCGATGAGGGAGAGGGAAGTGTCATGACTTGCGTGATACCTACCTCTCCTGTTTTGTGATTTTCTCAGGAAGTACTGCTTCCAGGATGCAGATGGTTAGGGATGGTGGGTGATTTGGTTCATTCAGAGCTGGGGTTCTGCCAGCCAGGTGGAATGGAATGAAGGCAGCAAAGGACTGGGAGAATTTACCAGGGATTAATTATAATGATAGACTATGAATTCCAGGATAAACTAAGAAAGAAATGAAAGCAGAGAGAATTGACAGAAAGTGGAAAGGTATTCTCCAGTCTTCCACAGGGAAGGACTGTTACTGTGTGTTATTTGAGCGAGTAACTTGAAGGGATTGGAATGTTTGAATTAATAATTTGGAGTAATGCAGAGTTCAGGGTGCGATTGAGGGAGGTGCTGGCTGAGCTGGGAGAAGAGAAGGTGACTGGAAATGATAGCAAGACACTGGGGTGCTGCATAGGGCTGTGCAGAATGTGCAATTAACAACTCCAGGGGGCACCATTCCCATAGGCTACAATGTTCGTTATGCCCCTGGAGTTGGGCATTGTGGCAACTGCACCAGGGGATGAAAACAGAGGATGTTGGATGAAAATTACACATGGGTGTTGAAGTCACCAGGAAAGATGGCAATAATTGGGCGAAGAAGGATACTGTGAGCCAGATGTGTAGATGTGTAGATGAGAGTAAAGGGGAGGAGGTGGCAGGGTGAGAAGGCCTTGTCCTCAAAGGAGCAGGGATCTTGGCTGGAGGGCAGAGCAGTAACTGCCTAGAAGTGGCATTGGGAATAAGGTTACCTTCTGACAATGCGATTTGAGGGGAATGAGAAGATAAAGATTCTCATTCGGTTGTGCTCAGTGGACAGCTGACTCTCAATATAGAAAAGGGGTGGAAGGAACTTTCTGAGACAAAACGAAATGTGAGCATTTGCTGATCTTGACGTAAGAGCTTCAGAGACCACAGTGGAAGGGTTTGATAAGGAGGGGAGGAACAGGGGCTTGGACGTGGGGCAAGGAAATACAGAGCATCCCGGGGATATTAGTAATGCAGAGGAGAGGTTATGGAGAGGGGAGTGTACATCGGGAGCTGAAAAATGAGAGTAGTGGACAGTACCCAGGGGATGGTGGGCCTTGGGCCAATAAAGAGAGGTCTTGGCACCAGACTAGGGGTGGTGATAGCTCAGCAAGAGGTATAATGTGCTCCCCAGTTCTGAACATAAGTATACTGGGGTAATGAAAGGGCAGCTTCTTAGCTCAGGCAGTTAGGGAACAGTGCCAGCTAAATCATAAAAATGGTTCCTGTTCCTTCCAAAGCAGAAAAATGTCCCCTCCCCCCGATTTATCAGCCATATGGCTCTGATTCTCTTAGCATTTACACAACCTTGTAATGCTAACCTTTTGCTGTTTATTTGTCTACCCAACTAGAATGGAAACACCTTGAGGGCAGGAACTATACCTTTTAACATTCTCAGGGCCTGGCATGGCACCCAGTAGACATTTGTGGGTTGGTTGGTATCCTGACATCCTGTGTTTTCTAACCCCTACTCAGTTCTATTAGTCAGAAACCTCTAAGCTGCAAGTGACAGAAACCTAACTCAAACTAATGTAAGCTACAAGGTCACTGAAAGGTTATCACTGGAACCCCATCTTGCCTTCTCCCTGCCTTCTATTGTCCCTAATTTCTACATGTTGATTCATTTTTTTTGGAGGAAGGCAGAGGGAGATCTTTTTTTTTTTTTTTTTAATATTTATTTATTTGGTTGTGTCGGGTCTTAGTTGCGGCAGGTGGGCTCCTTAGCTGTGGCATGCATGTGGGATCTAGTCCCCAGATCAGGGGTCGAACCCAGGCACCCTGCACTGGGACTGTGGAGTCTTAACCACTGCGCCACCAGGGAAGTCCCCTACGTTGATTCATTCTTGCTTTAATTCTTTTCTGCTTGTAGCAAAGATAGCTAGCTCTGGGCAGCTCAACTCCAGATTTATTTTGCTCTCACATTTTCTGATCAATCTCAGAGAAAAAAGAGGATGTGTGTTTCCTGAAAGCGCTGGTTCCACTCCTTGGATGACTATGATTGGTCAGATTTGGGCTGTGGTCCCTCCTCTGAAACACTCTGTGGCCAGGGCTTGGGGTGCTCTGGATCTTGTCATCACACCTGTGATGGGAGAATCAGGGCTGGGTGGTAGCCAGCCCATCAGACCAGACGGTCAGTGCTCACAGGGGAAGCACAGCAGGCATTTACTGCGACAGCTGACTCAGCAGTGAAGGAGAGGCGACTTGGGGGGTCTCAAAGGAGGGAGTGTAAGGCAAGGAATGAAAGGGAAGGAATCTGCTCTTTTACTGAATACCCACTGAATACTAAGCAGTAGAATCTTTACAGTTTCTGATCTCATTTGATCCTCCCAACTGTTCAGTAAGGCAAGTAGGATAATTTCAAGTTTAAAGAAGAGGAATCAAAGCTTGGATAGGTTAGGCTGAAGATGAAGGTAGGATTCAAATCCAGGATATCTGACTTCAAAGGCCCCGTGCTTTCCTTTAACCCGGGTTTCTCAGTTTCAGCACTATTGACATTTAGGACTAGGAAGTCTTTGCAGGGAAGACTGTGTTGTACACTGCAGGTTGGTTAGCAGGACCCCTGGCCTCTACCCACCAGGTGCCAGTAACACCCCCCACCCAGCTGTGACAACCAGCAATGTCTCCAGACATTGCCAAATGGCCCTTGGGGGGCAAAATTGTCCCAGTTGAGAACCAGTGTTCTAAACCACGCAGCTGAGCTAATTCGAAGTTGTACTGCCTAAAAATCCATGACCTGCAATTGGGAAACACCATTGGAGTTCATGTCTTTACATTTTCACATGCTTTTGTGTGTTTTAGGAAACTGTAGCACTCACATGAGTGATCTCTGAAATCCAGTCGGAGACAGTAAATGGTTTGTCCTATAAGGTAATTCTGGGTGTCATTGGCTTATGGAAATGTGTCTTCATTTGGAACTCCCTTCCAGGAATCAGTTGCAGAATCAGACAGAGCTTCTAATATTAAGTAAAGAGAAAAGGTGGTGAGTTGCAAAGTTGCAAAGTTCTGCTCTGACACAGTCTAGGTAAAAATCAAAGTGGGGACGGGCTGTGCTGTAACTGTCCCCAGGAGCCACTTGGCATGTGTACCAGGTTCTGTTTCTGAGAGCAGCGAGGCCGCCCTGTCTGTGTGGAGAGAGGGTAGCTAGCAGGGCCTGGGTGAGCAGAGCCTGGAAGAGGAACTTGGCATGGCCCCTGCTGACTTCATCCCGCCTGCCAGTCTGAGCCGATCTGTAAGGCTGTGTTTGGTGCCAAGGACCGGCTGGGAAAGGGGAAGTAAATTCAAACAAAAGAATGCCCCTGAAGTGTCTGAAAAGAGGCTTTTAGCACCATTCTTTCAGTGCTCTCAACCAGACGGAAGGTGCAAAAATTTAAAAAGCAGCCACAATCACTTTGGAGAACGGTTTTGTGGATCCAACACAGTGATATTATCACATCTATTTGTTGGACAAAGGACTTCATTGTATCACAAAATAAAACATGTTTCTCCTTCCAGTTCCTGCTTTGTGACATGTCTTCAAAAATGAGCTTACAAAGGAGCAGCCTGGAAACTTGGCAAAGGTGGTTTTTAGACAAGCGCCTTCCAAAATATCTGATTAAAAGTGTTTTCAGACTGTTTTCCTGGCCTGCTGTGCAATTTGCAAACAATCCCCTTTTTTGGTCAGTTGGGGGTGAGGGATTGATGAAAGTCTTTGAAACTCATTTCTGACATTTATAGACAAACCTCTTCCAAGTTCGTTCGTTTTCAGCAAGGGCAGCAACTGAACAGGCTTGCCATTAATTATGGAGTTCACATCAGGGCCCTCGGACATCTTAGAGGGTCTAGTTCCAGGGTTGTTTTCTGCTCTTTCTCCCTCTCTTCCATTCTGGATCTTTCATAGACACCTTCCAGTGTCCTGGTGAATTCTCATTAATGGTTAAATTCTTTATCTTTAGAGTTTCATCAGATTCTCAGATTTCCCAGACACTGAAACACTCTACATGACCTGAAGATGGAATTAATTCTCCTGCGTAAAACTCTAGTCAAGGAATTCTCCCCAGCCAGGAAATCCAGAGTCAGGATGTAAGGCCAATTTCCCATGAGTGTAAAACTGCATAGCTTATTTCAAGAGGTTGCCTATTGTATGAGTTCATTTACATAACATTCTCAAAATGACAAAGTAATAGAGATGGGGAGCAGATCAGTGGTTGCCAGGGATTAGGTAAGGGAGGAAGGGTGTGACTTTAAAGGGATTGCATAGAGAATTCCTTTGTAGTGACAGAACAGGTTTATATCTTGATAGCCATGGTGGTTACACAGGTCTACACATGGAATAAAATGTCACAGGATTATACAAGAACATACATACCAAAAAAAAAAAAAAAAAAAAGAGTCCACACAAAAACTGGTGAAATTTGAAGAAAGTCTGTTGTCCTGTTAATTGTATCATCCCAATGTTGATTTCCTGGTTGTGAAAATGTGCTATAGATATATAAGATGTCTGCAGAAGCTGGGTGATGGGTACACAGAACCTCCCTGTACTCTTTTTACAAGTTCTCGTGAGTCTATAATTATTTAAAAATAAAAGGTCAAAAGATGAAAAAAAACCCGCCCCAAACTGTATGTCTTTACAGCATCTACCATTGTAGAGATGAGATGACACATAGTAGGTGATTAAGAAATGAATGAGATGAATTATTGAATAAATGAAAGATCTCCTGCGTTATATTAATGGAAATTTAAAAGAATCATGACAATAGATGACATTTTTGAGTACTTGATATGTGTCACGCATTGTGCTAAGGATTTTAAGTATTATCTCATTTAATCCTCATAGGAACTTTATGAAAAAAATTGTTCGTTTAAAAGGTAATGCTATGGGCTTCCCTGGTGGCGCAGTGGTTGAGAATCTGCCTGCCAATGCAGGGGACACGGGTTCGAGCCCTGGTCTGGGAAGATCCCACATGCTGCAGAGCAACTAGGCCCGTGAGCCACAATTGCTGAGGCTGCGCGTCTGGAGCCTGTGCTCCGCAACAGGAGAGGCCGCGATAATGAGAGGCCCGCGCACCACGATGAAGAGTGGCCCCCACTTGCCACAACTAGAGAAAGCCCTCGCACAGAAACGAAGACCCAACACAGCCATAAATCAAAAATAAATAAATAAATAAAAAAATTTAAAAAAAAATAAATAAATAAAAATAAAAAAAAGATAATGCTACATATTTGGTAAAAGTGTAAAGAAAAACAAGAAAATTATGAAAGACAAAAAAATCAGGATATTAGTGAACACTGATTAGTTGGAAGAGCAATACTTGTCATGAGATGGGGAGGTGGGTGTGTGGAGACACGACAGAGGTTATGTGGATATTTGTTGTATCATTAGTTTTATTATTTTATTTTATTTTTTTTTGAAGTATAGTTGATTTACAGTGTTGTGTTAGTTTTTGGTATACAGCAAAGTGATTCATGTATATATACCTATATACTTTTTCATATTCTTTTCTATTATGATTTATTACAGGATATTAAATATAGTTCCATGCGCTATACAGTAGATGCTTGTTGTTTATCTATTTTATATATAGTAGTTTGTATCTGTCAATCCCAAACTCCTAATTTATCCCCCCCTTTCCTTTTTGGTAACCATCGGTTTGTTTTCTATGTCTGTGAGTCTGTTTCTATTTTGTAAATAAGTTCATTTGTATCATATTTTATTTAATTATTAAAAAAAAATTATTTTATTTTATTTTTGGCTGCGTTGGGTCTTCGTTGCTGTGTGTGGACTTTCTCTAGTTGCGGTGAGCGGGGGCTACTCTTTGTTGCGGTGTGCGAACTTCTCATTGCGGTGGCTTCTCTTTTTGCGCACGGGCTCTAGGCGCGCGGGCTTCAGTAGTTGTGGCGTGTGGGCTTAGATGCTCCACGGCACCTGGGATCTTCCCAGACCAGGGCTTGAAGCTGTGTGCCTTGCATTGGCAGGCGGATTCTTAACCATTGCACTACCAGGGAAGCCCCTGTATCATATTTTAGATTCCACATATAATGGTATTTGTCGTTCTCTTTCTGACTTACTTCACTTAGTATGATAATCTCTAGGTCCATCCATGTTGCTGCAAATGGCTTATTTCATTCATATTTATGGCTGAGTAATACTCCATTGTGTGTGTGTGTATATATCACATCTTCTTTATCTATTCATCTGTTGATGGACATTTAGGTTGCTTCCATGTCTTGGCTATTGTAAATAGTGCTGCTATGAACAATAGGGTGCATGTATCTTTTCTTTTCTTTAAAAAATAATTTTTATTGGCATATAGTTGATTTACAATGTTGTGTTAGTTTCAGGCATACAACAAAGTGAATCAGTTATACATATACATATATCCACTCTTTTTTAGATCCTTTTCCCATATAGGTCATTACAGAGTATTGAGTAGAGTTCCCTGTGCTATACAGTAGGTCCTTATTAGTTATCTATTTTATATCTAGTAGTGTATATATCTCAACCCCATGCATGTATCTTTTCAAATTAGTGTTTTCTCTTGATATATGCCCAGTAGTGGAATTGCTGGATCATGTGGCAGCTCTGTTTTTAGTTTTTTAAGGAACCTCCATACTGCTTTCCATAGTGGCTGTACCAATTTACATTCCCACCAACAATGTAGAAGGGTTCCCTCTTCTCCACATCCTCTCCAGCATTTTCATTAGTTTTAAAGTTGTGCATATTATATATATATATATTCTTATAGATGTGCTATATTTATACATGGTAAATCAGGTGAGGAAGATATGTAAATATGAAAGCAAAACAAAAAAGAACCAAGGGTGATTGGTGTGACAGGAGGATTGGTGGTTTTACTGAGAAGGGCAGACCAACCAGAGATTATTTGCTCCCAGTGAGACAGGCTGGGACCTGGAACCCTTTGCTGCGGTACTGCAGTGCTTGTACCTGGACACACCTATCCTTGAGCAACAAAATACAAAGAAACTGTATGGGACTAAAAATAACTGCATGCATGTGCAGTTGAGGCAAATTCTGGACAAAAATACAAAGAGACCAAAAAAACTCAACTGCCGCTTTGGAAGACCCTGGAGCGAAAACAGGGTGTTGGGAGCAAAAGCAGGGTACTGAACATGCCGCCTGCACACAACACCACCAGAGGGGTGGGCAAAACACCTAAGCCACCCCTGTGGCCCGATCCCTGGACACACCCCTACCTTCACCGCATATAAGGAACAAGCTCGCCCCACGCCACCTCAGAGAGCTTGCAAGCAAGGGAACCTGTTGTTTGTTCTCGCTCCCCGCTGCTGCAGCAGGGGCTTTATTGAAGGCTGGCCTGAATTTCTTGTCTGGCCTCTAATCAGTTTCTATTGATTGGGGAAGGCAAGAGCCCTGGTCGGTATCACCAGGAGGGGACACCTGGCTCAGATCTGTGGGTCACTGTGACCGATGGCCAGGAACCACACCGGACCCTCACAGAGAGGCCCCCAGCATGAATTATCCACGTGTCTTCCAAATGAGCCTTGTCGTGGGGGAAATAAAAATGGTTGCCACGTAACTTCTGACAGCAGACTTGTGAATCATTAATTCCTCATCAGCCCCTGGCCCCACATGGAAATATAGTCAAGTCCCAATGATCCATGCTGATGAAGGGACTTCACACTTTCCTGTCGCAGCGCCTTTAGGATGTGGAGGGCAGAGGGAGCCTGGAACAGGAACCCTGAAGGTTAAGAGCTGGAAAGGGACTCTGACAGCACTGGGCCAGCCACTGCATTTTACAGATGGAGAACACAAGGTGTGGAGAAGCCGAGACTCGTTCCATATTTCACAGCTATTGAATGGACCTGTGAGTGATCTGTATCCCAGAGCTTCAGACTCAGGACCCTCTGCTATTCACGATACTTACTGATATTCTCCATCAGGGTTTAAGGGCGCTCACAGAGACACACACAGAGTAGTCAGACACAAACACACATGTGGGGCAATGGGAAAATAAACTGGGAAAACAAGATCAAGTTTGGAGTAAGGCTTTTGTTCACAGAGTGCATTTGAAGCTCTTTTCACAATGCCATGTCATTTTAGCTGCCTTACCCCCAGTGGATGTGAGCTCTTCGGAGAGGACCCAGTGAGTAGTAGTAGTTCCTTCTCAAAGTTAGTGACAGAACAGGGAAGTTTGGCGCTATTTGATCTTAATTTCTTTTTAAGAAAATTATAGAAGTAATATGTGAATACTTGCTCCCTGTAAAAGTTTGAACAGTACAGATGTATACAGGATAAAAAATCAAAGCACCCATTCATTTCTTTCCTAGATGCTGTTCTCTTCCCTGTGGGGAACCACTGCTAACCATTTGGTTTTTATCATTCAGAATTTTTTTCTGTGCATTTATATATAGATATAAAACAAACATGTATGTAGTTTAAAAAGATAAAAGGATCCAACCATTTGTATCATTTTGTGATTTGGTTTTTCTCTTAACAGTGCGTCTTGGACATCTTTCCACCTGTGTCTATCTGGCTCGACCTTCATGGTCTTTGTGAGTGCATTATAGCGCCTTTGTTGTAACTATCCTCCTAGTGATGACCATTGAACTGAATCCAGATGAACAAGGATCAGTGAATATTTCAGTACTCGTGGCTTGCCTTGGGCCATCTGTGTGAGTGTTTCGTGGGATCTATTTTCAGAAGTGGAAGAGCCCAGGGTCTGCAGGTTTGGCTACATACTGTCAAGGCGGCCACCAAGAAGCCTACGCTGAGTTGCATTCCCACCACAATGTATGTTTATCCATTTTATCACATTCTTTTCATAAATAAATACAATCAATCTTTAAAAATTTTGCCATTCTGGGAGAAAAAAGTGTATCATTCTATTGCTTTAATATTCACTTCTGTGATTCCTAATGAGGTTGAATATCCTTTCTTATTTGCCATGTGTGTTTCTTCTGTTAATTACCTAATCATATCTGGTTTCCTTTTTAGAAAAATTGTTCTTACCGATTTGTGGGCACTCTTTATGAATGGATAGTGACTTTATTATGGTGCAAATCTTTCTTCTTGGTTTATTGCTTTTCTTTGAAGTGTGTTTATGGTGTTGTTTGCCTTAGAGATGCTTTAAATTTGTGAGTCGTCAAATCAGTAACTTTTCCTTTTATGATTCATACATTTTATGTTTTGCTTAGGAAAACATTCCCCAAGATTATAAAGTTCTTATCTCAAACTTTCTTCTGGTAACTTTTTAATATTAAGATTTTTAATCTAACCAGGATCTATTCTTGCATATAGTGTAAGGTAAGAATCTAATTTTATACCTTTTTCCCAATTGGATAACCATTTGTCCCAGTATCATCTATTATCTAGTTCACCCTTTTGTGGTCATATACTAAATTTGCATTTGGTTTTAAACCTGTGTATTCTATTTCATTGTTTAGTATCATGTGAATATCACCCTATAAAATACTGACATTTCTCACCTTGGCCATTTTTTGCGCACTTGTGAATTTTAGATTCACCTTTTCAAGTTCCGTTGAAAACCCTGTTGATGTTCTGACTGGCATGTCTCTGAGTTTATAAATTAATTATGGGAGAATTGATATTTTACAAAATTTAGTCTTCCCATTCATCTGGAAAAATTTTTTTTAGTACCTCAGTAAAATAGTTTTCTTCACAAAGTTTGTGCATCTTTTTATTTGGTTATTTCTAGGTATTTCATAGTTTTTTTTTCCTCTGGGGATTTTGAAATTTCATTGCAATTTCTATCAGATTTTTTTTTTGAAGTACAAAGCTACTGATTTTTTAAAATGTTAATCTTATAATTGGCTGCCTTACTGAGCCTTCTTATTAGGTCTCTATGTTTTTTGGTTTATTTGTTAAAAAAAAAAAGATAATCACGTCAACTGACAATAATGGCAGTTCTGTCTCTTTTTCTCCAATACTTATGAGTTTTTTTTTTTTTTAAACATCTTTATTGGAGTAGAATTGCTTTACAATGGTGTGTTAGTTTCTGCTTTATAACAAAGTGAATCAGCTATACAGATACATATATCCCCATATCCCTTCCCTTGCATCTCCCTCCCTACTTATGAGTTTTATCCACCTTCCTTATCTAATTGTATTTACTGAAACTTCCAGAATAATGTTGTGTAGCATCTTTCCCTGTTTTGAGTTTTAATCAAATGACTCTACTATTTCACCCTAAAGTATGATGTTTTCTGTAACTCCTGTTATCAAGTTAAGGGAAATTTATTTACTAAGTAAATATAGGGAGTTGCAATAGTAAATGTCCTAAATTTGAACCCTCATTATATTCCCTGAATAAACCCTACTTTTTAACGCCATTAAATTAAATGCCAAACCCTACTTGGCAATTTTAAATGGTTTATTAGTAAATAGAGGCCTAACTTTAAAATAATCATAGTAATAATAAAAACAGGAAACAAGAATTCAAATGTTTTCAACAAACATAGGAGGAGGCAAAGGGAAGGAGTGGTTGAAAGCATGATAAGCATCTTGCCTTGTTTCAAGAAGAGCTTGTATGTACAAATTATTTTTCAACCTTTAATAAAACTTTTAATTAAAACATTTAAAATACATGTGTTCAGTGTAAATTTAATCTTGAGAAAAGTGGAAATAGAACAAGTTATTTTTAAACCACTAGAGCAAAAAAGGAAACAAAAAACTTCTTTAATCAGCAAAAATTAAAGAGGAAGGCAAAAGAAGAAACAATGCAATGATAGCTCATAGGAAAAAAAAGGTAACAGGAATGGGAACAGTTATCAGTTATCAAATATCAGGTAACAAAATAAAGGTGGTTATATTAAAATAGCCTATTAAATGTAGAGACAGATTGAGTTAGAGAATAGATTTCAGGTATTTGATGTACACTAGAGACACACACACAAAAATGACACAGAAAAACTGAAAATAAACAACTTGTAACAGAAAAAAGATAGAGAGGTCAATATTAATTTCTAGAAATATAGATTCCAATATGAAAGCCATTATATGGCTAAAGAGGGACATAACATGTTGTTGAAAGATATAGTCCGTTGGGAAGATAAAATCATTATGAACTATTGAGGACCTTTCATATTCATTTAATATAATATTCATGCACTCTCCCAGATTTCCTAGCGCCTTGCAGTTAAATGTGCTATAAACTAGTTCTGACCAGCAGGTTCTCAGTGCCACGAGTTAGAGTGCCACTTCCAAGCCAAGTATTTAAGAGCTGGGGTGCGACTTCCACTGCTGTCTTACAAATTGCTTAAGGTTAACAGCCATGCTATTTAAATTACTTAGCATTAACTATACTTTATTTTTATCTACCACTATTTTTTAAAACAATCCTTTCTCTTTCGTAGATTCATTTTCCATCTTAATATTGTCTATACTTATATAATCTGTTCAGAATAGTTTTCTGAATTTTAAAACATCAGAGGACTCATGTGTATGAAAATGTCTTTATTTGGCCCTGACACTTAAATGATAGTTAATTTGAGAATTCTTGGTTCATAATGAATGGTATTTCATGAGAACTTTGAAGACATTGCTCCATGGCGCTCTAGAGCCTAGTTACAGAGGAGAAGCCTTATGCCAGGCAGATTCTTGTTCTTCTGAACATAACCTTTTTTTACCCTCTCTATTGATTATTAAAAATTTTCTCTTAAATGCTGGAGTTCAGAGATTCCTCCAGACATGCTGAAATTATTTGTTTGTTTTCTTTTTTCCCTTTTCCTTTCCTCCCTCCTTCCTTCTTTCCTTTTCACCTTCCCTTCACTCTGTCAACTATTGATTTCCATTGAATGTTTGACAATACTTCATGGCACTTCATGTTTTTAGATGAGTGCATATAAATGGACAGAATTGACAGCTCAGATATGTTTTTTTCTAGTGCACATGGAAATCCCTGTTTCTCTTGATGATCACTACACTTCTGGTTGGTGGTGTTGGTGTTCGTTCTGGAATGAAGAACAGTTATGGGTCCTGGTAGGCTAGACCCTTTAAGGCAACCAGTAGTTTGTCTTCAGATGAAGGTCAGTATCTTCCCTTGAGGTAGCCCAAAATATTTAGGGAATTGCTTTGTTCCAGCCCCAGTATCTACTCTGAGTCTCCTGTGTCAAAATTCCCATAGTGCAGAGCTGCACTTGAGGTCAAAGCCAGCACCAGGCACTCTACCTGGGCAGGAACACCGTTCCTCCACTCTTAAAACATTGCCCAGGCCTATCACCTATTCCTTCTTCTATCCCTACTGCCTCTGATCATTGGATTGTTTTAGAGTTCTTTCTTGGAGGACTTCTTACTTCCTTTCTGGAAGTCTGGATTCTTTAGATCTGTTTCCATCTTCTTTTTCTAGAAGATTCTCAAGGTTCTGATTTGCTAGTGGCAACTCTTGGTTTTTCAGCTCTGCTAAAATTTATTTTGTTTGCACATTTCCTCTGTCACGTCCACGGAATTTGGAGAATGTGACCAGGCAAACACTTTTCTTCAGTCAGCCATTTGAAACCTTCATTTGGTCTTCCTCACTCACATAAGTTTGAGATCATTTTTCTGGACAAGCCATCTCCAAAATATTCTGCTTTGTAATAAAGGGTCAGGCAGCTAGAGTTACAGAAGAAAACTAAGTTATTATCCCCACCCCCAGATTAAAATAGCCTTATTGTCCAGAAAATAGACAAAAATAAAAAAAGAAAATTAAAAAAATCTAAAATCCTACCAACGTTTTCATGTTAACAATTTGATGTGAATAGTTTTGAGTTGTTTATATACACACAGAAAAGTACTTTTCTCCATAAATGGAGGTTGTAATCTCCAATACAACTAATATTTATCAATCATGCACTTAGTATATATCTCAGGTACTTTGCTGAGATTTTTTATTATTTTATTTTTACTTTATTTTATCTAGTCAATTTTCTCACTCATCCTTCTAACAGCCCTTCACACTTGAGATTATTATTAGTCCCTCTTTTTTTTTTTTTTTTTAAAGATTTATTGATTGATTGATTGCTATGTTGGGTCTTCGTTTCTGTGCTAGGGCTTTCTCTAGTTGCGGCAAGCGGGGGCCACTCTTCATCGCGGTGCGCGGGCCTCTCACTATCGTGACCTCTCTTGTTGCGGAGCACAGGCTCCAGACGCGCAGGCTCAGTAGTTGTGGCTCACGGGCCTAGTTGCTCCGCGGCATGTGGGATCTTCCCAGACCAGGGCTGGAACCCGTGTCCCCTGCATTGGCAGGCAGGTTCTCAACCACTGCGCCACCAGGGAAGCCCCTAGTCCCTCTTTTGATGCTCATTGAGGGTAAGTTGCTTACCCACATTCATCTACTACTTTTAAGCACTACATTCTACTACTACCTAATATGTATATTGTTTTATAACCAGTTTTGGAAAACAAATCCATGGATGCCTTTTCAGGTCAATAACTATGTATCTATATCATAAATGGTAATTGCTCCATAAGATACTATCTTATGTATATTTTCTAATTTATTTTTCCAGAATAAACAGTGCTGTATTGAAAACTATGCACCAAATTGTATCAAAGACTTACCATGAGTCAGGCATTGTGTTGGGCACTGGAGATAAGTAAGACGTGGTCTCTGACCACATGGGGTTTACATTCTAGTGTGGAGCCTACACAATTACAAATGATGACACAAAAGACTGTTTAATTACAAATGTGATCATATGATATCACTTATATGTGAAATCTAAAAAAAATGATACAAATGATTTCTTACATGATTAAAAGGGTTTTATAGTATTAATAAAAATTAAATAATAAAGTCTATTTTACCTTTTAAAAAACTGCCTATGATACGTGGACTGTAAAAACATCTTTAAACTGATTTCTAGTTGCATTTTACTGTAATCAGAAAAAATATTCTGCATGATATTCTTTGAAATTTGTTGAGATTTGTCTTATGGATAAGAACATAATCTTGTTTTGCAAATGATCTACGTACTCTATAATGATATACTCTAGAGTTTTGGCTTATAGTATTATAACCGTGATAATTTTATCAGGTTTGCTAGTTGTGTTATTCAGATCTTCCACAAATGTTTACTGATTTTTTTTTTTTGGTATACTAGATTAATCAATTACTTATAAAGCTGTGTTGAACTTTCTCACTATAATCTGGATTTGTTTATTGGTCAAATAAAACTGTACTACTATTTTTAAAAATGTGAGAGATACTAGATCCTAGTGTAGGCTCAGCTTGCGAGCTGGTCTGACCCGGGAGGTGTGAGCAGCCATCTCTGAGGAACTGACGTAGCAGAGGGAAGTTTTACTATTACTTGTTGGGCCTTTGGTGGGCTTTCTGACTCTATAGCTTAGTCTGCAAGATGGCGTTAAGTAGAATCCAATCTAAGAAGCCTTTGAGAACATACTAACCTAAGGACATTCTTACTAAGAATCCCTGGGATTAAAATCTCCTTGCTGTGCACAAATCATCTGAATGAATTAAACATGTAATTGAAAGGCTCATCTTGTGCTACTCGAATGCTTGGCTGTACCAGAAATAAAATGAAAATGAAATCATTTTCTCTTTCAAATAAATATTATATACTGTGGGCCTCACTGGTTCCATTAGCACTATCCAATTGCACAGAGGTGATTATATTATTTATGACATATGCAGATACTAAGAGGCTCCTTCAACTTAAGGCGGATAAACACTGTAAGATCATTTCCATCTTTACTCAACCTCCCACTATTTCTAGAGTCCTCTCTCTCCTTCTAAAACCTACAGACTGGTGGTTGTTTTTGAGACTCCAGAGCAAGCAGCCATTTTCAAAGGATGTTTGCTTGCTCAAAATAGACCATCATGAGACTGGTATGAGAATGCTTTGTTGTACTCTAGTTGGGTCATGATTTTGTTTGCAGTTTACCTTTCTTAAGCACTCAGGGTGTGTTGTCAGTAAATAAAATGCCTGTCAAATTAGTCACTGACCCTGCAATAAATTCTGAAAAGCTACAAAGGGAATCCAGTTAAGAAAGTCCATATCATCTTCCTCTACAATATGATAAAAATGGAAAGAACAGATGTACATGTGGCCAACAGGCACATGAAAAGATGTTCAATATCACGAATTATTAGAGAAATGCAAATCAAAACTATAGTGAGGTACCACCTCACACCAGTCAGAGTGGCCATCATCAAAAATCTACAGATAATAAATGCTAGAGAGAGTGTGGAGAAAAGGGAACCCTCCTACACTGTTGGTGGGAATGTAAATTGTGCAGCCACTATGGAGAACAGTATGGAGCGTCCTAAAAAAAACTAAAAATGGAGTTACTGTATGATCTAGGAATCCCACTCCTGGGCATGTACTCGGAAAAGACAAAAACTCTAATTCAAAAAGATACAAGTACCCCAATGTTCATAGCAGCACTATGTACAACAGCCAAGACATGGAAGCAACCTAAGTGTCCATCAACAGATGAATGGATAAAGAAGATGTGGTATATATATACGATCGAATACTACTCAGCCATAAAAAAGAATTAAATAATGCCATTTCAGCAACATGGATAGACCTTGAGATTATCATACTACGTGTAGTAAGTCAGATAGAGAAAGGCAAATATATGCCATCACTTATATGTGGAATCTAAAAAAATAATACAAATGAATTTGTTTACAAAACAGAAACAGACTCACAGACAAAGAAAACAAATGTATGGTCACTAAAGGGGAAAGGGTGGGGGAGGGATAAAACAGAGTATGGGATTAACAGATACACAGTACTATATATAAAATAGATAAATAACAAGGACTTACTCTATAGCACAGAAAACTATATTCAATGTCTTGTAATAACCTATAATGGGAAAGAATCTGAAAAAGAATATATATCTATATATCCATATATATCTATCTGAATAATTTTGTTGTACATCTAAAACTAACATGATATTGTAAATCAACTATACTTCAATAAAAAAATGGAAAGAATAGTTACTATTCACTGAGCATGCACAATATATCATGGACTTCACACACATTTCTAATCTTCTGAGGAAATTGGGGATCAATGATGTTAAATGATTTGCTCAATCATGCTCTGTAAAAAGTAGAGCTAGGATTTGAATACAGATCTTTCCCGCATCAAACATAAGCTTTTCCTACCTGGGGTGGTTTTAAAAAAATGGCTGCAAAATCTTGACTCTTTTAACATTGAGCAGTTCGTCTACGTGCCCTCCCTTTAAATCTGGGTGGGCTCGGACTGCTGCAACCAGTAGACAACGACGTAAGTGATGCTATGTGACTTTTGAAGCTGGGTCACAGAAGGCCATGAGCTTCTGCTTTATTTGCTGGAACATTTGGAACCCTGAGCCACCAGGTAAGAAGTTTTCTATTCAGATGCCACCATGTTAGGTAGAAGCCCAAAACACATGGAGTAGCCATATTTGTAAGCATCACAGCTATAGTTGACAGTTCTGGCTAAGCCCAAACTTTGAGACATCCCAATCCAGGTGCTAGACATGCAACTGAAGCTCTAGATGATTCCAGTCCTCATCATTCATTTACCTCCAAAAGTTCGAATCTTCCCTGCCAAAGCTCAGACACTGTGAAGCACGGGCAGATCATCCTCATCGTGTCCTGTCCAAATTTCTGACCACAGAATCCTGAGCATAAGAAAATCTTTGTTGTTTTATACCACTAAATTTGGGGTGATTTACTGTTCAGCAGTATTTTGCAGAGTTGGGACGGATCTTGGGTGTCTACTAAGCTACCTTCTACCTAATAACCAGAACCTCACCTATTTCTAGTTGAGAGGTTACACACCGGTGGTTAATGGCTAAATCTGGCATTCAGAAGGGTTCTGTTTGCCTCCCAGAATTGTGAGTTTTAACAATGATTAAATTTTACATGAAACCTGAATCTCCAGCTTCTCTGGGAAAATCAGAAGATCTGGAGACACTGGGATGGCATCCTGGTAAGAAAACAGTCCTATGTTTCTGCGTAGCAGCTACCTCCTTCATGTGGGCCTTTGCTCCAAGTGTTCGAGTCCTCAGCACTCATGATTGCATTACTGGCCTTCCTGCCTACCTGCTTACTGTGAGCATTTGTGTTTGTAGACTTGAGAGACAGATGATCTTACAGCCTGTTTTTGAGTGTTGAAAGGTGCTTAAGAATTACTGTTTCTTCCACTTTTATCTTCTAAAATTCAAGTTCAGCTTGCATTATCATAATCTATTTTGCATGTTTAGTAATTATAGTGATGACTGGAATACGTTTTAATGCTATAAAATAGTACAGTTTAAAATAAACATTAAATCCCAAATCTTATATTTAAGCATCCATCTGTCATGATAAAGATGGAAGAGAAGTCAGCTAACTGTTTAATTAGGGAAAAAAACCCTCTATCTTGCACCCAGCTTTGAAAAAGAAGGCTATCCTTCAATTGTGGACTTAATGCCAACTCTGTTTAGGACTTATGAATGGATTTGTTTTGGGGGAAGACCCTTCTTTACCAGAGCCCTTTCTGGAAGAGAATTTGGATTTTGGCATGGATCCATCCCTCTGTGGTTCCTAAGTGGAAACCCAGCTCTTTTGTGTAGCCATGATAAGTCATTTGATTTAGGAGAGACATCAGGGAAAGTAGCAGCTATTTACTTTGCTAGGGTTAGTAGAATACTAATGTGACTGCTTGCTAAGAGTCTGAAGAGGTAAGAGGAAGAGAAAAAGAATTTCCATATTTACTGAACACTTAACTCAGACCAGAGCAGACTAACCCATATATTTTTTCATTGGCAGTCTGACAGAAGGAAATGTCTTAAATTTTTTTTTTTTTCACTTAAACTTCAAGATTAAAGAACAGGGGAAGTGATTACCAAGGGAAGTTGTGGAAACTCTTTGTCTAGAGATGTTTAATAAAAACAAAGCTTTCTAGACAGGAGAAATCATTCCAACTTTGGAGTGATGTTTAATAAAAACAAAGCTATCTAGACAGGAGAAATCATTCCAACTTTGGAGTGGGGCAGAGGCAGGCAATAAGGAAGGCCAAGGAAAACTTGATGACCTTTTGAAATCCCCATTAAAGCTTTAACAGCTGTTGTACATTTTGATCAGTGGCCACAGACCTATAGCAGAAGGCTTTAACAAATTTGACTTGAAATTGGGTGTGTATTGGATGGTCATTACTTATTACAGCTAATAGGTGTCTACTGTTAGCATTGTGTTCTTATGAGGCTAATGCAATCTTGACACCCACCCATGGCTTCAGATTATTTCTTTGGCCCTGTTCAGCATGATGTAAATCGCAAAGGGACTGTCTACTTCATAGACAAAGTGACACATAGCAATGCAATGGTTTTGGTTTCTGACTTTTACATTTAGGTTTCACATCTTAGGAGAACTGTTAAAGTCAGTACGTGGATACTTGCTGAGAGGGGTTCAAACAAGGAGCCATGGGTGCTGATTATGATAATGCTTTTGGTCATTAGAAATCAGCATTGAATGACTAACTCCAGAAAGTCATGGAGGGATGCAAAATGACACAGATTCTGTCCAGGAAACAAGCATTCCATTTTCTAGTATTCCAAAAAATGAGACAGTAATACAACTTTCTTCCCATTTAGTGGCTATGTGAATCTTCTTCCTTCCTTTCAAAGAAATGTTAATCCAGTCCTTTACATCTGATGACTAATGCCTGTCCCACTGTGGTGGATGCTATGATGTACTTGCCTTCTTCAGGAATGAAAAGCTTCATTCCCCAGTCTGTGGGACCATTACTAGCAGAAAACCCCCAGCTGCCAGCCCCCTCCTGGGTTTGCCTTGGTAGAAGAAAACCACACCCAAAGTTACCATCCTTCCAGGGGTGATACATATCACATCCAATCACTGATCAAAATCAGGATATACAAAATTCCCCAAAACCACCCTCATTCCTGACACTAATTCCAGGGTTCGAGCATCTCTAAGACTACTCTCAAGTTAAATAATTCACTAGAAGGACTCACAGAACTCACTGAAATCTGTTATGATCATGGTTACAGTTTATTACAATGAAAGGATACAGATTGAAATCATCCATGGTGGAGACTCATAGGATAGAGTCCAGGAAAGTTCCACTCATGGAGCTTCCAATCATCCTCTCCCAGGGGAACTGCAGACAGCACTAAATGCCCTAGCAACAATATGTGACAAAACCCATGGAGTATTGCCAGCCTGGTAAGTGCACCTGAGCCTTAGTGTCCAGAGTTTTTATTTAGGGTTCCATCACATGGACACGGTTGAGTGCCCACATGGCTGACATCAGTCCCCAACTTCTCTAGAGATCAAGCTGATACCTTGTGACCCAATAAACCTACCATAAATCACACTGTGAAACTATCTGCTGTGGCCCAAGGCTCTTAGGTAAATAAAAACACTTTTATCAGGCAGGACATTCCAAGGGCTTAGTTATGACCTTCCAGGAACTGGGGACAAAGGCAAGACTTCTCTTTGGACCAGGTTAATTTTTTTACTACACAGGACATAAAGACTCCCTTCCTCAACTTGGGACAATTTTGAAGGGTCATACTAGTTTCAGATCTCACTGGAGGGAGAGCTGAACCCTCCTTTGAGGTTGCAGTGTGGCACGACTTGTCCCTCTACCCAATCCTGTTTTCCTCCCTTTACTTCCACAGGTGTTAATTCCAAGCTCGCTTCCTAGTAATTCACCAGCATGCTATTCTCCATCTCAGGATCCACTTCCAAGGGAACCCAACTTGCAACAGTTGGTGCCACAAGTGGTCAAGAAAGCAGATGCTGGAGTGAAATTTTAGAGCTGGATCACTTGCTGCCCAGTTGCCAATAAAGAGTCCATCACCAGCAGAAGGTAAGCAGTTAACTCCTGGCACAAATAACAACGTAGCAGTGCCATAGTTAAAAGTTTCACTGGCAGTGAATTAGAATTGCATGCTGGTGGAAAAGAATTCAGGTGCTGAGAAATACTGGAGCAGTATTAAGTATAAGAAGATGGAACTGTGTGTCTATTGTTAACTGATGTTCTGGAAAAAGATAATAAGAAGCAAATGATTAATCAGCAATTAAAAGCTAAGTGTGAAATCTAGAGGGCCTTCGTGGTAGCATATAGATAGGCTTTCATCTCTTTCTGGGGATGGTAAAGGGAGGCAGCACTAGGGTGACCAACTATCCCAGTTTGTTTGGGACTCAGGGGGTTCCCACTATGTGGGGCATTCAGTTTTCAAACCAGGAAAGCCCAGGCAGACTGAGATAAGTTGGTCATCCTAAGTGATAAAGAAAAACAGACCAGGCCCAGTGATGCACTGGAAGAAATGAGTGTCAGTCTTCAAGATCTAAAGATGCAAGATATTTCCCATCATATTCCCATTTAATTCATCAGACTGACACCTGAGAAATCCAGACAAATCCTGGAGACTGGTAGTAGACTACTGCCAACTCACCCAAGTAGTAGCTCTGATTTCTACTGTGGTATTTTTTTAAAAAATTAATTATTAATTAATTAATTAATTTATGGCTATGTTGGGTCTTCATTGCTGAGTGCAGGCTTTCTGTAGTTGCGGTGGGTGGGGGCTACTCTTTGTTGCAGTACGTGGGCTTCTCACTACAGTGGCTTCTCTCATTGTGGAGCACGGGCTCTAAGTGGATGGGCTTCAGTAGTTGTGGCATGTGGGCTCAGTAGTTGTGGTGCATGGGCTTAGTTGCTCCACAGCTTGTGACATCTTCCTGGACCAGGGCTCAAACCCATGTCCCCTGCATTGGCAGGCAGATTCTTAACCACTGTGTCAACAGGGAAGTCCCTACTGCGGTATTTTTTGCCGAAGCAGATCAACACAACCTTGGGTACAAGGTATGAGAGGTCATTGATCTGTCAATTGCATTCTTTTCTGGTCTTCTCAAAAAGGATCAGAAACAGCTGCTATTCACTTGCAATGGACAACAGTGTTCATTTACAGTCTCACCCTAGAACTATGTTAATGCTCCTACTCTCTGATATAGGATAGTCAAAAGAGACCTGGGCTGTTTGGTGGAAAGAGTATTGATTAATGTGTGTTCAATCTGAATTGTATAGCTGAAAGTCAGACAATTTTTTAATAGAGCTGTGGGAAGAGAGATCAGCTGCATCCTGAGGAACAGAAATTTCCTTCACTGAGAGAGTCCTAGCATGAACTAGCTGCCTCTTGTCATGGCCATTACAGAAAGGAGCCATGTTTCTGATGGAGGTAGTTGGAACTATCAACCATAAGATTTTCTGATTTGGAAATAGAGGGTGAGGAAGAGTGAAGTTGGTGAGGTTGGGATGTAAACTTTGGAAGAACACCTTCAGGTGGTTATTTTGAGTCAGGAGCCAAGAAGTAATCAAGTTCCCATCATCTAATGGCATGGACTTAAACACAGTGGAGACAGTATATTTGTCAGAAAAGAGTCAATCTCTTGGAAGTCTACTTTAAGAACATTTCAGCCTCTTCTGGTTATCTCTTGATGAAAGCTCTTTATAACCTAATAGCATTTTGGCTTTATCTCTTATTCCATTTACTGCTGTGGTGACCAGTTCAGTACAGATTTCCAGCAGTTTCATGGGTGCAACTCTCAGGATAGTGCTATGCTCCTCACTTTTCCACTGCTGCAGCACAGGGTTCTTTAGGAATTGCTTGGCTCTCATGCATGTGGATGGGCCAACTCTTGATCCATGGACAATAGGAGCTGATGGAGCAATGCTCCCCTAGTGGACAACATGGGCATCACACATGATCCCACAGGACCCAGTACCCAGTCTCATATAACAGGGGCCAACTCAATAATTCATCCTTATGTTGGCTCTTTCTTCTTCTTTGTTTCCTCTTGCTTCCCACTTCTGCCTCTTGAGATCACACCCCCAGATAAACAACTTGCATGCAAGCCTTTGTCTCAGGCTCTGCTTTGGGGGAAATGCAGCCTATACGCTGTAACATGATAGATAGGTGCTCCCAGCCAGATGTTACCTGGAACTACATTGTTAGCATACAGTCTCCACTGTGTGTGTGTGCGTGTGTGCTGTGTGTGTGCCCTTCTCTGTTCTCACTTGTTTTCTAAGCTACATAAAACAAGGCAAAGGAGGTCAAGCTTCATTTTGAGCAAGACGTACATTTGAGGAATAATAGCAGTGAACATTTTTTGGATTGGTCCTTATCTGCCAAGCACTGTTCTAAGCGGTTTATACACATGATCTAACTTTTACTAAATCCTATGGGGGAGGCACTATTATTGTTCCTATTTATACACAGGGAAACGGAGGCTGAGAGAATTTTAGTAAGTTTCTTTAAGTGGCTTGGCTGGGGAATGGCGAAGCTGATCTGATTCCGTTGTCTGATGTCAGAGCAGAGCTCTTAAATACTAGAAACCCCAAGATGCAAATCAGTATTAGGCTCTGTGTGGGTGATGAATGGGGTTTGATTACCAACATTTAATGTGCAAGCATTGGCACGGGATTGTACACCAAGCTGATTTTTCTCAGGGAGCCAGGAGAGCCAGACTCCAGCAGGAGAAGTGGAAGGTCTCATTCACCAGGCAGGTGAGGGTCAGCAGAATGGGGCCATTTAACTTCTTATTTGGCTTTATCTGATTGCTGGAAAAGGGTGAACTTTGTGATATCTATTTACGGTTATATATAATGCTTATGATTATTTATGATATTTGTAAACAGAGGGCTCTGCCTGGTAATTTATGGCTGTTTCTTGGGCTTTTCATCATAGAGATGGCCTTAAAAATAATTTTAGTCTGTCATTAGAGGACAAATAGGTGGTGTTTGCCATGTCAGGCTTCAAGTAGGAATGGCTGGTGACACCTGGGAAAGAAAAAAAATAGGATTAGGTAATTTACAAAAGTGCTTCATTTTTCAAAACCTTCTCACTTTCCTCACTTTTTCATGTTGTACCGAAATAGAATGTTTGTCTTAATTAGAAGAAACAGGTCATGACTCTGAAGGCAAACAGATCCATTATTCTTCAAGAAATGCTCTAATCCTCCAGCCTGAGGTCAGGCTGTGTGGATATGGGGTACACTGGGGGAAGGGACTTTTTTTGTAAACTGCTGTTGAGCAAATATTTCCTTCTCGCCATCACAATCAGCTTCCAAAGCAACCCATAGATGTCTTTCTGAAGAGTATACACAGAATCCAGACCCCAGGCCCAGCCCTGGAACACCTGCTAGGGCTGAAGTATTTTAGGGTCCTTTGATGACAGCAGTCATTCACACCACATCTGGTCCCCAGAAGGAGGCTCAGCCAAACAAGTGAAGGTGGGGTTTCCTTGCAATTGACTTTTGCAAAACGAAACAGTCATTCATGCACCCCCAAGTTTGTAAAATGCATGTAAAATTTTGTCACATGATGTGGAGTTATTTGCATGAACCAACTTTATTAGCTACCTGGGACTCTGGCCCCAGATGAGAACAAAAAGAGAACCACAGTGACAGGAACTAGAACTAAGGGGTTCTGTGTCCTCTGGCAACTTCTGGAGGCTTTCTGAGCATGCACTGAGGTCGACAGGCGATTCAAAGATGAACGAGTTACAGACCATGCCTTCCAGAAGCTCACAGACTAATGAAGGAGGGTCCTAACAAATATACCTCAAATAACTAAAGCGTGAGATAGAAAGAGTCAAATTTCATCACAGGTAGAGTGCTAGAGGAGTTTAAGAATGAGATTATTTCCAACTGAACGGATCCAGGAAGACTTTGTAGAATCCTTTGGATTTAACCTTGAAGGGAGGGTTGGATTTGAACGCTCAGGGGTTGGGCTGGGAAGAACTTTCCAGAGGGAGGGTATGGTCTGTGCAAAGGCAGAAGTGTGCAAATGTCAGCATGTGTGTGGGCAGCAGCATGAGAGCAGTGGGGAGTCCAGGGAACTGGGGAAAGACAGTGGAGGGATTTGCCCACTGGATGAGGGATTGTCGAGGAACCTTGTAGATAAATTAATCCTTCGTCGATTGAAGCTGAGAATTGCCCAAGGTCACATGGCTAGACTTGGCAGTTGGGTGGATTTCGGCCCTGATCTCTTGGTTCTCAGTTCAGTAAGTTTTCTCTTCCTCACTTTGGATTACAAGAAGCTTTTAACTTTGCTTTATTTTTGGCCATCTGTGACAAATACCTTGAGGAGCCCATTTTGGGAGGTTAAAGGCAACATGGTCCTGAGGGCTTAATCTTGGAAATCTACCAGCTTTGTGAATAGGTTTACTCTTGCTTTCTTTCCACCCTCCCTCACCCATTAGGATACCAGTGGGGCCAGGTCTGAGACAGTCAGGCTTTGGGAACAGGCACGTGGCTGGAGGTATGTGTGTGCGAGAGAGAAGGACGTGTGTACGTGCGTCTCTGCTTGATGTCTCTGTTCTGAGGCTAATTATGAATCACCTTTGGCATTTTGTTCTCTCAACTTGACATGGGCAAAAAGCCAGCACAGAGAAGAATTTCACTTTGCCCTAAAGTGTGTTTATTTCTGGGCTTAGCTGGAGCTCAGGAAACGGGGAGTGTTTCATTGACTAGGAAAGCCCTTTCTTGGGTGTTGGCTGGGTGCTGCTTTAGCAGAGAAATAGAGTCAGAGAATGAAGAGCACGCAAACATCGGAAGGGACCTTAGAGGTGACCTGCCAGAAAACTTTCCACAACAGCACTTGGCTTCCTGACGCAGGTTGGGACGTGCCTCTCAGGGCTAGTCTGTTGGTCAACAAATAGCAATTGAGAGCTTAGTATTTGCCGCACAGGGATGTGGAGAGGAGAGAGTGAGGTCAAGCTAGTCAAGTGCCTAGCACAGGGGAAGCCCTTGGTTCAGAAATGGTAGTTTCTGTGGTTTGGAGGTTGCTCTGTAGGATGAGAAAGCCAATGTTCAGTATGTATAACTGATTCACTTTGCTGTACAGCATAAGCTAACACAAGATTGTAAATCAACTATACTCCAATTAAAAAAAAAAAAAAAAAAGAATATTCTGGGGGTGGGGAGGGGCAGGGGCAGTTTTCCTGGACTTCAGCTCTGCGGATTCCCTTCTCTCTCAAAGCCCATGTTTTCAGCTGACATCATCCTTATTTTACAAACTTAGCACCCAGGAAAGCAGCTGGAAGCGCACCAAAACCAAGAGTCAGTTTAATTTTTCCATTAAACCCTTTTTAAGTTTTGAAATTTTTTTTTTGGTGATTATTTTATACGTAATTAATATTTCTTTTCTTTTTCTTTCTTTCTTTTTTCAAAACTGGCTTTGAATTTAGCATTTGTTTTAGTTTCCTAGGCTAGCTGTAACAAAGGCCACATTCTGAGGTTCCATGTGGACATTAATTTGGGGGGACACTATCCAACCCATTTCAGTATCCATAAAGGGATTTTGGAAAAGAAGGTAGGGTACATAGTGGATGATGAATTCACATTATTGTCTTCCTTCTGCTTTTTATCTCTCTGAACTTGATTTCCTGGGGTGGCTGGAAAGCAAGGCTCTAAAGAGTTAGGGAGTTAGTGGTAGGAGCTCCTGGGCATATAGGGAATGGGCCAGGTGGGCAGGCAGCATGGTCCTCCAGGTTGGGCAGTGACACTGGCTGGTCAGTTTTGTATTTTATTTATTTATATTTTTTGCTGAGTTGGGTCTTTGTTGCAGTGCGCAGGCTTCTCACTGCAGTGGTTTCTCTCGTTGCAGAGGCCGGGATCTAGGCACACGGGCTCAGTAGTTGTGGCTCCCAGGCTCTAGAGTGCAGGCTCAGTAGTTGTGGCGCATGGGCTTAGTTGCTCTGTGGCATGTGGGATCTTCCCGGACCAGGGATCAAACCTGTGTATCCTGCCTCGGCAGGCAGATTCTTAACCACTGTGCCACCAGGGAAGTCCCGAGTGGTCGGTTTTGGCCAGACACCACTAGTTCACTATAGTTCCTTTAAACCTGTTTAAAAGGAGTTTAAAAAGCCAGATTTCTGGCTTGGCTCTGACATTTATGACTGATGTAAATTCGAACAGATCACAAAATCTCTCTGAGCCTGTTTCCTCACCTGTGAATTAGGAATAGCAACAATACCTGCCTAGGCTACCTGCAGAGAGTGTGGTAAGGATGGAGGGAGAGGAAGCATGAAACGTCCTTGCCCACTTACTGATGATCACCTCAATGCATCTGAAGTCAGGGTGACCTTTCTGAAACACACATCAAATACTTTCACTCCCTCGTTTTAAACCATCTAATTGCTTCTTCATATTTAGATAAAGCCCAGACTTGTTAGCATAGCTTAAAAGGTCTTGTAGAATCTGGCCCCAACATACATTTTCAGACCCAGATCTCTCTAGAAGTCCTACCTCTCCCAAATACCCTTCTCTGACTATTCTAGCCCACACCTGAAGGCTCATTTTCTGGACCACTTATTTCAGTACTTGATTAGATTTTATCTTGAATTATTCTTTGATTCTTTCTTATAGGAAGATCTAATGAAATGAAATCTGCAGAAGCACAATCAATAAAAAGCAGAGCACTCTAGTTGAAGTTGGATGCTTTCACCCACTCATCTCTTATTTTGGTGTCCCATCCTTGCTCTTTCTCTTCATAAGCTTGGCCTTGTGGAGCACTGTCTGAAAACAATTTCAGGGTCTTTTGTTCAAAATGGCAGAAGTATTCTCTCTCTCTCTTTCTCAGATGGCATTAAAATTATAGTAAAGAATTTAAAAAACTATAAACTTATAAAAACTAAAAGTAATAAGTGTATAAGTGGGTAGCGATGGTTCATATATTTCAACAAATCTCTAGAAGGCAGAAAACATTTGGAGAAATAATTGGCTAATAAAACAGAGTGAAGAAAGCTTCAGCATAGGAATGTGAACTTGGGCTTTAGTAAAAGTAGAACATCCATTGCCTAAAAGAGCTATAGGGAGGCTCTGTCCTTGGAGATAGCATGAATGTCAGTGGGATTGAAAACAGAAGACAAATTGGAGCTCCATGGAACTGTTGACCCCACTCTTGCTATCTTTCCTGTGCAACCCAGAATAGCCCTTGTTCTCAAAGTGAATATCTCTACAGAAACTGAACACAGTCTTTGGAAGAGGACTAGTGTGAGGATTACTGCCCCAGACCAAAGCTCTCTTGATTCTGGAACTGAGGAATCTCCAGATGTAATGGATGGTTTCCCACTGGTTCACGTGAAGCAAATCCTGCCAGTTGATAAGCCAAACCCTTATTCACAGAGCTCCTGGTCAGCCATTCTGTGGTTTCCTTCTTAAATATGAAAAGATACCTGATGATTAACATAGTATTGAGAAAAGCCAGTAACTTGAAAGAGAATGGCTAAGAGAAACAAATAAAAATGAGCCTGGAGGAAAATAATTCAAGGGACAAAGGAGCACTTAAAAAAAAATTAGTTTCCTCGAAGGGATTTGAGAAAATTTTGCATCCATAAAACAAGAGAGAATGTTACAAAAAGGAAAAAAAGAGATAAAATAAGAAAGATCTTGTGAAACATAAATGATGACTGCCAACAAAATAAATTGATATAAAGATTGGAAGGTGAAGTGAAGGAAATCTTAGGATAAGTGAAGGGAAACTTAGAATAAAAAGAGTGATAGAGAGAGATAAAGAAAGGAAGTGAGGCGAGATAGAAAGAATTTGAAAGAAAGAATTAGAAAGAAAAAGAAAAAGTAGGAGGATCAATACAGGAGTAGCATTCTCTGAATAATAGATTGACTTTAATAGGAGTTCCTGAATTTACAGAGGAAACCAGAGGAGGGGAAATTATTAAATAAATAAGAAAAGAAAATTACCCAGAACTGTTGGAAGATACAAGTCTTCAAATTATAAGGACCTAAAGTGTTGAATGGAATAAATGAAAAAAGATCTACACCAAGACAAATAATCATAAAATTTTGTTTCATTGGAGTTAAAGAGAAAGTCTTAAAAGTTTCCTGAGAGGAAAAGCAGGCAATTTAGAAAGGAACAAGAGTCACTTAGTCTCTTCAAGCTGCTATGACAAAATATAAGAGACTGGGTGGCTAATAAAACAAACATTTATTTCTCACAGTTCTGGAGTCTGGAAGCCTAAGATCAAGGTCTCAGTATGGTCACATTCCAGTGAGACCCTTTTCCTGATTCATAGCTGGTCCCGTGTCATTGTATCCCTAAATGGTGGAAGGGGGCTAAAGTCACTAATTCCTTTCATGAGGGCTCCAACTTTCATGACCTAAGCACCTTCCAAAGTCTCTGCCTCCTAATAACATCACATTGGGCATTAGAATTTCAATATATGAATTTTGAGGGGACACAAACGTTCAGACCATAGAAATTAATCTGGCAATTAATCTTAACAGCAATACTGAATGCTAGAAGACATTGAGCAATCCTTTCAAAGTTCTGAGTGAATGTGGCTTTTGTTCTAAAATTCTATACCTAGCTAATCTATCAATCAAGTTTGAGGTCAGAATAAAGATCATTTTTTCAAGGACTCAGAAATATTATGACCATGCACATTAGAGAATGTGCTTCAGAAAAAGAAATCAAAGGAGTGAACAAAAAAAAGAGGAAGCTATGGGAGACAAAGTCTCCAACCCAGAAAAGCAGCAAACAAAAATCCCATCCTGGCAGCTGGGTCTCAAGTCTAGGGAGAAACTAGTCCCGAAGGGAGAGGAAAGACAGGGGATGCTGTGAAAGAGGTCTTGGCCAAGTGGAGGACAGTGGAGCTTACAGGTTAAGTTGTATGTTGAGAACTTTGAAAATCATGAGGCTATTATAATGTTGCAGAAAATAAGAAAATGGAGAAATGAATCAGAGACTTCAGGAAGACAATAATAACAGAAGTGTACAAGAAAGGCACTGTCCAAATATAAAACCAACTCACCTGAGGTATGATTTTGACTAGTTGATGGGATGTGAAGAGGAGAATCCATTTGAATAGATGCCAGAAATGTTACATTATTTTCTGTTTTTCAGCTTTTAACTTTCACTCATACAAATCACGGAGGACTTAACTATGGTTCCAAGCAGAATATAAACATTATGAGTCTTGATAATGTAAACATTACAGGTATAGCTGTCACAGGTTGGGGAATGGAAGAGAAGAAGAAGGAAATAGCTGTGAAAAGTTGACGGAACAAGAAGTGAGGCTTTAATATGCCACTTGAAGTTGCCGATGTCGAGAGGAAGAACTGAAAATGGAGGTGTAACTAAATTGGGATGAGGAGGGGGAGGGGCAGTAAGGAAGAGGTGGTGCAGGTGAGTTAAATTTTCATCCATCGTAGTGGAAGTCAGTAGATAATATCTAAAGATAGTAAATCAAGAAATTGAGCTATGTATCTATTATATAGAGATTGGAAGTAACCACCAGGAGAAATAAAAATGGAAATGATTAAAAGTGCTTGCTTCTGGGAAGCAAGACTGGGTGGGGCACAGGAGGGGTCACCAATTTTCAATGTAAGTCTTTTCATATAGTATTTGATTTTTTAAACCATATACACTTATTACTTACACAGCATTAAAAAAGACATATATACACACAAAGAAAACTGCTGGATGACCTTTGAAACTTGCTTTTAGCCCTCAATTTCAATTATAATTAGCTGAAATTTCAGCTCAGCTGAATATAACTGTAATTAAAAATCTCAACTGCCTAATGGCAGACAATTAGCTGGAGCTGTCAGGAGCCAAAAAGAATGATGGGCAGCTTGAAGACTTTGCTGTAAGGCTTGGCAGCAAACTGCCAAGGATTCCCGCTCCCTGATTCTGCCTTTGTGTCTTCTAATCCCAAGGAGACAGCAGGATTTACGGCAGGATCCTTGCCTTTAGATTTCACGGCAGACTGCCTTCAGGTATTGGCTTCACCAGTTATTGCCTAAGAATCCTTGGGCAAGTTATTTAACCTTTCTGAACTGATATTTTGTCAGCTGCAAAATGGGGATAACACCTACCTCACAGTGTTATAATAAAGATTGAATAAAATAATGTAAGTACTGATCACAGCATAGTGCCTGGCACACTACAGATATTCAATCAGTGGCAGCATTAGAGAAGAACAGCATTTTACATGGTTGAAACACTGTTCTGGAAAAACACAGGGCTTTTCCACTCGATAGAATTTGAAACATTGATGTGACGTCTTCTGTTCTAGCCTTTGGAATCCCCTTGTCAGGAATAGCTAATAGGCAGCATCTATGTTACCACTCTAACCCATGCCAGACATAGCTAATTGATCTCAGTATTCTTTTTTTTCTCTCTCTTTTTTTTAAAAATTGAAGTATAGTTGATTTACAATTTTGCATTAGTTTCAGGTGTACAGCAGTTATATATATCTATATCTATATATATATATCTGAAAAAGAATATATATATATTCTTTTCCATTATAGGTTATTACAAGATATTGAATATGGTTCCTTGTGCTATACAGTAGGTCCTTGTTGTTTATCTATTGATCTCAGTATTCTTGTCTGCTAGGTTTTGATGTAGCTTCAGGATCTTTTTCAGTACAGCTTTGGAGGTAGCCATTATGAGTCAATCAAAATTGGAACTTGAGGTAAAAATCTATTTTTTTGTCTTTGACTAAGTAGATAACAGATGCATCATGATGACCAGTCACCTTTTTCATTTTTTATACCATTTTAAAGGTTACTTTCCATTTACAGTTATTGCAAATTATTGGCTATATTCCCCGTGTTGTACAATACATCCCTGTAGCCTATCTTACACCCAGTAGTTCGTATCTCCCATTTCCTCACCCTTATATTGCCCCTCCCCACTGGTAACCACTAGTTTGTTCTCTATATCTGTAAGTCTGCTTCCTTTTTGTTATATTCACTAGTTTGTTGTATTTTTTAGATTCCACACATAAGTGATATCATAAAGTATTTGTCTCTCTCTATCTGACTTATTTCACTTAGCATGATGCCCTCCAAGTCCATCCATGTTGCTGCAAATGGCAAAATTTTGTTCTTTTTTATGGTTGAGTAGTATTGTGTGTGTGTGTGTGTGTGTGTGTGTGTGTGTGTGTGTGTATTATATATATATATATATACCACATCTTCTTTATCCATTATCCATTCATCTGTTGATGGACACTTAAGTCATTTCCATATCTTGGCAATTGTAAATAATGCTGCTATGAACATTGGGGTGCATGTATCTTTTCAAATGAGTGGGTTTTTGTTTTTTTGGATATATACCTAGGAGTGGAAGTGCTGAGACCAGTCACCTTGATGGCTGGGTGACCATATGGTCACATGCAGGTAACAGCATGCATCCATTTTCTCTACTGATACACAGTGGCTCCCCCATTGGTACCTGGAATGTCAGAGTTTTTGGAGCTTCATGGACAGGGTTGGTGTAGGAAGGCTTTAAGAGCAGCTAGTATCTCTACCTAAGAGTTTATCATTATTAGCAGGGTAGGAACATTGGGGGGATGAGGATAAAGACTTGGTGACTCTAGGGACATTATGGAACTATCTGGGTTACAAGGGGACACATCACAGGTCTGTCCTCAAATACACTTGATTTCAGGGACAGCAACTTTCAGACACCAATCAAATTCTTAGTTCTATTAACTATTTTCATATTGGTTGGTCAAATATCTTTGAATTTCTTTGCTGGGCTGCTTGCCTTCCAGGCACTCTTCCCTCCAGGATACTGCCTCCTGAAAGGGTGGACCAAGCCCTTCAAAGTAGCTTTTCCTTCAGTCAGAGTAATTTCCCATTCACCCACACATGATAGCCTCTAAGTCTCTAAATCATCATGCCCAGTTCACCAAAGCATGGTTCTGTAAGAATCCATGCAGGGAACAGGGGCTGGGGAAGGAGGGCCTGTGGGTGGTGGGCTGGTAGAACCTTCTGGAAAGAGTCCAGTCAAAGGTTCTGCACCTGAGGTTAGAAGAAGGCATGATTTTGAACTCACAAGAGGACCAGAGCTTTGGGCTTGGGGTGGTTGGCCTTCACTGGTGTTGGTTTAAATATTACATAATGGTTGCCTCCTCTATGCTTTTTCTGAGACAAAAAACAAACAATATCCAAAGTCAGCCCCTTGACCTGGAGATATTAGAACCAGAGAGATTTTCAGAGGAACAAATTTGAAGCTGAAGTTGTAGACAGATCCAGAGAAAAGTGCAAACACACACCCCTCCCATCCCTTTCACACACCCCTTCCTGGTAGATACAAAGACGTACATAGGTGTGGGGTGCTCTTCTGCACGTCTCCTCATTCCTGGCTTTCGGATGGACTGCTCTCCAAAAAGGAAACAGCATTGGAGAAGAAACACACCCACACCATTTCTGTTGGGGCGGGAGGGATGTGTGTGGGTGGGGAGAATGAGAGTGTGAAATCAAAAGGATGATTAACAGAATTTGACAAAGAAAACGACTTCTTCCACCCATTTAACACCCACATTAATCCACTTGGACGATCAAATGCAAAAGACAAAGAGAATTACAACCTTTTCCAGGCCAAGAAATAATAATTATTCAGAGGAAAATCTTGGCAAAATGAGGAATAAACCAAGCAAAAAGAGGGGAAGAGAGAAAGAGAGAAGAACACACACACACACACACATACACACACACACACACACACACACGGAGGTGGGAGAGAGAGAGAGAGAAAGACAGAGACAGAGAGAGAGAGGCAGAAAGTTACTGAGAGAAAAAAAGCCAGCAGTTAGGCCGCGGTGTTTGGGCAGGCTTTGTACATTTCACCTCCTCTCAGTTTAAAAGTAAAAAATAGAAAGAAAAGAGTCAAACTCTTTATATGAACCAGTAATGGAAGACTGGTGGTTGTGATAATCCCCGGTCTCCCCTTCACAGTGGCTCTGTGCCATTTTCCTGGTAGAAGTCGCAAAGGTCAGCCGAGGAGAGAGTGAATTCTCAAGGCTGTCACATGGGAGCTGTGTCATTCTATACCAACAGCTCTTATTTAAGTGCTGGGTTTTATTTTTAAAAGCTCTGCTGTCCCCTGAAAGAAGGAGGGAGTGGAAGTGGGAAGAGGTAACATGTGAACAAGGTTAGAAGCAGAAAGCAAAAAGAAGGAGAAAAAGAAAGAGGATCGGTCCAATTTTCTTGGGAAGCATATTGTATTGTTCAGCTTGCCTGGCTCTGTTCCAAGGACTCAATTGAATGTGAATTTCTCTTATTGAATTCCATCCAGAGATATCATAACCTCAAAAGGCTACTAT
The DNA here is from genome assembly GCF_028023285.1 of Balaenoptera ricei. Lineage (NCBI taxonomy): Eukaryota > Metazoa > Chordata > Mammalia > Artiodactyla > Balaenopteridae > Balaenoptera > Balaenoptera ricei. The sequence continues at coordinate 44,711,695 of NC_082651.1, forward strand.
TACCCAGAGGGCTTCAGATGGAACCATTTGTTCGTGACTCTTGAAATGCAGGGAGTTACAATTGTCATTTGACAACTCGGGACCCGTCAGGCCAGCTCCTTTCAGGGCGGGGAGATTGTTGACATAATCAGCCCTTGGTCCCCTTCAGAGGGACCAGTTTCTCTGTATCTCAGGCCTTTTTTGCTCGGCAGGTGCAGCAGCAAGAAAACTGGGGTGTTTCACAAAAACAAACAAGAACAAAAAAAATAGGCTCAGGGTGATTTAAACATCAAACACCTACCCTGTGCAGGCAGAATAAAGGATCATAGGTCACTGTACAGGCCTGCAGGGTCCTTGGGACTAAGTTTATCCTTTTAACCAAAAGAGGCAGTGAAAATAGTACAAAACCCCACGAAACTAGTAGAAAGCCAAATGCGGTCTAAATAAAGATACTCAAAGAAGGGCAAAGGCTTTGGGAGGGGGTAAAATCAAAGCTGACTTTCTGGTTTGTACGGGTAGTTTTTGTTCTTCTTTTGAACCGGTGCAGCAGAGAGTTGTATGCGATGATAGTGACAGTGGTTTTTCAAATATTTCCCACACTGTCCCCCTCTCCTCCTGTTTCTCCATTCCCTCCTTCCTCTTTAACTGCCACCTTCCATTCATTGCAGCCTGGATTCCTTCTGCTTTTTCTCCCTTCCTTTCAGCATTAAGTAGTGGGAGTTGCTTCCCGAAGCTTCGCCCTGATAATAAACCTCTTGTGTGGTGATTCCATTTATTCTTAGATACACACAACCTGTTTTGAATGGGGCTATGGAGAGAAACTCAAATAGAATTAACTACTCTTTTCAGAAGTAGTTGAATACAAGCTTTGGTTCTCAAAATCAAGTTTCAATGACTGGCTTCTTTTGAACAAAGTGCAAAGGAATTCAGAATAATAAGTGTAACAAGATGGAGAAAATTTTATTCACCAGTATTCTTGAGGAAAGCACTGTAGGCGTTTGGGAGAATTACTTTGATAAACCACTTTGACTGGGGATTAAGCCCCCAAAGGATGCTCAAGTAACAAAAGACAGTCACTCAACAGCCTTGGAAGGAGGGTGGGTCCTGTTACTTGGGGAGTCCTTTGTTTTGTTGAATTCAGTGAGCAGTTTGGTAAGCCAGTGCGGAAGAGGAGGAGGAGGAGGGAAGAACTGGAGGTCTGAGAGAAGAGGAAGTCAGGTTGCAGGATGTGGAGGGGAGAGAATATGAGAAAAAGAGAGAGGAGACCCAAGAGAAAAATGCCAAAGTCTTCATAGCTAAGGTGGGTGGGGGGGACTATGTTTGTTTAACTTTTTATCACAAAATTTTGAAACATATCCAAAAGTAGACAGAATAATATAATGAATCGCCAGGTACCCGTGGCCAATTTCTTTTACATCTGTGTCTTCAATGTACTTCCTCCTCTCTCTTTTTATTTTGAAGCAAATCCAAGGGGGAACTCGGAAGGAAAGAAGTATTTTTTAAAAATTTATTTTATTGAAGTGTAATTGATTTACAATGTTGTGTTAATTTCTGCTGTACAGCAAAGTGATTCAGATAATATATGGGTATATATATGTATAGATATACACACAGACATGTATACACATTCTTTTTCATATTCTTTTCCATTATGGTTTTTCACAGGATATTGAATATAGTTCCCTGTGCTACACAGTAGGACCTTGTTGTTTATCCAGTCTATGTACAATAGTTTGCATCTGCTAATCCCAAACTCCCAATCCATCCCTCCCCCACACCCCCTCCCCCATGGCAACTCACAGACAAGTATGTCTGTGCATCTGTTTCTGTTTCGTAGATAAGTTTGTTGGTATCATATTTTAGATTCCACATATAAGGGATATCATGTGGTATTTGTCTTTCTCTGTCTGACTGACTTCACTTAGTCTGAGAATCTCTAGGTCCCTCCATATTGCAGCAAATGGCATTATTTCATTGGAAAGAAGTGTTTAATGGGAACTTTGACATGGCTTGCTGTAGTATGTTCTGCCTCTTGAAAAGTCTTCCATAGCATGTGCCTTGGTCACTAATGCTTATGCGAGTAGATTCATCCTTGAGGAAATCAAGGACATGCTGTTCTGTATCAGGGTTTAAGCAAAGTGAAAACAGTCACAGCACATGTGGACCCAGGACCTGGGTGATGAGGAAGCAGCTGAGAGATCTAAGTTACATAATTCTTACAGATTTCAGCTAAAGAGAAAAATGTAGTTTAAAAACAAAATGTTAAAGTATCTGTACACAAGTGCCTTTGGAACTTTTCTGCTCTCCACAATTTTAGACATACTTTCAAGGGTCTATTTACTTAATGAAGTGGCTTTATGATGGACAAAGAACACTTGACTGAGCGTCTGATTCTTTTATGATTTAGTTATGAGATATTGGGCAAATTGCCCATCTCTCTGGGTCCATTGTTTACTCATATCTGCCCTAATTCACAGTGTTGTTTTGAGAGTCAAATTTGGGAAATTTAAAATATAGTGCTTTATCAATATCAACTATAGTGTTAATGTTATTGAAAAAGGCAGGGCATGATTCTCTGATCAGTACTCTAGGCCAAAAGGACTTCATCTTTTAGGTTCTCTTAACAAAGCATTTATAGTTTAGGATCTGAGATCTTAGAAGAGTTTGTAGCTATACTGTTGGCTTTATCTTTAGACCATGCTTTCCTGGGTGCCCTCATTTGATCTTTGCTTAGAAACCATTTCTTAATTTTAGTATCGTTTGCTGTCTGGAGAGGTTGGGAATATTCAAAACCAGCAAGTCTTGGTATCTTTTGTTTTAACAGTTCTTTTAGCCTATCTCTTTTATTTTGCATTTTACTAGAAGCAGCAAACAGAAACCAGGTGGCCCCTTCAACATTCTGGTTGAAAATCTTCTCAGCTAGATTATCTATTAGTTACATGTTCTACTTTCCACATCACTGCAGATGACAGTGTTGCTAAATTTTCTACCACTACATAGCAAGGATTTCCTTTCCTCCACTTTCCAAAAAGAGTTTCCTCATTATCCTCCCCAGTAGCCTCCTCAGGGTCCAAAGATCTTCAAACACTGTGTTCAAGGCACTTTAAGCTCTCACTGACAATCTACTCCAGATCCTATAGATTTGTAGCTTCTGCCCACTACCTGGTTCCAGAGCCGCTCCCATTATGTGAGATATTTGTTATTGCTGAGCTCCACTTCCAGGTTCCAAAATATGTATTAGTTATCTAAGGGTGAGCAACAAATCTTCAAACTTAGCAGCTTAGAATAATACACTTTTATTATCTTGTAGTTCCTGTGGGTCAGGAATCCAGGAGCAGCTTAGCTGGGTGGCTGTGTTTCATGGTTTCTCACAAGGCTGTAATCAAGGTGTCAGAAGAGCTGCAATCACCTGAGGCTCCACCCAGGCTAGAAGATCCTCTTCCAAACTCACACATGTGGCTGTTGGCTGGAGGTTTCAGGGGCTTGCTACATGGGGCGTAGTCCTGCTCAGGACATGGGGGTTAGCTTTCCTCACAGCAAGTGATTTAAGAGCACAAGGGAGAGCTACCATACTGCCTTTTATGACCTAATCTTGGTCATTCAGTGTTGTTTTTTCCTTATTCTATGCATTAGCAATTCCAGCCCACACTCAGTGGGAGAGAATACACAAGAGCATGAACACCTGGAGGCCGTGATCATTTGGGGGCCATCTTGGAGGCTGGTGAGCACATCTACTACATGCAGGTTTCTACATGCAGGTACTGTGCTCTCCTGGAGATAGCAAAATGAATGAGATGCAATTCCTGTCTTCAAGGACCTCTTAAGGAAGTTCAAGTTGTGGGGGATATAGAGAAGTAAACTGGAAGTGTTACAGGTACCATGACAAAGTTACAGGGGCTCTGTGAGCACTGAGGCAGGGGCCCCTAACCTAGACCAGGGATGAAAGCTCCTGTGTGGAATTGCCAAGTCTTGAGATTGCCAGGTAGATAAATGGGTGAAATGCATTCCAGGGAGAGAGGAGAATGTCCACAGAGGTAGAAGCATGGCCCTCTGGGAAATCTCAATAACTTGGCATGGCTAGAGACAGGATTTAGACAAGAGGGGTAGACTTGGACAGGAGAGGTTGGAAAGGTGAAAATTATGAAGGAGTTTGTATCTTAAGTTCAGATGTTGGAACCTTACCCTAAAGGCTATGGGGGAAGTGTGGGTAGAGAGGGGCAACTAAAGGATTTTGAGCACTCATTGAGTGCCTCCACTGTGTCAAGTAGAAAATGTTGAAGACAGTGACCTTGGTCGTTAAAAGCTTACCATTTGGTCTGGAAAATAAGACATGTGCACAATTAATTGCATTTCAAGATGGTTTCTGATAAGAATTCTATGGAAATTATAGACAAGAAGAAGTATAGAAATTTTCTGAAGGAGGAGATCAATTTCTGGAGGTGTGATCAGTGAGGTTTCATGGAGAACGTAGTCTGACTCTTGAGATATAGTTGTGGGTTAGTTAGATGGGGAGAGAGGGTGAGGAGAGCCATTCTAGGTGAAAGTAGGAGAGGAAGAGGCATGATGGGGGCAACAAGTGGTCCTGTGTAGGTAAGAAAGAGGGTTCTGTGTAGGAGAATCAGGGAGAGGTAGGGACAGATCGTAGAGGACACTGAATACCAGATCAGGGAGTTTGAACCATGCTTAGTGAGTGTTAAGGAGACATTGATGGCTTTTGAGCCAGGAGTGTTTGAATGTAGATTGCAGAGGGTCAGTTTCCTCCCTTCCACCTCCTTTTTTAAAAAGGAGTGCTTAAGGTGCTGAAGCAGGTAAACATTCCTTCCTGGTTACATCTGGAGGGCCCAGGAAGAGAAGGATCTAGAATGTAGACCTCAGGACTCAGAGTTCCGTGAGCCCCATTCATAGCTTGGAGCCCTGTGTAACAGGTAGTGATCCTACTCAGGGAAAACGCTCTCTCAGTCTTGATGTTTTCAGTGCTTGTCTGATTACCATTTAGCATTTTGTCTAATTAATGGAGCTCGCAGATGTTTGGCAGAGAAGTTAATCAGCTATTAATCACCAAAGAGCTTCTCTGTAGCTTTGCTGGAAGAGTTGAAATTGAAACTGTAGTTGTTTCCTGAACTCGGGTGGAGGGAAGGGCCAGAGGTAGACAGTCTTGGGTTTCCTGTTGGGAAGGTTTGGCAGAAGTGCCTTGGGGTGGGCTTGGCTGCTGTTAGGAAGGAGAGCATAGCTATTATTTTCCCGAGCTCAGTGGTGTCTAACGAAGGCAGGCTTCAGCAAGGAGAGGAGAAAAAGGTGGACCACGTGGTTTGCTGTGATGAACCACAAACTGGGCACTCCGGACGGTCCTAGTCCCAGCTCTGCATCTAGGTGGCCATGCCACGCCGGCCAGATCTCTTAACTTCTTGGGACTCAATGCTCTTATCTTTCAATGGAAGCTTTAGTGAACAAAGAGTTCCCGGTCAAATGAGTTTGGAAACTCTATATGCTACATATGCCTCTTGGAGATTCATACCAGACACCAGTATAATTAAAAGAGTGAAAATGTTGTGGTCAAATAACAAAACAAAAAACCATGTTTGACCCAGCGCATGCCCAAACGCTTTTGATCACAGAGCTCTTTGTTCATTAAACATCTAGAAACACTAGCAGAAAGTGTTCCTGACTCTGACATCTGTTTTTCTGGTTTCTGATTCAGCTTCATTACTAGCCTTAAGTTTTCTCCCAGGAAATATTCTTGTGGGCTCTTTACCAGTAAATTTCATAACCAACTCTCTTGCCTCTCAACCTTAAGATGGTCTCCTGGATTATAAACCAAGACTCACATCTCTTTCTGAAAACTTCTCCCTGACCCGACTGCTGATCTATTGCGACAGAGGCTCTGGACCACATCTCTAGTCTGCTCGACTCTCACCCTGCCATCCATGTCTTCATGAGGTAGCAGAATACCATGTTGGTCACGGTTACCTTTTACTGTATAAAAAGGAGAGTGTAATTTGGTGAGAGTTGGATATGAAGATCATTTGAAAAGTTAGCCACATGACTTTTGAGGATCAAATTCTGATTCTTATTATTTTTTATTTATTTATTTATTTTTAAAATATAAATTTATTTATTTGTTTTTGGCTGCTTTGGGTCTTCATTGCTGTGCGCGAGTGGGGGCCACTCTTCTTTGCGGTGTATGGGCTTCAGTAGTTGTGGCACGTGGGCTCAGAAGTTCTGGAGCACGGGCTTAGTTGCTCCGCGGCGTGTGGGATCTTCCCAGACCAGGGCTTGAACCCGTGACCCCTGCCTTGGCAGGTGGATTCCCAACCACTGTGCCACCAGGGAAGCCCCAAATTCTGATTTTTAAATGACAACCTCATCTTGTGAATTCATTGTTTAATTCAAGATACATCTACTGCCCTAACTCTACCATTCTACAAAGAGAACCTATTTATTTCAGGGAGTTAGCACAATATTAGACTTTAGGGGGTCTTACTCTTTTCTTTTAGATACTACTTATCATCTTGGAATTTATCATTTCAATCTAAATCAACACTGTAGGTTTACGGCTGGAATATGCCTTTTTGGAGACTGCACGTAAATTGCCAGAATGAGGCAGCAATCTATGTAACTGTTAAGTCCTATTAGTCATGTTAAAGACCACTGCTTTTGTGAGAAATTAGCTAAAACTATAGAGATCCGTGTGAAGTCAAAGACTTTTTATTTATTTGCAGAAGTATCCAGTGGCTCATCTTTTTTGCTCCCTTTCATGATGAATTTTAGGACAAGAATTCTCAAGGAAGTGGAAAAGATTAAGGGATTATCCAAGGTTTAGGTAACAATATCTGGTTACTAATTTTGCTTCAAGCCAGTTCTGAGTCATATTTAAGTCTTAATAAAATATGGTGGAGCTGAATGTCCAGTTCCTTTTTGACCAAGAAAAGCCTGTTTGATTATAGGCATAAAAATCTACCTAAGCATGCACCATGACTGGTTCATATTCTTAGACCAAATTTATTATTGACTTGGTTATATGTACTGAGAAATAAAACTGGTGCCATTTATTAACCACACAGAGCCCCACAACTTTGTATTCACATCTCTTGTGCTGATTGGAGAGGTTTTATTTTTGCTGTTTTTCTGAGTCAACAGAACTCTTTGAGCCCATTGCCTGAGTGCATACTTCTGAGCCCAAGTTTATTTTAGGCACTGAAATGATAGTGTAATATTTTTTAACACTGTTGGAACTGTAGGGGAAGAAAAACTTCCTTCTACCCTCTTAGGTTCTGTGGCTGGCCTAGGAATTAAACTGACATAAGAGAGAGAAACAGCAAAACAAAGTATGCCAATTTATTTAATGTTTTCACATGTACGTGGGGTTCTTCAAAAGGAAAATGAAGACCCAAAGAAGCTGTCAGACCCCAGAGCTTACTAGTGAGGGATAAATTATAGGGATGTGACAAGACAAAGGGTTTTGGGCTAGTGGCAGTAATTTTGGGGCAGTGACTATGAAATATATGGGGGGAAACTAATGGAAGATATGGGTTGTTTTAGTAGGTTTTTGGGTAGATCCATTTCGGTATGGACTCCCAGTCTCTGGTGATAAGAATGTTCTCTTCTGGGTTCAGGGGGTACCTTTCTCATGGGAGATGTTATGACCTTCTTTTAGGTAGAAAGAGGAGGTCACAGAGCCTTTCCTGCATCGGCTGTTTCTCAAGTGCCTCAAAATAATCAGTATGCCCAAGTGGTATATTTTGGGGTGGCATGTTCCAAACTCCGTCAAAATCCTGTTAAATGCCAAACGACACATCAGCTCATTTCACCCGGACTGTCAACTTAAGCTGTGCACAGATCACTGACTTGTCAGTATGGACCCTCGCCATAGTTATTTCATCTTCCTGAGACCTATTGGAGTGTCAAATAAAGGAGTTGGGCCAGATGTTTCCCGAGTTTCCTTGTAGCTCTACCATTCTGTGACTCTGAGAAAAGGAAATACCAAAAACTACTTTACTTTCATCTCCAGAGAGCAGGTAGGAAACTGGCCTTAATGTGGTAACATAAATGATTAAAACTTCCCTTGCAAATAGCACTTTCAAAGTCCTCTTGTCTAATTGCTCTATCTCAAGCATCCGTTTGAAAAGGTCTTGCCCTGGTATTTCTTGTAGCAAAGTTTTCCCTGTTACCAAGGGCCCTGGTATCGTGCTACCATGGGTTCAAATTCCAACTTACGGGCTTTGTGACGTAAGGCTGGTTACATAACCTATCCAAGCCTCAGTTTCCTCCTTTGTAGGAGGAAGTGGACAGCCTCTGGCCCTTGCCTCACAGGGTTGCTGTGAGGATTAAATAAATTAATCTATGCAAAGGGTGCAGCAGAGTGCTTGGCACAGGGATCCTCTAATTCCTGGTTTGGGGAGTACAAAGCCTCAGTCTTCACCCTCTGTCGTGTGTCCTTTTTGCAGACCTTAGTTTGCATCTTGCTTAGGCAGCTGCTCTGGATTGGCTCCTATCTGGAGCCGTTAGCCCCCATCCTTGTCATCGTCAAAAGAGCTCTCTTGGGTTCAGCTTCTTTGCTACTGCTTCTTACACTACCCACCCTCTACACACTTGCACATATTCACATCTTTCTCTTGCTACACACAAACCCCCTTATTGCTTCTTGAAGGTAGAAAAATTATCCCGATTATCCTGTAAGCATTTTTCTCCCAAGGACTGGTTACCGGTCCTTCTCCCTGATGATACTGTGCTCTTCCCAACACTTGAAGTTTGAACAGTTGGGGTGGGCTTTGCTTTACTCCTTTTAGAAAGCATGGAGGTGATGTGAAGGAATCTCTCATTTGTAAATACTCTGGTCCAGAGGGGCATGACCTATGTCAAGAATGGATGGCTGAATAGAATGTTCATTATAATGTCTATAGTCAGCATAACTCATACCTTTTTTTTTTTTTTTTCTAACTCAGTGTTTTGTCAAGAGACTTAAAATTTTTTTTTTAATTTGAAGCTGGTCAGTGCCAAGTAGATATCACTGGGGTGGTGATGCTATCAGAAGTCTCTTTCTTCCATACCTGGGATTAGGAGAACCATTTTTTCTACTAACGGAGCACAGAGAAGTGGAGAATCAAAACACCTCCATGCTGAGTCCTCTTATATGGACCATGGCCTACCCGGCCCTGGCAAGATCTGGAATGTCTCTCTTGATATCTAAGCCAGAGGGTTCCAGACATTGGGATTTACTCACCCAGCCAAACAGACATAACACAAATCTGGCAATAGTTAATTGTTAATTTTGCCAGTAAGGATATTTACAAAAAGCAAAAACAAACTGAAAAAACAAACTCCTGTTTAGAATCATTTCATAAAAGAAAGAACTTCTTAATATCAAAAGTAGAACAAACATAATCGGAAACTCCTTTTACTTGAATAAATTTAGCCTTATAAAGAATTGATTACAATGTCCTTATTTTTTAAAATGTGCCCTGGACTGGGAAAAATGTTGGTATAAGCTAGCACCTGTCCATGGCCTCATGTCTGAGTCATACAAGGACACCAATAAGTGCAGAAAAGAAAATGAGTGAGAGATGAAATGAATAAATAAAACATAGAAGTTCCACTATGTCTTTTGGACAAAGTGGTATTCTATCTTTCATCTTGATTGTTATATTTCGAGTCTCCAGTTTATATCGCTTGATTAAAATGTTTCAGAATAACACACTTAAAATAGTGAGAGCAATTCCTTTTCCACTGATAAAAAAGCTAGTGACTTTTCTTCAGTTTATAGTAGGATGATTTGCTCCTAACGCAGTTGGCCTCTGCAGTCCCTATAGAGAGAGTTCTTGCCCGTAGCCTGCTGCTGCCATTTGCATGCTAATCATTTCTATAATTGATCTTCCCAGCTCCCTTCAAACCTGGTAGGAGGTAGCCCTGAAATTAACTAAGGTTCGCAGAGTGGGGCCATGCCAGTTGCGGGCCGGGTCACGTGGGCATTGTGACGCTGTCAGACTCTCCACCGTACTCTGCCCTGTGACCCCACACTGGAGGATTCTGGTCAGTGTGCAGGTAAAATAGCCTTGATTGTAACACAGAGTTCATGGTGCAGGTCAGCCAAGGTTTATTGTTGCCAAAATGGAACAAGAGAAGTTTAATTTCGTCTTGTGTTAGGAGGAAAAGTAAGAGGGACGCTGGTGGCCAGGCAGCTGGTGTTGGGTTATGTACTTAGATTATATGCCACAAAAGGCTTCTGTCCATGCTGGGTCACTAACGTGTTGTGAGAGAGATTGAGAGAGAGAGAGAGATTGTTCCTAAGTTTAACCAAAGATCTGAATACATCCCCAAGTACAAGAGCATCTGTTGTATTTATTCATGGATTATAGAGTGAAACAACTCCAAGGAACCACACCCATTTCTTATTCTTACTCTCAACTTCTCCAAAGTGGAATTCATGGAGGTTTAATGACTTGCCCAAGGTCACACCCCTGAAACAGTGTGTGGAGTTGCACTGACCAGTATGGTAGCAACTAGCCACGCATGGCCATTTAAATTGAAATTGGTTAAAATAAAATGAACATTTCAGTTCACTAGCCACACTTCAAATGCTCAATGGCCACCATATTGGACAATATAAATAGAACAGTTCCATTGCTGCAGAAAGTTCTATTAGACAGAACTATTCTAGAGACACTTGGTCCAAGTTCTTTCCATTATTACAGTAAGATTCCCCTCCCTCCCTATGCACACATTTGTATTTATAATTCTTGTGTATAGTGGGAAAGGCATATTTTGACATTAATTTAGGAATAAAGTCAAAGTCTCCTATTCCTGCTCACCTTTAAAAGTAGGAGCAACTTTAAAAAAAAAATTTATATTGGAGTATAGTTGATTTACAATGTTGTGTTAGTTTCAGGTGTACAGCAAAGTGAATCAGTTATACATATATCCACTCTTTTTTAGATTCTTTTCCCATATAGGCCATTACAGAATATTGAGTAGAGTTCCCTGTGCTATTCAGTAGGTCCTTATTGGTTATCTATTTTATATATAGTAGTGTGTATATGTCAATCCCAACCTCCCAATTGAAAGTAGGAGCAACTTGAGTGATTTTCCTAACTTTTCTAGGACTGGCACTTACCTGTAAGCATTTTTCCCATCACACAGAATTATTAGAGTGTAGTTCAGCAATATGGTTGCTTTGACTTCAGGGTGCAACTTTTCCTTTAAAGCTAATATTGATCTAACAGTGAATTCTTTAGAAAACCCATACAGCTCCTTGAGAAAAAATTGGCCAAGGTGGTATGGTGTCACAGATGTCTGAGGGCTTTAAATTAACACCGTAAATCTCAGTATTATGGGGGAAGAGCTAGTCAGTTTATTGAATGTCTCCCATCTGGCTGTGTTTCAGGCAACTGTCTGACTGGCAAGGAGAGTGGTAGGTATAAGGGCAGAAATTCAGGTATCAGAAAGTACTTAATGAAGAGTCCGTTTGGTACCTATACCCAGGGATCCCATTTCAAATGGATTTTTCTTATTGAGATCAACAACAGGATATTATGTTCTCGGCAGCAGTGGGATAGGACTAGCCCAGGCTGTGGAACCCAGCTCGGCATGGGGTGGGGCTGGGGTAGGGGTGGGATTTGGTGTATATCACAGGTTGAAGGAGTCCTGACTTCAGGGATGTAATAGTCTCCCCAGCAGGATGTGGCCTGGTGAGCTGGACTGTCCTCTGTTCCTATGGCAATTAGGGCTTGCCTGCTGGGTGTAGGCAGCTCAGAGTCTTTGGATGTTGAGTAACTGGGATGATAGAACTACGTTCTCTCTGACTGCCTTTATCCTGATATGTTATTTCTTATAAAGAATAGCCTGTCCCGGATATTTGATAGTATATATTTTCTTCCCTCAGAGCAATGTAGAATCCCAGAGTTAGAAAGCTGGAGATGACTTTGAGATGGTTTCTGGGCTCTTGCAACTCAAAATGTGGTCCATGGACCAACAACACCAGCATCATGTGGGGACTTGGTAGTAAAGGAATCACAGTTTGGGCATAAAGATTATTTTAAAGTGAAAAACATTTGAAATCTCGTCTAAACTTTTCTGATCTAACTAAACTAGAGCTTCCAGAAAATAGAGCTGCCATTAACTCCCCTCCAAGGGAGTTCACTTCGAAGTCCAGGAAGGAGACAGACCAACTGCCCATTCCCATTAACATCAAAAAACCCCAATAGAACCGTGCATAATTTCGCATTGAAGCCCTGACCCTTCCCCCACTTTTTTGTTAAGTTGGTATATAAACTTTTACCTTTGAGTATTCATTGGGCTACTCATACCCTATTTGTTTCAGATAAGGAAACTGAGATGCTTTGTTCAGCCTTTTATCCCCAAGGTAACATCATGATGCCTGGCCTTAAAAGACCCTTCATAAGTGTTTTCTGAGAGCATACATGAGAAGTGACTTTCTGGTAATTAGCAGAGCTGGGAGATGAGTTGCTTGTCTTGTTCAATCCCTTTTCCTCTAAATAATGCCAGAAAATCATGATTGAAAAAATAAGTGTGTGTCTGAGCTGGGATTTACACTGGTTCAGGATAAAGCCACTTTTTTGGCAGAAAGAGCCATCCTGAGCCCTCAGATTCTGTCTGCGGTAGAGATCAATCAGGGCTGTTCCTCAGCACTTCTGGCTCTTTCCATCCAGGCCCACTGGAGGATGGCACTTCCCCAGAACCTTGAGGTTAAGCATGGCCATGTGACTCACTTTGGTCATTGAGTGGAAGTGATGTAACTGAGCAGGGTCCTATGGGGTCTTCCTGGGACAGACCCCCTGCCCCCGCATATCCTCTGCCTGCTTCTTGTTTTTAGAAAACTGTAGTCTATCAGGGCTCCCCTGAGCCACAAAAAGCTGGCTCAAGAATTAATGATTGGAAGAATGTGAACACGTAGTAACAAAAAATAGCAGTTGGACCAGGAAAACTGGTGACAATTTAAATAGATCAGCCATAATCGTTAAGTAGAGCCACAGAATCTTTAATTCCTCCCTGAGAGACATAGATAAAAGTGTCTGATGCACATTCCTGAGTTGTTTTGCAGATGCTAAACCCCCCACCAGATGGAAGAAGTTAATTGCAAGATGACCATGAACGTGTAGCCCCCAGACTGGCTGGAGCCTGGGGATTGATGATGTCAACCCCTGTGACGCCATCCTGTTACCTCACCATCAACAAATCAGAGAATGGTGCATGAGCTGATCACATGCCCAGACACTCTCTCCCTCACCTTGCCTTTAAAAACCCTTCTCTGAAAGCCATCAGGAAGTTCAGGTCTTTTGAGCATGAGCTGCCCATTCTCTTTGCTTGGTGCCTACAATAAACTCTGCACTTTCCTTCACCACAACCCGATGGCAGTAAATTCTCTTTGTTGTGTGGTGAATGAACAAACCCAAGTTTGGTTCGGTAACTGTGAGATGGTGAAGCATTTAAGACACAGTGTGAGTCTTCATGCTCTTTCCTTCTTTGCTTAGAGATCATGAGACATGTTATGAGTTTGTGGCAAATGGTAGAAGCTTTATCATCCTGAGTCACTGAAAGACTATGAAGAGTCTCTACTGATCCACATGGTCTTCATTGTCATAAGCTACTGAGATTTTGAAGTTTCGTTACCATATAGTAACTTAGGTTATCCTGATTGATACACTGTCTCATAGATAATCCCCTAAGAGAGTCCAGGCCTAACGGCTAACAAGAGACATGAGAGAGAAAATTCTAGGGTCTGGTGCTAGATTTAAAATCTCCCAATCAATTGCGAGCTTGTAGGGACCATGTCTCAGCCAATTTTAAATCCTTTGAATGGGATTGTTACAGGTTAAATTATGCCCTCTCGAAGTCATATGTTGAAGTCTTAGCCCCCAGTACCCCAGAATTATCACCTTATTTGAAATAGGGTCTTCACAGAGGTAATTAAGTTAAAATGAGCTCATTTGGGTGAAACCTAATCCAATATGAATGATGTCCTTATAAAAAGGGGAAATTTGAAGACAATCACAAAGGGAGAACAGCATGTGAAGATAAGGCAGAAATTGGAGTCATGCTTCTACAAGTCAAGGGCTGCCAGATATTGCCAGCAAATTGTCAGAAGCTAGGGGAGAAGCATGGAACAGATTTTTCCTCACAGCCCTGGAAGGAACCTAATTGCCGACACCTTGAACTTGAACTTCTGGTCTCCAGAACTGTGAGACAATAAATTTCTGTTGTTTAAGTCATCCAATCTGTGGTACTTTGTTATGATAGCCCAGCAAACTAATGCAGGGATTAAAAAATGTTTTGATTATTTTTTTCATTTTTATCAGCTTTATTGCAATATAATTCACATACCATAGAATTTGCCCATTTAAAATTTACAACTCAACTGGTTTTTAGTATATTTACAATAGTACAATTACTTTAAGAACACTGTTATCACCCCTAAAAGTAACACTGTACCCATTAGCAGTCACTCCTCATAACCACCATCTCTGTCCCCCAGCCCTCCTCCAGCCCTAACCAGCCACTAATCTACTTTCTGTCTCTATAGATTTGCCTATTCTAGACATTTCATATAAATGGCATCATTCAGTATGTGGTATTTTGTGACTGGCTTCTTTCACCTAGCGTAATGTTTTCAAGGTTCATCTATGCTGTAGCACGTATCAATATTTCATTTGTTTTTATGGCTGAATAATATCGCATTGTATGACTATTCCACATTTTGTTTATTTTTCATCAGTTGATGGAAATTGGGGCTGTTTCCCCTTTTTGGCTATTATGAATAATTCTGCCGTGAACATTAGTGTGCAAATCTTCATTTACATGTATGTCTTCATTGTTTTTGAGTATATACCTATGAGTGGAATTGCTGAGTCATGTGGTAACTCCACGCTTAATATTTTGAGGAACTATAGCCCAAGGCTGTTGTATCATTTTACATTCCCATCATCAATGGAAGGGTTCCAATTTCTTCACATCTGCACCAACACTTGTTATTATCTGTCTTTTTGATTGTAGCTATCCTAGTGCATGTGAAGGGGTATTTCATTGTGGTTTTGATTTGCATTTCCCTAACGGCTAACAATGTCAAGCATCATTTCATCATTTTATGTGCTTATCGGCCATTTATGTATCTTCTTTGGAGAAATGTCTGTTCAAATCTTTTGCCCATTTTGAATTGGATTATTTGGTTATTTGTCTTTTTATTGTTGAGCTATGCAAGATGACTTTATAGGTGGGGGATTTATTTCAGTAAGACTAGATCTTAGTTTTCTATCCGGCAAGGTGACGGTACAATTTCTATTTCCTGTAGGGTTCTGAGGGCTGATTAAATTTGCTGGATATTTAGTCCTTTCCTTGAAGTAAGCATTTGAAAATGGTAGAAAGACCAGGGAATTCTAAGTTGAAAAGGAAGAAGGAAATGAAAAGACTTTGGAAGCTTACTTTCCAGTGAAGAACTTTGTCATTACAACGGTTTTGGGGCTTTCTCCTCTTTGTAGAGAAAGAAGCCTCTTACAGCATCAGTCAAAGGGGAAAAGACTTTTTTTTTTAACCTTTTCCTCCCTTTCCCTTAAAACAATTTTTTGTGAGATTTGTGATTTGTTCATTATTGCCTTTCATGGTTGAACTCTGGATAGAAAGGTTGAGGGTAACTTGAATAAGTCATTCACCTCTGCTGAACAGATTCTGTCTTTGCTACCTGGACCAAAGCCGAGCCTCTCCTCCCGACTATGCAAATCTAAAGCAGATAAATGTGAGCTATCAGGAACCAATTTGCTGGAAATCTTCCCCTTAGTAATTGGCTTCATATTTCAGCTCTTAGAAAAAGTCAGCTGTCATTATCACCCCTGCCTTCTCCCCGCAAGGCCAACAGAGAGAGAGGTAGGGTCCACTGGAGACAAGGAAGGGGAGAGAATGAAACTGCTGATGAATTACTGTTTTTTTTCTCTCTCCTGGCTTTATTTCCAGGTGCCCCCTCTCTGTCGTGCTTCTTCAGAAAAGCATCTCATCAGCCGGCTGGGGCCTCCTTGGCAATGGTAATCATGTCCTTCCCACCCCAGGCTCACTTTACCGAGATAGGAAGTGACAGGCAGGGAGACCTCCTGCTCTTGGGTTCTTGGGAGGGGAATACAAAGCATTATATCAGACACCGCCACCAGGCCGGCCCTTTGGGGTTGCATTAGGCAGTCAAGCATTTTGCTGCCTGCTGAATGTCATCTCATTTAACATTTTGTTAAACAGCTTCTAAAGGTCTTAACAATATGACAGATGGGCCATTGACTGGGTACTTAGGAGCTAAGTACCAGTTTGGCTGGGCTGGATTGTGTTTATTGTTCATTAAGTGTTATTTAAAGAACTCAGTCTTGATGCCTCCCATCCTCTGCCCACCTCTCAGTGCACACTTTCTGCAGGACCCCAGGGTGTCGCATTAGAGGCCTGTTTCTATAGAAAAGCACAGTGGAAAGGAAAGTGTGGAGAGAGGCTCAGAAAGGAGAAGAAATGGGAAAACAAGTGGAAAGAAGTGGAAGGAGGCAGAAAAAAGGATGTGTGTGTTTATGTGTGTGTGTGTGTTTGGTGAGGAGTAGCTGGAAGGGGTTATGGCTCAAAGGCAAACATAACAGCCGAATGAGATAGAGCCAAGTGGATTACTTCTGCAGATGGCAAACCCTGTCCCTAATGGCTTCAATTCTAGAGAGGATCACCCACCACCTTGTTCCCAAATTCAGAAGGAGGGAAGAGGGTGTCTGCGCACTGGCAGCTGCTCCTTACACTGACCACACCTGGCATTGTCCTCTGTTGTGTGGCTCTTATCTTCCCAGGTCACTGTAAGTGATAAAAGGACAAGAACCCTCTTCACCTTTGTTTTCCCCAAGAAGTAGATAACAACGCCTGGTGTAGATGAAGCACTAAGTGACTTGCTTTTGGTTGATCATGAACTTTGCCTATGTAGCACAGTCAGGTTTCTGCAGTTAAAACATAAACTGAGGCATATTAAAACTTTTAGTTTATTTGAGCAAAAATCAATTTGGGTTGGGCAGCATCAAATTGGAAATGGGTAGAAGCGCTGCACCGTCAGGAGCCGGGGAAAGCCTTATATAGAGAAGGTACAGAAACAAAGAAAGGAAACTTTTGATTGGCTATAGCTTAAAGATTAGTTGGCTCTTTGTGATTGGTTGTCCTTAGGTTTTGATTTCATTACCTTGAGACATTTGCAGGCTTAGGTTTTGGTTTGCTTACATAGGTCATGGGGGTGGAGCAGAATACGGCACCCCAGAATGTGCCACTTTGACATGTGGATTATTTTGAGCTTAAAGGCAGGGGCCAGCAGATTCAGGAAGAGCATCTTACCTCCCCCTTCGAAACCGAGCAGGATCCTGCGGGGTCTACTGACTACAGAAACCCCCTGTTTCTTGTTTGTAGAAAAAGCCTTTAGTCTCCTAGGCCTTCCCTGAATTCCAAAGAGAGATTTAAGCAGTTATTAATTAGAGAAGTGAGGGAATGCAGAAACGAAGGAAAAGCAGTCAAGAAACAATAGTTCAGCAATAAAACAGAGTTCCTCCTCAAGGAATATATTGAATACATAACAGTCTGACACATATCTTTGAGTTGTTCTGCAGGAACTAAGATACCCCACCCAGGTGGAGGATGGTGACCTCATGCTGAGCACAAGCACATAGACCCCAGACTGGCTGAAACCAGAAGGTTGATGAATAAGATTCCACAAATATCACCCTGTTACCTCACCACCAACCAATCAGAAGAAAGTCATTCCCCCTGCAACTCTCACTCCAAATGTTGCCTTTCAAATTAAGCCCTTTTCTGAAAGCCATTTGGGAGTTTGGGTCTTTTGAGCACAAGCCATCCATACTCCTTGCTGGGCCCTGCAATAAACAAACACTGTACTTTTCTTTACCACAACATAAATTGGCTTTGCTATGCAGTGGGCCAGCAGACCCATGTTTGGTCTGGTAACACCTTAACTGCCTAAAAGAATTTAGATATGGACCTGTACCAGGAAGAGAACTATTGTCAGAGATAAGTTTTTATATCAGAAAGATTTATCTGCATGGCAAACATTTGTTTACCAAATATTTGCTTTTCTCATCTTCCTATGAATTGTCTTTCTCTACTTTGAAGCCCCAGACCTTACCCACTTCTTCTTAGTTCAGATGGTATATTAACCTCAATTATATGTGGAGAGAGCCCCGTGGGAAGGTTAATACAGTGACCTGGAGCAAGGGGCAGGGAGTCTGAGCCAGCATAGGGGAGGGTGGACCTGAGCTGACCAGCACTGATCTTTGGAGATCATGCTGATTCCTATTGACCTGGATTGCACTGAAAACATATTCTCATATTTGCCAAATCAGATTCCATTTTTTTTGATTTTGGGAAGTCAAAAAAGTCACATCATTAATGAATTCCTTCTAGATTCACTAGAAACAAATGGATAACCATTGGATAAAATAATAAATATATTTTTATCAAGCGGCAGTCATTTGTGCATATCTCAGGGGATATACTCCTATAGGTTTTTGTTGCTGGCATGATTGGACCCAATAAATATTCTAAGAATTGACTAAGATGGTAACATAAGATTGAGTAGAAATCACATCACCATTTCCCTCCAGAATCTTGTGACCAGGAGCTTGAGATGTCAGCCTGAAAATCACATTTTATAAATTCTTTGTTAATTGATGGGTGGTGGGCTGATTTTCCTGCTTCTGACTATGTCCTTTATTCAGTGGAATTCTTCTCAGTGGTTGAGTTTGACTTTTATTTGTTGGTGGACAACTCCTCTCTTCCCTTCTATAATTTATTTTTCTTGCTGACGTTCTTTATTTCTTAATTGAAGTATAGCTGATTTACAATGTTGTGTTAATTTCTGCTGTATAGCAAAGTGATTCATTGATACATATATATACATTCTTTTCTTATATTATTTTCCAATATGGTTTATCACAGGGTATTGTATATAGTTCCCTTTGCTATACAGTAGGACCTGTTGTTTATCCATTCTATATATAATAGTCTACACCTGCTAACCCCTACCTCCCACTCCATCTCCCTTCCATAAATATTAATTGAGTCCCAACAACACTTAAGGCTCAGTGTTAGCTCTGTGTAGAATATAAAGAGAAATCACAAATATACCCTAATTTTTAAAAGCTCATAATTCAGCTCAGGCATAGACACAGAAAGAGTTAAATAGTAAAGCAAGACAAGGTGTCACTGAGCACAGACTGAACTTGCTATGAGCTCATAGGAGGAGATGGAGGGATGCTGGAGAGAAACGATGTGTCAGAGTAAAGACATACTTGAGACTGGCCTTGTGCGGTGAGGGTGGCTCTTGGTTTGCACTTTCACTCTGTGCTGTCTCCTGGAAAATCCAGACAGCTGGCGCTATCACTCTGCTCCAACCCAGAGGGCTTGCATGGCTGCTGCAATTTCTGCCATTTTCTTCTGTCCTGCCCACTGCAAGGGTTAGTGCATGCCCTTGGTACAGCCCTCTACTTGGTTACCAGCTAGGGGACACCTTCCCAGAGGGCACCTGGGCACTTGTCTGCGGGCAGATTACATCTTCAGCATTTTTAGAAGCTGAAAAACTGGGCTGTCCTGCCATGCCTGAGCTGGAGATTGGGGAGGCTGCCGTGGCAGCTTGTGCTGAATATATTACATATGTATCTTCTGGGTCAGAGTAAATTGGGCTCTTAAAAGACAGCCAACTTTCTGAGTGATTAACCCAGTTTTGTCTTGAGAGGTATAACTGAAATTTACTGAGAGAGACATCCTCACACATTTTTAGTGAAAGGGGCAGTTCAGAATAGACTTTGGTGATTCACCATATAGAGATGGGAAGGAGGACTTATTCATGGAAACTCATGGCAAGAGTCCCTCAGAAGGTGGTGGGTGGCTATAGTCCCCTCCCACCTGCCTGAAGTCAGAGAAAATAACCTTGACCTCAGGAGCCTTGCAAAGATTTGCTTAAAATGCAAATTTAACTGAAAATTGACTGAATTGGCCCAGTGCAGACAGAAAACGGGTGAGATAGAAAAGAAGTGGCTTCTTTTTATTTAATGTGATAAAAATCAAACGATTGTTTTTTTGCATGATTATTATATATACTTTCTGGGTTTATTTTTAATACTACATTCTCTTTTCCAATCTAGTGCTTCAAATCCTAAATGATATTCCTTAGCTGTAGCACTGACACACAGTCAGATTCTCAGTTTATAAGCTGAGTTAGAGCCACAGCCCATATACATGATGTCCTGTAACATTTAAAAACAAAATTGTAAATGGTGCCCCTTTAAAGCTAGAATATTTCTATAGCTAGACTATAAAGATGAAGTTTCTGGAATGTTTTGAAAAGTCAGAAACTCTAGCAACACTAAGTGTAGGGTTCTGGCATGGAAACAATTATCAGGAGCTCAAATGTCGGCTTTTCCATATCAAAGGGACACACATTTCCCTGTTGAACACAGTACCAACCAGGCTCTATTGTCTATTTCACCTAGCCCACTTCACCTATGTAAATTACCTGTCTGACCTCTGTTGCTATTTGAGTTTGTGACCTCCCCCCAACAAAAGTATATGAAGTCATTGGTAATAGGGAATAAGAAAAAGGCACAGTCCAGAAAGAACTTGAAGCATCCCTTTGGGACTTACCTCTACACTAAAACATAGATGGAATGTCCTACTATCCATATTGGCTGCAAAATAAATATTTATGATTGTCTGATACTTTTGGCTCAGTCTTTGACAGGGGCAATGGAATATTCCTATACTTCCAAGGGCATGAATCTGGGGTTACGGCTTTCTTAGAGAAGGTTTAAACCCTTGAGCCCTGTTTGGCCTTGGCAGGTGAAATGGAAATAGACATGCAGGGACATTTGTTATTGTTTTCCCTCTACCATTCTCAATGTCTGAACAGTTCTTTCAATTCTCATCATTTCTAGCATGCCATGGCCTTCTCTAGCCCAAGATCTTTTTATTTCTCTGGGTATGTGGCTAATGGGAGCAGGTCGGACAAGATCCTTATTTCAGCCCTCAACTGCAAAATGACGTATGAATCTGATGAATTTTCATATTTTGTTTTATTCAAAAGGCCTCATTGCTTCCCTCCCAACTTTCTTTTGCTTAAACTTTGGATTTGAAACAACAAAATATTACAGTTGATTATTGTTCTTTAAAGTTTTTTCTTTTTCTCTATGACCAGGCTTTACAAAAAGCTATTTTACTCTAAGAAATTAGGTTTCTGGTTATCAGGAGCCCTAAATAGACATGAATTACAAGAACGTCCTTTGAAAACCCCATGCAGCACTTGTTTCATTAAATTCCATGAAGCGACCTTAATTTAGCGGAACACTGGATGGGCTGTTCTTTTAACCTATTATCACTTTGGCCAGGCCCATAAACCATATTCACGGATGATTCCATCAAGAAGGACAACAGTGGGATTAATATTATTTCAGGATACAGTAAATGCCACAATGATGAAGCTGTTTAAGATCTGGTGCTCACGGTGTCACACTGAATGCATTGACATTTACTCGGCTATCACTTCATTTCCAATATTCCTTCCAAATCAGCCGATGCTAATGTTTCAGCGTGTGTGCAGAATACAATATGGGCGGGGGTGGGGACACTGGGAAGGGATTGCGTAAGTCCTTTGCCCTCCGTTTTCCTTTTGGTGATGAGAGTGGGGAACTACACTCGGAAAGTATTTGACATGCAATGGGCCTCACAATGTCAATTGTTAGGGTTGCAGAGGCTCCCAGGAAGTCGTCTTTCTCCTGCAGTTGGATCAAAATAGGCCATGGGCCCCTCTTGGCTGTGACTGAGTCTGTGATATGAATCTGATGTGAACCAAGAAAGCACTGGTTGGTGTTGTTAACCTTGATGGTGTGTTGGAATTGAGCACGTATGAAAATTCAAATGTCTATAACGGTACATCATTTAGAAGCTCTTATCTGCGGTATAATCTCCTTGACCCTTAAACTTGATGCCCCTGACAACAGTATAGGCCTAATGATACTGAATATCTGAAAGCTCGTGGGTGATTTTTAGGAATCTCTTTAAAAGAAGCAGCAAAGATGTTATCCAGAATAACATTATTAATGTCTAGTCTCTTAAGGCGTCCCCACTCCTAATTTTGAAGGCAAGACTCTCAGGGTTGGGAGGAAATTTGAAGATTGTCTAGTTCACACTTCACAAAGTTTAATGTGTCTACAAATCACCTAGAGGACTAGTTAATTCTAATAACTAGGGTTTGGGAGATTCTAATCCAGTAATTCTGGATTAGGGCTGAGAATCTGCATAGCATCTAACCCCCAAGCCATGTAGATGCTTCTGGTCCGTGAATCATCTTTTTGAGTACAGGGTCTAGTCCAACCGTCGCCTGCATTCTCTTATGATGAGCATCTAGTGTATGTTTAAACCTTCTTAGTAGGAGGTACTCATATTCTCTTAAGGCTGTCTGTTCCATCTTTGAATGATTCTGAATATTAGCTTTTCTTCATATTGCAGCCATGGTCCCACTCCTTGGACCTGCCAATCACTGGCCCTGGCTCTAGTCCTTGGTCCTGTTCAATACATATGGCAAGGCAAGAAAACATCTCTCCTATTGAAAAGAGGGCAACTCACTAGGTGGGGAGAGATAGCTAACCCAGGGGTAATTTTTGTCTCCTTGGGGTTCACCATTCCTATTGACTTCACTGCCCTCTGTTGGTCCCTGAAGGCTCATGCTGGTTCTTGGTTTGCCTCTCACTCTCTGTGCCCCAGTTGGATGATATTTTCCTCTCTTTTGAACTCTCACATCCTATGTGTGTGTGTATATATATATATATATTTCGTGTGTGTGTGCATCATAAAATTCAATTTATTCCCTGCCCCGATAATAAATCCACGAGAGCAGAGATTGTGTCTTATGCTTCTTCAAATTCTCTACAGTGCCTTGCACATACTAAGAGCTCAAACCATGTGTATTATTTTGAGTAACACATAGAAACTACTTCAAGGAATTTATAGCAGTAACACAACAAAACATAAAGACTGTAACATAGTAAATTGTCACACTAGCTAGTAGTACCACAGGTGGATTCAGAGATAGGAAAAGTTCAGTGTAGACAGGAAGAGTGGCAAAGTGCTTTGTGGACAAAGGGGAGAGGAGCTGTAAATTTAAATTGTCTGGACATAACTCATACTTCAGCTAAAGATTCTGGGGCTAGATAGGAAAAGAGCCTAGTAGACAGTATAGGAATCCACATGGTTCCTTCCAAGGAAGCTGGGGGAGGGAAGAGATATAACTTGGGTGGATTCAAGTCAGAAGTCAGCACATTTTTTCAGTCAAGGCCTGGACAGTAAATATTTTAGGATTTATGGACGATGTGGTTTCTGTTGTAATACTCAACTCTGCCATTGCAGCGTGAAAGCAGCCATAGACCATATGTAAATGAATCGGCATCAGGGTGTTCCAACAAAACTTTATGGACACGAAAATTTCAATTTCATATACTTTTCATGTATCATGAGATATTATTCTTGTTTAGACACTTTCCAACCATTTAAAAATGTAAAAACCATCCTTAGCTTGGATGCCATACTAAAACAGGTAGTGGGTTGGATCTGGCCTGGATTGTGGTTTGCTGATGCCTGCTTGATGGCCTGGGTGTCTAAGTTAAACACTTCACCAGCAAGGATTCTGGGGATGGGTGATTGGAGATAGATACCACCCCTCAAGAAGAGAGCCATCAGTAGCATTCATGAAAGAGCGACTGAGAAAAATGTGCGAGGCTAGAAGTGCGATGTTATTTTACAGGCGTGGCTGGTCCCCCTTGTGAGAGCGAGGATATGGAGAGACTTTGATAGTTATTCTCTTCCTCCCCCCGACCCCTGGTCCTCCTCCTCTTATTCCTTATCTTCTCTCCTGTGACTTTTCTGACTCCACCTTTCCATAGCATCATTTTTCTACCTCATCAAGTCTCCTATGATGTATCCTCAGGCTTTTAGAATTATGTAAATACAATTATTTTCCTTGCAAAAACATCCTTAATATTTTGGAATATGATCACTATCCTTATCTGATAAAATTAATTTTTCCGTATGTAATATGGACATAAGAAATGAACAGTCTGCATGAAATATTTGGGAAAGCATGTAGTTTGGGGAGAAAAAGAGACAGATATGCATGTCCAGAAAAAGTAGAACCAACCAGCTGTGGGACTTGGAAGAACCACTTTCTCTCAGGAGGAGAAGCAGGGCAGAGACACTGAGTTCAGTGTGGGATGTGTCGAGCCTGCATTGCCAGGATGAAGTCTGATAACCAACCAGGGGGACATATTTAATAGGTAGTTGGGTGATCAGGTCCAGAATCTAGGAGAGAGGAATGGGCCAGAGATACAGATTTGGGAATCATCACCCACTTTTGCAGTGGGGTGGGCCCCCGTTACTGGCCAAAGAGGGGCTGTGTGACTTCTGAGCTAGGTCATAAGGTGATATGGCTTCTGATTGGCTTTCTGTCAGGGGATGGTCACCCTGGGAGTGTAGCCGCCACGTGGAAACCCAGACCACGTGGAGAGGCTACGAATAGGTGTTGAGGCCGACAACACCCTGCTACGATCTCAGCTTCGGCCACCATCAGCTGCCAGGGATGTGAACGAAGGAGGCTCAAGATGATTCCAGCCCCCAGCCTTTGGGTCTTGCAGCTGAGAGCCGAGCCATCAAGGAGCTGCTTGAATAGAAAGATAAACGTGGTCTATTTTCAGCTCTGCTCTTCAACTTGGTCTGAGCCATGAGGTCGCTGGGTTTAAACTCTGGCTTCTCAGCATCAACCTGCTTTGGAGCAGGTGATGGGGGTTCCGGATACGAGTCTAGAACAAGCCACCCTCACCTGCTTCCCACTCTGCCGGTTAGTGAATGGATTTGGCTGTTTGCAGTTTGAACTGGGTCCCCTCTCTCTTCCCCATCTCTTGAGCCCTCTCCGCAGGATGGGCTCCTCCTCCTCTGCGGCCCTCTCTGTTCATGAGGACATCGTTGAGCAGTCAAAGCTGGACCAACACACAGTCAGGAGCTGGGTGGTGTCGGCTCCTCCCAGCACCGGATGCCACGCCCCCTCCTCTCATGGGTCCTCTGAGGAACAATGCGCAGGTGCAGCGGACCCGTTGTATAAAGGGCTCTCGGTGTGGGGAGAGCCAAGGACGATGGGCTAGGCATTTGAAGGCTTGCTTCATTTCCTGTTTCCCCCTTTTAAGACCATGAGCCTTTGGAAGCTTTGACAGCATTAACAATTTGGCTGAGTGCAGTGGTCAGCCTACCTTGGTGAGCTGAGCTGGTGAAGGGGGTCCAGCATCTGGCTTAAACTGACGCAAGGCAGGAAATTCAGAATCACGTCCTGATCCTTTGTGCTTCAGTTTAGGGTTCTTCAAGGCCAGCTGACAGAGGGCTGCCAGGCCAAGAAATAAGGTTGTTTTTTGAGTTGAGGGCGCAGTGCTCAGGGTGGAGGCTGGGGGAGACCCCAGATGCTGAAGCCTCTTTCCCACGCGGTGGCAGGGGCAGGGATGTGGGTCTTGGGTGGAAGCAGTGAGGTTTTGCATGAATTCTTTTCTGATTGGCTCTTAAGTCTTTTCTCCCGGGAACACCTATGGTCTTTGCTTTCTTTCTGACAAGGTCCCTGACCAGGGAGCCACAGGCCTTGCCCCTAGCTGGCAGTGCAGCCAGATATAAACAAGCAGAGGGCAGGGCCTGGTGTCAAACATTATGTTTACTAAACAAAACCGACAAGTTCTCATTGTTGAGTGAGGAGGCCCTGCAACTCTCAATCCCCCAGCGCTGAAGAGGATCCATTTTATTGAGCTCTGTAATGACAGCCCGGCTGGAACAGCTGGGTAGTTTGTATTAACTCTAAGAGACTCAGGAGGACAGTTTTTCTTTAGGAAAATTATGTTTTTCATTTAGACCAACAATAGCTTGACTGTCTCAGCATACCTTCCTATAATCTTAAAAACAGTGGTACAATCATAGCCCAGATTGTTCCACCAATACTTACCATGGCCAGAGTTAGCAAATAAAATAGAGGACACCTATAGGTAAATTTGAATTTCAGATAGTTTTCTAGTATAAGTATGTCCTATGTAATATTTGGGACAGACTATTACTAAAAAAGTATTTGTGGCTTTATTGGAAATTTAGATTTAATGGAGCAGTCTGGATTTTATCTGGCAATAGGTGATGACTTTCTAAACATCCCTGCTTGCATACCTGTGGTGACAGGGACTCACTACCTTTCAAAACAATCATTCCATCATCAGATAGGGGCAATTGCTAGAAAGCTCTTCTGCATATTAAGATGGCATTCTCACACATCTGATCCTCATGTGAACTTCTGGGGCCCCTTGGAATATACCTAATTCATCTGCCATGTGACAACCCTCCAAATGTTTATTAACAGCCCTGTGTCTCCTTGAATTTTCTCTTCTTCAACCTGAACGTCTCCTGCTCTTTCAATTTTTTCCTCCAGTGATGTGGTTTCAGGGCTGCAGACCCGCCGGTGAAATGTGCTCTGGCTTGTTTAGAGCCTTTGTAATCAGGTGGGATCTGGAGGCCTGAATAATGACTCCGAAGACATGGCTTTGTGCCTGTTGTCACAAGTCCACATCCACCATGCCAGGGAAGTTCTGGCCTCCTGAGCTGGGCTTAGTCACAGGTCCTTTCCTGAAGCACTGCTGCTAGCCGTCAGAGTGGAACTTAGGAGTCGTTGGAGAAGTGAACACTCCTTGCTATAGGATGAACGTTTGTGTCCCCCTCAAAGTCCATATGTTGAAACTTAATCTCCAGTGTGATGGTATTTGAAGGTGATGCCTTTGGGAGGTGATTAGGTCATGAAGGTGGAGCCCTTATGAATAGGATTACTGCCTGTATAGGATACCTCAGAGAACTCCCTTGCCCTTTCTACCATGTGAGGACACAGGAAGAAGACGGCCATCTGTGAACCTGAAGCAAGCTCTTATCAGACACCATATCTGCTGGTGCTTTGATCTTGGACTTCGCAGCCTCCAGAACTGTGAGAAATAAATTTCTGTTGTTTATAAGCCATCCAGTCTGTGGTATTTTTGTTACAGCAGCCCAAGTAGACTAAGACACACCCAATTGGCAGCCCTATTCTTATTTTAAATGATAGCTGGCAGTTAGGACATTAGCATTACCAAAAGTCATGTTATATGTATGGACTCCAAGGGGGGAAAGCGGGGTGGGGGTGGGATGAACTGGGAGATTGGGATTGACATACATACACTAATATGTATAAAATAGATAACTAATAAGAACCTGCTGTATAAAAAATAAATAAATAAAATAAAATTTAAAAAAATGTCATGTTATATATTGATGAAACAGACCTAGTAACAAGAATATACATTTCTAGTTCAGGTCAGATTGGAATTGTGGATAAAAACATCAAGCTGGATTCAGAGATTTGTTACAGACTGATGGTGGGACTTTGGGAAAGTCACTTATGTCTCTGGCTCTCAGCATCTTCATCTGAAAAAACAAGGCATTTGAATTAATTCTCGAAGGCAGAAGACTGTCTCACATATGCTGTGGTCATGGCTATGGCCATGTGAAGCTGACTGGAATAAAACAGACTAAAAAAAAACAACAAAGAAAAGTAGTAATTATTCTAGATCTAAATGACTCTGGTTCTCAGCTTTCCTTGGACAGGAAAGGGTTAGAAAATTAAGTCTGGGCCACCCATTGTTTGCATGTCTGCAAGCTCTTCATGACTGGTCCATGACAAAGCAATGCAGAACTGGAAAAGGGTTTAGAAACATTTAAATCCATTTGACATTGTTGTGACATCCAAGTGTATGATCAGCGGGTCGTTTCCTTCAATAGGGTGTGGACAAGTATGGGTGCCCTTGAAGCTGTGGGTGGTGCATGGCATGTGACATGAGCTGTGTACCAGTCACTTGAAGTAGAACCATGTCTTGATCTGTAATGGATTAGAAATAAAGAAAAAAATCAGTTCATTACCAGCCAGATTGAGGCAGAGCTTCCTCACTGGCATGCCATTCTTGAATTACAGGTGTGCCTAGGGGTTGTGCCCTTGGCCCATGGGGTACCTGGGAGAAGCCTGGGCCAGTTTGGGGCCATCCATTAGACCAAGTTACCTCTGGCCATGAGTAATTAAAGTACTACACAAATATTATCATTTTCTACATGTGCCTTGAAGCGAATAAAGTTGGAAAGTGCTGCCTTTTCTCCAAAAAAGCAAATAGGCAAAGAGAGAGGACTGGGCTAATTGTTCTTTAGACCACAGCCTCCAAATAAACTGGCCTAACCTAGTGGTTCAAATTGAAAACCTGCTCCCAGGCAAAAATGTCCCAACTCTTCTTCCCCTCATGTCTACCTTTCTTTTAAAATTAAATTTAGATTTATCGCAGAAATATATGCGTGTCCCTTAAAATCAAGCAGTACAGAAATAGAAAACATGAGTCTTCTGTACCTCCCCTCCAAGTTCTGTTCAGGTTCCCCAGAAGTAGTCACTTTCTAGTTGGAACTTCAGGGTTTATGGAAAGAGGATCCTGCAGGGAAATGCCCTGATTTCCCCCACAGAACCCCAGCAGGCACAGTACTGGAGACGCCAGCACCATCAACGCACCATTGGGGAGGTTGTGTGAAATTCTGAACACACAGCAGTTGGACCATGGACTTTCCCAAGGCTACCTCACCCATCCAACACAGCCAGGCAACTCCTCCTTGCCACATTTCTTCTCACGCTACCCTCTCCTTCACCCACCCTCCACAGAAGTCCAGAGCTTTAATCTCTGGCAAAAAGGAATCTGAGGGACTTTGGACTCTGAAATGCTGGGTGCAGCAGAAGGCAGAGGTGAGGCTTGGGCTGAAAACTAGAGTGTTCTATGAATGTCTACCTGCTGAACTGTGCCACCCCCAGGCCCTCTCTCTGACTTGCTATCAGAATTATCAAAGCTAGAGGTGGCCTAGCAAAGGAAACAATCAACAGGGTGGGGAGACAACGTACAGAATAAGAGAAGATATTTGCAAACCACCTATCTGATAAGGGGTTAATATCCAAAATATATAAAGAACTTGTACAACTCAATAGCAAAAACAACAAACAAACAAACCTCCCCCAAGCAATCTGATTAAAAAATGGGCAGAGGACTTGAATAGACATTTTCCAAAGAAGACATATAAATGGCCAACAGGTACATGAAAAGGAGTAAAGTAAGTCAGAAAGAGAAAAACAAATATCGTATATAACACATATGTGGAATCCAGAAAAATGGTACAGATGAACCTATTTGCAGGGCAAGAATAGAGACACAGATGTAGAGAACGGACGTGTGGACACAGGGCAGGAAGGAGAGGGTGGGATAAACTGGGAGGTTGGGATTGACACATGTTCACTGCCATGTGTAAAACAGCGGGTGGGAACCTGCTGTGTAGTGCAGGGAGCACAGCTTGGTGCTCTGTGGTGACCTAGAGGGGTGAGAGGGAGTTCCAAGAGGGAGGGGATATATGTATGCATATAGCTGATTCACTTCATTGTACAGCAGAAACTAACACAACATTGTAAAGCAACTATACCCCAATTAAAAAAAATAGATGCTAAACATCACTAATCATCAGAGAAATGCAAACAAAGACCATAATGAGATACCACCTCATACCTGTTAGGATGGCTATTACTGAAAAGACGAGAGACAAGTGTTGGTGAGGATGTAGAGCAAAGGGAACCTTAGGGCACTGGTGGTGGGAATTTGAATTGGTGCAGCCACTATGGAAAATGGTATTGAAGTTCCAAAAAAAATTAAAGGTAGAACTACCATACAATCCAGCAGTTCCACTTCTGGGTATTTATCCAAAGGAAATGAAAACACTATCTCAAAGAGACATCTACACCTCCATGTCCATTGCAGCATTATTTGCAATAGCCAAGATATGGAAACAACCCAAGTGTCCATCAATAGATGAAATGGGCAAAGGAACTGTGGTAAATATATACAATGGCATATTACTCAGCCATGAAAAGGAAGGGAGTGCTGTCATTTGTGACAGCATGAATGGACCTTGAGGGCATTTTTCTAAGTAAAATATGTCAGAGAAAGAAGGATGAATAATGTATGATCTTACACATGGAATGTAAAAAAGTTGAACTCAGAAACAGAGAGTAGAATGGAAGTGGGGGAAATGGAGAGATGTTGGTCAAAGGGTACAAACTTCCATTTGTAAGATGAATAAGTTCTGGGGATCTATTGCACAGCATGGTGACTATAGTTAACAATACTGTATTATTTACTTGAAGGTTGCTGGGAGAATAAATCTTAAATGTTCTCACCACACACACACACACACACACACACACACAGACACACACACACTCAAGTAATTATGTGAGGTGATAGATGTGTTAACTAACCTTATTATGGTAATCATTTTGCAATATACCTGTAGCAAATCATGACACTGTATACTTTAAACTCAGACAATGTTATATGTCGATTGTATCTCAATAAAGCTAGGAAAAAATTTTTAAAAATAAAAGAATGCTACAAGAAGATCAGAATATTTTTATCTAGAGAAGCTAAATGTCCCCAAGGAGAGACCCAGATACCAATGTTTGGAGGACCCTAGTGAAAAGGCCAGCTGTCATCTGATTATCCTCCAGTGAACTCCAGCTGTCAGCTAGTCACGCCCTCCTACACTGCACTTCCAACAGGCTTTCGATTGCCTCACACTTAAATATAAATGGACAGCCAAGGATCATGAGCCATTTGAGAGAGTCTGCCAACACGAAAGATAGATGCTGTAGTAGATTGATTTCATTACTCATCCCAATTAATGTTCTCCCTGTCTTCATGTCTTTTGCCCTGTGAATCCCCCTACTAGTCTGCCAGAGAAATGTGAGAGGCACATGCAGAAGAGCCAAGACCTCCAAATCCAGGCCATTCTAGACCAACCAAATCCCAGTAGTCCTGCCAGACAAACACAAGTGTGTGAATGTGCCCAGCCAAGATCAGCCAAGCCTGACCCAGATGACTCATAGACCAAGCACTGCTGTCTCTGAGGAAAACAAAATTCTATGGCATCAAATATGTAATTTATTAGTGTGGATGAATACATACCCTGCCTTCTCCTTCTGCATCATCCAGCCCCATCCCCTTACTGCTTGAGGTTTAAGAACACCTCTTCTGCAGGTGTGATGCTCTGGGCCCCATCCTAAGGAGAAGAGGAGGCCATGGACAGAAGCAAGGAAAGGCAGATGCCAGACAGTCCTTGCTGGACACAGCTTCAGCCTCTGGCTGCGGGTGCTGCTTGATGATGATCTCATCTGGCCTATGGCTCCTTGGTATTTCTGTCCTTGGGTTGGTGAGAAGTCCCGGGATGCCAAGTAAAACTGGATCCTAAACTCAAGTCTTGGCCTAGGGAAACCCTTGGGCTTGTCTGTAAAGCTGAAGGTGGAGGAAACTGTGAAATGGGTAAAATCATCTACCACACCAGCCCTAGGCTATTCCTTTCCATGGCCTGCCCTCCCTCCCTCTCTTCCTCCTCCCTCCCTCCCTCCCTCCCTCCTTCCCTCCCTTCCTTCCTTCCTTCCTTCCTTCCTTCCTTCCTTCCTTCCTTCCTTCCCTCCTTCCTTCCTTCCCTCCCTATACCCAAGGTATATACAACTCTCTCTTTCCACCAGTCTCATTTCAGGAAAGAATCTGCTTAAACTCAGGAAACATTTAAATGTTGCCTGTCTCAGTGTTTCTTACAATTCAAGTCTTGTTTCTAACCGGGATACAAGTTTTTTACTGTTTGGAAAGAGTTTTCTCCAGAAGGTGGAAATCCTTTTGAGGGGGATGGGGCTTTGTGTGTTTCAATGATCTTGAAATGCTAACCTGGGGCTGAAGCCCAGTCCTGGCACTTTTCTTTTGCCAGAAACATTCTAGAGCCCCCTGGGGACCGGAGAGAGAGTAAATAAGAAAACCTCCTAGCAAGTGCACATTGTATTTTGTAATTTGGCCTCTTTCCCTGCTGATATTCAAACAGCACTCACAGCCACGCACTGTTACCTGAGTAGCAATCCTTGAGTTGGCATTTTAGGATCAAAGGGGGTTCATGGAATAATTTTTTCTTTCCTGGGCCTTTGCCAGATTTCTGAGGGATGTCTTCCTCTTTTTTTTTAAAATTTATTTATTTAATTTTTGGCTGTGTTGGGTCCTCGTCTCTGTGCGAGGGCCTCCTCTAGTTGTGGCAAGCGGGGGCCACTCTTCATCGCGGTGCGCGGGCCTCTCACTATCGCGGCCTCTCTTGTTGCGGAGCACAGGCTCCAGACGCGCAGGCTCAGTAGTTGTGGCTCACGGGCCTAGTCGCTCCGCGGCATGTGGGATCCTCCCAGACAAGAGCTCGAACCCGTGTCCCCTGCATTTGCAGGCAGACTCTCAACCACTGCGCCACCAGGGAAGCCCCTGTCTTCCTCTTTTTGATGCTAAAATAGAACTTATTGCCTCCTGAGATGATGAAGTCTAATAAATCAGTAGTCACTACAGTTAAAGCAAAGGGAGAGCTGAGGTAATTGTCTGAATAATTTGGGCAAAACAACCAACTATCCTCAGTGGGTTGCAAAGTTTGGAGTTACCCAAATAGAACAATACACCGAATCTGCTCAGTCCTTTTTAGCTTCTAGGAAAGGAAAGCACCTTTTCTTTGGGGGATACTCAAATGGACTTCAGCAAGCTTTCTTGGTTGTCCCCGTTCACCTCCTTGGGAGTATGGCACAGAGGAACCCCATGAATGTAATAACAGTGGTGGATGTTTACTGGGCTGGTGTGTGTTCTAGGCACTGTTAAGTATTTTAAATAGATCTCATTTAGATGCTGTCACAATAAGCCTATTACGATCCCCACTTAGCAGCTGTTGGAGATGAGGGCAACAGAGCTTAAAGGGACTTGGGTGAGGCCCACAGCTGGTAAGTTGCAGAGCTGAGTCAGCCAGTCTGACTCCAAATCCTATCCTTGTCAACTTGAAACCTCTTGGTGGGATTATGCTCCGAGGATACTGACACGCAGAGGAATTGTGATCGGATCAAGGGAACCTGGTTCCTTAGGGAAGAGGTGGTGTATGCAAAACACCACTATCTAGCTGGATGATATAAGGTAAGAAATGTCCCTCTCTTGGCCTCAGATTCCTCAGGGGCAAATCAAAGGGTTGACAGGGATAATTTGTAAGTCCATCTCAGGTCTCACCTATGATTTTTAAAGTGGTCTGTGTCTGTGATCTTCAGTGTTCATTTCCTGAGCTCTGATTGGAGCTCAGCCCTAGCACTATTTGAGCCCTGCTGTTCTTGTAAAGAGGGATGAATTAATGGTCAAGATATCTTGTGGTAACGAATGGCCTTCAGATCTCAGTGCCATAAACAGCCCAGCGTTCGTTATATCTCATGTGCTTCTGTGTCCATTTCGGGAGTCCGGGGACGCAGTGGTCCCCCAGAATCCAGACTGGTGGGGAAGCTACCATCTCTAATGTTGAGGGGCACTCTGCCTGAGGGAAAGAAAGCTCTGGAAGGTATTACGCTGGAAATTAAATGCTCTGGCCCAGAAAATGACATAGGCCTCGGTCTCTCCTGACTCACTAACCAGTACTAGTCCCATGAGCCCATCCAACCATAGCGGGTAGAAGGTACAATCTTCACCATGTGCCCCAAGGGCAGACAGCTGGGACTATTTGGAGAACAGCATTAATGACCACCTACAATACGAATGCCCCAATGTCCCTTTAGAATCCTGCATGACTGGGGAGGCTGGCAAAGTCAGGCAGGCAGCTAATATTGCACTGTGGTCAGAGAGACATGTTGGACAAGAGAATGTTTCCTTTTCAATGAGATAATGGATACTGTGTTGGGGAGGGGGTGGCCATGGGGGTAAAGAGAGGTCACGCAAAGCCAGGTTTTCTCTAGGGTGACCTTGATCACATTCCTTCCTTTACTGTTTCTTGTAACTCACTAATTAAGATAACTAAAAATGTTACCATGAGCTAAAGTCAACATCAATTAAAAATCCCATATATATTTCACATGAAAACACATGGTCTTCAAACATGTGTGATTTTCATCAGACCTCCTCATCTGTTTGTCATTTAAGGTTCAGACCATTTTCCATATTTCTATCAAATGCTGCCTGCTGTAGATGAAAGCCTGGCAAATAACTGTACAAAAGAAACTTTCTGAAGTTATAAATAATCAAATGCCCATGGGGGGTTGACCTCATATACAATAATACACAGAGTAATGATCAGAGCTCAGAGGGAAATGGAGCTCAACGATGGCCTTCTTAGTAAGGAGATGGCTGCAGCTTTGCTTACAGTAACATGAGTGTCATTTTCCTGACCCCCCCTCACCCTCTGGCAGGAATAGGACAGAATGGAGCTATGAAGAGAGTTGGGAAAGTAGTTGAAACACAGTTGGGACAGTGGTGTACTGGTAAGTGTTTAGCAATCAGCTCTCTGGTGAAAAAAGCTCTGATTTGTAGCGTCTGCCAATTTCCATGGTGTAAATACCCTCACTAATGGCTGGATTTCAAGGTACCCATGTGATGTCATTGAACATGGATTTGGGAAGAAATATATAATTGGCTCGTGTAAGTCAGTACCACCTGGGTCCTCCACATCACTGAATAGGGAAATTGGGATGGTTGCCTGTTTCCTGCCCTCTTCTCACCTCTAGTCCCAAAATATGATGATAGGAGCTTAGGTGGCAGGAACTGTTCAGAGGAAGAAAATGACAAGAGGGAGGCAGATCTAGTGCTGAGAAATACTGGTGACTCCCATATTGTATTAGTTTCCTAGGTCAGTAGCAAACTGGATGGCTTAGAACAACAGAAATGTATTCTTCCACAGTTCTGGAGTCCAGAAGTCTGAAACCAAGGTGTTGACAGGGTTGTGTAGGGGAGGAAAACTTCTCCCTTATTCTTTTCTAGGTTCTTGGCCTAATAATTAAATTGGCATAAGACAGATTAACAGGAGAAAAGCAAATTTAATTTTGTAGACATGGGAATCCTAAATATATGGGACTCTCAGACAGTCAGGCAAGTGAGGCTTATATGCCATCCTGAGACAAGAAGAAGGGGCAAGGGGTCTAGGACTTCAAAGGGGAGGAAAAGACTTCACAGGAAGATGGAAAGAGCAATGTTTGGAAAACAACGTTTGCCATGCCATGCAGATAAGTCTTTCTGATGTAAAAAGTTATCTCTGGTAATAGTGTTCTTCCTGGTATAGGCCCCCCATCTAAATTATTTTAGGCAGTTAAAGGAAAGGTAAAAAGCCCTTCTTGAGTCTGTTGGGCCATGATTGTCTTCAGCTCAAAGTAATTCACAGGCCCAAGTGGCACATTCTGGGCAGCTTGCCCTGAACCCCATCAGTTGGTTCCTTCTGGAGTCTCTAAGCGAGGAACCACCCCACATTTCTCCTAGCTTCTGGAGATCACCAGCAATCCGTGTCACTTCTTGTCTTGTAGACATATTCCAATCTCTACCTCTATCTTCACATGCCCTTCTGTGTGTGTCTCTCTGCGTCTTCTCCTTTTCTTATAAGTACACCAGTCATTTAGGGACACCCACCCTAAATCCAAGGTGATTTCATCTTGAGAGCCGTAACTAATTACTTCTGCAAAGACCCTATTTCCAAATAAGGTCACATACTGAGATTCTTGGTGGACAAGACTATCTGGGAGACACGATTCAACTCACTGCTCATATATATACACAGCACAGAAAGGATTAGAGAGAGGGGAAGGCAGGACCAGAGCTGGCGACCTGGCCCTAACACTTCCCCCTGACTTCCCAGAGCACCCTTCAGGCTGTGATCTGCTTCCTGATTTATGATGGCAGGTCAGGAGGGGAAGTGGTCTAGGATGGCTGGGTTGCCTTCCCACTTAGTCATGCTTCTCACCTCCAAACCCAGGTGGGTGAGGAGTGGAGTGACCTTGGCCTAAAGTTCTTATAAAGCTGTGTTTGGGCAGTTGTCTCCTTATATCATCTTCCATCTTCTTTGAAGAGAACTTTTGGCAAAAATAGCACAAACCTTCAGAGTTCTGTTCTTTAACTAGTATCATACACCCTATCTGGTAGAATAGGCCATTAATTGATACTGCTGAATGAATGAATACAGTCAAGGGCTGCTTAAAATGGACCTTCGCTGGAAGAAAACAGATGAGCTCTCAAGTTCAAAAATATCTTTTCAATCTAAAAGACATATTCTGGCCCATTAGGTCAGTGGAAGACAGTGACAGAGGATCGAGTGTCAAAGGCCCCAGGGACCTTAAGTAGGGCTTTCCTTGGCCCTGTAATAGGAGCCAAGAACTACCCCTCCCCACAGCCCTGATGAGAAAGCAAGCTTGCCTGGGCCCCAGAGGGCAGGGGGAGGTCACTGAGACTCCCTCAGTGGCAACTTTAAACCACATCTTGTGGGTCCCTTCAGTTTCATCCCTCACACTCCTCTCTCAGCCTGGAATGCAGAGGAAGGGAGTGGAGGCATCAGATTTCCAGGAAAGAATCTGCCTTCTGAGTTTCTGTGCTTCAGCCGAGAGCTCACACCTAGGGAAGCTCCATGGTTTGGAGCATCTGATACACCAATGAGATTTTCACATCTCAGGCCCGAATTCCTCGTCTCCACTCACCATGCTTGAGATGAATTGAATTTATGTGCCATGGCTTAAGAGTTCATAACAAACACCTTTCTCGCAGGCACCTTGCCCTCTGTTCCAGCTCGTTCTACTCCCCCAAGGTTGCTCTTTCTCCTGGGCCTCAGGTATGCAGTCATTTGGCTGGGTGAGCCCTGTGATCACATGAAACAATGACCACATAAAACACACCTCAATTTAGAGATAAGCACTGATGCATGCCCTGCAGCTGAGATTAAAATCTGTCCCATAAATCTCTTTACAATGCTGCATATTCCACACATTATGATGAGAAGTGAGCTAGTAAATAAATAGCTGAGGAAAAAAAAATTCTCACAAAATACCCTATGATTAAGAAGCTTGATCTCATTTTGCTAGAAACTATAGGAGGGGGTAAGATTCGTCTATGATGTCAGTTCCTCCCCTTACTATGGCATTGCATGGAAGGTTTGACTTTCATCACACATTTATTTATTTTTTTTCATCACACATTTTTTAAGAGCCTACTGTGTGATATGTGCTGGGGATATACATAGGATTAACTTGCAATTTAAAGATACAATTGAGAAGGTAATGAAATTCAAAAACATATCAGTTTGAGATCTAGTTATTAAAATTCTATCTCTCTGTGTGTGTATGTGTTTTGGAGTTTAGGGTAACATTGCTTAGAGGCATTTGACACACTTTTTCATATACAGTGGAATATTATAAGTCCCCAAGATTCAAAATAAATAATAATGGAATGAGACAACCATTTCCATGATCTTTATGCCTCTACGATGATGATAGATTTTCCGGGAAAAGGATTTAAGGGCTCACTCCTGCTCCTTGGGCTGTTAGTAAACCTGGACCATCTGCTGGTCTGAATCTTGGTGCTGCCCTTTTCTCTCATCCAAGGTAACAAGGAGTGGGCGTATGTGCGTATGCTTGCTACGTGTGCACAACTGGGTGTGTCTGTGCGAGTATGAAGGGAGTTGGCTGGCAGCCACAGAGTTTACAGAGGAAAACTAGATGTCATGAGAGTACATTCTGAGATGGCAAGTCAACTTTCTTTGTCCTCAGTAATTCCTAGTTGCAAGTGAACTTGAAGTTGAAGAGCCATTACATTTGTAGGATTAGATCATTGAGATGCTCCTATGTGTAAGAAAAGTGCCCTTCTGGCATGATGACTGGGTCGGGAGGTTGTGGCCTTAGACTAAGGGGAAGACAGACTGGAGTAAAAGGGAAAACCCGCCCTCTGCACTGAGCTAAGGTTGGAAGGGAATGGGGACGAGGAGTGGAGGAAAGCAGACTTAAGGGTCTCTGTTTCTCTCACTTCCTTGGTCCCCATCTTCTGTGCTCAGAGAAGCATGATGGAGAAGGAGAACACTGGGCTAGTGGGCTGGTGGTGTGTGTGTGTGTGAGAGAGAGAGAGAGAAAGAGAGAGATTGAGAGAGAAAAAGAGGTCCCAGACCTCCATCATGACTTGGGAGGTCTGGTGAGGAGGAAGCTAGGCAACAGAAGATGGGTAGATTGAAAGACCAGAGGCCAGGTTACCATGATCTGACTGGGGCTTGCAAGGAGCCCAGAAGGACCCACCTACCTGGTGAGGGCATGGAGGAGGGCTGAGAGGGTCTGTTGATGTGCTGGATACCTGTGGTCAGAGTGAAGAGGCTGCAGTAGGCAGGGACCACACACTCCAGTGGCGAGTGACATCATGTTGGCCCCAAGCGATAGTCCTCCCTCCCCCCCTCCCCAAGAAATAAGCACACCACTGTCATTCCCACTTCTACACTCACTACTCTAGGGAACAGATGTGCTCTGGGTGATATGCAGCTGGGACCAGGGATAATCCAGAGAACCTTCTCCCTTGCTGGCAAGAGGAGAAAATGATCCCTTCATATATTAAGACGACATCTTAGGGAAAAGAAGGGGAGATGAAATCCAAGAGACCAAAATTCATCTAAATAGGGAATTCGATTTTGAAAAGATTAAGTGTCTAAGGGGACATTTTCTAAGGGACGGAACTGAAATACAGTTGACCCGTGAACAAGGCAGAGGTTCGGGGTGCTGACCTCACACAGACAGTTGAAAATTCAAGTCTAATTTTTGACTCCCCCCAAACTGAACTACTAATAGCCTACTTTTGACCAGAAGCCTTACCATAACATACACAGTTGATTAACATATATATTTTTGTGTTACATGTATATCTACATATATTTATGCATTCATGCCGTTTCTTAATTCTTTGGATATTTCTAGGCTATGCAGTTTATCAGCAAGGCTTTTCAAATTGTAGCAAGTCTCCAGAAAAATTTTCCAATATATTTAGGGGAAAAAAATCTTCATATACCACATAGTTCACACTTGTGTTGTTCAAGGGTCAACTGTACGGCTATTTCTCAAGTTTAAGTTTCCCAGCTACCTAGCTAGGAGCAGATCCTTTTCGGGGAAGAAAGAAACTTCATTTCCATGCACAACTGACTGTGATATAACAGAGCAATCCTGAGACATATGGATAAAAATAAAGTTGTGAACTTTCAAATAAAAAACTTAACTTTAATCTTAAATAAACAAACTTAAAATAGTCATGAAGCCTTTTGAAACTTTTCAGTTGTCTTTTGAGACTTTTATAAAAAAATAGCCTGGGAATAAGTATCCTTGTCTTACCATCCAGCTGGTATTCAGTAAGGAAAGAATAGGGGACCTGGAGCACAGCGTCCTGGCAGAACCCAGGGGGCCACGCAGATTTGGGACAGTCAGCGTCACCTGGGGACACTGGTCCAAAGACTGATGAAGAAAAAAATCCCGAGAAATTTAGTCTTCAGGGAACATTTCCCAATGGAAGGGCTCAAAGTCCGTGGAATTCAAAGCTGTGCAGACACTGACAGCTCTTTATCTGGGGATGATTTCTGAGTAAGGGAGATTGGTAGTTGTGTGACCAAGACGATTTTGGTGCAGATTGTTCTGGACATAGGGGAATGGCTTAGGTGACCTTCCAGGGGTCTTGTACCTAATCCATGATTCTGTAAGTAATGAGTTGACAGAAAATTGCTTTCTGTATTTGGTTGGCCATCTGCGGTTTCTCCAACGCTGGCTGATAAAGGCATGGCTATATGGGGAGAAGGTGAGCTGTAATTAATTATCTATGGCATTGATGAATTTCTTGTAAGATATTCCCCTGCTAATCCAGCAGTATAGCTGTATCCATCCCCCACTCCCAGTGTTAACGGTCTATTTATGGACCCAGCTCCATAATTAAATGTTTCATTTGCAAGAAAATGGTTCCTAGGAAAATCCAAGCTCTCTTTATGTGCCTGCAATCGGCTACTGCAGACGTTACATAAGAGATTAGTCCGCATTGGCCTGCTGTTCTTAGCTTTCTGGATAATCTAATGTATTATGTTTCTGGTGTATGTAAATTACTAAATGTAATATTCATCAATATGCCTGCTGAATGAAGCCAAATGTATTGTGGGCATAATTTTAATTATTTATATGCTATAAGCATGGAAGAAATTGGAATTACAGAAATAGGGTTCTAAAAAATCCCTCTGGTTTTCTTTTGGGCAACAGCTTAATCGGATTAAAACCATAATTGTTTTTCAACTCTTGCCTCACACTTGTTTTGGCCATCTCTTTTGTCAGCATGTGGCTATGCCCCATAAAGGCATTTCATGTCAACCCAGAGTATTTGCCTTATTAGAAAACAGCACATGCTAGATGGCTGGGTTCAAGTCAGGGACAACATTGGGAAAGCTCAAGGTTCCCTTCTGAGCTTGGCTTTTGTTCTTGAAATAGGTCCCTGGCAACTCCTGACCTGTTTTCTTCTGAGTCAAGAAGGTAGCAGCTAGGTAGGTAAGGCTGGAAAGCAGAACAGGGAAGGAGCAAAGGTGAGAGGGACATGTGTATCTCTGGGCAAAGCAACATGAAAAGAGAATAAAAACCAGCTACTTTTATGAACTAGCTAGAGATATGGAGGACAATTTTAGTTCCAGATGGCTGATAAGGATTGAAAGGATTTGGGTATCTATTTAAGACTTGTAGACTGTAATCAGAAATGAGTTTGTCCAGTGAGTTTTATCATATTGTGACATCTTGGTAGGACACGGAGTCTAGAATCCAAGCACCTGGTTTTGAATCCTGGTCTCATGTTTTAGATGAAGCATCAAGACTCTTCTCAATGCCTCGATTTCCTCATGCATACAGTAGGGAGCATACTAATGCTGCTTGATTGAACTGTCAGGAAGATCTAATGGAGTGATGCACGGAAATGTGATTTATAAACGCTAACGGGTGGTGCAAATGGATGTTTTTGTCCTCCCTACATCCTTCTCTTGTCCCATAACCCGTGTTGCCTGGCAAGTCATGTTTTAATATTTTTGTGTCTGACATGGAGGAAAAAAATATTTTATGAGTTATTCCAGTTGCCCTAGGAGAGTAGCAGAATTCCTTGGAGAGGAAAAACTGCCCTTTTCTTTGGGAATATACAAATGGGATATTTTGTTCATAAGACAGACCCGCTGGGCCAGTCTAGATCAGACTTCTCGAATGTCCTATGGTGAAGGACCATTTAAAATTCCAATCCATTGTGGACAGTTACTTTTGTAAAATACAATAAACTGTAGTCTTAAAAACATGAAATAAAAAAGACATACAAAGCGCAAGTTCTATTTTTCTTTTATTATTAGGTTCAGGAGACATAAAATTACTCTGTCAAGTTGTTGTAAAACCTTAACATCTGTACTTATCTTGTTGCGGACTGGGAAGCAAAGTTCTTGGACCTACACCACTGAGCGGATTCCACTTTAAGGCACACTGCTGTAGGTGGAAGAGATTTCAAACAAAAAAGAGAACTAACCCGGTTTCCATTGAACAATCACAGGTATTTTGTTTTTGGCAGATGAGCTAGTAAATGGTTGTAAAACTCAGAGAAGGGATATGGGGGAAGGGCCTGTTTTGATTCAAAGAGAGAGAAGGGGAAAAATGACAGCTGGCCAAAGTGTAAAGAGGAGAGTAGTAGTTAAGAAATTCCACGTGCTGGGGATGATGCACAATGACAGTTTTAACTTGTTTCCTTGTTGGGTTGTGCTAATTCCCAAACCTTCAATAGTCTGTTACACACAATGTCTGCATGTTGGTGGTGCGTGGAGACCGAGGCTGGGTCTGTATCCACACCTGGTGGACGGCAGAGAGTAAGGGGGTAGCCATGGGACAATCATGGTGAGTGGGGACCAGAGTCTAGCCCAGTCGGGGAATTTAGAGGCAGACCTGTCCAGGAAAGTGTCAGCCTTCTCTTGCGTGTCTGTGGATACACTGAGGTGGGCTCTGGATTTTCCATATCATGTGGGATGGAAGCGTTTGTACTTATTTGGTATTGAGAGGAAAAGGGACCCCAGAAGTGTGGAGGATAAGGGACACTCAGGTTATACTACAGATGGAAAAGAGTTCTGCTCACATTTTGCTACCAGAGTCTCCTGCTCATGACAAACAAGGTCCTTCTTCTTTATGGAGGGAAGAGTCTTTCCTCTGGTTGGGTGTGAAGTGTGAATTGCACAGATAAATCAGAAATAGTGCTTGGAAATGTGTTCTGCCTTATTTCTTAGCACGTGTTTTTTTTTTTTTTTTTCTAGTAACTATCATTACATTTCTTGAGAATTTGTTGTGTCAGCCTTGTCATCTCAAATCCTTATGGTGGTTCTGCAGTTGTATAGGTTTTTAATATCCCGTCTCTACTATTACTAGTTATTATGACCTGGACTAAGTTACTTCACCTTTCTGGGTCTCAGCTTTTTCATCTATATAATGGAGATTAAAACATTGATAGCATACTACCTGATGCATACTAAAAATAGTAATAATAATGATGATATCATTAACAACAACTAATATTAAAGTGTTCTTGCTGTGTGCCAAGCGCTGATTGAAGTACTTTACTTATATTATCTCGTTTAATACTCACAATAACCCTATGAGTT
Organism: Balaenoptera ricei; assembly: GCF_028023285.1. Lineage (NCBI taxonomy): Eukaryota > Metazoa > Chordata > Mammalia > Artiodactyla > Balaenopteridae > Balaenoptera > Balaenoptera ricei. Next base: position 44,754,295 of record NC_082651.1, read on the forward strand.
TATCATCCCCATTTGACAGATGAGGACTTGGAGACTCAGAGACGTTAAGGCACTTGCTCACGTCACATGGCCAATAAATGATAGAGTCAGGTTATAACCCGGGCTGTTTGACTCTAGAGCACTTACTCTTAGCTGTCTTGCTACTACACTTGCCACTCAAGAAAGAGTTTATTATTGTTGTTATGATTATTACAGACGAAAAAACTGAGTCCCAGAGAGGCAAATAACTTGCTCAACATAGCACAGCCCTGGGCAGAGCTGAGATTGAAAGCTGCTGGCATCCTGTGCCCATGGTTGGTTGTGTGGCTGGCTCCTGGGCATTTGGATGGATTAAATGGCCTCAGCATGTCCAGGCAGACGGCACCGAGAGCCATGACCTCTGCACAGTAGATGCGGATGGATGAGGGCAGGGTTCGTGACCTCTGCCAACCCCTAGAGGAGCCAAGGTCTCTGCCGTGAGTCTGAGGTTATGAGTTGGAGACCAGACTTGTTGGAGCCCAGAACCCATCCACACCCAGCCTTGATTTACATGGGGACGTTTCCTTACTATTGGCATTGGGAAAGGGAAATAGCAAATTTGGGGTGTTTGCTTATTTCCGTCGGTAATTTCAGCTAGGAAGGGTGAAGGCTGATGAATTACACGGCAGCTGATTAAAACATAATATCCCTTTGAAGCCCAGAGCAGCAAGCGGAGAGCTGCTGTTTTGCAATGTTGGTGGGAGATTGGGGAGTCTCCAGCTTATCCCTTTGATGCAGTTGGATAAGGTGTCGACTCTTGAGTTGTACCTTTCGGCACAGTTGAGGCAAACTTGGAGTCGGGCCTGGGGTGTACAGAGAACTCTGGGAATACAGGGCTACTAGAGAATTCCACGGAAGGAACTCCCAGGCTGAGGCTGGGCTTAGCCCAGATCCTGTCCCCAGGGTCCCGACTGTGCTCCCCACAGCCCCCCTGGGGAGCTGCTACCTTCCGCCATGAGCCAAACCACCCCAGGGAGGTTGGGGGCCACAGCTGGCTGAGAACCCCTGTGGCCACCGGTGCCTCCATCTCAGGAAGACACCACAGGCCAAGGAAAACACTTGGTAAACTTAGCCTGGGCAGCTCTCCGTAACGCATTTAGGATTTGTTTCTTTTTAAACAGAGCACAGAAGGCTTGGAAAGCAAGCTCAGGGACTCCTGAGAGGATAACCTAGTTCCATGTCTTAGTCATCTTTGCTTTTGGCACCTAGAAGGTGCTCCATCGATGCCTGTTCGATTTCAGTCATCTTTTGCGGTTTTGGAAAAAAAGTTGGGAAACACCCCAACCATCCTCTGTTGGATTGCTTAGATTTTGGCGGAGGCCAAGTGTTGAAATCGTGGGTTGCTTAAGACTGATTATTCCCAATTAAACAAATAGTCAGTGAACATTTATTGGTGAGGCATCGAGCTGGATGCTCTGGTAGGAGAAAGATGCAAGGGAGTTGGTAGAATGCAGAGTAGTAACTGCCACAACAGGAATAGAGACGAGCCAGCCGCAGTGAGAACACAGAGGACGGAATCAATTAGACTGAGAGACCAGGAACGTCATCACAGCGAGGGCCACTGGGGGAAGAGCCTTGGAGGATGAGATTTTGAAAGATGTTGGGTCAAGATGGGGATTTTTGGTTAGTGTCAATGACAAGAGCACAGGCTTCTAGGCACAAAGCTGCACTGGCAAGTACGCAGTGAGGCTGAGCTTCTGGTCTGAAATGTCAAAATATAACTTTTTAAAAAACCTAAAGCAAATTCTCATACAGACATCCGGTGAGCCCATGTCAAAGACTTATTCAACTCATTAATTAGGGAACCAGCAGAGTGGGAAATTGGTTCAAAGGAGAATTGGAGGGACCAAAGCATATATAATCAATAAAAGAAGGAAAGCTGAAAGAAGGCTGCACAGTTAGACATGAATCTGGTTAATGTTCTACAGAGCAATAAAGTTATAACCTGTGGAGCTATTTTTTCTATCAGACAGTATTCATTTGCAATTATACTGGACCAAAAAAATCATTTGTAGCTTGCCAATTTTATACGTGTTCACCCAACTCTGTAGAATCTGGGCCAGAATCAATGGTAAAATGTAAGAGAAACAAAATTTGCATTTTTCTAGAGCATCTGATGATCCCAAAGCAGAGTTTTTTCACAATGCTCTAAAATGACTTTGAAAAGGCATGCAATAATCTTCTTCCTTAACTTTCAAGGTTCAGATCATTTGGCTAAAAGAAAAATGTTATGGATGTATTTGGAGGAACCTGGTGATGAACTTGGACTTGATTCTGATAAGTTTTAGCAGAATTGACGTGATCTGTCCCAGCATATGGCAAGATTATGGGGGAAAACCGAGTGGAGAGGAGAGATAACAGAGAGAGAAAGCCGTGTTAGAAGGTTATGGTAATAGTTCAGGCAGAGATCACGATGTGGTACTGGGTTTAGAAAGGTGGAGGCTGATCTAGAGATGGTATGAAGATGAATTGATTTCATGGGAGCTGTGAGGGAGGGAGTTCAGTTCCACAAATGTTTATTGTGTATTTACTATGTGTCACTGTGATAAACACCAGCAGCTCAAAGAAGAGTAAGATGTTACTATTGTCCCCCAGGAGCTTAAGACATGAAAGATTATTCTCAGTTCCATGTGGAAAGGTCAATGGTGCAGATATATACAGGATGAATAGGGTCAAGGTCAGATCAGGGAGGATACCCAGAGAGGGTTATTTTGTTGTTGTTGTTGTTTTGTTTTTTTAACATCTTTATTGGACTATAATTGCTTTACAATGGTGTGTTAGTTTCTGCTTTATAACAAAGTGAATCAGTTATACATACACATATATCCCCATATCTCCTCCCTCTTGCCTCTTCCTCCCTCCCACCCTCCCTATCCCACCCCTCTAGGTGGTCACAAGGCACCAAGCTGATCTCCCTGTGCTATACGGTTGCTTCCCACTAGCTATGTATTTTATGTTTGGTAGTGTATATATGTCCATGCCACTCTCTCACTTTGTCACAGCTTACCCTTCCCCTTCCCCATATCTTCCAGTCCATTCTCTAGTAGGTCTGCGTCTTTATTCCCATCTTGCCCCTAGGTTCTTCATGTCCTTTTTTTTTTTTTTTTCCTTAGATTCCATATATATGTGTTAGCATACTGTATTTGTTTTTCTCTTTCTGACTTACTTCACTCTGTATGACAGACTCTAACTCCATCCACCTCACTACAAATAACTCAATTTCATTTCTTTTTATGGCTGAGTAATATTCCATTGTATATATGTGCCACATCTTCTTTATCCATTCATCTGTCAATGGACACTTAGGTTGCTTCCATGTCCTGGCTATTGTAAATAGAGCTGCAATGAACATTTTGGTACATGACTCTTTTTGAATTATGGTTTTCTCAGGGTATATGCCCAGTAGTGGGATTGCTGGGTCATATGGTAGTTCTATTTTTAGTTTTTTAAGGAACCTCCATACTGTTCTCCATAGTGGCTGTATCAATTTACATTCCCACCAACAGTGCAAGAGCGTTCCCTTTTCTCCACACCCTCCAGAGAGGGTTTTTTAAGGATCAGTGAGTATTACCGGGCAAAGAAGGAGGTTGGAAGGTGCTCAAACCTTGGGTGCACATTGGAATCACTGTGGTAGCCTACAAAACTCTTGAGCCTGCTCTACACCCTCAGAGATTCTGATTTAATAGAATTTCTGGGTGTGACCTACTTGCAAGGAAGGAGCTTTTAAATCTTCCCAGGTGATTCTAATGTGCAAAGTGGATAATACCTGAGATGGAAGAAACCACAGGAGCATGGGCAAAGAGGAAATATGGAACCTGGAATGTGCTGGGAAAGAAACATAGTACTGTAGTACCTCAAAACAACAGTTGTGATGTGGGAAAAGTTGGGAGAAGAGGCTGGGCTGGCTGCGATAGTGGCCGCCATAGAGAGCCGTGCCCTGTCAGTGTAGAACCACAGGTCATGTTACACATATTCTACTCTGGGAGATTTGGGGCCTGGAGTGCCATTAAGGACCTGAGATAAGGACAGAGAACTTGAGAAAATATTCTCGTCCCAGCTCTGCCTTGAATTTGTTATGGGACCTCAGTTTCCTTATATGGAAAGTGAAGAGTTGAACTTGATGGCCCCTAAATTTCTTTCTGTTCAAGAATTGCAAAATTCTCCTTTTCTGTCATCAGTTTGGTGTTACTGATGCTGAGTTGTGTTGTACTTGAGACATCCATGGTCAGAACCTTAGGGAATATGTATTTAATTAGAATGACACTGTCTTTTTTCTTTTAATCCAAAGAGTGATACAGACTTGTAGAAAAAAGGAAAAATTAAAACTCTACAGAAGAATATAAAGCAAAAGTTTCTCTTCTAGCATCCTGTGTTCCATTTCCCAGAGCCTCTTGGGATGGTATCTTGTGTGTATATATCAACATTTTTTCTTTTCGTGTATAAGCATATATGTATGCACATTTAGTATTGTACACAAATGGGGCCATGTTGTGTAAATTGTTCTGTAACTTGTTTTCACATTTCAATATATTTTTGACATCTTTCCATGTCTGTGTATTTTTTTTCAGCTTTGTCTTTTTTTTTTTAATTGAAGTATAGTTGATTTACAATGTTGTGTTAATTTCTGCTGTACAGCAAAGTGACTCAGTTATACATATGTATGCATTCTTTTCTATTGTGGTTTATCCCAGGACATTAAATATAGTTCTCTGTGCTATACAGTAGGACCTTGTTGTCCATCCATTCTATATGTAATAGTTTGCATCTACTAACCCCACGCTTCCAGTGCATCCCTCCCCTACACCCCCCTTGGCAACCACAAGTCTGTTCTCTATATCTGGGAGTCTGTTTCTCCTTTATAGATAGGTTCATTTGTGTCATATTTTAGATTCCACATATAAGTGATATCATATGGTATTTGTCTTTCTCTTTCTGACTTACTTCACTTAGTATGATCATGCTAAGTGATTATCATACCATGTCTGTGCATTTAGAATGACCCCATACTTATTGCCAGTTGTGTGGTACTCCATGGTATGACCTCATAATTTCCCTAACCTATGATAGCCATTTAGGTTGTATTAGTAGTTCACTGTGTTGTAATATGTTTCAGCGAACCTTCTTGTGTATACATTTGTGTAATTTTGGAAGTTCTATTTATTCATAGGACCAATCCTTAGACATGGAATTACTAGGTCTGTGGTTAAGTACATTGAAAATTTGGATAGGCATTAACAAATTGTTTTCCAAAATTGTTGTACTAATTTATATGCCTAACTACAAGTTCCTCATTCCCTTATAAATGCTGTGTATTTTTCAAGTTTTAAGTTGTTTATTTTTGGAGATGGAAAATGGTACCTGTTTTAATCTGTATTTATTTAATAAGAGAGAAGTTGATTACCCTTTCATATGTTTATTGGCTATTTGTGACCTTTCTGTTCAAACTTCTATTCCTGTTCTTTGCTCTTATTGTTTTTCTTGTAATTTCTTATAATTTGGAATGTTCTCTTTATCATACACTAAATTTCCACATACATTCACATTTGTTTCTGGATTCTTTATTCTGTTCCAATTATCTGTCTCTTCAAGCATTAATATTATACTGTTTTAATAACTGGCTTTATAATACATTTTAATATCTGGTAAGACTAAGTCATCCTCAATTACCCTTCCTATTTAGAATTTTCTCACATGTTTATTTTTTCAGATGAACTTTAACATTTTATCAAATTTAAAAAAAGCTCTACTGGATGTTTTTTGTAATTGGAATTGAGTTACTAGATAAATCAGAACTGTCGTCCTTATAATAATGAATCTTCTTGTTTAAGAAGAAGGTTTATTTTACATATTCAAATTTTTTTTGTTATTAAATGGAGTTCTCAAGTTTTCTTAAGATAGGTCTTGCACATTTCTTAAGTTTATTGTTAGATATTTTATATTTGTTTTTGTTCTTAGACAAATGATTTTTTTCTTCCCTCCATTGTATTTTGCATCTCGTTTGCATTAGGAAAGCCATTGATTTTTGTATATTCTGGAAGAATTATGATAAGAGGCATGAAGGGGAAGAGAAGGAGAGATGTGGGGGGAAGAATCAGGAGACTGCAGTGGAAGCTAGGGGAGGATGCATTTTGAAGAGCAGGATTTCAACACTATCAAATGATGTCAAGGTCAAGTGGGAGGGAATGGGACCTATACCAGGAGTCGGCTGAGACAGTGATGCGGTAAAGATGAGAGTGGTTAAGGATCATGCAGGAAAGAAAGACATGCCACTCTTCCTTGTCTTTTATGTGCTACTCATTGCATTCATCAGAGTCCTCCACATGTGATAGAAAAATCCAGAAGCTTGGATGCCTATGTGGTGTGTGTGTGTGTGTGTGTGTGTGCGCACACATGCAGCTGGACAAGGAACACAGGTGCCAGTCTCAGAATCTGTGGGCTCACATGGGAAATGATTATCAATGGTTTCATTTATAGTGAGCATGCTTCCAACCTTAAACTGGCATGCAATGCAAATGTGAAAAAGTTAGCTTTCCCTGATGTTATAGTGGGGTCAACTGGAGCATGGATTTGCTTTTCCTGGGAAGTGAGAGCAGTAGATGAATAGTAAGACAGTTAAAAAAAAAAATCGTGTTTCAAGTGAAAATTTGTTCAAATGGCACCAGAGTTCCCCAAATGGCCATAAATCCCTGACTTGGCTGGAATCTAGCCTCTCTTTTCCTGTGCGTGTTAAACAGCCTTGCCACCAGCCATCAAGGTTCTGTTAGCACAGCAGGGTGCAGGAAGAAGAGCTGCTTGATTGGCATATGGCGCTGCTCTTTCCGTGTTGCTTTCTGTTTGTCCAGCTTCATGCTTTGGCAATATGGCGACTTTCACTGGCTGCGATGTTAGAGAAGGGTAAAGATCTATAAATATCATTCCACTTATGAAAAAATCCTTCCAACAACTAGACCCTGTGAGCAAGCTAATGAATTGCCAAAAAAGCTGACTTCTCTACTTGTAGGGCGTGAGGTGTCCAGCTCTGAATAAAGGAGGAGCATTGACATGGAGGCTGATGGTCAATCCTTGGTACTTAACTTTAAGACTATAGAATAAGAATGGGATTTACCCATGATTTGGAGGAAAGGCTCTTTCACAGAATGGAACTGACTCAAATTCTAGGGGAGGATTTCTCAGCTTACCAGATAAAATACAGAACACCAAGTTAAATTTGAATTACAGATAAACAATGATTACAAATTATTCATACTTTTATTTGCTAACCCTGGTAACGCTAAGCAGCTAGTCTTTCTAAAATAGAGATGTCCATATAATATGGGAAATGGGTGAGCAAAGCTCAGCTGGACTTTAGTGGGTCATCCCATAGGCTGAAGCCTCTTTGGAAAGAAGCATTAACGGCTAGATATCCTAGACGTCTACTGGATTCCAATTTCTATCCATTCTTTGTGTACTGAGCCTCTCATATCCATCTTGTTGACTCCATTCCATTGTCACTAAAGGGGTTCCAACTATCAACAGCATTGACCCCAAATGTTCATGTGCTCAGTGATTTACTCTAGAGGGTGTTTTCCCTTTGCAGGGAGCTCCTATGTGGCTTTCGGCTTGGTTTCTCTCTCTCTCAACACTCCCTTCACACCATACCACCCCACCCTGAGCACGATCACCTGAAAATGATTCCCCAACACCCCTTCGTCATGTCCTATGGTGACGTGCTGCCAGTCAAGCCCACTCACATATAGAACTTGAACACCATCTGTATGTGGCCCGGGATTTTCAGCTGTGGAATTTTCTCTAGCTCAGTTGCATCTGGGAGTCTTGTTCTGAGTTCTTAGGAGCTGATCTTTCATACCCCTTCACCACTCTTTGCTCAAAAAACACTTGCTGGTTGATCGACTCTAGTGGATCCTATCAGAATTGGCCACATTTACCGAGGGGGAAAGTTGTTTTAAACCCAATGTTCTTGTGCTGGAGAAGTTCCGAGAGACTAGAAGACACTGAATCCCACTTCCACTTCTGTGAACCCCTCTCCTACTCTTGTTCCCAGTTTGGGGGCTGAGAAGGCAGAGATCTCTGTGTTTAACTCCTGATTGAGACAGCTGGGTTTGCCAATGTTCCTTTAAACTCCAAAACTAGCTTAAGCAGAGAGGGACTCATTAAATGCTGGGGATAAAACTGAATTGAGAAGTTTACTCTTTGAGTTCCTGAATTCTAGATTTTGAGGTTGAAATCTATGGTATATTTGGAACTCACCATTTGTGTCTATGATCTTGTGCAATAGAATAATCTCCTTGGCTGCTCTATTCAAGAACATTACAAAGCCTTGGTGGAAGTGAGGGAGAGAAGTCGAAACCAAGAATAGTAACACTACTAATAAAAATAGCTGAAAACTATAATCATGATAATAATGATAATAATATAGTGTTCACTGTGTTTCAGGTGATTTATACATACTTTTCTTTAATTCCTACAACATCACCAGTAGGTGTTTTTTGTTATTATTTTACAGATGAGAAAACTGAGGCCCAGAATGGTTAAGCTATTTGCCCACAGATAAAAACTAGTTACGTCCTGGAGCCAGTATTGGAATAAGTGTCCTTCTGGCTGAAATCCTAGGTTTATCCAATATACCAAGTTACATCCCTCTTGTTGATTATTGGGGGGACCTTTCGCGGAGTCAAGGGTCCACTGAAGGGAAATGTGAGGGCTGGATTGTAGAGCCTGGGACCCACAGGTCAGGAGCACTTCACTCGGGGCTCATCTGACTCCAAGACGAAGAGGAATAAGGCAGCGGAGGCCAGCTCCTGGGGGTCTGGAACGTGATGTGGGTCCCCAGGCAGGCTTCTCTGAAACCAGCCCCTGCCATGGCCCTGGTTAATTACTCTGTAATTAACACACAACCAAATTCCTGCTGTCCCTGGGTCCTGTGATGCTCTTGGAGGCTGCCGGCAAACACGGGGAAGTGCTAATTCTCGTGAGCTTGCCCCGGGGCTGGGCAGGACGTCCTATCGAATGATTATCATCATGTGATGAAGCCCCAGTGGTCCCCAGCCTGGCCTGGCTTTCCAGCTGCTGTGTTAACAGACTTTTCTTCTGGGGCATCCTGGAGCTGGAAAGCGCTCACGTGGATTACACACGCGCTGCTGCCAGCCTGGCAGCTTTACCGAGCTGAAGGCCTCCCTCACTCGGCTTGATAGCGATCGAGCCTCGCAGTTGGAGTTTGTTACCTGGGAGCTGTCCAGATCCAATGATGAAAACTGGCTAGGGGGTAGTCGTTATGGTCAATTACCGGCAGCCCATTAGAGGAGGACTGGCAAACCTGGGAGGCACTGAGTGTATTTCCAGGGCACTTTGGGTGCATTGTTTTCCCTGCATCACTCCTCTTAACCTGCCTTGGCTCCATTCTTTTCTTTCAAGTTAAAACTCATGGCAATATGAAAGGTGGTGGAACCCGTGGGTTTCTGATTCCCAGTACGGGGCTCCTGGGTGGTGGGATGGGAGGAGATGCTTTGTGCTCTAAAGGTAGGCTGAACCACTTTCACCTCTCAGGGAAAGAATGTCAGCTTTGTTGTGAGCCAGCGGACTGAGTCACCAGAGAGGTCAGTGGGGCTAGAAAGTGAGTGCTTGCAGGGTTCCTCTGGGCCTTCCCAACACAGGGAGAGAGGAAGCCGCCTTCTCCAGGAGGGCTGCATCCAGGCCTTTCCAGGCTCTCAGGTTGAACCTCTTCCAAAGGTAACCTGTGCTCATGATTTTGGGATGGAAATGCAAATGATCAGTCCCCGCACTAGACCTCCTGGATCAGAAGCTCTGGGGTTGGGCCTGGCAGTCTGTTTCAGCAAAGCCTTCCATGAGATTGGAAGGCATGTTCAAATCTGAGATCTACTTCTTTAGAACAAGGCTATCCAAAGTGTGCTCTGTGGATCACAGTATCAGTATCCTAAGAGACTCCTAGAAATCCTGTACCTCAGGCCCACCTCTCTCTCAGATCTGTTAAATCAGAATCTGCATTTTAACAAGTTCCCTGGGTGATTTGACTGCACTTTAAAGCTTGAGAAGCACAGCTTAGAGCACTGGTTCTCAACCTTGGCTGCACCTCATGCCCAGGCCCCACCCCAGACCAATTAAATCAGAATTTCTTGGGGTGATGCCCAAGTGTTGGTGTTTATTAAAAGTTTCCCTAGTGATTCTTATATACAGTCAAAGCTGAGAGCAATTGCTTTGGACCACCACAGGCTCCAGAATCACAGGGGGCTACGGCTGTTAAAAAACAAAACAAAACAACCAGCCAACAATTCAACGATCAGAATAAAACCGATGACGTGGAGTAGAGCTTCCTAGCAATATGGAGGGATACATTTGGGTCTCATGGATGTGTTGGGTGGATGTGGAATTATTATTGATCCCATCAGGCCTCGGAGGCGGCAGGATGGGACCTGGGTTGCCATGAGCAACCTTTTACCCTGGGGACTATTACAGATTATCAATTTCTATGTATGCCATGGCAGGAAAAAGGAAAACATGCTATAGGGAACCCGAATAATTCTATTATTACTGTGTTAGTGTACTAACTATGGCAATGTGTTATGCGTAAGGGTTGCAAGAGGGAAATGCTGAAAATCTAACTCTGGGATGAGAGGGCAGGGATATGTCTTCAGATATTGGATGACTTCCATAATTCAAATCCAGATAGTTTTTAGATCATCATTGTCACCTGGTATTTATTTAGCATTCTTGCTATTTAGAGGTTTCCTAGCAGTTATCTAATTATTTCTCACAATAGGCATGGATTGTTTTTCCTTCTTTGGTGATGAGGAAATTCAGCCCCAGGAAGGTTAGGACTTTTTAAGGTCAGTTAAGAAGGGACAGTTGAGGGGTGAAGAGGTGTTTCCTTAACACCCATTGGAAAGGTCTGGAGATGTCACTTTCCACTTCAAAATGGCAAATGCTACCTCTCTGGAGAGGGTGGGGGGAATCAGCTCCCTGCTTTCAAGCAGGGACTCCACGTTCCTACTGCTGCCTTTGGTCCTGAAGCTGTTGCCTGGAGCCTGGGGCTTCCTGGGAATATCCCAGGAAAGCTCTCAAAGAGGAACTGTTTAGCTAATTACAAAGCCTGACTATTGTTTGGCTGGCTTATGTGTGTTAACCCGTCCCCCTCTTGCACAAGTTTTCATCCTGGTGCTGGAGGAACATATTGTAATTATGCTAATCATGCTGCCTGGGCAGCGGGTAGGGAGGGGGCCCATCTCCCTAATTGCTTCCCACTCCTGGAGCAGTTGGTTGTCTGCCTGAGTCCCCAGACAGGCAGAGGGGAGGCTTCGGGGCAGGGGCAGGCGGGGCTGGGGCTGTGTGGGGCTTCATGTCCTCGGGCTGCAAGATCTACCTGGTTTGCAGGGAGGGAGGGATCAGGGAGAGTTGCCAAGGATGGGTCTACTGGGCAAAGGGACTTCTGCTGGATTCACTGGGGACTGTATTCAGGACTGGCTCTTGGGAGTGTGTGAAATAGGCAGATTTTCATTGATGTCCTTCACCTTGTCTTTGACGGTGATGGCTCTTCCTCTTCTCCTCTCCCTCCCCGCCTCCTCCTTCCCCTCCCCTCCTCCTCCTCCCTCTTCATTTCCTCTTTCCTGAACCTCCAGGCACGCCATGTTTTGCTGCTGGCTTGGGATTTGTTGGCAGGCAAGTTTATGATTTAGACATAATTAGAGATATAGATACAGATACAGATATCGACATAAACATAGCTATAAACATCCTCAGCTACAGAAGACTTGATGAACGTTTGACTGCTAATGACAACTTGTTAGAAAACACAATGTTAAATGAGGGAGATATTTTCAATCAAAGCGACCTGACCAGTGTTTTTTTTTCTTTCATAAAATGTTTATTTGGAAATAATTCAAATGAAGACAGAAGTAGAGACACTAGAACAGTGAATCACATATATTACATTTCCAGATTCAACAGTTATCAAGATTTTGCTACACTGGTTTCACCTGTTTTTTCTTACTGAAGTATTTTTTAAAATCTCAAACATTATGTCATTTTAGCTCTACATTTTATTAGGTATGATTATGCACAATCGCACCTAATAAAATTAACAGTAATAAAAATAAAACAAACAAAAAAATTAACAGTAATACCTGTGTCATTTAGTATGCAGTCCATAATCAAATATAATTCTTACAAGAAAGTCAGCTTAAATGCTCAATATTTTTCTTTTAATACTAAGGGATTGATGCCCTCGTTACTTTCTTTTTCTTTTTCTTTTTTAAAACTGAGATATAGTTGATTTATAATGTGTTAGTTTCAAGTGTACAGCAAAGTAGTTATATATCTATAACTGAATATATTTATTCTTTTTCAGATTCTTTTCCATCATAGGTTATTACAAGGTATTGAATATAGTTCCCTGTACTATACATTAGATCCCTGTTGCTTACCTATTTTATATATAGTAGTATGTATATATTAATCCCAAACTCCTAATTTATCCCTTCCCCCCGTTCTTTCCCCTTTGGTAACCATAAGTTTGTTTTCTACGTCTGTGAGTCTGTTTCTGTTTTGTAAAGTCATTTGTATGTCCACTGCTTTTTAAATGATATGGGTTATCAAAAGAAAATTGTTAATGATTCGCACCAGGGACTTCCCTGGTGGCGCTGTGGTTAGGAATCCACCTGCCAATGCAAGGGACACGGGTTTGAGCCCTGGTCCGGGAAGCTCCCACATGCCGTGGAGCAACTAAGCCTGTGTGCCACAACTACTGAGCCTGTGCTCTAGAGCCCGCAAGCCACAACTACTGAGCCCGTGTGCCACAACTACTGAAGCCGGTGCATGTAGAGCTCATGCTCCACAACAAGAGAAGCCAACGCAATGAGAAGCCCGTGCACCACAATGAAGAGTAGCCCCCGCTCGCCACAACTAGAGAAAGCTCGCGCGCAGCAACGAAGACCCAATGCAGCCCCAGATAAATAAATAAATAAATAAATAAATAAATAAATAAATAAATGCATACATTTAAAAAAATTATATAAAACAACAACAACAACAAAAACAATTCACACCAAAATTCACTTCTTCAGAAAAGGACTGACTTAGTTTCATAAGATAACCTGGTGGGTCATTGGGAGCTGAAAAGATAGGTCTCAGGGAAGTTTCTGGAAGGAGAGGGCGTGCTTAGGAGAAAAAAATGGGCATGCTTAGGAGAACGGGAGAATTTGTTGTCTTGGGGGCAAAAGGAAAGGGAAGCAGGAAAAGGAGCAGAGGAACTGCAGGGTAGAAAGGGGAACTACAGGGTAGAAAGGCTGACAGTTTTAAACACAGGACTGATGATGTGTTCTGGATTTATTATTATGTCGTTTGTGCTCGCTTTTTCTAGCGCCATCCATCTTCACACTTCAGCAAAGTGTGCTTCACACGGACTTCACTGGTGAGGGTGGCTGTGTATGCTGTGTACATGTGTGTCCGTCCAGGGAAAGGAGTTGAGCCCCACACCTGACTTGACGCAGACTGAAAAGGAGCTTAATCAGGGGTGACCTTGAGACAGTTAGCCTCAGAGCATCCATATGGACTTTCTCAGGTTGTGTAAGGCTGGTCCTCGCCCATTGTAAGTGGATTTTACAGGGCAACATGACACCAGTTGTCATTCTGGGTTGCACTGGAGCTCAGAAGCCAACCCCTGACTCCGTCATTGGTCAGAGCTCTGCAATGATCTTGTTTTCTGCTTATGTTTAGTTTTGTATGTTTCCGTTGGTAATTTCATATCCAGCTGTCAGGAAGACCATGGAAGGACTTTTTTTTTTTTTTCCTTCTTCCTTTTTGCATCACGCAGCTCTTTAGAGCTGTAAAGGACGCCAGGGAAGTGCTAAGCTCTGTGTAACTGGCAGATGGGTTTCATTTAGCTCCATGATTCTTCTGTGGGATTTTTTGTTCCGTGTTGGTCGTGAGACTCATGATTCAATCCAAAATTTCCTTGCCTCAACTAGACTGGTTTCTGGTCCCATGAACCTAGAGTAGAATGAAGATCATTAGTTCAATATATGTTGTCTGTCAGTCCAGGGCAGTTGGGTCCTCAGCACTGTGCTAGGTTTTAGAGGAGTGGGAAATGCACAAAATAGAAAACACAATCCCTGCGCACAGGGCAGCATATCTTGGGGGTATACCTAATCTCTTATCCTTCAGTCTCTCTCTCTGTAGATTTCTTTCCTTGAATTTTCCCTCTTTTCCCATTGTCTTGTTTTTCTCCTTCTTCTGTCTCTTTTCTTTTTCTTCTGTTTCTGTTTCCTTAGGATGTCTTCACTCACATTTTCTACAATTACTTTCCTTTCACTTCTATGGTCTTATCATTTTTTTTTTTTTATCTGATTGTAGATTTTCAAGCAGGAAACAAGGAAAACATCTCTTCAAAGCCTGACTCCTGAACTGTCACCAATGGGTTAAGTAGAACTTCCCTCTCTTCAGACTATGTAACCTTGCCCAGGTATTGTAACTCAAATGGTCCATTATCTGAAAGACTTCCTAACAGCCGGCGTTATGAGCTTTTCGCATCACCATTCACAACAAGCTAAATGCAGGGCAGAATTTCAGCCCTAAATCAGAATTACCCTGAATTCTTGGCACTTGAAGCCAGATTGCTAATACCCAGTGATTTTATTAGGGTATCTCTTGTGGGAGTGGACTGGTTTTTTTTTCCATTTTAAACGCTAGTTAAAAGGAAAAAAGGAAAAGCTCATTCCTCCAAAAAAGGATTTTGGCAGGCGGATAGGATGATTCTGGAGCAGATGGTTTAAATATTATTTACATGTTATTTAAAGTCACAACATGGGCTTGTGGATATTCCTACAACATTAAATAGCTTTTCAACTTGCAATTCTTATCAAGAGTCGATCAATGTATTTGGAAAAAGAGAAAACCTAGGTTGAGTTGTTATCCCTAGGAAAAGAGAAGCTTGCCGCTGTAGCGTAGTGTCTACGTAGTGGATGGGAAAAAGAATAACCACGGTATTTTCTCCACATTTTCTCCAGCCTGTAACCTGGGTTAGAAAACCACTGTCCCCCAATATGTGGTTATTGACCTGTTCAAATGACTGCTTTCATTTGCTACTTCAGATCTAATCATTGAATCTAGTGGGGACCACATTTGTTTACCACGTCCAAGTGCCAACAGCTTTCTCAGCTTTGAGGTTGGGACAGGGCAGTAACTCAATGGAAAATGGACAATAATACAAAACATCATATAAAGAAGGCAAATCTCATTCTATTTTCTAATATTATTTTAAGAAAAAATAATGATTAGAAAATAGAAAAGGCATTTAGCTGAGAAAACCTGAGGAAAAGTCCTTGCTATGTTCAATCACTTCTTGCCACATTTTAGGCAACAGTCAAGTTGAATTCTTCATGTGAAGCTCATATGGAAAAAAAGGATGACTCAAAGATGTATAAGTCAGGATAGGCTAGGTTATGCTGTGGTAACAAACAATCCCCAAATCTCAGTGGCTTAACATATAAAGACTCATTTCTTCCTCATGAAAATTCTACTAGTGGTTCAACTTGTAGCTCTTCAGGAAGCTCCTTTCCAAGAGATCTAGGTAGCTTGCATCTGTTGCTATCTGGAACACATTTTCCATTTTGGTTACTGAGGCATAGGAAGGGCTTGGCATACCAGCTCTTCAATGCTTCATCCCAGAAGTGACATACATCATCTCTGCTTGCAACTCATTGACCGTAATTAACCACAGTGCCCCTCTTAACTGCATCTGAACTGGGAGATGTGGGGAACATGTAGTGAGGGCTAAATGTCTCTGCCTCAAAGCATAACTGGGACGAATGTTATGTTAAGAGGGTCTCATTTTGTTAATGACCCGTATTTGTGTGGTAGGACTGTTTTAGAGAAGCTTGCAGAGAGCTGGACTGCTGGGAGGTGCAATGGTCAAGGCCTTCTCAAAGGCAGAAGAGCTGGAGTCAGCTCTTGCTTGCTCTGACTGCTGGGTTTGGGTAGACAGGATTGTGGGAGACTTTTAGAGCCCACAGGCAGAGGGTCTGGTTGCCTTCCTGGGGGACCACATACCACACAGGGAGGCAGGTGTGCTGGAGGGTCTGATGCTCACCACTTAAAGTCTGTAGATTTGTGAGGCCCCTTTCCAAGGCTGCCTAATTCCTTGTAGACACTAACCATCTCTGTATGTGGTCTACCCAGATGCTGAACTCGCGGAAGGCCAGGATCATGCCTTCCTTGTTGTTGTGACTGCAGCAGGGTGTAACATGAGTACTAACTGTGTACTTGCTGAATAACCTGGGCAGCCAGAGTGAGGCCATCAATATTGCTTCTGTTGTATAAACTAGTAGTTCTCAAACTTTGTTATGCTTACAAATGACCTAGAGATCTGGTAAAACTGCAGATTCCTGTTCAGTAAATCTGGGGTTGAACCTGAGGTTCTGCACACCTCCTGAGATTTCATACTCCACATAAAGGTATTAACTGAGGATTCCAATTGGGTGTGTTAATCCACTGAGGCTCAGTTGTCTGAATACAGCAGAAGGTTTTCCTCGGAAATGGCTGGTGTCAGAGGTGATCATTTCAATCTGGTTATTCCTATTGCCCAGACCACTGAGCCTTAAGAGAAAAAGAGGCCTCCCTGGGCTGAGCTCCTTGTGAATATATGAATTCTCAGTACACCTGGTTTTGTTCTCCCCTCTTAAGGCATCTGACAGGCAGTTAATAGCTCATGAAAGAGCCGTATCCCAACTGTACTTTGAAGGAATCAGAAAGTACTGCTTTCGAAAGACTTCCTTCCCATGGCAACTCCCAGATCCAGTCCAGCAAGAGGCCTGGACGCTGAGTGGCTTCTTCAAACCTTCAGGTGGTGTCTGAGCAAACGCAAGGGGCAATCAAATTAGCCTAACACTGGCCGCTTCCGAGCACTCACTCGAGATGACAGTTTCAGCTTCAAAAGAGATATGCAAACTGGAATAATGAAATGTTCCATTTTATTAAGTTCCTGGCCAGAGGGAGGGATTGTATTAGAAGAGAGAAAAGGTGGGGATTTTTTAGCGTGATTTCTGTGACGCTGATAAGCAGTAATTTTTGCAGAGGGGGGGGAAAAAAGTAACCCACTGCAATAAAACCATCTTCATAACACCGTGGGAATGAGGTTATTGCTCCGAGGCAGGCATGGCTCCTCATGGCAGCCTGAGCCTCCATCTCCATCTTTCATGGGTCAGTCCGACGTTTTTATAGTGCTGAAACAAGAGAGAGCGCTTATGGTGCGTCCCTTCTCCATCTGTCAACGGTTGGGGTAGAGGCCACCCCTTTGCTTTCACTTTGGGTCTGATTTCTGTGTCAGCTCGGACTGGGAGTGACACCGTGGGAGTGGGGTGGCTCATGAGGACAGCTGCACCATGTTTTCCGACCATGAATAGTTAGAAGGACCGAGAGTGAATGGTTTTTGCATGAATCCGAGGAAGAAAGTGCCATTTCCTCTCCTTTCTGGCTCATCAGAACTTTGGCCACGCTGTGTTGGCCTTGCTTTCCAGAACTTTGTCCAAGTTCATTTCCAGAAAGTGGGACTCTCCGTCTTTCACTGGACCTGGTATAAGCCTGGCCCTGAAACAGCAACCCGGAGAGCTGGTTAGATGCACAAATGCGAAGAAAATGCGTATTTTATGCGTGTGCCTCCACATTTCGGCCTCTGTTGGTAGCATCCATGTGACTTGTGGTGGAACACGTGTATTTTCCTATCATTTCACTTCAACCCCTGCAAGATCTGTTGGAATTGGGAAAATCAGAGAGATGAAAAATCTTGGTGTGAGGACGACGATGTAACTGAATGGAAGAGATTTGATGCTTTCCATCCTTCCGATAGGTTCTACTGATTTTCGGTGCAATCGGTCTCGTGAACAATTATCAATGGGAAAATACAAGCTCTTAGAGATAATTGCCGTTGTACACAGAGCCACTTACAAAGAGGCCATATGGATAGCCCTAGGCCAGAGGTGGGTTCGTGTAACTCAAGACTGAGTGTGGGTGCAAACTTGGGCAGGGAAGCTTCTAAGAGAGCAGGGATTCATGGAGTATTTGGGGGAGTTTTAGTTTGTTCAGTTTCTCTCAGTTTCTGAACGCCTGTCATTGCGTTTTATCTTTTTCCTTTTAGGAAAGCCAGATGAGATAGGGCCAAAAGGATTCTGAGCGTTGTTAATTATTGTGGGTGTCTTCCGAGCTCAGTATCCTGCACGGCTTAGCTGGGAGATTCATCCACCATGGAAGGGCGCTGGAGGGGTGGGAGTTTGACTATTTTTGTTCAACAGAGTGATGTTAATGGATATGCTTTATTTAGCACTTTTCTGTACCATTGCATCCTTTACTCACACTGTTTCTAAACCCAACAGTCATCTTGCGAAAGAGATGTTGTTCTCTCGTTTTTTTCAGGTGAAGACACTGAGCCTGAGAAAGTTGAATAACTCGCTCAGGATTTATGGCTAGTAGGCAGGTAATAACTGAGTCAAATCTCATCCTATGATCCCCCCTCCCCCCATAGGATGGGGTTTGACTCTCAGTTATTACCTACCTACTAGCTACAAACTTATGATATTTCTACTGTGTCATATGATAAATCACTTCAGTTTGTGAGGACTCAGCATCTAAACTTCTGCTCACAAGGAGGAAAGATTTGCTGAAAGAAAGAATAATAATTCAAGAACATGTTAAGAATGCACTCTCAGCATTTATTTGTTGGCGTTTATTAGTCACCTACTTTGTGTAGAGTTCGGCTCTTGATTGTGTCAGAGGAGTGGGGCTGGAGTGGGGATTGGTTACCATTGTTTCTGGAATCCATGAATCCGGAAGTGACTTCTCCTTCCTATTAGTATCTTGACATGTAACTACTTGAGCCAGTCCCACTGTCACACGCTCACCTGTATTGTTAGTTACCCAAGCTTTGTGATCAGAGAATCTTTGTGTTTTCCTGCCGTGAGATTCCGGGCACTGTACTTAGCAGATGCTCGATGTATGTTTGATTGATTGATGGATTGACACAGTATCTGCTTGGATTCTGCTTGTACTTTAAAAGACAGGGCGTTTTGAGGGTGAGACAGGACAGACAGCTGCAGACGTATACACTGATAGCTCTGCAGAAAGTACCATCTGAGGCAGCTGCAAAAGACCATCCATGAGCCAGTGGAGAAAGTTCCATCATGAGAGAAGGGAGTCTGGCACAAATGCAAATTGCACCTCCGATGGATTGAAGCCTGATTGTGGATCACAGCCGTGTCTCCGATGGAGACTTTCGGAGCGTCTGGCTCCTAAGGATCTCATTCAGCTTTAGTTTAGGATGGCAATAACTTAAATTCCAACACTGGGAAGGCCATTGATCAATGAAAAGAGCTGGCAGTTTCCAGACAGATTCGTGAAATGAAATACCTCAAATTGACCAGCCTGAGAACATTTTTCACCGCCTAGCCATCCCTTCTGAGCTATTCAGAGAGCAAAGTAAAAGAAATTAGAACTTTGAAATTGCTGCTTGTCCAGTGGTAACCTCTCTGGGACACAGAACGAGTTGCGATTTATCCAGTTTTCCCACATAGAGAATTGGCAACACAGCTGCACCAACCACAATTAATGAGTATAGACGTGGTAGGTGCTGTGCTAAGTCTCTCTTTCTCTCTCTTTTATTTATTTATTCCTTTATTTTAATTTTTGGCTGCATTGGCTCTTTGTTGCTGCGGGCGGCTTTCTCTAGTTGCGGCGAGCGGGGGCTACTCTTCGTTGTGGGGTGCGGGCTTCTCATTGCGGTGGCTTCTCTTGTTGCGGAGCACGGGCTCTAGGCATGAAGGCTTCAGTAGTTGTGGCTCACGGGCTCTAGAGCGCAGGCTCAGTAGTTGTGGCGCACGAGCTTAGTTGCTCCGCGGCATGTGGGATCTTCCCGGACCAAGGCTCGAACCCGTGTCCCCTGCCTCGGCAGGAGGATTCTTAACCACTGCACCACCAGGGAAGTCCTTGTACTAAGTCTCTTGATCTCATTTAATTTTCACAGCAAATGGGCAAGATAGCAATATTTATGTTTATTTTATAGATGAGAAAACCAAGGCTCAGAGAGGGAAGTAAGTTACCCAACGTCACACAGCTAGAAGGTGGCAGAAGCCGGACTTGAATCCTAGGTCTATTTGATCCAAAGCCATGCTCTTAAATGTTATATAAACCGCCTTTTCCCTTTTCCGAACGTCACTTCTTAAAGAGAAATGTTCCTTTACAAATTGCAATTTGAAGACAGTGGGTTAGGTTCCCAGCCGTTAAATGGTGTTTCCTTATGATTTGGGAGACAGGAAACATAAAAATCATTTTCTGCTATTTCTCAGTTTGGTAGCCATTTCAAATAAACTAACAGTTGGAACTGTTTTGTAGGAGAATTCCATTCCCCTTTGAGGTCAGTGGTAGCAGGGCCACCAGTAGGATTTAAATTCCATCTAGATGTTGGGCTGCCAAGGTTACCAGCCCAGATGGCCAAGAGAAGGGTAATCAAACCAGGAAGGTCTGAAGGAGAAATGACGAGTGGGAGGGAGAGGAAGAGGGGTTTGACTAGACATGTTTCAAACACTGGAAGAACATCCAGGGGTGAATGTTGAGCTAGAAGATGCAAGAACATGACTGATGCTTTGACATGAAGTCAGCGTGTGGCGAAAGAAATAGAAGGTCAGTCACATGTTGTTAGAAGAAGTGAGGTCACTACAGGGCAGAGGATAGAGAGGGAAGGGGGCAATCAAGGTAAGAATTTTGGGAGGAAGAGGTATGCATAAGGGAAAGTGAAGGTGTTCAAAGCTAGGAGAAGAGGAATTATGCAGGATAATTGTTAAGAGGGCCTACTCAATTGTTAGATGGCTCAGAGCAGTGTCTACCACAGCTGAGCACGCGTGCATACTCATGTGACCTTGGACCTCAGCCTCGGCATCCACAGGAATGGGTATGTATGGGCGCACACTTGTACACATACAAGGCTCTTCAGGGCAGTCTTATTCCTAATAGCCATACGTACGCCGATAGCCCAACAGATAATAAATTGTAACATATTTAATTGTACATAATTATAATAGTACACAGCAATTAGAAAATGAAATGCTATACCTGCACCAAGATGGACTAATCTCACAGACATAATGTTGAATGAAAGATTTTTAAAGAAGAATTCATAGAGATAGTGAAAGTTGAAGCAGATTGATTTTATCTTCTCCCTGGAAGAGACATTTGGAGTTCCACTCCTCCTCTCTAGAGTATCTATAGCAAGTTTGTCCTCCCAGCTGCCGCCTTGGAGGTGGATGTTTTTTTTTTTTCTTTTAGCTTTTCAGGAACCTTTATCCAATTAAGGGAAGAGAAATTCCAGTGTGCTTCCAATCACCATTATTGTTTTTTTCATTTTGAAAACTTTATGTTGAGGTATAATATTCATAAAGTACAGAGATCATAAGCACCCAGTTCAATACTTGTTCACAGACTAAACATCCCCTTTCATCACCAGCACCCAGGTTAGGAAATAGAACATGACCAGAACCCCAGAAGCCCCTCTCATGCTCCTTTCTAGCCACTCCCCCTTCCCCAAAAGGAACACTCTTCTGACTTCTAACAGCATAGATTAGTTCTGCCAATTTGGGGGATACTTTTTTCATATTCTTTTCCATTATGGTTTATCACAGGATATTGAATATAGTTCCTTGTGCTATACAGTAGGACCTTTTTGTTTATCCATTCTGTATATACTAGTTTGCATCTGATAATCCCAAACTTCCACTCTTTCCCTCCCCCATACCCCTCCCCCTTTGCGACCACAAGTCTGTTCCCTATGTCTGTGAGTCTGTTTTTGTTTTGTGGATAAGTTAATTTATGTCATATTTTAGATTCCACATATAAGTGATATCATATAATGTTTGTCCTTCTCTTTCTGATTTACTTCACTCTGTATGATAATCTCTAGGTCCATTCATGTTGCTGCAAATGGCATTATTTCATTCTTTTTTATGGCTAGGTAGTATTTTATTGTATATATATACCACATCTTCCTTATCTATTCATCCATTGATGGACATTTAAGTTGTTTCCATGTCTTGGCTATTGTAAATAGTGCTGCTATGAACATAGGGGTACGTGTATCTTTTCAAATTAAAGTTTTATCTGGATATATGCCCAGGAGTGGGATTGCTGGATCATATAGCAACTCTATTTTTAGTTTTTTGAGGAACCTCCATACTGTTTTCCCTAGTGGCTGCCCCAATTTACATTCGGAGGTGGGTTTCTTTTTATAAGCCCTAATAGAATATAGACTTGGCTTCTTTTATTTAATTTGCAGCTCCTTTTACTCTCCAACCACTAGAGTGAACCTAAGTGTTGATGTCACAGAGATTTTAGATGGGTCAGACTGGACCCTGGTTCTCTGAGGCCTTTATGACTGACACCTGCTCAGTGAGAACTCGTCTGGGTCACATGTGGTGATTCTACACCTGGTCTTTATTTTGCAGTTTGACTTTCACATTTAGCCCAAAATAGTCACTCTTTGTGGAAGACTCCAAATGAAATACAGAAATAACAGTATCCTTATTAGAGGTGTTGTTGTTGCTGGGTGTGAATTTTGTGAATATTTTTGCCCTCTCTGCCCCAAGGAGTCATGAGTGCTAATTTAGGAATCCTTTTTGATGTGGTTTGGTTGTGAGTTCCCTCTTTTAGAAATTAGCATAAATTCTCTCTCTCTCTCTAACATGAGGCATGAGAGCTGCAATCCTTTTCCTTTTGCGACTAACAAGGCAAAGACTCCGCAGGGTTAATTAATGCCAGCGATCATGTGATAAGATTGAGCCAGCCGAGAGCATTAATTAATCACACAGGATGAACAAACCAGCCGTTGAGAGGAGAAAAAAAAGAGAACAAGCATCCTTAGCAGGAGAGAGAGGAGCTGAGAAGCAGGGAATCTGGGAAACAGAGATTCCTGACATCTTAAGAGAGTGGCCAGTGGCAAAGGCTGGAGGCTGGGATGAGGAAACTGGAAGAATGGAGTTAGCAGTAAGAGGCTAAAAGTGAAGACCTGAGGATGGCAAATGGCAAAGTCCATGAACGAGTCAGAGAAAAGGCGGGAGCCCCGGCTGAGTAGGGACCGGCATTCAGGAAGCGTCCACCTGTCATCAAGACGTCGAAATGAAAAGCAAAATCCCCCTCCCCCAAGCAGAAGCAACTGAGTATTTCCAATCATTTAGGCATTTTGCGTTGGGGTGGGAGTGGGTAAAACAGCTAAGAGATGGAGGAATTGTTTACTCTTCAATCATTCATTTTAATTCAGTGGAATTAATTCACTGGAAACATAGTCTTTAAGAAATGATTATTATTCCCTTTCTTATTGTGGCGATTTAAAAACATATACAAAAGTGGAGAGAATATTATGATCCCCAAGGTGCCCATGACTCATTACCCAGTACTAACAATGATCAATAGTTTGTCATTCTTTTTTTTTTTTTAATTTATATTTTTTATTGGAGTAATATTCCATTGTGTACATGGACCACTTCTTTGTGCATTCCTCTGCTGATGGACATTTTCGTTGCTTCCAAGTGTTGGCTATGGTAAATATTGCTGGAGTGCAGGATTGCCAGCCTGTGACTTTTTTTTTTTTTTAATTAATTAATTAATTTATTTATTTTTGGCTGTGTTGGGTCTTCGTTTCTGTGCGAGGGCTTTCTCTAGTTGTGGCAAGCGGGGGCCACTCTTCAACGCGGTGCGCGGGCCTCTCACTATCGCGGCCTCTCTTGTTGCGGAGCACAAACTCCAGACGCGCAGGCTCAGTAGTTGTGGCTCACGGGCCTAGTTGCTCCGCGGCATGTGGGATCTTCCCAGACCAGGGCTCGAACCCGTGTCCCCTGCATTGGCAGGCAGATTCTCAACCACTGCGCCACCAGGGAAGCCCCAATAGTTTGTCATTCTTGATACATACTCATTTTAGGAAGATGAGTTCAGGGGAATTTTAATGAGATTTTGTATTGAAGAAGAGCCTGTGTCTACTTTTCAATCTCATTTGCTCTTTTAAATCGAAATAGCCCCCAAATATCCAACGGAGAGATACTTGGGGGTTATTTTCCTTTTTTAGGAAGCACAAGTTGGCACGATTAAGGGAGCAGTTAGCAAGACCTACTGGGATTGGGCCCCCTTAGGGACAAGACGTCAGCACCAGATGGTGGCCAGGCAGAATGGAAAAGGATCCTGGCAGGTTTGGGTGCCTCAAACCCTCTCCTTGACCTGTTGGACTTGGTGCAGGCACCCTGGGGCTCAGCATCTCTTTACCGTCTTATTACCAAGGTAGCTTCAGAAAATGTTTTGCTGGACTCATTCACAATAAGTATGGATGGCTGGTACATTTCATATCTATTTGCTAGGAGCATTTTCACTGTAACTGAGAAGAAGAAACTGGACAAAATAGAAATCTCTAACTGTGGAATTGCAGGTGTCAGACAGCAAGTTAGGGAATTCTTTCTTTGGGGTGCAGGGCCTGGACCCTCAAAATCACCAGGGTGGGCTGCCACTTCTGTCTACACACTAAGTGGCCCCAGCGTGTTGGTGATGTCCTCGACCCTTAAGGGGCCAGTATGTCTTCGGCGTTCCTTGGGCTCAGCTCCCTCCTCCGGGGGCTGGTCCGCCTTGAGCTAGTGCTTTCAGGAGGCCTTTCCGTGGCAAGGTCAAGAGCTTGGGGCTGTGGTGACCGCTGCGGATCGAGAGAGGAATGTGCAGCTGTTCACTTTATTTTCACTCCCTCCTGTTCGTTCCCTTGCAAGAGTTGTCTACCCGCTCCTGCCTTCTGAAATGATTATTAATGGAATCCTCTTCACTTTTTCTGAACCCTTGGTTTTTCCTCTTAGTTCCTGATTATTTTAA
This sequence comes from Balaenoptera ricei, assembly GCF_028023285.1. Lineage (NCBI taxonomy): Eukaryota > Metazoa > Chordata > Mammalia > Artiodactyla > Balaenopteridae > Balaenoptera > Balaenoptera ricei. The sequence goes on from NC_082651.1 coordinate 44,779,195, forward strand.
TTCTGCCAGGCCCTTTTTCATGTCTGTTGCCGGCTGGCCCTTGTTTTACAGTCTGTCCTTTCTCCTCCCCATGTCCTTCTTTTCTATCCCGGTCATATCCTCTCTCGCACTCTCCCTCTTCTTTGAGCTTGCACAGACTGGAGCAAATTAAAATATACTTTTCCAATTTTACTAGCCCAATTATTCTATTTTAAATGAAGCCAGGGCAGCAATCACACTGACCTCGGAAACCCAGGCAATTTGAGGACAGAATAAAAACACCAACTCTTCTTTTCCTTCCTGGCCACTTGCTTTGATACGGTTTTATCTTAAAGAATATTATGGATTTAAACATGTTATAAGTCACATTAAAATTCTTCTTCCCAATGAGAAAAAGGTAAATTACTAATATTTTTGAATGAATTAGTATATCTTTTGAGCATCTACTAGGTGCATAACATTATGCTGATCATCTACACCTTTTGACTGGTATTTTTCGAAAAGGCTGGTATCCTAAAATCCATCTATAGAAATAGGAAAAAGAAGAATGAAAGTATTATGCACATATGAAGCCATGAAATTGTCATATGGTTTACCTTTAATAGTTTAGCTTGATTCTTACCTTCTTCATGAAGATTTTCCCAGTCATCATTGCCAGAAGATCCATTCTTGAATTCATCCATCCTTTTATCCAACCATCCATCCATCCATCCATCCACTCATCCATCCATCCATCCACCCATCCATTCATCTACCCATATATCTTTCCTTCCTTCTTTTCTTCTTTCCATCCACTCACCCACCCACCCACGCACTTGGTGCTTCCTCTTTGTAAGCAACTGTGCTAATGTTGGCCAAGCGAAGAACAGTATAGTTTTCTGCCCTTAAGTAGCTCACAGTTTGGTAGGAGAGAACTTGTAATAATAATAGCAGCTAACATTTATTGAGCTCTAACTATATATCAGGCATTGCAATAAACATTTAAAATATATTATCTCATTTAATCCTCAGAGAAATTTTTGAAGTACCTTTTACAGGTGAGGAAAATGATTGCTGGGCTAGAAATATTGGATACGAAGGCCACTTTGACTTTAGGAAGTGCTTTTCTAAAGCCCATCAGCCTTAAATATGATAAGCTCCATCTCATAAAACCCCAAGTGCTTATGTGTTTAATTCCTATATACTTTCACGCTTCTTCCACTGCTAAGATATAGGAGAGGCTTTGGGGGCCACCACTGGATGTCCAGACACAGACAGCCCTCCCTGTGGGGACATCTTCTTTAAAGGAGGCTTAAGTGGGGACTCTGCTATTCATAGTCACACAGCAGATGAGCTCAAAATGGAAGGGATCCTGGCTCCTTGAGCCCAGGTTTTGGAAGAAGTTTCTCTTCTACTGATCTCATTGTTTTGACCTCTTCTGTATTTTAATGATGTGAACGTAGTTGTACATCCCAGCCTAAAAATTCTCTTCATTTATTTTCTCTGAGTGGCAATGATGGCAGTTGCAAAGCAGCAGCAACTTTGGAAACACAGAGAAGTTAAGTCATTTGCCCAAGGTTATAGGGCTAGGAAGTGCCAAAGTGACACTTGAACCAAGTATCCAGATGCTTGTCTCTTGTACTTAATTTGTTCCACTCACTTGGTGCTTATTGGATATGATGAGCTTGTAGTACAAACAGCAAATGCTTGGAGCCAGACCAACCAGGGCATGAACGTGCCCTCTGGCACTTGCTAATGTCCTCATCTTGCAAGTTAAGCTTTTATGGAATCCTCATCTGTAGAAGTAGGGTAGTGGCACCTACATAAAAAGGGCTGCTGTAAGGATTAAATGTGATAATGGATGTAGAAGCACCAGTGTGGTACCTGGCATGTAGAAGACCTTCCATCAATGTCTGTCTTCTAAATCCTTGTCTCTTCCCTCTACTGGATTTTAGTTCCCCAAGGACATATCCCTGCTCCTGGTGGGAACTCAGGAACTTTGATGAATGAATAGGGCTCTGTAGGGCCTTGGGAGGCCAACCTATTTCAGTGCTTAGTTCACCAATTAACTCTCCATTTTCTCCTTAATTATAGGAGTCATGCAGACATATTGTAGAACACTGGTCCCCCCTCTCAACTGGCCCATCATCATTATCATCATCATCATCTTCAAAGCCTTCAACAAAACAGATTCCCTAGGCACAATCTTCACCTGATAATCTCCCAGGTGATTTACGTGATCCACCAGTTTGAAGAGCTACTTACTCCAAAGAGTTTCATTTTCTCCAAAAGCCAAGTGTCCTCTATAGGGTGGCCAGATAAAATATAGGGTGGCTTCATGAAATTTGCATTTCAATGAAACAATGAATACTATTTTATGTTAACATAAGTATGTCTCAAATATTACACAGGACATACTTATGCTAAAAAATATTCAATGTTTATCTGAAATACAAATTTAACTGGGCGTCCTGGATTTTTTATTGGCTAGATCCGGCAACTCTAGTGCCATAGTATGAGAGGCATGTAAGGAAAAGGGGCCAATGTTTTCATGCACTTTCGATCGCTCTCTGAGAGGCACAGAGTGCTCTTCTGGCCAACTTTCCCCTCAATAAAAAACACGAGTTGTTAACTGGAGTTGGCTGAGGCTCCTGAGATTTAATTTCTTCCCCCCCACAGGCATTATTTTGCAAAATCCACAAATGAACGTAGATTTAGGTGTTGTGGTGGGAAAGATTTTGCTTTGAGAATTGCCGGCCCTTGAGGTTCCAGGTGGCCACCCTTTCTGTCATCACGCTGGGGACAGCCTGAGGTAAAATAATGCTACTCACATCTTCTCTCCCAGGACTCACCATCCGCCTCTGTTGCCGTAAGTTTGGATCACTGTGAATCCTCAGCCCTCTCTCTTCTTATTTTATTTTATATTTTTTGTGATCTGCAAAAGCCTGAAAAGATGAAAAAAATGTTCTGAGCTTAATCGAAAGTCTATCTAATAATAATGAGTCCTGCAGCGGGCTTGTAAAGAGAGCAGACCATGTGCACTTAACCGTAATGGTCCCACAAAGTAATGAAGACTCAAGTGGTCCTTATTAGGTATCCAGCTGTGAATCAGGACTCATCTAACATTCTGATTGCTGAAAGAAATCGGTAATTGATGTGACAGGATGGCCATTATTATTATTATTACTTATTTTTTTAAAAATCCAGACATAGCAGCTAGAGGCCGGCTCCCAGCCTCCTCGGGGTATAGCAGGTGTGGAGGGCGAGAGCTGCCCTTCCATTAAATCTTCCAACGGGGGATCTAATAAATTTTGCATTGAAATAAGTAATGACCACATTTAACGACCAGTTTGTCTGAGTGTTAACAGCTTGTGAGCCAACAAACTGGTCATTAACAGGTGCTAACTTCTGCTTTCTGGTTTAAACAATCCATTCTCATCTCTTCCCCTGTTTATGTTGGGGGCTTATGCAAATTGCTGGCTGGTTTTTCATTTTTCCTGTGATCTGTCGCTCTTGTTAATCAGTTCATACCTCTAAGCTCATGGCACCTCTTTCCTAGGACTATTTCTTCTATAGTCCATGGATGAATGAATTTTTTAAAATTCATTTTTACTCCTGAAGGATGAATGTATCCTGGTAGAGTCTGGTCCCAGAATAAACTAGGTGACAAGTCCTAAAGAAAAAGTCACTCTTGAAACATACAATCTCCTACTCTGAAGAAGGAATGCAAATAGCTTAAAAATATCACAGTTTGAGGCAGCATTATGTCTGCTGAGGGGATGGGACAGAGATTATTGTCTCTGTGCTAGAAATGAACAGATTTTCTATTGGAAGAGCGTGTGATTGACCCACCCACAGTCCAACATGTGTCTGTAATGAGGCCGGGCCCTCCTGAGAAATCTCTTTCTCAGTCTCCCTTGCTTTGGTTTCTTTGGTTTCGCTAGATTATGAGCCAGTAATAAGGGACATACTTCTCTCAACGTACCCTTAAAGGAATGGGGTTGAGAGAGTGGGTTTGGGCCTTTGGTCCTATTAGCTCCGATTCACTGCATTAGCTTCCTGTAGACAGAAGGGGAGTCAGAACACAAGAAGTCCAAGTTCTGCCCAGTGGGCACCATCTTTACCATCTTGCGTGTATGAAGGCTGCACTGGATTATATACACTGTTCTCTCTCAGGCAGCCCTTCTCAAATGATTTGTGGCAATGGGCCATTAAAAATTTTTTTTTCAGTTGATTGCAGACTGATAATTTGTAGAATACAAGATCGTGTGCTTGGGTGTCCTGACAATGTCAAATTGCTATACACGTGTCTAAATGCTTTCTCTTACTTTCTCTACTTATCCTAAGATGGTAACAGATAGTGTGTAACCAGGATCGGTCCATGGACCACACTTGGGGCTGCACTTTTCTCCTGAGCTTGAGTCTTTCCTTTTTGATGGAAGAAAGCTGTGGACTAGCCACGCCCTGCCATGCTCTTTTCCTTGGGATGTCTTTAAGGGGGAAGTGTGGGCAATGAATGACTGGATGGATTTCTGAACAAGGGACACTTGTCTCAGCTCCCGATATTTTGAGCACAGTCTTCTATGATATTTGATCAACACAAATGAAGCAGCTTCGTTATCAAAGTCATTTTCCATCCTGGGTGTTCTTCAGACCAGAGTGGCCAGTGCACTTGTTCTGATAAATCGGAGCCCGGGAGCAGAGTTGGTGTTTGGGAAAGGAAGGGAAGGGTGTGCTGGGTCCTCTCACACATGGAAGTGGTTTATAAAATGGGAACTTTATAAGGTTCTGTGTACTTTATAAATGTTAGAAGTTTAAAACTTAATAATGAAGCTCATAGGAATGATGGGAACAATCTGTAAAATGTCATTTAAAGGCACACTGAAGTCTTCTTCTCACATGCTATGATGTCTAATTGTATTAATAAGCTGCAAGATACCATTTACCTTCTTGTTGATGGTTATTTTCAGTTTGCCACAGGATCTGAAATAGAAGTGCACTGTTTAAAATTGTGAGTGGGGTTCAACATGGTAATACATTTCTTTTAAAGGTCACTTACTTATTGTTCAAAAAATATTGAAAAGCAAAACTGTTAAAGTTAAAAGTGAACATATATTTTCTGAAGACTTCTTACTGCTTTGTATTGCTTGGTACAGCAATAAGCATATGAATATCAACTTTATATCAGTGGCTTTGTTGAACTTGAACTAAAAAGTCCCTGTGTTCTAATTCGAGATTTTGGAGTGCTTGGGTGGGCATTTGAGTAGAAGCACCTTTCAGAGTGGGAAATGGGGATTGAGAGATTTTACATGTGGTAATCGATGTTATAAGGGTAGATGAGGTCACCAAGTGACAAAAATAAAGGAGAGATGGGACAGCTGGGAGGGGAATGGGGATGAGGCAGGAAGAAAAGGAACAAACAGAAGAAGAGAAAGACAGGGATGCTTTCCTTGCACGAGGCCAGGGGGAGAACGTTCCAAAAGGGAGTACATTCAGCGCCGGTAGAAGCTGCAGCAGGATGAAAGGCATGTGGGTAGCGGACACTTTCAATGCCCTGCGTGTCCTTTGGGTCTCCTTCAGGGTCTCTGGGTGTCCCTTACCCAGCATCCAGGATGTGCTTTTGGCTCCAACTGCCGGCCCCAGTGACGTTTCTTGTGAAGACCGCCTTCAGGCTCCTGGTATAACTTTGCTGGCAAGATTAGAGAGGAGCAAGTGCCTGGAATTACCATCCCACCTGAGTCCTTAGCCCATGACTGCCAGCTGGGGAGTGTGAAAACCCAGCTCCCTTGTCTTAAGTCAGGACAAACCCGAGGAATAATTTATACTCTAGAACTTCCCCCTGAGACTTTGCTTGGTTTCTTTTCCTACATTGCCCTGCTTCCCCCGCTCCCTGACCTGTTTTTCTCTGGAGCATTGCTTTCACTCATCACTTGCCAATGAATCCTCATTGCAGGGTCTGCTTCTAGGGAATGGGATCTATGATCGAGTGGTCTTGGGAGAACACTCCTGAGGATGGAACAACCATTAGTAAGTGCCTAGAGGGTAGAGTGCTGAGAAGTAGGTGCCAGGTTGGAAAGGGCTGAGGAGGGACTGGATAAGGAGCTGGCTGGAGACTTCAGTAGAGAACATTCAATGGAGAAGTTTGATGGTGGAAAATTCAAGAGAGTGACAGGGTCATACAGTCACAGAAGGTTGCTTGCTTTTTAGACTAGAAGAAATCAGAGCCTATGGATAGTCAGAGGGGATGAGATTAATGAGAGGGAGAGACTGAAAATACTAGAGTGAGATGGGAGCCTGAGGTAGGTGTAACCTTGGAGGGAAGCAGTAGAAGAGGTCTCCTGAACATAGGAGGGAATGGGCATTACAAAGGAGACAGCACTGTGTGTTGTTTGACACAGATGTGGAGTGGAAGCTAGACAACTGGAGGTGGAGAGTACCAGGATGAGTAGGGAGGATGGCAGAAGCCAGGCTAGGGAGGATGTAGGGATGACGTAGTGGGACTCCTTCCTCTCACAGATTATAAAGAGGGTCAGAGCTGGAGTCACTCAGCTAGCAAGGAGTGGAGCTGAGACCAGGAGCAGCTCTCTTCATGGCTTCTGTCTTTCATTGCTGTCCTAAGCTGCCAGGTCACCTGCGGAGAGAAAGCCATACGAGAGTGAGGGCTTTGGACGGAGGAGGGGATGCTGATGAACGTCCTCCTTCCCAGGAAGTCCTGTGCCAGCAAGAGACCAAGAAGAAGGTAGATTATCTCTCCTAGAACAACAGGTGGTCCTGAGTGCCACGGACACACTCGGCCGGACGGTTCTTAACAAAATAGGTTGTTGCCGAGAAAAGCATCTTTCATTCTCAACTGTGGATTTGGGAGAAAATACTCTGAGGAGGAGGACCTGGGTCCTGGTTCCCAGGACAGTTCTCCAGTTGATTTGAAAGTGTGTGATTGTTTTCAAGCCCTTAATATGGCCATAAGCACCACTTACAGACGTCCATCAATAAAGAGACGCTTAGGGAGTTTCCTGACTCTGGAAGGGGTCAAGACAGCAGAGAGGTGGAAGACGTCTTACCATTTTTTGTAAGGGTCTGGAATTTAACTTAAGTCATTAGCTATTGGGCCTTAAAAAGGGACCTTTATTTTTACAGGAGGATTTATGGCGTTTTATGTGTTTATTTTTCTTTCACTATTAGACCTCCAAGGAAGAAAGAACATAAGGGTCAGAGACTCCCTCTGTCTAGCGATAGGCCACATCTCCCCAGGTTCCCTGGAGAAGTGATGGGAGAAGGACATGCTTTCACTGACCTGGACCAACAGTGGGCCTCACTCGACCCTCCTACACTCATTCTGACTCCACTGCACTCGGTCCCACCCATCCACCCATGCCCACTGTCATTCCCTGACTCTCTTGCTCACTTTTTCTTGCCACTCACTGTGTGTCTCATCCTCTGCTTAGTTTGTGAGAAGACAAAGTAGGATAAACTACAATAGTTGCCCTCGAAGAATTTACTGGGGGAGACTTTTTATAACCTAAGGAATTAAATTACTGCTTTAACTAAATCAGTTCAAGGCAGTTTTGAGAGTTACCAGTAGATTGTTAGTTACTAGAAGTTTAAGGATTCAGAGGGAGAGATTGCTGGCCCGGACTGGGTGCTCTGTGATGGTTTCGCAGTGGTCATGGGAGGACAGCCAAGCCTTGAAAGTTGGGCAGAACTGGGATGCGGAGGGCGAGAAGAGGCTGGGGGGCAATTGCCTTCATGCACGCCGTATGTATGTAAATCTGTGATGTGTGTTTAAGTGGATTCAATGCATAAAGTGGACATTGATCTGTTTTTATTCCCGAGGCAAATGAACTTGTGTGGGCAGCACGGGGGCTCATTAAGTGCTTGGTGAATCGGAAGGCAGTTTCTGAGAGACTGGAATGCTGAGCCTGGCAACCCTGAAAGATGACTCCATCAATATTTAGTGAGGAACTCTGACTTGCAAAGATTCTACTAAGGAGATGCAATGGGAGATACAGGGTAAAAGAAGACGTTGTCCTTGCCCTTGAGAACTGCAGAGTCAATGATGGGGGTTGGACACAAGAACACATTTAACAGTGCAGGGCTCTCAAAGGATCAATAGAAATAGGTAGTGCTCCAAAACTACTACAGGAGTCGGAGTAGATGGCAGTGGGGGAGGAGGGAAGAGTGTTGATTATACTGAGCATGACTTTTAAAAAAATTTTATTTACTTATTTATTTATATTGAAGTATAGTTGATTTACAGTGTTGTGTTACTTTCAGGTGTACAGCAAAGTGATTCAGCTATATATATATATATATATATATATATATATATATATATATATATATAAATGTTATTTTTTAGATCATTTTCCATTGTAGGTTATTAGAAGATATTGCATGTAGTTCCCTGTGCTATACAGTAGGTCCTTGTTGTTTATCTATTTTATATACAGTAGTGTGTATCTATTAGTCCCAGATATATATATATATATATATATATATATATATATATATATATATGTATTTAAAATCAAACTCTTGACATTTTGGGGGAAAATTTTTATTTATTTATTTATTTTTTAATTTTAAATTTATTTATTTATTTAATTTTTGGCTGCGTTGGGTCTTCGTTGTTGCACACGGGCTTTCTCTAGTTGCAGCAAGTGGGGGCTACTCTTCCTTGCGGAGCGGGGGTTTCTCATTGTGGTGGCTTCTCTTGTGGTGAAACATGGACTCTATAGGCGCATGGCCTTCAGTAGTTGTGGCTCGCAGGCTCTAGAGCACAGGCTCAGTAGTTGTGGCACGTGGGCTCTAGGGTGCGCTGGCTTCAGTAGTTGTGGCACGGGCTCAGTAGTTGTGGCTCACGGACTTAGTTGCTCTGTGGCCTTTGGGGTCTTCCTGGACCAGGGCTCGAACCCGTGTCCCCTGCCTTGGCAGGTGGATTCTTAACCACTGCACCACCAGGAAAGTCCAGGGGAAAATTTTAAAAGAAGCAATGATAATAAAGATAGATCAAGGGAACACATGATTGCTCTCAGAAGACTTTATATTGAATTTGAATATCTTCATTCTATCATTTTCTATCAACATTTTGCCTTCACCTAGTGTCATGGGGTAGATAAGCATGAAGAAGTAACTCCTACAATGGCCTCCTAAACCCGTGTTGAATCATTCATTTTCTCTCTTTTCTCACTATCATGATGTCAGAGCCAGAACCGCTAATGTGCTACCATAAACTGTCATTCTGAGTTTTACCTCTGTCCTCAGCATGTGGCCACCTACGGAGGTGCTAACAGCAGTGGCATGGCAGGGGCACACCACACAGGGGAGGGGTAATGGGCAACAGGAAGTGGAGGGATTGTGGTAAATTTGAAGGAACGAACCCACATTTCCAACATGAACAAGTGTCCATCCATTGACAGGAAGACATTTCATTAACTGATGGGTGCATCTTCCATCATCCACTTTAGGGACTGTCCCTTGTTGGCCTCAGACTCAGTTTTTTCTTGACCATAATCTGGGTGTGGATAAAAGTCCAACTATGGTTGGAAAGAGAAATTTCACAGCTAACTGAGAGGTAACCCAGCCGGACAGCAAAGAGTTGACTGTACCATACCTAATTGACAGTGGAGGGGTAACCTCAGGTTACGTGCCTTTCGACTGAAGTTCCATATTAGCTGTTTGCTTGGAAGGAGCAGATGTTTTGGCTCTGGTGGTCACTGCTCACCTCTGTCTGGGAGGTGCATCAATCACTTTAATTATAATGGAACATGGGGCCAGGAACTGAAGGAGAAAAATCAACCCAATCCCAAGAACAATCTTTCTTGATGAATTCTCCCCTAAATCGAAACAATTCACTGGGTATCCCAGCTGGGGTTCATATGCTTTTGATTACTGTGGGCTATTTAGCTCTACAAAATGACAGGCTGCTTAATGGACTTTTAATGGTTATAGGTTTCTCTCTCTTTTTTTTAATGAGCTTCACCAGTTTGTTACTAATGCCCTGTAGAAATTTGGCGAGGGGCCAGGCTGGATGTTCCACATTTCTCGTTTCCAGGCGGCATACAAGCAACCATCATAGCCAGTGGGGAAGGATGTTGCCAATCGGAGGGTGATGCCATTAGGACAGGGAGAGCAGGAAAGCTGAGTGCCCTGTAGTCCTAATAACTATGCCATCTTAGAGAAGGTGGTTGCATTTTGTAGCTGAAGTTACCCCGAAGGCTTCAAAGGTCTTGGGATCTCAGGTGGCAGGAGAGTTGGCAGTGTTGGGAATGCTTTGCCTTCCTCTAATTTCCATGTTGTTGGTAAAAGGTGCCCCTCTTAGACTCAGTTGCATCTTGTCCACCAAAGGTCCTGTGGACATCTTAAGGCCAAGGTTAGATTGTAGTCAATCATGTTGGTATCTGTAGTGCCGGGTACAAGATTGGGCCCACAGTAGGTAGTCAGTCCACGTCCGTTGAATGAGAGGCCATAAACAATTAGGATGAATGAGGGAGAAAAGCTTTTACTGAAGGGCATCCCTCTCTGGGTCTCCAGAGAAAAGCATGAGATCTGGGGGCAAGAGAAGAGTGAGAGATGAGCATGAGACAGACTGTGTCTTGAGTCACTAACAACTATACTGACTCTCATTTCTTGTCATGCACCAAACATCGTGTTAAGCACTTTGTATGCATCACCTCCCATTGGTCCTTCTAGCCTCGCCGAGAGGTAGACAGGAGTGTGCTGATGAGTGTTTCACAACCAGTTTTGGGAGGCTGCCCAGATTTGTGACATTTGCTAATTTCTGTGGTAAATACTCCCACCACGGCCTATTTCAATCTACCAATGTGATGGCAGCCAGCCAGCTGTTGAAATTCCAGAAAACTTAAAATTTGGCTTTTGCGAGCCGCTGTGAGCACACTACCAGAGATAGGTATCATACCATTTTACAGATGCAGAGGATGAAGTTCAAGAAGTAAGTAACAGGTGAAGGTCATGGAGACAGTAAAGGACAGAATCCAGGTCTGGAAGGCCTCCAAAACACTATGTTCTTGACCACTGATTGCACTGCACTACTTTCCTAAACTTCCTTCCCACACTGTCAGAGTGGCCACAAAACCAGGAAGCAGGCAACTCGACTCAGGCTGATGTAAAGCCCATTCTGGTTTCCTGGGGCTTCCCCTGTAGGTCACGTATGATGTTCACTGTAGAACTTCTTTGGAGGTATCCTGGCTCCTGGGCTACCCCTTCTCACCCTCACTCACTTTATGGAGATTTTGCTTCTTAACTTACAGCCATTCAGGCTCTAGTGCTATTGCGAGGTATTTATTGTGGTGCCGCCTCCTTATTTTTATTTTTATTTTTTAATTAATTTATTTTTTATTTATTCATTTTTTGGCTGTGTTGGGTCTTCGTTTCTGTGCGAGGGCTTTCTCTAGTTGCGGCAAGCGGGGGCCACTCTTCATCGCGGAGCGTGGGCCTCTCACTGTCATGACCTCTCTTGTTGCGGAGCACAAGCTCCAGATACGCAGGCTCAGTAGTTGTGGCTCACGGGCCTAGTTGCTCCGTGGCATGTGGGATCGTCCCAGACCAGGGCTTGAACCCGTGTCCCCTGCATTGGCAGGCAGATTCTCAACCACTGCGCCACCAGGGAAGCCCCCTGCCTCCTTATTTAATAGATGAGCAAATTGGGGGTCCTAAGAGATTAAAGGACTTGTCCAGATCCACACAGCCTGTCAGTGACAGTGCTGGAAATAAAATTGAGATCTGATTCCTGATCCAAGGTACTTCCCTGGAAATTACAGGGCTTTCCATCTCTTAAGGATAACAAATGGGACTTGGAGTTTCAAAAAAGTAGATGGGGGTGGATTTTCCTGCCTCGCATTGCTGATGTTCTTCCTCACTGCTGGCTCTCAGTTTGAAAGATTCAACTTGACTTCCCTTGATTCGGGGGCAATGAGCCGAGAATTCAAGGATGGGCAGCAGGAACACATCGTGAAGTGAATGCAGCAAACATGAAAGACATTCTTTGGGAGCTTTAGTGGCTGGGGAGGAGGGGCAGGGAGAAAAGGAGGGGGCTCCTTGCTGAAATACCCTCATGTCTCGGGAGTCCTGAGATACTCCTAAATCACGCCCAGGTCATATGGTGCCTATACTTGTCTCTTGGCCCAGGGTGAAAACAGTTCACATTGTAAAATTAACTTTCCACATTTGTCTGGTCCACACGGGGCCAGCTTTCTTTCAAAGTGAGTTTGCGAATGAATGAATGAATGAATGTGTTGATTGGGTTACTGTTCTTAGGGGAGCCTTCTTTGCATTGGACTTGGAGAAGGATTAAAGCCGGTTTTGAAAAGTGTTGGTGCTCTCCCAAACACAGCATGCTGATAGAATTCTGGTCGCACTTTTATTTGCTATGGAAAAAAATGCTCTAGTTTCATGGAAGAAATAGCCCAGCAGATGGTGTTTGGTGGATGGCATGAATGTAGCCTTGTAAATAAGCATTCAGAATAGACCAGCTTCCCCCCAAATTTACCATCTGCCCCTTATCCCATGAGGTCCACAGGTGGTAAAAGAAAGGAAATTGATGCTTTGAGTTGTCATTGTTACTATTTTAGTATTCCCATATTACGGAAATTCCCTAAATGATGGCATTCTTAAATTTGGTTATAAAAAATAGAGAGAGCAATGCCTTCAATTTAACAAATTTTTCAGGGTTTAATCTGGTTTAAGAATAAAATCTGGTCTAAATGGCATTGCCCTGTTTATCTCCTTTTGGGGGGTAGCTTCTGATGTGATCCTCTGTTTGCAACTCTCATGGCTGAGGGTCTTCTACATCCACCCTGGCTCTGGACAAGACTCTCAGATTCACTGTTGCTTCCCATCTCCAAAAAGCAGGGTAATCAATGTGCATAGGATCTAGAATCTTACAGACCTGGGTTCGAACTCATTTTCAGCTGTGGAGCAATGGTCAACAATTAAATATCAGTTTCCTCCTCTGTAAAATGAGGAAACTAGTGTGGTTGATAAGACTGCTGGAGATGGTTGTTAAGATTAAATGAGAAAAGGTACCTATAGCACTCAGGACAGTGCAGGCAATGTTCAAAATATGTTTATTGTTGTAGCTCATGTCATCACCATCGTCATCAATATCATCATCATCACCGTCATCTCCAACTATAATACACAGGTATCTCAATTGGGGAGCAAAAGGGACTTCTGGATATTGGTGATTTATTTGAGTTAGTATGAAGGGTGGTGGAACTCATTAGGCTGACTGCTCCCACTCTCTTTTTTTTCCCCAAAAGGAGAGTCTCATAGGCCACCAGCCAAAACATGACTCAGAGAATGGAATGCTTTGTGAGGCTTTCGTTGGGTTGGGTTGACTATTATCAAAGGAGGGAAGATTGAAGTCAAGATTTTTATCATATTGTAAATGGTGGATGATTCAATGGGGTGGACCAAGCATTGGGATTAGGAATCTGAAGTTTTGTAGATTGAGTTTGCTCAGATTTGGGGGAAGGATTTAAAGGGGGCTGAATTTAGAAAACCCTAACTTTGGAAATTTTGGTTGCAGTTTCAATGATGGCAGAGGCTCAGGAACAAAGGGTTTAGGTGGAAGCAGGGTCCTGAGAGGGGAACCTCTGGAGTGTATATTTGTGGTACTTCTCACCGGTGGGTAGTAGTCTTTATTTTTAGTGATTGTGTTGACATTGAGAGAATGGGGATTGGCTGGGGTGTAACTTATTGAGAGGAGGAAGGGCAGATGTTCCAAACGAGATTTGCAGCTCTTTCAAAAGGACCAAAGGAGATTTGACCTGTAAACCTCACCTGTCTAGCATTACCTGGATCTTTTCTCAGAAATGTTTGAGTGGTAGTTAGAATCACAGAGGTGTAGTACAAGAGGTATCACAGAGGCTTTTTTTCCAGTTCCCATCGCCTTCTGTTACAGACAAAGCAACTCCAACAAAATGAGGTCAAATTTTGATCACACTTCCCCCTCCCTTTTCCCCCCACCAAGATAGAGCCAATGTCCTTTTATTCTTGGTAGAAAAGGTCAGCGTTGCCCCATTTTTCAGCCCTCTCTTATGCCAACAGTACATGTTGCTGAACTTATGGCATGCTGGCTAGTACATCATTATCTTTAATAAACATTAATTGAGTGTCTAGCCTAGTGTGTACAAAGTTCATGATAAATAAGACATGGCCCTTGCCTTTAAAGACCTTAAAATCTTTAAGCAATAACCTCAGTCTTGGGTAGAGCAGTCTAAAGCTTATAAATATTCTGCTAGAGAAGTATAATTGAGAGTCCCAACCCAGGGGCCAGGGTGGGGTTTTAATGCTGGCTTTCTGCCTCTTTACTGTGACAACCTGATTAAGTCATTTGGTAGTTTTGAGCTTCTCTCCCAACAATTTGAACACACCGATGACAATACCTGTCCCTCCTACTTCTGAATTTTGAGGCACAAATGAGATCATACGTTTGCCTATAAATTATGAAGTACAGTAGAAATGGAAGGGATCCTACTCTATAGGACTATACTCTCAGAGTGAGTATTGTAAAGTAATTAATCATTCTACATACTGCCATCATCATCATTATCTTAATTATTATCAACCAGGAGTTTTCATTAGACACCTCTTTGGATTTAGAATCTTCCAGCTCTCCACGACCCTACAAACAAACAGCCACTTTCACTCAACATGTTCAGGTAATGGTGACTAGTCAGGGTTTACGTCACCTGGTTAGATGAGCCATTGTCTGCGTCACTTTGGGTATTTGTACATGGCAACTTGTGCAGTAGTTTTTTCCCCTCTTTATCCACCTAGCGAGTCAGGAGAATCTTAACCTAATGATGGGGCTTAGTTTTTTTTCTCTGTCAAGTCCACAGATGTCATGTTGACTGTTGTAGATTTTGACAATGTTGTGGGCCCAGAAATAAGGTCCTTCATATCAAGGAATTTTATGGAGAACTGGCAGAAGTTGCAAATGAGTTTAAGAAAATTAATTCCAGGATCCAACAGAAGGCAGAAGTCATGAAAGCATACTATGGCCCAGAGGTTATGATGCCTGTAGTTAATTTGGTTACCAAGGCTGAAATAAACATTTCAAGTTGCACCTAACTCTCCTGTAGAGATGTCTTTGCTTGCTTCTGAAGCGACCTGCTTTATTCTCTCCTGTCTTTTGGTAAAAGAAAATGGATTTTATTTGAGTGACAATGCACTCAGCCTCCCTTGTAGCTAGAAGTTAGCAATTAGATTAAGAAGTTGTTAGGTGGGACTTCCGGGAAAGCTCCTGGAGAAGGGAACAACAGTGGACATGTATCTCGCCTTTGTTCTTCCCATTTTCCCCACTCCATGCTTGGATATGGATGTGACTACAGGAGCCTCTCCAACAGCCATCTTAGATCGTGGGGCAACCTTGAAGATGGAAACCACGTCTCAAGGTGATAGAACATAAACACAGAAGGAGCCTTACCCCACACCCCTGCCATGCAATCCTAGACTTTTGTTCTGGACTTCTTTCACATGAGTAGGAAGTGAATTTATTTAATCACTGTTATTTCCAGACTCTGCTACTAGCAGTCAATGTCTTTCCTAACTGATACATGTGCCTTCCCCCCAATGAGTAGTGCCCTTGTTTCTTTGCAGCTAGCTCCTGGAAACACTGTCTGTTGGTCCATGCTGACGCACAAGCCCCAACAAGAGCAATGTTGGACTCAGCCTCTGCTAATGAGCAGAGGAATTGCTTGTGAACACAATGCTGGGATTATAAGGTGCTGGCAGCCGTGCCAGAATAATAAGGTCAGATGGAAAATCATACCAGTAAATATCTTCAGTGAATATCCTGTCCCACTCCAGTGCCCTCCAAATACCATCGCCCAAAACCACAGTTCATGTGGTAGGATTGTAGCCTCTCTTCCCCAGAGCCATCATTTCTGTCTGTGGGAGAATGATGAGGGTCTTTGGTACCACTCCAAATTTTTCCCTGTGTAGCTATTCAGCAGGAGCCTATATTTGTCCTGACTTGTAACTGAAACCCTTGTTTGTCTGAGTTTCTTTCCTTTGGCAATTTCACCTGTAATCTCAGAGATGGTAGCTGCAATTTGCTTTGCTAATCTCACCCACCTTTGGCTGAGTGACACTGCAGTGGAAGGGCTCAGAGGACTTGGGGACACTTCCTCAGCTCACTCTGTTTTACAGCAGTGTCCTCTTGACCATTTGCTGTGGGCTCTGTAGTGCTGTACCCACCTTTGACTTAGTTTTAAGGCAAAATTCCAGGGAAAGATTTCAGAAAGATTTGTATAATTCCTAAATTGCTGTCTGATTACTGAGGTAGTTAAACTTTCAGTGAGATCTTGGCACATTCCTGAGACTAAAAAAAACCCAAGGCACATCTAAGGCAGCGGACTTGCTAAGGCTAAATATTCTCTGCTGGTCTTCCTTTTACAGGTGTTGTGGTGACCATGGGCCAGATCTGAGTGTGTTTATCAAAGGCAGCTGCTGGTATCATTGAAATCTAATTCAGAAATTAGGGTGACAGCGTTGTCCACTGTAAGTGACTTTTGAGTAGTTTTATATAAATGTTATGGTGAGTTTGCTGGTCCAACCCTATTTAGGGTCACATATTTCTCACATAATCCCATATACCTCACATATCCCAAATATTGCTTACATGGAGGACTGATTAGGTGGGTGAGGTTGTCAGATATCAGGGGGATTAAGCAAATATCTGCTGTCTAGTGATTTGAAAACATTTTTGCAAGACTGTTATGGTAGAAGGAATTTCTTTCTCTTGGAATAATTTGTAGTTAAATGCACATAAGGTATGGCCAGGAGAAGGAAGGAGTTTGTGGAGTGAAAATACGTGCTTACTTTTGAAAACTTTTTCTCAACATATATGAACTTAACCCACACTGAGGACTTTCATTTTCCTGCGACTTTTAAAATGTAACAAACTGATAATTGCAAGGCAGTTGGTAGTAGTGTTTTTCAACTTCACCTTCTTTAGGAGATTCAGGGTGTCTGGATTGAATACATGTACTCGAGAAAAAAAAAATCATCTCACCTGGCACAAATCACTAATGTTATAGAGTCAAAATTTATTATTATTATTTTATGAGCCTGAAGTAGTTCTATAATATACCACAGTAGAAATATAATGTGATGTGTAGGATGTGTATTTAATTTAAAATTTTCTAGTAGCCACGTTACGAAACATTAAAAGAAATAGGTGAAATTAATAGATCTTGTTTAACCCAATATATCCCAAATATGATCATTTCAGCATGTGATCAGTGTAAGAAATTGTCAAGATATTTGACATTCTTTTACAATGTATCTCAGTTTGGGCTAGCCACGTTTTAAGTGGGCAGTAGCCACAAGTGGCTGGTGGCCACTGTATTGGCAGAACGAGTCTTGAGAAGAGGGGTTGTGTCGGATTTACACAGTTCCCTTTCTAGCTAAACAAACCAGTGCCTAAAGAACTGATTTTTGATCGTGAGTTTTTCACCCTCACACATTCATATTTCTGCTCAGAGAGCTAACATCTCATAAGACATTCTGGGAGTGGAGCTGGCAACTTAAAAGAAAGTCCCCCAGAGCTGCTGGAGAACCAGTCCTTTTGAACAGAAGGGGAAATGTCCCAAAATTAGGCAGGCCACGGCTTCCATGTTTTCTGTGAGGAAGTTTACCCCCTTCCGAACAGGAAGGTGCAAGGCATTCATTTTTTTCCACCTGTAGGGGGAGCTCTTGTCACTTCACTCTTTATAAAATTCCAAATCTGGTTCTCAGACGCCGGCAAGCTCGGAGTTCTTTCACCTGGGTCTGCGGAGAGTTTGTTTTTGGCTCCAAACCAGCAGTGCTTTCGCAATCTCCACACGTTACGGCTGCTGAAATGCTAGGACACCAGCCGGGTGGCGGCTTGAGTCTTGTGATTCCCAGGCAGTCCGGCGAAATGATAAACAAAAGTCTTTTGTGCAATATTAATAAGCTTTAAGCACTCCCCAGCCGAGCCCCTTGTCATCCAAGTAAGTCATGTGTATCAAAAGCCCTTATATGTGAAAGTTTGTTTTCATATCTGGCCAGCGTTGAATGGGAGCCCCCTTTGCCATGTTGTAAAACAAACATTTGTTTATTTTGTGAACAGTGCTGGCAGTATGATACAGGAACCCGGCCTGAATGCAGGAACCCCTTTCCAAGGAGGCGCCTTTGAAAACCTTTCTGCTGCTCCATTCCAACTGTCAACTGATCTTGAGTTCTGTTTACATTAAGACAATAACACTGTTTCCTAAATAAATAAGTCAGGGGCACCCGTGGGCCTTAATGAAACCCCATAAATGGGTTGGGTGCTGGGGGGTGGAGGAGGGGAGTTTTTGTGCAGTGCAGAAACAATGGCTAGTTCATCTCACCATGTATCCGGGGCCTGTGTTTTCTAAGACAGAAGGGGGCCTTTGTGTTAATTGCACTGATAAAACTCTCCTGATAGAACATCCCCTGGAACGCTGGGACAAAAGATGTGACATTTCGCCCCGTGTGAATGCCACCCTGCCAAACAGACATTTTCTAAAGCAGAGACGTATTGGTCACACACCCCCTCCCGCCCAGTAGATCAGCTAACCTCTCCTGGTGTGCAGAGAAAATAAATAAAAACTGTAAGACTAAACCATCTGCCTCTGGAGGTGTCTGGCTTTTTTCCTGGTTGCTCTGGAGCTTCCAGAAATCCACTTCGGTTTCTGACCCGTCCGAGTGGTCCTCAGGCACAGCAGAAGAGAGCCTGGCACTTACAGTAGAGGAAGTTGTGCTGACGGGAGAGTTGGGGTGTTCGTGGGTTTCCCTGGGAAGCAGGAATTCCAGCCTGTTATGGGAGGTTACATTTCTGAGCAAAAGACACATTCTAGGTGAGCACTAGAGGCTGAAAATGGGGAACCAGCAGGGCTCACTGCATGTAGATTTTAAAAATATATTTTAAATATGACACAAATGAAGTAAGTATGAAACAGAAACACAGACAGAGAACAGACTTGTGGTTGCCAAGGAGCGGGGCGTGGGGGAGGGATGGAGTGGGAGTTTGGGGTTAGCAGATGCAAACTGTTATATAGAGAATGGATAAACAACAAGCTCCTACTGTACAGCACAGGGAACTATATTCAATATCCTGTGATAAACCACAATGGAAAAGAATATGCAAAAGAATGTATGTATACGTATAACTGAATCTCTTTTTCTGTACAGTCGAAATTAACACAACATTGTAAATCAACTATACTTTAATCAAATAAATTAAAAAATATATATTTTATAAGTACCATAATAGCATCATACAAAGTCTCTGAAACAGAGACTTCCCCATATAAGTATTTTCAATTATAAGGATTCCTTATTTGTTTTGTTCCATAGAAATGTACTTTAATATGGGTTTAATCATAACATTCCTATAATTTGGTAATTTGCTTTTTGGGGGTTAGTATCCTTTCGCGTGCATTTTCTCCAAGTCACCACCTAATCTTTATAACCACCATTTTCTGTAGATGGACAGTCTTCCAAGTGGATATATGACAATTCACATGTCGCTTTCCTTATTCTTGGTGATTTAGAATGCTCATGATTTTTCACTGTTACAAATAATATTACAATGAATATCTTCATACCATAAATTCTTTCTTTTGGGGAAGAAATATTAACTGAGATAAATCCCCAGGCTAGGAATACTTAAGGCTTTTTAGCACATAATATCATATTATTTCCCAGAAGGATTTTCAAATAAGGCAATTTATTTTTCAGGATGTAATGGCTACCTCCTTTTTGTAGTGTATTCTCTTTACTTTTGCACCCCTCTTGCCCCTGTTATTTTCCCAGGACGACCCCTCCACCATCATGGGCTCCCTCAAATACCCCCATATGAATATCTATTCCACCATCTTATAAGGCTGATTCTGGGATGTTGCCCCTTAGAGCCTCTTTAGATGAGAACATCAAATGCAACTTATTTTTATCACTTTAGAGCAGAACATTTCAACCTGTAACACATAAATTCCTAATTGCTATAGTCTAGACATGTGTAAGATATACATAGTTTCAGACTATTTTGTAATTTATATACATTTCCTCACCCTCTAATAGCCTGAAGGTATTAATGGGGTAGATATCTTTTGAGAAGCCTGCCAAGCCAATAGTCAGATCCCCTCAATCTGTAAGTTATCGCGCTGCTGGACCACGTGACTGCTGCCCCCATCCTGCCGACCTTACTTCTGATGGGACCATGTATGGTGCTTGGAATAGACTGAGCCATGTGCTACTATAGGACAGAGAAGTGACTATGGGTGAGGGTGGGAGGGAGGGAGAGAGAGAGAGAGAGAGACCCACAGAAAAAAACAGAGTTGGGAGATGGACAAAAATTGTTCCCTGGGTTCCTAATGCTTTTCCAGTTTTAGCTCCAGTCTTTTCTTAAGTCTGACTACATAGTCTTGGCTTTGCATTTGGAAAGATACCCCAAATAAGAAGTCTGCTAATAAATCTCCCTCCCCCTTTCTTTCTCTCCTTCCTCCTCTTTTTAATTTTTTATTTTTGTATATGCTAACTTGGTTACTAATACAGTCTACAACAAATAGAGTTGGAAATAGACATCCCTTGATGTTGTGCACATCCGTGTAGCTTAATAATAAAAAATGAATCTGGACACTGACAAAAGTTTTAGCTCTTCTCTTCTACCGACATGTGGGGCTGCTGGGTTGAAATGTGGCATCATTCCATTTATGATTCTGAACCTATGGAATCTTTGAGAAAAACATTTTTCACCTTTAAACTACTGACACCGTAAAAACTAGCTCCTCACAATGCTGGACAGTTTGGATGATCAAAATGCTCAAAATGCTGGACAGTTTGGACGATCTTACACAATGAATCTGATTCAAGGCTTTGGGTGACCATATACACAGATGGATACAAAGGGCAGAATGGATATAAGAGTTTCTGCAGCCCTAGCTGAGTCAATATGGTCAATTTTGGAGGCAGAGAGTAAATTATTCACAGGGAAAAAGGCTCTCTGGTCTTCTTTGATCAAATTAAAAGAAAGAACCCAAGAAAACCTCAAAGGCCTGCTACTTCTCACCTATGTCTTGAGATTTTTCCCTCTAAAGACAGAGGATGAATGCTGCAGAAGTGATAAAAATTAGAACCTTATGTCTAAAGCTGATGGTCTCCAAAGGATGTCTAGAAAACCTGGCTAGATATCTTGGGCTATTACTGATCTTATATTTTTCCTTTCTTGCTTTTATCTATCACCTATCTATCTATCTATCTATCTATCTATCTATCTATCTATCTATCATATACCATCCACCTACCTACCTATCTATGTATCAATTATGGAATAAAAAGGGAAACATTGGGGGGTTAGAGGGAGATATCCTCCTTACAATCCAAGGAAGCCTTTCATACTGAGAAACAAAGAACACAAGTCTCACTAACTGGGATAAGTTGTAAATTGTGCCCTCTCTCGACCCGTTGGCTGGGGCTGTCGTTCTAAAGGATCTAACTGACCCTGAAAAAACATCCTTTCTCCTGGTCTGAAATGTCTCTCTCCCTTTAGAGCTTTGGAAATTCTGGTAACCTGGAGAGGCACTGACATTTCAGAAACTCCAGACAGATCTGTCCCTGCCAGTGGAGTGATTGGGTGTGTGTGTGTTTAAATTATAAACAATTGACTAGCCTTTTATGACAATGATTGTACAATGAGGAGCAATGGGCAGAACCATCAAATCATTTTAAATTGGCCCCTCAGTATTTTCCCATTTGCTGACTGGCTGGAGTTTATCAGTGGATTGACATATTTCCTAGCATATGTGACCTCGGGCAGTCACTCTCCATTTTTTTTCTGCCAGTTCAATTCATTTAATTAAAGTGTGCCGAGTGCCCAGAAAATGCCTGGAACTGTGCTGGCCATGATGATGGCCACTTAGAGCAGATCTGTTGCTGCTCCAGGGACCCTCTGCTCTGATGTGGTCATAAGGCAGCTTGCCCAGCCAGCAGGAGCCAGGGAACCGGTGAGTCAGCAGACAAGTACACAGTGCCCAGCCTCAAGCAACGTGCAGTCTACTCGGTGTGAGGGCTGTGCCTTCGCTCCCTAAGCAATGCAACTCCCGTGGGAGCGGCAGAAGGTGAACAAAACCTGGCCACAGGCAGAACAGCTCTGGCTGGAGTGGGCATCCAGATCATCACTAAAAAGGGGTTTGACTATGTCTAGAAAGACAGGCAGAGCTGGAGGAATGGGCAAGTGGGTGCTGCAGGGAAGGGGAGTGGGGAGACGTGGTGTAAATGTACTGAGGACACCTGGGCTAGATAGTGGGAGGTTGGAGACACAAGGGGTTGACTCTGGACAGAGATTGAAGAGCACTGAATACACCAAGGAGCCTGAACTTGATCCTAAAGTCAATGATGCCAACTTCTGAGTTCACAGACTTCCTTAGGTCCTTTTTTTTTTTTATTTATTTATTTATTTATTTATTTATTTATTTATTTATTTTTAAACATCTTTATTGAAGTATAATTGCCTTACAATAGTGTGTTAGCTTCTGCTTTATAACAAAGTGAATCAGTTATACATATACAATATGTTCCCATTTCTCTTCCCTCTTGCATCTCCCTCCCTCCCACCCTCCCCATCCCACCCCTCTAGGTGGTCACAAAGCACCGAGCTGATCTCCCTGTGCTATGCGGCTGCTTCCCACTAGCTATCTATTTTACATTTGGTAGTGTATATATGTCCATGACACTCTCTTACCCTGTCACATCTCCCCCCACCCCCTCCCCATATCCTCAAGTCCATTCTCTAGTAGGTCTGTGTCTTTATTCCCGTCTTGCCACTAGGTTCTTCATGGCCTTTTTTTTTTTTTTTTTCCTTAGATTCCGTATATATGTGTTAGCATACTGTATTTGTTTTTCTCTTTCTGACTTACTTCACTCTGTATGACAGACTCTAACTCCATCCACCTCATTACAAATACCTCCATTTCATTTCTCCTTAGGTCCTTTTTGACCCCATTCCTAGAAGTTTTAAACTTGGGCATTATCTTCTCTTTTCTCTTTCTTCGGATAACGATCTCCCTCCATCCCCATCAGACACCCAAAGGTGTAGTCCAAAAACAATAAGCTTGAGCTTTGGGTTAAAAGCCCAGTTAAGGAAGGGCCCTGGAACTTGGTGTAGAGTGGTGAACCAGTGTTTGCCTGTGGTCTCAAGCTGGTTTCCCAGAAAAGCTCCCTCACAGAGAGGGTTTTGTAGGATGCATGTGTGTGCAGGGTGTTTGTGTGTGTGTGGGGTGGAAGCAGATTTCTAAGAATATCTGGCAGGCTAGTGGTAAGTTTGCCAAGGGAATTTATGCTGTCTTTCTGGGAGGCCGGGTTGTTGAAACACAATGACAACTCTTTTCCAACCAATTTAGGAAGCATTTTCCGGGAGAACATACGCATATACACATAGAAAGATACACATATACACAATATATCCAAGAGAAAAAAGATCTAGTTCTTTTCTGATCTTCACGAATGTATTTATTTTGGGTTTTAGGATAGGTTCTTCATCCTCTTTCAGGAAGAAAAATCTATTAAGGATCTTTCTTCTTAAATAATAGGTCAAGTCTGCAGAACTCTCTTTCTTTCCCTTGGATTGCTTCTCTCTTCACCCAATATGTTTTTGACCTAGATAGCATCTGCCTTCTCTTCAGGGGTTGCGTGCTGTGTTGTGAAAAGGAGATGGGCTGGGAGAGGTTGGAGTGAACAAATCACACCAGTCCGGGTAAAATATTGTCTTCCTTATTTAGCTCTGTTATGGGAAAAGAATGTTATGAATGGAGCCCCCCAAGGTGTGCTTTCCAAATCCACCAGCTCTGGAGCGATGCATCATGGCTGTAAATGCAACAGCTCAGGCAGCAAGTTCCATAATAGTTTACTTTTTATCTCCAGACCAAAGGTCCATGGCGATTCTACCTGAAGGGCTAGAGGTGTGTGCAGGATGTTCCAAGTTGTGACACTTGGGGGTGGTCAGGGGGCGGAGGGTGCGGGGAGCTGTGTGAAGACCGGAGTCAGACTGCAGAGGGCAGTGTGAGACTGCAGCGCTGGGAGCCGAGTGGCCTGGCCAGAGCTGCTCCTAATAGAGGCCACCTGTGTTGTTTCAAGATAAATTATGTTAGATGGGGAAACTGGTCTATTGGATTTACAGTAAATGTATGCTAGCTAGCTTCACCCCGAAGAAAGTCCTTCTAAGATTTTCCCCTCTTGCCCAGTTCAAGACATCAAGTATTATGCCTCTCTGAGTGGCAAACCCAAACCCTCTTCTCTTCAGGGGTGTGAGTGTCTCATGTAAATCCCCGTGATGATGATCGAGAGGATATTTAGTGCCTTACGACCCATTGAAACTGAACTGCACTGGGTCCTAAGGCAGCACTGTGTGTGGAGAGACACTTCTTTAAAAATCATAACAACCCAGGCACCTTCTAAATCTTTTCTGGAGTGGTAGGAACGGTAGTGAGTCTGCTGCAGGAGGCTTTTGTTCCGTAGCTGGTTCTGGGCGCTCGGGGCTCTCTGGGGTGGGCTTCGGTGAGGGGAGGGGGTTGGTGGGTCGGAGAGAATGGCTGGTCTGGAGGCCAAGTGTAGGCTTGAGAGTCAGACAGACGTGGGTTCACACCTGGCTCTCTAATTTCCTCTACTGTAAAGTTGGGACAATCATGGCAACAATTTCCTAGAGTTGCTGTATCGTGAGATGCTTAGCACAGTGACCATAGTAAAGAATTTCCAGAACGTGGTATCATTACTGACATTCAATTCAGAAATATTTATTGAGCACCTACTAGGGGATTTGACAGCTAGCAATGTAGACATGATCCTTACCTTCAGGTCTAGTGAGAAAGACAGACAATGAGCCCTTATTACGTCAAGGCAGTGCATGGGGTATGGGGGAAGGAAGTGGAGCAAAGTGATAAAGAGCGTGGATGCTGGTGCCAAAGTGCCTGGGTTTGAATCCAGCTCTGTTACTTCTAGCTGTATGGCCCTTGGAAAGCCTCATACCCTACTAGTACTGACCTCATAGGGCCTTGCAAGAATTCAATGAGTTAATACTTATACAGTATTAAAATGATGTCTGGCATATATTGTTTCAGCAATCTGTAACTGTTGATTGAGTGTGATGAGCTTTAAAAGGGAGAAGATCAGATGCTGTGGAAATGTCTTAAAGAAAGAAGCAAGTGAAGTTCCATAAAGGGGGGAGGGGAATGAATCCAAAATAAACTAGGGAGAAAAAGAATGATAGGTAGATTTACATGTATTCTTATGGAATAATCTCCAAGATAGATAATTAATGGTGAAAAGCAATGGGGCAGACCATAATGCACAGCATGTCCTCATTTATGTAAAAAAACATCTATCTCTCTATTATCTATCTATCTATCTATCTATCTATCTATCATCATTTATCTATGTGTTTGCTCACAGACTATTTTAGGCAGGGTGCACTAAGAGATTGCTAATAGTGTTGCCTTGGGGGTTGGTCAGAGAAACTGTAATGGGAAGAAGACTTATTTTTGGACAGTTTAAAATTTATGAGTATTTATTATTTCTTGAGTTGAAAAAAAGAACTAGAAAAATGACCAAGTAAGAAGATACATATCTTTATAAATCTTTTCAGACTAAAAGACAAATAATAAAACTAGGGTTAGGCTTAGGTTTCAGGTAATGGGGCACCATGCTTCCAGGGCCCTCTGGGAGTGGAGGAACAGCCCACTTCTGCATAGGAATCTTGTATCTAATCAGCAGTCCATGGATTATTCCTAAGGCACAGCTTCTCCTCTTATCCTCACGTTTCTCAGGCTACCCTTTGACCTCCCAGACTCTTTTCTCTTCTCATGCTGTTCCACACCGTTCACTTTAACCTGATTTTGCTGTCTCTGTTCCCTTGGGGACCAAAACAGAAAGAGATAGTACACGATGAGAAGAGACTTTTGGAACCCAAACTACTTTAGGCAGGAAGCAGGCTAAGAATACCACTCAGGTTCAAACGCAGGCTTTTTCTTATAGAAAAAAGATGACCCAGAGGGCAGAATCAAGAACCCATGGGTGGAACTAAGGTCTGTAAAGAATTATTCCCCAGGAACAGTCTTAATCAAGGAACTGGTGACTTGTGCCAGGCTGGATTTCAGAACTGCTGTGGACCAGTGATGGCTATGTGCCTTGCATTCCCATGGTTTTTGAACAGGAGTGTCTATTTGGTCATCCTAGCCAGGTTTCACTATTGCATGTAGGGTGTATAGTATGTTGGGCATGTTAGAGGCAGAAAATTTGCCTCTTTAGCTCACAGGTCTTCCGAGCAACAGGAACTGTACTTGACAATGATACTTGAGAAGCCTCACTCACACCTGGGACTGGTCTAGTGAACTAGATACTGGGCCTGAGCCTAAGTCTGATATTGTAATGGGATGAGACTGGCTCTTGCATGTCACAGGAATGTAAATCGTCTATAGCCAGAGGGTAGAGCGTGGAAGCTAAAACCAAATGACTGGAAATTCTTTGGCACTGTTCCCATTGAGAGGTGGGTCTCTGTCTCTTTCTCAGTGATGTGCTAGAGCTGGCTCACACCAGCTTGTGAGAACCAATTGTGTGCCTCTTGTCCCAGCAACTTGTTCAGTGATGTCCTGTCGGTCGCTTGAAATCAGCATGGTGGAAGATTTTATACCATAGGAATTGGCAAATGCTGAAAAACAGGACTTTTCTTTTTCCTGGAGAGCTGGTTGTTAAACACTCACAAACACATCACCGCTTGTATTGAAATTTTCCAAGGTGCTGGGAGGGGCAGGGATGAGTAGTTCATACAGAGTTTGATTGGCTCCAGGCCTCCCTTCTGACCCACACTCACTATCCATTCTATTTTGACAGGTTTGGAAGGAAAAATAGTAGTCATCACCTAAATGGGTTAAGTCATTCACTTGGGAGAGGTGACAGTTCTCTAAATGACACATCCACAACCATTACTTTATGTGGTGGGTTAACTCAGCAATTCTCGGAGTGTGGTCCAGGGACTCTTGGGGGTCCCCAAGGTCAAAACTATTACTTTCATTATAATACTGAGATGTTATCTCCCTTTTCCACTCTTAGTTTCTCGTGAATATGTAGTGGAGTTTTCCATTGTACATTTGGAAGATCTGCATAACTCAGTAAACCAATATTTTCCAAATGACCAAGGCATGATATTATAAAATTATGTGTGGGAAAAAGTTCCATTCAAAGTACAAGATACACTAATGAACTTTAATATAACAGAATCTGAAAAGTTCGTTAATATGGTTTCCGATCCCTCATTGGCACTTGTTGAGTTTTAGTGCAATATTAAATCAGCACGGTTGAATTTTGACGTAATGTCAAAGAAGAGTATCTATAATCATCTGAAAAGGCTATTTTATTACATACTCCTTTCTCTCTCCTTACACATTTCTATGTGAGATCAGATTTTCTTCATATAGTTCAAGGAAAACAACAGATCTCAACAGACTGAATGTGGAGGCAGATGGGGGAATCCAGCTATCTTCTCTAAAGCTAGACAAAAAGATTGAAAAAATCTAAACAACACCACTCTTCTCATTAATTTATTTTGTTTTGGTAAATATAGTTATTTTTATGACAACGCTATTTATGCTTATACATAATGTGTTTATTGTTATTTTCAAGCCAGTTAATAAGTACTTAAAATATTTATTTTAAACTTCTAATATGATCAATGTGATAAACATAACCCATAGAAATAGAAGTTGTTTCGGGATGTCAGTTGTTGCTAAGAGTGTAAAATGGTACTGGGACTAAGGGGAACCTCTGGATTACCCCAGCATCACTGTTTGCCCAGGCGCCATTGGTTGGTGGTGAGGGGAGGTGGGGGAAGGGCATAAACACCTTTCCTGGATGCGTTGGGGGGGGTCGGGGTGACATTGAGCAGTACTATAAAGGGGGTGACAGGGCCCTGAAGACCAACCTCAACTAAGTTTTCAGGAATGAGAGACTGCGTTCTAGGGAAGCTGAGGGACTTTTCCAGAGATGCCTAATACCTGGTCCAGAGGAGGGTAACCTAGGAGTTCCCACATTCAACACTCACTGTGGTGACTCTGTTCTCTCAGGACACACTGTCAGGTGCTTGGCAGGTGACTTTTGGTGGTGCTGCTGGCGGTGATTCTGGGGGTATTCTGTCTTCAGTGGGGGACCTCTGCCTGTCAAGTGGCTTTGCATCAAACACAGGCCACTGTAGTACATAGTGTCAGCTAAAATACTGCAGTATCAGTTGTGATGCTTTATGGATCCCCAAATACCCAGTGATTTAGTCACAGATTTAGTAAATCCTCTGCTCTCAATACTATGTTTTGTGGAGACTTCAGCGATTCCTACCCACATGCTCAGTGTTAATAGGGGCAGACTGGGAAGTTCAGCAGTTTAATGGCTGTTTACAAACATTACTGCTATTACTGCTACTATTACTATTACTACTCTGACTGCACATTTGTTGAGTACACCATGTTTGCCAAATCCTATATGTGGGCCCACCTCACACAAGACACCAGAGGTCACCAAGGGGCTGCGGAAGAGCTCGCTGCCCCCGCAGCTGATTAGAGTCTAGCTGAGTGGGGTGAGGGTGGGACAGAATGGGAAAGTACTTGGCAGTGACCGGAGAGCTGTGCAGAGGTGCTTACCTTTCTCTGCTTGGTCTTATTTGATTTAAAAACAAAGCAAAACTAAGCCCAGCCTGAAGCAAGGATTTTCAGCATGGGGATATCTGGTTTGAAAAGCCTTGTAGTTTATAAGGCCAACATGAAACATTCCTCTCTTCCACGTGGAGAAAAGTAGAGGACCGCCCAGTGAATTTCCCTGTCTCTCTGTTTCATTTCAATAAGGGGAGGGGGCAGGGAAGGAGAGCCTTGGCCGCACAGCAGCAGATCATCTTCCTGGTGACGTGCCCTGCTGAAAAATCACAGCTATTTTGTTTCTTTAATTTCATTGGAACTTGGGGCAGGCATTGCTTACTTGTTATGTGAAAGCTACAAAAAGGTCTGCATGACCCAAAGTGTTTCCCTGCGGGCCTTTTGGAGTCCCTGCCACTCCCACCATTAGCAAGACTCCTTGGGGATCTTTGGGAGCTGTGTTCATGTTAACTGACTGGACGTGTTCTCACGCTCATTTGCGCAACTTAGTCTCATGACGGGGTCCCTGTTCAGCATGTTGCCTGGGGCTGGCACCCACTGCTCTCCAGCTGTCCTGAGTCCCTCCATGGTCTCTCGCCAGCTGACACTTAACTGTGCTTGACCTTCATTCTCATGTTAAGACTTATCTGTCCTACATCCCAAGTCCCCTGACCACTGTCTTGGCCTCTAGGTTAGTCATGGCTAACCAATGGCTATTCATTAGATCTGGGGTTTTTAAACTGTGTTCTCAAGAGCCCAGGAGGCCACCCAGAAAGTACCTTTGGGGCCACCATAGAGGCCAACGAGGAACCAGGATGGGTGTCCCCAGACCCGCAATTCGGTTATACCCATGCAGCACCATTTGTGTATTTTATGTATGTTTACCTCCTTGTAAATGTCCCTTTAAAGGGTCTTGCTTGAAAAAAATATTTGGGGAGCACTTCCTGAGACTAAAAACTTGTGCAAATGAGCATCAGAATGAGCCTATTTGGTTGCCCTCTAGTAACCTAGAGGACAGGAATGGAACAGGGAGGCAGGTTTTACCTGCTTCTCATCTTGTCCACAGCTTGCCCTTCTTGGAGCTTGTCTGTTCCTGTCACTCAGGGGGAACACAATCAAATAGGGTTTCATACAAGTCAAGGGCTTGGTGGCTGAGACACATTTCTTCATCTTGGCCCTTTTTTTTCTTTTAATTTTTTTAAATTGTGAAATAGACACAAATGAAAAGGTACAAAAATATAAAATTGCATTGTTCAAAAATGGATCAGAAAGTGAGTCCTCATGTAACCACTACTCAGGTCAAGAGCTAGAACTTAGCCTGTACTCCTGAGTTCCCTCCCCTCCCCCATGCTTCTACCCATCACCACTCCCAAATTAACCACTATCCTAAGCTCTATGGTAATCACCTCCCGGCTTTTCACCTCAGCAGGCATCCCTAACCACTACAGCTTGGTCTTGCCTGGTTTTGAAATGTATATTAATGGGATAATAAAATCTGACTTCTTTTGATAAATGTCATCACCTTCCTTTTTCCCTCACCCCACGACCCCCCAGAAATACATTCTGTAAATCTTAGGACGGATTGCAATAACATTTCTACATTATAAGACTGAATAATGAGAAAAAGTAGTTGAATAACAGTGACTCTTAACAAATGTCTCCAGCTTGGAGGCAATTACAGTGGAAGGATGTTCTTGGAAGGATTTTTATTTTAACTTCACAAATGCTTACAATTCTTGAGAAGCAGGTATATGGCAAACAGAAGTGTCTGCTGCTTCTTCATCTTTCTTTTTCCTTCTTCTAAAATCTCCTTGGCAAGGACCAAAAGGGTCATATATTATTCTAGGGTCTCCCAGAAAGACAGGGGCAACTGGGGCTGTGAGCAGCTCCCCCTGACTTGGGTCTGGCCTTCTGCCCTCTTGGCCCCCACCTCTTTCTGGTGGCGAATGTTGAGAGACGGTGATGGATGGTTAGTCACAAATAGTTTCCAATTTACCAAAGTGCACACGGCTTTCTCTGAACCTCTTTGAAATGCTTTTAGAGCAACATTGAGAATGGAATTCAACAACAATTCTCCACAGCTGCAGTCAGAATACAGCGACCCCAGGAGCAGCTGGGGGCAGTTGTTTTCATATTTTGTACTTGCTGTTTTCTTAAAAGCCCTTTCAGAAGGTTCTGGAAGGTTCTGTGGCATCCATATTCTGAGGGACTGAGTCTGAGGCAGACCCTTGGATTCCAGGCCCTCATCCGAAATTTCACCAGCAACGTGTTCTCCCAGAACACCCTTACTGTGTCCTCCCAACCTCCCACGCCAAGAAGCCATATTCTGGAGCATTTGCCTGGTGGCAGCTCCGTTTAGCAAAGGGAACCCTCACAGAGAAGTCAGGATCCTTGGGTTCTGGCCTCAGCTGAAGCTTTACTCAGCTCTGTGAACTTGTCTCAACCTCTTCTCTCTTTGGCCTTAGTTCCCACATTTGTAAAGTAAGGAGGTTGGACAGAAGACCTTAGAATCCCCTTTCTGTAGGAAGTTGGCAGTGATGTTTCAAGGTAAGGACTTGATTACAGCAGGAGGTAGAGACACTCGCTTTGGCAGGGTTGTTTTTTATATGGAGACAGAAGAGTCAACAGAATAAGTAGCTTCTCTGAAGGCAAGCTTTAATAGATGATGAAGATGCTGTTATAAGACAAAGCAAAACATTAACACCCCCTTCCAATAAAAATCTCTCCCACAATAAATAAACAGTACTCTCTTCTCCAGCTACCCATCATGGTGCCTGAAATGTCACCAAGAGATCCCTCTTTTTCTTTATACAGATTTTGTGATTCTAGAATCTATTATAAAAAGATGTAAGTGCTCCTAAAAGGAGAGATAGATAATGCTGTTATCAGTGGGATTAGTGGCTTGAAAAGGGACCGAGTTATCAGTGCCGTCCACAGCTGCTTGCTTGTGATGCAGCTCAAGGCAGTTCCCAACTTGAAAGGCTATATTCTATACCAGCTCTTCTCAAATTTTAAGCAGCCTATGAATCACCTAGGGGGATCTCCTTAACATGCATATTTTGATTCAGTAGGTCTCTGTGGGGCCTGAGAATCTGCATTTCTAATTAGCTCCCTTGTGAAACTGATGCTGCTGGGCCCCAGAGCACATCTGGAGTAACAAGAGTCTGTAGCACATGATCCTGTCTCCTGCACAGAGCTAACTGGACAGCAGGGGTTGGGCATTGGACTCCAAGCCAGCCAATCTGTGAGCTGACCTCTGATCAAAAGGGCATGATGAGACAATCACAAATTTATTTATTTATTTATTTATTTTATTTATTTATTTTTGGCTGTGCTGGGTCTTCGTTTCTGTGCGAGGGCTTTCTCTAGTTGCGGCGAGCGGGGGCCACTCTTCATCGC
The DNA here is from genome assembly GCF_028023285.1 of Balaenoptera ricei. Lineage (NCBI taxonomy): Eukaryota > Metazoa > Chordata > Mammalia > Artiodactyla > Balaenopteridae > Balaenoptera > Balaenoptera ricei. Next base: position 44,811,228 of record NC_082651.1, read on the forward strand.
GGTGTGCGGGCCTCTCACTATCACGGCCTCTCTTGTTGCGGAGCACAGGCTCCAGACGCGCAGGCTCAGTAGTTGTGGCTCACGGGCCCAGTTTCTCCGCGGCATGTGGGATCTTCCCAGACCAGGACTCGAACCCGTGTCCCCTGCATTGGCAGGCAGATTCTCAACCACTGTGCCACCAGGGAAGCCCCAATCACAAATTTAAACAGAAGAGATAGGCAGTGGTTTCAGGAACAGAAGTAGAAAAATCTCAAGGATCACAGAGACACACAGAGAGGGCCTGACTCGTTTAAATGACAATATGAGAAAAGGATTCTAAGAAGATGGTCTTTTAAGGGCATGAGCTGTCAGACTGGATCTTGAACACTGAGTGATCTTCTGGTTCCTGTCTCTACCAGGCATGCTGGATTCTACTTCCTATTCATCCCATCAGGCCTGGCTGCTGAAGTTTTTGTCAAGGTTCCTCCAAGGATTCATTCATTCAAAAACCTTTTCATTTGTTTTTGAATCCTGAAAGTCCTGGTTGAAAAGAAAAGTCTGGAGTTTGGGTGGGGATGTACACCTGGGTAGGGTCTCATAGTGGGCACCTTAGATTGCTGCTTAGATCGCTTGAAAGCCTTGGACAGCTGAAGACAAAAGTTTGTGGGGTGAGAGGCAGGGCAGAGATAGTGGAGGGTAAAGAAGAGTCAGGTGTCACAGTTTGTCCAGGGTTGCTCGCAAATTTTGTCAGTGTTGTCAATCTATCTGTAGGAATTTGGATTGTCTGCTCACCTATAATTCTCTAGAACTTTTTTTTTCTTCCCTCCATTCTCATGGCCACTGAGAGAGCATGTACATTCCCTGATGTGACTCCAGCCCCTTGCCTCAGTTGATTGGTCCAGCAGTGCACAGCTGACCCCAAACTGACCACTGTGCTCCTTTCCCAGGAATTTGGAATTGAGCTTGAGAGTCAATTTGATTCTTTGTCAGTACCAGGATCTGTATTATGTGAAACACAAGGTTCATTGACAGTTTTCTGCTACATGCTTTGGCAAATAGGAAGAACTGCTCTGCAATGTGGCAGAGGAAGATGAAGCAGATACACTGAAAAAAAATGAAACAGATGCACAGAAAGAAAGAAAACTGGTTCTCTACATGATTCTTGTTCTTGTTCTAAATGATTTCTGAGACTAAATTGCATTGATCCTTGTATTCCCTCAGATATTTCAGTATCTTTTCAACAAATTGCTGTTTGTGTTTAAGCCATTAAAAAATGGGAATTTGTCACTGGCAGCTGAGAAAGTCTTAATTAAAACAGTCTTCTAGAGAAGTCTCCTGGGACTGAGGCATACACCTCTGGTTCAACTGCAATGATGGGTGGAAGGTGGTCATAGGGATCAATAAGGTGCTAGAGAGAGCTGCTCCTCTCTTACTTATCAACAGTCTCACCACTGCTGGCTTAAACATTGTTCACCAGAGACTTCATCCATCCTACCATCCGTCCATCCATCCATCCATCCATCCATCCATCCATTTATCCATCCATCCATCCATCCATCCATCCATCCATCCATCCATCCATCCATCCATTTATCCATCCATCCATGCATCCAAGCATCCAATCATCCATCCATGCATCCATCCATCCATCCATGCATGCATCTATATATTTATCTAGCCTTTATCAATCTAAAAATATTTCCTGTGCCAGACTCTATGCTTGTGGCTAATCTGTGACCTTTGTTTATTCATTGATGGTGTTTGTGCCCATATTTAACATATGATATTATTAATACTAAGTCCTGAAACCAGAGTAACACAGAACAGGCCTATTTTTTCACAGCTTGATAACTTTTCCCAACATTTCCCGCTATTTTGTGCAAAACTCTGTCAATAGTATTTATAACTCCTTCTTGGGACATGTCTTATATCCAATATCCCAAACGCATTTAGGTGCTCAATTTAGGCGTTTTTTTTTTTTTTTTTAAAGGTAAGATTACATAGAGAATCTAGAGCAGCCCACAGGTGGTGAAGTGAATCATTTTTTTAAAAAATTTATTTATTTATGGTTGTGTTGGATCTTCGTTTCTGTGCGAGGGCTTTCTCTAGTTGTGGCAGGCGGGGGCCACTCTTCATCGCAGTGCGCGGGCCTCTCACTGTCGCGGCCTCTCTTGTTGCGGAGCACAGGCTCCAGACGCGCAGGCTCAGTAATTGTGGCTCACGGGCCCAGCTGCTCTGCGGCATGTGGGATCTTCCCAGACCAGGGCTCGAACCCGTGTCTCCTGCATTAGCAGACAGACTCTCAACCACTGCGCCACCAGGGAAGCCCCAATTTAGGCGTTTTTATTCAAGATAGTGAAGGGTGGGTCAGAATCCCTGTCCACAGACAAAATTGCAGACACCCATTCCTGATGTTATGTTTGGAATCCATTGGCTTTTTGCTGCAAGGTTCTTTATTTCCTTTTTGTCTTTGAAGGCTTAGGTGAAAGTTGAGAAGATAATGTAGGTCAGCACGGTTTTCAGCCATCCTAATCCCTGTCATGACCACAGATCTTTTCCAAGTGTCCTTGGGTGCCCAGATTCACTCACTTCCATTTTCCTTCTGCTGAGAATACCTGAGGGAAAAAGTTTCATATCTGAATTTAAGCCTCATCCCTAAGCCAGAGCTTCTCCCACAAATAAACCTTCTCAGGAGTCCCTGCCAGGAGACCTGGGTTAGTGAGAGGAAAGCAGAAGAGGAGAGTTGCACTTTATGTTAGACATAACATAGAGAGAGACACCTACAGCACTGAAAAGGCTTTAAAGCTTCTCTCACCCTGAGATCCAGAGACGGTTTACCTGAAATGTAAACATTCAAGCTTCTGGGAGACTAAAAGGGAAATGTGTGTGTTGGAAGGTGACCTAGGAAGAGCAGTGGTTTTCAGCCATGAATCACTTGGGGAGCATTTAAGAAGCATTGATGCTGGGTCTTACCCCAGAGCAAAGGAACCGGAATCTTTGGAGGTGGAGCCCAGGCAAGGTGCATCTGAAACTCCCCAGATGTTTCTGAGGCATAGTCAAGGGTGAGAGCTCTTGGTCTAAGAGATAAATGGAAGTTGGCCATCTAAAATGAACAGATGGGAAGAACCTGTGGTTGGGGCTCCTTTCCCCAGAGATTTATAGTTTTGAAATTTCTCTTGGGTGGGCAGGTAGCAAGGAGAGCTGGTGCACATGATTACTGAGGTCACCGGCTTACCTTGTGCCCACAAGTTGAATAATTATGGTAATAAAGACAGACTTGAAAAATATACCCACCAACGGCCTGGGTCAACCACAATCTTAGAATGTTCTGGTCTTAAAGAAGTCTGTTGCCCTGATGATACCTCTTGGGAGAGGTGTTAAGGAGAAAACTATGGGGGAAATTGAAGATGCTCTCGCTAAGCCGAGGAGGTCACGTACAGAGACCAAACCCAAGCAGCCTTAGGATTCCTTGTGATGCGTGCTTGAGGGAGGAACCCACCACAGCTGTGCAGGAAGGTGACCCCCCTAGAGGTTCTCATCTCCTGCAGTCAGTGTTGGCCCAGGGATTGGATGAGTGATTGTGCCGGATTCTCCACTTGAGAATTCCATGATAAATATGAAAAAGGATATATCATGGTTCAACAGTGCTTTCTAAGTTTATAGAGAGAAAACACCAGTTTTCACACTCTTTTTTTTCTTCCTAGCTTCATTGAGATGTAATTGACACATAATATTGTAAGTTTAAGTTGTACAGCAATGATGATTCGGTACCTTGTGGAATGTTTACCACAATAAGTTTAGTTAATGCATCCTTCACATTTTCTTTATCCATTCATCCATTGAGGGGCACTTAGGTTGCTTCCATGCCTTGGCTATTCCGAATAATGCTGCAATAAGCAGTTGAGTACAGTTATCTCTTCAAGATAGTGATTTCATTTCCTTTATATAGCTAGAAGTGGAATTGCTGGATCAAATGGTAGCTCTATTTTTAATATTTTGAGGAACATTTCCTTAGTGGCTGCAACAATTTACATTTCCACCCACAGTACACCAGGGTTCCCTTCTCTCCACATCCTCACCAGCATTTACTATCTTTTGTCTTTTTGATAATAGCCATTCTAATAGGTATAAGGTGATATTGTGGTTTTGATTTGTGCTTTCCTGATGATTAGTGATATTGAGCACATTTTTATATACTTGTTGGCTATTTGTATGTCTTCTTCACAGAAATGTCTATTCAAGTCTTCTGTCCATTTTTAAATAGGATTTTTTTTTGCCATTGCATTGTATGAATTACTGATATATTTTGGATATTAACCCCTTATGAGATAGATGATTTGCAAATATTTTCTCCCATTCTTTAGGTTGCCTTTCCGTTTTGTTGATTGTTTCTTTTTTTGAGCAGAATCTTTTCAGTTTGATGTAGTCCCACTTGCTGATTTTTGCTTTTGTTGTTGTGCTTTTGGTTTCATATCCAGAAAAATCATTGCCAAGACCAATGTCAAAGTGTTTTTTCCCAGTTTCCCCCCACCCCCCTAGGGTTTTTAAGTTTTCTGATCTTATATTAAAAGTCCTTAATCCACTTTGAGTTAATTTTTGTGAATGATGTAAGGTAGAGGTCCAATTTCATTCTTTTGCATGAAATACATTGTGTTGGGAAAACTTTTTGAGTTTTCCCAACACAATGTATTGAAGAAACTATCATTTCCCCATTGAGTGTAATTGGTCTCCCTTGTCAAATTGACTGTATATGCAAGGGTTTATTTCTGGGCTCTCAGTTCTGTTCTACTGATCTATGTGTCTGTTTTTTATGCCACTACCATTCTGTTTTTTAAATTATAGCTTTGTAATATAATTTGAAATCAGGAAGTGTGAGGCCTCCAGCTTTGTTCTCTCTCAAGACTGTTTTGGCTATTTGAGGTCTTTTGTGGTTCCATATGAATTTTTTTTTCTTTCTTTATTTTTTTTAAACATCTTTATTAGAGTATAATTGCTTTACAGTGGTGTGTCAGTTTCTGCTTTATAACAAAGTGAATCAGTTATACATATACATATGTCCCCATATCTCTTCCCTCTTGCATCTCCCTCCACCCCACCCTCCCTATTCCACCCCTCTAGGTGGTCACAAAGCACCATATGAATTTTAGGATTGTTTTTTCCTATTTCTGTGAAAAATGCCATTGGAATTTTGATAGGGATTACATTGAATATACAGATGGCTTTGAGTGGTATGAACATTTTAACAATATTAACTCTTCTGATCCATGAACATGAGCTATCTTTCCATATATTTGTGTCTTCTTCAATTTCTTTTATCAATGTCTTATAATTTTCAGTGTATAAATCTTTCATTTCCTTGGTTAAATTCATTCCTATGTATTTTATTGTTTTTGATACTATTGTAAATGGGATTATTTTCTTTATTTCATTTTTAGATAGTTCATATTTTGTTGATGTATAGTTATTCTGTACCCAGTTTGTTGAGTTTTTATCATGAAAGTACATTGAATTTTGTCAAATGCTTTTTCTGCCTCTATTGCAATGATTATATGATTTTTGTCTTGCATTCTATTACTGTGGTTTGTGTATTAACTTGCATATGTTGAACTATCCTCGAACTCTAGAGGTAAATCCATCTTGATCAATGGTGTGTTATCCTTTAATGTGCCACTGAATTTGGTTTGCTAGGATTTTGTTGGTAAGTTTTGCATCCATGTTCACAGGGATATCGGCCTGTAGTTTTTTTTTCTTATAGTATTTTTTTATCTGGCTTTAATATCAGGGTAATGTTGGCCTCATAGAATGAGTTTAGGAGTGTTCTCTTCTCTTCAATTTTTTGAAGAGTTAGAGAAGAATTGGCATGAATTCCTCTTTAAGTGTTTGGTAGAATTCACCAGTAAAGACATCTGATCTTGGGCTTTTCTTTGTTGAGAGGTTTTGAATTACTGATTCAATCTGCTTACTTGTTATTGGTCTGTTCAGATATTTTTATTTCTTTGTGATTCAGACTTGCTAGGTTGTGTGTTTCTAGGAATTCATCTATTTATTCTAGATTGTTCAATTTGATGGCATATAATTGCTCACAGTTGTCTCATGATCCTTTGTATTTCTGTGATATCAGTTGAAATGTCTCCTTTTTTATTTATAATTTTATTTGAGTTTTTTCTTTCTTTTTTTCCTGGTAAGTCTAGCTAAAGTTTTGCCAATTTTGTTTATCATTTCAAACAACCGACTGTTAGTTTTGTTGATCTTTTCTATTATTTCTCTGTTCTCTATTTCACTTATTTCTGCTCCAACCTTTGTTATCTCCTTCTTTCTGCTAACTATGGGCTTTGTTTTTCAAGTTCCATTAGGTGTAAGTTAGGTTGTTTATTTGAGATCTTTCTTTTTTAAAAAAATGTAAGCATTTATTCTATAAAATTTCCTCTGCTTTTGCTACATCCCATAAGTCTTGGTATGCTGTGTTTCCATTTTCATTTGTCTCAAGATTCTTTGATTTCCCTTTGACTTTATCTTTTACCTGTTGGTTGTTCAAGAGTGTGTCATTTTGTTTCCACATATGTGTGAATTTTCCAGGTTTCCTCCTGTCATTGATTTCTAGTTTCATGCCATTGTGGTCAGAAAAGATACTTGATATAATTTCAGTCTTCTTAAATTTTTTAAGATTTGTTCTGTGACCCAACATATGATCAATCCTGAAGAGTATTTCATATGCACTCAAGAAGAATATGTATCCTGCTGTTGTTCAATAGAATGTCTTATATATGGCTGTGAGGCCCATTTGATATGAAGTATAGTTTAAGTCCAGTGTTTCCTTATTGATTTTTTTATGTGGATGATCTGTCCATTGTTGAAAGTAGGGTATTGAAGTCCCTACTATTATTGTATTGCCTATTAATCCCTCTGGATCTGTAAGTATTTGCTTAATATATTTAGCTAGTCCAATATTGGGTGCATATATATATTTACAACTGTTCTATCCTCTTGATGAATTGACCTCTTTATCATTACATAATGATTTTCTTTATCTCTTGTTACAATTTTTGACTTACAGTCTATTTTTTCTGATACAGGTATAGTTATCCTTGCTCTCTTTTGTTTTCCACATGCATGGAATATCTTTTTCCATCCTTCACTTGGAGCCTATGTGTGTCCTTGAAGCTGAATCGAGTCTCTTGTAGGTAGCATAGTGCTGGGTCTTATTTTTTACCCATTCAGCCACTCTATACCTTTTGATTGGAGGATTTCCATTTAAAGTAATTATTGATAGGTAAAGACCTAGTCTTGCCTTTTGTTAATTGTTTTCTGGCTGTTTTGTTCCTCTCTTACTGCCTTCCTTTGTGAATTTCCTAGTGGTATACTTTGATTTCCTTCTCTTTATCTTGTGTGTACCTACTATAGGTTTTTGGTTTGTGGCTACCTCTTAGGCTTACTTGAAACATCTTATTGATATAACAGTCTATTTTAAGCCAATAACTACTTCAATTGTATACAAAATTCTACACTTCCCCCCCCCCACAGTTTGTTTTTGATGTTACAATTTACAGCTTTTTATATTGTGTATCCATTAACAAATTATTGTGTTTATAGCTATTTAAAAATATTTTTGTCCTTTACTCTTTATACCAGAGTTCAGTGGTTAACACACTACCATATTACAGTATTAAAATATTCTAAATCTGACTATATATTTACCTTTACCAATGTATTGTATATTTTCATGTTACTAATTAGCATCTTCTCATTTCAGCTTGAAAATCTCCTTTTAGCATTTCTTGTAAGGCAGGTCTTGTGGTAACAAACTCCCTCAGCTTTTGTTTGTTTGGAAAAGTCTTTATCCTTCCTTCATTTGTGAAGGACAATTTTGTTGGGTAGAATATTGTTTGTTGGAAGTTTTTCTCTTTAGCACTTTGAATGTATCATCCCAATCTCTCCTGGTCTGCAAGGTCTCTGCTGAGAAATCTGTTGGTTGCCTTATAGGCATTCCCTTGTATGGGAGAATTATTTTTTCTCTTGCCGCTTTTAAATTTCTCTCTTTATCTTTGGTTTTAGACAGTTTTAATATAATGTGTCTTGGAGAAGACGGTTTTGTATTGAAATTAGGGCGTGACCTATTATATTAGCTTCTTGAACTTGGATGTCCAAATCTCTCTCCCAAGTTTGGGAATTTCTCAGCCATTATTTCTGTAAATAAGGTCTTTCCCCCTTTCTTCCTTTCTTCTCCTTCTCATTCAAATAGACTTTCTTTATTCCTTTTCATTTTTTTTCTTTTTGATCTTCTGACTGGATAATTTAGATTGATCTGTCTTTGAGCTTACTAAGCTGAAGCTCTCTATTGAATTCTTCAGTTCAGTTATTGTATTCTTCATCTCCAAAATTTCTGTTTGTCTCTTTTCTATGTTTTCTATCTCTTTGTTGAATTTCTCATTTTGTTCTTGTACTGCTTTCTTGATTTTGTTAAATTCCTTATCTCTGATCTCTTGTAGCTCTCTGAGCATCTTTAGACCAATTGTTTTGAGAGTTTACTGTGTTTCTTTGGTGGTATCGTGTTTCCCTGATTTTTTTGTCGTTTCTGTAGCCTCATGTAGGTGGCTGTGCATTTGCTGGCTTTGTTATTTCCAGAAGGACCTTCACATGCAGGAGGGGGCACTCTGGAGCATGCTGTCACCCTGGGTATAGTGACATAGAGTGCCAAGTGCGGGGGAATGTGGCAACTCTGATTCCAGAGGGATGTAATGTCTTTTCGGCTCAGGCCACTGGGATCCACAGCATCGACAACTGCGTGGTGCTTGGCTAGTGCTGCAGACAAGGGGGGGGGGTCTTGAGTGGTGTCCTCAGCAACATCTCCAGGTCCGGTGGCTAGGGTCCAAGGCAGGCAGCAGTGGTGGCCAGAACCAGCTGAGCGTGCACACTCAGCTGCAAGTTCTGGCTGCAGATGCTTGTGTAGCAGTAGGGGCTGGTTGTAGATACTCACATAGTGACGGGGGCTAGGACTAGAAGCAAGGGCCTGGGGCATCTGCAGGCATAGTTTCAGCTGTGGGGATGCTGGCTCTTGATATGTACTCTTGTGATTGCAGGGTCTTTCCACGTAGGCACACCTGGCAGTGGAGGCTAGTGAAGGAAGTCAGGCTGGGGGTAGGCAGGCGCATTGCAGGAGTGGCTAGCTGCAGGTGAGCCGAGTGGTACAGGCCAGTGGCAAGAGACACAGCTGGATCCGGGCCCACAAGCAGCTGTGGATGCCTTGGCTGTTGGTGTACACCTTTGTGGCTATAGGATCTTGCCATAGGTATGCACATGGCAGTAGAGGCTGGCAATGAGAATCAGGCTGGTGGTATGCAAGTGCACAGCTGGAAGGGCAGCCCCAAGTATGCATGAGGTGGTAGGAGTCAGCTGTGGGCATCTAGCTCATGTCTCCATTTGTGCAACTACAAAGGCCTGGGCTGGCTGCTGGTGTGTGTCCCGGGCTCTGCTGGGGGTAGTGGTGGAAGAGAGCGGGGAGGGACTCAGGTGGCTGGCATCTGCAAATGGGAATACCCGTGGGGTGAAATCTGCAGGGGGTCTGCAGCTGCTGTGCTGGCCATTGGTTTCTCAGTGGCAAAACCTGCTGTGGTCCTGTGCAGAACAGGTCACTAGGAGTTCTAGTGACCCCCACGGCATGGCTGACACTGGTGGCCCTTGCTCTTCTTCCTTGCTCCTAGCTGTCTCTATTCGTCTCAGTTTTACTGGTCTCTGGATGGGATGAAACTGAAGTGGGTCCTTTGTGGGCTGCCCCAAAAGGTTGGGGAAGCTGGCCACTCATCCTTCTCTCCCTTTCTGGTGAGAGGGACTTTTGTAGCTGGAAATTCTCTCCTGGAGCGGAGCACTGCCAGCCTGGGGGATGGGATGCTGCAGGCGAAATGAAGCAGTTCCTCCTGCTCTGTTGGTGTGATTATTCTTAGTTGTTTTGTTCTGCTGCGTGGCTGAATTTTCTTAAATGGACTCCTGAGCTCTTCCAGAGCTTTTTTTGTTCATGGATAGCTGTCTAATTGTTGATTTGTGTTGGGGGACAGAGGCTTGAGTCTCCCACTTCACCATGTTGGTGACAACATTCCCAGTTTTCATACTTTTTTTTAAAATTTATTTTTATTTTTGGCTGCGTTGGGTCTTTGTTGCTGCACGCGGGCTTTCTCTAGTTGCGGCGAGCAGGGGCTACTCTTCATTGAGGTGTGAGAGTTTCTCATTGCGGTGGCTTCTCTTGTTATGGAGCACAGGCTCTAGGCGTGTGGGCTTTAGTAGTTGCAGCACGCAGGCTCAGTAGTTGTGGTGCATGGGCTTAGTTGCTGCGCGGCATGTGGGATCTTCCTGGACCAGGGATTGACCCCTGTCTCCTGCATTGGCAGGTGGATTCTCAACCACTGCACCACCAGGGAAGTCCCAGTTTTCCTACTCATGATAGCACTTATCCTCACAACTCCTAGGGAGGGAGGCATAGAACGGTGCCAAAGGGAGCAGGAAACCTCAGCTTCCGGTCTACTATTGGCCCTTCCTGTGTGACCTTGGCTCAGTCATTTTACTGTATTTTGTATTGCAGTTACTGATGTAAAATGAGGATAATAAAACCTTCTCTTTCTAAAGACAGCAAGGCCAAATGTGTGCCTTCTCTTTTGGGCATAAAAGAGGCATAAGAGCAGAATCTTCTAAGAGCACCTCACAGGTCAGATTAAGAATTTTAGAGGCCTTAAGCACTGAAATATTTTAGTATCCCCCTGTCTCTACGTAATTCAGAGTAAAAATAACACTAAACTTTACAATATGTATAAAGAAATCTAACAGAATTCTTATCACGTTGGTATGTTTTCCTTTTTTTAAGAATTAATTCTTCAAAAAATTTTTTCTCATACTTTATTTTGGAGTCCTTGGCATTGCTGGTGTCTTAAGCCCATGCCCAGAGGCCAAATGGGCCTGTTGGGCCATCTGGAATCAGCAGGTAGCCGTGTGCCATCATTGAGACCAGCAGGAGCTCCCTTTTCCCACTGACAATGCTCCAGCCCTGGACTGAACAGGGAGTGGGCCTGATTGGCACTCAAGATTATCTCCTACCAGTTTTCTAATAACAGGCAAGAACAGGACAAGTCTTGATCCCCCATTCACCCCTCATTAACTCAGGGGTCAGTGAAATCTGGAAAGAACAGTGGTTTAGAGACAGCAGACCTGGATTTCAACCCTGGCTCTATCTACTTCTGTTTGGGGGGCTTTCATGAGTTTCTTTACCTTTCTCTGTTGGTTAAATCGTGTGGTTATAGACCTCACGAGACTGTGAGGATTAGATGGTGAAATACGTGACAGCAACTGACTGGTTGCCCAGTTCATCATTACGGCTTTGGTGCCCGCACAGTGCCTGGCACATACTGGGGACTCGATCGATATTGATGGAGGACATCATCTCTTTATCCCCCCTCTAGTTCTTAGAGTCATAATTCTCACTGAAGAGGTAGAGTAGTGTGGAAAGTCCTTGATTTCCCAGTGGGTGGGGGGAAGGCCTGCTTCTCCAAGGTGGCCAGAGTGTCCGAGGAAAGTGGTCTGGGGGTTGGGGGGTCAGCCCCTTTGCAAATTTTGTTTGGAGGTCAGGAATTTGAACTATGGCACTGAAACTGAACTTGGGTTACAAAGCATTTTACAGCTATGACAGCAGATGTTCAAATAACTTTATCGATTCATTTACTGCAGACTTATGCACAGTAATATTGAGTAGGTATTTTCCAGCAAGGCAGTGGGGTGGTAGCCATGATGACAGTATTTTCTTGGGTGCTAAGAGATACACAGAGTATTGGCATTTGTTATGTTTTGTTTTCTATCCCGGTGTGGAGTGTTGGCAATGTTCTTTCAACAGGCTTCTGGTATAAGATGGTGAGAGTCGACGCTGGGGTCCTGTCTGCTCTCTTCTGACTTCCCACCCTCATTCACAGATGAGGAGAGTACAGAGCAGGGGTGGAAAGGAGGTGATTGGGATGGAGGGATGCGGAATGGACCTTTCTTGGAACACTGCTGCTGTGCTGCCACATCTGGTCTTGTGGGCTGGAGTCTCTGGTGTGGTCTGTACTCATTTGGGAGTGAGGAGGAGGAATTCTAACACCTCAAGGAGAACCATGGCACTGGTCCTCCACTCTGAGCCATTAGGAAAGGGCTTCAGCATGAGACACATCCTGGAGGAGCGCTGGGTTTCAGGGTGGCTGTAGAGCTCCAGGTTTTCGTGGCACATCCTGTGGTCAAGTGTTTAACTGGTGGCTCTTCAGAGGAAAACAGAAGGAAGATTTGGGGGGCTGGTGTTTCAAAATTTTGCAGCTGGCATGACAGAGCTGCACTCTCTGTTCCCATCAGTCTCCCTCATAGCTCAGGGCAGCGAATCCCAGCTTCCCTCAGAAGAGCTGACAGCATCTGGCCTGGTTCTGGTAGTTTGCTTGGCAGGGCTTTTGCTTTATCTGTGTACTTCGTGTGACCTGGGGGTAAGTGATTGGCTCCTCAAAGTATGTGGTATTGAAAGAAGATGGACAAGGGAATACAGAATCAAAAAACAATTCCTTAATATTAAAGAAGACTGAGGGGGTGGGGAGGGGCAGGGAGAGAGGAGAGCCCTCCTCAAAAATGAAAAAAAGAGATGGGACGCGTGTGGTTGTACTGTTGTGGAGCTATTAGTTATCCCTCAAGTTGTGTGGAGAATTGAGATGTGCTCAACACATGGAAATTAACAAGGTCTTCACTGAGAGTTGGGAGCTTAGAGAGGATCATACATTTTCTAGGGTATCATTTGTCTAACAGATTTTGCTATTGCCAGAGGGGCCAACTTTTCTGCTGGACTAAAATCACTGATGGGTGTGGGCTGTGATGATGTTTTTCTTGCCAGAGTGAGTAAAATGCCCCGAAAGTGATTGGCTTTAGCATTTCAAGGTGAACTTGAACTTCAGAGTTCATCCCATGACTGACCTTTGTTTCCTGATTTTCCAAAAAGCTTTTAGTGCTTCAGTGAGCCTCGCTCAGTGCCGTCTACCTCAGATATGTGTGATTTTTTTTTTTTTTGTGGTTGGTTCTTAAACAGAACTAGAAGTAGAACCTTTTAATCAATTGTTGATAAACTGGCCAGAAACATCTCCCTTGCTTCCTTGCCCACCTTTGCTACCTCAAAAACTCAGAATGGGGACCTATGAAGATGGCCCCAACGTGTTTCTCAATTCTCTGGAGTGACCCCCATTCTTTGTGGCTTCCTTTTGTCAGCATGCACAGGAGTAAATCCCCTGCTTCTTCTACTTTGGAAAATGTTACAACGTCCGTGTCTGTTCTCAACACTCTCATTCCAAACACAGGATAATTATTAGCTTTCAGAGGAGGCTCTGCTCATTTTTTCCATTTTAGTTTAAGATGTTGGGATCCCAGCCTACATAATGAAGTCAGGAAAGACACAGAGATGCTAAAATGTTTCTATTTTCTCCTTTCCTGGCTGGGTTTTCCTGAAACATGCCAGCGTCCTTTGGTGGCTACCGCCGTTAGCATTATTCTTGACGTTGAATCCATGGTATGAAAAGAGAAAATACAGTCTGTCTGTTCCTCCTCTTCTTCAAAAAGAAACAATGTAATAATTAAGACGGTAAGTAAAGTTCTAAGAATAAGGAGAAACCACATAAAAGCCCAGCATCAGGCTATTCTTAGAACATCAACAAGAAACAAGTTCTGAGGCCCCCACCTCATTTTTTTTTTTTTTTAATCCAGATCATCATGAGTCATCCTTCTGTATAAATGAATAATAGTTTAATTTAAATAAGCCAATATTGTTTGGAGGTCATTTGTCACCTCACAGCCCTCATTCACAGACAAGTCATGTGGAACCACAAAACTTTCTTTTTGTGCACTGGACCTGGAAATCTCATTTAGTTTGGGAGGCCTTACTTCTGCATGTTTGAATTCGGAGGCCAAACTCAACACTATTCTAAATAAGGGAGTAGGCGGGGGCTGTGATGAGCTGGGTGTGGGTGGGGAATCTGGGACCTGCCTTGAGAGAGCTTCTTATACTTGTCCTTTTAGGGCACGGGAGCTGGATTTGGGTTTGAATAGAAATTTGTTGATAGTGGTGCACGTGTTGGAGCACGCGTGCACGCGTGTGTCTGTGTTTGAGACAGAGAGAGAGCGAGAGAAACTGACCTAAAAGCATAACTTTTCAATAAGAACAATGTTAGAGGAGAGGAAAGGGAGTTTTTTCAAGCCTAACTATAGAAATTGAATTCATACTGTTAGGATTAACGATTGAAGGCAAAAGAAAACTCCAGCAACGCTCCTCAGCCAGCACGTTCAAATGATAAATTGCATTAAGGCACTGAAAGAAACAACAGCTGCAGTTAATGAAGAGCCAAATTTATCTAAATTTCTCCAGTTGATCAGTCAAAATCATCAGTATGGCTCTCACTCCATAATCACTTTTTTTTTTTTTTTTGGAGTGGGGGAGAGGGAGGACAAAGGGGGAAGACAGGTTTTTGTTTTTAAAATTCTACCTTCTGAAGAGGAAATTAGAGCTCATCTCTAAGTGGTTTTAGAGAATCTTTTTTTCTTGGTATCAATATCTTTAATACTCTAGTTTCCTTGTTTTCGTTCTAACCCTCCTACGAGAATGTGGTTGGCTTCTGTATCAAATGCAGCTTAGAGACATGGGCTGGAGACAGGAAATCCGGGAGGAGCACGGTGATGGTAAATTATACAAATCTGAAATGCTTTCCAAAACATGGTTCCGTCCACTGAAGTGTTAACTTATTGCAACACCTGTGAAATAGAACTGGTATCGTCTGTGGTTATTTTAAGGAGAAAAAGACTGAGGTTCTGGGGGAGCCAAGTGACTGGCCCAAGTTCGGCTAATAAGCTCCTCTGAGAGATGAGGACAGAAAGAGACGTCTACACTCCTCGCCAAAGTCTTTACTAAAAGACAGCGAATTCCCCCAGCCTCCCATCCCTACATGGTGAAAGCAGGAATATCCTGTCACAGAAAGCACTTGGAGAAGCTGCCATCAAAGGCTGCTTGGGGCCAGCTTCCCCCCAGCCCCCTGCGCAGAAACTGCATGTGGTGTGGAATTCCATTAGAACTGACTCACCATATGTTTGTTCGCTGGTGTTCAGTGGAACCTGAGGGAAAGCATAATGGATCTCCGTTCCTAAACCGTGTGGAAGGCTTCCAGAGGTTTAATCGTCTACCTCGAGATGATGAATAGAGGGGCTCTCGTATTCCTTGCGTAATCGGGGCACCTCGGTGCTCTTAATGCGCCCACACTCTCCTCCAGCACCCTTCTGGAAGAGTCTGTACATCTGGTACTCCTGGAGTCATTTCAAAAATGGAGAAAGGGGAGGGGTGGTGCCGTCCTCTCATCTTCCCTGAGAGAAGATCTGTGGGATGCGATTGTACTGAGGGCTGGAGATTTTGAGAAGAAGAAAGTAGGCTGGAGGGGAAGGCATTCCAGTGATGGGCTCCCCGCGTCTTGGGTCCGCTTGTATTCTGAAGGCTGTCACTGTGAAGGGCACTGTGGCCGCTCTGGCTGGTGGCTCGTGAGGGCATCCCTGTTTTCATGTGAAGCCCACAGCCAAAGGTGAACTGCTGCCGGTACCACTGAAACCACACAGCTGCCAAATGGCGTTGAAACTGTATTCCTTCCAGTACTTTTCTCACTGATGTGCTTTTAATTCATATGCTGTGGAAGAAGGCTGGAGGGTATTCATTGCAGGGGACGACAGAAATAGAACCGCAGTAGAACTGTGTTGGTCTGTCTGCCAGAGGACTGAAGCACTTGGAAAAGGCTGGCCACAGAGACTGAGCCTGTGAGCTCAGGATGGGCAGAAACCAGTCTGCTTCTTAAATGATTTCAAAGTCTAGGTAGAGGTGAGAGTGGGGGATGTATTTTCTCAATCCGGTGTCTCTCTACTAACCACTTTTCCCTTCCCCCCATCTTTTAGCTAACACTTCTCAGTCCTGCCCCCTTTACCTTCCTTTTTTCGACCATCAAACCCCAAAATTAAGTCCTACCATGAAAATAGAAGCCTTTGCCCTCAGTACAAATTCAGCATTGCACCAAAACATCTGGGCATTCTTGGTACCTCAAATAATATTTGAGGGGGTTGGGATGGTGAATGCCTGAAGCCTTTCTATAGCCATCTTTGCATAGACTTGCTTAAAGATCTGTGCATGGAGTAAATCATACCTCTTGTATTATTCTTTCAATTCAAGTAAACTATGAGGCATTCATTTTTTCATTTATTCAGCATGTGGTAAATACTGTTCTGGGCACTGGGAGGACGGCAACAAACAAGGCTTGGTGTTTACCTTCAAGATGACTTGTGGGATCGATGTTAAAATAAGCAGAAATTCATGGTAATAAGTGTTAGGTATATGGCAGAATTTTCTTTCTCCCACCCCTTTGCTTAGATGGGGACTCCAGGAATTAGGACAGGACAACTGGGCTCGTTGCAATGTCAAGTTAGGAGAGAGCATTTTGTAACTTATGGTTGGGAAGGTGCAAAACTTATTTTAGGATTACAGAGTAAAATTATGTCTGACACTAGCCAAGGATGGGGCTGGGCATGAATGTCTAGTTCAGACTTAATGAGCAGGTATTGGCAAGAGATTGGCCCCCATGCGAGTGGAAGATGCATCTAAAATGGTTTTTAGGTTCTTGAGAAGAACAAAAGAAATCAAGAGCCAGCTGAACTAGAGTGGTGGACCACCTTCCCTCTTCCCTCATCTCCTGGGACCCAAAGCTCCCCGCATCCTTCTTTCCAGCAGTAGAGGAAGGGAGGGAGGAAGGGAATAGCCGAGACCATAACACAGGGCAGGCCCTGAAGATTACAAGGGCAGGAGAGGCTTGGGATTTGCTGATGCTGGAGGAAAAGAACTGGAACTCGAGCATGAAATCATCAGGGACTTCTGGAGCACAAAAACTGGGAGGAGGGATGGCAGAAATTTTGGGTAATTCAGCCTAGCTGGACTCGGTTTTACTTGTAATGATGGTTGTATTCTCAGAGAGCACTGGGAGATCAAAAGAAGGTTTCTAACCCTGATTAGGGTTGGAGGGTTTAGGGAAGGTATGATAGTTTTATGTGTCGACTTGACTGGGCTACGAGGTGCCTATATTTGCCTAACCATTATTTCTGGGTGTGTCTGTGAGGGTGTGTGTAAGTGAGATTAGCATTTGAATTGGTGGACTCAGTCAAGCAAATGGGCTTCCCCAGTGTGGGTGGGCATCCTCAAATCTGTTGAGGGTCCGAATAGAACAAAAGGTGGAGGAAGAGAGAATTCATTCTTTCTCTGCGGACTGCAATTATGTAGTTGTTTGTTTCTGGACTGTTTTGAAGATTCATGCATGTTGTTGCACGTAGCATTAATTTTTTTCCTTTTTTTTTTTTTTTGCTGAGTAGTATTCCATTGTATGGATATACCATAATATACTTATCCGTTCACCAGTTCATGGACATTTGGACTTTTTTCCAGTCTTTGACTATTATAGAGTGGCTATGAACATTTGCATACAAAACTTTGGTGGAAACGTGTTTATTCCTCTGGGTAAATGCCTATGAATAGAATTGCTAGATGGTATGTATGCCAAATGTTTTCGAAAATGACTGTGTCATTTTGCATTTCCACCTGCAATGTATGAGTTCCAGTTACTTCATGTTTTTACCAACACTAGGTATTGTCAGTCTTTTAAATTCTAGCCATTTCAGGGAAAGTAGAGTGGCATCTCATTGTGGTTTTGAAACAGGAGGGAAGGGGGCAGGGCACAACTGTTAAAAGAATGACACAGCCATTGATGATACGACATAAACCGGTTAGAACCAACAAGGTCCAAGATGGCAGAAGATTCGACTTCCAGTACATCTTGAGCCTCATTATATGCTCATTGTAATACATTAGCGTGCTAAATGATACACCCAACCAGTGCCATGACCATTCTGAGACTAACCATAAATGGTCGAAAATTGGGCAGTGGCCCAATTCCTGGAAATCTCTGCCCCTTTTCCAAAATAATTGGAATAATCCTCCTGGTCATTAGCCTATGAAATTACCCAGCCTATATTTCAGGACCTCTCGCCTTCTGCGATGGCCCACACTCTCTGTCTATGGAGTGTGCTTCTCCCAGGGCCATTCTTGCCTTTTGAGATGGACCACATTGTCTATGGAATGTGTATCTCTCTAAATAAATCCACTTCTTACCTATCACTTTGTCTCTCACGGAATTCTTTCTGCGATGAGACATGAAGAACCTGAGCTTCACTAAGTCCCGAGACCAAGTGTGTGATCTCAATTAAAAGGCAGTGGGTTCAAGTCCCATCTGAGTTGTGCGGTTTCAGCTTTAAGTTGCATTTCTCTAATGACTAAAGATATTGAGAAACTTTTTAGGTGCTTGTTTGCCATCCATATATTTTCTTTGGTGAAATATTTGTTTACATCTTTTACTCATTTTACAAATTAAGTTATTTGTATTCTTATCATTGAGTTTTAAAAAAAATAAGTCCTGGATACAAGTGCTTCATCAGATACATATTTTGCAAATATTTTCTCCCGTTTTGTGGTTTTCGTTTTCCTTTTCTTAATAGTTTATTTTAAAGATCAAAAGTTTTCAATTTGATGAAGTTCAATTTATCTTTTTCTTTTTTTTCTAGTCTGTAACCTTGGATATTATTAGGGCTCACCTCCTTTGTTCCCTTTCTCTCACAGACCACAGTCCTGTGCTATCTGCTGTCCAATGTCTGAATACTGTTGTTTCATGTATTTTGTCTGATTTTCAGTTATTTACAGAGGGAAGACATTTCCCATGGCAGTTCATCCTTCCTTGGTGGAAGATGAAGTCCTAGACTTTTAACAACAACAAAAAACAATTGGTGCAGGAGTACATCCCTCATAAAAGGGGCAAGTAATACTGGTTAGGTAAAATTTCCTCTAGAATTCTCCACTTGTTTCCCACCCCACGTCACCTCTACACTTATGTCAGTCTTTTTGGTAGAGGTAACTACTATTACGAAGGGTGTGTGTGTGTGTGTGTGTGTGTTTCTGAACTCATTCTATAAATTTAAAAACTTATGTGTATATATAAGGGAATATATGTTTTTATGGGATTTAAAATTTTTGCATAAATGGAATTTTTACAACTTGTTATTTTCACTTAGTGTACATCTTGGATATATCCATATGAGTTCCAATAGATCTACCTTATTCTTTTAAACTGCTACATAGTATATTCATATGGATATATTACAATTTATTTAAGCTTCTCCCCTTTAGACTTTTTACCTCTCTGACTATCTATAGATAGTTATGGGCTACTGAAGACTTTACCTTAATTAAAAAAAATTGTCATACATTCAAAAGATTGATTAAAAATGTAAATTTAAATAATAATAATAAAACAACAATAATAATATTAAAGCAAACACTTTAACTCTTCACCTAGGTTATGAAATAGAACATAGCTGGTTTTCTAGAAATTTCATTTGTGATCCTTTCTAACATAACCCCCTCTACCCCTTAAACATAACTACTATTTTATTGTGATAGTTATTTCCTTTGCAAACTTTTTGGTGTTACCCCTAATATATGCATCCTAAAATTGCATTGCATTTCCTTTTCTTCTTGAACTTAACAAAAAAGGAATCATGCTGTAAATATTCTTTTGTCACTTGCTTCTTTCCCTCAGTTATGTTTGTGAAATTCACTGACACAGGATATTGATGTTTACCCAGTTTGCTTGTGGTGTATTGTTCCACTGTATGAATATACAACAATTTATTTTTTCCATTCTACTGTTGATGTACATTTGGGTTGTGTCCAGTTTTAGGCAATGAACAATTGGTACAAATCCTCTGAGGCAAGAGTTTCTCCAGTATACATATCTAGAATTGCTTGGTTATAACAAATTCACATTTTCAGCTCTTCTAAGTACTGCCAATGTTTTTCCAAAATAGTTGTACAAATATATACCTCCACCAGCAGTGTATGAAATTTGACATTGCATCCACATCCTCAGCAACACTTGGTATTGTCCAATTTATAATTTTTTCAAATTTGGTGCAAGTATTTTAGCTCATTGTGCTTTTAATCTGCATTTCTTTGATTACTAGGGAAGTTGAGCACATTTTCATAAGTTGTTGACTATTCAGATTTCTTCTTTTGAAGTTCAATAATTTTTCTTTTCATTTTTTTTCTTTTTCCCTCCCTCCCTCTCTCTTTCTTTTCTTTTTTCCCTCCTTCCTTTCTTCCCTCCTTTCTTTTCTTTTCCTTCCTTCCTTCCTTCCTCCCTCCCTCCCTCCCTCTCTCTCTTTCTTTCTTTCATTTGCAGAAATTTTTCTATAGTCTGGATCGCACTCCTCTTGGTTACATGAATTACAACATTTTCTCCCAGCTGGGGCTTAACTTCTTGCTATCTTTATGGTGTCTTTTGATAGTTGAAGTACTTAATTTTAGTATAGTCAAATTTATCCATCTTTTTCATTATGGGGTTTGCTATTTGTGTCCTGTTTAAAAAGTCCTTCTGTACACCAAGAAAATATTACCTTCTAAAATATTATTCCTTTGCTTTCACATATAGCTGTTTAGCATTAAAACCCAGAATTGATTTTTATATAATTATAGGTAAAGGTAAATTTTATTTTATTTTCCAAATGAATTCCCAGTTGTTCCCACACAAGTTTTTGAAATTTCATCCTGTTACTGTTGATGTGTAATGCTAACTCAATTATATATCAGTTGTTCGGATGGGTATTGTTCAATTCCTGGATTCTCTATTTTGTTTGATTAATTTGTTTTTCCATCTCTGAGCCTATAGCATGCTTTTTAATCATTGTAGCTTTATGATAAGTTTTAGTAATTAGTAGGACAAGGTTCCCAGTTTTCTTCTTCTTCATGAATATCTTGATCAAGAATAGCGAATACTTGATACTTCTACATGAATGTCAGAATCAGCTTTCAAGTTTCAAAACACACTCAAACACACATACACATACACATCCTCACCTCCCCACCACATTTCCCCTCCCTCCCTCCCTCTCACACACACAAACCTTTGGGAATTTTTCTATTGAATCTATAGATCAATTTGGGAAGAATGAACATCTCTATGACATTGAGTCTTCCAGTCTTTGAATATACTCTATCTTCCTATATTTATATTAATAATCTCTTTTAAAGTAATTTTATTATTTTCTCCAGGGAGATCTTTTATTCTTATCCATATGTTTTATAAATGGTATTTAAAAATTTTTATATTCTAAGTAATTATTTCTGGTATATGAAAATACAAAAGTTTTTATATGTTAATTTTGTTTCAAACAACCTTGATAAACTGACTTCTAATTATGTATCTGAATGACGGCTTTATTTCTTTTTGTCTAACCTTTATGTTTTTTATTTCTTTACTGTACTGTCTAGGACCTCCAGTACATTATTGAATAAAATTTGTGAGGGTGGATATCTTTGTCTTATTTTAAATAACAAAGGGAATAAATTCGACATTTCATTCTTGAGTGTGGTATTTTATATATGTGTGTTTTTAAAAATTATTATTTTAAAAAATTAGTTAAGAAAATTTCCCCTCTTCTTATTTTATTTATTTTTTTAAAAGATTTATTTTATTGAAGTATAGTTGATTTACAATGTTGTGTTAGTTTCTGCTGTACAGCAAAGTGATTCATTTATATATATATATATATATTCTTTTTCATATTCTTTTCCATTATGGCCTCTTTTTCTATTTTATTAAGAGTTTTTATGTTACATCATTAAAGGGTTTCTAACTTTATCAAATGCTTTTTTTGCAATTATTGAGATAATTAAATTATTTTTCTCCTTTAATCTCAAAGTGGTGGGTTACATTAATTCATTTTTCTAATGTTAAATCACTTGTATTGGGGGATTAGACCCAATTAAGTCATGATTTATTATCTTTTTTATACATTTAAAATTTTGTTTTCCAATATTTTGTTTAGCAATGTCTGTAAAGTCCTTTCCTTGAATGTTTTTTTCAGATTTTGATATCAAAGTTATGTTAGACTTCTGGTTTCTATTCAGGGATGTAGAAAAATTTATAAAGCATATGAAAAGGCAATGAAAAACAACACACCTCCAAAAGACAAAGCAATCTTCAGATCCAGACTCAAATATGACAGAGATATTGGAATTACCAGACAGAGGTTTAAAATAAGTATCAATAATATTTAAAAGGCTCTAATAGAAAAGGCAGACAGCATGTAAGATCAAATGGATAATTTCATCAGGGAGATGGAAACTACAAAAAAGTCAAATGGAAACACTAGAAATGTAAAACACAATAACAGAAATGAAAAATGCATTTGTCAGGCTCATCAGTAGATTTGACACAGCTGAGGAAAGAATTAGTGACATTAAAACTAGGTCTATGGAAAGTACCCAGATTGAAACACAGAGAAAAAATGAAAATAAAACAGAACAGACTATCCAAGAATTCTGGGACTATATCAAACACTGTAACATATGTATAATTTGAATCCTAGGGGAGAGGGAAAAGGGGGTGAGGAGAGAGAGAGAGAAAGAAAGAAAGAAAGAAAGAAGGGGAGGGGGAAGGAGAAGGAGAAGAAAAAAGAGAAGGAGAGGGAGAGGAGGAGGAGGAGAGGGAATATTTGAAGAGATAAAGATTATGTTAGCTTCAAAGACTGAGTTAGGTACTATTATGGACTAAACTGTGTCCTGCCCCCCCGCAAATTCACATAATGAAGCTCCAACTCCCAGTACTTTAGAAAATGACTGTATTTGAGAGAGGGCCTTTAAAGAAGTAATTAAGTTAAAATGAGACTGTTAGAGTAGACCCTAATCCAACCTGACTGTTGTCCTTATAAGAGGAGATTAGGACCTACAAAGAGAGACACAGGGCTGCATGCATGCACTGAGGGACAACTATCTGAAAAGGTAGCAAGAGACCAAAGAGAGAGGCTGCAAGAGAAAACAACCCTGCTAGCAACTTGATTTTGGACCCCTCACTTCAGTGACAACTGTGAGAAAATAAATTTCTGTTGTTTAAGCCACAAAATCTGTGGTATTTTGTTATGTCAGCCTTAGGAAGCTAATACAGGGAGTGTTCTGGAGGGTCTTAATTTTTCCAAATATGTTTATTGACCCTAAATCCCTTTTCATTCTCCCTATTTGGAGTGCCATCTTCTTGATTATTCTTGTTACATGAGGGAATGTCTGTGAACCCTGATTTACTGCTAACCTGTACCTCTTGAATTGCAGAGCTTAGAACTATTCCATTGCTGTTCTATAGGACATAGGTTGCAAGTTCAAATGTTTCCATGTTCTGGTCAGTGAATATGCATGACTGAAGCAGGCAGATAAGATAAAATGCTTGCTATCCTCTTGGTATATCTTCCCAGTTTTGATAGAAGAATAAATACAGAGAAATAATTCTTTACTACAAGAAGAACAACAGCAGAAGCATGATGATGAATGGCAACTGTACTGGGCCTCATTGTCAGGGAAGCAATATGGAATGGTGGTGACTGTGGCAAACTGGATTGTTCATGCCTACTTGACTAAAGGGAGCAGTTACTATTAGCCTAGCTGATTGTTGCCATGCTGAATTATAAGCCCTGGTGTAACAGATCTATTTTTCAAGAGAAGTCTGAAATCAGAGTATACATGTGAAATTTCTCATTTAGAATATGTTGACAACCAATTCATTTCTTAAAAAAGAACTGTAGAGGCAAGGAAACCTAGGTGGACATATATGGCATGTCAATTGTGTGTTTGCAAATTTTGTTGTAAACAGAGTTATTATTCTTATGGAGAGCTTTTGTAATTGCTTCATGTAATTAGAGTACCACCCCAAAGGTCAAGTCTTAACTAATTTAACAGGAAATTGACTGACAAATTATTAATCATATGGTATTTATCGTTTGAATTAAAAATGCTTATATTGTCTCCTTCACACTTTCTGTATGCATTGTTAAAATTTATTTCAATTAGTAGATTATATGGTTCAGAAATTTGAATCTCAGTTTCTTTTCTAGAAAAAAACCATGCAAATTATTAAGAGTAATAGGTTTGGGGGGGAATAATATGCCCAATTTGGGCATCAATAGGTGGAAACACCCTTACTTTCATTTAGGTAAGAAAAACTTCAGTTTTCTTTAATCAACATAGCAAGAGAGGTTGTCATTTGCTAAGTGTGAAATGGCAACGTGACAGGGCCTTGCAGGACAAATATCAAAGCTAACATATGGGTTATATTTGCATGTTTTCTTTCATCATTTTCCTAAGAAACTGTAACTAATTTTCAACTGCATGTTAACTCCTGGCTGTGGATGTAAGAGCAAGACTTCAACAAGTTTGTTAAGTGCTTCTTTCATTTTTGCTCCAGATTTGGAGAACTGCTTACAGAAGGTATGAGATCATTTGAAGTCTCAATCCCTTTCTGAGAATGTCTTGATTAATAATCACAAAGGATCTAGTACATTGAGAATAGGAAGAAACTCATTCTTAGTTCTATTTTATCAGGTGTGTGTGTGTGTATGTGTGTGTGTGTGTGTAGGAGAGAAGGAAGACTGGGATGTAGTATTTAATCTATTTTTATATTTAAAGTCGGTTTATTGTAGACAGCATATAGTTGGATCTTGTTTTATTTTTAATCCTCTCTGATAATCTCTGTCTTTTAATGGATGTATTTAGGCCATTCACATTTACAGTGACTATTGATATATCTGGATTAATATCTACCATATTCATAACTTTTTCCCTTCATTACACCTTTCCTTTTTCTTGTTTCTTTTTCTGTCTTGCTTGTCTGCCTTCTCTGTTTTTAATTGAACATTTTATATGATTTCCTTTTATTTCATCTCTTTGCATAGCAAGTATATTTCTTTAAAAAAATTTTATGATTGCTCTGGATTTTGCAATGTTCATTTTAAACTAAGCCAAGTCCACTTTCAAATAACACTATCCCACTTTATGTGTAGTGCAAGCATTTAATAACAGAATGTTGCCAATTTCTGGAATGTAGCATTAATTAATTCATTCATTCAACAAATGACTGTACAACACATTCTATGTGACGTAGTGTGCTAGTTTCTGAGGACACATTGGTGAGTAACACTGCCGCAGACTGCCCTCATGGGACTTATTCCGTGGGGAGACTGATGAATGAAATGATCACAAGGATAATAGGTTTCAAATGCTTAGTTTTATGAAGACCTAATAAATGGGTCTGTAGGCTATTCTGAGGGTGTGAGGGTAACTCTAGAATTTCCTCTTTTGGGGAACTTCTAATTTCATTGGGCATGTGTCTCTGTACACTGGCCTTCCTAAAGATGACAGAAAAAAAACTAGACATATACCTGGTCAAGGATTCTGAAAATCTTCATTTCTTCTTGAGGGATATGGGGAAGTGCAATCTGTCTTTTCTTCTGACAGCTTTATTTCCACTGCTCCTCCTTTCCATTTAGATAAAAACCAATTACTCTGGAACCCCTCTTCTTTTTTCTCTTCCACTTTCCCCTCAAGTCTGTAACAATAAGTAGTGGGAGGAGGGTGGTAGGGTAAGGCTTCCTTAATGGGAGTTGGACATGCCATTTTAGGTGGTTCCTTCTTCCTTCAACTAAAATCTACTTCACACTTGTTTTAAAGAATTTCCACGATTTCTATAGAGCATTTCCAACTTGGTAGCATGATAGAATAATCAGTTTAACCCAACTACAGGGACAGTACTACTGTATAATTGTTTTGTGTTAAAGTCACAAAAAGATCTTGAGAAGTAGCACATATCAATGTTCATAGTCACCTAGGAGTGTAAAAAATGCCATCTTTATTTATCTATATCTCACTTTATTCTGACTTTGAGCTTCTTTCTTGCCTAATGCAGAAAACTTAATCTCTTCACTGTAGGTCCTTGTCAAATTTAGGATTCTCTCTCCTTTATCCCCTTCTTTCCCCAAGTATTGGTGCTACACTGGATGGGAGCACCTGACATACTACTGTTGGCAGAGAAAGTGTGTTTGTTTTTTAATCTCCGTCTGTCTGTTTCTATTCTGGCGTCTTTGAGATGGCACTTGTCTCTTCTGACCCTTGAGCATGTCTTCCATACACTCTGGCATATATCCAGCCCAAGATGGTTCCGTCTTGAATTCTGTTGTTGGCTCTCTGCCTCACCGCACCCATGGAAGAGGTCTCACTTTGGTTTCCATCATCATGTCTGTGTGCATCCTCTGGACTGAGAGACAGAGCACCGAGGTAAGGAGAGTACGAGGGAACTAAAAACATAACAACATATACCTCACAGTATTATGACCAGGGTAACTTCTTGCTTAACCCTAGTGGCCAATAGAGTTTTTTGAAAAGGGCTTTGGCTTTATGGCTTAGGCTGATCTGTGTTCAAATAACATTTTGTTTGTTAGTTTTACCTTGGTGAGTTATTTATATCCTTGGGCATTATTTTTCCATCTATAAAATGGGTATAATTATGCATGCTTCAGTGAATAGTTATAAGTTTAAATGGAATTTTATTGATAAAATATCAGTATACTTCTTGGCCCACAGTAAACTTGAGTTCAGCTTCTACTCTGTAAAAATTATCTGTATAATCTCAATCAAGTTGTTTCTTCTCTCTGGTTTTCTCCTCCCTGGAATTTCTTCCTTGGTAAAGTCAAGTCCAGGGTAGAGGAAGGGTGGGTGTGATGAAAAAGAGAAAGGAGTTAAGCTAAGTGACATTTGAGAATCTTTCCATTTCTGAAGTTCTATGATTTTGAGCGAGGTCACTAGGAGTCAAGGGCATCTGGTTTGTTAAGAGGAGTGGAACTCAGAGCCAAGCTTACTGTGCACAGGCATGTGGCTCCCTGGCCCTGGGGATATCAGTAAAGGCCTTGGTGATGGTCTGGAGCTATAGAGTTCCCCCAGTGCTACCTGTTCACTCACAACCTTGGACAGGGAAACGGTGACTCGGCAAATGGAAAAATCAAAGATGCCATTTTTCAGGAACTCCCAGCCAATCTCTCCCCTCATTTCCTCCTTCAAACAGACCTTTGGGAAGCAATGGGCATCAGGCTTTATTACCATTCAGCTGCCACTTGTTGCTCACTTTCCACAAGTCTACTCTGTGTCACTTGGGTTCAACTTATATCAACGTTTCCTAAGAAACTAATTCAACCCAGTCACCGAGCTGAGACAGGAGACTTGCTTGGCAATGGTTAGCCTTAGGCAGGTGGAATAGAGCCAGGCAGAGCTTGTGAGAAATTTGTTCCTGAAGCTTGCTGGTTCTGTGGCCTTGGGGATGCTTCTTAACCTCCCTGATACTGTTTCCTCATTTGTAAATGGAGATATATCAAGTACCATGAAAGTACAATACGCAGAGTGCTGTGGCAAGGATCAAGTGAGATAATGGCGGGGGACATGGTAAACACTCAATGCATGGTATGATTCTTCTTAAGGATAAGGTTGCTATGGTGATGGTTGCAGCATCCTGAGTTGTAGCTGGGCTCTGGAGCCAGGGCCAGTCTCAGGGATCCTGCCCTCCTCACTGCAGTACTGAGGCTTGTTTACTCCTAGACTTTCCTACTAGGCCATCCCTGTGCCTTCCTTCCTCCCAAATCACAAGGTCTGGGAGAGCCTCCTCAGTTATATGGGTCATTTGCAGTCATCAAGATGATCCTATTCTTGAAAAAAAAAGCATACTATTATTTTTAATTTATTTTTTTATTGAAGTATAGTTGAATTACAATGTTGTGTTATTACTGCTGTACATCAAAGTGACTCAGTTATACATATATTCTTTTTCATATTCTTTTCCATTATGGTTTATTACAGGGTATTGAATATAGTTCCCTGTGCTATACAGTAGGACCTTGTTGTTTATCCATTCTGTATATACTAGTTTGCATCTGCTAATCCCAAACTCCCAATCCAACCCTCTCCCATTCTCCTCCCCCTTGGCAACCATCAGACTATTTTCTATGTCCCTGGTGAAAAAGAAGCATACTTTAAAATTGTCTGGGTGTCTATTGAATAGGTCAATATTTTCTTCACCAGGGATTTTTTTTTTGGTAACATCTTTATTGGAGTATAATT
Source organism: Balaenoptera ricei (assembly GCF_028023285.1). Taxonomy (NCBI): domain Eukaryota; kingdom Metazoa; phylum Chordata; class Mammalia; order Artiodactyla; family Balaenopteridae; genus Balaenoptera; species Balaenoptera ricei. The sequence continues at coordinate 44,839,288 of NC_082651.1, forward strand.
GCTTTACAATGGTGTGTTAGTTTCTGCTTTATAACAAAGTGAATCAGTTATACATATACATATATCCCCATATCCCCTCCCTCTTGCGTCTCCCTCCCATCCTCCCTATCCCACCCCTCTGGGTGGTCACAAAGCACTGAGCTGATCTCCCTGTGCCATGTGGCTGCTTCCCACTAGCTATCAGTTTTACATTTGGTAGTGTATATATGTCCATGCCACTCTCTCACTTCGTCCCAGCTTACCCTTCCCCCTCCCCGTGTCCTCAAGTCCATTCTCTAGTAGGTCTGCGTCTTTATTCCCATCTTGCCCCTAGGTTCCTCATTACCTTTTTTTTTTTTTTTTAGATTCCATATATATGTGTTAGCATACGGTATTTGTTTTTCTCTTTCTGACTCACTTCACTCTGTATGACAGACTCTAGGTCCATCCACCTCACTACAAATAACTCAGTTTTGTTTCTTTTTATGGCTGAGTAATATTCCATTGTATATATGTGCCACATCTTCTTTATCCATTCATCTTTCACCAGGGATTTTTAACCTTGTTTCCAAGGGCCACTAAGAACTTTAGGCTATCTAAGTCCATGAAGTGATTAGCAAAAATTTGATATGAAAGAGCACTTTTCTGAAGAGAGGTCAATGTTCTTCACAGGTTCTCAAAGGTAGCAGTGTCCCAGAAAAGGCTGAGGGTCTTTGTCCTTGAGGACATATCTGGTTTCCCTTATGATAAAAGTGAATACAGTCCATTAAAAATCACCCCTGTGGGGAGGACAGAACTCTAAGCAGATTGTGTTGTTTAGGTTCAGAGGCAGGAGGAAGACTGTTGAATAGCCGAAGTGTGTGTGGTTGGCCTCTCTTGTCCTTTAGGGTTACTGGACAGTCATTCTTTCACTCAGGAACAGTTGAGGTCTACCATGTTTCAAATGCAATTTATTCAGTGGTGACCGCCTAGGAGGGCATGGACAGGGCAGGAAAAGAGGTAATTATTTCATGGACTTTAGAACTGCAGGGAGCTTGGAAGTCACCTAGTCTAATACTCTCAAATGACACAAAGGAGGCTTGAAGGGGTAAAGGGACTTACCCAGTGAATCAATGGGAAGCTAGGGCTGGGATCTGACTCTCCTGAACTCCCCTGCCACCTTCCCTTCCTGAGCAAGTCCTTGTAATTATTAGCTCCTGTTTTCACACAGATCATAAGTGGTTGGATATTTGGGAGAATGTATAGAAGCTTTGAAGAAAACATAGGAAAACTGTAGAGATTCTGTGATAGCAGGTTGCTGGAACCTTGGTTTTAATCATTATAACTGAAACTACTGGAATTTAGAATTATGTTTTTTCCCCCATGATTAGACTTCCTAACCTGGTTTAGACAGTTAACAACTCAGACTTAAAAAACTCCCATTGTGTCTAACTATAAAAGCAATTTGGGTATATATAATAACTGGGAAATACAAAGAAAAAAAGATGAAAGAAAAAAAATCACCCATAACCTCATAACTTTTCATATCATGGAATATTAACTTCTGTTTTTGTCTTTATGTGTCTCTCTCTTCCTAGAATTCTCTCTCTCCTGTAGATTTGAGATCATATTGTATGTCAATTGCCTCGTATCCTGCTTTTTTATCACTATATGTCTTCCATGCTGTTTGAAAATCTTTACAAAACATGACATTTAATGGTCACTGATATGCCACTGCATGGCTGTACCCTGATCCCAGATTAATTTAAACTTGACCTGCGGCTGGACATGCACGTCCATGGATATCCTAAATAGTGCTGTGATGAACATCTCCACGCATAAATCTTTACTCATACCTCTTATTACTTCCTTGGGGTAGATAACTGGAAGTTGAGCTACTTGAGCAAGAGGCATGACCTTTTCCAAACCTCTTGATACCTACTGTCAAATTCAGAGACATTTTTAATGTGAAGAAAAGGTCAACGGAAAAGGCTCTCTTCAAACTTCTTTCATGGGGACGATTTATTGAACTTGCTGACCCAAACCAGATCTTTTTTTTATAACTTTAACACATCCAAAAACCTGATAATTACTAAAAAGAATCCCATGTCTTTGCTAGATGTTCTATGAGGTCATTTCCTGTTTATTCAAAAAGTAATTATTGGACACTTCCTGTGTGCTGAATACTGAGGGTAGTTGAGGATAAACAGACAAAGGGGGAAAATAATCCCCTAGATGATGATGTGTTTGATGCTAATTCTGAGTGGGAATTTTGGCTTCCAGGCATCAGCTACAGTATGAGTGAGGGTTCAGAGGCTGTTAGTATGAATTACTGTATTTATTTACACAGTTTAATTCTTTGAGTATTTTCACATTTTCTCTGATCTTCCCTCAATTTTGAAGAAGTTATATAACTCTTCTTCCTTTGACAAGATTTTCCCTGTTGAAGGACTGCTTGCTGGGTATAGTATGGAAATATTTAGTTTAGTAAGAGGTATTACTCAATCTCAGTCATGTCTCCATCTGCTTTTACCAAGAGCACAGAAGTTCTAGAAGGGAGAATGTTACACTACTGGGTATAATACTTCGGTCTCTTGCATTCACTTTGTTCCCTACAGTAAGTCAGGAAGCATCCAGTAAATAGTCCTTTCCTCATCCTATGCACCCTACTGTCCCTTCCCCCATCCTCTCTCTTCCCATCTAACGGCACATCTATGACTTGGATGGAAAGGAGGAAATTATCCACATAAACATGACAGCTATAACAGTAGCGATAGAAAATATCTATAACATGATAGCTGGATGAACAACAAACTTTTCTTCTTTTGGATAACACCAGCCACAATATACATTTACTAAGGTTTATGTCTTCATACTGTTATTGTCTGAGACTAAGAATACCAGGGAAAAAACAAAGACCAGCCTGGACCATCATTTTCAGAAATGATTGAACCCACTTAGCATGGAAGCTCAGGGCGATGGTCCAGTGAGTGGTGTTCGGATGAAATCAACCTCCTTCCTTGAGGTTAGACATCTAGCCCAGGCTGTAAAACCTAATGTCTGTCAGAGAGAGGCACAAGCTTTTATTTTTTATTATTATTATTTTTTAGTTTGCTTACCTAAGGAGAAAGAAAGCATGTGTCTTTGATTTCTCTCTCTGCGGATCCTTTTGCTAGAGTCCCAGTTTCACTGAATACTTAGCATGCTTTTGCTCTAAAAGCAGTAACTTGTTTGAATAAGGGCTAATTTTTCAACATGTAGACAAATATTTGAATAACTGGTGGAAATAATAAATTACCAGCATAAAGTGATTTCATTGCTCTTAAAAGCCAAAAAACGCTCTTGGGAATTTCACGGAAATGACTCCATTTTCCTCTCACTCCCGTGGTAGCCATTTGATCTTACTCTGGGGTAGACCAGGGTGCAAGTTGATTTTTAATAAGTGAGTACCTGCATATTTTCTCTGGGAAAACAAGTGAAGGAGCGAATACTGGGGGGAAAACAACCAAGCTCTAAAGACAATGATCATGTCCTTGATGCTCTGCCTAACTTTTCAGTTCTTGTCTTCAAATGAAACTTGCTTATAGGAATTCCTTGAAAGACTATGTTGTTCTTTCTGAGGAGTTTAATGAGTGCTCATTATATCGACCATTTGCACTTTCCTGTTTCTCAGATTCCAACAGCGTAATCCAATTATGGATTGTGGGTCTGGTTGGAGAACAATCTGACTAGGGAATTCAGATTGTGAGCCACATCGGGTTTTGGGAGAGACAACTATTGCTGGATCCAGGATGGTGTTCAGAATGGGACCTCTAGGGACCCGATTTCATCTTGATCTAGCCCACACCACCTTCAGAATCACTATCACCAGGATAATGATTTAACCATTCTTTGCTTAAGCTCTCTGGGTCTCCTTGGCTTCATAGGGTAACAGAGGGGATTAAATAAGATAATGCATGTGAAGTACTTGGCATCTAGCAATGTCTTAATATGTGTTAACCAATACTATCACATTGAAGAAACAAAAATGATAATTTTCTTGTTTCAGGATTGGTAGAATAGCACTCATAGACAGAAGCAATACATTTGTAATCCAGGTGTGGCTTTTTCTCTAACCTCACACACGTGCAAACCACTCCTTACACACATTACTGAGTTTTCTTTCTCTGATGCATGGAACTTTTCACCATGATGCCTCTAGAGTAGGTTAAGAAGTTTATATTCCCTTTTAAGATGTTTTCCTTTTATCTGCCCAGTGATAATCGTTTCCTGTACTCTATCTGTGACATCATATTCAAAATATGTTAGTGCCTAGTTTTTCTGGCTTCAAGCCAACATAGCTGGCCTGTAGTTTCTGAAATCAAAACATAGATTTTACAGAAGCATACTGAAAGTTGGACATGAGTTGTGTTAAATACAGTAAACAAAACTGGGCATCCTAAAACACACACCATCCCTCCAAAGACCTTCCTGTACTCAGGATGAAGCCCAAGTTCTCTTGCACTTTCTAGCATTGATTCTTTTTTGAGTGGCACTTAAACCTACCTTTCCAAACCTATCACATTGTTTCACCTGGGGTCTCTGGACCTTACCTACCATTGGACTTCATGGGTCCTTCCCAATGCCTGTATTTAAATGTAAACTGTTGCCAGTCTGGGTTTTTTTTTTTTTAGAAGACTGTCTTTGGATTTCATCAGATTCCCAAAGTGGTCTTTGACCTAAAAAAGGTTCAAAATCTTTGTTTTTCTGGAACCTTCTCTTTAGTTTTCCCATACTGGCTGCCCACTGTGGCCTGCAGAAACATGCTGGTCTCTTCTTCAATAAGTGGTGCTGGGAAAACTGGACAGCTACATGTAAAAGAATGAAATTAGAACACTTCCTAACACCATACACAAAAATAAACTCAAAATGGATTAAAGACCTAAATGTAAGGCCAGACACTCTAAAACTCTTAGAGGAAAACATAGGAAGAAACCTCTTTGACATAAATCACAGCAAGATCCTTTTTGACCCACCTCCTAGAGAAATGGAAATAAAAACAAAAATAAACAAATGGGAATGAAACGTAAAAGCTTTTGCACAACAAAGGAAACCATAAACAAGATGAAAAGACAACCCTCAGAATGGGAGAAAATATTTGCAAACGAAGCAACTGACAAAAGATTAATCCCCCAAATATACAAGCAGCTCATGCAGCTCAATATCAAAAAAAAAAAAAACAACCCAATCCAAAAATGGGCAGAACATCTAAATAGAAATTTCTGCAAAGAAGATATACAGATTGCCAAAAAACACGTGAAAGGATGCTCAACATCACTAATCATTAGAGAAATGCAAATCAAAACTACAATGAGGTATCACCTTACGCTGGTCAGAATGGCCATCATCAAAAAATCTACAAACAATAAATGCTGGAGAGGGTGTGGAGAAAAGGGAACCCTCTTGCACTGTTGGTGGGAATGTAAATTGATACAGCCACTATGGAGAACAGTATGGAGGTTCCTTTAAAAATAGAACTACCATATGACCCAACAATCCCACTACTGGGCATATACCCTGAGAAAACCCTAATTCAAAAAGAGTCATGTACCACAATGTTCACTGCAACTCTATTTACAATAGCCAGGACATGGAAGCAACCTAAGTGTCCATCGACAGATGAATGGATAAAGAAAATGTTGCACATATATACAATGGACTAGCCATAAAAAGAAACAAAATTGAGTTATTTGTAGTGAGGTGGATGGACCTAGATTCTGTCATACAGAGTGAAGTAAGTCAGAGAGAGAAAAACAAATAATGTATGCTAACACATATATATGGAATCTTAAAAAAAAAATGGTTCTGAAGAACCTAGGAGCAGGACAAGAATAAAGATGCAGACGTAGAGAATGGACTTGAGGACACGGGGAGGGGGAAGGGTAAGCTAGGACGAAGTGAGAGAGTGGCATGGACATATATACACTACCAAATGTGAAATAGATAGCTAGTGGGAAGCAGCTGCATAGCACAGGGAGATCAGCTCGGTGCTTTGTGACCACCTAGCGGGGTGGGATAGGGAGGGTGCAAGGGAGAGGATATGGGGATATATGTATGCATATAGCTGATTCACTTTGTTATACAGCAGAAACTAACACAACATAATAAAGCAATTATACTCCAATAAAGATGTTACAAAGAAAAAAAAAGAGAAACATGCTGGTATCTACCCCCGGGATCTTTTCTCACAATATTTAACATTTCCTGCTTCCTGAAATGCCCTTCCCTCCTGCTACATCAGTGTTTTACACCATATTTTGCTCTGTTACCACCTCCAAAACTTGTGGTTTGTTCTCAGATCACCTGAATAATGATCTCGCTAATATTTCCCTTCAAACCAACTATCTTATTTACTTAAATATATTTTAAAAGGGAACTAGTGGATGGATAATAAAAAGAGAGGAGTATGAAAGTTGGAGAAGACCATGGCCTCAGAGAAAAATATTTCCATCACAGCAGAAATATAAGCCAGGGACTGGTGATATCAGAGCAGGGGAGAGAGAATTGGGTCTCGGGGGGCAATCCCCCTCCAGGGGCTGAGAACAAGAGCCATCTGGAAAACAGTGGAAATCGGGAATGGGCAGCCAGAAATGGAGATTCTGGCTGCCCTGTGGGAAAGGAGATAGTATGTGGGAGAGCAAATGGGCACAGGGTGAGAGTGGGAAGGAGTGAGAGCTGGGGTATAGAGGTTCTGAGATGGATGCTGGGTTTGGGGTGAAAAATGGTGCAAAGTGTGAGGCTGTACATGAGAAAAAGGCACTTTGGAAACAGAAAAAAGATGGAAGCAGAAGAGGGGTAAATGGGGGATGAGTGAGAGTTCAGCTTATGGGGGCTGCATTTTCTAGAAGAGGGTGTGGAGAGGGAAGGCAGGATGTCCCAAAAGGGGGGCTTGAGGGGCTGGCGGAGAGACCCCGAAATGGGCAGAGGCAGTGTGTGTGTGTGTGTCTCATGGAGAGGGGCGTGTGAAGAGTGATAAACGGAGACCATTTTCTTAATTTGGCAAACAACTACCTTAATGGTCTGTTCTTAAGTCTGGTACAGAAATCTGAAATGCCAATCCCAACACTGGCAGAGAGAGATGAACAGTCTACAAACAGTGCTTGAAAGTACCACTGAGTGGGTCAGATAGTGAAGAGGTACTCAAGCTGCTCTGGCAGTCTCTAGTAGGTTAGGGCTATGGTTCTCAAACCACTGGGGGCATAGGAATCCCTGGGAGGTCTTGCTACAACCAAGATTCTCAGTCAGCAGGTCTGGTGTGAGGCCCAGAAATTTGCATTTCTCACAAGACCCCCAAGTGATGTTAATGCTGCCGGTTGGGGACCACAGTTTGAGAACCACTTGGCCAGCAAAACCGTTCCATGCCTTTTAGAGATTGATTCAAGTGCTCTTAAGTTTCTTTTGAGCCATAAATCCCTGGGAGAGAAAATGAAGTAAGTGAACATGCTCTTTTAACTCTGAACGTACAGACGAATATAAAACGTTTGAAATGTGTCATGGAAACATTTCAAATTGCGATTGATTCTTATCAATGTAATAGTTCCATAAAGAAAAGAGTCATGTTTTCAGGCCCCGCCTCTTGGTTTCCTGCTTTAATGTGGATTCTTAGCTTTGCTTTCCTGTGATGAGCTATCCTTTCAGATTTAGTCGATGGCAGCCCCCTATGGCACGGGGGAAGGGGAGAGTCAGGAAGATTTTCTTTCGCTGGCTGTCTTGGAAAGGCGGGGTGGCCAATGGCGAAGGAGGAGTTTTTGCTGTTTCAGAGCCAGGATGCTCTTCTGCCCTGGTGACCCTACCATGGGGTATCTTCCCTCTGCAGCCTCCAGCCTCAAGGCTCTCTGCCCACCATTGCAGCTCCTTTTCCCTGGTTTAGGTCTGAATTTAGAGCGGTGGGAGGACACTTTTGGGAAGGGAAGGGCACATTTCCAGTGCTCAAAAAGAACAGCTTTAACTGCGTCAGAAACCGCTACATCTCCTTGAGCTTTTCTCATGATAAATCCACACGAGACACCCACCGTGATAGATGCTGGCAGGGTAAACAAAAAGCTTTTAAATATTAGCATCAGTTTCACATTTTTCCTTGTTCAGATGGGACAGAGTTGTCCTTGCTCTTGATAAAGGATTCCAGGAATTGAGGCAGTGATTAAGAGAGCTGTGTAATCATGAGAAGGGAAACAGTCCAATCAGTAACTAATAAAAACAAACAACAGGAAGGATGATGGATACTGACTTCTTAGCACTCCTAGTTTTCAGCCATCAGCAACAACTTGGGGATGTTGGTTGCTGTAGCTGCCCATATTTGATGTTTTTCTCTGTAGAAACGGTAAAAAAGAGATGAATAGGGCAAATCAGAATGAGAGACTGAGTTCTCAGGTATAGAACTGCCAGATAAGCTACTGGATGCCCAGTTACATTTGAATTTCAGGTTGACAGTGAATAATTTGCTGTATGGGACATACCCACTTCTGAACTTCAAATTTAGCTGGATATCTTGTATTTTTGTTGGCTGAATCTGGCAACTCTACTCAAGGGAAACTTTTCTGTTTGGGGAGCAGCCTCAGTGTTACCGAGTTACCACTTGTCCTGCCATCCAGAATGTTGAAATTCTCTTTAAGTAGAAAGATGCAAATTCACAAGTGTTCTTTATGAGTTCATCTCAGTCTTAAGAATTTAAATTCACGATCTTAGAAAAGGAAAAAATAAAATCAGGGCTGGTATTGACAGAAAGCCAAAAGTGACTCTCTCTGCCCTTTCTAAGGCAGTCAGCTGATGTTGTCAGTTGGCCATAAACTGTAACAGTGAATAACAGATGGGCCATCTTTGTGTTATCTGTACCGTATTCAACACCTCTTTGAACAATAATTATAATCTGTTGGGAGGAAATATCAATTTAAAGGTCAAGTGCTTTCATAAAAAATGGTGATTATTCAGTATTTCCTACTTTGAACCAAAGCACACACCAGGATTCATTGTATCACTATCTTTTGTACAGCACATATATGCTGAAAAATGGATCTCTTAATTATATGATTATCTGTCTTCAGGGAGGCTATGTGAACATGAATGGGAGCTGTCAAGAGAGGTACATTGCTTTACTTGTGATTCTTAATCTATATCTGCAGTCATTACAGGTTAGAATTTGACTTTTAAAACAAATATCTAAAATATAAATTATTTTTACAATGCAAAGTGGGCACTTAGGTGTAAAGCAGCTCCATGAGCTGAAAAAATGGACATGTTGTGTGAGTGGAACTCCAGGCTAACATCATTTCTTTTTCCTTCCTCTGATTTTAAGTGAGGAGTCAGTCTAGAAGGAGGACAGGAGAAGACCCCACCTCCTAATTAACTCAGGGGAAATGGTTGGAAAGGCCATGCAGTTAACCTTTCTAATTGCATCGCCAATTACAATAATAGAAAGGAAGGCCGCTTAGCAGTGAATCGGAATTCTGGGAAAATCTCATGGAGATTCCAGGCACCATGGAAGCCAAAAGACTGGAGAAGTTGAGCATATGCCGCCAAACTCCATTAATCTCTTTGTGTGTTTTCCTTAGTCCTCCAGGGTTCATTTTGGAGAGGGGGTTCAGCGTATAGGAGAGAATGAAGATAGTAATGCTGGCAGAAGCTAAAACCAGCAGGGAAGCTGGGTTCAGTTGCAGCAGCACAGGAGGTAGACGGTTAAGGTCTTTCTTCTGAAGGTGCAACTAGGTGCAAGCAATTCCAAATGACACCCTTGGCAAACGATTCCAATGGCCTCCCAATCTTGGGGCTAGTTAGGCTTTAATTCTATATTTTTTGACAAGCAAATATGTAGTTGCAAGGGACAGAAAAAGAGGAGCAAAACCCTGAACAACTTTGTTGAGGTTACGTCTCCCGACCAAAGGATTCCAACCGGATGCTCAGTCCTGAAGTTCACTGCATCTGCTTCCAAGGGCACCTAATGACTTTAACCTCAGGTTCAGTATCAGTTCTTTTTTTTTTTTTTTTTTTCCTTCCTATGCATTTATTTTTTATTTATTTATTGTTATTTTTTAACATCTTTATTGGGTATAATTGTTAAATATACTCTTTAATTATAAAGAGTATAATTAGGGCTTCCCTGGTGGCGCAGTGGTTGAGAATCTGCCTGCCAATGCAGGGGACACGGGTTCGAGCCCTGGTCTGGGAGGATCCCACATGCCGCGGAGCAACTGGGCCCGTGAGCCATAATTGCTGAGCCTGCGCGTCTGGAGCCTGTGCTCCGCAACAAGAGAGGCCGCGATAGTGAGAGGCCCGCGCACCGCGATGAAGAGTGGCCCCCGCTCGCCGCAACTAGAGAAAGCCCTAGCACAGAAACGAAGACCCAACACCGCCATAAATAAATAAATAAATAAATAAATAATTAAAAAAAAAAAAGAGCATAATTATACTCTTTATTGGAGTATAATTGCTTTACAATGGTGTGTTAGTTTCTGCTTTATAACAAAGTGAATCAGTTATACATATACATATGTCCCCATGTCTCTTCCCTCTTGCAACTCCCTCCCTCCCACCCTCCATATCCCACCCCTCTAGGTGGTCACAAAGCATAACACAGGGAAATCAGCTCTGTGCTCAGTATCAGTTCTTAATAGGTAACACCAGTTTCCATCCCGTTCTTGTTGATGGAATGAAAATAATATATGCCTGTGTTCCTCTATGTCAAATGAATCAATTCCCTATCTCCATGAACTTGTTTACAAATGCAACATTTTTGGAGAAGGAAAATTTGCCAAGAAGCAGGAAAGTCTCCTTACAGAGCGGAAACAATTTTTACGATCCAAGGATGAGCACCAAAGACACTAGAATAATTCATTCTATGAAGATTGCCAAGAAAACCTTGTTTTGAAATCCCCACGCCCGTGATGACGTCATGCTAGGTGAGGCATCCACCTTTGGAAACAATACGTAGACGTTTGTTCTTGAACCCTGCCGCCTGGTTTCAAAGGGCTTTTTACTTTTTTGCCTCTCCTGGTTCTGAGTGGCTGCAACACATGGTAAATCTTTAACTTCAAGTGTCCTTGTGTGGTGACCAACTAAAATATTAGCAAAATAAATGTTTTATGGGAAAGTGTTGGCAGGAGCCCCAACAGAAACAGGTGGTATTGGGTTATTTCAATATAATGTAATGATACAGCCAGGTTTCCATCTGGACAGCATGTGGTTGGGTCTGTTCAGAGAGTATCAGAGAGAGTGAATATGCAATGGAGAGAGCCAGCCATGCACAAGTGTGCAGCTAGATGGCTACTTTACAAAATAATAGTCTGGGTTTCGGGTCCTCTGGGTTAAATATTTTTACTGTCAAAATCTGAATTTCTTCATAAAATATTAAAGGCGAAGCAAACCTCTGACATGCAATCCAGAGCCATGTAATTATAAGGCAGTTCCTGGAAACCAGAGAGCGTGCATTAAAGCGAGGCGTTTATTATCAAGGAGTTCATTACCCTTGGAAGTGAAGACATGTTTGAGAGGGAGCCTCAGAACAGAGAAGCTTTTTAGCAAGGCTTCCTAGGCTATGAAAATGAAGCTCAGCCTTGTTGGTAAGAATACAATGAGAAAATAAAGAGAGAATGGGATTAGTTGACTGTAAGGGCCTGATTGTGATCCAAAGCTAAAGAGATACATCCTTAATTTACCACCAGGGAAGAGTCTTTCTCCCTCTTCCATAAAATTTCTGCTTCAGGCATTTCAAAATACATGGAATTAGGAACATTTGGAACATTTGGTTTTGCACTCAGCTCTCCTCACTGTATGTTTATGCTAAGCTTGATAATAAACTCTTGGCTCAGTAACTCCCTCTATGTATCCCAGAGAGAGGCATCAAATTATGGCTATGGGCAGAGGTAGATCCTCTTCAGAGGCAGAGAGACCTCACTCCATGGCTCTCTCAACTGGAGCCAGAGGAAGAAGATGGGAATATGCACAGAGGGAGTAAGCAATTTGGAAGTGGTTTGCAATCTCCTTGGTGCTGACTGGAGGACTCAGGAAGTCATGGGCACCATCTGCCAAAATGAAGGAGCCACTTGGACCCCAGGATACTTGGCCAGAAAGACCTGGCTTCTAGAGAATTCTTTGTAGGCGTTAATTGACAGTGCGGTAGACATTGAGACATTGAAAGCAAAGGCAATCGAAGGCTGATAGATAAAAGTGATGAAGCAGGGAAGGCTCAGAAAGAAGAGATAATGAAGTCAAGCACTTAATTATAATGCCTTCATGCCACTGGTACCCAGAGGGGAAATGCATTCAGGACGCTCTTGCCTGTTAGTCAGAGAGTGGGCTGTTCTACATCATCTGATGTATTTTTCTAGGTTAGCAGAGAGAGAGACAGAAGAGATGGTGTGATGAGAGGCCTGGAAGCCACGGAGTCTGATTCTTTTACTGTTCCTCTTGTGGGGCTGGACAGAGGCTAAGGAGAGAATGGAACCCTAGAGGATAAGACAAGTTATGTACTGTGGGCCCTAGGTTACCTGGGAAAGTGATGTTCTCCATCTGGAGCAGACCTGACATGATGCGATAAAGACGTATCTCAGTTCTTCTTTCCAAAATGCGTTGGGACCCTCTTGTATGCACCATAGGACTTTGGCTCCCGTGGGGTTCTAGAAGGTGGTGGCAGGCATAGTCCTCCTTGTTGAGGAATTTATGATCTAATGAGGGAGAGTGCACACGCAGCGGGGAACTGGAATTTGAGCCACCCTAGGGCAGAGGCTCTATCTTCATTTTATGTTTCATCATATGGCATATAGTAGATGCTAAAATAAATGCTAAACTGAACTAGACTAGAAGACAGGTGATGGGGTTGGACAGGTATTTGTATGGCCTAGAAGTATATTTTGACCTCTTTGGTGAGTCTCAATTTCTCATGTGTGGAATGAAGGGTCAGATGATTGGACCAATCTCCCTTCCAGCTCTCAAATCCTAGGACCTTAACTCAGAGAATATATACAGAAGTGCCAATGATTATAGGTAACAACGCCTACCATTCATGAGTATCTTTATGTTAGGGGATTTAATCCTCACCACAACTCTGTGAGGTTAGAGCTTTATCTCCATCTTTTATAGATGGGCAAACTCATTCTCTTGTTCAAGTTCACACAGCAGGTGAGTGTTGGAATTGGGATTCTTCAAACTCAGCTATGTTTGACTCCAAATACTGAGTTCTTTCCACCATACATCAAGCTGCCTCCCACCGCCATGCTAAGGAAATATCAGAATGAATGTAATGATTTAAGAGAGGGGTGGGGAACTTCATTACCAAGATCTGATTTATGCCTCAGATTTAAGTGCTTGGCTCTTTAGTAGCCAGGTAGGGGTTTTTTAGTCTTTAGAAATCATCCGAGATCAAGACAGTTGACCGAATTAATTGCACAACCATTGAAAACTCTCTGAGTATCTTACCCTGGAGTTCTCTCCCCCACTTCCCTTTTCTCCTGGATTCCAAACTATCCAGCTCTTCAAGTATAATGACCTGAGTTGTTCCTTAAGGAAAAATAAATCCTATAAGCCATGGAGGGAAGCGAGTGTTCTGTTCCGAGTTAGGGAGAAGAAGAGCTGGAGCAGAGCCTGTGTTTTGCAGGTGGGAAGGTGTTGACCTGTGGTTGGGAATCCCTCCTGCTCTGCTGTTGGCCTGTGGTGGTTTATTCTGATAGGCAGGAGGAGAAAGGGAGGCCAGGAGCTTTGTGAACAAATGCAGTGAGTCTGGCTCCTCTTGAATTGTCACTGGGCTCTACATGGCGTGGTTGAAGTGAGGAAGGTTGCTTCAGGCTGTTGGGGAAATTGCCCAAACTATTCTTCAATGTTGTGGTGACAACAAATCAGATGCAGATGTAGAATTTGGGTGGTCATTCCAAGATCTTGTTGAAAATGTTGCTGCTGCCTAATATTTATTGAGCACTTAATATGTGCAAGGTCCTGTGCTAAGTGCTTTGCAATGGAGAAAACTGAAGCTTAAAAAGGTTGGGGAACTGGCGTGAGATCTTAGGGGGTAGGAGGCGTGAACTCAAACCAGGTGTGTCTGACTCCAAAACCCAAGCTCTTAATCATTATGCTAAAATTAAAGCCCCAATACAGTGCTGTATAAATAAAGTAGTGAATGCGTGTCTATCAGTGGGATAAGTTGGGGCTTGTGGATAACCATTTAGAATGGAGCAGAAGGGCCTTTCCTTTCATTGTGGCAAAATAAATTTCAGATGGATTAAATGTGTAGGCTAAAAGCAAACCGATAAATGTAATGGGAGAAAAAGATGGTGAATATAATAAATGATGACATGAGGCAGAGGAAAACTTTATAAAAACAACTTTTATAAAAGATAAAAAGGATATGTGGCTACAAAAACCTTCCAACATTTCTATATATGAAAACCGTGAGGAGAGTTAAAAGACAAACAACTGGGAAAAACACATGCATATTCTTTATGTCGGCTAAAAGGTGCATATTCTTACTAAACTGATGTGTACCACAGTCTTACCAACCAAATAAAGAGACAAATACTTCTTCCTCTAATAGAAACACGAGTAAAGACCACAAATAAATAATTCACAAAGAAGAAATACAAATGGACAATGTGCAAATGAATAGTGAGAGTTCAGCCTCACTAGCAATAAAAAATTAAATTTTAATTGATATGCCTTTAAAAAATTGTCACAGAGAGAGAAAAAATAATAAACCTTGTGAGGACATAGGGAGATTGCCCCTACTTTGGGATGATTTCCTATATTAATGGTGGGGTGTGATTGGTACAATTTCTCTACAGGGCACTTTGACAACATGTATCAACGTTTTAAATTTGTTCACATCCTTTGTCTCAATCATTTTACATCTAGCAATTTGCCCCAGAAAAAATCATACTGAATGTGAACAATGACTTACCTCTAAGGACAGGCATTGAAGCAATGTTTCTAATGGTAAGAAAATTAGAAATAATCTGAATATTCAATAAGAGAAGCTGGGTGAAAGTAAAATTTTTAACTTTCATTTAAATGGTAAGAAATATGCTAGAATATTATCCAGTCACTCAAAATAACTTTGTAGAAGAACATTTAATGCCACAGAAAAATGTTCAGTATGTATTCCTTGGGGAAAAAAGGGCTACAGAGCGGCATACATTAAAAAAAAAATCACACATGTTTATACCTTTTCTAAAATGACTGGAAAAAGAAACACTAAAATGTTAATATGGTCTATCTCTCTGATCAAGGGCATATATATATATATATATATATATATATATATATATATATATGGATATATATATGGATATAAAATCTTTGGTGTGTTTTCTTATAATTTTCAAATATTTTATAAGTATTTTTTGTAATCGAGAACAAAATAGTATTAAAAAGCCTATTTTTGATATAATTTACTAAGACATGGTGTGTTTGTGTATGGGGGAGCGCTAAGGATCAAGTGCTACAAAATTCATCCTCTGAAATATTGTTGCCATTTCTGAGCATATTATTATAGTTTTGGGAAACCTAATACGTTCTAAGGAGCATGAAGACGCACATAGAGGAAATTCTACTTTGAGATTTCCAGGTAAAGGCAGGGAGCTATTAATTTACTGAACACATGAGTGTAAAAAACTGGAGAAGATGTTAATTTGACCCAGAAGTGGATCCACCCCCAGAAGCAGAGGTGGCCCAGACTCTCCAGGTCTTCCAGTGCATATTAGACTGAGATCTGGATTCTCTTATATTCACATTTTCAGGTTCTAAGTCCCCCTCCATCCTATTTAATCACATAGAGGAAATTTAGGACTGGAGTTGGGTAATTAATATGTGCATGTGTGTGTCTGTGGGCGATGGAGGGGGTAGGTGAGAGTCTATGGGGGTGCCCAGTCCCAGGAGAGGGGACAGAGAAGGGACAGGCCTGTAGTCATTACGATGGACCTTCGTGCTGAGTAGCAATTTGTACGCATTTGATAGCCCAAATGGGGTGTGTGTGTGTATGTGTGTGGGTGTGAATGTACGTGAGGAGGTGGGCATTGTAAGATTTTTGTTTGGTATTTTTGCGCTGAAGGCTACTGTTTTTATTAGTTAAGGCTCTAATTTGGGTTGAACTGATCAGCTCTGTTGATCAATTTTTCAAAGGAGTTTAATTAACTACTTAATGAAAAAATCTACTTGGCTGTGCAAATTCATGCCTTGTTAAATTCCGGCCAGAGACTGTGGAAGGTGGGACTTGGATCTTCTTGCTAGGGGTCTACTGGTCCCACTAATCACCTTTTGGTCGTCTAGATGTAGGAAGTGGAATTCTGGATCACTGACCCCTAAATTCAGAACCTGGAGCTTTCAGGGCGTGCTCTAGATGTCAAACAGAATGTTTACCTGTTACCTTGGTTGGGGAAAGAATTAGTAGCCAGCTGGTAGTTCATTTAATACAGTCTTGTATTATCATTGGAGAATTCAGAGCAGCTAATGGTCTCCTTTGCCTCTTTCTCCAGCCATGTGTTTTTCTAGCAGTGTCTTTATTTTGTGTTTGTATTCCTTTGCACTTTTCTCTGTTATATACCAGTCTGTGTTCAGATGAACCATTTTCTCTAATCAAATAAAGGTAATGTAAATTTTATGTCTACTTTTCTAGATATGAACAATTTGACCCAGCTATTACATTTGCTCAGGTTAAAAAAGTTATTCTTTTATAATTTTATAAAGATTTTAAATAACACCAGGACAGAAATAGGGAACCAGCCTATTTGCCCTCTTGAAGGTTGCTGAACAGTCAATTTCCACCTGTTAAGTGTCAGTCAATCCATGTTATATCCATGGATTATATTGTTGATATACTATATCAGCAATATAACATAAGCAAATTTAAGACAACATGGAAATGTTCATGGACGGGTATTGAATAACTCATTAAAGTTCAGATGGATTCTGTCTTTATTTCTCTCTCTCTCTACTTTAGTTTCCTAAAGTGTGATATGGTGAAGGAAACTAACGAGGATTTGGATTTCTTTGGATTTATATATTTCTCCAGTGCTGAATAGCTATTTTTTCAAGTCAGGCCATCTCTGTTGCCTCTCCATGGGAGTGAGAAATGGGGCAGTATATTCAATTTCGTTGCCAAGACCCATTGCCCCACACCAAGGGGTCGCAGAGCGGTTTGGAAGCTTGCTGCTCTGGGTTGAAAAATGCACGCCCCTTCTGCTAGATAAATCAATGTGTGATGGCCTCAAATCAAATGCCTTCGTTTCAAAGTGACTGGCCTTTGCTTTAGATCTATCAGGAGGAGAGAAAGTCTAGAGGATTGGAGAAAATCCAAACCGGTTCATCAGCCCTTAATGTTTTCAGGAATGTTTTATTTTGCTGCAGTGTCTAGTAGAGAGTTTCAGGCTGCCTTGGTGAGGGAGGAAAAGCAGAGCTGGTGACTGGTGACTTCATAAGCTTCAGAACGTGGAGCCAATTAAGCTAGAAATCTTGAGGAAGGTGTGCCTTTGGGGTGTTTATGACAATCTAGAGTATTATGAAATTAAATAAATCCTTCTCTTTGGAAGGAACATCCACATTTACAGCCATCTATGAGAAACATACTGTTTTATTAAGAACTTTGGGTTGGAAAATGCTCATCTCTTTGCATTTCCAGCACAGATCTGGAACACTGTTCTTCCAGGGTCTTTTGGGAGTGAGGAAAGTCTGTTTAGGACATGCACAAAAATGCAAAAATGAATTGCATTCATTTACTATGCTATTAGTAACA
The DNA here is from genome assembly GCF_028023285.1 of Balaenoptera ricei. Lineage (NCBI taxonomy): Eukaryota > Metazoa > Chordata > Mammalia > Artiodactyla > Balaenopteridae > Balaenoptera > Balaenoptera ricei. The sequence continues at coordinate 44,856,992 of NC_082651.1, forward strand.
TAGATTGGAAACAACACTAGCTTATATAAGTTATGAGTTTTTTCTCTCATGGGTAATAGACGAAGAGACAAGCAGTCTACGCTAATACGGTGACCCCATGGTGTCATCAGGGTCCCAGGTCTTTCCATCTTCCTGTTCCTCCATCCTTAGCATATGGCTTTCGTCTGCAGGGCTGCCTCATGGTCCAATATAGCTTCTGGATTGCGGTCTTCATCTTTTCCACACCTAGGTGAGGAGTGAAGGGCAAAAGGGGGAGATGCCAGCTGTGTGTCCCTCCCTCAGGGAGGTTTTCTGGAACTCCCCTTCAACCATGTCCATCTGCATATCATTGGCCACTCCCACTTGCAAGGGCATATTTTAGCTTAAGATCTGCAACTGGATTCTTTTACTGAGGAAGAAGGAAGAAAGTACACTAACCGGACAACTGTCTGTGGGCCACAGCAGGAGCTTCTGAGCAAGCCGGTGTGAGGTCTTTCCTGTGTGAAGTCTTTCCAAAGGCTTTAGCACCCTTTCTCCATACATTCAGAGCCTCTCAGCATCCTGTGTTTGTAGACAAGGAAATGAACTGGTTCACCTATAATATACATAGACCTCAGAGAGGTTCACCAATTTGCTATGGGATACAGAGCAATCTAAAGAGGTGGAGAAATTGGCCCCGGATCCTGGAAGTTGACATCAAAGGCAAGAGTGTAAAAGCACAATTTGAAATATTGTCACTGGTGTCACCAGTTCACCAAGGACAACAGGATGTGGATATGATTAACTCTCAGTCTCCAATTTATCCACAGCAGAGGAATTCTCATAGTAATAGTCACCTTCTTCTGTGCACTTAATATAGGCCAGGTGTTATCCATCCATTATGTCTAATCCTCATATGACCCTGCACAGGAGGCACCGATATCCCAACTTTTCAGCTAGGGAAACAGGAAATCAGAGGGGTTATATCACTTATTCAAGTCACACAGTTAGTAAGAGCTGGAGTAGAGATTTGGACACACATCTCTGACAACAAATCCGTGTTCCTCTCCTCTGCTGCATGCTGGCGATTGGATACTGGTTTAGGAACAACATCGAGGTCCTATAGAAAGAGATTTGAGGGGCTTGTTCTCATGATGGGAAGCGGTACTTTGGATGGTGTGAAGTTTCCCTGCTCCTGTTCCATGGCAACTGTTCACTCACCATTCTGCATGCATCCCAGGCCCCCCGCTGGGTGCTCAGAACAGCGGGCTCCCGGCCCCTTCTTTTCCTCATTGGGTCATATTGCATGCCACCCTCCTCCCCCGTGCGCCACTCTGGAGAGGCGAAAGGCATCATAAAAGCAATCAGTATATTCTCATATTTTTTCTTGATGTAAAAAGATGAAGTCATGGCATACGGTCAGATTGCCAGCACTGTTAATAATAAACCTCACATAATTAAGCACTGATTTATTCCTTTATATAAGTGAAACAAATTGCTTTAACTGCCTTTGCTCGAGACCATCCAGTCAGATGGATTATGTATAGGAAGTGGAAACTAAAAATTATGGGCGCTCATATTTCACTCTGGTGGAGGTTTATTGGAGGTACAATTAGAACCCTAACTAAATGTGTCCTGTGTTCCCTTTGATGGAGAGATCAGATATTAATCTGGCGATATGACTAATTCTCAACACAGCTGCTCTCCTTGCTCTGATATTCCCACTTTCGGTTCAAAACCTGGAAACATGTTTAAAAAATTGATCAGAGCTTATAATAGCAATAATCACCTTGAAATTGGTTGTTACTCCAGTTAATGAACTGAGTAGGAGAGCATAAGCCTCCCTCTGTGTCCCTCAGGCCTTTAACTAACAAGCTAGTTGTTAATCACTGGGTTTATTAAAAAAGAAAAATCTCTTTAGGGGACTGAACTGGGAAAAAGTAGGGGGCTGAGCGTTCTCAGTCTGAGGATCCTTTGACACCTCTGATCATCTCCGGCAGCTACATCCCTTTCCCACCAAGGCCAGGGCTGTGGTGACCTGTGGAGATGGCATCTCCTCCTCCAGGCCCTGGGGCCTGGCTGCCTGAAGAGTGGTCCAGAAGCTTATTAGAAATGAAGAATCTGAAGCCCCAGCACAGATCTGCAGAACCAGGGTCTGCACTTTAAGAAGTTCCTCCATTGAAGGCACCTGGGTGCCTTCATTTGCTCCAAGCCTCAGCTTGTAAAACTGGGACCTTATCTCAGAGGCTTCTCTACAGGCTCTCATAAGGTCTCAGCAGACCCCCTCCTTCTGACCTCAACTGGATCCCCGTGGAACAGGGCAATGTACACCAGAACATGCAGCATGACACCTGGTGTGGAGTAGACTCAATACATGTCTGTGTAAAAAGCTATTTCCCCAAAGTGTATCTTCTTGCAAGGAAGAATCTCTCGGAGACCCTTTCGAGGAAGAATCTCTTGGAGAAAGGGGAAGGCCCGCCGGGTTAAGAGTCTTGGGATGGTCAAGCAGTCTCAGGTGAGCCAGGCGGTCCCTGGGGTTCGGAAGTTGTGAGGTAAGGGACTTACATCCTTAGAACAATTTCGTACTGTCCTAATTTCATATCCTAGTGCCTGCATGTGACCCCTTGCCCTTCATCTAAACGCCACTGACATTTCCTGCTCACAAGAGAAGCGCTCCTTTCCCACAGAGCCTGCAGACTTCCCCAGACCCCTAAGCAACACTTTCCAAGTGAGTAGAGTTCAACCCTGGGTTCTGCTGCAGCTTTAATGAGCTGCTGTTTTATTTCCTTGCTCTGTTTCCTTTTCTAACTGTCTAACGGCAAAAGATTTCCTCAAAAGCTTAATGAAACCCGAATCACAGGACGGCTGTGTTTTATCGATGTGCCTGCCACTGTTCTGGAACTGTGGGGTCGCTAGGGTAGGGGAGCAGCTTCAGGGAGCGGCCCGGGGCTGTGGGGGTGACGTCATGGGTTAGAAAGGCTGGGAGCAGTTGGAGGAGAGACGCTGCTAACCGTCTGGGGTTTGCAGATAAGCCCAGGAGTAAAAAGTGACATAGTCGGGGTTAAGCAGAGCATTGGAGGTTAGAACTCTGAGGAGCCAGCTGGGGCCCATCCCCTTCCTTGCTCAGGTCCTGGAGTCGCTTAACTGTGAATCAAGCTCGTGGGAAGATGCGGGACCGGCTGTGCACAGCGACCCTACGGGGGGACCTCACCTCCCCACCGCTCCAGACGGAAACCGCCCTCCACGTTCACTTCCTCTGTGGTTTTTTTTTTTTTTTTTTTTTCCCTCTGTGGTTTTTGTAGGTGTTGGGTTCACTCAGTGGACATGCCACCCTCCTTCCAGATTTACTGGAATATAATTTTCACTCTTGGGAAGGTAGCCCCTGAATGACCCTTTATTTCTCTCCCTAAACGGAGGGATACGGTTTACACCGCTGGTCGTGAACTAGCTCATAATGTGATTCTGTGTTTGAATCACATGAATGACTTTTCACCCATAAAGCTTCTCTAAGAATTTTAAGTTACAAATAAGGAGTCTCATTTTGTACTTCTGCAGAGTAATTGCTTAGGAATTCAAACAAAACGACCTATCTGGTAATCGATGGTGTATCGTCTGTGAAATTTCATTTTCTTTACTTGCACCTTTTTACTTTTCTCTTTTTTCAGACCTGGAGATTTGCAGGCAGTTGCACAGTGTTAGCCTTGGAAGGACCCTGTGTACAAGCTAGTGCAGAAGAGGATCTTAGTCTCGGGGTGGGGATTTGGAGTCGGCGGTGTGGGGAGGCGGAGGACAGCGATTTATCCAAACTCACAAAATTAGTTGGTGGCAGAGCTGGAATCCTGTTTCTCCTTTCTTAAACTGGATTTTGAAAATTGCGCCCTTTCTCCTTAACTTTGCAATTCCTACCCCCGTCCCCGCCCTGTTGCCATTTGTCTACATATTTTTTTCCCAATTCGGAAATTTAAAAATATAAACAAAATGTACTTTATTAGTGCTTTTCTTTATGGTGTCTATGCATTTCTGTCATATTTAGGGATGTCTATGGTGCTTCAAGATTATTTTGAAAAATGTTTTCTTCTAGTGCATTTGTGTACCGTAGAAGGGCTTGTGAATAAATTAGCAAATGCCTGTCATTGTCTCCTCTGCCTTTCTTTGTTTTCACAGCACTTATTATTCTCCACGCATTGGAATGTGTTATAAGAGGAGGGACTTTTTTTGTCCTCTACAGTACTTTGTCCATAGTAGGTCTGTAGGAAGTATTTGATGTTGAAATAATTTATGGTTTATTTTCACATTTAAATACAGTTGGAATTTGTTCTGCTGTAAGGAGTAAGGTGGGTCTTTGACTGTACTTCCTCTCTCCCCCTTTCAGTAGCTGCCTTTTTGTCTTTAGCCAGTTTATTGATCAGTAAGTTTATTCTTTCCCCATGGATTTGAAATGACATTTTTATCCCATAATGCATATCTGAATTTATTTTAGGACTGATCTTCATAAATGTCCTGGCTTTCTTTCATATGTTTTTCTATAGATGAGATTTTTTGGGTTCATTTTATCAAATCCCCCCATTCCTTACCCGTGTTTGTTTTGATTGTTGAGATTGAACCCCAGTCCTTCTACCTCAGAGTTCAGTACTCCGAGACCAAATTAGCTTGAAATAAAAAAAGAAGCCATCTGAAGAATAAATAAAATCGTTGTCATCAGCAGGATTGGAGGTCTGAATCCAGAAATAACTAACTGAGTTGCATTTATTGAAAATGTACTATCATATTTCATTGACTGAAAGATACCGTTAATTATAAGACATCATTATTTTATGTATCATTGGAAATAAAAGATTGCCAAATTAATTATGTCAATTGTAAGATGCATCTAACTTCAGAGATGTTAAAATGTTAAAAAAAATGTGTCTTAGAATCAATGAAATACCACATTAGTAGAATGTTATAGAAACTATAGTAGGGTATTTGCTTATGTAGTAATTTTCCTACTCTTTTTTTTTTTTTTTTTTTAATTTATTTTATTTATTTATTTATTTATTTTTGGCTGTGTTGGGTCTTCGTTTTCTATGCAAGGGCTTCCTCTAGTTGCGGTGAGCGGGGGCCACTCTTCATCGCGGTGCACGGGCCTCTCACTGTCGCGGCCTCTCTTGTGGCGGAGCACAGGCTCCAGACATGCAGGCTCAGTAGCTGTGGCTCACGGGCCTAGTTGCTCCGCGGCATGTGGGATCTTCCCAGACCAGGGCTGGAACCCGTGTCCCCTGCGTTGGCAGGCAGACTCTCAACCACTGCGCCACCAGGGAAGCCCTTCCTACTCTTTTTAAATGTTTTTCAAAAGTCTCATCTCGTTTGTCCCTTATTACTTCTCTATGGTATAGGAAGGACCAATATTTTCATTCCCATGTTACCATGTTAACAATAATAGTAACACGTATATAGCAGGAACTATGAATTGGGTCCTGTCCTAAGTCCAAGGCTACAAAGTAAGTAGTAATGTCAAAAAGAGTCATGTACCACAATGTTCATTGCAGCACTACTTACAATAGCCAAGACATGGAAGCAACCTAGGTGTCCATTGACAGATGAATGGATAAAGATGTGGCACATATATACAATGGAATATTACTCAGCCATAAAAAAAACAAAATTGAGTTATTTGTAGTGAGGTGGATGGAGTGAGTCTGTCATACAGAGTGAAGTAAGTCAGAAAGAGAAAAACAAATACCGTACACTAACACATATATGTGGAATCTTAAAAAAAAAATGGTTCTGAAGAACCTAGGGGCAGGACAGGAATAAAGATGCAGACGTAGAGAATGGACTTGAGGACACAGGGAGGGGGAAGGGTAAGCTAGGACGAAGTGAGAGAGTGGCATGGACATATATACACTACCAAATGTAAAATAGATAGCTAGTGGGAAGCAGCTGCATAGCACAGGGAGATAAGCTCGGTGCTTTGTGACCACCTAGAGGGGTGGGATAGGGAGGGTGGGAGGGAGATGCAAGAGGGAGGGGATATGGTGATATATGTATACATATAGCTGATTTACTTTGTTATACAGCAGAAACTAACACAACACTGTAAAGCAATTATAGTCCAATAAAGATGTTACAATAAATAAATAGCCAAAAAAAATAAAAAATCAAAAAATAAAAAGTAGTAATGTCAAGATTTGAGCCTGAGAAATGTATCTCAGATGTGTGATTCAGAGTTGATGCTCTGCATCAGACATAACCTACATATGATGAGGAACATGAGACCTAGAGACCTTCAAAGATTTGCCATGATCCCTCATGGATTCTGATTCCTACACTAGCACATTTTACACTCCATCATTTGAAAATCATCACAGTGAACACCACGGGATTTATGTTTCTAAACCTTTGGTTTTTAGCTCAGAGGAGCCTAACAGTCTTGGCCTGTGGGTGTGGCCAGGAAGGATGGTGAGTAGGAAAGGGAGACATCCAAGCTCTTTAGACCAGATGCATCTTCTAAGTCTCTTCTCTGTTTTCCTTTCTGACAGCAGTATGGAGCAGGAAACTCAACAACTCTGTACAAAAGAAAGGCTGGTTATTGTCTGGAAGTGTGTGTCCTTTGGTTTGGGTTGTTTTTGTTATTTCTGCCTCGGCTGGAATAAAACATCCTGGTCAGGCATGAGTTCGTCATCGGGACTTTGGGTTTCTGTCCTGAGGCTCTCACTCTGGCTGACCCCGGGCAGAATCGCCAACAATGGCAGCTCTCTGAACGACCTCTCCCACAGAATTATGCAGAACTGAGTTCTGTGGACCCATAGTCCTTACAGGTGAGGGATGTAGCATCTTTCCCTGGAGTTAATTATCTGCACGCCTGCCTCTGAACTTGCTGCGTGGAATAGAGATTTTGTGTTTATCTGGAACTAATGGCTTCCTGAAGTATCAACTAATATAATCTTTTAAAGTCATTTCCCTACATGAAGGACTCAAGGGCATGTGCATGAGTGATGTGTGAGTTTTTACTGTGGTTTTTGGGGTAAAGAACTTTCCAGATGGAAGGAGGCAGGAGTGCTTTACTTGGACTTAGGGTGCCAATCCCTGGTTGAGTGGGGATCAGGCAGTCTTCTCCTTGTTCGAGCCACAAGAGCATATTTCCTTTGTTCTAAAATGGGTGTGGATGAAGAAACTTCGCTAATGCTTTTACTGTGATAGGTGTCAGGGGGCACCAGGCTATTCTATATTCATCATCAGAAGCCCAAAATAAAAGGAGTGAGAGAGGAGTTTAAGCCCCAGCTAGACCAGACCTTACCGGCCCCTTCTCAGTTCCATGCATTAACCGCCTTACGATGGCCCCAAGTGAGGGTTTCGGAGAGGGTGTCATCAACTCACTACGATGGCTTCTGATTGGCCATCAAAGAGAAGGGAAATCTGCTGACTCTTACAAATGAGAATTTACTGTAGTCTCATGTGTTAAATCTTAGCTAATGATCCCTAAGAAGAACTGCTCCCCAACCGCATTAACTAATTAAACAATTCAGATAGAGAGTTATCCGTGCTGCAAAATATTGCTAAAGTAACTGGTCCTCTTCTCCTGCTCTGGAATGATTTCTGAACAAAACCCGAGGATGCCTGGACGCTTCTTCCATTGCCCTGCCTGGGAGCCCCATCACTGGTGCAGCCGCTGGTTCCATGCTGGTGATGTGATGTGCCCCCGAGGCTGCCCTCCGGAAGCTGACTGCCAAGCCTCTGCGGGCTTCGAGGGTTTTCCAGGCGTTCTCTTTCTCAGCAGGGTTGTGAAAAAGGAAACCGAGTTGGCCTCTCTTAGCACGAGAGAGCTTTTGCTCTCTGCCGTGATTAAGGAAGCTGTGCTTCTTGAGATAGTGATTTTTTTTTTCATTGTTTCTCTCTTGTTGAGGACCCCCTGTGCTGAGGTATTTTGAATTAAATAGCTGGGTCCTGAAGATGTTAATTACTGTAATTTATTGGAGAACTCCATATCAGGAGTTAGTTTCCTTTGAAATACACATTGCCTCTCTTGTGTATTAAGCAATGGTGATCCTAATGCCATCAGTTGTGATTGTGGCTATGGGGTTGGTTAGGGTCCTGAGGAACTCTCCGGAACATGTAGTGTTTTAACTCTAATTGCAGGTTCTGTGGCTTGGCCTCTGCTATATGTTTGTAGCAGAGGCTAGCTATGAATTTGCTATTTCAACAACAGCTCAGGGAGGCAGTATTAGGGGTTGGCCTTAGGGCATAGACTGTGTAAGTTAAATAAATCTCTGCTGCCAACTTACTGTCTCTATGATTTTAACCTCTCCAAGTTTTGTGTTCTCATTTGTAAAGTAGGAAAATAAAAAGACAGGTCCACAATTGCTTATCTGAAACCTTTGGGGCTAGCGAGATGTATTTTAGAATTCAGATTCTTTCATATCTTAGAAAAGTATACTAGTACATATGCCGTATTTTACAGTAAACCCCCCAGCAAGGGCAAAATCTGTGTGGTATCCTGTAACCTATTAATATTTCTGGGGCAACATGCGTGACTATTGACATTAAATAAAGATTAGGAATAGGCTTACAGCAGTTAAAATTCAGGTCAGATTTTATTGCCAAGTGAGTTTGTGGCAAACTTATGACAAAATGAGACAGTTTTCAGGGCTTTTGGATTTTGGAATTGTAGATATGAATAGTGAATCTGTACTTACTCATAAAGTTATTTTTCTTCAATAAGGTGTGTGTCAAGTACGTATCGAAGTGGCTTGTATAACACCAGCTGCCCAATAAATGTTAGCTAGGATAGGGATTCTCATTCCCTCACAGAGCCTACATCCTTACTGTTAGCTTATCTCTGAGTATTCTGGCTGGTCATTTTGTCCCTGAGTCAGCCTGTAAAAATGTGTCATCTCCAAGTGTATCCAGATGAGAAGACTTTTACCAGCTTTGCCTCTTAAGACAGTTCTCTTGTTCTACTAGTTGTAGAGACAAGCACTGTCCTACTGAACTTTCTGTAATGATGGAAGTGTCCCCTATCTGTGCCATCCAATATGGTAGCCATTAGCCATGGATGACTACTGAACACTTGAAATGTGGCCAGTGTGATTGGGAAACTGAATTTTAAATTTTATTTAATTTAAAGTAATTAATTAAAATGAAAAGAGCCCGAGGGGGTAGTGCCACCACATACATATTGGGCAGTGTAATTCTACGGAGACCTGGACATGGAGTTCAATGCTGAGGGGACGTTCTCCTCTCTAGGTGCAGAATTCTTTATTCTCAAGCTGCTGAAGCTGGTAAGAAACTACTCATTCATTTATTTATTTCCCAGGTATTTTATGAGTGTCTGCTATTGATCAAACTCTTTTAGGCACTGGGGATACAGAACCAGGTTTTTGTTTGTTTGTTTTTTGGCTGCGCTGCACGGCATGTGGGATCTTAGTTCCGAAACCTGGGATCAAATCCACGCCCCCCTGCAGTGGAAGTACAGAATCTTAACCACTGGACCGCCAGGGAAGTCCTCAGAACCAGGTTTTTACACTCAAGGAGGACACACACATTCGAAGCATACATTTGTGAGGATAGGTAAGCAGACATCTCAAACATAAACACACAGTGCTGAATCCGGGGATAGAGATTTTGGATTGCCGTGGGAGCACAGAAGTGGGACACACAACTAGGTGAGGGTTCAGAGAACTGTCTTGAGAAGGAACTGCCTGGTACAAGTAGTAGAAGTTAGCCAAGGGCAGTGGGCTAAGGCAAAGAAGGAATTACAGGTGAGCCTGAGAAAAGACGTGGAAATGAAAACAGCGCGGGGTCATGGCCAATTATCAGCTGTTGATGTGGCTGGAGGGGCTGAGGCTGGAGGGGCTGAGGCTGGGGGGGGAGGGGTGGATGGTTATTAGCACCTGGTATGGTTCGGAGCTCCTGGAGGCAATATTTAGAGCAAGGATTCCCTCTTTCACTGTTTCAGCCAGCATTCAATCAGGAAGACGGAACCCACTCTAGATATTTCGAGATGGAAGAAGTCTCGTGTGGGGAATCGGTGGCCTCTATACTGATTGGACTCTGGGAACAAAGGTCAGGCCACTGTCAAGAAATCAGAAGTTAGGGATTTGGGGGGAGCTGCCCCCTATCATCTCGGCTGCCTGTGGCATTGAACCCACGGGCAAAATCCACATCTGTCATCCGCTCTCTTCCAATTCCTATTTGCCTGCTGAAGCTGGAGAGTAATGCTTTTCTTTCTCTTTTGCCTCCAAATCTCATGTCAAGTTCTCTCAATGGTGGGGTTTAGCAAGGAAATCTGTGAATTGTAGTTCCCAAGCTTTCCACTCTAGAAGTATAGGGAAGAGCTTGGAAGAGCCGGACGGCACCAAGGAATAACAAATTGTATAAGGTACAACCATTTTCTTAAGTGCCTCAAACTAGTAATGTTGCCTACAGGTAAGGTGATCACAGAATTTATCCAATCACTTCTGGAAATAAAGGGGCTCTGGAATTTATTAATAGATATTAGATGATACACAGAAATGTAATCTGTGACTGTCCCAGGTAAATGGAAATGAATGGTTACCCTAGATTAGGGCATCATTAAGAAATGTAATATATATATATTATTATTTTTTTCTTTTGTAAGTGGAAATATAGAAGAGGCAACAAGGGAAAATGTGGATAATTGTTGAATCTGGGTGACAAGTACATGGAATTTCATTATACTATTTTGTCTGCTTTTGTGTGGGTTTGAAATTTTCATAATAAAGTTAAATAAGGAAAGAAAGTACCTAAAATTGAGATTTTAATTGATTCATATATACATATTATATACATACACATGTGTTGTGTACAACTGTTAATACAACCTTTTCAGATAATGATGGTGTTTTAAAAAAATATGTATCAAGTGGTCTTTAAGGACCCTTGAGAATAAAGTTTTGTCACAGAAAGGGGAAAGGGCTTTGGGTCGGGGCTTGGGGCTGTTGAACACTACATCTGAATTCTGTTTCAAGTTGGTCAGTAGGTCTTTAGGGTGGTCTTGGTAAATTAGTCCAGAAACTATTGATAGAATGGCAATAGAATGAGCCCCTGAGATGATCTAACATCATCTCTGGCATCTGCAAAGTGGTCAGTAAAAACTTGTTCAGTCAACGAAGTAAGAATCCTGCTGTGTTCTTCCTTTGCAGGAAGTGAGTTTAAACTCAGATGACAGCTGGCAAAGCGGGGAGAAGTCTGGAAAGATAGCTATCTAGATGTCAGGGACCATGGTTGTGTTTTGGAACATGAAGAGATTGATTGCATCATGCTCACTTGATTTTTGTAGTTTATCCAGTTAAGCTCTTAACTCTGCTTTTGAAAAAATAAATTTATGATGAGTGCAGTGGAGCCCTGGCTATCGTTTCTCCAGCCTGGAAGCAGATGTGCATTTGGAACATGCTGGTCTGGGGGATCCACCAACCATCCAAAGGAACTGAATGTGAAGTGAGCAGGGAATGTTGGCTCCCCCTCTCAATGATGCTTTGTGATCTAAGAGGTGTTTTTCTGTTTTCAACAATGTGCTGCAGAACGGTCTGTAACAGTCTGTTGCAATTTTCTCCCCAAATCTCTCACGTTTCTGCCAATAGTGAATTAGACTGTCATTAGTTTCACAGATGTGCTTTGATCCCTACACGGCTTGTCTCCTGGCGGGGAGACATCTGAACCATTAATGTGGATTTTCTAAACCTGGAGAATAAAGCACAGCACAGTACAATGAACGTGGGCAAGGAGCCTGGAGCCCTGGGCATCAGAGTCTCATCCCTGTTGCTAATTAACTGTGTCATCTTGGGTGAGGCATTGAACTTCCCATTGTCTCAGTCCTCTGATCTGTTAAATGAGAGCATTGGTTGGATCCCTCAGTCACTTTCAGATCCTCTGAGAGCGAATGGGAAAACTCTTCAGGTTTAGAGAGATGCTCTCTTGCTGTTGGGATTTGGCTTTCTGAATTTACATCCACAGCGCTCTCCCAGGATAACCGTCGATCCTATCTAGTTACTAGCTCACTACTCTCCAGTATGCTGCCTGTTAAAGGGTGCAAGAGCTGTCTGGGTTTGATGAGGTATCTTTTCTGGCATCTCTGTCATTCAAAGACCAAGTTGTTTAACAGAGGAAAAATAGGGTAAAGAATTGTACATTTCAGAGCTGATAAAGCTCCTAGCAATCTCTACGGATTTCTAGTCTAACTCCCTTCACTTGCAGATTAGGAGCCCAAAGCCCAGAGAGGGTAAATCACTTTCCCAAGGCTACGTACATTGTCAGAGTTGGACCTAACTCCAGTTTGTCTGCCTTTGGGCCATAATCCCAGCTCTCAGGCTGTCAGCAGCTCAGATCCTGGTCAATGGAAAGATCCTTGGTGATTTTAATTTCACTATAGACCAGTACAAGATTGCGATAGCAATATCATGATATGTTGAGCTGGAGTGCGTGTGCTTCTTCAGGCTCAGGAAAAGGTGTAGCAGTGGATTTAGAAGCTCTGGGGGGAAATTCTGGCTTCACTGTGCGCAAAACCAAGCAACTCACTCACTCGTATGAGCCTTGGTCTCTTCATCTGTAAAATGGAGATGGTAATGATACCTTCGTTGCTGACCTCTCAGGCCTCTCACGCAGAGCTCCTGTAGATGCTGTGACAACTCTGGCAACTAAATAGAGTGTATAAAAGATAATCACAAATTATAGCAAACACCTGTGGAACATGTTTGACCTGTCAGGCATTAATTAGATACTTCAGGTACATTTGCTCTTTCAATCCTGAAACAATTCCACTGGCAAGTTTGACAAATGGGGAAACTGGACTTAAAACAGCTGAGATTGTTCAGCTGATGAAAGCAGGTGCTGGGGTTCACTGAAGGCAGCCCCGAGCATGTACCTGAACAGCACACTACAGTGACTTATCTTGAGCTTTCAGTGGCCCTGCAAAACCAGCGACCATCTCCCTGACTTCTCCGTGCTCTGCTCTGATCAATGTTGGAAGAAATCCTTGTATGGCCCGTTGCCAGCCCAGACAACACGTTGCACGGTGGGTGATGAGCATGGCACTTTTGTCCTCAGGACTGGGGAGTGGGGTGAGGGGGGAACTGCTTTGGGAAATGATGATTGTTGAGACCAGTTCCAAACCACTCACACCCTCCAGCCACCTCTGGGAAGGCTGCTTATGACCTCAGTAAAATGATCAGTACCTCTCACGTAGAGCCAGACACACTTGAAAAAGAGAAGCCAAATCATGACTTTTCTGTTCTCCAGGACCTGTGGAAAACACCTATAGGATCAGTTCTCAGGCAGAGGCGGGCATATCTCTGTATCTATCTATCTATCAATCCATCTATCTGCAATTATCTACATATCTCTCTATTATCTATGTATGTATGTATGTATCTATAATTATCTATATTTCTATTATCCATGTATGTATGTATGCCTGTATGTATGTATGTATCTCTCTATCAACCTTGTTCTAAGCACCTTTGAACAGGACACTTAAAGACCTCATTTCAAAGCTTTTGATTTCCAGTTGTTCCCTCCTGACCCACCTATTTAGGCACCAAGGAGTCTTTGAAGTACCTGTCTTAATGAGATGACGGAGAGAGAGGAGAGAATTCACAGTTGGCCACTGCTAGGGCAGTTGTGAGTTGAGCCGGAGTGAGGGACAGGGCATCACCTCCAGGAGGGGAACTTGCTTCTGACACTCCCCCCTTTGCACACATCTTGGAAGGCCAGGAGAAACATGCAAAGAAAATGGACTTCTTTGCGCAAATATCCCCAAGGTTAAAATTTGTTTTAATGAACATTTGGACACATGAGAGAGAAAGCATCTAAAGTATTTGTATATGACAAATAAACATATGTGTACATATACATCTGTATATGTGCACATATATGTATGCACACATACATACATACATGCACATACATGTACTGGGCATGCATGATCATGTTTTACCTTTATTTGGTTAAAATATTTTAAAATATTAACATATACTGATTATTTTCTAATTACAAAAATAATACATACTTGAGGAATACAGAATGCCCATAGAAAAAAAATCATCCCTTCATCTCAAAGTAGCCACTGTCAAGATTTTGAGATATGCTTCAATCTCTCCTGTTTTTTAATCAAAGCAAAGCATGTACATAATTTTAAAAATCAAGTAGTCATACAAGACTTATGATAAAAAGCAGCAGATCCCCCCTCTAGGCCTATCATCAAGTCAGGTTTCCCAGAGGAAACTGCTTTCAACTGTTTTAGCTGTCACTGCTGGTATTTATTACCATATTCGTAAATGATATTTTATGTGCTATTTTTGATTTACCAAATGTAGACGTTACCTGTTGACTTCTTGCTTGGTAGGGATTTAGGTCTCTCACAGCCCCTCTGCCCTTTCACACACACTCACACATGCTCACACTTCCTCTCCCACCAGTATCTTTTATTATAAATCAAAATTCATATATAAATACAAAAATTCTGACTTCAATTCCAGTGTGTACGTGGGGACTTCCCTGTACTACCAAGCAAGTCTTCACCACCAGCTGGATGTCCTACAATTCAACTCAGTTCTGACTATGTACCTGGAGATAGTGTCAGATTCCACAAGTTAAGGGCTCAGTCTTAGAAGATTGCTTCCCCCCTCCCCCAACACCCAACACTTCAGAAACCAGTCATGAGTCCAGATTGTTACTTGTGCTTCTGACCAACTGCCTATAAATCAGAGGTTCCCATGACCCCCTCCCTGGGTTCAGTTAATTTGCTAGAGTGGCTGACAGAACTCAGAGAAACATTTACTCACTAGATTACAAGTTTATTATAAAAGGACAGAACCCAGGAACAGACAGATAGAAGAAACGCATAGGGAAGGTATGGGGAAGGGACACAGAGCATGCATGCCATCTCCCAGCACCTCCATGTGTTCACCAACTCAGAAGCTCTTGGAACCTATCTTTTTGGGTTTTTATGGAGGCTACGTTATGTAAGCATGATTGATTAAATCATTGGCCAGTGGTGATTGAACACAGTCTCCAGCCCCTTTTCTCTCCCTGGAGGTCAGGGGGTGGGACTGAAAGTGGCAACCCTCTAATCACAAGGTTGGTTCCTCGGGCAACCAACCCTCATCCTTAGGTTACCTAGGGCTTTCCAAAGCCACCCCATTAACACAACAACATACCTTTATCAATCCTTTTCTTCACTTAGGCCGTTCCTGTGGTTTTAGGAGCTCTGTGCCAGAAATGGAAATGAAGACCAAATATATATATTTCTTATTATAAATCACAATATCACAAACACAAATTTATATAGAATTTAAAACACTTTTATTTATTTAATTTTACTTTAATATTTTATTTTTAATTTATTTAACTTAAATTTAAAATAAATAAAAATTATAAATCAACATTGTATATCACGGTAATGTTTACGTTATTTTGACCATGTAAACAGTCTATACCACTAAACCATAAAGTGTACAGTTTCCTGGAATTAATACTTATTTCAAACACATCAGGTGATGTATCAGTTCCATTTTTCCCTCCC
The DNA here is from genome assembly GCF_028023285.1 of Balaenoptera ricei. Classification (NCBI taxonomy): domain Eukaryota; kingdom Metazoa; phylum Chordata; class Mammalia; order Artiodactyla; family Balaenopteridae; genus Balaenoptera; species Balaenoptera ricei. The sequence goes on from NC_082651.1 coordinate 44,872,470, forward strand.
AGGAGACATAAATCCTCAGGTGTTCCGTCCTTCTGCTACACTCCAGGCTGGTGGTTCCCTAGGCCTCGTCCTGAGAATTCCCTTGACTTTTCTCCTGTGTTGGATCCTCTGCTTCCTGAATCTGCTCTCTTTTTCTTTCGTGATTTTCTATCTGGTTTTTGTGGCCTGTATCTTCTAGACGCTTCCTAAGAAAGGATGCATGAAAGGAAATAGTTGAGACTATGTTATCAGCCTGGGTCTAGTCTGGAGACCAAAACCACATCAGTAATTCAAACAGGGCAAGTTTAATAGTAAGAATGATTAACAAGTAAAAGATAAGAGGGGACTCTAAAGAATGTAGGAATAGCAAATGTAGGGAGTAGCTACTACCTCTAGGGCTGAAGGAGAGCACCCAAAGGAGGAACAAACTGGGAAGGGTACCCCCTTCCCCAAGGCTGAGATTCAGAGCTCACTGGAGAGACTGTGGCTTGGCTTCTGGTGGCAGAAAAGCTTACGGGGTGCCATGGGCTGTAGCTGGTATCCATTGGGATGCTATCCATTGGGATGCTTAGAAGACTTGCTGAAGGGCAAGTGACAGTGGGTCTTCTGCATGCTCCTGGAAGCTTTGTCATCGAATGAAGCCAATGCACACTGGGCACAAGAGAAGCCCCTTCATTTGCTGCCTGGCAATGTCTCTCTAGCACCCTTTATTGATGAAGCCTGATTGAGTGGGTGTTGAAGGAAAAATGTTTCAGGGTTCATCTCCATTATCGCAAAGTAGGGCAAAGAACGGTGTGTTTGGAGCTGAGAGGCAATAAATTGATAACCGGTACATTTTGCTTGCTTGCAAGTATCTACAATCATTTTCCCTCAGAAATGCTTTATTGACTCTACTTCTAGTATCATGACTGGAAAATCTACTGCCATGCTCGGTCCTAATTCCCCCTCCCCTGCTATTGCCCATGAAATATTTTACTATCTTTTCTTGTCCTTAATGTTAGTTCATGATGATATGATTTAATGTGGGTCTATTTTCACCTATTTTAAACACTCACTGGGCTCTTTCCATATGGAGATTCATGATCTTTTGGTCTGGTAATTTTCCCTTTGTTATTTATTTAATAATTTCTTCCTTTCATTTTCTCTGTTCTCTCCTTCTGTTGCTTCTATTATTTTACTGTTAGGAATCCTGACCCAACTGTCTAATTTTCTTGGCTTTCCTCTTCCATTTTTCCCCTTTTTTTCCTACTTTCTGAGATTCTTCAAATGTATCTTCCACCACTCTTACTGGATTTTAAAATTTTCTGCTATTATTTTTTATTTTTAAGTGCTTGTATTTATTCTCTGATTGTTCCTTTTTATAGCTTCTTGTTTTACTTAGGGATGTAACATAACTCATTTCTCTGAGGATATCAATTATAGTCCTTGTTTTCAGTTTTCTCCTGCCCCTTATATTGTTCCTGTTATTCGGTTTGTTCATTTTTATTCTGTTTTTCATTTTAGAGACTTTTCTTAAGCATATTAATATAAAAAATTAATAAACAGAAACCTCAGTTAAATAGAGTTGGGAGACTAGCAGGGGGCGCTCTCACACCCTGCCACAATAGCAGAGCCCAATGGGAGGAAGAAAGACGTCTTCTTTCCTGGCAAAGACTCAGCCAATGAAAAGGCATGGACTCTATGTTTACTATAGCCCTCCTCACTTCCTTTTCCTCTCTATAAAAGCGGTCTCCTTCCATTGTTGTTAGGGGACTTGCACATCGCTTGCCAGGTTGCAGACCCTGAATTGCAATTCTCTACTGATATTTCATCTGGCAGTCTATTTGTTTCAAGTCAACATGGTGTTTTGGTGTCTAGTCATATTTAAGTGAGTTAGTACCAAGTTGATTGGATGTTTGGTGTCTTTCTTTCTTCCTTTTTTTTTGTCAGCTAGTGGTTTTCACCATAGAATGATCAGGTAGACCTGGTCATTTTGTTAGAGGAATGCCAATTGCCAGTATGTATTGGTTTTATTTATGGGTAAGTTTCTCTAGAGGAGAATCCATCAATCTTCTTTGAGAGGAGGTGATGGTGTGGGACTGATTGCTAGCATTCTTACCAGAGAGTGATGGAAGGGACTTCACTTATGTCTTTGAGTCTAGAGTCTCTCTGGGAAATGTTTTCAGAGAATGGGGAGGGAGAGTTGCCTGGATACAGAGGCTGATGGGGAGGATCTGGGGGTGTAATTGCACCTATGAGTTTGGTACCTGTTTTGTTCAGAGTCAAGACTCTTCCTTTCCTTTCTTAGCTCTGCAGAGTCAATTGACTTACTTCTGGGAAATTAGAAGGAGAATGAGGCAGATCTAATCTAACTAAGGTGGTAGAGCTATGTTTGAGGCATCCATCAGAGACAGTCAATAACAAAGCTAAAGCTCAAGAATTTCTGAAGAGCTCCTACCAACTGTAGCTGTTTTCTTTAATATCCTAATCACCCTAGGATACAAAATCTAAGTGACTAAATTTAGTAATTTAGTGGGGCTGATCCTGCTTTCCCTCTTTTCTAGTTGCCAGCTATCAGTTTACCCCCAAAATGTGCAAACAAGATTCACTGTTCCTAGACAGTCTGCAGTATATTTTTTCCTTCTTCTCTCTTCTCTCTCTTATAAATTCTGTTTTTGCCTTTATTATTTGACACAGTCTCTCTTCTGTATGTAAAGTGGACCACATAACTAAATGTCTCTGAGTTACTGCGTGATACTTCTCTTTCTTCTCCATCCATGGGCACTTGGTACTCTGATTTCTCAGTTAATTTATCCATGCTCTTAACATTTTCCAAAAATATTTTTTGGCATCTTTTACCCACGACTCTCTTCTCCCTTTCTCTTTTTCCCTGTGAATTATTCCTTTACTATATTTTTAGTTTGGTTTTGGGGAAGGTACAGAAACAAAGGCCTGTGTTCATTGTTTATGTTTTGGAAGATATTCTTTAAAAAGTAAATATCAGCTATAGTTCCTGATGAAATTAATAGACCTGTGAAGATAAAGCTAATTAAAAATCCACAACCTGTGAATTTACTAATTGTTTTTTCTTTGAGTGGATTTTAGCTTATTTTACTGCCTCAGAGTTGGATTCACACAGTTACGTGTTGAAGATGGATGCTGTAACACTGTTAATTGGTTCATGCAGATGATGAAATTACTACAGAAATGAGAGTTGATTCTGAAAGCAGAGACTTTCTTAATGAATTGAGAACGTACTTGTTTCACATTAAAATCACTTGATGGGGAGCTTTTGAAAAATACAAATGCCCAATACCAGATGAGTAAAATCAACATCTATAAGGATGGAAACCAGGAGTCAATATCTAAAAACAAACAAACAAACAACCCAAACAAAACTAAATTATTTCAGTGAGCAGGTAGGTTTAGTCACCTCTGGTCTATTCTGAAGAGTAGGTTGTAGCTCACATAACATGATTTTAGGCATTGGTCCTCAAATTTCAGTTGATATGAATATTGCCTATAGAGTTCAATCTCTCTGAGATTTTGATTTGTTAACTGTAGGACTGAGCCTAGCAGTATAACAAGCTTCCCAGGTGATTCTAGAGAAGGTGGTTTGCAGGTCTTTCACTGACTTAGCATTTTCCAGGAAGACCATCTCTGTCTCTTCAGATTCCACTTTATCTTGATTGTCAGATTCCTGAAATTTCATGATTAGAAATTTATTCTAAGAATTTGTTTCTGTTGGAATATACATTTTTCCAGAAATACGTTCTTACTCTGTTTGTACTCACCCATCATATCCCCATCCCTTTGATGAGGTTATATAGTCTCCTATGGGTACCCTTCTACATTTTCACCTGAAAAAGCAACACTTTTACTTTTTGATAATTTCATAACACTGTCATGAGATTGTTATATATCAGGGATCTATAACTGTTATATATCAGAGATATATCTTACTCATCATTATAAGTCAGCACCCAGTGTGTTATCTGGCACATAGTAGATGCTTAGTAAACACTTATTCATATCTGTCTCACCCTGTTTAGTAAGAACACATATTATTTAGCAACTCCCTCCTGGAAATAGGATTTGCTAAAAGGAAATTTGGAGAGTAATGGCAATGCTGTGTGCCTTCAGGAGGGAGGCAAGAGGGTCCACTAGGAAGAAGGACACAGAAAAGGGACGCTGGGGAGGATAGGGAGATGCTGTCTTCCTTCGAACTTTGCCTCTGATCTGACCATGTGAGACAGTCAGGGGAAGGGAGGAAGAATGCTAGCAGCCAGGTAAAGCATAAACCGTATCATCGGCTCCCGTGGTCTCTCCCTGCAGCACCACAGCCCACTGCCCACCTGCAGGCGGGGAAGGCAAGGCGGCATTATCTCCATTTCACGGACAAAGGTGGTTGATGCCCAGTGGGAATGGGATCACCCACTTGGTTTGGTATGTGATGGTGGTTATAGGGGTCCAGACCCCAAAGCTCCTTACCTGAGTAGTCCTTTTCAAGAACTTCCTGTTTCTTCTGCATTTCCACTGAACTTTAAATAATTAGGCAATTTTACATAAGCTTTTGGTTGATCAGCCACGAGGTAGACTTTACTTCATGTAAATCTAATCCATTTGAGTTTCTCTTTTTCTTAGTTCTTCTTTACCTCCGAGAAGTCCTTTCCATGGAACAGAAGCTTGGACCAAGGCAGGGGAGTAATGCATTTGGAAATTAAAGATAACACTGCTTTGTCTTCACCAATTCTTACATCAGAGTTACTAGATGTAACTTTCAGTTTATTTCTGTTTGATTAATCTCTACACCCTCAACTAAACGTTCAGTAAAGTAGTTTTTGTACATCAGATATGCTCTGGCAGGGTGAATAAATCAAACTTCATAAATGAAATATGATTTAACAAAGAATCCATATTACAGTTTCAGCCTTGTTTTCTCTTCATCTCTGATTCTTTGTCCTGGCAGAGATAGTTCGTGCTTCCCAAATACTCCCCATGCTTCCCTTCTTTGATGGGAAACCATATGAATGGTTCAATCTAGTCTAGTGAGAGATGAACACAAGTGATTGGTGTCACTTCTTGCCGGGGACAGTTTTGAGCTGGTGTGAATTTTCTCGTGTTCTCCCTTCTCCCCAAGCGGAAGAAGGGGTGGGGTGGCAGCAGAGGAGGTGGCCGGGTGGGCCCAGGGAAAAAGCGTGATTCCCTGAGTCACTGTGGGAAGAGAAATAAGGAGAACGGCCTCACTTGCCTCAAATAGGGACATGAGTGAGAAAAAAATCACTGCCGTGTTAACCATAGAGGTTTCAGGATTTATTTGCCAGTTTGGTAGAACCTAGTCTATCCTGATGTAGGGGAGCAAAACTTCTCACCCCAAAATATCTCTTTGGCATGTGGAATATTTCGAGCTGAAAAAAATCAAGACCTAAAAGAGGAAGAAACCTTGACTTTCCCCCTAACTGCCTAAAAAATGTAGATAGAGGATCTGTTTGAGAACGGGAGCCATCGTCAGAGATCGGTAGAGTTTGAACTAGTTGTGTAGACAGGGAAGAGCCTAGCAAAGTCTATTTGTTAAAATTCTTCTCTGTGTCCCTTTGTCTCTGCATGGCCCAGAGAACATTTGTTTACCAAACATTTGCTTTTCCATCTCCAAGTCAACTGCCTCCCTCTCCTTTGAAGTCCCAAACCACTACCCCCAACATCCTCTTTTGTCTTTAACTGAAGATGGTATTTAAGGTGACGGCTTCAGCTATTTTGGTGAGTTAATCAGTTTTCCTAGTCTCTCCCATGGATACATGTTATTAAACTTCTGTTTGATTTTCTCCTGTTAATCTGTCTCATGTCAATTTAATTCTTGGACCAGCCAGAAGAATCTAGAAGAGTAGAGGAAAATTTCTTCCTCCCCAGCACTGAGTAATAAATACTTCCCTTTCTCTTTATGAATATAGTTGAGGAGAATATGACACCTGTGTTTCCCAAATTTGAGAATGTACAGAACACTTCTCAAAGGAAAAAAGAAAAAGCATCTTGGACCATTTTATTTAATAATTGTTTTAGGTAAGTACATACATAAAATTAAGGAAAAATTCTTATGCTTATAGCTTTTATGTAAATCTAACACTCTCCGCCCCCCAATTAAAAATCATACAGAAAGGCTAAATCAATTCATTTTGTAATTGATAACATTTGTGTTGAAATAAAAGCGTGTGCATTATCTTTAGTAGTTGAGAAATACAATGTCAAGTTCAATTTTACGTATTATTTGTTGCTCTGTGTTGACTAAAATGACTTTTATGCAGAGAAAACCTGGTTGCAAAAGAATGCTGTAGAAAATTGCTTTAAAAACTTCAGGCCCTTCTTTGCTAGCTCAGGATAATAGGACTTTTCTCTTAGCCCAAACTCTGCCTGGAGGCAATCCTCAAATGCCTGTTTCAATGAGGCGTCTCCTACCCATTCTATTAGCTGTCTCATTCATTAGAGGGAAAGGTTAGTACTGCATTGTTAGTTAAACCTGCATTAAGTGGATATCTAATCCAATTATTGTTTGAATTAAGACAGAGTAAGTATTTGTTGTGTATTTGCTACTGTTTCCTGTTAATCAGCATTTTTAAGCGGGTTCACAGAAATTCAGGATCCACCCCATGAATCTGCTTGCAGTGGGTTTGTCCAGAGTGCCAGAGCAAGGCTCTTCTGAGTTAGGCGTGCCCAAAAGCCTATCATCTTTCTAGTAAAAGAGAACAAAATTACAAAATTTTCATGGATCATTATTTTGGACCTTTGAGAATATGTCCAAAGAACTAAGAGTTTATGGACTTCTAATTAGTACAATATTTGAATTTGGGCTTTTGGAATCAGACAAACCTGGATTCTAATCTTGAGGTCGTCATATAACATTGGGCAGATGATTTACCCTGACTGAGTCCCTGTTTATTTGTTGTAAAGTGCACATAATACTTATTATGAAATATTGGGATGATTTGATGAGATATACATGTTCAGCACATGGCATATGGTGTCATTCAATAAATGGAAGCCGTAATTACTACTCCCCTGGTTTGGTTACTTTTCTTCTCAGTCTATCTGGGTGGGTCAGTCTGTTTTCTTTCATTTTGTTTTCCTACTCTAACATCCTAAGGTGGTTTCTGAGTCTTGGAGGAAAAAAACATATCTATCTGCATAGTATTAACCTTAAAAATGATCCAGCTTTTGTTTTAGCAGCTAATCTCCTGGTCAGCTGCATTAGTCTTTGGTAGACTAGTTGAGATGGAAATTCTGTGAAAGTGTAAGATTGCAAAATATAGACAGCCTGTTTAGAAATAAGAATTATTTAATAATCAAGGGTATTATTTAGAAAATGTTTTAGGTGTCTATTTTCTCCTTATTGAAGTACAGAAATGTGTATACTATATATATTTTTTTCTCTCTATTTTTGGGGAGACATTTAGCTATCACTATGATTATCTATACTTGACATTTTCCTGTTTTGTCATTAACTTTACTCTGTCCCAAGGAGTTCTGAAGAGCAGTCTCTGGTTTATAAACTCTGAAACTGGCGTCCATAAGTCATCCTTTGTGGGTCTTGGCCTCCACCAATGCTATGGCGCTACCCTCATGGAGGTTGTAATTTCGAGCTTTTAACGTATCTAAGTCCAGAAATGGGGAGGAAAAGGAAGAACTCATGAGAGAGGCTTGATGTATCCTATGATCAGTTCCTAGTTTAGACTTCTAGGAAGTTTACCCTGTATGAGGTAGCCATTTACCCAGGAGTGTCAGCTTATTGCCTGAGTCTCTTCATTTTACTGTAGAGAATTTCAGTTAGTTGAGCAATGGAGATTCATGAGGGCTAACCAATTTCATCTTCTAAAAAATGCCACAACTTTTGAAAATATTAGAGGCTAGCAAACATCCATGCCTTACTGTGAACTAATTCTTTTAGGTTCCTTTCCTCTGAACACCTAGCTTGGCTCCCTTGTCTCTGAAGAACTTATTATTTTGATTGATGGGAAGGCAGTGAGAGAACTTTGGATCGTGGAGCACTGTCAAGAGTCAAACAGACCTGGGCAGATTCCTGCATGGGGGCTGAGGGCGTCTTGAGGCCAGAGACCCCAGAGAAGAGGGACACTAGTAAAGGTATACAGAAGTGGAAGAAGTGGAAAAGTGAAAGAAACTTTTTATCAACAATAAACTCTTTTTTAACATTTGCCTAAAGTGGTCCTTGATACCAAGAAAGGAGGCATGGGAAAAGTTAGGAGAAGAGAAAATTCGTTTACCTTTTTTTCAGAGACTTCTTACATCCTGTCATAATCTTCCCTGAGAGGGGACCTTGAGCAAATCAACATCTTGACCTTGCATTCTCTCATCTGTAAAATGGGTTGAATGTTCCTGCTGTACATTTAGAAGGAAGGCTGTAGAGATGAAACATGAAGCTGCTTTGAAAGGGCAAAATGCTATGCAAATGTGAAGAGTTACCATATTGACGCTGGGGTAGACAACCAACCACATGGAAACTAGCTCTTTCTCTCTTGTCACTAGCAAGGAATTCTGGGAAGTGCATATTGCATTCGCATGACTGCAGGAGAAACTGCTTTCTTCCTGTTCAATCTTGTCCTCACCTGTGAAGTGGAACCTTTTTATGGACAGCCATTAGTTTCTCTTCAAGGAGTGAAAAAATAGAACTGAGTCTCTGCTAACGTTTTTCCCTTTGATTTTTTATCCTTTGGAAAAGGGATAAATTTTGAGTCCCTTTCAAGTTTCTCCCAGGTCCTGCTGAGCACCTAGGTATAGTTTCCGAGCAAATCAAACCTGATTATTGAGACTTGAAAGCCTCTGTAGGCTGAGCTGAGGATTACCTGGGGCACAGCAGCATGACTTCTCTGCAGGTGTTGATGGACACAGGATCGTGTGTTGCTTTAGGCTAGAGCACGTGTCCTGTGATGGAGGGGGGCATCTGCGTTCTATTCCTGACTCTACTATTGCTTGCTGTTGTGATATCAAGCAGGCATCTTTTCCTTCTACTTGTCTTTCCTCATCTGCAAAATGGAAACAATACCTGTGCCTTCATCAGACAGGGTATTAAATGAATGAAGTAAAATGACTCAGACCCAGTGAATACTCAATAATGTCAGCTATTACGAGTGTCTAAGAATCCTTAACTTCTTGGTTGGGAGAGGCTGTGGCTGCAGAACTTGAGGCTAAAGATTTAGGACCCTATGGAAAATAAAAACTGAAACTAAGATAAAGCATTATTGGTGTTAAATACTTTACGACAATGGGAAAATGGAACTTGACAAAGCTGATTTTGATGTTAACTTCAGAAACTCATCTGCTACAAAATGGTGCCAGACCTACATTAAGATGCCAAGCCCTTGTGTTGGCAGCTCTGTACCTACCTGACCTTCTGGGATAATTTGGGATGGATTTTCTATTGTGTTGAAATATGAGGGAGAGAGCAAAATCCTGTTAAATCTAGATACTCTCCATTTTATGGGACAAGACAAAAGAATGCATGAGACATCAACATTGGAGTATCCCAAGGAGTAGACTGAGACTGTCAAGGGTTTAAGACTTTAAATAATCTTTATTTCCACTGATGCTTTGTTTTCAATATAGTCCAGTGCTATCACTGTGAAAGATGCCACTTATAAATGATGACTCTGAAAATTTATTTGTCAAAATTCAAGTAACTGAAGCAAACACTTTTCTGCACTTGACATTTGTTTGGCTAATTTTCATTTATCTGTACAGTATAATAAAGTGAGTTGTAATCCCATGTACTATATAAGCTCAGAATATATTTTATCCTTTTATCCCAGAGCCTGTTTTTTGATTTTTGTGTGAAAGGAAAGAGTTTATTCTATTTTCTGGGGTGCTATCTCCATCACTAGAATCTTCCTGAACTGTGGCTAGAATTAGGCTTTCATCGTACTTCCCAAGTGTTGTTACCACTCTTGGAATGAAGATGAAGGATTCCCGTGATCCTCTCCTTTACCCAATGCTTCCTCACTAACAGAGGGCTTGCAGAAGGAGGCAGAGTCGGGGGCAGGTCCATTCTAGAGTGTGGCTTCTCTCAGCGCCCCCTCTCTCTTTCTCTTTCAGGTAAAGTGGATTATGGCTCCAGAATTTTCTTAGATTGTACAGAGACTGGTTCCTTCTCCTTGGGACTGTTCCCCCAGTGTCATACCAAGACTTGGAGAGCCTCTTTCCTTCTAACCAAGACTTAATCGACCCCTGGAATTCTGGGGCCTGTCTTTCTTTTTTTGTTTTTTGTTTTTTGTTTACAGTATTCTTTTATTTTTATTATTTATTTATTTATTTATTTTTTAACATCTTTATTGGAGTATAATTGCTCTACAATGGTGTGTTAGTTTCTGCTTTATAACAAAGTGAATCAGCTATACATATACATATATTCCCATATCTCCTCCCTCTTGTGTCTCCCTCCAACCCTCCCTATCTCACCCCTCTAGGTGGTCACAAAGCACCGAGCTGATCTCCCTGTGCTATGCGGCTGCTTCTCACCAACTATCTGTCTTTCTTTAAATCATATCCAAGTAGGTCTCTTCTCCTCCTCCTCACATTTCTCCTAAAGAGACTTCTTCCCCATTCTGTATAAACAGGGAGTTTGAGAGTGAACACTTTGGATTTCCCCCACACCATTTTCTCCTCCCCGAGGGTTGAGGCCGTTAATTGGGTTGCTGAGAGGCTGCCATCCACGAGGCTATATGAAAGGTCATTGCTCAGTGTGGCCTGGTGCCTCTGCCTGTGTCCAGAGCCGGTGGGTACACGTACTTCCCGTCTGCACGTGATCATCAGACTAAACAAGATCTTCACTCTAGACTTTGGCATCTCTGCCTACTACTGGGCCATGTGTTAGGATAGATTCTCTAGACTGTTCTTACACACAGGTCCCAAGGACTAGATTTGAAGTTGGAGAAGGAAGTTGGCTCTCCCCACAAGCTTTATCAGAGAACCCAGTCTTTGGGGCTGATTCAGCATTTGTTTGGATATTAATAAAACGAATGCCTGGACATCCCCTTTCACTTATGATCCTTGAGTAGATTGGCTCAGTTGCTGAGAACCCAGGAGGGAAGAGGAGCGAGACTTAGGCCATGACCACAAGTCCTCTCGTGAGATCTGAACCTAGGGTAGCGTTGTTTCCATCTCCTCAGCTGCTCTAACCTCCAGCCAGGTGTGGACCTTGCCCCTCTTTCTCTCTGCCCAGGCAGACTTCGTGTAAAGAAGCTTTGTTTTTGTTCCAAAAGGATGGCCTTGACAATTCCCATCCCACTCTCCTAAACTTGGGTTGAGTGTATGGAGGAGCTTCTAGGAAATAGGATTGACTGGAAAGGGAGAAAAAACTACAGTTTCTGGAGAAAGTGATTTCCCTACAGGCCTGTTGGGAAAAAGGGTGGATACTTGTACTCATTCTGGGAAGTGGGGTTTTTCATCTGAAAATCCTGGGGTTGCCATGAGTAACATGGGGCTGACACTGTGGTCACCCACTGTATATAAAATTCTAGGTAAGAAAGAAAAAAGGAAAAGGTGATGGTAGTGTTGAAGGAGAGAGGTAAGAGTCTACACAATGGGTTTTTCTTAGGGCCCCACTTAAGGTATATAGATACTGAAGGGAAATGGCAATGGAGATTCCCTAGAGCAGGGAAAGCACATGGGTGACAGGTGCCCAGGTACATTGGAATCATTTGGAGACCACTTCCTTTTGGCTTGGATAGAGAAAAAAATGGCAGCTGAAGAGATACCCTGGTGAACTCAGCCTTTCACAGAGGGAGACAACTGAGCCCTGGGGCCCACAGGGACAAGGGGCAGCTGGTGGGGCTGAGCTCTAGAATACAGAGCTTGCTATCTCCTCATGTGATGTCTTTCCATTTAGGTGAGTGTGGTCCAAGGTCAATCCTGTGACAGCTGCCTTCATTGGGCAGAAAGCGATGGGGAACGCAGTAGGATTGGAAGGTGTGTGGTCCAGTAAGAGGAAAAGCAAAGCTTCCTCTGAATGCTGACGAGAAGGACGGCTGGGGAGAGCCATATGTATTTAAATTCTGTAAGGTTATAAGATCTGAAGTGATTGTCCTGGGAGAATAGTGTGGAATGGCTGTTGAGTCCAAACCAGGGCTATTTTTTTTTATTAAATATTAATGCCATATATTTCTGTGGGGTTCATAGAACAGATGTTAGGCCTGACATTGTGGCGATTTAATTGACTAAGAATATTCCCTGTCATTTTTATCAACGTCTGGCTTTCCAATGGTTGTTAAATAGGAAAATATAAAACACAGAAAGGGATAATTAATACTCTGTTTCCATCCGTGGTTACCTGCTGATATGGCCCCCTAGAGAAGCAGGAGCTTTCTCCTGAGTATTTTTCTTGGAGGCAGAGACAGGCTGAGCTGACCCAGTCTCTCTGCAAATTGTTCCACTGAACCTCTAGCTGGAGAACAGCCCACCCTCTGAGCACAATTCTTTCTTTCCTGTTGGCTTTAAGAAAATAAGCAAATTCTAAAAAAGTTTTGCTTTAGTGGCAAAAACTCCTAGGGATTCTGACTTTTCCTTCTTCTTCTAAACCCTACCCTACCTCCCCAAGTCATTTCCCTCAACATCTTCCTAGATTTAAAACAACCTCAACATCAACAAACAACAAAAATCTCTTCAACAGCCAAAATCTTTGCTGAGGGACATTTCCAAGTAGAATCCAAGGAAGTGGATAGAAGTTATTCTGAGCAAATCCACAGTGCCATAAAATGTAGCTTAGGGTGATTTAGTAACAGGAAATATTTGCTAAGTAGAAAGCTCAGGGAAGAACAATTCTAAAATGATTCTTGGTCAGGTGCAGCTTATATTGGGCCTATTCATAGAAAAAAAAAGTCCAGGGTCCCTTCCTCACAAAAATTACTTTAACATGGAAAAAATGTCATCACATATTTTGCCCTGTAAGACCATGTTGCTTTGCATTTATTAAATGGCACTGGCCTGCCATGCTGAAGTCTGCATTACATCCTCAGGGGAGGGCAGCTCGTGGTAAGAAAGGGAGAGAGGAGAAGATGTGTTGGTCTCAGCCCTGAACATTAAATCATGGTGGTAATGATTTTAGAGGAAATGAGGCAAATTTGGGCTAAATGAAAACCTGTGATGTGGCTTGGGAATTACCCCTATGGGCTTTGGAAAGGACTAACCATTACATTGCCCGTGCCCGTGGGGCTGTTTTTGCCCTCTGTTTGGGGGATTTGCTCTCTGTCTCAAAGGGGCAGGCCAGGCTGACCTGTCTGCTTCCAAAATTCCCTTGTCCTCTCATCGTCAAAGCAAGTTGGCACATGTCATGGGCTGAGGGGCGTTAAGGCACAAGATGTAGAAGTGGAAGTTCTGTTGGAAGTAATTTATAGGATGCAGAGAGAAGAGACACTGGTGTGGCAGAGGGACCAGAACCCACCCTGCTGGCTAATGTGAAATGAGAGGTGATTGGGTGGGGGGTCCTTGGTTGAAATTCACCTCAGTGTATTATAGGACATGCTTCAAGGAAGCAGGGCCAGGCCCCTCTACATGGTGTAATTTAAGGGACACAAAAGCTCTGACCCGTGCCCCTGTCAACGTGCTACTGCACCTGTAAGTCACCCTTTTAGGACCAATCTTTTTTTTTTAATATTTTTTAATTGATGTATAGTTGATTTATAATGTTGTGTTAATTTCTGCTGTACAGCAAAGTGATTCCAATCCATATACATATATATTCTTTTTTATATTCTTTTCCATTATGGTTTATCACACGATATTGAATAATAGTTCCCTGTACTATACAGTGGGAACTTGTTATTTATCCATTCTATATAGAATAGTTTGCATCTGCTAATCCCAAACTCCCAATCCTTCCCTCTCCCACCCCCCTCCCCCTTGGCAACCACATGTCTGTTCTCTATGTCTGTGAGTCAGTTTCTGTTTCATAGATATGTTCATTTGTATCATTTTTTTAGATTCCACATATAAGTGATATCATATGATATTTGTCTTTCTCTTTCTGACTTACTTCACTTAGTATGATAATCTCTAGGTCCATCCTGTTGCTGCAAATGGCATGATTTTGTTCTTTTTTTATGGCTGAGTAATATTCCATTGTATATATACACCACATCTTCTTTATCCATTCATCTGTTGGTGGACATTTAGGTTGTTTCCATGTCCTGGCTATTGTGAATGGTGTTGCTATGAACATAGGGGTGCCTGTATCTTTTTGAATTATATTTTTGTCCAGATATATGTAGGGCTAGTCTTTAAAAGTAAGGCCTGACTTCTAAAGGACTCTTGGTAAAGTACCAATGTGCTTCCTTGGATGTGACACCAATAAGCTGATGAACACACAGGATAGATCAGTTGGCAACTGCCAGTCTGGGATGCAGTGAGAAGATATAAAACTGGTAAGTTTTGACAAGAGCAGGGAGGATGGGAAGGCCCTAGGCATAGATCTTCTTCTATGGGCTGTCACAATGTCAAGGGCAGGTTGAAAGCACAGCAAGAGGGCACTGGCCACCTGGAATCCTCAGGAAGAAAGCTACACAAAGGAGGAAGAGAATGGTCTGAGCCTTGTCTTCTCTCTCTCTCTCAGCTGCCTTGGATGGAGTTATGTTGTTTCCCACCCAGATCAGTACCACTGTATACAGTTCTTTCCTAAGGGACCCCAAGAAAACTGCTTTCTTGCACCTGTTCTGTAGTTAACAGAAATGGGGCCCCTAAGCCCAGGCCCCAAAATTGTCCTAAGAAATGTTTATGACACAGGAAGTCTCAGCTCTTCCCCCAACTCCCCGTCCGATACTCTGACCATCAGGTCCTGCCTTTGCTGGCGAATTTCCAGCACTATACTAAGGAGGCAGGAACACAAGGCCTGGGTGGGAAGTTAGGGGATGTTTATAGCCATAGAACCAAAATACAGGAGGAAGCAGGTGGGTGAAATTTGCCTAGGTTGCCTCTGTGGGCATAAATCACCAGCTTTCTTTCGTTTAGGGGGAGAATCCAGCGTTCCTGAAACAGACCCATTTCCCCCCAGCTTTTTAAATGTGCCTTTTCATGGATTTTGCTTTCAAATCTGCATGAATTATTTTTCTTCTATTAAATATTCATGTGCCTTTCTAAGTAGAAAAAGGGGGCAGCAGAGGTCTGGTACACATCTTCCCTGCCGCTATTTACTGCTGCTGCGGGATTGCAGCAAATGCCAACTCCCAACACATTATTAAATCAGGTCTGCACTGAGCCCAGATGTTACACTGGAGACGCACAGTGGATACAGGTTAAAACCAAACAGCGGCAGGCACCCGGTTCATCTCCGGTGGGTGCTTGCCCTCCTACATCCTCGCCCCTCCCTCCTGCCCTGCGTGGCCACCGTGCCCTTTGGCAAATTTGCCATCAGCTGGGCAGAGCTCACTCTTCCTGGAGCAGTAATCATGTGAGGGGGAGTTATTTTTTTCAGCCTGTTATTTTTTCCCCAGTGACTCTTTCTACTTGATTAGTTCAGGATCAATATGTCTGGTAGGCAGAATGTGATGGGGAGGGTGATTTTTCAGTGTCAGGAGGAGCTCTGCGCTTTGTTCAAGTGGCTCTCCTCTTCACGGTGACCACCCCCCCCCGTACACACACACACACACACACACACACACACACACACAATCTCTGCTCTCTTCCTTATCTACATTCTACTCACTTTCACGACCAAGATGATTCAGTCTCCTCTCTGAAGCCTGTCCTGTGATTCCCTAAATCGTGACCTCCAATGAAACTATGATGTTTCAGACAATAATTGTTACCTAATGTGGGTTCTGGTTCCCTGATAGGCTGTAAGCCCTCCCACGTTCACACCCACATTCACGGTGCATGTGAATTCCTCCGGGGGAAGGAATTACATCTCAAAAACATGGAGTGGTGGAAAGAGCACAGGGTTTGCAGTCATAATCCCACAATCCTGTGTGTCTTTAGTAAATTATTTAATCTCTAGGAGACTGCTTTACCCTCTTCCTCCTCCTCGACACCTCCGTCATCATCATCATTCCCGCCACTCAGATCAGTGCTTTTCAAATTTTAACGTGTATACAGATTACTCTAGATCTGAAGTGAGCCTGAGATTCTGTATTTCTAACAGGCTCCCAGGTGATGGTTTTTTGTTTTTTTTTTAATAAATTTATTTATTTTATTTTTGGCTGCATTGGGTCTTTGTTGCTGCGTGCGGGCTTTCTCTAGTTGCGGCAAGCGGGGGCTACTCTTCGTTGCGGTGCGCGGGCTTCTCATTGTGGTGGCTTCTCTTGCTGTGGAGCACGGGCTCTAGGCACACGGGCTTCAGTAGTTGTGGCACGTAGGCTCAGTAGTTGTGGCTCGCGGGCTCTAGAACGCAGGCTCAGTAGTTGTGGTGCACGGGCCTAGCTGCTCCGTGGCATGTGGGATCTTCCGGGACCAGGGCTCAAACCCGTGTCCCCTGCATTGGTAGGCGAATTCTTAACCACTGCGCCACCAGGGAAGCCCCCAGGTGATGTTGATGATGTTCGTCTTCTTGTCACACTTTGAGAAGCAAGGTCCTTGTGAATCTTAAATGAGATAATATATGTGAAAGTGTCTTATGAACTAAAAGTCCCTCTATCATTGCTAAACCTGAAATCAGCCTCGTCTCCTTTTTTAAAAAATTCCTACTTCAAATCCATCATCAGATCCCATTGATGGGAAGGTATCCTGAATCCAGCCATTTAGGACCCCCTCCCTCACTTCCAACCTTGGCTAAACCGCCATCATATCTCTTGTCTAGAGATGATCGCGGTAGCTTCTTAATTGGTCTGCCTGCTTCTATTCCTGTCCCTTCTCCCACTCCCCTCTTGAATTCCAGTGGTCCTTTTTCCAGCCAGCAGCCAAGTGGTTCTTTTATAGTATAAATCAGATTATAAAACTCTTCTCTCACAAACTCTTCAGTGGCCTACAAGGGCCTAATCAATATGGCCCTATTGTCATTAGCTGACAACGCTCACCCCCTTGCCTCTTGTACGTTTTCCCTCTGCAAGAACATGGCTTACTCTAGTCTGTTTCTCAGCTTTCCCATCTATGGTAGCAATCCCATCGCTGTCTACCTTCTCATCTGGCTTTATTATGTTTTTCATGGCACCTCCTACTACCTAACATTCTATTAAGTGTTTATGTGTTTATCTGTGATCTGTCTCACTGACTCAAAATAAGCTCCGTGGGGGCAGAGGGTGGTCTGACTTGTTCTGTTCCGTATCTCCAGCATCTGGAGCAGTGCTTGGCATATACTAGGGCTTTAGGTAGTTGCTGAATGAAAGCATAAATGGATTGTTCTTACTTCATTGAATTGCTCTGTACCCCATGCCTGACAGAGTAAGTGCTTCCTAAGCGTTTGCTGAGGCAACCATTGATTGAGTTTTTAAATGTGCAGTCCTTGGATGTCCGTTAGTGGGACAGTTATTTGTTTCTGCCATGGGTCAAGCCCACTAGTACAGGATTGATCTTCATGATTGAAAAATGTAGATCTTTGAGCAAGAAGTAGAGGAAGACGTCTGAGTTCTGGGAAGCGATGATTGTGAAGGTTGGAGATGAGTTGCAGTTATCTTGGCCCCTAAGGACTGCTCATCTTTACTTAATTGCTTCTTAGCCAAAATCATGCTCCACACACACACACACACACACACACACACACATACACATACGCACACACATACGCACACACATGCACACACACGCACACAGCCCAAAAACCAACCAACCAAACCAAACCGAACCAAACCAAAACGAAACAACAACAAAACTTAGCCCTAAAAGGAAAAGGGCAGATTGGAATCTGGGTTTCTGGTAGAGTAAAAGCATTGTCTAAGTCTGCACACAGGGGAGGCGTCTCAAGTTGGATAATGGAATCTCTTTTTACTTCAGCTCATCTAAAATAGCACGTTAATAAACTGAACCAAATGTGGTGCTACAGCTGGTTTTATTGGTCATTAACATTTACAGAGCCATGCAAAGTCATGTTTTCCAATTTTGAGATTAAAAGATTTAGCCAGCCTAATTATCGGCCTCCGAATGGGGACCGCGTCGGAGTGCAGCCAGCGAGACGGAGTCGCCTTTGTCTTCCGTGATGCCTTCCCCTTCACGGTGCATGTGAATTGAAAACAGATGCATTTATGGACCTTTGGCTGGATTTCACCCTAAAGCAGGGTAGGCGCTGGCAGCTGTCCTGGAGTTTACTCTGGACTGGTCCTGCTAGCGCATTGTCTACATTTTAAGGCTGTACTTTGGGTTCAGGAGACTTTCTTTTACATACAAGAAAATGGCATCTATCCTTGAAACCAGACTTCTACTCAGCTTCTGATTGTTTTTCTCTTTTCTGGTCATCAAGGTCAAGCCACTAATTATGTTGATTAAGTGTGATGAAAGCCTCCACTTGAGTGAGATTTTTGGTGGGAATGAATCAACTCATCAGAAATAATGTTAACCAGACTGAGTGTCCTGATATTTGGTTCAAGAAATATGGCAGGTGGAGGCAAAGACAGAGGAAGAAAGTAAGTGTGAAAGGAGAGGTGAGGGGGCCAAGGCAGAAAACCAACCAGCATTTTATCAAGACCCTCCTCCCTGAGTGTGGGACACTGAGATAAATGCTCTGGGGAGGCCAGGGCAGAAACATGAATGGGATCAGCCTTGGCTTGGCTCTTGGTGCAAGATGTGTACCATTTGGCCCCATCCAAAGGGTGGTGATTCTCTTGGTGAGGATTTTCACTTAGGGCCCAACAGGGATGTCCTGTTGACGTGACTGACTCCATCAGTGTCATTCCTCCCTCCTGCGCATCTGTGTCTCACCTGCTCTTGTTCCACACTGCCTAGCTCCAACCTAGGGAATATTTCTGGACTAAAGAGAAGACATAGTCTGCTCTGTGATTACCTAATTTCGCTGTGTGAGTTTGACCAATCTGAGTTAGAGTTTCCTTTTTATTAGGACTCAAGGAGCAGGGCAGACTAGGGGCAGGAGTTGAGATTTGAGTGATCCCTCGTTTGGCAAATGAGAGATTGGCCAAATCTTTTGTTCTTTCTGGGCCTGAACTTTCTAAGGTGCCATATGAGTAGAGTTCGCCCTTCAAATCGACTTACATTCTATACTTTAATAGCAACAGTGGGTAGCCATGGGTGGTTCTGAGTGTAGGGGTGGCCACAATCATCTCTATGTGCAGTAAGAAACCTAGCAGCATTACTGAAGGTAGATGGAAAGGGGGAGAGACGGAAGACAGGAAGAACATTTAAGGAACTCTTGCATAGTTCCAGACCATGGTTTCAATTATTATTGGTTCTGATTTTTTTCTACCAGAGCTCCTGGGCTCTAGACCAATGTCCTCCTGACCACTGATCCTTGCTTTTTAATTTCTGTCAGTTATGAGTTGAACTGTATCTTTCTCCATTCCCCACTCCCCGCCAAAATATATGTTGTAGTCCTAACTCCAGTACCTCAGAATGTGACCTTATTTAGAGATGGGATCTTTACTGACATAATCAAATTAAAATGAGGTCATCAGGTGAGCCGTAATTCAATCCAACTGATATCCTTATAAACGGGGGAAATCTGGACACAAGGATGACAGATGCCTAGGAAGACCGTCATGCACAGATGAAGGCAGAATCAGAATGATGCTTCTACAAGCCGAGGAACATCAAAGTTCGCCAGCAAACCACCAGAAGCTAGGAGAGAGGCACAAACCGGATTCTCTCTCACAGCCCTCAGAAGGAGCCAACCTTGGTCTCAGACTTCACCTTGATCTTCAGCCTCCAGAACTGTGAGGCAATACATTTCTGTTGTATAAGCCACACAGTTTGTAGTGCTTTGTTACAGCAGCCCTAGCAAACCAATACAGTATCTTTCTGCTCTTTTGGTTTCAGACCCTTGGCTTGCTGTAACCACTAACGATCATTAATTTTTTTATTTCAACTTGATTTCTTCTCAATCTCTCCAGAGGTATTAGTCTTTGTGCTGTAAAACTTAGACTCTGCTTCCTACCTGGCTCTTTCTTGGGTCTATCCCTATATTTGCATGTAGCTCTCCACTAAGTCTCTGCTAGGTGTGGTGTGAGGAGGTAAAGGTGCTATAAATGGGCAGCTTTTCTAGCCACTGAGCTGTCCTTTTACATCCATTCTATGCTGCCGCCTATGGGCTCTTGGGGTCTAAATCCCCCACCATGTTCTCACTAACGTTTAAAGCTGAATCAGGCCAGTGACTTAAAACTCCTCTGGTTATTTTTCTGATTTGTTTGCATATAATTCCAGCATTCTTGGTCCTGTTCCAAAATCATCCCAAATGCATTTATTCCAAAGTATGGCTTTAAAGTTGGGGATCAAGTTATAATCTGGCGAAACATAAATGAAATAACATGACAACTCTGAACTATATTAAATTCTCAAATGTTGACAGTATGCACAAAAATATAAGAGCTCAAAGGGACTATAAGATCTATTCAAAACCCTAGTTTTCTGATGGTCATATTCCCTTGTGGTCTTCCAATATGCACTTTCTCATTAAACCTCTTATTTAGTATGGGCACTGGAATTTGATCTTGAATATAAGATACATTGCTTTGATCATTTCTGGCCAATCTTGTTTTACTAAGTGAAGTCAAAAGAGGCACACTTTGCCATCAATCAACAGACATGCCTTGACCTTGTGCTGGGTCGCACAAGCTCTCTGCTGGAAATGTAAACATGGTCTCCATCCTGAGTGAGCCTTCCGTGTGGTTGGGAAGATAAGGCACCCAGATGCCAAGCACTTAGAGAACAATTAAATGCTAAATGGTGTTGAACTGGCTTTAGTGCAGAAGGAGTCTGACATCATGGAGCGGTTGAAAAGGTTTCCTGGGTAGCTTGGAACTTTATTTAGTTTAGAAACGTTAGAAAACGTTAAGATATTCCCCTTCCCTCCCCTCTCAATTTTTTCCCTTCTATCTGCCTGTATTATTGGTTGTTTGATTACAAATCAGACTCCAGAGAGGAAACACAAAATGGCCCGAGACAGAAGCTGATGGGAGAGACTGTCACCCTTGATGCTGTGATGGAAACCTTATTCACTGGAAATTTGAATAGATAACACTCAGCAATCATAAAAATAACAGCCTCCTATAAGTCCAGGCTGTCTCTTCAGATTCCATTTTCTATACTTTAGTTATCAAAAGATCCATAATTTTCTAAGATAGACATGAAACTTAAATGAGAGCATGGGGCGTTCCTTTTCTATTTTCCCAGTGGAGGAGATAGAAGACATGTTCCCAGCTTGCCATTTGCACAGATGTGTTTCTAATAAAGCACAATGAGACCTCCCATGTCCCCTGTCCCCTTCCCATTAGCCATGAGGCCATGCAGATGATGGGTGAGTTCACAGGCAGGTCAATAATGCCACCGTGTTCTCCCTCTCTCCTCACATGGAAAAGGCCTTGTTTTTTTTTCCACAAAAGTGCATATTTAATTTGAAATTGGGAAAAAAGAAGAAGGAAAAAAAACTTTCCAAAATATGAGACAGCAGTTCTCTTTAATAGGAACCACATTTTCCCTCTAAATTGTGGTATCTGAGGGTCCCTATGCAAGGGTTGGGAGGTGATGAACGTAGGCTTTGGGAGGGTTTGGGGAGCTGTGTTGATATTTTGGCCCATCTGGGTTCATGTCTCTTGGGTTTCTTGGGATTCATGGAATATATCTGGCTACAGTGAAACATGAGAAACCCTTTAGAAAAGTGCAGTGGAAATAAATAGCAATGAATATTTATGTGCCTAGACCAAAGGTCAGAACTCTTTTTAGTTCTCAGGGCCATTAGTGGGGTTAAATAAGGTCTATGGGGACTGTAGGTTCCAATGACGAGGCTGAAGTATAGGTCATGGGGGAAGGAATGAAGTAGATGGGTTGAAGGGAAACGAAGAGGTAGATACTTAGGAAAGAAAAGGGGGTACAGGAAAAAGTGTCCACGAGGGATTAAACTAGTAGTAACCAGCACTAACTTCTGGCTCTACTTTAGGTTAAATCATTATCCCTTGTTTAAAGCAGGATTGCCATATGATTTTTAAAGGTGCTTAGACTTTCCTACAGCTTTATTCTCATGGGGTAAAGAGTTGTTTGTATAAATTACTGGGTGCGAGAGGCAGATCAGAGTTGATAGAGCCTAGGGAACTCCCTTGAGTCAAGGTGCCAGGGGTGGTATGGTGGTAACTGGCACAGAGACTAACCAGCTAAACCCCCAAGATTGTCCTCTCCCCCATTCACTTTGCTGCCTCCTTCTTCCTGTTACGGGGTCATGTTTGCTGGATGCTGTTGGCCATCCTGACACTGAAGGGGAAAATGATTTCTGCCTTTCCAATAATCGCTGATCACCCAGAATCTTGTCTGAAAATATTTGGAACATGTTGGACAATTAATCAAAGTAATTTTCCTCCAAAGAGAAAGCAGAAAGATTTGGAGTGACATTATTCGAATAGTATTTGAAAAAGCTACCCAAGAAAATGTCCTTCAGTACAGATTTTAGCGTAGTGCAAGGATTTCCTTTTACAAGCAAAGATAGGGGATAGGTTTTTTTGTTTGTTTGCTTGTTTTTTGTTCTTGTATGTTTGTTTCAGGGTTTGTTTTTTTTTTTAAACTCCAGGACCACTTCCTTCAACTATCCATCTATCCTTCTTTCCATCCATCCATCCACCAGCAAACATTTGTAGGGAGTCTTCTTTGTGTCAGGAACAGAGCTAGGCCCTGTGAATAGACAGATGGATGAGATATGATTCCTGCCCTTGGGGAGCTCTCAGTCCAGTGGGAGAGAGAGATGTAAACATTAATTACAACGGTGTGATGAATGCTTTAATAAAGTTCAGAGCAGGGTGCTTGGCTACCCCCACAGAACTGGAGGGCAGCGATCATCTATTTCACCTTAGCCATCTAAAGGTCTTCGATTCCTCCAAGAGTAAACTGTGAGCGCCAAACCTCAGGAGAGCTGGATTAAGTGCAGCTTTAAAAGGCGTCTTGCAGGTTGCAGCTACTACTGACTCAAAGACAGTGAAGAGGCCAGTGACCGTGAGATTTATTACCAGGACTCATGGATTTCTGAATTTATGTTGTCTGGGTCTCTTTTCTCCCTAGAGAGTAAATATGCTCTAGTATGGGAATGCTCCATTCCTGCTCTAGGCTGTCTCCAATCTGCTGTTTCACTTGATTTTTTTGTCCTTATCCAAAGAATTTCACTAAAAACTGAAATGAGGTAGGGATTGAGTCCCCCACTCCATCCAAGGCCAATCGAGCAACAGCTGCCGAGGGCTTAGACCATGTTGAGCAGACACTCTGTGATTTCTCTAGCTCCTTTTTTGTCATTATTTATCCAGACACCAGGCTGCAGTCAGGAAAAACGACAGTGACAACGGGAACACATATGTCTCTGGAAGAATGCTTTCAGGAAGAAAACAAATGCAGTCAAGTGATCCCAGTGTTTTTTGTTTGTGTGTTTGTTTTGTTTTACTACCAGGAACAACAATAGAAAAAAAGGAAATATGAAGTTGGGAAATCTTTTGTTGTTACTGAGGTTTGAATATTTCTAGTTTCAGAGATCTGTGTCATAGTGGAAAAGATTTTCTTTTTTATCCCAGTGAGAAGCATTATTAATGGTGTTTGCTATTGAGGAGAAGATCTCCAATGAAAGAAGGGACTAGTCTAGATTTGCACATCGCCTTGGATGCATGGCCTTAGAAAACATCTGAAAAACTCAGTGTAGAGAGAACATTTTCTCTAGTAGTTTAATATTCTCCTAAAATGTAAATTTGGGTTAATTTGGGTTGTTGAAAATTCGAGCTGCCTGGCAGATATTTCTGTGAATTATGTGGTTGAAATATATTACCGAGCCTTTCTGTGACCCTGAAAATATGATTTTTAACAGTTAAGACAGGAAAAAATGATCAAGACCAGCTAAAAGGAGAGGAAGATGGAACTGATAGTTTTGAAGTCATAGAGCCTAAATTTAAAGGCAAAACAGATAGAATGAGAAAAAAAAAAGCATGGTGATTACTTTATAAACTGTCATATTTGGGGCATTGAAAGCCTAGCTTTTGGGAAGGCAGGGTTGGAATTTTCTTGGCCCTGGAGGGCAAAGATGTACGTGGAAATGTAAATTACATTTCTACAAATCTGGGTGGAATGGATCAGACCCAGTGACACTTAATCTTATCCCTTTCTGCATCTTTTAAGCCCTGGACCAGAGGCCACAGCAGGTTGGACCGGCACTTTGGGGGCCTGCTTCACGGCAGGGGCATAGGAATTGGCAAATTACACAGTCAACAGTGCCTGCATAAAGCTTT
Source organism: Balaenoptera ricei (assembly GCF_028023285.1). NCBI lineage: Eukaryota > Metazoa > Chordata > Mammalia > Artiodactyla > Balaenopteridae > Balaenoptera > Balaenoptera ricei. The sequence goes on from NC_082651.1 coordinate 44,896,757, forward strand.
GAAACCTCCTGAAGGCACCACACAGAATAAAACTTCTATCCCACATCTGCCTAGCTGACTCTGCCTCCCAGACCTCCCCTGCCTTCCCCATCCTCAGTCCCAGCTCGTGATTGGTCCTGCCTTGCTAGAGTCTTACCCGTCTTATAAATAACTCCTGATTTTTTTTTAAAAAAAATTAAATCTTAGAGCCACATTAATGATTGAAGGAAATCTATAAGTACCCTTCCCAACTGAAACCACAGAAAGATGGAGCTGGAGGAATCTTCTGAATGCCTAATCCTGGGACCTCACACTTTAATTAAAGCCTTTTCCTCTGATGTGTGCCAATATGCCTATTGCAGCAACTTGAGGAACATGTACAGACACCATGTAAAAATAGAGTCATCTCCCTCTGACCCACTCCACCATGAATCTTCATCAGATGTTATTTTCTGCATAAGCCACACCCATAGCTGCGTGCCTTTGTTCATGCTGTTCCTCCTGCCTGGAGTGCCTTCCTTCCACTTTGTCTGGCTGGGTTGCATTGAGTTGATCTCTGTATCACAAGTTTCTATCAGAACGTTTAGTATATCACAGGTGTCCAAGTGAGAGAACAATTTAGTGAATGTTTGATTGAATGGAAGGCTTTGTGATCTTTGCCATGGGAAATCATGCATCATAAAAACACTAAATAATACTCAGTAAAATCAAACAATTCATTTTTAGACATTGGAAGAGAGATAGCATTTAGGAAGGTAGGAGAGAAGAAATTATAGGTGGGGGTAACCACAGGATCAAAGACACAGAAATGAAGAGGAGCATGAGTTTTGGGTAAAGAGGAGATATGACTAATTAGATTGGAAGGTTTATTGAAAGAAATGATAGGAAATAATATTTGGAGGGCTCATATCACTGAATTGAATCCCTTGAGAATTTTTGAAAGAGATGAAATTGGTAATGGGTAGCCATTGAAAGTTCTTAAGCAGGAAATAACCTGAGGTACAGCGGGTAGAGAGGGGAGTTAGTGGCAGCTATATTGGTGGAGTAGAGCTTGGTGTAAAATGGACCACTGTGAATCAGTGGGAATGGGGCAGTGGGCATGGAGAGGGCTCGTCCTGGAGGAATTTGAAAGGAAGAAATGCCAGACTTGGTTATGGATGAGTATAGGAGAGCTAAGATTCTTTTTATTGACTTGGCACTAAGAACATCTAAACGTTTGGAGGGAGTATGTTATAAATAAATATACACAGCCACAAGAATTCTCTTTTATGGTCAACTATCAAGACCAAACTTGTGAGGGGAGACAGGTTTTGAATGATAGATGATTCTGGAGCCCTGGCCAGGCACATCTTAGCAGTTCGGATACAAACCTTTCCTTTCATGAAGAAAATGTTAGAAGTTTTTCTGCTGATTCTGGATTAAAAATGCTGCAAAATTTCCCTACCAAATTATGTATCTATCAACAGTGTGTACTTTCTCATACCTTCTCTAATACTGCATATTATCAAACATCTTAATCTTTCTGTCAGTGATGGGTAGAAAATGGAATCTTATTTTAATCTCATTTGCATTTCATTAACGAGTGATCTTGAACACCATTTATGTATAAATTAGCCATTCATATTTTTTTTTATATATACACCTGTTATTGCCCTCTGCCTATTTTAATAATGGGATCCTTTATCCTTTTTATTCACTTATAAAAGCCCTTTGTTTAGTAACAAAATTAGGTTTTGTTCATCAAAACTGATTTTAGAAGACTAAATTTTCATAGATTGTAAAGTTTATATGGATTATCACACTGTCCAAGCTGCAGGTATTCTGGATGTTTAGAAATCTCCAAAATCTACCCTTCTTAATCTTCAACGCTTTCTTTTTTTTTTAATATTTAAGTCTAGAGTGCTAAATTAGGAAAGTAAAAGTACCAAAAATATATCCTGAGATTTTCACATCTGTGTGTCTTTGAATCTGCACGGAAATAGAAACTAAGGAGGGGTTTGAATGCAGTTTCAGCCTTTCCTTTGGAACATCTAAGATCATGCCCAGATTGAGGTAAAGGAGGAATATTGAGAGATCAAATCTCTGGCAGATTTTTCCCTCTTGGACCTCATACTCTGATCCCCTTAATGGAACTTGACAACCCCAACTGACCATTATGGCTGTTATGGGCTGAATCATATCCCCCCAAATTCACATGTTGAAGCCCTAACTCCCCGTACCTCAGAATGTGACTGTATTTGGAGATGGGACTTTTAAAAATGTAATTAAGGTAAAATGAGGCCATATGGGTAGGTCCTAGTTCAATATAATTGGTGTCCTTATAGGAAGAGATTAGGAGATAGACATGCAAAGAGGAAAGACCATGTGAGGACAGAGGGAGAAGGCGGCCATCTGCAAGCCAACGAGAGAGGCCTCAGAAGAAACCACCCCTGCACACACCTTGATCTGGGACTTCCAGCCTCCAGAACCGTGAGAAAGTATATTTCTATTGTTTAAGGCATCCAGTCTGTGGTATTCAATCCTTTCTTATGGCAGGCCTAGGAAACGAATACAATGCCTTATGGAAAGGACCATAACCTTCACCAACTGGCTTGGAAATCAAATTCTAACATAGGAAACCATGGACTAAAAAACACCTGCCCTGAGATATGCGGTCTCACCCTACTCATCTCATGGCCAGCACCTCATAAATGAAGAGAGGGCCCAATTCCAAACCATACATTTTGGGTTTATAATTTCCCCAATTTTAGAGAATGTAAAAGCCTTAGAGTTCATAGTCATAGTTAGGCACTCCTGGGCACACACCCATCTAAATGGGTTTCCTGCATTGGGCCACCAGGATTTAGATCTCATGTCTGGAACATGCCCTTGGATGGGAGATGTGATGGGCATAGAGCAGTCTGGTGGAAAGAGCACTAGAATGGGCGTCAGAGACCCAGGCCTTAGTCTTGATCCTGCCACAATCACTCAGGGAACTAAATTTACCTGTTTGGACTTAGAATACTTATGTGGGCCTCATAAGTGGTTTTCAGACCAGGGTTCCATGGAAGGGTTTTAGTAGTTCTGCAAACTTTTCATTTGAATTTCCCCTGTAGAGTACATTTTAACTGTTTTAAAACACTGCAGTAAAATAACACGCATTCAGATGTGTTTTACTTCACATTTTATATTTATCTAAGAACATCAGCATATAAAAATACGCTGCTAGGTTAACTTATCTGGAATGAACATCAGAATAAAACCTTGCCTGTGGATTTACATATTTGGTGTGGGATGTTGATATTCTGCACTGGTCTGTCTGTTTGTCTCTCTTAAATTCTGACATGACCGCTGCATGCCTCCACTGACATAAAATTGCACAAGTGCCTTCATGACCACAGTACATTTGCACCTGCTCTGTTAAGTGCCAGCTCAAGCTTATTTGCATTGGTTCTCCCCATGGCTTAAGCCTTGTTTTTGCACTCACCACTGACTCTCTCGCATCTTGAAAACATCACATTAGAACTAGAATGAATGCTTCCTTTCTGACTTTACCATTAGAAACTCAAGAATTTATTAGGTGTTACTAACAATTCAACTTTGAAACAGATATTTCCTACTACTTTTCCTGTAAGCTTCTGGATGAATTTAGTTGAGCAGAAACCCAAGCTGTAAGGCAAGTTGATTTAAAACAAAACAATACAAGAACTATTACCACTTGCAACTACTCAGCAGGATGAATCAGTATTCTCTAAGTGTTGTACAACTAAACCAAAATAAAATAAAAATCAGATGCTGAGGACAATATGATTGTGGTTATGCCAAATTTTTGCATTCATCAAATCAATCTCAGAGTTGTCAGAGATATACTTTACACTATATATATACAAGGTGTATATACCATATATGTATAGCATATTTGAACTCACGAAATAAATATATTCTAGTGAATTTCTGCTTTTATTTGTCTTAAACTTTAATATTCCACATAAGATTAAATTTGTATCAAGAGTAACTTTCCTGCAAGGAAAACCACTAGATCAGATGACCTCCAAGATTCCCTGTAGTTCTAACACCCTGTAATCTTCCAGGGTGAACAAGGTATAGGGAGGAGTGAGCAGGGTGCAGGGAGGGGTGAGTCAAGGCAGGGAAAGGTGGCTGGTCACCAGTCTCTGTGTTCAACTTGGGAACTTCATTCCACCTTCCATCCTTCTAAGGTATGGCATCTGGTTGAGATTTCAAATGTACAAATGGACAATCCTGGGAAAACCACGTGGTACATAAGAAGTTATCAAAGAATGCTACAAAGATTTTTAAAACTATTCTTTTTACAGGCCATAATTATTTTGAAACTTGCTAAAATTTCATGAAAATGTATTGTATTACCCTGGTCACCTCCTGTCTGAAACAAATCTCTTCTGGAGGCAGGATCTGATAGGATGTATTGGAGGAGTGGGGCCCAGGGCTGGGGCTGGGGGTGGGTGGGTAAGCTCGGCAGTGGGGAGTGATACAGCCCTCCTTTTGCTGGCAGAGGGGCTGTGCATAGTTAGAAACAGGGGCCCTGGTTTGTTTCAGCTGCTAACTTTAGAAGTCTCTCTCACCAGAGCTTAGCATATTCCAAGGTCCTCCCCAAGTGTAGGGCACTGTGACCTGGCCGTGACCACTGGCTCTGGAAGTGGACAGCCTCCACAGGCCCTACAGAACATGCAGAGATAGAACAGAGGGGAGCTGGGGTTGCACATCTGTCTGCACCTGCATTTACCAGTGACTCCTCCCCTTAAGGTGAGAAGTAGGGGTTAGATTTTGAATGCTAGAGGGTGGTAGCTCCCAGGGGTTGCCTCAGGCCTACAATTACCCGCTGGATGACTGATCTCAGGACTGAATTTTTTATGGCTGGAGGACTCGTTGGATTGAGGTGATGCTCTCTTGATTCTGACCTTGGTTATTGTATTAATTAGGATAAGCATTCACCTACATAAAACAGAGATCCTAAACAAAAGGGACTTACATAAGACAGAGTTTATTTTTCTTTTATATAATAGTCTGGAAGCAGGAGGTCCAGGGCTGTCATAGAGCTCTGTTCTACAAGGTTGTCCAAAGACCTAACTCCTATTTGTTTTCTTCCATCTTTAGGGTGTTGCCCTTATATGAATGATCCCACATGGCTCCCTACCTCCATGATCCAGGTAAGCAGGTGGAGGAAAGAGGGAAGAGGGTGATCATCATTTAAGACCACAACCTGGACATTAAATACATCACTTCCACTCACGTTCTCTGGTCCAGAATTTGGTTATATGGCCATGCATAGCTGCAAGGGAGGCTGGAAATACAGTCTCTCTTCTATGTCATGTACCTAGATAAAAGTATTGGGTTCTATTGTTTTGAAAAATAATGGAAGAATGAATATTGGAGGACAACTAACTGTAAGGTGTTTAATGAACTATGAAATCATATGGTACTAGTTGGGGTTCAGCAAACACATTTCTATCACAGGGGTAAATGTCTGAGACTGGGCAGCGTAGTGTCCAGAGGGGAAAGCCTGACAGCCTCCAGTCTAATGGTTGTCACTTTGATACTACCTTTATTAGTATTTATTTTTCTAAGATATGGGAAATTCCATTTTCCACTGACCTCTGCAACTCCTTGAAAATATCAGGTTGTAAAGAGCTGACCTAGAGTTCAAAGCACCCGAATGGATAATGTGTAGACCAGAGGATTTCAAACCATGTCCCGAGAGCCCCAGGATTCCTTAGAGTTCTGGGAGCTGATGGAAAACAAGGATTCTGTAACCTAAACTCCATGCCCCACTAGGCAGTCCCACCATAGTGCCTTACTCTATGTATGTTTTTATCTCTTTGTTTATCTGTATAAGATTTGGGGCTAAAAAATATAGTTTTTACACTTCTGCTAGACCATCAGAATTAAAATGCTCATAATTCAGAAAGATGAGATTAAATAATATGTTAAATACTGAGACTCTACTGGGTGATTTTCCTATATGATAGGTGATGGTCTTGGCCATATAATTTTCAAGGAAACAGTTTAATTTGAAAATACGAGGAAAATGCCAGAGTTGAAAAATTTAAACTGTCAATAGGATCCTATAGTTTGGAAGAAGCAATTACATAATGCTTTAAAATTCACAGAAACATTGCAGCATTTATTCCCTCCCTTGATCCTTCTTCATTTACAGATAAACAAATAGAAGCACAGAGAGGTAAAGTGACCTTGCCCAAAGTGATACAGTTAAGAAGTGCTAGTAGCAGGTACTATATATAAAATAGATAACCAACAAGGACATACAGTATAGCACAGGGAACTATACTAAATATTTTGTAATAACCTATAAGGGATAAGAATCTGAAAAAGAATATATATACATATATATCTGAATCACTGTGCTGTACACCTGAAACTAACACAATATTGTGAATCAACTATATTTCAATAAAAAATACATATAAAATAAAATAAAAAATAAGTTAAAAAAAAGAAGTGCTATAAACAGGATCAAACATAGGACTTTGGAATCTTCACTATACACATCCATTTCCCTATATTTGCTTACACCCATCACTAGGGTAAAAAGACCCATCCCTAAGCTACTGAGACCTGAGCCATTTCACCTTGGGAGCCTGATTTCTGCAGGAGCAGCAAGCAAATAATCTCACCAACTTGCCTCTGTGCTTGAGTCCACTTATCTTTTCTCCCTCCTTTCCTTTTTCCTTCTCAGCTCCCATCAAAAGTCTATCATATATCAGATACTATATCAGGTACTAGAGATATAGTAGTAACCAAGACCTACACGATCTTCATGGAACTTATTTATTGATTGACATGGGATTAATTTCCAAAATATACAAATAGCTCATACAACTCAGTATCAAAAAAAGAGAAAACCCAATTAAAAAATGGGCAGAAGACCTAAATAGACATTTCTCCAAAGAAGACATATAGATGGCCAACAGGCACATGAAAAGATGTTTAACATGGCTAATTATTAGAGACATGTGATTCAAAACTATAATGAGGTATCACCTCACACCAGTCAGAATGGCCATCATCAAAAAGTCTATGAATAATAAATGCTGGAGAGGGTGTGGAGAAAAATGAACCCTCCTACACTGTTGGTGGGAATGTAAATTGGTGCAGCCACTATGCAGAACAGTATGGCGGTTCATTAAAAAACTAAAAATAGAGTTATCATATGATCCAGCAATCCCACTCCTAGGCATATATCTGGAAAAGACAGAAACTCTAATTCGAAAAGATACATGCACCCCAGTGTTCACAGCAGCACTATTTACAATAGCCAAGACATGGAAGCAACCTAAATGTCCATCAACAGATGAGTGGATAAAGAAGATGTGGTACATATATACAATGGAATAATACTCAGCCATAAAAAAGAATGAAATAGTGCCATTTGCAGCAACATGGATGAACCCAGAGATTATCATACTAAGTGAAGTAAGTCAGACAGAGAAAGACAAATATCATATGATATCACTTGCATGTGGAATCTAAAATAGTGATACAAATGAACTTATTTACAAAACAGAAATAGACTCGCAGACATAGAAAACAAACTATGGTTACCAAAGGGGAAACAGGGAGGTATAAATTAGGAGTTTGGGATTAACGGATGCACACTACTATATATAAAATAGGAAATGACATGCTCCTACTGTATAGCACAGGGAATTATATTCAATATCTTATAATAACCTATAATGGAAAATAATCTGAAATAGAATATATATATATCTGAATCTATATATCTATATCTACATCTATATTTTTAAAAATATTTATTTATTTATTTATCTTTGGCTGCATCGGGTCTTAGTTGCCGCATGTGGCACCTTTGTTGTGGCATCTGGGATCTTTCGTTGTGGCACACGGGCTTCTTTCTAGTTGTGGCGTGCGGGTTTTTTCTCTCTCTAGTTGTGGAGCAGGCTCCAGAGAGTGTGGGCTCTGTAGTTTGTGGCACTTGGGCTCTCTAGTTGAGGAGCGCAGGCTCTGTAGCTGTGACATGCTCAGTAGTTGTGGGCTCAGTAGTCGTGGCTTAGTTGTCCTGCGGCATGTGGGATCTTAGTTCCCCGACCAGAGATCAAACCTGCATCCCCCTGCATTGGAAGGCGGATTCTTTACCACTGGACCACCAGGGAAGTCTCTACATCTATATATCTATATCTATCTATATCTGAATCATTTTGCTGTACACCTGAAAGTAACACAACATTGTAAATCGACTATACTTCAATCAAAAAAAAAAAACATTAAAAAATAGATTCTAGTGGGAGTTACGAAAAATGAAAACATAACTAAACACACGGAGTATTTTCACATAGTGATAATTGCTATAAAGAGAATTTAATCAGGCTAACAGGATGAGAAGGGCAGGGTGGGAGCAGAGAGTCTATTTTAGTTGGGAGGTCGGGAGGTTGAGTTACATGTGAGTAGAGACCTGAATGAGGGGAAGGGGTGAGCCATGCAGGTATCTTGAGAAAGAGCTCCCCAAGATGATGGGAGAGCAGATACATAATTAGTATGCTCAGCACAGTCATGGGATTACAAGGTGACTAGTGGGCCTGGGGGTGTAAGCAAGGGCTTTTTTTTAAGGATTATTTTGTTTTGTTTTATGATGTAGGAGAGAGAGAAGGTAGCTAATTTCCAGAAGCAAAATTTCTGAGTAGTCGAGAGGATGGATTCTGTGTATAAGTGGGGATGTTGGCCTTGGCCAGGAGGAGGGACAGGTCATCTTTGGGACGGGAGGGAAGGTAGAGAAGATGAGAACAGATGTGGAAGCGGTGGTAGATTTGGTGGGAAAATGAATTATTTCTTTTTCTGGTTGGTTCTATTTTGTTAGTAAAACATCAGGTGAAGACAGTGAGGTGGGTATAAGGAGGGGAAGGGACTCATGGTCCTCCAGGGTGGTAAGAACGTGAATTTACTAGCTAACATAGAAGGGCTACTGGGCAGTGTTGTGGGCCCACTTGACATCTGCCATCTTAGTCTTAGGTGAGACTGATCAATGTGACTGTGGAATTTTTCCAGCTATGCCTGGATGCCAGGGAGATGCAAGCAGAAAGGTGGACTTAACCATGTGCTGGGAATTCTCCATTTGGCTGTTTGGACCCATTCTCCATCCTTTTTCATTTGGCTTGGTATTCTGGGAGGCTGCTGTTTAGGAAGAACTCACTGGATCCCTTGGTCTCTGGATTGGGTTTGGCCAATGGCGGCAGGCACAAGACGAGACTGGCGGGCAGGAGGCAGTGACGTGCTTGTATTAATTCTCTACTCTCTCCCCAGTGGCCCGTGGTAGGCCGGCTACATCCCTCTATGAAGGCCCCAGCTCCTATGGGGCAGCTCTCTCATGGCTGGGGTTCTTTTTAGGTCCTGGAAATCATTCCCTCTTCTTATTCTTTCAAGGGTAGAGTTGGTAACTGCTTCCTGCTGATGTTAGATTTGTCATGCTTCCTCACTCTTTATTGTTTTCCCTTTATCTGCCTACATCTTTAGAAACAATACCTTTGCTAAACTCTCTTCATATGCTCCCTCTTTTATCACTTTCTTGGTAAGTCCCTGACGGATGCAAACCTGGTTTGCAGTGTGGTCAGGCAGGCTTCACAGAGGAGAAAGAGCAGGGTATTTGTGAGTATGAACAAGAGCGAGATGATAATGGAAAAAGGACTCCAAGCTGAGTAAAGAGAGAAATGTGGGCATGAGCAGGGTGGATAGACTGCAAAGATGGCGGAGTCTGTTGTTGGGAAGTCCCAATGGGGTCAAAGGATTTTGGAGGTGGCATAAGGGAGCTGAAAATTGGGGACCAGTCTCAGAGAGTAGAGTGAGTGCTTAGAATAGAAAATTTGTAATTGATGCAGTTACTGATAATAACAATAGCCGTTATCATTGGTTCTCAGCCTTGGCTCTATATCAACAGTGCCAGGGGAGCTAGTAAAAATACTAATGACTGGCTTCCCCTCCAGAGATTCTGACTACAGTTGTGGGACCTAGGAATTGTAATTTAAAAAAATTGTCTCGAATAATTCAGATGTGTGGCGCCATTGAGAATCACTAGTTCAGGGTGTGAGCACGGGAGTGGTTGGCTGGGGTGGAAAGAGGAAAATTGTCCTTAGCAACCAGAGGTCAAGGGACCAAGAGGCCAGAGTCTTAGAAGAATCACCTACGTCAAAGTCACTATAGAATTGTAGCAGAGTCTGTGGTGGGAGGAACTGAGTGAGTCAGAGCCTAAAACTGGAAGGTTGATAGAGCTTGGAAGGGCTTGGGTATTTTACTTACTCTGGGCCAGATCTCTGACCCTATTCTCTCCCCTTAGCACAGGGTCACTGTTCAGGGGCTAGGTGGTCTCTCTGTCAACTTCTCTTTGGTTTCTTCCTCTCCCAACATGTCGCTGTCTTTGGTTTTCATTATTTGTTTTTAGGGTTACCTGTCCCCACTGCTAGGGTTTGGGGAACCACATAACTCAGGACCTCGGCTCTTCCCCAGATCTGCTTTACTTAAGAGCTGACTCTATCCTTCAACCATTCCAAACTTTAACCTTCTTTTTCTAATCATAAAAAAAAAAAAAAAAATTCCTTTCCTCTGACCCACTTTCTCAGGGCTCTTTAGGGGTTGATAAATCCTAAAGGTTCATTACTTTGTTTCATCACTTTCTTGATAAGTCCTTGACTGATGCAAACCTGGTTTGGGGTGTGGTCAGGCAAGCTTCACAACTAACAAGCTTGTGTGTGTATTGATGGAAGGGTTCGCATATTGTAATATACAAGGTAAGACAGTCAGGTACACAAAATCATTCAAATCCTCTCCACGTCCAGGTCAGTGCATGTGATACTGCCCTGCTGGTAGAGAGAACAGGCCATTTTAGCTGGAAGTTTCATCCTCTTTTATTTTCTATATGCATGCCATCGTGGGGCTATTTAAATCAAATTCTTCTCTATAGCTGAGCGCAAAACCTGCACAATTTCTGGTTTTGCTCTTTCCAAAGATAATTTCTGCTGTCTAATGAGATCTGAGAATGAAGTCAGGCATGATCAGGAGAAAGGTCACAGTGTGTGCTCAAAGGTATATTAACTAATGTTGGAGCTGACATTGATCTCCTTCCAAGAGGACAAAATTAAGCAGCAAATAGTAAATACATTCAATGGCACTTTATTGCAAGGAGGACCATTTACAATGAAATAAGAATATGAGAATGGTTTCAAAGAGAAAATGAGAATGCTTACAAATAGAACACATCTTACCGGTTAGAGGAGGAATGTGATTCCAGTCAAGGTTAATGGGGAAACGGTTAATGAAGGATACAGATTCCAAAACTGCGTGATGCCATATTGTATCTTGCAGAGGTAATTAAGACTAGAGACTCTGGGTAAATGGACACATTACACACAGCTGACAACTTGACATTCTGCACACCATACAGAGAGGCTGCTCCGGATGCTTTATGACCTGCCCTAATACTGACAGGGCGACGTCTGAGGTCAGGTTTTCCATCCCTTTTCCTCATGGAGTTGGTGTGGTATTGCAGGAAGAACACCAGACAGGGAGAAAGGAGAAGGGGTTCCAGCCCAAACTCAGTTACTAGGAGGTGATGTGTGACCTTGGGCAAGTTACTTTCTGCTTCTCCTAGGCTTAATTTCCTCATCTGTAAAATGAAGGGGTTGAATTGGACCATTTTTTCTGAACTGGATATTTCTTTTCTGGTTTGAATCCTGAGATTCCCTGCACTTCATTGCCCTACTACCGTTATCACTTATGTACTTTGTAATTGTGTAAATGTGGGTATATCTGGGTGGGAGTTTGCAGGTATAAATACAGAAGGGGGTGAACATTTACCTACCTTTGCCTGTCTGTGGCATATATGTGTACTTAGGAGGCAATCGTGTGGTGACTTTGAAATGATGCAACCTTAGAGATGTCTGCCCAAGGAAGTTTCTATTTCTACTAGCAATGTTCAGGGTTTTCAATCCTTCTCCCATTTTTTCCCCAAAGGGTAAACTAGTAGGAGTGAGGTTACCTATTGAATTAGAACACCTGGGATTAAGGTGAACTTCGGTGAAGGCTCATTTAGCACATTGGCTGAAGGATTATCTGTCCCTGAAAGCACCTTCTTTGGTGTCATTCTCTTGCTCTGAACACCCCAGGCGGGAGAATAAGGGTAAGGATCTTGTAGCGGCAGGTGAGGGATGGAATGGGGATCACATTCCGTCCTGTACATTTAGCCGTCTCCTTTGGCTGTCTGGAATCGTCCCCGTTCATCTATGGGAGAAGAGGGGCTTAAAAGTAGGGCACTTGCACACACGGATTTTTCACCCCGGTGCTCATCTTATTGACAGGCATTGCTTCAGCTGAACCGTTTTCGCTCTGTGTTCAGGCCTGTTTGGAGGTGGCATCCCGAGGGCAGATTCCATTCTTATCCCAGCCTCAGAATTCATTGCTGCTTTTTAAAATTCCCAGGTGCACCTTGTTTATTTCTCCCTTCTCACCTGCCTTGAACCCGCCCACCCCCTTACCTGTCCTTATTCTTTCCTAGCCCCTCAGAAAAGAAAAGAAAACAAAACAGCAAAGCAAGCCCTGCTGGGGTGTCTGGTTATAGAAGTCATCCATGCTTCTGGTTGAGAATTCAAGGAATACTTCCCTGTCGTTCTGAATGAAATAGCTTTAAAAGGCCTGCCAGATCCCAAATTGCTGGGTGAGAGGGGCCCAAGGAGTGACAGCTTTACACATGAAGACTCCAGGACCCACCTCCCTTCACAGATGATGGGAAGGGAAATCTTGGAGGGCGGGCAGCCCCGGAACCAAGTTACCACACGACATTGACATCTGCGGAATTGCACCTATTGATTGCGGTGTAGAAGCCAATGTTTCATCAGCCTTTAATTGAGCTGATTCCTAAATAGAACAGGGTCAGGTTTGGCTGTGCTGCTGGGTCTAAGTAGTTGTGACTGAGCTCTGATTGACGCCTCTTCAACAGACCCTCATTTGGTAGATTTTTCACATTCCCTGGGTTCTAGAACTTTGGTCCTCAGCTGAGAGCATTCATCCGACTCCCCTGTGGGAGAGGTTAAAGGTACAGAAGGTGGTGCATCATTCTGGCCTACTCTGTTTCAGTGTCTGGGGAGGAGCCCAGGCAATGTTTAATAAACTCTTTTTTTAGGCACTTCTAATGAGCACACACGAATACCCAGAAACTTCTGGAGGGTTCCATTGCAAACTGAGAGATGAAGTTACCAAGTTAAGTGGACAGAGAAATGCTGGAATTGTGAAATACTCCCGGCGCATCTTTTTCCACAGGAGGGGATACGCAATGAGGGATGCATTAGCACTCTTCGTGTCATTTTCAAGCGTAAGGACATTGCTCTTTCTTTTATTGCTGTGTTGCTTGCTTCATTTCAGGGAACAACTGGACTTTCTTGGAGGAGCCCATCATGTAGATACAGCTTCCCTCGGACTCATCAGGAGGGACACTCCCCAGCCATCATCCCAGATATGTTGGTGAATCCAGCATTCACTGAAAGAGTGAATTGGATTTCATTACATGATGCTGTATAATGTGGGGTGACCTCCTCCCATTGTTATGTTGGGTGGATGCTTAGACAGTTCTGATTTTCATTTCCTGGTAATTGCTTCCTCATGGATTCAGCTTTTTTTTTTTTTTTTTTTTTTTGGGTCCCAAACAGATGCCTCCACCGATCCCTCGTTGCCATTCTCAGCCTCCCTCAAAGCCTGACTTGCTCCTTAATGAATCTGCCACACACTGAGCTGGGGCCAAGGCAAATCAAGAGGCCATTCCATCAAAATATCTGTGATGGGAAAGCCTCTTCCCATTCCGAACTTGTGTTTCACTCGTGTCCCACCTGACCTGGAGGGCCTGCGAGGCGGGGGGAGGGATGGGAGAACATTTGAACCCTGGCTACTGTTAAAACATCCTAATCCCAGAGACTCTATTTTGTTTACATTCCTGATCTGTTTTGCCTTTGAAGCTGCTTCTCATTGGTGGATTGGTGGGGCCCTATGGCTCCTCTACATTTTAAAGCTACATTCCCCAGAGTTTGCCCCAGTGATGGAGACCTGCACTTTGTCTTTTAAGCAGATAAAAAGAGAGGTCAGTCAGAAGTAATTCCCCTACTCCTCGTATAAACAATTTAACTGCTGCAGCAACATACTTGCCTGGAATTACTCCCTCAGATTCAATTCCCTTTTCCTGCTCCACTTGTAAAAGTGGTTAGTGTTCTCTATAAACTGTAGCTCACCAAGGTGCAGGGCTTGCTGTGCGGTTGTAGAATAAATGTTAATCTAATACAGGTTACTAGGTCAAATGCAATCACAGGCTTGTGGGAAAAAGCTTAATACTGTTCTGCTTCTTCTAACACAGTAAACCTGGATATTATATGATAGGTTAAACACCAGTGAACCATGGCAAGAATTTTCTTGAGAGTAGGATTTAGTACAAAGGAAACTACATTGAAATGGTGACCTAGGATTGACTTTGCTTTCCAAGAGAGCATGCTAAAACGCTGGAGTGCACGGTGAAAATGGACTCCTTGAAAATGTGAAGCTCTAGAATTCATTGCTGAGGGAATGAGTGCCAGTTGGAACAGCTGTGACACAACCCAAGGTTTCAGATGTTGTCAACTATGACTTCAATTCCCTCTCCTTCTCCAGAAATTCACGAGTGCAGACACACACACACACACACACGCACACACACACACACACAAGCTTTCCTTATGAAAAGTTAATGTGGCATTGGATGGCCTGTTAGAATTTGGATTCCAACTAGAACATCAAGTAAACACAGTGTCAGGGCAGGCTGAGCATCTGTGGGCCAACTGCCTTGAGAAGATTCTGTGTAGATCGTCTTGGTGGTGGACGCCTTCCTACTTTACGTGGATGTTAGTGCATTAAGTGTTCCCAGCCTGTATTCGTGATCCAGTGCCAAAGCTGAGATTTACATATGCTAGCAGATGTATAATAAATACTTAAGTAAATGAACATCAGATTTCAGGGGAGCTGAAAAGTCTGGTTTGCAGGGCCACTTAGGTTCTGTTTGGCATGGAAACGGGGACTGGGCCAGGATTAACTTTGCAAAGTCTTGTGGGGTCTTCCAGGAGGGAGCTCTCAAACTCTCATAATTAGCGTTGTAATGGCCATACACCGTCCTCCTGCTAGCTTTCTCCGAGAACCGTATTCAACAGGCAATCATGCAAGGAAAAGCGCTCTGACACAGGCTAGAACCCACCTCTCCTCCTGAAAGCAGTTGAGAATGGGGCTGTGTGTCTCCTCTTGGCTCTTAAAAAGTTCTTACCAGGCTCCAGGGATTTGTCTGACTGAAAAAGGCATTTGTGTATTTCCAGATGTCACATAGCTCTCGAGTGATTAAGCTAGATCACTTAGCATGTTAGCTGAGTTAGAGTGGGTAGACAATTGATGAAAGGCCTCTCCCTGCTTGGGTTTGCAGTTAAATGACTGAATTAATCAGGTGATGCATTCTGGATGGTTACGAAACTAGAATGAACGTCGCGCCAGATATGTGAGTGACCCTTAGGAAAACTGTATGAAAGAATAAGTACACACACACACAGAGCATTTGGGGAAATGCATATTTTAAATTCTATAACAGAAATTCAGATTTTTCAGAAACAAACCTAGTGAACTGTATTTCATTTCTAAAGTCGGTTGTTGGCAGGAATGGAAGAGACCTTATGTGGTTAATTTTTGAGCTGCGGCTCAGTGTGGCCATCATGTCTGGCCGGCCCATCCTAATGGCCACTCCTGTAGCGCTTTATCCGTTGGGCTGCAGGCAGGCGGTGGGCCACTCGGATTCAGAAAAGCTGGTTGGAGGGAGGCAGGTGAAATGGACTCTCATTCCGACAGCTTCCCTCCAGCCAGTATTAGAGCTAGCTCCTTCCACAGAAACGGGGATCCTGAGGGCTTCCAGTGATTGGGAAATATCAAACACATAATATATAGATAACTTAAAGTGCCCAGGGACCCTTTTTCTCTTTTACTGCAGACTGAATGGTCAGGTTTCTCTGCCTCTTTCTCTCCACTTTCTCCCAAGTTTTTCTTTGAAAAGATGTAAAGGGGAAATTGTACCTTTCTCCATTGTTTCTGTGTATCCATTGAGCATAGAACGCTGGCAAAGGCTATGGGTTTCTTTACGAGTTTGATTCACAGGTATTGTCGTGGGAATAGATGCACAATTATTCAAGTCAGTGGAGACCAATCTGGCACGTTTTCAGGCAATGGCTTTACTCGTGTTGGAAATGCCCAAGAATGGGATATCTTTATTTTTTTTTAATTGAAGTATTTACAATGTTGTGTTAGTTTTAGGTGTACAGCAAAGTGATTCAGATATATATATATATATATATATATATATATATATATATATATATATATATATTTTTTTTTTTTTCCATTATAGGTTATTACAAGATATTGAATATAGTTCCCTGTGCTATGCAGGAGGTCCTTGTTTATCTATTTTATATATAGTAGTGTGTATCTGTTAATCCCAAACTCCTAATTTATCCTTCCCCACACCTTTCCCTGTTGGTAATCGCAAGTCTGTTTTCTATGTCTGTGAGTCTGTTTTGTAAATAAGTTAATTTGTATCACTTTTTTAGATTCCACATGCAAGTGATATCATAACATATTTGTTTTTCTCTCTCTGACTTACTTCACTTAGTATGATAATCTCCAGGTCCATCCATGTTGCTGCAAATGGCATTATTTCATTCTTTTTTATGGCTGAGTAGTATTCCATAGTATATATGTACCACATCTTCTTTATCCATTCCTCTGTTCATGGACATTTAAGTTGCTTCCATGTCTTGGCTATTGTAAATAGTGCCGCTATGAACATTGGGGTGCATGTATCTTTACGAATTAGAGTTTTCATCTTTTCTGGATATAGGCCCAAGAGTGAGATTGCTGGATGGGATATCTTCTTAGGAGGCCACTGGCAACACTCAGAATGGAGATTTGGCATCCCTATAGATGTCTGCTCTGTGAGCGAACGTGGCATTAGGAGTCAAATGCAGATCTGCCACTTACCTGTGTGACCTGAGACAACTAAAGCCCCTTGTGCTTCAGTTTTTACAGCTGCAAAATGGGAGGGATATGATCTTGCCTCCCCTTCATATCTTTCTGACAAGTGGGTCCTTGGACATGCTGGCCTGTTTGCAACTATAGGTCACCAGTCTTCCCATTTCCCCCAGGCTCCTATTTCACTCCATTTCTGCCTTGAGGCCCTTGACTCCGTCTCTTGCTTGCAGCCCTGCTTCTATCCTTTGGACTTAGATTTTCCCAACATTTCCTAGTGACACCTATGTCCTCACCCCTGGCCAGGCTCTCCATCAGCTGGCCGGCTTGGATGGGCCATTCAGAAATCACCTCCCAGCTCTTGGGAATCGAATGGTGGATTGTGTGTGAAACACCTAATACAGGGTAACAGGGAATTGTTGGTACTCATTCCCTTCACTTTCCCAAGAAACACTGTCAACGACCAGATGAGGCAACTTGGGAAAATCACTTAAAAATCTCTGAATCTGTGGAAAATAGTAATAATAATACTTACTCCACTGGGATAGGGGGACAGTCAAGGAGATAACATAGGTTAGGAGGTCCAAGTCCTGTCATCTGACACTGAAAGAAATTGAGGCTCCACTCAGCCAACTCCAGGGATGGCATCTGAGAATCAGAACCATCCAAGTGGTGAAAAGTATTTGCTATCAGAGCTGACTTACCCAGTAGGTACAGGGCCTAGATTTCACAATATTTTTAAGGGCTCATGAAAATATCTTACTTTCTTTTTATTAAATTAGAAGAAAAAAAGTAAACTTGAAGATAGCAGAAAATGTTTTAATATCTAATAGAAATATATGCATTTTTATAACAATGCAGTTGCAAAATATAATTTTTAATATTTTTGTCCATGGAGGAAGGGGCCATGAAGACAAAAGTGCTTGTATGGCCCATGAAAGTTATATTTGGCCATGACCTCATGACCATGGTCTTGAAAATTTCAGCAGCTAATGCACATATCACCATTTTACACTTTATTTATTTATTTACTTACTATCTATCTATTGGCCACGCCGTGCGACATGCAGGATCTTAGTTCCCCGACCAGGGATCAAACCTATGCCCCCTGCATTGGGAATGCTGAGTCTTGACCACTGGACCACCAGGGAAGCCCCCGTATCACCGTTTTAAACAGAAGTTCCCGTCTTCTTTCATGAACCAGGAAGGAAATTCCCTACAGATAAGCAGAACCGCTGAAACCTGGTGACTTCAGAGCAAGGGGACCCGGTGACAGTCACCAAAATAAAATGTCTTCATGTCAGGGATGCAGGTGTAGGTAAGAAGACCCAGCCTCTGAAGGCAGGAAAGTCTCTTAGCTACTTCTGTTTGTCCTTGATATCCTGTGACCAGAGAAGTGATCTGGGATTTATTTGCCATCAGGTCAAAAAAGTCGTGGGACTGGGTAAAGTCTGAGGGGTTTTGTCAAATGGAGAGTTACAATGGTAATCCAGGACCCACCATGCATTGAGTCCTCAGCCCCTCAGCCTAGGGAATACAAGTGTATTTCGTGCCTATTAAACAAGAGGAGAGAAAACCAGACATTCCCTCATCGAAAAGACTTCCCTGAATGTGGGAATCAAAGCAGGGCTCACAGTAAGACAGTCAATATTCTGTTCGAATCTTTGAATTACTGCAAGGGAGGTTCAGGTCTCTGTCCTCACTCCATGCCCTTCCTGCCTCATTTTAAATCCTCCTGGGGAGGCGATTTCCCCCCAAGACAATTACACCCCCTCTCTAAGAGAAGGAGAGCTACCGTGTGTAAGGTCTGTCCCGCTAAGCAATATGGGCTCTAATTTCATCACGACGTGATGGAACTGATCAGTTTCTTTGTATAAAATCTTAAAAGGGCTCCATGGACTCTTTAAGCCAAAAAAGGGCTTTTGAAAACAGTTCAGGAAATTGCCATCATGGAAGCGATTTCCACATGTGTCTCTCCCTTTAGGTGCTGATCTTTCCTAGACTCTAATGAGAAATGAAAGAGCAGCATATTTTCTTTTGAAAAGAAGGCACAATTAAAAAAAAAGGTCCCCAAGAATCCTGTACGTGGGAATGACATGCAGGTCATTAGCTTTCTTTGCTTGGCTTTCAAGACGATCTGAATTCTCAATTTGCTGTGAGTATTCCGCTCCATCTAGGTCAAGAAGAATTACGTGTGTGTAACTGAAGTGGAGTGTGGATTTTTAGCAGAGCATGTGATCCTAAGAACACAGAAAGATGGTATAAATTTGCATCTTCTTAAGAGGAACCCTCTCTAAAAACACTGAAACCATTTTAATCTGATAAAATAAAAAGGGAAGGGGTGGAAATTCCACCCGAAGACTTCACACAACCTTTTCTTTTCATCTGAGTAAAGAATTACAGAATCAGCTGTCCAGCTGTCAAACGTCTCTGGGGCAGATGTTTTAAATTGTAGTGCACAGAGAAATGGAAGATTAATATCATGTTTTGGAGACCAGGGGAACAGCTTCTGTTCTTGGGGGATGAGTCATGCCCTTCTTCCCGAAGACGTTTCAGAAATGAGAGTTGAAGCTACCTGAGGGGTAGAGAAGCCAGTGTTCCAGGAGGTTCCATGTCATTAATGTGGACACAGAACATATTCTTTAGGGTATCTGAGCCCCTCTGATGTCCTGCCATGAAGCAGCATGTTGGGCTCCTCCCGGCAGCGTTGCCGATGATTTACTGGAAACCAACATGTGGCTCATCTTGTGGTATTTCTTAAGTTTCTGATTTTGAATTTCTATGAGCATTAGGCTTGGTCTTTTTCCTTCTTCTCTCATGTTGCCACTGGGCTGTGCAACCCAGAGTGTAGTCAGATTTCTCGGAACGGGTTTCCTGTTGATTCATGCCCGTGCTTTGTCCTCAGCTCAGCGTTCGTGTCCAAGCCATTGGGTGACATATACGAACCGTTTGACATAGGACAAACGGTCCTAACTACTCTTCTGGCAACTGACTTGAGAAATGCAGGATAATTGCTTAAAGGGAGCATTTACTCTTGAAGTTGGTCCTTACGATTCAAGTTAGTTCAATTTCACAAGTAGTTTTGAGGGTCCACAGCACTATAGCAGGTGCTGTGTGGGCTAGAAGGATGAAGAAGATATGGTTCTGTCCCTCAAGGACTTTACAATCGGGTAGGGAGGACAGTAGGGTCTGGAAAAAGTCCGGTAGCGTGAGATACTCACTGTGCTGTCATACAGACAATGGAATCCTGCAGGAGGAGTGTGGGCAGGAGTAGGGAACAGGAGTTGGTCTGGAAGGATAAGAAGGGTTTCACCATGTAGAGAAGGTAGGAGGTAAGGGCATTGGGGGTGAAAGGAACAGGAATAAAAATGCTTGGACAAGGGAACCAGCTCTGTGTGTGCACTTGCACGTGTGTGTGTGCGTGTGTGCACGTAGGGGGAAGTGCAGGGTAGTATAGACGTTGTGTGCTAGATGCTGCTGGAGATACAAAGACAAATCAGGCTCCAGGGCGTCCCAGCCCAAAAGATCTAGTACGTAAGACAGGCACGTGCGTAAGTAACTTTAATATGAAACAGACTGCGAGAGATGCTGGAGAGAGTCAGAGGACGCACAGGCTCTGAGTGCATCTGAGAGAGAGATTTAGGAAGGAAGAGTTTCTTAGGACTTAGCATGATTAGATCCAGGGAGTCAGACAGTTAGAAAAGTCAAAGATGACTTTTGCATTTTAAAGACGGTACCTTTGAATGATGGAATAATAGACACACGTTTTGCTCCTTGTTCAGATAAAATTTATAATTTTTCCCTCTCATTCTAGACAACATACGCTGGTTTTCTTCACACTTTGGGATATTGATTTATCTAATGTCCTCATAAATGAATAGAAGAACTAAAGGGTACTCCAAAGGATAACAATCTACTGGCCTCAAGCCCTGTCTGCAAATAGGTGCCTTCTAAAATAAGTGCCATGCATGTGACACATATGAAGAGTGAATGTATTTGCAGCGAGTGAAGGGGGTGGAAGAGACGTGGTGAATTAAAAATCTGGAGGAGTTAAACATCTGAAATGCTAATATCTGGAAAAATCTCATAAAACATTTTTTTCTTCCAAGATGGCTTGGTGGGCTGTGGATGTAATGGGAATGATCTGTGCATCAGGTTGGGATAAGTCACAGCTCCAAGAGAATGGGAGATGGGAAAATGTGTACAATAAGCATAACGTCTTGGGAGGAGGGGGGCAGGGTTGAATTCCAGTCAGATGGCTAAGGACTGTCATTTACTGAGCATTTACTACGCTGCAAATCCACATGGCTCTAAGCACATTATAGCTGTGAACTCATTTGAAGTTAATAACAACCTTATTAAGTTATTATTATTAACCTTATTAACCTTATTATTACATTCATTTTACAGATGAAAAGACTGAGGCATTACACTTAAATAACTTGCCAAGACACACAGTTAGAAGTGAGTGGTACCCAGAGCCTTTGCACTTAATGTCTTTGCCAAAATAAGTCTCGATAAGAGAAGGTAAAAGAAAAGAGGTATTCCACCTTAGAGTGTTCCTGTATAACATAGTATTTTGTTTAGATTTGAGGAAAGGGAATTTGTAAAACTGTGTTAAATTCGCCAGGGAGAAAAGACTGGGCCATAGAATCATACAATTTTAGAATTTTAAAGAGCCGTGATCTAGTTCTCATTCATAATAATTTTTTTTTATTTTTTTAGGTGAGGGAACTGAGTCTAAGAGTCAGTTAAAATCATCACATATTTGTTTGCTAGAGGTGATCAACGTACGCGGAGAGAGGCAGATTGATGCTTGCCATCTTGCTGCTATGACCCCACTGGGGGCCAGGACCAGGGAGCAAAGATCACACATCTTATTTAACACAGGGGTCTAACTCTGGAAGGAAACCTTGTAGCACGAGGGAGAAGGTCTACTTGACTTTCTAGGGAAGCAAAGTGGACGTCCAGGGGACTTCTGAACCAACTTTCAAATGAAGTGTTTACATTTCTCCTAAGGTGCCCTGATGAGCTGTTGAGTCTCAGCCACTGGCAGACCAGAAATAACATCCCTTTCTTTCTCCATAAACTTGCCTCCAATAAATTCTTAATGTACAATATAGAATCTGTGTTGACTGGCAACTGGCTTTTCCGATCAAATCCAATACACTTTTGCGTTCATTTGATGGTTAGTTAAAGTCCTCATAAGGACTATCTGAATGTGTGTGAGGTAGGTTTGCACAGTGGTGAGGGGTCTGGCAGATTACCTTGAGATGGCTTCAAGTTCAGACTCCACGATGACTTGCACGTTGTGTAACCTTGGGCAAGATTCTTTAACTCCGTACGTCTCAATTTTCTCCTGTGTAAAATCGGTGAAATCATAATCCCTGTATTATAGGATTTTGGGGAGCATTAAATGAGACATTGCAGATAAAGGACTTAGCATTTGCCTGGCTCATAATGAGAACTCAATGTATCTTAGCTAATTTTAACAAAATAAATTCATTGTAAAACTTGTATAAGTTCATCATTATTGAGAATATAAATTACAGTAACATATATAATGAATCAAGAGTTAATAGTGTTTGTTTATTGCAAATAGCAAACCTCCTTTTCCAAATTGGGTTTCCAAACTCAGGGTCCCTCTCAGTAGGGCAGATAACCATGTTTGGAAAACCTTTTATGGAGACTATTATGTTGTTTGAAATCAGTCATGGGAAGGTTCCTGTGAAAAATCTCTTCTGGAATTAGAGTTAGGAAATGCCTTTCTCCCTCTGAGGCTTTCTAACGAAAAGGAAAGCCACTTCACTCCCATTTTATTTTGACTGTCAGTAACCCCGCTGCTAAGTTTTGTGCTTAGCAGCAGAAATTTGCTTTAACATAGACTGCCTTTTTATTTTCCTTATGTCTTTTTTACTCATTTTAATGATTTTTCAGTTTTATGATATTTGTGTCTTATATTTTAAGCTTTCTCAAAACCCTTTTATAAGCTGGAGGAGAGAAAGGTAAGTAAATACCACAAAACACGCAGGTGGTTTTTCTTATAAACAAGTCTTACGACCAGTTCTACACCACACCTGGTTTGAAACATTTTTTTATTTGACCAAAAATCCAGTCAAAATGGCAAAGTTTATTTTTATATAAATATTTATTTTATGTTTTCAAAGAATGGGATGTGAAAGTCCCACCTTCACATGCTATTTAATTGCAATGGGGAAGGAGTCTTGCTGTGATGTAAGCTGACCTCGTGGGGACATAACTTGCTAATGAATCCAAACAGTTAATAATAATGATACAACAAAGCCAAACAACCAAGCAAACCCAGCAGCTAACATTTATAGAATATTTTACAAGGTATCCTCATATATCCTAGCTCATTTATTTTTCACATCAGCCCTGAAAATGAAGAAACATTATTTTCAGCTCCATTTTATATGAGGAAACAGGCTCAGGTAGGGTTGGAGTCATGCTGCAGGTCTCACAGGAAGGAAATGTCCTAGTCAGGATTTAAAATAGATTTTAATTAAAAATCCCACGTCCTGTCCACTATTCCAGGCTGCTTCCCCAAGGCCTAACCTCTCGCGTGCAATAAGCAAGGTTCTCCTTTAACCTCTGGCCCTGCATCCAAGGGATTGCTTGATGGAGGAAGGTAGGAGAAAGCCAAGGGTTTCTAAGTAAGAACTGTCTTTCAGGTATGTTTCATCTAGAGGTTTGTCTTTTTCTTGTCTAAAACTAGGATGATCCTGAATGTCAATCTCTTCATAGTTGGGAAAGGGGTTTGGCTGAAAAAATTCTGCAATAGCAGTCCGGTGGGCCCATGGTGTTGGAAGAGGGTCACCTTTGGCTGTACTTTCATGGGTCTATGCAGTGAGGACCTATCTAGAGCCATAAAGCCTCAGTAGTGAGTTCAATATAAGGCAAGCAGTGAATTTTCATGAATTTTAAATGTCTGACCTGAGAGTCTTGGCTATTGGGTAAAAAAAAAATGTGACCAGTCTGAGTGAGACTGGGTGTGGGATGAAGACTCGCCCAACAAATGAAGATGGGGCTTCATGGAGACCAAGACAGCCTCCAGGCAGAGTTTCATCAAACACCTGATGAGGAGGGATGGGTATCCAAACCTGACTTAGACTCTGGTTCTACCCACCTGCGAATTGTATTTTATGTGTAGGTGAACTGTTTAGTGGTGTGTGTGGTGTATTCCATCGTGTGGGTTTAGTTCTCCTCACCCCTTCCTTTTGTTATCCTTATAAAACACTGAGCTATAAGAACCCTTCAGGTATTGTTATAGAAAAGCCACTGACTCGGGTGGACCCGGCCACCATTTGCCTTCACCACCCTGGTTCCTGGGCAGACTTGGGTCAACAGAGCTCCTGGCAGATCTGTGCCTGCTGCTACTCAGATGCACTGCTCCTTACCAGCGAGAAGGCCATATTTTCTTGGAGACTTCCAGATTGTTCAATATCTTTTCTTCAGGAGAATGTGTTTTCTTTTGGTCACCATTCCAGAAAATGGCGGAAACTTAGAAGGACACTAAGACGTCTCTGTTTTCCCCCTGAACAACCCCTAAAATTTCAGAGTTTGAACTTCTAAGTCCTCGTTTGAAAGTCAGCCTCATTTTCCAAACTTGCAAGCAAGAGTTTCAACGGGCAACGTTAAGTTTGCACAATGTTACCTTTCTAGAAAACTTCACATTTTGTTTTGTTTGCTCCAGGCGCACCCCTCCCCAAAGCACATTCTTCACCTCTGAGTTTATGAGAGAACAAAAGTCCTATCAGGAGTAACGAAACCACCTGAATCATTCTTTTTATATTTCCAGAAATAGTTTATGGGGCCACTGAAAGACGTTGATGCTATCTTTTTAATATTCTGAGAAATAATCCTATTAAACAAAAAACAAGGGAAACTGTTATGCCCACAAGGCGGAATTACCCAAAGCCTCCTGGCAGGGGTCGAGTTACTTGACAAAACCCTAGCTGTGCGGGGCTTCTATCTCTCCATCTCGGGCTCCGTGAATGAACAATAATTTGTGGATTCTGCTCATCTCTCTTTGCCAACTTTGTTCTGTGGAATTAGATACAACTTTGACAAATTAGAAAAGGCTCCCCCGTGCCCGCTGTCCTCAGAGCGGCACAGTCCGCTGATTGTGTGCTGGTCCTCTGAAGTTCGGCCGTGTCGGGCCGTCAGCGGCAGCCCGGCCACCAGAGCTCGCTTTTTAATAAGCAGATCTGTCAGCACCAGGTCCTTCGGATCTTCCGACCTCTCCTTAATCCTCAGGACGCGCTGACTTTCTTCTCTGTTTCGCTGATGGCAGAAGGCCCTGTGACAGGAAAGAAATCTCTTCTTTGTTTACAGCGTAGAGGCAACAAAATTAACCTTTGAGATTAACTGTAAATGAGTGAGGATCATGTTTTATCTTTCCCCAGGACCAGGGGTCAGGATTAACACATGCACGAAGGAGGGAGCGTTTGTACGCGTGGGCATGCGTGTGCACGCCCCTCCCCCATCCCCATTATGGCCCCAAATATCCTTCCTTCCTTCCTTTCTTTCTTTCTTCCTTCCTTCCTTCCTTTCCTTCCTTCCTTCCTTCCTTTCTTTCCTTCCTTCCTTCCTTCTTTCCTTCCTTCCTTTCTTCCCTCCCTCCCTCCCTCCTTCCTTCCTTCCTTTCTTAATTGAAATATAGTTGATTTACAATGCTGTGTTAGTTTCAGGTGTACAGCAAAGTGAATCAGATATATATATATAAACTTATTCTTTTTCAGATTCTTTTCCATTATGGATTATTACAAAATATTGAGTATAGTTCCCTGAGCTATACATTAGGTCCTTGTGGTTATCTATTTTTTTAAAAAAATTATTTTATTGAAGTACAGTTGATTTACAATGTTGCATTAATTTCTGTTATACAGCAAAGTGATTCAGTTTTACATACATATATACTTTTTAAATATTATTTTCCATTATAGTTTATCACAGGATATTGAATATAGTTCCCTGTGCTATGCAGTAGGACCTTGTTGTTTAGCTTATCTATTTTAAATATAGGACTGTGTATATGTTAATCCCAAACTCCTAATTTATCCCTCCCCTGCACGTTTCCCCTTTGGTAACCAGAAGTTTGTCCTCTATGTCTGAGTCTACTTCTGTTGTGTAAGTAAGATCACTTCCTTCTTTATTCAGGTGTGGGTTTATTCTGGGATGGATAGAGCTAGTGAATGATATTCCATTTTTCTAATCTTCAATTGCATTTCAACTCTTAGGAGAGGGATTATAAAACATCAACATATTATGAATGATGCCCAATAAGTTAAGGGTAAAAATGTCTTGGCTAAAGGCACAGCGTCATCCAGTGAAGTAAACAGTGTCTGGGTACTGAGCAAGAACTATGAATGACACCACAAAGATAGGGCAGAGTGTCTCTTCATGGGTTTACATGGCAGTGTATTCATGTTTAACAGTGTTGGATGGCAGACTTGTGGTTCTCCAACATACAAGGAATGCTTTTCTGGTAAATAATCCTCTCCTGTTTTGTTTTTTCTTTCCAAACACAAACTGTTTAATAAGACAAATATTTGAGAGATCTTGTTCATATTCATTTCTAACTGTGTTCAAAGTGCAGTTCGACTCAATTATATGTGCTTAAAATTTTTTGACGGTAAAGTTGATACAAACAACAGCTATGAGATGAAATTTGTACTGGGGAGAGAATGGAAGCCAATTGCCTCAATATAGATGTTGTTCTTGGTCTCTGGAAACTCCTTTTTCTTTGCCAGCCATCACAATTTGTATTTTAAAAAAAAAAAAAACTTTTTAATATACTGCTACTTTTTCCTATAGTCTTTTTGAAGGTGGGACCAGATGAGGTTGAGACTGGATTATTTCTGACTTTTGGGGAGCCCAGAAGTAGACTCCAGACATCCTCTATGTGCTGCCGAGAGCACCAGGACCTCCCATTCTGCTGCGTGCTCTCCATTTTTGATGGGTTTTTCACCTTCAAACCCCAGCTCAATAACGACAGGGAATCACTACCGCGCTGGTGACCAAATCCAGGCATCCTACTTAAGGCTCCTGTCTCTATTTCTCGAAATTGCTGAAATGTGTCTGGGACTTGGGACAGTGAATCATTCTGGCCACAGCCACTGCTTAAAGCCAATGGTTCTATTAGGAGCATATTCGGATCCCAGTTTCTTCGCTTTGGGGTTGGCTTCTGTGGGATCTGACCACGTTTGTAATTTTGTTGCCTTTTGCCTAACAGAATTATTTTTTGCTGTCTTCAGTTCTGCTCTCTCTCTTTCCCCCTTTCCTGTTTAATGAACAGAACAAAATAAAGTGACACACAAGCACAGAGCTATTTTATTTTTCACTCAACGGTGGCCATGATCATAATAATGAAACAGAAGAGAAAAGGGACTTCGTCGTAGGTGCAAGGTTGGGGTTATGCAAAATGGAGAAATAACCAGGTCAGTGCCCAGGAGCCCATCATACAATGATGAGCATTTCAGGGGAATGAAAAGAACATGTGCGTTGGGATTCCCAATTTCTCTATTATCATCGTCTTGGGCCAGGTATTTAACGTGTGCTGCATTGGTTTTGGCTGAGGAAAGTGCTTGGAGGAAGCAGTTCTTTAAGTTTACTCGTTGCCTCTGGGAGGTAATAATGATCTTTATTTACAAATAATGCACTTTCTGGGAAGTGCCTTTGTGTGGGCATTGCACACCCTAGCAAAACGATGGGTTCTTTGTTTTGCCTCTATGAGAAGGGCAAAAGTTGGTCTGCAAGACACTGGTTTGCAGCCAGACTTTTTACTCTCTGGGTGTGTGACACTGTTCATCATTTAACCTCTCTGCAACTTAGGATTCTTATTTCTGGAATAGCATTAATAATGCTGTTAGAATCACTGAGGAACCAGGAGATGAAAGGACTGCACTTTCAGTAATGCACTTTACTTCGCGTTTGCCTGGTATCTATCTTTTGAAATGCTGTCATGTCACCTCCTCAGGGAAGCCTTCTGGACCACTGGGGGGCTGAATGGCCCCCTCCCCTCCTTGGTGAGAGCACTTATCTCACTACATGTAGCCCTGGGTTTATTTGGCTATTACACCACTTGCCTGTAAGTTCCTTTAGGGTAGAAACAATGATCCTCATCTTGTATCAAATGAAACTTAGAGCCCAGCGCAGTGACTAGCTCCCAGTAAAGGCAGTCAAATGATGGATGAATTGAACTCTATCATAAAAAAAAAAAAAAAAAGCAGTGCTCAAAAGGCACTAGAAGCTAATGTCTATCAGCTCCTCATGGCAATGTATGGTGAAACAAATTTTAAAAATTTTACATCAATTTTCACACATTCTTAAAATAGAGTTCCCTAAAAGTCCATGGATGGGAGGGAGACACAAGAGGAAGGAGATATGGGGATACATGTATATGTATAGCTGATTCACTTTGTTATAAAGCAGAAACTAACACACAATTGTAAAGCAATTATACTCCAATAAAGATGTAAAAAAAAAAAAAAAAAAGAACAACGGAAGATATATTTTGGATTTGCCAGAAGTGAGGACAAATCTGTAAAACTAAATTGATTTCTCTCAACACACATGACCACTTTGATAGCGCTGGTCTGAGGAAGAGATGGCATGGTTTTTCTCTCTCATCTGTTCCTGTCTTCCTTCCCCTCACATCCGGTATTTTATAATAAAATTTCCAACAGATACGGGTTGTTCAACAGTCACTAGCAATACATTGATTAATTATGTGTACCAGACTTTCAGTATATAATTAAGCTAAACAAAACTGCATTAAAGTAATATGAATAATTTGACTTCAAGCCACCAAAACAAGGAAACTGAGTGAAAGCAGAATCTCTGACCTCACTCACTTTAGCATATTGGAGGAGACAAAAATATAATCAGAGTTATAAATCATACAGCTGCCACAATACGGTGACGCAGAAAGGAAGTTGTTCTGACCTTTGATTTGGAGGAGTTTGAAAGGTAGAAATTAAAGTGAACACTTTGTTCTTCTGCTAGAAATAAAATTCTTCAACTAGGAAATACAAAAACAACAACAAAATACCTTTCCTTAGTTGTGTGGGTAACGTCTGTTTTTGTTGTCTTTTTTCAAGTTATTTTCTTACATTTTCTTCAATATGATTGAGGTACGGAGCATTGACATTGTCTCAAAACTATTTTATGTTGACATGTTTTACTGTCTCTAAAACTAAAATTCAGAGAATAAACTATATTTCACATCTACAGAAATAGGATAAGCTCTTAATACCCCCCCCACCAAGTTATAAAAGTGATACTCTTCACTGTGGATTCATTTGGAAAATGTGGAAAAGTGTGTTAAAAAAAAAAAATCCATTCCTAATTCTACTATTTTGAGAATCTTGAGGTAACCACAGTCAAGACTAGTTTTCTTCCAGTAAGAGTGTGTGTGAGTGTGTGGGTTGATGATTGTCATGTTATATATACACTGTGGTAACTGCCTCTTTCACTTGTGTTTCACATGCATTTTTCCATTTTAATAGAAACCTGTCACATGGATAAATGATACTTTATTTAACAAGGTCAGTGTTTTTTAACATTCAATTGTTTCCAATTTTTAATCACTATTTTAGAAAACCAATGAGCTATCCAATGCGCAACAGAGCCAGGCTTTAAACATTATTTGAAAAAAGCAAAACACGCAGGGAATATTGTCAATACTTTATAATAACTATAAATGGAGTATAACCTTTAAAAATTGTGAATCACTATATTGTTCACCTGTAATTTATATAACATTGTACATCAACTATATTTCAATTAAAAAATAAAATAGAAAAGCAAAACATTTGAATGAACATAACTCTGTATGTACAGTGAACATAAATCTGTATGCATGGCTCTGATTTTTGCTTCCTATTAAATTCCAAGAGGAGTTCTTTCAATAAAGGGTATGAGCAGTTTTAATTCTCTTGTTGCCTCATATCAAAGATTCGTCCAGAAAGGCCAGAGAAGCTAAGCCACTTGCACTCCCACCAGCACGGATGAGCCACATGACCAGCCCTGCCCTGAAAAAGGATGTTCTTAGAGTAGTATTTCCATAGAAACTTGGTGAGGGTGGGGGAGGGAATGTAGAATCATAAAATTGAAGAATCTAAATTTTCTTCCTTGTTTTCCTCCATGCACAAACAGCAGCAGCAGAGGGAGAGAAGGAAAAGAGTTGTGGAAAATGTCAAAAACCATCTGAATGTATTGTTCTTATGAGAACCAATCTGCAAGGTATGAAACCTATTCAGAGCGAGTAGCCAGTTCATCCCTCATCGGCATATCAGGAAGGATTTAAAGTGCAGAGATGCAACGAACCAGCTTAAAAATGAAAAGAACCAAAGCACAGAGGGCTGCATATCCAGACTCACCCAGTAAATGGATATATTCACTGGTAATAGATTTTGTTCAAGATGCCACCCCACTGCCTTTTCTGAGAACTGCTCTCCCACCTGGTCCCTGAGCGTTGGCACCTGGCAACTATGGCTGTACCCCTGCTGTGCTGATTAGACTGGCTGGCTCAATCTAGGTTGGCTAGAGATTTTCCTGAAGATAGTAAGCTGGTCTTTCACATAAGCTGGTATTTCTTTGGTTTCAAGGAATAGAAAACTTGACTATACCATCTTAGGCATAAAGGTATTTTGTTGACTCACATACCCAAACTGTTCAAGGAGAGACTTGGACTATTGGAGTGATTTGATGGAGGACTCAAAAATGATGTCATCCAAGTCTTGGCTTCCTTTCCTTTGAGTTGGCTCAACCCTCTAGCTGGCTCCCCTCATGGTAGCAGGTTACAGCAGCCCCAAACTCACATTCTCACTCAGATAGACACTGAGGAGAAGAGTGAGATTGTGTCCTAGCTTTCTAGACAAATCTTCCCTAGATTTACTCTAATTGCAGCTACTTAGGCCTGTGTCTTTCCCTGAATCAATCACTGGCCGTGGAAATGGAAGCCACTGGTTGACTGAAGCCAATTTGAGTTTCCCTCTAGAGTGGAGGTAAGGTCCATCCTTCACCCACTGCACTGCTGGGGAATTGGAATAATGTCAGGAGTGGGGAACTACATCCCACAGAGGAAATCAACAAATATGCACTAACATCTCCCTTGTGGTTGGGACTGTAATTTGTAAAACTGGTTGTCATGGGGGGTGAATTCTACCAAATGGGTGGAGCACCAGTAGAATGACCAAAAGAAAGCAGGTGGGACAGAGAAGCAGAAACAGGAGTGAGAAGAAAATACTGATGAATTTCTATTTATTTCTTCTAGTGCTTTCAAGGTCTAGTTCTATCCTACCCTCTGCTCCTTGAGAATTCCCCATGTCCTTATAATAACCGCCCCCCTTTTTGATGAAGTCATTTTGTGTTGTTACCTGCAGCCACATGTGCAACCAGTAATGGCTTCTAGAACATTCCCAAGTCCTGCCTACCTTTACTGCCTCCATTGGCTCAGACGTGAGCCTTCCATTTGATAGTTCTGGTCCCTCTTTTAAAGGTGATCTTATAAGGCATCTTGGATTAAATGCAGCAAGCAGGAACAGGGAGCAGTAAGAGCTGACCATGAACCTGAGACAGGCTGGCAATAGTTTATCGCACCCATTTGATATGGGGATAAGGACGACATTTGACTCCATTTGCTTAGCAGATGTTTATCAGTTCCCTCCATGGGAATGTTGCAAAAATCTTCAAAGAAGACTTTTCTCCCCTCCTCCCTGCACCTTGGATGCAGTGTTCTGTGAAATATGTTGAATTTTTTTTTTTTCTTTACAAAACCCATAAAAATGTCCTGGTTGACATGCAATGTTGTGACAAGCCCTAGTAGATTGTGTCAATCATATTGCCTTATGTTACATTAAGTGACATATTGTAATGTGATTGATACAACATGGGATGACACATCAAAATGCAAAATATCATCTGGAAAATGTAGAAAAACAACAGAAGACTCGAAGCCACTTTTACTTTCTAATTCTTTGAATATGATGGTGGAAAAGATCTGCTTCATTAGGATAGTTACCTGGGGAAGGGTTCAGGTCTTGTCTGGGCTTGCTGCTCTTTCCTTCGTAATTAACAGGGAATGTAGAAAACAATTGCATCTTTGGGGACTGATAAACTCCGAGTTTGAACTGAATGTCTCTAAGTCTTTGTACAGTTCTTTAGTGACACTATCTTTTCTGTACATTAAAATTGCCTTCAGAACTTTTATATCAAAAGAACTCCATCCACCCACCCCAGTTAATATTCTCCTCTTTAAAATCTCTGATATTTCTTTCCCTCGTTCCACAAAGACTGGGGAAAAAACACGTTTTCAGATTTCACTGTAAGGTCCATGAGGGTCTTGTAGTGGAATATCTTTCAAAATTTTTACGGTATCTGCAGAGTCTTACACAGTGCCTGGCACATGGTAACACTTAATATGTGTTTGTTAAATGACTTACTGGAGAGTCTTTATCTTTAATTATACTTTATTTGCATTTATTGAGTGGCAATTAATCAAATAGAATGAAGCACCATGTATGAGTTTCTTAGGGCTGCCACAGCAAATTACTACAAACGTGGTGGCTTTATTCTCTCATAGTTCTGGGGGACTGAAATCTGAAATCAAGGTGTCAGCAAGACCAAGCTCCCTCTGAAGGCTTTAGGGGAAGGTGCTTCCTTGCTTCTTCCAGCTTTTGGTGGCTCCAGAGCTCCTTAGCTTGTGGCCTCATACTTCCAAGCTCCACTTCTGTCTTCCCATGGCCTTTTTCTCTGTCTCTGTGTCTTCTTCTCTTCTTTTTTTTTTTTTTTTATTTAAAAAAAAATTATTTTATTTATTTTTTATACAGCAGATTCCTATTAGTTATCTATTTTATACATATTAGTGTATATATGTCAATCCCAATCTCCCATTTCATCCCCCCCCACCCCCCTCCCCGCTTTCCCCTCTTGGTGTCCATATGTTTGTTCTCTACATCTGTGTCTCTATTTCTGCCTTGCAAACAAGTTCATCTGTACCATTTTTCTAGATTCCACATATATGCGTTAATATACGAGATTTGTTTTTCTCTTTCTGACTTACTTCACTCTGCGTGACAGTCTCTAGGTCCATCCATGTCTCTACAAATTCTTCTTCTCTTCTCATAAGGATCCTTGTCATTAGATTTTGTGCCCACTTGGATAACCTCGAGATGGATGATTTCATCTCAAAATCCTTATCTTATTTACATCTGCAACTACCCTTTTTTTCCAAATAAGGTTGTATTTACAGGTTCCTGGTGGATATATATTTTGCGGGGCCACCATTCAACCCATATACCCCAATTAACAAAAATAACAAGATGGGGGTACGTTAGGGAGGTTAACATTTTTGGTTGACAGTTTCATAAAATCTCTTTGTTTTGATCTGTGTTGAAAACCTTTTCTGTTTACTTTCACATCTTAGTAATGATAGGATTATGAAGTTGATTATATGTTTCTTTAATAATAGTTATCTCTGTAATATCACAGGCAGCTTTCCTCATCTGAATATGAATTTGCACTATTAACTGAAGATAGAGAGAATGGAAAAAGCTGAGATGCATTTATTGACTACAATATAGACTCTTAAAGTCCTTTAAAACATGCCAACTGACCTCATGTCCTCCCTGAATGTGTGTGAGATACACGGGCTTTGTCCTGTGTTTAAACAGAGTGTATGGAGGGTTTCTGGCTAGTTGATGATTTTGAGTACGTAGGGTTTCCTTAAATGTGAATTTCATCCCTGTTACCTACCCTTATGCCCATATCCACCTACAGAGAGGAGAGAAACAAATTTGGAGTGACCTCTCCCTTGCAGGAGAGGTGACACGAGAAGGGGACAGGCTATTCAAAAGAGAAGGTGTGGCCTTGCAGTCAGCTTCAGGGCCACCAAATGCTCATTCAAAAGAACACTCATTCTCTAAAAATGTGTGGCCAGATCTTGATGCCAAAACATCAGCCTCTGTACACCGGTAAAAATTGAATCTCCGAGACAGAGCTTTGGGTGAAATAGAAAAGAATAGCTTTATTGCTTTGCCAGGCAAAAGTGGACAGAGCGGACTCATGCCTTTGAAAACTATGTGTCCCAACCCAGGGGAGTTTGTTGAGTTTTATGGCAACAGTTCATGGGTGGGGTCGCTGATGAGATTAGGGTGTGTGCAGGGCCTCTACTCTTCTAATCTGGTCTCAGGTAATCTTCTTGATGAGTTTCTCTGGTTCCTTTAGTCTGGCCTCAGGTGGTCTTCTCTGGTATGAAGAATGCTGACATCCTCCATTTGTTGGGTTTTAATTCTATAAAGGGCTTAAAGGCATTGTTATGTGTATCCCTTGAGATGCATACACATATACAACCTGCCCCAAGGTTGCACTATTGTTTCTTGACTGCTCCTCTCTTGTCTCTGTATCCCCTCCCTTCCCTGATTAGCAACTGTTCAAATCTGCCCTTTGGAACTCAGGGAAGGTCCTGGAGGCTGGAGGGGGACAGAAGGGCTTCCGTGCCCTGGACCCCCACAGGGTCTTGCTCAGTTTCTTTCTTTTAATTTAATTTTTATTTTTGGCTGCATTGGGTCTTCATTGCTGCACGTAGGCTTTCTCTACTTGCAGCAAGTGGGGGCTACTCTTTGTTGCGGTGTGCGGGCTTCTCATTGCGGTGGCTTCTCTTGCGGCAGAGCATGGGCTCTAGGTGCGCGGGCTTCAGTATTTGCAGCACACGGGCTCAGTAGTTGTGGCTCACGGGCTCTAGAGTGCAGGCTCAGTAGTTGGGGTGCATGGTCTTAGTTGCTCCACGGCATGTGAGATCTTCTGGGACCAGGGCTTGAACCCATGTCCCCTGCATTGGCAGGCGGATTCTTATCCACTGCGCCACCAAGGAAGTCCCCCTGTTCAGTTTCAGTCCTCTTATCATGATGCCCAATATGCCTCTGGTCCTTCTTTCTAACAACAAGGCAGTGGGACCATAGTTTTATATTAACTTTTCCTCTCTTTGTTCAATATCTTGTGGCTGTATAGAGTAATTTAATAAATCAAAATCATCTCTTTCAATTTTCATAGTGGCTACATTGGTGTTCTTTTGAATGGAGTTCAATTATTGGGATGGCATATATTACTTTGAATCATTTTACAGCTCAATCAATACACACATCTTCATAATAAATATTGATGTTCCTTGGAAGCCTCCACCAGTGTCCCACACATTCAGCATGGCTGTTAGGATTCAGGCAGCTCTGGGTAATTAATATTTTTATTTTCTCCTTTCATTGAACTCACATCTGAATGTGGCCCTTCAAGAGGGAAGAGGAATTCTGAAACAAGCAAAGTCATTCCAAAAGCTATTTTACACTAACAACACTTCACGAAGAAGTTTGAGAACTGAAATGTGCTCTGGAACGCCACTCCTACAGAATAAAGACTCAACTCATTGGGGAAAATGAATAGCCTAACTGCTTTCATCTTTGAAAATGACCAGCCAGGAGGAAATAGAATGTTTCCCTAGTAGGTTTAGAAAAGGGGAAATCTTAACTCAACTAAATCCTCAAACAAATATCAAAGACTTGTAACTAAGAAAACAAAGACTTGTAACTAAGAAAACTTGTAACTAAGACTTGTAACTAAGCTACCTGGGGAGTGTCTTCCGAGGGTGCTATGAAATCTGAATATCTGAAATCCCAAGATCGTGATCACTATGTTTATTAAATAAGGTTCTTATCTGATCTTATATCTGAGTATATTCTTATAGTCAGATATAACTGATGATTTATTTTGGAGTTCAGTACCCAGTGAATTATTGTCAAACAAATGGGAACATGTTTGAATTGCTAAAATATTTTGGTTTCCAGTAAGAACTCAACCCCAATCTACAGTGTCTACAGTGAAGGCACGGGTCTCATCTACATCTTCACAAAGGAAGAAGAACTAGACCCCCCCCCTCCCCAAAACACGTATTTCCTCCCAAAGAGGTCATGTAATCTCCGGTATTTGTTCTTAATCATAATGTGTATACTATATACACCCATTTTTTAAAAATTGAAGTACAGTTAATTTACAATGTTGTATTAGTTTCAGGTGTACAGCAAAGTGATTCAGTTATATATATATATATATTCTTTTTCATATTCTTTTATATTACAGGTTATTACAAGATATTGAACATAGTTCCCTGTGCTATACAGTAGATCCTTGTTGTTTATCTATTTTATGTACAGTAGTGTGTATCTGTTAAGCAAACACCTAGATACTCTCTTTTTGTTGTTGTTAACTCTTTGGAACCCAGAGCATTGACAAAGTCATGTTAGTCAGGAAGAACTATCAGAAAAAAAATAGAACAGTTTTGAATTAAGGCCTGAGGCTAAATTGTGAGACAAGAAGGATTTTGTTTATTTGTTTCACAAGCTTAGAAAGTTTTTCCCCAATGCTGGAAAATGGCATGCCCTCTGAGTGCCTACTGTGTGTACTCAGAGCAGTGTTTTTCAAATGTTTCCAAAATATCTTCTCCAGTCGGTTTGTATCAGGTATTGTCCCAATGATTTTATTTTGCTTTTGTAATTTGAGCTACATTTCAGTGTTGATTTATTACTGGAATATGAAAATCCTTGCCAGTGGTTATAAAAGGAAAAGGCAAACCCTTCGCACATTTAGCAGTATCACAACAGTGTTGACTCTAATCTTTGAAATCTTCAAAATGGTCTAAGCTCAGAGCCCTTTCTCACCCATTTCTGTGCAATTTATTTCAAACCTTTCCCAGACCCAGAATTTTGAACATTTCGTGTTGTAATTTTCCTACTTATTTTTATTTTTGTTGCTCCTAAGACTAGAAAGCAATGCTACTCAGAGTCAGAAAATTTTAAGTAAGAAAATGAGAGCCCTGAGTGTAAATTTAAGACATTCTATGTTGCTTTCCTTCTGTGTATGTATTGGTACCGGTAATTTGATAACATAGAGCACTGAATGAAGAAAGTGAGGAATGATCCAAATATGAGGGAGCGTGCACTGCACAGTCAGACCTTATCAGCTCCAGGATCAGTTATCTGTTTGAAGAAAATTACATTGCATCTGTCAATAGACTTAATAACTCAGTGCCTGCTATTTGATAATGGATAATCACACAAATTCAGGAAGCTAGACCATATGCCATTCCAGTTTTCTATTCTCTTATTCACCTTAATTTTCTAGATGAGTGAAATTATCTAGTCCTGGACTCAAGATGGCATACATGGGAATAGAGCCTGCAGGAATCCAGCTGCCTCTGATGTTAGCGGCCCACAGGGCGCGGCTGCCGGGTTATGTCTGCGACCCTGGCAACTAATTGAAATGGGCAGAGTTTGGAAAATTGTAAACCTGGACAAAGCAAGTGATTTATGGATGGAAAAATAATAAAGGGTGGATGTGGGACAGCTGAGGGAATTGGCTGGTGGGGAACAGTGAGGCCGTAGGGGTCAAGGATTGAGGCTCTAAGGAATAATTATGATCTCTGTATTTAGACCAGGAAGACTAGAGACTAAATGGTGGAGATGATTTAGGGATGCTTTTCCCCTGGAAGCAGGGAATGTTTCAGGGCTCTTCATTTGTATTGATCCAAGATGCTATTTCTATTTACAGAACAATTTCTCTACTCTCAAATAATATGGTCATCGTATCACTTAGTAGTGATTTTGACGATGATTGTTGAGTGAATTAATTTTAATGATAAACAAATAGATGTTCCTTGTTCTCAGATATCAAGAAGATCAGATGCAGGCACTTTCTGGTGTGGATCCGGCTGCCCGGGGATGTCATCAGGGACTCAAACTCTTTCTACCTTTGTGCTATGCCCTCCATACCAGGGTTCGTGTCTTGATGCTTGTTTCCGGTGGTCACCAGGTGGCCACCACATCTATCTCCTCCTGTGCAAGACAGGAAGAAAAGGACCGAGTCATCAGCATTTGCCCCTTCACATCAGGAGAAGCAAACCTGCTCCAGAGGCGCCCAATAGACTTTGACTTTCATCCCATTAGCCAGAACTGCATCACATCAACATCGTGAACATCCAAGAAGCTGCACAAGTGAGCATCTCACTTGCGGCTGGGCATATTGCGGCTTGGAAACAATCAGAGTTTTGTAAACAATGAAGGAAAAAAGAATGCTTATCAGTTGGGCAATGAGCAGGGGATGCCACAACCATCTACTTAAGGTTTATTGTGGAAGGAGACTAAGTGTTAGACAACTGTGCTATCTCACATAATCACAGGGAAGAGGTGGTTCAAATGATGTCAACAGTGGGGGCCACCTGGACACCACTGTAATCTCTCTTTACATGGTCTTTTTAATAGGAATGAATTAGATGTTTTGGGAATTTGTATCAAATCAAGCAAAATCACAAGGCTATACCATGGAGAGCTGACTCAGCAAGGGCAGGAAACTGAATCCACATTTTCAACCTGGTTCTTGGCTGGAATTATCTCCTAGGTTTCTACAAGGCCAGAGTCTCAGCTAAGCTCCTCTCTGTCTCTCTCCCAGATTTACTGACTTTCAGACCTCAGATTTCTGTGGGCTGGGATTAATAATCAAATCATGTTCCTAGAGGAAGAGGACATCTTGCTGCAATAAGAGTCTATCACCTATTAACTTAATCACACAGATAAGAACATGAAAAAGCTACGTACATTTTGTATCTATGCTACATTTCTTTTTCTCCCAGGCAAGCTCACAGGGTTTGATAGGCATCTAACATCTCCAGAAATGCTAAAGAGGGAAGTTGAGGCAGATCATACTCTGTTTGACAGATATGGGTCCTGAGACTCAAAGGCTTTTTCCTGAGTCACCAAGCAACAGTCACCACTGCAGATACTGCTGAAAAACTCTTTCCACTCGGCCACATGGCCTTGCTGCAAATGAATGCCTCTCAGAAAGCTAAATCACCACCTCGAATGAAGACAAGGCCATTGGTCAAGCATTTTCTTTTGAAGCGAGGAGTTCCTTGAGTAGTCAATTGGGGTGCGCCAAATGCCTCAGCCAGAGGATTTGCCAGAAGCTGGGCTTGTCTTGGTAGATTCATGAGGGCTTGACAAGGTCACCATTTTTGTTTCTGCATCTTTTAAGCGAGAGAAAACTTGTTTCCAACTTAGAATTTGTATCCTTCATTCTTGTACCTAATCGTGGAATAGCTGTGAATAAGTATGTAAAATGGTAATGGGCGAGTGTCCTCTTTGTTTTCTATCATTTACTCACTCAACTATTTATGGTGTATCCACTATGTCCCCAGTATGGTTCTAGGTGGGGGGGATACGAGACAGGTGAGCTTGCTGCTCCCTGGGGCTTTCGTTCTGGCAAAGGGGAGACTCAAACAGCAAGTGCATGATTAGTGCTTTCAATGAGCTGAACTCAGAAGGTGGCAAGCAGAATATGACTTCATAGTTTTTCTTACCATTGTTCCTTGGAACCTGACTCTTGCCCTGTTCATCCTCATCCTGTGGACAAAACCTTGGGCTAGCAGCATCATTTGCCCACTTTTAGTTACAGGAAGAATCTCCAAGGTATTTGAAGGATACTGCTCTAAGACAGAACAAGGTAGGTTTGCTGAAGGAACAGGAAACCAAAAGCACCATGGTCACCTTTCTTCCTGGGAGGAGGGGAGAGAGGCTGGGAGCAGCTGAGGTGGGAACTCAGGTGGGAGCTGGCCAGGT
Source organism: Balaenoptera ricei (assembly GCF_028023285.1). Lineage (NCBI taxonomy): Eukaryota > Metazoa > Chordata > Mammalia > Artiodactyla > Balaenopteridae > Balaenoptera > Balaenoptera ricei. The sequence goes on from NC_082651.1 coordinate 44,936,470, forward strand.
TCTGGGCCAGGAGTGCGGGTTTTATTTCTAGCTTGAGCAGCAGCAGTAGCAGAGGGTTTTGAGCAAGAGAGTTCTGTCCTCTGATGTGTAGTTTCAAAGATCGCTGACTGGGCTTCCCTGGTGGCGCAGTAGTTGAGAATCTGCCTGCCAATGCAGGGGACATGGGTTCGAGCCCTGGTCTGGGAAGATCCCACATGCTGCGGAGCAACTAAGCCCGCGAGCCACAACTACTGAGCCTGCGCGTCTGGAGCCTGTGCTCCGCAACAAGAGAGGCCGCGATAGTGAGAGGCCCGCACACCGCGATGAAGAGTGGCCCCCACTCGCCACAACTAGAGAAAGCCCTCGCACAGAAACGAAGACCCAACACAGCCATAAATAAATAAATTAAAAAAAAAAAAAAAAAAGATCACTGACTTTTGAGGGGGAGTGGACTGTAGGGAAACAAGTGAGGAAACAGAGACATGGGTGGTTGGGCGAGGCCCCTGCCCTTTGTCCAGGGGAGGGATGAAGGTGAGGAGGGGGAGAGTGAAGATGGATTGGGGGCCTGCAAAGCCTTTCAGGTGGACCCTTCTCTCTTCTAGTCCGTGAAACCTACCCCTGTGGCTGCCATGCTGGAGTACTTAGTCCTCCATGAATTTCACATGGACACCTTTGTGAGTTAAACAAGTGCCGTTTATATGATTTAAAGAAAAATGTGTCTTGTGGCTTCCCTAACTTCTTCTCGAATATCTCACAACCCCTTTCTAAATGCAGATCTTAGAATATAAGCATGTATTAGAGGCATAGAATCAGGCTAAGGTAAACTTGCCCTGAATCAGAATTTTTCTAATTGTCACACCTTGGCATAATTCAGCCTTCAATCCCTACACAGAAGAAAAAGCATCATTAAATATTGGAAGAATTTAGTTTACTGACTTTTTAAAAAGGTATTCTCACTGCCCCTTCACTTTTCCTCTCTCTTTCTCTCCCTCTGCCTTCCTTCTTTCTTTCCTCCCTCCCTCCTTTCTTTCTCTCTTCCTTTCTTCCCTTCGTCCCTTCCTTCCTTTCTTTCTTCCTTCCTTCCTTCCTTTCTTCCTTTCTTTCTTTCTTTCTTTCTTTCTTTCTTTCTATTTCAGAAATAAGAGAATGGGAAAGCAGAGGACTTCATTCGAGAGAGAAAACTCAAGGGGCGGTGCCATCACTTACCCAGTTTTACACACATTTGTCAATAATTATTTTGAGGAAATGAAAAGAAATTCAGTGATAACTTTAGAAAATAAAGAAACAATCCCCAATATAACCAGAAACCACCCCAAGAGCCACCATAAAAGTTCAGCACGGTGCATAGTTTCAAAGCAGAACTTGTGAAGCAAAAACCATGATTAAGTTGTCCTTGTGCCTGTTGGGAAGGGATGCGTCAGGTCTCATAGGGGCCTGGTAAAAGGACTCTGGGGTAAGCTGAGTTTGTGACTGGCCAGGAAAGACCTCAGTGCCTGCTGTTGAGCTCCCAGACCAACACCAGCATCTGCCTCTGGCCTCACTGCTGTAGGCTCAGTTCTGCCTGCAACGACGGCTGCCTGTCCTGATGTCTTGTTCTTGGGGCTGACGGCTGGCTAGAGACAGAAGTGGGGAGTTGGCCCCCCTGCCCTCTGCTTGTGTGCCCACCTCCTGCAGGCCAGACCCCAAACAACTCCAGGAAACTCATTCCTAAGCGGGGAAGAACACAAAACCTATGAGACTTAGGAGATGTCCTTCTCTTTCTTTAAGGCGTTTGCTTCCCCATGAATGGTCCAGTTCCTCTGTGTGCCCATCAGCCTTCTCTGCTTCTTCAAGGCAGAGGGCTGGCCTGGCCACAGGCCCTATCTTTGTTACCCTCTGCGGGCACCACGGCCTGTAATATCTCCCAAGATGTTTCTGTTTGTTTCAAGGCAAATGAAACTTCATGGACCATTTCTTCCTTCTTTCCTAGAGCAAAGGCTGGCACAAGGGAGGGAGAGGAAAACGGAGAAAGTCAACTTCTCAGCGCCCGCAGAGCAAAGTGCTGCCCCAGCCAGCGAGGGGCACGGGGACCAGAGCCGCCTCCGGCGCAGTTGGCGATGTGCAGGGCACGTTCATCATGCAACTTCCTGAGCGGCAGGTGAACCAGATTCCTAGGGATCTCGTGCTCAGTCTGTAGCTTAAGAAATATAACAATCTGACTTCTTCTCTCCTCTCTCTCTCTTCTCCCTCTCTCTCTTCTAAAATAGGAGCAGATATTTTTCATTTCTAACCCAGATGCTACAATTTCTCTGTTATTTGCACTTACTGTGTTGAAATGCAACAGATGTTTCAAAAGGCTTTAAATTCCTCACGCGGGTCCCTGACAAATAAACTGCACACATAACTTTACAGCCTTCCTTTGCTCAGACTCTTGGCAGATTTTTTTTTTTTTTCCCCCAGGGTGGAGAGGGGGAAGAAGAATTCTGTAACAAAATGACAATGAAAAGAATATAATAATAATCATGACTGTTTATTGAGCTAGGACGTTTAGTTACCCCAAGTAGTCTTCCCTCTGCTTTTATTATTAGTTTTTAAAATAAATTTACTTATTTATTTATTTTTGGCTGCATTGGGTCTTCGTTGCTGTGCGCGGGCTTTCTCTAGTTGCCGCGAGCGGGGGCTACTCTTCATTGCGGTGCGCGGGCTTCGCATTGCGGTGGCTTCTCTTGATGCAGAGCATGGACTCTAGGCCTGCGGGCTTCAGTAGTTGTGGCTCATGGGCTTAGTTGCTCCGCGGCATGTGAGATCTTCCCGGACCAGGGCTTGAACCCGTGTCCCCTACATTGGCAGGCGGATTCTTAACTACTGTGCCACCAGGGAAGTCCCTCCCTCTGTTATTTTATTTGACACTTGTAGCTATGCCAAGAGAACAGGTATCATTGTCCCCACTTTACTTATGAAGAAATTGAAGCACACACAGGATAAGGAAATTGACTGAAAATAAAGTTGATCCATATGTGAAGATAAGAACTTGAAGATAGATCATGGGATATTAGTCTTTGAGCACACACACAAAAAACCTTGAAATGAATTCCTTCAATAAACTGAATTTCCCAGCCTTTACCAATAAAAGAGTTCCCAGCATAAGTAGCACCCACATTTTATGGGATTTTAGCCCTCCTTGTATTCTTTCTAATAGTCCCTAGGCATGTCTCAGGTATATTCACCAATGGCTTTCTGATTCTCCGCTTCCCTTTAGATGTCTGAAGCCATGCGCCTCACTCTTACCTTATGTATGAGTACCTTTCCTTGCTGAAGACTTCTAGAAGCTCCTGTGCCCGGCCTGTCACCCTGTACCCTGTTGGCTGTACTGTGCTGGAGCCGGGCTGGGACAGTCCTTCTCCCCGAGACCCTCCTGTCTCCCAGGTGCTCCCTAAGTCTTAGACTAACAGGTTTTTCTTAGAACCTTCTCTCTGCCCAGGGCCCGAGCTGTGTGCGGATCTGAAGCTCTTCCGCTGTCCTCTCCTTGTCTCTGGTCCACCAGTTAATCAAAGTCTGACTTAGGTACACAGAGTGCATAGCGCTCTGCTGGCCCTCCCTCTTCAGCTCTTAAATATTAAACAGCTTGAAAAGGAATGATGAGTTACATGAGCAACAGAAAAGTGTAGATGTTCCTCATGGCATCCTCGCTTGCTCCTGTCAGGTCTTCGCCGGCAGGTCTCCCAACAGAACCAATCAGCGGCCCTGCAATCTAGATGGGAGCAGATTGCGGCTCTAAGTCAGTCATCTAGTTGGTGAAGGTGGTGGGACAAAAGGGCGGGAGCCCTGGCCTCCTTGTCATTCCTGCCATCTCTCCGCCAGAAGGTTCTTCTCTCACGGGATCCAATCGCTCACCTCCTTCAGGTCTTTGCACCAAGATCACCTTATTAATGAGACCTTTCTTAACCACCTTATTTAAAACCACCCTGGGCCTAACTAACCCACCTCTCTGTTTAATTGTTCTCCATAGCATTAAAAAAATAGACATAACATAGAACACATGTAACAAAAAACTGATCACTTAGCCACTTAACTGAACTTCTAAGTGTACCGTTCAGTAGTGTTAAGTATATTCATATCATTGTGCAGCCAATCTCCACAACTTTTTCGTCTTGCAAGACTGAAACTCTATACCCATTAAACAATAACCCCCCTCTCCCCTTCCCACCAGCCCCTGGCAGCTACCCTTCTATTTTCTGTCTCTATGAATTTGATTACTCTAGGTGTCTCACATGTGTGGAATCATACAGTATTTGTCTTTTTGTGAGTGGTTTATTTCACTTAATGTAATGGCCTCAAGGTTTATCCATGTTGTACCATGTGCCAGAATTGCCTTCCTTTGTAAGGCTAAATAATATTCCACTTCACGTATATACCACATTTTGTTCATCCATTCATCCATCAGTGGATACTTAGGTTGCTTCTATCCTTTGGCTATTGTTAATAATTTGTCTCCATAGTATTTTTCACTTTTATTCTAAATTAAGTACTTACTTGTTTTTTGGTTTGTATCTCTCATTAGACTATAAGGTCAAAAATTTGTCTTTTTTGATTCCTGCTATGTTCCCAGCTCCTAGAAAAGCATCTGGAACATAGTAGGTACTCAAAAATTTTTGCTGAAACATGGATGGACCTAAAAGATGATCATACTAAGTGATGTAAGTCAGACAGAGGACAACAAATATCATATGACATCACCTATATGTGGAATCAAAAAAAAATGATACAAATGAACTTATTTACAAAACAGAAACAGACTCACAGACAAAGAAAACAAATTTATGGTTACCAAAGGGGAAAGGGGTGGGGGAGGGATAAATTAAGAGTTTGGGATTAATAGATACACACTACTATATATAAAATAGATAACCAACAAAAACCTACTGGATAGCACAGGGAACTATATTCAATATCTTATAATAACATATAATGGAAAAGAATCTGAAAAAGAACATATATAAATATATATATAAATGAATTGCTTTGCTGTACACCTGAAACTAACCAAGGTGGTATTAAATGGTCTCTAAATATAAGAGTTATATTATCTCACTTATCTTCAGGTCACCTACAGACCAAGGTCCCTTTCTTTCTTCAATCAGACAATGACTTTAAAAGCTGAGTGCACAGATGGGACTTGGCTGTGGTCCTCACAAATAGGACTGTCTCAGTTCTTCTCTCACAGGGGCTGATGGGAGGGGTCCTAAAACACATTTCTCAGGACAGCAGCCTGATGTTTCATTGCTGCCCCCAGTCCGATGCTGCCAGATTCCTCAAGTCATAATTTATGTGTGCAGTTAAGCTAGAGGGAGAGAAGAAGGGTAGGGGAAATAAAAACTCTTCTTCACATATGTGCCTTGCCTTTTTCTCATCTCCATCAACTATAGACTTTAAGGACCTGATTCCAAACAACAAGAAAGCTGAAAGAATAGCAGTGTTTTCTTGTAATAATTATTGATGAAGCTGAAGCCCAGCATTCAGTTGAGTCCCTTCCAAACTCTCAAATATCAAATTGTCCTTAGAATAATCTGAGTGTAGATGGCTGCAGTGAAATTCTTCAAAAATTGGTCACTTAGGGTCACTTAAAGTGTGGTCTGGGTACAAGCAGTGACATCAGCCTCCTCTGGGAGCTCGTTAGAAATGAGGAATCTCTGGCCTATCCCTGACCTGCTGAATCAGAAGCTGCATTTTGACAAGATCACCAAGAGACTCAAATACACCCTTATCTTAGTGCAGGCTGCTATCACAGAATACCATAGATTGGGTGTCTTATAAACAACAGAGATTTATTTCTCAGATTTGGAGGCTGGAAATCTGAGATCAGGGTGACAGTGTGGTTGGGTTCTGGTGAGGGTCTCTTCCAGGTTACCGACTGCCCACTTCTCGTTGTATCTGTTGTATCCTCACATGGTGGAAAGAGAGCTAGCAAGCTGCCTGGCCTCTTCTTATAAGGGCACTAATCCCATTCATGAAGGCTCCACTCTCATGGCCTAAATACCTCTTAAAGGCCCCATCTCCAAATACCCTCACAGTTCCAGCATATGAACTCTTGGGGGACACCAACATTCAGTCCACTGCATACTTTCAAATTTGATAACATTAGCTTAAGGTATTCACTCATTTAAATAATTTATTCTTCCCCAACTTTTAGGTACAATTACCCTGTTGTAATTTCAGAGACTAAACTCTAGTCCATACAAATAATTTGACTACAATAGTTATTTTGCATTTTATCTGGAAAGCCAGTTTATTCTAAAAGATCTGCTAATTTTCAGACTTTGTAAGTCACCTTTTGAAATCACAGTATCAGAAAATGAGTCTATGCAATTTAAGATTCAGTGGCAACTTGTGGAAAAGAACTTCAAACAGAGCAAAAGCAAAAATAGGGCTTTGGATTTTAATTATCCTTGCTCTTTTTTCTCAGAATACTTAGGTCCCTATTGGGCATTGTATATCTAGAGAAAGTAGAGGGCTTTAAGTGAATTAATGCCACCCTACGTTTCTATGTCTATTCCCCCAAACTAAATTCCAGCAGTACTTACATCCAAATTCTCTCACTTGTGTTACCCCCATTTCTGCTATCACCGCTCCTCATGAGTACAACTCAGAGTGCAGACTCTTAGTGATATCATTTCAGATTATTCACACTTTCCCCCTTCTATCTGAATTATTAGATGAACTTGGGGAATACACACACGATACCAACGAACGTTTCTCTCTGTGGAGCTCAGGTGTCAAGTCTAATTAGTTGAGTCACGATACCAACGAACGTTTCTCTCTGTGGAGCTCAGGTGTCAAGTCTAATTAGTTGAGTCACTATCTTTAGCTTAGTGATTTCACTCTCCCTTGTTGGAGTAATTCCTGCACTATGATATGTCCATAGGACCTAACTGAAGTGCAAATAGACTGGGGTTAATAGTTTAAAAAATATTTCACATTAGGCCACTTGCACTGATGAAAATGTGGTTATCTCTGTCTTTGAGAAAAAAAGGAGATGCTTGAGACATACTCTTGAGGCACACTCTGTGTTCTTTAGGCAATATTGTGGGTCAGGAGCCCCAGTGAATCAGAACTTGATGTTTAACCATCAGATCATGGGAGTTTAACCTCCTCATTTGACAGATGGGGAAATTGAGGGTCAGAAGATTTAATTGTTCTGCCCGGGGTGACATGGCTTGTGGGAATCAGATGAGAGGAGAACTTAGTGATACTGTCTCCCTTTACTAAATAAAACATTGGGATGTGTGCTGACCGCCAGTCCTGCAATTGAATCCATTTTATTTTAATTAATTAATTTATTTATTTATTTTTGGCTGTGTTGGGTCTTCGTTTCTGTGCCAGGGCTTTCTCTAGTTGCGGCGAGCGGGGGCCACTCTTCATCGCGGTGCGCGGGCCTCTCACTATCGCAGCCTCTCTTGTTGCGGAGCACAGGCTACAGACGCGCAGGCTCAGTAATTGTGGTTCACGGGCCCAGTTGTTCTGCGGCATGTGGGATCTTCCCAGACCAGGGCTCGAACCCGTGTCCCCTGCATTGGCAGGCGGATTCTCAACCACTGCACCACCAGGGAAGCCCCATTTTATTTTAAAAACACAAGCAGGTATGCAGCAAAGAACTGCCACTTAACTTTCTAGTTCCCAACTCCTGCTGTGAGATGCATCCCCACACTAAAAACAGGAGAACATTTTGAATAAGCAAGTGGCATTGGAGGTTTCTGTCTCTGGTCCTGTTAACAATAGGCTAAAATTGGCCCTGACATAGCCAGGGTGTACTGGTCACCTCTCCGAGGAAGTGTCTCTGTAGCACTTTGTTTTCTTGTGAGCTCCTCTTTCCATTTTCTGTTGCCTTAAAGTCAAGCCATAGAGAAACTAGGCAGGATACCTCAATTTGGGCCAAATGACCTGTGTAATAGCAATAGTTACAATTGATTCCAGAGGACACACTCTCTTTGCTTCTTTCATTTCTATGTTATGAGGCAAATAGAAAGAAGAATGAATATTTGGAGCAGGGAGTGAAAAATCACCAACTGTTTGTCTGGAAAGACACCAGCATAGATGTGTGAGCCCTTAACCCAGGGCAGATTAAAGCGCTTTTGACATGTCATACAACCAAGATCAGATATCACAATTCTGAGAGCATCGTTAAAAGATGTACCGTTGGGGGTTCTCAGCTTTAATCACAGGTGATGATGAGGGCCTTGCCATGATGTAAGTATCCGTCATACATACAGACTGGCAAACCTTCCCTGGCAGAATGATGGAAGGGGCTGAATCATCAAATAATGGTAGTGAAGTGCTGCTTTGGGACAGCTGTCCACTGGTGTTGAAGAAGCTGGGTTCTTCAACCAGGCAGAAGAGAGAGAGTGGGTGGTGATTCGTTTCTGTTTAAATGTCATGTTTCATGTTGTAGGGTTGATTTTAATCCAGGTTGTATTTGACAGAAGAGGAGCTAGTTTGATTCCAAACAGGATCAGGTAAGTGGCTGATCCAGTTCCAAGTTGATTTCAGTTAACAAAGACTGTGGCCAGAGATGGTTTCCAACGTACACAGGTGAGCAAGGAGCACATCCCTGGACCCGCAGCAGGCTGTCCTACTGCCTCAGCTGGCCTGGGCCTGGTGGTGGCAGGTGGGAGACCCCTAGGGACACAGTGTGGTGTGGGACCAGGGCTGGCCATCGGCTGCCCTACCACCCTGGAGAGGCCGGGGCTGCCAGGGGAGGCACTTCCTTGAAAATCAGTGAAGCACGGGTCCCGTGTCGTTCTACAACGGAACTGGATCAAGAGTCCGCTATTAAAGTGAGTTGTGGGTGATTTAATTACAAGGAGGATGGAATTTTGTCTCATTTGTCAGCCATCCCCTTTCCCTGTTTGGAAATCAGGCTACTCCTCCACTGCAGGGGTGTGGTGACCGCTCCATTTTATCTATGTTTTTAAGCTCAGACCTTTAAAAAAAAAAAAATGGCCCCATCTGGTTTTTATTCAATTCTACTAAAACATTTAAAATATTGTTTGTGTTCTTAAAAGTATGAAAAGCCAGATGAGCCATTTATAGGCTTTTACAAATACATATTTCTCCTTAGACATGAGAGATAGTTATTTGTTCAAGGTATAGGAGGGGAAACTTCGAAAGACTTCAGTTTACCTGCAAACTCTGTAACCCAGAATTCAAAAAGCATCCCGGGTTCCTCTCCCACCGCTCTGTTTCACTGCATTCTTCATCTACAAGCGGAGATGAGGCTCTCCCCTGAAGCTTGCCCTTTGCCACAGACAACATTAACTCCCCACCCAAATACATCACCAACGATTTCTCTGTTGATAGATTTTTTTTTTTTCCCACCCAAGCCAGAACCAGGACTGTTCTCTTTTTATTTCTAGATTTTGTTTTCAAACTCTCTGGCCAGCCCCGGGAGGTGCCTTTGGTCCTTAACCACAAATCAGCAAATGGTGTCTCTTCATTCAGCTCATTTTTTTTCTCTTCGGTGAAATCCTGAGCCTCAGGTCAGCCTGAGGGTGCTAATGATTACTTGGTTAATAACTTCAAGTGGAAAGTAGAAATTCCCCATTTCACACCGATGACCACCAGCTTTGGTCTCCGTATTTTCGAAGAACCTCTTTTTAATGGCTCTGCGTAATTCAGGGTCTCTAATTTTAAGTGGGTCTGTGGTCATCTGCACTATAGCGTATTTCAAATGATGCCAGGCCAGAGGACAGTAGTTTTGTGGAGGAAGTCAGGGCACCTTTAATATTAGGAGAAAATTACCATACTTCAAACCATTGTCCCCTGCAATATTTGGGACATACTTATACTAAAATATTATTTGTTATGTATCTGAAATTCAAATGTAACTGGTCATCCTGTATTTTATCTGGTAACCCTATATTAAAACAAAGGAGTGAGACCATTTTATGTGGCCACTGCAGTGAGAATATGGTCCAGCACTGAGACTTCTGTGCCAGGAGGGCGTATCAAGAGAATAATCCGTTTAGGTTACTTTGAACTGCAGGGGGAAAATCTAATCTATGGCTCTAGATCAGAGTCTAAGAGATCAGGCTTTGCAACAAGTATAAAGTGAGATCAGGAAAAAAAAAAAAAAAAAAAGAACAGTCACATTAAAAAAAAATAAATAAAATAAAAATAAAAATTTATTGTCCACATGGCAAAAATGAAATAAAATAAAATGAAATACAGAGAAAAAAAGAAAGAAAAGCAGATCTAAATCAGGTGACCCGATCTGACAGTTTTCTGCGTGAGGATGTTGTCTATTACCCATGCGTGTCTTTCTTCCTTTATTCTCCCTAAACTGCTCGTAAAGATGGATGTGGTTTGCTATCTAGTGATTCTATAGGAAGTTGAGCATTAATGAAGAAAATATGGCTGTCTGTCCTGGCTCAGGGCTCTCTTGGCGCTTAATGCTAACCAGCTTCTCTCCTGGTTAGTATTAAGATGGTGTCACAGGCTCTCTTATGCGGCCAATACTTAATGCATATAACAGGCTTGTTAAGCCGTTAAGGAAATAGGCATGGACCACAAATCTGCCACCATGGCGTCCTGACTCCTTGCTTTAGATCGCCACGCTGCTGGGGGAGGGCAGACCCTTCTGCGGAAGGTAGGACACTGGGCTAGAAATCAGGAGACCAGGGACACATGGGCACCCAGCTTCCCAGTCTGTTTTTCAGTTTGCTTGCCCTTCAATTAGAGTAAAAAGAATCCTCGTACTTTCTATGTAAAGGAGTGGATATAATAACCAGACAAGCAAGTAACAACCAGAATGTGCAAGTCTCCTGAAATGGACAGAATACCAGATAAGCACAAGAGAAGGTTGTTTCCCTTTGCTAGTTTCTGCTGCTCTCTTCTTATTGGTGGGATGGCCAGATGTCCTAGTTTTCCCAGGACAATCCAGATTTATGCCTATTGACCCAGTAAAATTATTAACAGCACCTCTTTCACTCACAAACATGGAAGGTGCGTTATGATATCGCTTGAGTTATGGTAAACGTGTCTGTGTGTCCCAGCCTAGGATATATTTGACAACAGGGGCAGAATACTTGAAATTAAGACTTGGGAATTTTGATTTGTCAGAGGTCACACCATTGCAAAGCGGCCAGGGTGAGTGTGCTCATCTTCCAATCCCAAGGCCGGGCTTTGTTGCTACACCATCCCACTTGGACCCAGGTCCCAGTAAAAAAGCTGATAATGCGGTCCCAGGTGGAGAATAGGGTGAGAAAAGCCTTTTCTTTCCTTCCCATAATCCCAGAGGATAGGATTCCTCAACCTCAGCCCTACTGAACGTTTTGGGTAGGATAGTTCTTTATTTTAGGGACTGTCCCATGCACTGTTATCTAGTGATGCTCTAAGAAGTTGAGCATTAATGACCTGACACCTTGTCTAGAACCTTCTCTGAGCCCAGTACCTTCTGAACAAGGATGTCTCCCTCTTGCTTCCAAGCAATATTGATAGCAAATACTGAGTCTGAATATTTGTTCATTCTTTTGCAAAAAGCACAGGCTTTAAGCTTGGGATCTTTGTCAACCAATATCTAGTATACTTTGCAAATGCTGAACTGGGGCTGTAACTGGGGCTCTCTGATAAGTGTGCCGTGTCCTCATTCTCCTTGTAAAATCAGTGCCCTCCATTTTAAAATATGTTTGTTGAGGAAAAAAATCATCTAACAACTCCCCTCTTGGGGGGTGATCTGATGGCTTGCTTTAGAGAAGTATGGACATCGCGATTCTTCCTGTGTAGTTGTTAAAGCATGCCCGAGACTCAGGAGCACAGGGGCAGGGTACCACTGCTTATCCTTTTATGCCTAACAATCTGGGGCAGGACAAACATCAAGCTTCAGTATAGTCCTCCTGTTGTAGCTGATGTCTTTCAACTCTAGATTAAGGGAGAGGAGTAGAAGCAAGGAGAAGCGGGTTCCCTGGGGACCATGATTAGTGACAGGGAATTATGAATAATTAACATGGTTATTAACCAGTAGCAGTAAGAACAATGAGGGATCATCGTGTTTCGGAGGGAAGTTGGTTTGGGATAAAACAAGGACCATGGGAGGTCAGTGAGTGAGAGATGCTTCAGTACGTCAGAGTTTTCCACTTCCAAAAGTGCAGGGTGGCATGGTAGGACTTTAGGACTTGACAATGGAAAACCCATTATCTTGCTCAGCTGAGCTGAACTCTTGGTTGTCAGTTCTGAAGAATCTCTAAGGAAGGAAATTCTAACGGCTTCTTTTTTTTTCTTTTTTAGCTAGAGTTACCATCCTCAAATATGAAAATAATTGGTGCTCGGTAATAAAGGCTGTGAGTACACGTGGGCAAGAGAATGAGATTTCGCTGGAATGACAGATGGAGTCATGGTTCCAGGAAGCAGGTAAGGATTTGGACATTGATCCTGCATAGCCCAATCGGTGCTGTGGAGGGAAGAGCGGCATGTGAAACAAGTACCAGGGGACCCTCAAGCCAAACTCTTCCAGCTGAATAAATGAGCTAATTCTATGATATCAGCCAGTAGACGTGTCTGTCTGTTATATCTCTTCTGATTATTACCTTGGCCATCAGACAGTTCTGCTACATTACTCGACTGTACTGCCGAGAGGGAATTGACAGTATTAAAACGACTCCATTGCTTTTATGAACTAGCTCTAGGAGACTCAAGTCCATTTCCATTACTGAGATGTGTTGTGTGCCTAACCAAATGCTTTTGGAAGCAGATAATTAGGCATTGCAGGCTGTGATTGTTTAAAGAAGATATACAGTGAGGTTGCAGTCTTCAGCCGTGGCTCTGTGAAATGTCTTGTCGCCTGAAGATCATGCTTACTTTCAAAAGTGCCTCCGGGATTATTTCAGCTGGGAGTTGGGAAAAGGCAAGACTGACTTTCTGGAGCACACACTACGGTAGAGGCAATGGCAATATTTAAAATTCAAGCAGTCCTTGAGAGGCAACCAGTGAGCTGTTCTGAGAAAATCTAGCCCCACACACCCCTGCCCCGGAAAAAAAAAAAAATCACACCATCATCGTGTCCGAGAAATCAGGGTGTTGCTTTTGAAATTTTAACCTTCTTGTTCTTAAAATGCCAGTGCCACCATACATAGTTTGTATGTTCTGATATAAAGCATATTTGAGATCTGAAAGCATTTAAGAGTTAAATAACACAAGACCAGTATCTGGAATAAATTACCGAAAATGCTGGTGTAAAGGGAACACATTTACGACACCTTGTAAGACCCCAAAGAGAGCCTTAAAGAGAAAAGAGTCTTTTCAGATGAAATATATCGATGGTCTGGGGATGATAAAGGGGAAATACATAAGGAGACCTTTTCCAGACCTTCCCAGGTGATCAGAAGTAAAGGTAGAATGTTCATTGACCCCGCACCTGAGTGGGGTCATGGGCAGTGTCCACTGAGATTCCATCAATACTTCCAGAAGGTGCTAACTCTGGGATGGACTTATGAGGAAGTGACTCTAAGGTAGGTATACACGGATTGCAGTAGGAAGGCGTTTCTGGCAGCCAGTTTTCAGAAGCTGGTTTCTAGACCTATGTCAGCCGACAGTCAGCTAGAACCTTGATATTCAAAGTGCGGTTTGTGATCGGCACCACTTGGCACTTTAGAGATGCAGACAGACTCTCAGGCTTCCCCCCAGACCCACTGCGTCAGAGTCTACATTTTAACAAGATGCTCAGGTGATTTGTTTGCACGTTCAAATTTGCAACCTCTTGGGCTCTCCTGCAAATGCTTCGGGGATAGAAATCATGTTATCTCATCATTCTTTTATTTATTTATGTATTTAATGAGTATTCATTGAATGTCTACTTTGTGCTCGGCATGAGGTTAAGCCCTGGGGTAACAGGTCTTAAAGAAAGACAGGATTCTTGCCATCATCATATTTTACTTTTTAAAAAAAAAAAAAAAAAAAAAACCCTGTATGTCCTTGCTACATGTACTGATTTTTTTTTTTAATTTTTAAAATTTATTTATTTATTTATGGCTGTGTTGGGTCTTCGTTTCTGTGCATGGGCTTTCTCTAGTTGCAGCAAGCGGGGGCCACTCTTCATCGCGGTGTGCGGGCCTCTCACTGTCGCAGCCTCTCTTGTTGCGGAGCACAGGCTCCAGACGCGCAGGCTCAGTAGTTGTGGCTCACGGGCCCAGCTGCTCCGCCGCATGTGGGATCTTCCCAGACCAGGGCTCGAACCCATGTCCCCTGCATTGGCAGGCAGATTCTCAACCACTGCGCCACCAGGGAAGCCCCCATATTTTACCTTTTAAATTTCTTGAAAAAATAGACATAGTATGCGTCTTACAGACCATCATTCTCTGAAGTACTCCATGTATATTGACCCATTTATCCTCTAACAACTCTGTGAGGCAGGTACTATCATTTTTTACATTTTAGAGGTAAGGGAATGGAAGCACAGAGAGGTTAAGTAACTTTTCCAAGGCCACACAGCTTGGAAGTGGCAGAGCCAGAATTTGAATCCAGAGAGTCTGGCTGCAGGGTCCAGACTCTTAACTATGATGTTATGCCAGCAGTAACTCAATCCACTCTTTACAACCTGTGATTCTGCTTTTAATAAACAGAATGCTAGCGATAGTTTAAAACTTAGGTAGGCAGGTCAGGGAAGATGTTTGTGAGGAGATGATATTTAACCTGAGACCTGTGGGAGGGGAAGGACCCAGTCATGCAACAGGGGGAGCGCCTTTGAAGCCGAAGGGATAGCAAGGGAAGAGACCGGAAGTAGAAAGGTTGTGGTCTGTTCTGAGAACCTCCTGAAACCATCATGACTGGAACATGAGGGTGGTGAAGAAAGACAGTAGAGGTGAGGCTGGGGAGGTGGAAAGAGTAGAGTCCCTGGGGAGGTAAGCAGGGTAGATGATGCAGGGCTTTGGAGGACAGGGATGGAGTCGGGATAGTATTCCAGATGACCTGGGAAACCAGTAAGGGTTTAAGCAGGAGAATGAGATGATCTGACTGCCCATTTGAGTGTTGAGATGGGCATGCACTGAAGGAAGCAAGCATGGGAGCAGCAGAAGCTGTCCAAGAAGCCATCCAGAGTCCATCTGAGCGGTCTGGTTGAGAGATGGCACAGAGAGGAGAGCACAGGTTTGAAGAGGAGCCACCCCAAATATGCCTCTTGGCATACAAATTAGTTTGAGCTGATTGTTTTTGAGAGCCAGCAGTCACAGGAGAAGCTCGGAAAACAGACTCGAAGTTACCCTTCTGTAAGGAAAATCTCGCTGATAAAGGAAATCTCCATTTATAAGGCCATCTCCCTCTCTATCCCAAGAAGAGAATGACTTTAAAGCACTAGAAACACATCACTGGGGAAGGCACCCACTTAAATCTGCGTAACAACCGCACCCTTGTTTACTGTGCTTTTCCTGGTCACCTCTCATGTAATTGGCTCCCCCTCTCCCCCAACATCTTTCTTTTGTCTTGAGCTCAAGGTGATATTTAAGCTGGTGGCTTGGACCATCTTGGGGAGTTTATTCATTGTTCCTGGGTATCTTCCATGTATCCGTGATGTATACATGTTAACAAACTTCTATTGCTTTGCATCTTGTTAAACTTTTATTACAGGGCATCTCAGCCAAGAACTCAGAAGGGTGGAGGGAAAATTATTTTTACTCTCCTACAGACACAAGATCTGATTTGGAGACAGGACCAAAAGGAATGGTTCCTTGGATACGTGTGTGTGTGTGTGTGTGTGTGTACTGCTAAAAGATAAACTGAAGCATATTACATTTTTTAGGAGTTTATTTGAGCAAAAATTGATTTGAATCAGGCAGTACCAAATTGGAAGTGACCAGCAGCGCTTCACTGACAGGAGCTGGGGAGAGATTTTATAGAGAAAAGGTGGATGCAAAACAAGAAAATTATTGACTGACTACAGCTTAAAGCCTACTTGGTTGTTTGTGATCGGTTATCCTTAGGTTTTGATTTCGTAACCTTGAGGTATTTACAGGCTTAGATTCTGCATAGGTGGCACCTGCATTATTATTATTAGTCACCTGAGTCTAATAGCCTCCTTGTTAAATTAATTTCACAGTACACATGTGGATATGTGTGTCAGTGTGTGTGCACTATTCTGTTCTTCTGTGGGTGGTGTTGGCAAAAGGGAGGAGTTGGATTATGCCAGGGTTTCCAATTTGAGCACATTGGGTACACGGCTCTGCTATTTTCTGGACAGGTTTGGGTGGGTGGATTCTACTTAGGATGTATTCAATTTGAGATGCTTGTGGGGCTTCGAAGTAGAGATGTCAGAAAGGCATCTATGTCTTTCCAGCATTTAATTCTGGATCTAGAACAGAATCAGTACCATTAGGATCTGTTGAATTAATTTCAGGCAAGAAGACCTGGTAGGAAAAGCTAGATAGCTCCTTAGGTGTTCACTCTTGCTTGCAAGTTGCTCTAGCAGAAATCAAAGTTTTGCTTTTCTAGTCGAGACTGACTTAAAAATGTAAACAATCACCACCGCCACAAACAAACCACAAATGATGGAGAGGTACCACATTAATTTAATTTACACTAAGGTTTGCATGACAAACACCAGAACCTTCTTGAGAGCAGATTTCTGTAGGTGCCTTGGAAGCATGTTTTATTAGCACGAGTGCTCAGTGAACGCTATTTTGAATGCGATGTCCAAAATGAATTTTGCTCAAGGCCGGTGCTGTTTCATTAAAGTAAATGTTGTGACTACAAAGTCTTTAGAGAATGTGAACATTGTCTGAAAGTCATTCACCTCCTACACAGACACATCATCTGCACTCCATACTTTGTTATCTTAGGTTCATCTATTCTATGACTTCATCCATATCAGGGTCACAGAATGACTCAACCTACACTGACATGTGCAGAAAAAGTATAGTTTCCAAATTTGTCGGCTGGTTCAAAACTTAGTCCACTAGGGTAAATGATCTCTTTGAGTTATTATTCAGATTCCTCCCTACACCTCATCCTCTCTTAAAACGTTAGAGGAAAGGAGAAAGATCTTCATAGGTTCAGGAAGAAGGGGTTGCCCCATGATTCTCCTTGGGTGAGTGCTGACTGGTGTTTGCTGAGATCTGGTTTAGCTGGCTGCTTCCTCCAGGCGTTCTGCAGCTGATGAATTTGTGGTATGTTTCATAGCTCATGGTCCTGATTCTCCCCGCTTCTGTAGTTCACTGTGAGTCTCTGTCAGGTCCTCAGAGCGTTCCTGGACCAGGCCATCCACCACAGACCTTAACTCCTGCAAGGTCTCCATGGCTGTACATTCAAAGTCTATGACACAGGCACATATAACTGCCTACTTCTCCATCCCCATGCACTTTCTTCTTCAGACCTCCAAGGGGAAAGAGTTTTTTTTTTTTTTTTTCTTGCCATTTGCTCATTTTTCTCAAAGTGGCCCCTGTCTTCTCTATTTCAATCGGGCTAAAATGGAGAAGCAGTACAAGTCATATGGAAACACGCATTGGAAATTATTTTGAAAGTAGACTGGTGATACATATTTGGAGTCCGAGAATGCTGATGAGAGGCCCAAGGTAGTGTAAAATAAGGCCAGGGGAAGTCTCAAGATATTCCTTTTTTTCTTTTTAGCTGCGTTGGGTCTTTGCTGCGGTGCGCGGGCTTCTCACTGCGGTGGCTTCTCTTGTTGCGGAGCATGGGCTCTAAGCGCACGGGCTTCGGTAGTTGTGGCTTGCGGGCTCTAGAGCGCAGGCTCAGTAGTTGTGGCACACGGACTTAGTTGCTCCGCAGCATGTGGGATCTTCCCGGACAAGGAATCGAACCCGTGTCCCCTGCATTGGCAGGCGGATTCTTAACCACTGCACCACCAGGGAAGTCCCCTTAAGATATTCTTGATGACAAAGTGCATCCATCCAAAAGTGAGAAAATTGACCCCTGAAGGAAGAGTATCACATCTCTCTGTTTTTTTGTTGCCATATTTTCTTCATTGGCAAAGAAAAACCTTACTTCTCCTGTAACATAGAGCAGAGTGTCTAAGAAAATGAAATTGATTCAGTTGAGCCAATTGGGACTGTGTGTCCCACATTCTGCTTAGTGCTGTGGAGAAGAAAAAAGATAAAAGGCACATTTACTATCCACAAATAGGCTTCAAACTTCTTGGGTAGACATGACCCACACTTAGGAAGCAGTTGATTTATGAGGCCAGGTTGGATAGAATTGTTGGGGTAAGTGTGTGGCATAGACCTTGAATGCTAGAAGAGATGAGGATTGGGAGAACCCCATTGGCTTGGAGATCTCAGGATACAATGGTTCATACACTACGTATTACGGATGGCTGTGTTGCAGGCAGGCAGAGAGGTATGGAAGGGAGAGAGTAGAAGGGAGAGTGTGGACGGTAGGAAGGTATGGGAGCAGCAAGAACCAAGACCTTGAAGTATAACTGCATAGAATTGCATATCCATATGGTAGCCACTAGCCATATGTGCTTACAGAGCACTTAAAATATGGGTAGCTCAAACTGAGATATCCTGTCACTATAAAATACATACGAGATTTTGAAGTCTTAATATGAAACAAAGGTAAACCACAAAGACCTACTCTATAGCACAGGGAACTATCCTCAGTATCTTGTAATAACCTATAATGGAAAAGAATCTGAAAAAGAATATATATATATATATGTATATGTATAACTTAATTACTTTGCTGTACACTTGAAACTAACACAACATTGTAAATTAACTATACCTCAATTAAAAAGTATGGGAAAAGTAAAATATCTCATTAATAATTTTGAAAATACTAATCACATGTTGAAATGATAACATTTTGGATATATTAAATTATATTATGAAAATCAATTTTCCTGCTTCTTGTTTTAAAAAGTGGCTACTAGAAAGTTAAAAATTCCATGTGTGGCTTGCATTAAATTTTTATCAGACAGTACTGGGAGAGAGAAAGATGTCGGAGAAGAGACGGCCTAGCTGAAGAAATGGGTCTGTGTAGACCACAGGACCCGACTTCTCAAGGGGGACTTTTTTATGTTAAAAAGAAAAAAAGCTTCTAGGAAAGTAATTGCTCATTCAGTACTAAAGGCAAGCAAAAGTTCAGTAATATTTCTAAATGAACCGTTACTATATGGGTTTCATACAAGCTCTAGAAGTTTCATATATATATATATACATATATGGACAGATATGGCTAAGACAACCTTAGTGTATCAGAATCTGTGGCCCCTTGGACTGACTCTGAGGTCCTCTTGGTGTCTGCAACTGTAACTTTGGAGCTGCATCTGGGTGGCCGTGATGGCACAGTTGACAAGAGAAAACTGGCTATGTTGGGTAGAGCCTAGAGTGTCAGGCGCAGGAGTTGGGACTTTATTTCCTAGGCAGTGAGAAATCTTAAATATCTTACACTCTTCCACCCTTTCCTGTGCTTGTCTAACTGCTGTAGCCTTTTGAGAGGCTCTTGTCTTCCTGCTGACTTTCACTGTTCCTGCAGCTTGGGTATTGTTGGAAACATCCTTGATGTCCAAAGGAAGACATCGAAGGGGATTCTAAAAGGCTGGGCTGAACCTTTCTGGGTGTCCTCAAACCTCTTTTAGAATCACTGGGGGGTATCTGGTCAAGTCTGCATGCTTGGGTGACAGCTAAAGAACTGCTATGATCTTGTAGCCAGAGACCCTGTTGCCCTCTTGTCTTCTAAGTCTCTTGAAATCCTTTTCCAGCTTGTGCTAAATGCCTGACTTCCATTTGCAATGTCCAGTCCCGTCCTGAAAGATTTGAAGCATCCAACTTACCTGTCAGGTAGAAGATAACCATAACCCCTTGTCTAAAACCTGCGTGTTTGAGGCCATTGCCTGGAAAGCAGGCCTGTGCGGGGCAGTCCTTGTGTTACTGATGGGTGTCATCTGAGGTTGGTGATAATTATAGTCAATAAGGCCCATACCAGAGGGGTTAAAAGGAGACATTATAAACTTGGGTGACCTTGCTACTGTTTGGGACACAAAGATTTATTTTCCGGATTCCTCAAGCCTTTCTCGGGAGATTTTGTCCTGTAAGTCTCGTTGACAGATTTATCCTGGACTCCTGTCATCTATGGCTGTTTTCTCACTAAGCAGGTGGAAGACAAAAGCCTGGGAAGGTAACTGCCAGCTGAGAGGTCATTTGTGAATTGGCGCCATGAAGTGGGCATAAATTATATGGATTCCGCAAGGCCTTAGCTATTGCTTCTGCCTTGTCCTGGATTTTTTCTTTGTGGTGGTTTTGCCATTGGTGTTAGTATTATTGTCTGCAGAGGTAATTAGAGATTTAGGCCTTGCCCATACAGAGACAGAGGCCATCACAATTCCTCTCACAGGAGGGAGGGTTCAGTTACACCCACTAAAACAGGCCAGGGAAAATTCCATGATCCCAGGCTTTCCAACAGCATTTCCAGGAACACTTGAAAACTGGTGGACTTGCCCACGGCTCCTGGTCACCCGGCCATCACCACCACCCACGGCCAAGGGGAAGATTCCTGTTTGACTTCGGTTCAGCCCGAGGGTTTTTGTAGGAAGGGAGTGAAAGGATAAAGGCAATGAGAGGCAAAATGGTAGGAAAATCATAGAACTTTAGTCCTAGAGAGACTTTTAAAGATATCAGGTTCAGTGTTTTTTTCAGCCTTTCTTTCTTCCTTTGTTCAAGCAGAATTGTTATAGTTAACATTTGTTGAGCTCCTACTAGAAACTGGGGAGTGAACTAAATGTTTCACACATATGACCTCATTCAGTCTTCACAAAATCTCCAATGGTAGGTAGTGTGATTGTCTTTATTTTCCAAGCAAAGGAACCAAGGCACAGACGTTCAAGAACACACGTGAGGTCACAGAGTTAGGAAGAGGTGCAGCTGGGATGGGACCCTGGCAACTGGCGTCAGAGCTGGTGGGACCCAAACTGGACATGGTGGGGATGTCCTACATGTCACCTCTGTGCCCTAGTGGGGGAATAAAATGAACAGAAAATAAGGGAACTGCTCTGGCTGGAACTGGGGTGAGGTGCAGCCGAGACCTGACCCTACACCTCTCACCCCCTCACCCAAGGCCCTTAAGGGGAGCCAACCTCCTGATCTTGTGAAGTTCCCTCATGTTCTTGGCTGATGAAGCTGAGACGCTGTGTTTGAAGGTGCTGGGCCTTGCCCCAGGGTCACATAGCCCATTGATACCAGAGTCCAGCCATCTTGATTGCCAGGCCACTGTCAACCCCAAAACCCCAAACAGCAACACCAAGACACCTGACTGCACCTGAAATCCTGTTGTACAATTTTCTCAGAGCTAAGAAGTGACAGAGTAGGCCAAGCCCAAAGAATAACTAGAATGTTCTACGGAAACACACAATTTTGATACAACTGGGAAATGGCACCAACCCTTCCACGTCCCTGCCAACAGCTGATGCCACAGTTGTTTAGGCCAAAGCCTGATTTCCCAAAATGATGCCCACCAAATGCCCGAGGATTTATTCTTAGAATTTCTCACATGGTTTTGGTTGTTACCAAGACAGCGTCCTTCAGGGTCTAAGCTAACGTGTCCTCCCTGCTCTGCTGACACTTTGGAGTCTGGTTTCTTTTGCTTTGCTGTGCTAAGAGCCCTTCTAGAAGAGCGATTCCACACTTTTCTAAAGGGGAATTCACTGCCCCTGTCTTCCTCCTTTTAGTGGACTTCCTGCTTCTCAAAGAAAGGAACTTGACATTTTTAATTCAAACTCCACCGAGGGACTTAAATCTGCCCTGAGGTTAAAAAGGTGCAGGCAGTCCTACTGAAATTCAGTCTTACGTTACTTATTCCACTGCCCACTATGGGTGCCCAAAGGCTTCATGCCTGAGCAAATCTTCCCTGGTCTGGGGAGGGAGTGAAAGTGTCCCTTTGGATACAGAGGGTGGAGGCAACATCTGGAAAGTTACCTGGTTGGGGCGGGGGATGGTTGATTCTCTCTCTCTCTTTTTTTTTTTTTTTTTTTTTTGATGTTTATAGCGGCTCCATTCAGAATTGCCAAAATTTGGAAGCAAAGAAGATGTCCCTCAGTGGGTGAATGGATAATTAACCTGTGGTATATCCAAACATGGAAATTTACTCAGCACTAAAAAGAAATGAGCTATCAAGTCATGAAAAGACATGGAGAAACCTAAAATGTGTATTACTAAGTAAAAGAAGCCAATCCAGAAAGGCCACATACTATATGATTCCAACTGTGTGATATTCTGGAAAAGGTAAAACTATGGAGATGGTACAAAGATCAGTGGTTGACAAGGGTTGGGGGGAGGGAGGAGTGGCTAGGTGGAGCACAACAGTTTTTTAGGGCAGTGAAACTACTCTGTATGATATTATAATGGTGGATACATAGAATGTACAATGACAAGAGTGAATCCTAATGTAAACAACAGAGTTTGGGCAATGATGATGGGTCCATGTAGGTTCGTCAACTGTTGGTTGATTCTCTTTTGTAGCCCCATGCTCTGTTCCCAGATATGGATGCTGTCTTCCCTAAGGCTGGATCTGAGGATCCAGAAGGAAAGGCTAAATGGTTTTATATCTTTGAAAGGAAGAATTACTTTTTTTTTCAAAACTTTCAAAACTTCTTCCTCGCATCCAGGGCTGGTTTCAGGGGCAGGTGACTTGGGCAACTGTATAAGGCACTGAGCTCAGAAGGGATCCTCCCTTGAGTGAATACTCTGCATTCACCATCTTGAATTCTTAATAATTTTTTAACACGGAGTCTGGCATTTTCATTTTGCACCAAGCCCTGTAAATCATGTTGCCTGTCTCATCTACAGCCCAGTTTGGGATATGTGTGTTTGTGGTGAGCGTAGGGTAGAAAAGTTATATTTGTAAGGGAGTTATGACCCATTCTGGTTTGCAGCCTATTTTTTTTTTTTTTTATAAAAACTTGTTCTAGCATAAGAATATGTGTTTAATTCTGAGTAAGAGAATCTGTACTATATGAGAAGCGTGTGGTTACACTGAATTCAGTATCTCACCTTTGTGAGTTAAAAGACTAGTCATTTCTCAATGCCGTGTGCTATTTTTGGCTTATAGATCCCGAGACTCCAAAGTATGACCTTTTCTAACCAGTGCTTGCCTTGCTGGCAGTCAAGTTACCATGGGTCAGGGCCCAGATGCTTCATCTGTTGTTTTCCATGTGGGTACAGAATGAGACTTCCTAATGAAGTAAGGAGTTTCAGTCTTGTTTATCATCCTTCTACTTGATAATAATTAAAATAAATCATCAAATTACTTCTAGAAATTTCAGGTCATTACATTCAAAAGACCCAGTGTTATTTTTCAAGGTAAATGTTGAAAAATGCCAACATCGTAACAAATTAGTTTACCCATTTAATCCTCAGTAAAGTCATAATAAAATATATATTGAGTATTTGAAAGAAGACATTAGAAAGTAAATATTTCATAATACAATTATAATTATTAGCAAGATTATCAACATCAGGTTTAAGATACTACAATGAAGAAAAATAACAACAAAATAAGGGAAGAACATAAGTAGTTAAGTTATAAAAAAGGATAATGTAATTCTTAATCTCATTTGTCAAGGAATGTCAAAAACCAGAAGTCTACTTTATTCTGTAATTTAGAGTGAGGCAGGGGCCAATTAAGCCCTGTCATCTGGTTCTGTAGCTCTACTGTTGTTTGTAAATATATATGGAGCATTAGGCATGGCTGGGTAGTTTGGACCTGTCTTATGCTCTCTGCCTTCTCAGAGAAGCAGATCAGAATGCTGACCCTCATTTTGAAAGACTGAGTGATGTGTTTGGGGGTCTTTATGCTTTCTTCAGATGTCAAAAACTCAAGGAACTACCAGGGGCCACATGGGCAACCAAAACGGGTGTGTGCCTGGGTGGGAACTGGGATGAATTGGAGACCCATGTCCAGTCTCAAGTGGCCAGCCCTCTGCAATTGACCGGAGGGAATAATGTTGTCAGAAGTTCTGATTTTTCACAAAGTGTAGGTCATCTTCACTGAGAGATTTGGAATGTTGGCTTGTGAATAAAAAATTAAAAAATTCCACTGTCCAAAAAACAAACAAGCATCTATGGCTACATGTTGTCATGGGTTACCCATCTTCAGCCAGTATCCTGTGCTCTTGTGTGGCCTGGGGCGTGGGTAAGAGTAGAGGGCAAGGAAGACATCTTAGGGACCTTGTTTCCAGACTCAATTTATTTTCATCAGCTAGAGTAAACAGATTCCTTTTTCATTAGGTTATGGGGCAACCCTTTTCTTGTTCGAATTTCACATGGTTCCTTATTCGTGGACTCCATTTGCCTAATTACAAAATAGGAGTGAAAACCTCCTGATCATTACTTCACATTGAAGACTAGAAAATAAAGGAGTAGGTACTCCTTTAAAGGAGTATTTCTGACTGAGCAGTGTGCAAAGAACAGGACCACATGGAGAAGAGGGGAAAAACATAACTGTCTGGCTATTATTTGACTTAATCAACATAAAAGCTCTGCATACCATTCTGACATACGTTATGGAACTGAGCATATTTTAATGGGGAAATGACCTAAGTGACCCCATCATTCTTCACTTTCAACCTTGAAATTTTATGAAATCAAATAATTGACTTCTTAGGATTTATGAACTATTTTCCTTATTGGTGAGCTCTTAGTCTAAGCTAAGTATTTTTGATCAAGTTAGTAAATAAAGCCATTATCATTTATTTGTATATAGAATTATAATCATTCCTGGGTACAATTTATAACTGTGGATGTTAAATTTTATGGAATCAAATAACTAGAATATTAGAATAATCTGTGTCTCCCACTAGCAACTTTCTTAGATTACCCATCTTTATTTCTGAAAGCGAGCCAAAATTTTGATGGAAATGTGTGTGTGTGTGCACATTGTGTGGGTTGTGCATGCATATGTGCTCATGGTATGGTGTGTGTGTGTGTGTGCATGTGTGTGTGTGTGTGTGTGTGTGTCTTCCCAGAGAGCAGCTTTTGATATTTACAGACTCAATGCTGTGGCCAAAGTTCATTACAGGACACCCACCTTCAGGGATGCATATAGTTCTTGTGATTATCCCTAAATTTCTGTCTTCCTCCTTGCTGGCTGTTTTGGTTTCGTGCCTAGCTCATTTTCCCTCTCACCAGCTTAGTGACTTGTCTCCTAGGACTCTCTTCAAAGCCAAGTGAAAATCTGCTAATGACTGACTTCTTTCTCTCTAGTTTTACTCTTCCAAATTTTCCTTCTGAACCATCAGAGGCCATCTTCCCATCATATTTCTTTTTCTTCCTTCCCCTGAATGCTTCCTACTTAGCCCTATACTTCAAATCCTTTCTTCATTTCTTACAGTTTAGTTTACTCTTCTGTCTTTCAACCCCACCTTGTTACCTAATTTCTTGAATTCTTAGATCTTTTTCCTGTTTCCAACCCATTTTTCTTCCCCATTCAGACAAATGCTTTTTTTCTTCGCTGCATCATTTCTCCTGAGAGTTGAACTCACAATTTCCCCCTCATCCCTCTCCACCCCCATTTTGTCTCTTTCCTCTTTTCTCCTCTTCTTTCTTCGAGCCTTCTTATATTCTCAGCTATTTTCAAAACGCATTTAAGGCAGCTTGCAAAGATGTTTACAATAGAGTGAATTAAAGAAAGAAATTTAAGAGTGAGACATGAAGAGAGTTGGGATAGAAAATGTGATGTGAATGAGAAGTGAGGTTAGTACACAACCTCAGCCGTAGGCGAATTCCCTGGGGACTCCTTGCTTTTTTTCTTGCTTGTCTTCGTGATCTTTCTCCCTGGAAGCATGTCAGAGAAGACTTCCCGGAGCTCAAGGGTCAAAAGACACTGTGATCACTTAGTCAACAGTTTGTTGGTGCCATAGCTAAAAGCTGGGGTGACAACAACTGGCCTTTGGAGAGTGTCCAAATACCAGCCATTTTATTACTGACACCAGAACTTACTGACAACTGCTTTTCAAAGGGAAAATGCCAGTCATGAAAGAGTTGGGTGTCACACCCCCATCTGCATCTAGACCTCATCACATGGTCACCCAAGAATGGATCGTGGGTCATCCCCAGTTGCTATCAAGTCATCTCTGCTGGACTGCACTTGCCATTCCCTTTCTAGTTTTGCAAAAGCCCTGTGAGAAGTTTCCAGAGCTCTCTTCCACCATTCCCTTCAGGCCCTGGGCTGGAGGCCATTTCTGTCTCTGGAGTTTTTTGAGGCTTGGGACCATGGCAGTTTCTTGATGGCTGGTTCTACTATTGATCTTGATTTCCTTAAATATTTCTTCTTCTTTCTTCTGGAAATTTATGCCTGTTTCTGGCATCTGCCCTGTCCTCTCTGAACACTCAGGCAGAGAATTCATTTAATTTTTTTTTTTGCCTCTTCTGGCAGTAAATTTCCCTTGCCATTTCCCTGACCCCTTGTTCCTTATGTACTTAAAAATGTCTTGTTTGTTTCAACTTCTTTTGTAATTTATCTTGCGTTCAGTCTGCACCTTTGCTTGTCTTACCATTTTTTACACTGCCTTGATTTTCCTCTGTAATAGTCAAGGACCTTCTCCACCTGTATTGTATATCTTGCCTAAATGCCCCTTCTTTGCCTTTGAATGATCTTCCGGACCCCAGTTTCCTCTCCTCTCATCTCCTCCCTCTCCCTTGCACGCACTGCCTATTTATTTATTACCATGCACTGCCTATTGGCCGGGAATCACTTACATTGCTTTTCCATTTTTTCTTCTCCCTTCCATCCTATTGCTTTATCCCACTGTCACTCTTGCCATAATTTTTCAGCCACCGACGACTCTTCTGATTTGAGATGATTTGCTGCTGCCTCTGCTGCAGGCGCAGTATGACACAGAAATCCAGCCCACCCATCTCTTCTTTCTTCTTGCAACAAAGAGCCACGTTATTTCAAGTGCCTATCCATCGTATAAGAAATCACTCTCCAACCATATGGCATAACTTATGCCTGCAAATAAAAATTCCCCAATGTTTTGCTCCTCACAAGTTTTCACTTCCCTAGCACAGCTTGGGAAGTCCAAGACGTTAAAATCCCTAGGGAGTGCATATTTTCATGAAATTCACTTTCTACTTCTAGAATATTTCTTCTACTCACAGAGACCTGACTTTTCAACAACATTATAGAGTGTCACAACTTTTCTAGCCTGACGCCCACCTCTGCCTGTGCTTCTTTTTTAAGGAAGGCAATTTTGAGTTGTTGACCTAGTTTGTTTTCCTCAATTCATGGGCTAGAGGAGTTATCCTAGTATAAATATAGGCTTTAAGCTCTTTTTCACTCTAACTTATGAATCAAAGCTCACATTAAAACAAAAAGGTGTATTTCATTTAAGTGGATTCTGTTTCTGGGGTGTTGTGTGAGTGGATGCAGGGCTATTTTCTACACTGTTTACAGTGGTAATACTGTAACATTGCCTCAAACTCAGCCACTCATGTGCAAAGCCAGGGCATTGTAAGCAGTTGTGACAGCCGCATGGGGTCCCCTAGGACCTGATCTTTCTCCAGAGACGTTATAAAACAGCTTTGGAATTAAAAATAGGCAGTAAATATACTTTGGTGTGGTGTATGTTATGGAGATAACTTCTGTAATTAATTTATTGATTGAAGTGATTGGCTCATTCATTGATTCGTTCTTCATCCCAAAGACTTTCTGGGAATAGGAACAATGCTGGCCATATCATCACCTTGATCCAGTCCATGTTCACACAGTTTGGTAGAACTAATTTTTCCAAGGCTGTAATCCATACCTGTTTATTAGGTCTTTTTTTTTTTTTTTTTCTTCTTTTTTTTTTTTTTTTCACACACACACACTGTATTTTATTTTTACAAGAGATAAATCGACTGACACCAAGCATTGTACATGGATGACCACAACAAAAGCAACAATGATTGCAATTACCAAACATGAAACACACTCATACTATGTCATAGTATTGACATTCAGTCCAGTAATCCTCCACTGTAACAGCTCCTTTACTTTGCAGTGAAAATTGATTTGTATATTCTTTGCCTGTGAGTCCTTGTGGAATTTTTTTTTTTTTTTTTTAAATTCAGACAGAAAGTCACAAAAACTATACTCATCCTCATCAGTTCACTCAGTCCCATGTAATTAATTTTTTTTTTCCATCTTGATCTTTTGTTAGCACTTTTATGAGTTCATCAGTTTTTCATTAGAGTTCTGAAAATGCTTATTCATTCAGTTCAGCAGTACAGTCCGTTACCAGAAACCTGTACTTGTCAGAGTCTTTTCCATGTATTTCTTGAAGATGAAACCCTTTTATAGGAACATATTTGCAAAATCATCAGAGTACACCCAGAACTGTCTGTAAATGACAAAAGACTTAAAAATGACCACGGTTAAAGATTTGATGACAGTTCATAATAATGCAGTTGACAAGAAAATTAGTTATTTCTGAGATATACATTTTAAAGTAATAACTAGGATTATTACTTATAACATTATACCAGAACATATAAGATTTTTAGAAATTTCATGTAATGTCTGAAACATTTATATTAACATATTTCCATACATATTTCCATACAAGTACAAATATAAGATTTTTAGAAATTTCATGTAATGTCTGAAACATTTATATTAACATATTTCCATACATATTTCCATACAAATACAAATATGATTTTTAGAAATTTCATGTAATGTCTGAAACATTTATATTAACATATTTCCATACATATTTCCATACAAATACAAATATAAGATTTTTAGAAATTTCATGTAATGTCTGAAACATTTATATTAACATGTTTCCATACAAATAACCCAATGAAAGTTTAGTATTAGTTGTTTTGTTTGTTTTTTTATACTGCAGGTTCTTATTAGGCATCAGTTTTATACACATCAGTGTATACATGTCAATCCCAATCGCCCAATTCAGCACACCACCATCCCCACCCCACCGCAGTTTTCCCCCCTTGGTGTCCATATGTCCATTCTCTCCATCTGTGTCTCAACTTCTGCCCTGCAAACTGGCTCATCTGTACCATTTTTCTAGGTTCCGCATACATGCATTAATATACGATATTTGTTTTTCTCTTTCTGACTTACTTCACTCTGTATGACAGTCTCTAGATCCATCCACGTCTCAACAAATGACTCAATTTCGTTCCTTTTTATGGCTGAGTAATATTCCATTTTGCGGATGACATGATACTATACATAGAGAATCCTAAAACTGCCACCAGAAAACTGCTAGAGCTAATTAATGAATATGGTAAAGTTGCAGGATACAAAATTAATGCACAGAAATCTCTTGCATTCCTATACACTAATGATGAAAAATCTGAAAGAGAAATTATGGAAACACTCCCATTTACCATTGCAACAAAAAGAATAAAATACCTAGGAATAAACCTACCTAGGGAGACAAAAGACCTGTATGCAGAAAACTATAAGACACTGATGAAAGAAATTAAAGATGATACCAACAGATGGAGAGATATACCATGTTCTTGGATTGGAAGAATCAACATTGTGAAAATGAGTATACTACCCAAAGCAATCTACAGATTCAATGCAATCCCTATCAAATTACCAAGGGCATTTTTTACGGAGCTAGAACAAATCATCTTAAAATTTGTATGGAGACACAAAAGACCCCGAATAGGCAAAACAGTCTTGAGGCAAAAAAATGGAGCTGGAGGAATCAGACTCCCTGACTTCAGACTATACTACAAAGCTACAGTAATCAAGACAATATGGTACTGGCACAAAAACAGAAACATAGATCAATGGAACAAGATAGAAAGCCCAGAGATTAACCCACGCACCTATGGTCAACTAATCTATGACCAAGGAGGCAAAGATATACAATGGAGAAAAGACAGTCTCTTCAATAAGTGGTGCTGGGAAAACTGGACAGCTACATGTAAAAGAATGAAATTAGAATACTCCCTAACACCATACACAAAAATAAACTCAAAATGGATTAGAGACCTAAATATAAGACTGGACACTATAAAACTCTTAGAGGAAAACATAGGAAGAACACTCTTTGACATAAATCACAGCAAGATCTTTTTTGATCCACCTCCTAGAGTAATGGAAATAAAAACAAAAATAAACAAGTGGGACCTAATGAAACTTCAAAGCTTTTGCACAGCAAAGGAAACCATAAACAAGACGAAAAGACAACCCTCAGAATGGGAGAAAATATTTGCAAATGAATCAACGGACAAAGGATTAATCTCCAAAATATATAAACAGCTCATTCAGCTCAATATCAAAGAAACAAACACCCCAATCCAAAAATGGGCAGAAGACCTAAATAGACATTTCTCCAAAGAAGACATACAGATGGCCACGAAGCACATGAAAAGATGCTCAACATCACTAATTATTAGAGAAATGCAAATCAAAACTACAATGAGGTATCACCTCACTCCTGTTAGAATGGGCATCATCAGAAAATCTACAAACAACAAATGCTGGAGAGGGTGTGGTGAAAAGGGAACCCTCTTGCACTGTTGGTGGGAATGTAAATTGATACAACCACTATGGAGAACAATATGGAGGTTCCTTAAAAAACTAAAAATAGAATTACCATATGACCCAGCAATCCCACTACTGGGCATATACCCAGAGAAAACCGTAATTCAAAAAGACACATGCACCCGAATGTTCATTGCAGCACTATTTACAATAGCCAGGTCATGGAAGCAACCTAAATGCCCATCAACAGACGAATGGATAAAGAAGATGTGGTACATATATACAATGGAATATTACTCAGCCATAAATAGGTCTTGACTTGATTACTGTTGACTGAAAGGTTTCCTGAGTTGTAATTTCCTGTGTAGTCATTAGAGCATCCATTGCTTGTGGAAAGAAATCAGCAGACATGGGTTATTCTCTGGGCTCCACGCCTAGGTCACCGTGGGGTAAATGACTTAACTGTTGATGCCTCTTTTTCAGTTCATATGTCTTAAGAGCAGTGTTTTTCATTCTCTCTGCTCCAAGTGATGCCTTGAGAGTGATATGACATGGCCCTAGGAAGCAATTGAAAGGAAGAGCCGAGTACTGGTTAATACTACTGGTTAAGTAGATTTGCACTTATGATGTTAGATTTAACAGCCTTGCCTGGTAGATTTCCAATCACCCATCCTTTGAAAGCTCTACTCTCTGAAGTCTTCTGGAATTCCCAACATATGATACAGAGATGATAGATTTACCTGTCCTAACATCTTAGAGAGTGTTCTAGAAGACAGGGACTTTTAAATTTATTTGATGGCCATCACTTCCACTTTTTTCTGTGTCTCAGTTACACACCCTCAAAATGATCACCTTTGAAATATGATGCTGAATCATTTATTAACCTTTAAAGTATACCTTGGGTATATGCAATGTTATGTTCTTACTGTTAAGTCTTGGATCATGTTCTCAAAGTTGGCTATATGTAGCACACTGTCAGGGATTTGGGGGAAATTTTCCCTTTCCTTCCCTAGGAAAACCAGTAAACAACGTTTCCATCCTTATTGTAGTTCCTGATATATATTTTTTTTTTACAAGAAAAACACTTTATTCCACAATTAAATATAGGATGGTATCAAAATAGCCCTAGGAGGAGTAATATAGATTTACATTTAAACCAAGGTTTAAACACGTGATACTGGACTCTTTCCTGGGCAGATTTGGCTAATCTAGAGACATCCTAGGTTTCTGAAATGTAGGAGTGAGACCTGAAAACAGATTCTGTCATCCTCACAATTTTGCCTTTTGCATTTTCTCCGTCCCTCTTATCACTCTATCCCAGCTACTTTTTTTTTTTAATTGAGATTTAGCTGATTTACAGTATTATATAAGTTTCCGGTGTACAACACAGTGCTTCACAATTTTTAAAGATTTTACGGGATCTAAGCTACTTTTAAGAAGCCTTAATTTGCTTTGCAGAGCCCTTGATTCTTCAGATTCCATGATATTATACTTTTTGACTAAGGTGGAGACAAGATCCACAGAGCAGACTGGTGGAGATGGGTCGAGTGTTGTGGGAGAATCATCAGAAAATAACTGAGCTTTCCCCACCTCCTTCAGCCAGGAAGGGGTCAGAGGACGCTGTTTCTCCAGTAGCTCCTGTTCCTGCCACTCAGCGCAGAAATTTCAGATGGGGCCAACACATCTTGAAGGGCTAGCAATCTCCCTTCTTACCTCTAAAAATGAGCTTTTTATTTTGTTTTTATCAGTCAGCTATTGCCTCAATACCATCCATAAAAAACTACCGCAAAACCTGGTGCCATACAAAAAATATTTCTTGCCTACATGTGTGTTGGTTGGCTGGTCCAGGCTCGGCTGGGTGTGGCTTAATCTGTATCTGGGTTCAGGTCTGCTTCATGTGTCTCCTGTCATCCTGGGACCTGCAGCTCCAGGAAGCTCTTCTTATGGCCATACATAAAGAGAGCAAGCCTGCTGAGCAAGCCAATTGCCAGTTGTTCTAGCAAACTCCAAGAAGCCAAGGCAAGTCACATGACAAAACCCAAAGTCAAGGGGTGGGAAAGAGAATTTTGTTGACCAGGAGGCCATGTTGAGGGTGTGACTATTTAATACTACTGTAGGAGACTGGGGCCGATTATTAAATATATCGCCGGCTCTGATCAAATAACATTAAAACTATTGTACATCCTCAAAGACTAAGACACTTAAAAAAGTGGTTGGACTTTTAAAGGGTAAATATTAATAAGAATAGCATACATTAATTTTTATGGTAAATTATAAAATAATAGAATATTTTCTATTATTCCAAGCTCCTCCATATTCAATCTTATTTGGGGTCTCAGACCAAACGTAGGATATATGTGAGTGTGCTTGTATTTTTAACCATTTATTGAGCACTGACTCTAAGCTAGGCATTATGCTAAGTTCATTATCTTATTTAATCTGCTCCCTGTTCCCATGAATATGGTGTTATTATCCCCTTTTGAGAAGTCTGAGCCTGAGAGAACTTATGAGACTTAACCAAAGTCACAGAGCTATTAAGAAGTAGAAGCAAAAACTCATCCGGTGGCTTCAAAGCATTTTCTCATATCTACTGTGCTATGTCCTGCCCTCCCATCATATGAAATCAACAGGCTATGACGTCGATGTTATCATTTTCATTTCACAGATCTGCAAAAAGAGAAACAGACAAGGAAAATGGATCGTGCAGCTGACATGGTGCACAGGGGTGGTGCCAGCACCAGAATTGTCGTGTCCTAGACCCAGTCCCTTGGTGGCTTCAGTGCTGGACTCAGACTGGCTGCTGGGATTCGTTTATTTTTAAACCACTTGTGCCTGTTGGTGTCCTGTCCCTACTTCCTGCTGCCTCTTTCTCTCTGGGTTCTTTAGTCCTCACCTAGATAGAGCTGCCTCTTTATAGATCTCTTGGGAGGATCATGGTGTGATGAAATCACATCACTACGCTCCCCACCTCTCTGCCAATTTGGGTTTACTTCTGTTCAGACACGGATTTGGCTGGCAGGGCTGTTGACAGTTATATGCCGAATTATTTCAGGTTGCTCCCCAAGCCTGGTCCACAAAAGGAAATCAAGCAAAGGATACTCTTACTGTTTTTAGGAGGCACACCCTAGAGAACAGAGAATGCCATGCTTCAAGGGCCAGCACCTCCAGGGGTGGGGACGATGACCGCTCTGGACTGATGTGTGTTTAAAATAGATTTATGTATGTACACGAAATGATTTTCTAGAGTAGTTTTGGAGGGGAAAAGAAGCCACAAAAAGCAACTTGAGGGAGGAATAACTTGGGGGACCAGCAGCTTGACTTACTTCACTTTGATTATTGGGGGTTTTTGTCTAAGCGTGTACTGATAGGCTAAATCTCGTTCCGTTATACCTCCTTCTGCATCTCCACTTCAAAGTTGTGGAAACCAGCGGCCTCCCTGAATTTGGTGGCTGTTAGATGAACTTGGGCTCTCCCTGAAAACTTTCTTAGTACCTCCCAGGAGCCAAGGGCAGGCCGGCCCTCCTTTCCTGGGATGTTATTCTGGACACCACGGCCTCCCTGATGTGAAACATCCTCTTCTGTGGTCAAAAACTGGAGCGAAAGAGCCAACCCTGAGGCTGGGATTGGGGAGGAGGAATGTGAGCGGCCACCCCGCCCTCCAGGCATTGATGGCACCATGGCCACTGCATCACTGAATCCCAGTGTTACCAGGTTAACAGAGGTTAAAAGAAATAGTGACCTGAGACTAACATAGGCTTGGAAACAAACAACTTGTCATAAAGTTGAATGTAAGAGGGAATGAAGTATTAAGTAGGGAAGGGGTTGCAAATGCAGCTTCTCATATTGATGTTCTGGTTCTGGTTCATTGTTTACTAATATCGGGGTAAGGGAGGGAGAGAAACACAAACCAGATGGAAAATAAGATAAACATGCACGGTGGGAAAAGCAGTGAATTGATGGTGGGGAGACTGGGCATTGTCCCTTTCCCATGGGCAGTTGTGTAGTTTGGGGAAAGTCACTTAATTTCCCTATGCCTTCTGTGAAAAGAATTAGAGCCGAGCCCAAGCTGCTTCCTGTAGAGAGTTGATTTGAGGATCTAATGAAATAAAATACATGAAAGCATTTTGGAAATGGGAAAGTCCTATCCAAATATCAGGGTTTATTATTCTTTCTTAATCCTGCCATTCCCTTGCCCTCTCCTCTCAAAGAACAGAAAAAAATGTTGGCACAGGACAATGTTCACAGTTTGGAAGGAGAAGTAAGTTGTTGCCTTTGCACCCTTCATGCTAACATCTGTCACCCCAGCTCTGACAGCTGCTTCGAAGTTTCCACTCTGAAAGTAACAAAACAGGGTTGGGTCAGCCCCCAGTCTCTACTCTGCCATGATCCAAACCTTATTAAAAAATTAACATCTCTTCTTTTTTCCATATGCTTGGAAAGAGGCCATGAAGGAAAGCTCTCGACAATCTTTTTATCCTCTTTTTCATCTGGTTTGGGTTTCTCCCCTCCCCCACCCCGATATTAGCAAATTATAAAATATAACCAGGACGTCAATATGAGAAGCAGCATTTTGGAAACTTTCCCCACTTAATAATTTATTCCCTCTCACACAAAACTTTGCAATGAGTTGTTTCGTTTCTCAGTACCCCATCCAAGAAAATTTCCCATTCAGTAATATTAATAATAATATATTTTTAAACCTTGACTTCAAATTACAGTAAGTGCCAAGAGGCTTTAGTTGCTATTTTGTTGAAATAATATCAGGTTCCCTGTGATGCTTTACATAGCTGTCATCTCTGTGATATGATACTTCTATGATTTATTGACTTACTAAAAGTGCTGTCATTGACTTGTCATAATAAACTTTTTGTAAAATATGAAAGCATAGAACATTGAGTAATAGCTCAAACCAGGACACAGCCTCAATTAGGTTGTGGATTTGGATTTGGCGGCCTGAAGTTCATCTCTTACGCCCTGAAGATGAAAGTTCGGCCTTCGTTTCTTCACACTCCTTCCTCTGCCCCCCCTACCCCCCGCCCCAGGCTTAGTTGTCACCAAATAGATGACCTGAAGGACTGACCATAAGTTTCAGCCCAAGGGTCAGTGCTGTGTCTGGAAAGGCTTTCAAATGGCCTCAGCAGAGAGAAATCCAAACGCTGGGATTCTCACCCGACTAATTTGTCTTTGTCAACGGGCTCTGCATCCACTGGGGTGGTGGAGGGGTGAATCTCTTTCACAAAGGGAAACATATTTGGCCCTGGAATCTGAGTTTTTTGTGCATGGAAAGGGGAGCAGGGAGGAATTTTGAATCAGGGAATACCCAGATAGAACCACGACAGCATAGAAGATTCGTAGTTAAGTTCCTGCCTCCGTTCAGGGATCTGTACCTCTGCCCCTGTCACGCCTGCCAGCTGGTCCTCTTAACTTTGGAAGGAGGTTGATTCTGGTGACCTGACCACTATTATCCATCGAAATATTCATACTCTGACTCTGGTCTTCCCAGATTCACCTGGCTGTTCTGATAAGTTTGTGGTGATGGGACAGGGTTGGGAGATCCTCCCTATGTAATACACATGTATTTAAAGTGGAGGTTTAGGTAAATCAGTAAAGGTACAAGTCCTAGATCCCAGGAATATAGGAGTGGGGTAAGGTTGGGGGATAAGGGAACAAGAGAGGTAAGGGGGATAAAAGGGAAGGCTAAAAAGAAATGAGAAAGGACAAACGAGAAAGTCAAGTGATAAACCACAATCTCGAATAAGGAAATGCAGTAAAGCATTTATGGGTATATATTTTTATAAATATATATGCACAAACACACAGCCAAAACCCTAACAGATGAATTAACTGTCACCAAATTACCTTTGAGACTCTAAATTTTAATGTAACTTTTGACCAGATCAAATGTTATATAAACTATTAAAATTTTTTTTTGGTTTTCTTTATCCACAGAAATTCCACTTGCATAGAATGGTTGAATGAGAGATTCTGTAATCATTTTTTAACCGAGGGAAACACATTTTGAGAAGAAACCATGTGTATCTGTAGCAATATATAATACATATCTTTGAAGTTTCATTACACTTTAAAATCATTTTGTCAGGTTAAAAGTATAAATATATAAACGTATTTAAATATATGAAGAATTTTGAATGCTCACAAAATGACCATGCTTGGATCATCTGGAGATGTGAAGGCTTGAGCAAGGCTCCAGCAAAAAAACCCAGCAAACAAAGTATGCTCAACAAAAACTTGCTTACCGACAGGTAAGTCAAGGTGTGTGGTAGGAGACACAAAATTTATGTAGAGAAAATGCTTGTGTTTTAAACCAAAAATTCACTTGAGAAAGACTCCTGATTTTGTTGTTTTTATGATTTCACATTTCGAGAATAAAAAAGAAAAGATACAGAAATTAACTTTCCTTATTCAACCAGCCCTTTTGTGGCTAATGCTTGGTGTTATCAGTTCCAATGGATCGAAAATATTGAGAGTCATTCAATTATATTCTCCCAGGGTAGAATGCTAAGAAATCAGTCACTAGACCTATATCACAGAATTGCTCAGAGAATGAGATAAGAAAGCATTTTGAGAGAGAGGACTTTCAATGTCTCTATAAACATAAAATAAAATACTTTCAGTTACTGGTTACTGGAAATATATGAGATGGTCCTCTTATTGCTACTCTAGATCTTAAGCCTCTTGAGAATAGGCATGAGTTAATCAGACAGTCAATAGGCTATAGGGTCCAGGAGATACACTAGGCACTGTGAAGATTCTTTCACTTTTTTTTTCTCCTGCAAAAAATATTTATTGAGCTCATATTATCTTCTAGGTCCTTTGGAAAGTGCAACCAGCGCAGCAGTAAACACATCTTAAGATTCTTCATGGTGTTTACATTCTAGCAGAAAGAACTGATGAAACATGGAAGAGTTTTCTTTTTTTTTTCCTAAGCCTCAAATTGCTTGCAAGCTGGATTGGATTGAAAAGAAACACATTTGAAAGAGTAAAGGCGAGATAGTATATAATAAAAAAGGGCATATGTTTGAACACTCAGAACTTCTGAAGAATAGAAATCCATGAGCTATGGAAAACTTTGAAAGGAGAGCCAGTGTTTTTGGCCTTGAAAGATGAATGAGATTGAGAAGGGAAGAGGCAAGGGGTTCTTGACAGGAGGAACATCAGTGGGCGGGGATGAGGATAAAGGAGTCTGCATCCTCTTTATACTCAGCGGGTCTAGTTGGGGGCCAAGGACTAGATGGGCATCCTACAGGGAGGTACCCTTTCCTGTTCCTCCTTTAAGCTCTTATTGTTGACAGAATGAGGGAAAGGTTAGCTTACAGCACACGTTAGCATTGGTAATATTCCTGCAGGGTGACACACCAAGGGGGTGCCTTTACGCATATTTGAAATCAATGCCTTGTTGACAGAACTTTTTCTTGGAGCTGGAATGCAGGAGGACCCATGGGTCTCATGTTGCTCTCCCCTGGAAAAGCTGGTAAGAAAGGAGGGTTGGACTTGTGACTCACAGGAGCCTGTCATAAGACACAAGGAATTTGGTGTAGCTCGCTCAGGAAACCAATTGATTGGGACTCAGATAAACCAAACATAAAATGCAAATCCCTATGCTCTTTTGAGGTTGTCTATTTCAGAACTAAATTTAAAGGTTTAAAGGGTTTTTTCCCCTTGGGGAAGAGTTAAGTGGAGAGGAAGCTATGTAAAGGAAAGGAAGTTCTTCATTTTTTTTCGGAGGGCATTCACATGGTAAAAAGAATTGTAGATCCAAATTGAAACAGAGAAACACGATTAGTTTAGAGAAAGTCAGTCAAATCCTTTGTTTGCTGT
Source organism: Balaenoptera ricei (assembly GCF_028023285.1). Classification (NCBI taxonomy): domain Eukaryota; kingdom Metazoa; phylum Chordata; class Mammalia; order Artiodactyla; family Balaenopteridae; genus Balaenoptera; species Balaenoptera ricei. The sequence continues at coordinate 44,974,708 of NC_082651.1, forward strand.
TATGGAAACCAAACAACTGCTGAATTGAATGATCTTAATGTTATGTTTTTTCTTTTTCAGCTGTTCTTAGAAACTTGTGGAGACACAGCAGAAGTTTACACAGTCTTAGATTAATTCCATAACCTGCATAAAAATTAACTGCTTTGGAGATAGACCTAACATTCTAAAAGGAAATGCATGGAGTCTGCACAAACAACCACAGAAAAATAAATGTTACATTCAGAAAATCAAGAAAAGCATTTGAAGAATAAAATTACAAATTTAATAAACTGCACAGTGGCTTCTTGAAGGACAAGCATGTGTCTTCCAAAGAGGTCTGGTGAGTCTTTGCAATACAGCATGAACTAATGTGCTTGTTATATTTTGACATAAAATCCAATATATAGAGGGAAGCAGCTAGGAGGACATGTTTATTTAAAATAAGTGAGGAAAGAGATTGAATAAATAAATAAGTGGGAGAGAATGCACAAATCTTCCTTAAAGAAGGAATCCAAATACTGTAAGTAGATACCCCCTCTCTAGGAGATAAAGCTTAATTCCCCTCCTTCTCAAGTGGGTGTTGGATGTAATGACATGCTTCCAAAGAATAGAGTATGGGAAGGAAAAAATAGTAACTTTACAGTGGAGAAACCTGGCAGATCCCATCTTCACAGAGTGAGCAAGGTGAATATCAGCGGTAATAAATCATGTTGATGTCCACAGAGCCTCTTATATGATGCAATGAGAAGGGTACTTGACCTCTGTGGTATTCTTTCCAAAAATCCACAACCTCAGTCTGGTCATGAGAAAATATGAGACAAACTGAAGAATGTTCTACAAAATACATATTCCTCAAAATGGTCAAGGTCATGGGAAACGAGGAAAGACTGAGTGGGTGTCACCAGCCAGAAGATTGTGGAGGTGTGATTAAATACACAATGGTATCCTGGATTGAATTCTGGAACGGAAAAAAGGACCAGTATTGGAGAAACTGGTGAAATCCAAATGAAGTGTGGAGTTTAATTAATAGTAATGTACGAATGTTGATTTCTTCGTTTTGGCAAGTATATCATGGTCATGTAAGATGTTAACACTGGGGGAAGCTAGGTGAAAGGTATATAGGAACTCTCTATTATCTTTGCAACTTTTCTGTAAATCTAAAATTATTCCAAATGATTACTGCTCTTTCTTTTCTCTCCTGTCTATTCTCCATCCTAGATTCCATGAGTGTAGGACTTGTATCTTTATCTAATTTCTCTGTTTCATGAAAGGAGAAACTGTTCATTGCTAAGTAGAAGCAGACAATAAAAAATTCTCCTTCATTTAAAGTTCTTTGGTTTTTTATTTTTTGGCTTTTTCTTTGGTGCCATGAGGTCCCAGTATATTTATAAAACTCTTGAGTTATCTTTACTCATAAAGTCATGAGAAAGTAAATTTTTAAAAAATCTGAAAATGTTAATACCCCCAAAGATTAGATTCAAAAGACTGTAAATAGCTAGATTATCAAGTAAAGATATATTCCAAGTGAAACACCAACTGTATTTTTAAATGCCACCAATCCTTGAAGTTCTGTTATAAAACCTCACATCCTGAGCACAATATTTCAGAATATCCAAGTGAAGGACAAAGGATCAAAGATATACTTTCTTCTTATTTAAGGGTCTTCTTTCATTTTATTGCAGGGCCCTGGGGTAACCTCTCAGCTTCACCCAGTGTTCGCCAATCACTTGCTAATAACTGGAGCTGAAAGAGGGCTCTGCCCTAATGCCATTATGTTCAAGAGCCATGATTGATTGTGTTATAGTATGTTTTTGAAACCTAATTACTGTCTGAGTGAGTATCTGAACTCATTAATCTTTAGTCCTGTAAATAAGTAAAATTGACTAAATAACTGGATTTCTCTAATGATGGTTTAGGTTATCTTTGGACCTACTGCCTTGCCCTACCCTCTTCGGGGCAGCAAATTATTTTGCTTAATGGTAATTGCTCCCCAGTTTTGAAATCAATTTGTAAAAGTCGGCTTATAAAACAATTTTCTATGTTGCCCTGTGATTGCTTGGTCCCTATTCTGTCTTTGTGGTATAATGAGCACATCCCGTGATGTGTTCACAAGCCACTGTATTTGCTGATGACCCTCCTTTGTGAGGAGGGTCACATCGCTTAATGAGATAAGAGGCTGTGTGTGTGTGTGTGTGTGTGTGGTGTGAGAGGGAGGGATGGGTTGGAAGAATGGCTTTCTTTTTCCTTACTAACTCTACCTTGGTTTTTTCCTCCCCACCAAAAGAGAAGAGAATTTCATATAGCATGGCCTGTTTCGTATACTCCAAATAAGGTAGTAATCAGTAAAGGCGATCTCCTTCTCTTTTCTCTACTATCCAACTCCAGCATAACTGTGGTGTGGCATTTCACTGTACTTTCTTCTTTCTCTGATTTTTTTTCATGTTTTTCTTGTTGTTACCATTTTATTATACTTTAGACCTGTTCCCCAGAGAGTATCTCTATGAGGGAGAGGATTAGGCAATGTTCACATGCACTCTGGGACTTCTGTTTCCAGTCAAGATGGAGTAACATAGACTGGATATGGTTTCCCTCTGAAATAATTAAAAATCAACACATTGGACATCAGGCATCAAAGGACAGAGACCCCTGAGAGATGAGAAAAACTTCATTGAGCCCTACAATTGCTACAGCTTATAGTCTTGAGAATGCTTACAGGCTGTGGCTCAAGGAGAGAGGACGCCCTGAACGAATATTCAGCTGAGTACTAATCAGCACATGTGAATGAAGAAATTACCCTGGAAGAAGAAAGAATCACTCAGAAGTATTAGAGAGAACAGGACCTGACATTCATACAAGGCAAAGAATAGTGATTGTTTCCACCATTCAAATTGGAAAACTTCACAATTCTTTGGACATTGGGTAGAATTTTAGAAGGTTTTTGCTAGAGTAATGAGGAACAAATAGCCCTAGACCTAAGGCTACCTAGCAAAGCTGAAAAGCAAGTCAGGCATAGACCAAATTTTCCAAATAACTTAATATCTTAGGACAAAGTTCAAAAATATTTATGGGAATTCAAGAATATCCAACATCCAACAAAATAAAATTCACAGTGCTTAGCATCCAATTAGAAATTACCAGGCATGCAAAGAAACAAGAATATATAACCCATCTGGGTTGAAAATCAATTAATCAAAATCAACCTAGAGCTGACAATAGTATTAGAATTAGCATACAGGACATTAAAGACAGTTATTATAACTATATTTCATATGTTCAAGAAGCTAGAAAAAAGATTGAACAAGTTAACTGGAGACATAGAAGATGTAAAAAAAAAAAACCTAAATCAAACTTTTAAAGGTGAAAACTACAATATAATGCCTGAGATAAAAAACACGTTTGATGGGATTAACAGCACATTAGATATTACAAAAGAAAAATTAGTGAACTTGAAGACATAGCAATAGAAACTATCTCAAAGGAAACACAGAGAAATAAAGCTCAAGAAAAAATGAAAAGAGCATCAGTGAACTGTGGGACAACTGCAATCAGCCTAGCATGCATATTATTGGAGGTCTAGAAAGGGAAGAGGAATGAGACATAAAAATACTTGAAGTGGGACTTCCCTGGTGGTGCAGTGGTTAAGAATCCGCCTGCCAATTCAGGAGACACGGGTTCAAGCACTGGTCAGAGATGATCCCACATGCCGCGGAGCAACTAAGCCTGTGCACCACAACTACTGAGCCTGCGCTCCAGAGCCCTCGAACCACAACTACTGAGTCCACGTGCCACAACTACTGAGCCTGCACTTTAGAGCCCGTGAGCCACAACTACTGAGCCCATGTGCCTAGAGCCCATGCTCCACAGCAAGAGAAGCCACCGCAATGAGAAGCACGTGCACCGCAACCAAGAGTAGCCCCTGCTCGCTGCAACTAGAGGAAGCCCGCGTGCAGCAATGAAGATCCAATGTAGCCAAAAAAAAAAAAAAAAAAAAACTTGAAGAAATAATGGCTAAAATGTTTCCAAATTTGATGAATGCTGTGAATCCACAGATCCAAGAAATTAAATGAACTCCAATCACAAGAAACATAAAGAAAACCACACCAAACATATTGTAATCAAATTGCTCAAAGCTAGCAATAGATAAGATCTTAAAAACAGAAAAAAAGACAGATTACACACAGAGGAACAAAGATCAAGATGATGGCTTATTTCTCATTAGACACCATGGAAGAGAGAAGACAGTGGAGCAATGTCTTTAAAATTGTAAAATAACAAAAGCAAAAATTGCATAACCAGTGAAAATAGCTTTCAAAATGAAGACAAAATAAAGACTTTTTCAGAAATACAAAAACTGGAAAAATGCATCATCAGGAGAACCGTATTACAAGAAATGTTAAAGAAAATCATTTAAGCAGAGAGATGATACCAGGCAGGAATATAGATCTATACAAGATAATGAAGAACATTAGAAACATTAGCTACATAGGTAAATATGTAAGGTTCTTTTTTTCTTATTAGCTAAATCTCTTTAAAAGACAATGGACTGTTTTAAAAATAATAATACAGTATAACACAGTATAACATACGTACCAGTAAAACATATGACAAAGGCCAGGAGAGGAGAAATGGAAGTATATGCATTGTGAATCTATTCATAAATTAACATTTACTGCTTATAAGGGTGAAAAACTGTTTATTTAGCATCTATTTTGTATTAGACACTGTTCTAGTGGTTACAGATTCTATGGATAACAGAAAAGATACCTGATTTCATGGATTGTACATTTCAGGGAGTTGGCAGTTAACAGACAAGTACACAAATAAACAGGATAATTATAGACAGTTGTAGGTGCCATACAGGAAATAAATAGGATGCTATAATAGAGGCTAACAAGGTATAAGGAATAAGTTAGAGTGATCAAGAAGGTTTTGAAATGACAAGGGGACATTTGTCCTGAGACCTGGGAGATGAGAAGCCAGCCAGTTGAGAATCAAGGAAGAGGATTCCAGGTTGAGTTAACTTCCAGGCAAAGGCCCTGAAGGTGGGTAAGAACTCAGCCGTTTCTTGAAACTATCCAAGGGCCAGTGTGGCTGAAATATAGTGAGAGAGGGATAGAGAGGTGTGAGATGATGCTGGGGCAGAGATCAGGTCACGCAGGGTATTGAAGCCATGGTCAAGGTCAGCGATTTGGGCTTGATTCTAAGCACAGCGGGAAAACATTGAAGAGTTTCAGCGAGGGAGTAGGATGTATGGTTTCCCTTAAACAACAGGACAATTTTGTTATAGTATGGAGAATGGCAGGTAAGGAGCAAGAATGGAAACAAGGAGGCTAGTCACGAGCCTATTTCCGTGGTTAAGGGAAGAGGTGATGGTGGTATGAATAGAGACAGTGGCAGTAACAAGAGAAGTAATTAGATTAAATATACATTTTGGAAGAAGACAAAGGCTTGATGATTGAATATGGAGGCCAGGGAAAGGGAGAATCTAGTAAGTAGTGGATCTGAGATATGACCCAGATCTGTCTGAGTCCCAAATTTTGTTTGTTTGTTTTCAGTGCTGCTATTAATACGTTGAACACCCGTTATGAATGGCGTAGCTCATCAGTCATGAAAATATCAAAAAGCATAAAACCATAGTCTCTGCCATTAAGGACAAAGATAACTGACAATAAAAGAAACGTATGCTAGGACCTAAATGATACCAACAAGTCCAATGGAAGAGGAAGAGGATGGATCAAAGAATGCAGACTCAGAGGAGCGTGCTTTCACAGGGAAGGAGAGAGCATTGTGTGAAGGTGAGTGGCCTGAGCAAAGACCTGGAGTTGGGAATTTACACAGAGTTTTCAGGGAACAATAGCTAAACTATGATGGCTTAATAGTAAAAACAAAAAACCAAAAAACCAAAAAACAAAAAACCCTGAAAGAGAACTGGCTTTGAATAGGTAGCTGTTGTTCTGGAGTTGGACAGCTCAGAATGATTGAATGGTAGTGCAAAACCTTTAAATGGCAACCTTCAGATAGATCAATTTATCATCATCGCAGAGCTATTGATTAAGATTGGAGAGTTGATGTCATACATTACATGCGCATAGCAATCATTTTAAGTAAAAGTTAGGAATAGCAGTGTTTCATTGCTAAGCATGTAGACACAGCCTGAGACAAATGGTGAAAGCAGAATTTGAAAGGGAGAATCTAGTAAGTAGTGGATCTGGGATTTAACCCAGATCTGTCTGAGGTTTGTTTGAGGTTTTTCTACCACTTCATATAAATGAAAAATAACTTCTTTTCCCCTTCTCTTTCCTTGAGCTTCTTCTTTAAATAAGAATATACTAGTGTTTTTCCTAGTACTGTGGTGGTCACCTGTGACCTGTGATTGTTGGAACTTTCTTGAGCATTATCAGGAGGTACAGATGTAAATGGCAGTAGCCCTACCCATTGAGAGTATTCTGAAATCTCTACCAGACTCCAAAGGCACCAAAGATTAACCCAGTAGATTGGTCCTATGGAAAGCAGCCTCAACTTTGCCAGTCTTATGGAGTCAAGGAGAGAATCCTCAGAGAAATGATCCACTGGAATTCTTTGGTTTGGTTCTGTAACTAAAAGGTGGCCATTGCCAATCTTGGGCCCGAACTTAACTGGAAGTCTGAAATTCACAATTTACTAGCTCAATGGCAAATTACTTCCAACTAACCTTCTGCAATGAAACCCTTGCCTATTTCCATGTGTTTCCAGCTGTGCAGTAAGAAGAAATTAATCAGTTCTGAAAAAATAACAATAGAATCAAGTCTTATTTCTTTCTTTTTTCCAGATCAAACTCCAAACTCTTTTCAAACAAGGAATAGTTGGCATCAATGATCTTCCTTTTCATCTCTGCTTGCATCCCACTTCCAGTAGTTTGAACTTATTTAGCTTCTAAATACTTTTTTTTGACCTATACATTATTGGGCAAGTGTGTTATTCATCATATTCTGGCTTTGTACACACACACACACACACAAACACACACACACAGTTCACAATTCCTAGACAACATGCTCAGTTTAATCAAATGATTCCTACTCTATCAAAGTATTTATTTGGAAAGTTTATAGTTTGAGAATTAATTATATTTTTTAAAACTTTATGACTGGCTTGATGACAGCAGTTGAAGGTAATGAGATAGCATTTTAACTCTCAAAAATAAACAATAATATTAGCTCTATAGTACAGCCAAAATATTAGGGCAAATGAGTAAAAGAATGTATTTCCACAGGTTGGTGGTTCTGTATACAAACCTCTCACTTCCACACAGGGAATACACTTAAATTTTTATCTTTCCAGAGGCAATAAAGCAAATTTCTGATATTTGATTCATATCACCTTTCAGGCTGCAGTTTCAAGGGAGGTCAGTGTTCATCTAACCCATTATATAAGTCAAGCTGCTTCTCTTTGGGAGATGGTTGGTTCACTGGTAATTGCTAGTCCCTCTTCTAAGAGCTGGGTGTGTTCAAAAATGAGGAAGAAGAAATTTGGACACTGGTGGGGACCCACTCTTCAATACCAACCCTCTTCTTGAGTGATATTCATCTGCTCCAGCCCTTGGTGATGCCTTGGGTTTTTTCACCTCTGCATATTTGCTGACCCAGGTTTACTATTTAGGACCTTCTGTTCCCCTCAATCTACTTCCATTGCTTCCACCCAGCTTTCCAGGTCCAGTGAAAATCTCACAGCTTTTGCAAGGCCCCCTGACCACACCAGCCTAACCTGATGGCTTTCTCTCTGAGGTCTCTATTTGGGCTTTTTGCTGTTTTGGATTGTTTATGTCCTTCTCATGTCTATCTATCCAGTCTCCCAACTAAATGTACATAGATGAATATTAAAGATGTTAAAGCAGGTGATCATCTACTGCAGACTTCTCAGTTTTCAAACTTTTGATCCAGTGCTCTTTTGACTGAGTCATACTTCTCCTTACTAATTTTACCATGCCCATTAACTTTCGAGGGCAGTGATTTATACATTTATTGAGTCATTTATGCATCACTAAGTAAATAGTCATTGAGTGTCCGCTGGATGCCAGGCTCCATCCTAGACACTGGAGATATAGCAGTGACCTTAAGAGAGTGACCTTGACCACTCTCTCAAAGAACATGCATTTTTGTGGGGGACAGAGAAATAAACAATAAGTAAACAAACAGAATAGTTTTAGGGAATAAGTGCAATATATAAAACTGAAGAGGATAAGTAGGGCAGTAGGGTAGAGAGGGATGGTGAGAGGAGAATGCTACTGGGACAGTCAAGCAGAGGAGAGGGCATTTTCGTTGAGATTGGAATGATGAGATGGCGGCAGTCTTGGGGATGGGTTCTGGGAGAAGAATGTACCGCTCAGAATGAAGAGTAAATGCCAAGGACCTAGGTCAGAAAAGAGCTTGGTGTTTTCCAGAAGAAAAATATCAGTGTGGCTGGAGGGGAGTCAGAAAGAGGAAGTGGGGCGGAAGTGGTGAGAGATGTCGAGGTAGGCTGAGCCCAGAACATGCATGACCTTGGTAAACCAAGTGAAGAGTTTGCAAGTCATTGTCATTGGAAGCAGGAAACTCAGGAAGGCTTGATGTAGGAAGTGACATTATGTGAGACATGTTTGAAACTGATGACTCAGGGGGAGGGTTTTTTTCTTTACTTTCTTTTTTTTCCCTTTGTCTTTCTTTTCCTTTTGCTTTTATTTTGAGGGGTGTACCATAAATAAAGTTCATACATAGTAACTAACTGTCCAGCTGCATGAATTTTTACATACGTATATACCTGTGGAGCTACACCCATAGTAAGATACAGAACAATCCCAACACACCCCAAGGGCTCACTCATGTCCTGTCCAGCCATTACCTCCACTGCTATTATGATAACTTCTATCACTTCTAGTTTTGCCTATTTTTGAACAAAATATAAGTGAAATCACATAGTAGGCACTCTTTTTTTTTTTTGGTCTGGAAAATATTGCTATGTAATATTCTATGGAACGAATATCTCACAATTTATCTTACAAATGATGGACCTTTGGGATGGGATTATTATGAATAAAGCTGCTATGAACATACTTGTACAAGCCTTTTGGTAGACATATATGCTTATTTAGGTTGGATATATACCCAGAAGTAGAATTGCTCCATCTTAGGATTTATATATTTAGTAGATACCATCAAACAGTTTTCCAAAGTGGTTGTACCAATTTACGTTCCCATTTAAAATACATGAGAATTCTAATTCTTCCCATTCTTACAAACACTTGGTATTATCAGTACTTTTAATTCTGTTTTGGTGGGAGTAGAGTGGGCGAGGTCTCATTGTGGCTTTTTGCAGGGGAGTGGAAGGGGTTGTTTCTTATAGGTGTTTATGATTGTGTTGTTGATTATACAGTTTGGTTTTAAAACTTTGGTTTTCAGGCTTCCTGGCTTTCATTCCCTTTTCCCAATACCACATTATTATTTTTTTTTCCCCTTGTAATACCCCCAAGAGCAGCATAAAAGCCAAGCAGGCTGATATGACATCATCATTGTCTTTCAGGAATGTGAAATTTCATTTTTTATAGAGTGACCCTATTCCAAGATAGAAGGGAAAATAGAAAACAGGGCTTAGAACTTGAAAGGGAAAATTTGGGTCAGGCTCCGGCTTAATGCAGTTTCCATTCTTGGAGCCAAAAGACCTTCTAGTCAATGCACAAAGGGAGTTGCTGGCGTGGGGATTGTTGGTTTCATTTCATGCTCATTGTACCACTGCATCAGGGTATCTAGGATTTTGCCCTAATGATGAAATTAAGGGTGTTATGCTTCATTTCCTGTTTTGGAAGACAGAGTCTCTGGCTTAAAAGGCTAATTGCATATTGTTTTAAAAAATTGGGTTGATAGTTCATCATACCATAATTAAACTAGTTCGAATACTATTATTTTCCAACAGCTTTAATGAGGTCTTCCACTTGGCAGAGAACTGTGAGACCCCAAAATATTACCATTTGTTAAAAGATGGAGAAACTCTGATGACAAATGACTCTATTCAGCTGCATTTCGGTTAATAAGATTTATGCATTAATCTAGTTATACTTTGTTCCCTCGAGTTTGGCAAACTTCTGAAGTTTTCCGATTTTCTACTGTGTCTCCTGCTCCCCACCCCCATCTCCTCCATAGAGAATTCCTGGCGTCTGAGTTAAAATAGGTGGAAATATTCTCTGTTTCCAGCCGAGGCTCCCCAGCTTGGTTGGAATGCTCGTCTGGTTGTAATAGAGCCTGCTTTTCGGCCAGCAACTCTTAAAATAGCTCCTCGGCTTATGAAGCAGAAAATAGAAGTTTGGGAAGCCCAGTGTCAGTTTACAGGATGTTTCTGGCTGCTTGCTTTGGGGGGCACTGTTGCTCTAGCTTGAGAACTCAGAGCAAGACTCTGGTGAGTGATGGCTCTCCTTTGCGCAATTTTGTATCTGCACTTCTTGTCAAGTAATCATTACAAATGTTTCGTGGAGAAAGGAGTTGGCTCCGAGCAGAGGTCTGCCTCTTGGAAGAAGTGAGGCCCTGAAGGGTGGGCACTGGTCTGTCTGTGGTAAAATTTTCCCCTTTGACAGTGTAATTAAGTGGTAATTAACCAAATGAGTGTAAATGTTGAAGGCTGAGATAAATATCTACATTTCCTTAATCTATTTTTCCCCTCTAAGATTTGATAAAGGAAATTTGGATTTAATGGAGGATATATGTCAATTTTTTTTTTTTTTTTTTTTTTTTAAGATTACAAATCTGTTTAGAAGGAACTCAGGTCCATGGGTTTGGAGTTCTACAGGAAAAGTTAGCAGCGTATAAAGATAGAAGAGGTACCATAAAATGCGGATGCGCTATTGCAATAATTATGTTAAGAAGGCTTAGTGGAGCTACCTTTTGGAAACATCTGGTTTGTTTCTGCTCTTTCCATATCCTGCAGATGTTGCTGAACCCATGAAATGTACTGACAGGAGAATACATTAGCTCACGAAGTCATTCCAGTGAATAAAGCAAAGAATGGCCTCTTAACTTTCTAAAAAATCTAGTTAGGAAAGAATTCTGCTTTCAGAGCAGGCAGAGATTAGGCCAATAATTGAGAGGGGCCCAGGGCCTTCTAAAAGTGTCAATAGTGATCTGTTCTTGCCAAAGGGGAAAAGAGATGCTTTGTGGAGGGTCAGCCAGAGTAATAAATGGGAATCTTTGTAATTCAAGTACTTTCTCATTACCTTCCTTGGTTAGTGATTAAAAATAGGGCTGAGGATGGGGCAAGGGAAGCCCACTCCTTCTGCGATCGGTCTTAGAGCTAAAGGCTCCTGAGTCCATCTGGAGTTCAGCTCCTCTGCCTCACCTCCTGGCCTCTGGAGCCCCAAGTGAGACTCAGAGGCAGGTAGATGGCTCGTGTGGCCAAGGCGGACGCTGTGGGAAGGATGCATAATTGAGGTACCATCTGTGGCATGGGGCTGATGACAGCTGCACGATGCCCTGACACTGCTGTGTCAACACCCTCGGCAGGCAGGAAAAGACAGGGGCAGGCACATGTATGCTAAGGCTTTGGGAGAGCAGACACAGGCATCCCTGAGGGGGAGGGCCTGAGGAGTTTGAGTTTATTAAATAGGAGTTGGTTGCCTATGAGATTAACACCCTGAAATAAATGCAAAGTTAAGAAATATTTTGGCCTCCAGCCCACTTGGCAGGAGGATTAGGAACTTGGAGTGGTCAGAAGGACAAAGCCTTAAAGGGCCAATGTCACATTTAGTTTCTGGCCAGCTGTGATCTCTAAATTTCCCTATCATTTACATCACTCCTTTGGGTTATAGCGTCATGTGATGTGTTCCACAGACCCCTATTAAAATGTGTAACAGATGTTTTTCTGGCCACCGGCCTGGCAGACAAGAAGGGTGCACTCATATAAACCTATCTGTGAGAAACTAGCATTTCTCTGGTTCAGCTCTGAATTGTTGAACTGCCGTTACTGACATCCAGCCCTATTTGCCTTCTTCCCTCTGGGGCAAAAAGGATAAATCTCTGGGATGTCTCAGAAAAGACTTTCTTGCACGTTCTTCTAGGGTTTCTGGCTTCCTTCAGGTCACTGAGGAGGGGGTCTCTACTGCTTGAGCCAAAGCCTTCCATTTCTTCAACAATTTCATGTGTGTTTCCACCAGGCACCTAGCTCCTGGCTGACTATTTACCCCTGTCCCTAGGTCAGGAGAAATCTCTTATGAAAATCTTGTAAGAGCTCTGTCTCCTCCTCGGAGAATGATTTTAAATTCCCCCTAACCTTTCTCCCCACCAGGGTTACGCGTTCCTTCTCCTTCTCTTTTGCAACTGGCAAATTTCTGCTTTTGATCCTTCAGCTGTTATTTCCCTATACTCAATTGACAGATTAAACCCAATATGACCAGTTTTTAAACCTCTTTGGGAACTTTTGACACTAATGTAAAAGTGTAACTTAAGGAAAGAGGTTTAGCATCGTTGTCAGTACCATCATAATAATTTTTAACATTTATAACACCTTTTAGAGTGAATGACATGCTTTCCCGTCTATTATTTCTGCCGATCCTTAAAGCAATACTAATATAAGTGAGACAGAAATTACGATGTTGAGGTTACAGGTGAAGAAATCAATGCTCACAGAAAGTAAAGCTATTCATTCAAAGTCATGTAGCCAGTTCAGCTGGGATTCAACCCATTTCAGATTCCAAGCTCAATGATTTCCTGCACATAGAGAGCCCTTATTAATACTTTAACATGGTAGGAACTTAAAAGGATAGTCCACAGAATGGATAAGGCAGTGTAAGGCTGCCAAGAATTCGAGAAAGTAGGGGATCCAGACAGAAACAGAGATATGGCATCTAGAGCTACTTTTCCCTAAGATGTGTACTGCAAGATTTCAATAGGTATACTGTCAGGTAAAGAGTTCCATAACCAGAGAGGCTTGATAAATATTAAATTAAACAATGTCATGAAAATTTTCTGATTACAGCACTCCCAGAGGCTTTGACACACGTTACGAATTGCCAAGGCAGGGATCAGACGTGCCATGAGCATTTGCAAACATGTTTGATGCAGGGCCCTTCTTGACTAAAGCATCTCATGACAACACACATGGGAGCATGCTGGTCAAAAACACCATCATTTACTACCTAAGATGAAGGTAAGTCGGTCAAAGAGGGGAAGGCTGAGAAGTGTTCAGATGTCAGGGAAAGATCTAGAAGTCAGGTTTATTCTGTTGTCTAATTACTGAATCAAAAATTTGATCATTCAGTTTAGTTGATTTCATGTTAAGGTCCTAGAAGGGGTAAAACTAGCATGTCAATATACCAGATGTAAGATTTTATTGGAAGAGGAACTGGCAAGACTAAGGGGGGGCAATTGGGTGAGAAGACCATGCAGGAAGAGGTTGGAGAGCAGGTTCTCGTCTCGAATGTCTCTAACTAGTCTTGGCCCTGTGACTTTGGTCAAGTCACTACACCATCTGGACTCTGGTTCCCTCAACTATGAAACAAGCAGAATAGATTAAATGGGTTCTTTTCAAGGTTTAATAATTCTATGAATAAAAGTTATATGTTAAAGAGGGAGATAGTGGCTGTCTAAGGTGAAGATGAATTGGAGAGTTAATTTCCTGAGGAATCTTAATTTCTATAGATGCTAGTTTAGCATTGCCAGAGGGGAAAGGTGAGAGGTCAAGTGGGATCAGAAGCAATTTGCCTTGCGGGCACCAGCAGACAAAGGGTCCGCCATGTTACCCCTACTACTAAAGACAAATGACCCCAGGATTCCAATCTGAAAGCCAGAGAAGAATCATTAGATAGCTAGCCTTGAAGGGAAAATAGAGATGACCTTACCAGCCAGACAGCAGGCTTTGGAGAAAAGAGGAGGAATGAAGGTTAATCAGAAAACCTACTGAGAAGGAAGACAAAATCATCAGAGAGTTGAGGAGGTTGGTGGAGGAGTCAAGGAAATGGAGAATAATAATTAAACCAAGTGCGGGGGTGGGGGAGCTCTTACAAATGGGGAGGGAGAGAAACTGGGGTTGGGAGGATGGAAGAAACATAAAAATACCTGAATGGATGTGGCTTCCTGTGAACAGATCTTGACACCCATGACACAGGAGGAAGCTGATATTATATGCTTCTCTACTCAAGACCCAAAAAGTATAAAAATTGAATTCCACACTGTTTCTTTCAAAGAGGCTCTGGTCAGGGACATGAGAAATACTGGAATAAGAGTTAATAGTCTGAATGGATAAAGAAGATGTAGTATAGATATATACAATGGAATACTACTCAGCCATAGAAAAAGAATGAATTAATGCTTTTTGCAGCAACATGGATGGATCTAGAGATTATCATGCTAAGTGAAGTAAGTCAAACAGAGAAAGACAAATATCATATGATATCGCTTATATGTGGAATCTAAAGAAAAAGATACAAATAAACTTATTTACCAAACAGAGAGACACTCACAAACTAGAAAACAAACTTATAGTTACCAAAGGGGAAAGGGGATGGAGGGATAAATTAGGAGGTTGGGATTAACATATATACACTACTATATATAAAATAAATAACCAATAAGGACCTACTGTATAGCACAGGGAACTATACTCAATATTTTGTAATAGCCTATAAGGGAAAAAAATCTGAAAAGGAATATCTATCTATCTATCTACAACTGAATCACTGTGCTGTTCACTTGAAACTAACATGCTATTGTAAATCAACTATACTTCAATAAAAAATTAAAAACAGTTCATAGTCTGAGACCAAAAGTGGTTCTGGCCCAATAGCTCTTGAGTCTTGGAGTATAATGATGGATATGAATTTGTTGTCTATCCACCATTGACCCGCTGAGTGATCTGAAAGTCATTTCTTCTCTCCAAGAGGTCTGAACTCACTGGGAAGCAGAGAACAGAGGAAAAGAAAAATTAAATGTGAAGGCCAATATTTTCAGGAGGACAAGGTTAAAGCCTACATCCCTTAAAATCGGAAGTACTGAGCCTCCTGGAAATTGCAACTGCTTAACTTCTCTGTTCTACAGATGGCCGTCATCCCCATGCTGATAGGACACAGAAAGCAAGGCAACACAAGGTTGCCTTAATGATAAGTCTTTGTGGTGACTGGATACAGGAGGAGAAGGAAATAAGACGTAGTTTACAACAACATCACAGTGTTGGGCCAGACCCTGCCTGGGCATCTGTGCCTGTGTCGGGAAGCATGGGGCCTCAGCCATGACCCAGCAGGTCAGTCCAGTGCAGAGTTGTTCTTTGTTCTGCTCTTCTCTAATCTCACTAAACTCTGCAACAAGTATGAAATGAAAAGTTTGAAATGAAACAAGTATTATGTGGACACATGTTAGAAGCCTCCTGAGATATATTCCTTGGTTTTAGAAGCTCTAGGATTCTCTGATGCTTGGGAAATTTCTGCAGCAGCAGCGTCTACATTGGGCAGCACAAAATATGACCACACAATGTAGGAAAAGCATCCTAATAGAGGGAACATAAATGAAGAAAAAGCCCATGTGTCCTCGGCTATAGTCATTCATCACAAACAGAAACGTCCTTCTGTGAGCCTGGCACCAAGCTGAACCAAAATGGCACAGACATGGCTGTGTCTGTCTCTGAAGGGTTAACAAGGGGGAATACTCTTATTTAGATAGGGAACAGCACTTTCTTAGGAAGTCCCTTGGCCAAAAATACACTTGATTTGACCTGTGTAGAAATCATCTCATCTCAGCCTGTTTCTAAGGTATGCCAAAAGTAAGCTGAAAAGTGAAAAAGTCAGCTAGTCAACCAGACTTTTCTAACCTCTCTGGATCCTTAGCAACATGCACAGCAAACCTCTGTTTAGCCAGTTAACACATCTGTCTTGGAGGAAATAATGGTGTCTTGTCACCATAGATGTTTGAGTCCCTGTGAGTAAATGGGTAGGAACAACCCATCCAAACTCATCTCACATGAGCTGGCTGGAAGGTCAGGGCCGTCTTGCCCTGGAATTGCAAAGCTATCTTTGGTCAAAGACTGGCTTTCCCTTCCTAACTCTTGTGTGTTCAGTGGCTCAAGAAACATATGCCCATGCAAAAGTGAGTAATGCCAGGCAATTCAGATCTCCTTTTCCTGGTCAAGGAGCAGCAACAACATTGACTTTCTTCTCTATAGAGCCTTACTTCTCACCAGCTATGAATAATTTTTTCCCCTCCACCCACGACAGTCTCTTCTCCTTGCTCCCTCCCAGACTAGCTCCTCAAGGACAGAATCCATATCCTGTTGCCTTGTTCTCCCATGACTGCCTGGGTACTGTGCACATAGGAGGTGATTTATAGGTATTGACTGAGTGAAAGATGTTCTTTTAAGGAACCACATAGACTTTTCCATGCTAAGCCAGACCAGCCTGCTCCAGGTCCTTTGCTTTCCTTCTTTAGATCACTTTAGTTTCCTCTTTTTATCTGTCACCACCTTTTCTGCCCCTTGAGGTTCTTCTTCATGCAAGTTAGACTAAGGAGATGCAGTGTTCCAGCTCCTCTCTTTCTTTTTGCTCTTGCTATAGACTGAATGTTTGTGTCCCCTCAGAATTCATATGCTGAAAACTAATCCCTAATGTCATGTTGTTTGGAGATTGGGACTTTGGGAGGTGATTAGGTCATGAGAGCAGAACCCTCATGAATGAGATTAATGCCCTTATAAAAGAGACCCCAGATGTATATATGTGTATATATATATTTATTTATATACCCAATGAACTATTACTCAGCCATAAAAAACAATGAAATAATGCCATTTGCAGCAACATGGATGGACCTAGAGATGATCTTACTAGTGAAGGAAGTCAGAGAATGACAAATATCATATGATATCACTTGTATGTGGAATTTTTAAAAAAAGATACAAATGAACTTATTTACAAAGCAGAAACAGACTTGCAGACAAAGAAAACAAATTTATGGTTACCAAAGGGGAAAGGGGTTGAGGAGGGATAACTAGATATCTATATTCTATTTATGTATCTATATTCTATCTATCATCTATCTATCTATCATCTATCTATCTATCATCTATCTATCATCTATCTATCTATAACTGAATCACTTTTCTGTACACCTGAAACATTGTAAATCAAGTATACTTTATTAAAAAAAATAAATGAAAATGCACACATTAAAAAAAAAGAGAGACCCCAGAAGCTCCCTTGTCCTCTCCACCGTGTGAGGACACAGAAAAAAGATGATTGTCTATGAACCAAGAAGCTGACCTCACCAGACACCCATTCTGCTGGTGCCTTGATCTTGAACTCCCCAGACTCCAGAAGAAATATATTTCTGTTGTTTATAAGCCACATGGTCTATGGTATTCTGTTATAGCAGGTGTAATGAATAAGACAGCTCCTGAAAATAAGCCCTCTCTCCTCATGAGGATTTCCCTCCTGATTATTGTAGGAGATCACATACAAAAATAACAAACAACATCATGCAATGTTCTGATAGTCCTGTTTCTGCTGTAGCTCTAATGCCTCTGAAGTTGCCAGTGAAAGAACTTGCTGTGTTTATTGCTGTAACCTGAATATAACTAACATGCCACATGACCCTGTCTATGCACAATATAGAGTCAAAGAAAGAGCATTATGTCAAGGGAAAATAATAGAAAGATGTTTAAATGTTACTACTCTCAAAGAGAAGGGGTTGGCAAACTATGGCTCCCAGGCCAAATCTGGGGTTTTTTAAAATAGTTTTTTGCTTGTTTGTTTAAATAAAGTTTTATTGAGACATAGCCATATTTGTTTATGTTTTATCTATGTCCACTTTCAAGTGACAGTGGCAAAGTTGAGTAGCTGTGACTGACACTATGTGGTTCTAAAAGCTGAAAATATTTACTATCTGGCCCTTTCCAGGAAGTTTGTTGACCCCCATCTTAGAAGATGCCAGAGGGGGGAGAGCATTCTTAATGTCCTGGAAAACATTTTTTTTCCTATTTCTGCCACACTTTGTGATCCCCATGGAGACAGCAGCTGGTCTCTCAAAGAAGAAAATGATCTTTTTTGTTCTCTCGACTTCCATCAAAAACTCCTCCTTGAAATACAGCCCAGGTAGCTCCTAACTCCTCCCTCCTCACTTATCCTCTTTTAAATCAAATCCTTCGCTCCAGCTAGTAATTCTAATTTTTCCCCCTAAATACAAAAACTCTACCCTGACTCTGCTCATTCCATTTTTTCAGTGCTTTCTACTGTTTATCCCAAACAATCGAAGAGAAGGTCAGGGTTCATGCCACAGGGGTCTTCCTTAGGAAGGTGTGCGAAGTGAAGGCTGATAGGCTGGTCAAAATCATACAATTTGCTCCTGCTACAGAATGAATCATTTTGATGATAGTCACAGTCTTGAGGTGAAGCTCACCCACAGCTCAACTTTATGCAGTCCTGGCCTTTTCATCTGAATCTAGAACTCTCCATGGCATCCTCTCTTCCTGCATGTAGCCTTACAGAGATGACTGCCCACTTCCCTCACGTGGGTCTCAGGTGGAAAATCAGACCCTCTTGGGATTCTTATGAGAATCCATCCATCTCCCAGGGCTTCTGCCCCTTCCAGTCAAAACTCCTCTAGGACATTTCCTTATTCTTCTCACAGCGTTCACATTTGCCATATGTGATATATGTGTGTGTGTGTGTGTGTGTGTGTGTGTGTGTGTGTGTTTTAGTAATTTCTTTTCCTGGTTTTAAGAGTGAATTCTATTCACTGCAGGAAAGTTAAAGTACAAAATTGTATAAATAAGAAAAAAAAATCACCTATGAACCCATATGCAGAGATAACCAGTATTAACATTTGGGTATGTAATTTTATAATTATTATTGTCAGTGTGTATGTGACTCTTACACACACACACACACACACATATACATGTACACACACGTACACACACACATGTATATATAAAATCGTTGAGTCAAAATTTCATTTTGAGTGTATTCTTAGTTTTATGTTTCTTTTCATTTAGTGCTATATCCTGTGTCCTGGCTTTTGGGTTTGCACTACTATAACTTAACTTGTAGTTCAATAATTGCTTTCATGAAGGGAAACTGGACTTTTCTAATTAGTTCATAAAATCCTTGAGTGCAGAGATAGTTTCTCCTTTATATTCTTCTCCTTTCCTTACCTCCATTCCCATTCCCGCCACCACCAGTGTCATTTAGGAGTGCAGAAGGAGTGTTTGATAAATATTTTCTGAGTAGAATGGACTAAAATGATGTGCACACACCCACAGGAGGAAACCTGAGGGCTTCATCTTCCTCTCTTGTTCTTGCCACACAGAGGAAGTCTCAGCTTGAAACGAGCCGTGAATGGTTCTTTGGCAGGCGCGCAGCAATACACCTGCTGAGTTACGAGCCTGATGAATCATTTGCCTGGTTATCTTGCTAGTCATGCTGAACTGAATGCTACTTTTCAAACCAAACAGGTCCAAACCAGGACTCTTCCTTTGCTTTGGTCTTGGGTGAGTGTTTTCTCTGCAAACAGTTTCCCTCCCACTTTTAAAAAAGCTATAATAATGGACTTACAAAAACAGTATTCAAAGAATATTCTCCACCACTCTTGCTTTTCTAATAAGAGTTTTATTCTATATGGTCAAGTGAATTGCATTTATTTTATTTATACATAAAAGCAAGTAAAGATATCAACCATGGAATAAATGAATAACGAGGCATGACCCTGCCAGGTACTTCCCTTGAGGGACAAAACGAACAACAAAACCAGCCCCCCAAACTCATTCTTATCTATTTCATTACATGCTTTGGCAAGTCTAAATGACCCACTTGTTTAACTGACCTATTGGTTTTGTTTATGTTTTTTAAATTTACTCTTTTGCGAAAGTTAATGTCCCCTTGCTTTAGCATCCAAACTTCTCTCTTCTGTCCCAGGCTTCCTTACAGACACCCCCCGCCCCCCCCCCCCATTCCTTAGATGGGGAACTGCAAGGGTCACTGAAGTTAATGAAAAACACAATCACGACAACATGAAACTAGAGGCTCAATTTGGCTTGAAGGCGCTCCGTTTGGGTGTATCACATTGCATTAGATGATGTAACGGCTTCATATGGGTTAATCAAAATGTAACCTCAGCCTTACTCAAATCACCTGCTGGACCGCTGTTGGACAGAGGTTGAGCCTTCCTGATGCTGCTGGGTCTGTGATGCATTTAGCTAATCATAATCCCTTCCATTTGGGAGAGTGCCTTCTACTTTTCAAAACTCTTTCACCTCTATTATCTCATTTGATCCTTACTCAGCCCTGGAAACATTTCCCATTTTACAGATGGGGAAACCCAGAAGAAATTGACTTGCTCATGGTCACACAACAAGTTTCTCCAGTATCTCTCTCTATCCTTCCCTCTATCTATCTTTCTCTGAACTATTATAAATAACTCACTAAAGTTTAAGCATCTTTTTAGTGTTTCTACTTAACGCCACTCAGTGTATTTTCTTATAGTTTTTATGGTTGGGATTAACATAAACACACTGCTATATATCAAACAGATAACTAATAAGGACCTACTGTATAGCACAGGGAAGTCTACTCAATATTTTGTAATAACCTATAAGGGAAAAGAATCTGAAAAGGAATATATATATATTATACATATATAGTATATATAAAACTGAATCACTGTGCTGTACACTTGAAACTAACACAACATTGTAAATCAACTATACTTTAGTAAAAAATTTTTTAAAATTAAAAAAAGAAAATACAATCATATTAATTGCCCATGATTTTATATTAGAAGTTGAGTTCTCATTTCAAGTGCCATATTCCACAATCCATGATTTAAAGACACCCAATGCCGAAAAGAAATCTAAATGTCCTTTAGTCTATATCTTGGCCTCTTGGTCCCTACTTTCAAACCATCATAAGCTGGGACACTCTGAGAGTGACTGACCTCAATTCCATTGGAACATTTTTCCCATATCCAGACTTTTTATAGCCTTTCTCTGGTCCAACTATCCTTTTAATAAGAAGTCTCTGTTATAACTACCCAAGTCCTTTCCTCTGCAATTTCAGCCACTTGCACTTTCTGCTCTCAACACAGTCAGCAAACAGCCCTTCTCTTTTTATATCCAGTATCAGATTCTGATTTCCTGCACTTTACCTCTCCCCAGATTTGAGGTTTTGCATCAGATCAAGATGATTTATGACCTAAAGGAGGTTGACACCCTGGAACTTATTTTTCTGATAAAGTGTAGCTTCTCTAACAAAAGACCTGAAAGTCTTGACAGCAAGTTATAGCCAGAGTCAAAGCAAACTTTTGTCTCTTTGGGGCCATGTCTCCTGAATCTCAATTTCAGAGAATCCAGGGACACTTACACGCGCTCCCAGGAGTGGGGACGTGAAGTGGCGTCAGCCACATGCAGGCTTCCCGGTGGCCGAACTCAGCTGCAGAGCTGTAAACTATATGTTTCTCATACAATCTCATTTTCTAGTCCCTCTTTATGTGTATTTCTCTTTTGTCATCCTCTAGCCTCTAATAAACTCTTGTTTAAATGCTTCTGCCTCATTTCAGCTGTACTACGGGGAATTCAGGAAAAGGTTGTGCCCATGCTTGGGACAGAATGTGAAAGAGGCAGAAGTTCCTTCTCTGCCCCAGGGTTGATGTGTTGAGCTGATAGCCAAGGAGAGCTGAATTTCCAATGTGAGGGACAAAATCGAGTGGCCTAATCACTCGTCCCTGTTGGAGAGCATCCCTCCATTGTCCATCTTAAAGGATCTACCCTTTATTTTACTGAGGATGATAGTAGCTTTTTTTTGGATAAAGAATCTGATTGTTAACTTATTTAGCAAATACTGAGGACTCAACCTATGTAATATATATGAAGGTTCAAAGATTCATGTGGTACTTTATCTGTCCTCAAGGAGCTAATAACAGGTGGGTAAGACCTAAACATCAATGACTATAATCTTGAGTGCAGCTGGGAGGTACAAGGCAATCACATGTTAAAAGGGTCCCTTTCAGGTTCTGGTCCAGGCAAGGCTCTTGGTACTGGTAATATGTGAACTGGGCCTGGGAGGCCAGGAATTTCTGGATAGGAAATGGCCTTGACAAAAACACAGAGGCAGGACATCTTCAGGATTCAAAAAGTTCATGTAAGGGACAAGTGGGAGAGGAGTTGGACAACAAGATTGAAGCCACATCATGTGTATCATGGAAGCAGGTATGGAAGGCCTTGAATGCCACTGTCGGTGATTCCCACACCATTCATTCACTTGCTGGTTATAAATGGTGAATTCCAAAGGTAGTGGCAGATTCAGGGACATTGTGCTGTGGGTAGTAGAATAGAAAACATACGGACCCTGCAGTTAGGCAGACCGAGTGAGAATCTCATGACTGCTGCTTGCTGCTGTGTGACTTTGGCCAGGTTATATGACTCTTTATGGCCTCAGTTTACACATCTGCAAAATGGGGATGTAAAGAATAAAAATGCCGTCATATGGCCATTTTAAGGCTTAAATCAGACAATATATGAAAAGTGCAAAATATAGCAAGCATGCAAAAATATTTGAATGTATTCTCATCCCTTTCCTGGGAATTGGCAGAGTATTACCCAGGGAGTCCCTGTAAGCTTCCCCAAGGGTACCCATACTCCTGGGAAGGAGCAGTCTAATCCTCATCCTTTACTTTACCTGCAGCATAGCTTGGTTTCTACCTAATAGCCCAAAGGTGCCTTGTTATATATTCTAGAGCAGGGATGGATAAAGTATCGCCTGACAGCCCAAATCCAGCCCGTTGCCTGTTTTTAAATGTCCTGGGAATTAAGAATGATTTTTAATGATTAAGAAAAAAAATCAAAAGAAGAATATCTTGTGACATGGAAAAATTACATGAAATTCAAATTTCAGTGGCCATAAATAAAGTTTCATCAAAGCACGACCATACTCATTTGTTTATATATGGTCTGTAGCTGCTTTCTGCCTACAATGGCGGAGCTGAGTAGCTGAAACAGGGATCATATGGCCTGAAAAGCCTAAAATATTGACTATCTGATTCTTTACAGAAATGTGTGCCAAACCCTGGTCTACATCACACTCTTCTAATTCCTGTTCCAAGAGTCGTGATGAATCTGTATAGCACGAGCACTTAATTTTCCATTTTAGATCTTATAAGTTTGCCTGAGGAAGTTTCACATTGAGTAATGTTTGCTTACTTTCCAAAATGAGTCTCCAACGTCCCCAAGTGCATGTGGCTTATTACCCTCTCTCCATGGGGGCATCACAGACACAAGTAATGTTATTTTAATCTGCAAAGGTGGAATTGAAGTTTCACTATCAGAGAAAAATTTGCTGTGAACTTTAAATGAGCAGTTTATTTAAAACTTTTAAAACATCAAAAGTTTAAAAACAGTGAAGGAAGAAGGAAAAGAAAGCCCTGTTGCTTTTTAAGTTGAATTCAAGTTCTGAGGCTTAGGGATAGTACCGATGATTGTTTTTGTAAGAATGAACCTTCTCTTTTGAACAATGTTAAGGATAAACGTCTTCAGGTTGCCTGTCAGTGTTGTTATTGTAGAATCTGCCTCCATGCAATTCTGTCTACCTTTTCTTAACCTTGGATGAACTTCAGTATAGTAACCAGTAAAGAATGAGATTGTGCTACCCAAATCTGATGAGTCAAACCTTCCCTCTGTCAGCACTAGAGCCACTTTTGCTCCAAGGAAGCCTGTGCTGACTGTCTTTTACCTGCAGTCAAACTGGAGCTTTCATGGTACTAAGTTACTGAAAGGATGTCTGAGCAGACAAGGCTTGGAATATAATCTGTGAACACTGTAAATACTCCTTTGGGCCACTCAAAGCCACTAACAGAATCTCACTAACTCATCCATCTTTTAAATATTTATCAATTTGATAATTATCAACACTCAAGAAAGGTTGAGATCTATGGAAGATGTAGGTTAAATAATTTATTTACACAAAATTTTTCTTTACTGCTTAATAATAACCTATGAAATAGGCATATTCCCTTCTTTCCTTCCTTCCTTCTTCCCTTCCTCCATCTCTCCCTCATCCCTCCCTCTCTCTCTCTCTTTGGATAAGGTGATCACAGAACCTAAGTGGTACGGATCATAACCGCTACAGACTTTCAATAACTTACTATCCATAATTAAGGTAAACACAAGGTGCTCTTGAACCAAGAAGAAAAATGCCAGACCCCGATTGGGAGACTCAGAATGACTTCCTGAAAAGATACTTTGGGCCGAGATCTGAGGCTTCAATTGAATTTGTTCTACGAAGAAAACAAGGAAGGACAGTCATCCTCAGTGAAGAGATCCTTGTGGATGAAGACCCAGAGGTGAGCGAGCCCTGAGTGTCTGGACATCCACAAGGAAGTCAGTGTGGCTGGAGGACAAGGTATGAGGTGGGGCTGGTACCGAGAGAAATGGCTGGAGGACAGTAGGAACTTCTTATAAATGACTGTATATCACACCAAGGAGCATGCACTTTTGCTTGAAGGCAAGGGAATAGCATAGTCAGGTTAGTATTTTAGAAAAAGCATCATGAACGAGTATGAAAGGTGAATTTGAGTGAAGCAGAATTGAATTGGTTGTTAGAAGGCCAGTTGCAGTAATCCAGGCAAGACAAGCAAATCAGGATAGAACTCCTGGTGGAAACTGGGCTTTCTCCTTCCGATCACAGAACCTTCTCTTTGCACACTATGTGCTCTCTGCATTCTTAGTTGCTGTCTGTTTCTCCCACCGGCTTGTGAGAGGAGAGATTATGCTCAGCTTACTCTTAACAGTCTTGTAGAGAGCTGGACACAGAGAAGAATACACTCCATAGAGTTGCCTAACAAATAAATTATTGAATTAATCATTCTATCTCAGAGCCTATCCATTCATTGTTAAAACGATGACTAGGTATCATCCTAGTGAGAGCAGTGCTCATTTTAATGAGCTTGGAGCAATAAGTCATGTGCTGTCACGTGCTTTTCAAATCTCCAGCTCCGTAGAAATCCAACATCTTGGTCAGTAAAATAAAAATATTAGATTTCTGTTGTTTTGTCTCTTTCAAACTTTCTGGAAATATCTTTCCTTTCAGAGATTTTCTTATCCTACATAAATTAAACCAGTAAGATATTCTTATAATAAAATAGGAGACTAATATCTAGGGCTAGACTCACTTTTATTGAAGTGAGAGTTTTCATAATGCCTTCCCCCCTTAAGCATTAAATCAATCAGTAAATAAATTTTAGTGTTTTATAAGAAAAAACTTCCAATGTTCACTATTATTCATGAATGGAATGACCTATCTAGAAAAGAGAAAGTCCTCTGGCTCCAGTGCTGTTGAGATAGATCAGTTGGTCATTTTCTGGGATGGTGCACAGGACAATTCTGCTTTGGGGAAAGCTGGATGAATTGAGCTTTATGATTGCTTCCAACTTGAAGATTCTGGAGTCTATTTATTGAAAATCTATTATTTGATGTATAAATTATTATATTTATTTTTTGCTGAATAAAATTTTCCATTGGTTTTAAATGTTGGCCATATAACAGAAACTTTTTCAAGAATCAATATTGTGAAAATGACTGTACTACTGAAAGCAATCTACAGACTCAATGCAAACCCTACCAAATTACCAATGGCATTTTTCACAGAATTAGAACAAAAATTTTACAATTTGTATGGAAACACAAAAGACCCCAAATAGCCAAAGCAATCTTGAGAAAGAAAAATGGAGCTGGAGGAATCAGGCTCCCCAACTTCAGACTATACTACAAAGCTACAGTAATCAAGACAATATGGTACTGGCACAAAAACAGAAATATAGATCAATGATACAGGATAGAAAGCTCAGAGATAAACACACATACATATGGTCACTTAATCTATGACAAAGGAGGCCAGGATATACAATGGTGAAAAGACAACCTCTTCAATAAGTGGTGCTGGGAAAACTGGACAGCTACATGTAAAAGAATGAAATTAGAACACTCCCTAACACCATACACAAAAAATAAACTCAAAATGGATTAAAGACCTAAATGTAAGACCGGGCACTATAAAACTCTTAGAGGAAAACACAGGAAGAACATTCTTTGACATAAATCACAGCAAGATGTTTTTTGACCCACCTCCTAGACTAATGGACATAAAAAACAAAAATAAACAAATGGGACCTAATGAAACTTAAAAGCTTTTGCACAGCAAAAGGAACTATAAACAAGACGAAAAGACAACCCTCAGAATGGGAGAAAATATTTGCAAACAAAGCAACAGACAAAGGATTAATCTCCAAAATATATAAACAGCTCATGCAGCTCAATATTAAAAAATCAAACAACCCAATCAAGAAATGGGCAGAAGACCTAAGTAGACATTTCTCCAAAGAAGACATACAGATGGCCAAGAGACACATGAAAAGCTGCTCAACATCATTAATTATTAGAGAAATGCAAATCAAAACTACCATGAGGTATCACCTCACTCCTGTTAGAATGGGCATCATCAGAAAATCTACAAAAAAACAAACTCTGGAGAGGGTGTGGAGAAAAGGGAACCCTCTTGCACTGTTGGTGGGAATGTAAATGATACAGCCACTATGGAGAACAGTATGGAGGTTCCTTAAAAAACTAAAAATAGAACAACCATATGACCCAGCAATCCTACTACTGGGCATATACGCAGAGAAAACCATAATTCAAAAAAACATGCACCCCAATGTTCATTGCAGCACTATTTACAATAGCCAGGTCATGGAAGCAACCTAAATGCCTATCAACAGACGAATGGATAAAGAAGTTGTGGTACATATATACAATAGAATATTACTCAGCCATAAAAAGGAACAAAATTGGGTCACTTGTAGAGACATAGATGGACCTAGAGACTGTCATACAAAGTGAAGCAAATCAGAAAGAGAAAAACAAATATCATATATTAACACATATATGTGGAATCTAGAAAAATGGTACAGATGAACTGGTTTGCAAGGCAGAAATAGAGACACAGATAGAGAAAACAAAAGTATGGACACCAAGGGGGGCAAGCAGGGGTGGGGGGGTGGGATGAATTGGGAGACTGGGATTGATGTATATGCAGTAATATGTATAAAATAGATAACTAATAAGAACCTGCTGTACAAAAAAATAAAATAAAATTCAAAAAAAAAAAAAACACTCCCTAACACCATACACAAAAATAAACTCAAAGTGGATTAAAGACCTACATGTAAGACCAAATGCTATAAAACTCCTAGAGGAAAACAGGAAAAACACACTTTGACATAAATCACAGCAAGATCTTTTTGACCCATCTCCTAGAGTAATGAAAATAAAAACAGAAATAAACAAATGTGACCTAATTAAACTTAAAAGCTTGTGCACAGCAAAGGAAACCACAAATAGGAGGAAAAGACAACCCTCAGAATGGGAGAAAATATTTGCAAATGAAGCAACAGACAAAGGATTAATCTCCAAAATATACAAACAACTCATGCAGCTCAAAATCAAAAAATAAGCAACCCAATCAAAAAATGGGCAGAAGACCTAAATAGACATTTCTCTGAAGAAGACATACAGATGGTGAAGAGGCACATGAAAGATGCTCACCAGCACTAATAACTAGAGAAATGCAAATCAAAACTACAGTGAGGTATCACCTCACTCCGGTCCGAATGGCCATCAACAAGAAATCTACAAACAATAAATGCTGGAGAGGGTCTGGAAAAAAGGGAACCCTCTTGCACTGTTGGTGGGAATGTAAATTGATACAGCCACTATGAGAACAGTATGGAGGTTCCTTAAAAAACTAAAAATAGAACTACCATATGCCCCAGCAATCCCACTACTGGGTATATACCCTGAGAAAACCATAATTCAAAAAGACACATGTATCCCAATATTGATTGTGACACTATTTACAATAACCAGGACATGGAAACAACCTAAATGTCCAACGGCAGATGAAAGGATAAAGAAGGTGTGGTACATATATACAATGGGATATTACTCAGCCATACAAAGGAATGAAATTGGGTCATTTGTAGAGACATGGATGGACCTAGAGTCTGTCATACAGAGTGAATTAGTCAAAAATGAGAAAAATAAATATCGTATGTTAATGCATATATGTGAAATCTAGAAAAATGGTACAGATGAACCTAGTTCCAGGGCAGGAATAGAGACACAGATGTAGAGAACAGATATGTGGACACAGTGGGGGAAGGGGAGGGTGGGATGAATTGGGAGATTAGATTTGACATAAATACACTACCATGTGTAAAATAGATAGCTAGTGGGAGCCTGCTGTATAGCACAGGTTGCTTAGCTCATTGCTCTGTGATGACCTACATGGGTGGGATGGGGTAGGTGGGTGGGTGGGAGGGAGGTCTAAGAGGGAGGGGATATATGTATACATATAGCTGATCCAGTTAGTTTTTCAGCAGAAATTAATGCAACATTGCAAAGCAATTATACTCCAATAAAAAAAATGTATCCAGTGAAAGACACATAAGATATGTAACTCTCTCAGGAAATGCAGTGGCTCAATATATTAGTATTATTTTGATGGGATGTGCTGGGGAGACCAAGACATTGGTTTTTAAAGTCATGGAAACATTGCATTTTGGTTGAATTCCTAAGTAGGAAGGATAAACATTTCTTTCTTTTCGAGTGGTGTTTATGTTATTCACCAGAAACATGATTGATAACACATAAGTGGGAGGCAATAGTATATTTATGTGAGACCCACACAAAGTAATCCCACATGGAGAAATATCCTATAACACAATCATTAAGGATGGCTTGACCAAAGTGTTCCTTTTCCTCCAAGGAAAAATATGTATTTTAATAACTGAATAATTCATCTATTTTGATTCTTCAGACTAGATTACGACCTGAAGTTACTGCAGTACTACAGGAAATCAAGTTTGATTTTGTAATATAGTCAAATGAATACTTTAGAGTGCCATGTCTGAGATCAATAAGGAAGTGGTAACTACATTTACTGCCATATGATGATATTGATGTAAAAACATAATGGTCAAAATTATAAAATCAATTTCATAATTTAATCAGAAATGTTTATTGATACTGTTAAAGTTGAATTCAATAGCTTCTGGTATGTAGTTAATTTCCTACCTGTCAGAAAAACGTATTGAAATGTTCTTTCTTGAAAATGATTGGAGTTAATTCAGTAGAGAAAACAGCAAAGTTTCCTGCTAATAGATAGATATTTCTTCTCTCTCCAGTCCTTGGTGGTGAATGCTGGAAGTTTTCTGTTTGGTTCTTTTAAATATGACAAAACAAGGAAATATCCACCAGCCACCCAAGTGATTGGCATGGTTGTCCCCTAAAATGTAATCAATTGCCTTCTTGGGATGAAGACAGAGTTTTAACTTTACTGCAAAACTGAAGAAATGAATAAGCAACATGTGTATAAAGATGTGAGAGGAGTGTAAAGGCTCAATAGCCCCTTGTAAAATAACATCTAGTTAAAAAAATAAATAAGAAA
This sequence comes from Balaenoptera ricei, assembly GCF_028023285.1. NCBI lineage: Eukaryota > Metazoa > Chordata > Mammalia > Artiodactyla > Balaenopteridae > Balaenoptera > Balaenoptera ricei. The sequence continues at coordinate 45,004,151 of NC_082651.1, forward strand.
GTTCTAGAGACTGGGATTCTTTGATGCTTTTACTTTGTCGCTAGCTACTAGTTTTGATCTTTATTCACTTTAAGTTGGAGATATCTTAATTGAAGCAAAACACACTTAAAAGAATGTCTGTAAGTGTGACATGTATGTTTGAAATAAAGCTCTTATGGATTGTGAGAACCCGTCCAACTCATCCAATTAGATGAGATAAAGACCAAATTCTGAAGGTTTAGCGGTTCATTCAGATGTATGAAACATCTGTATGTCATGACCAATAACAATTTTGACAGCCTTCCTGATTCTTTAGAAGTTATCATTTTCTTGTTTAAAACCTAATAATGGTTCCCTATTGTGTGGTGAATGAAGTCAAGTTTTCTTATACAGGCATTCGAGAGTTTTCACTCTCTGCCCATACTGTTTTCTGCTCATCCTCTCCCTCTTCTTCACTCATTCCACTTTGGTCAAACTTGCCTTTAAACTCTCCCTCAAAGGGCCCATGCCTTCTTCTTTGTCCGTGATTGTTCCCAACACTATTATCAGCTTAGCACTCCAAAAAATTGATTCATGTCCTATTTCACCTTGTACCTGCATTTTCTCTTTGGTGTTGCTTCACCAGTTCGATGATAAGCTCCCTGGAGGTTGGTACTGGGTCCTGCATCCTCCAGAACATTAAGCAAATGCACACAGAGTGGTTGCTCAGAGCGTTTGGTCAACTGAATGTTCTGTGAAATTGTTAAGATTAGAGTTCCCAGAGGCAGAATTTTGGAATGCAGCCAAATTCACGCTTTGGGTATGCTTCAATTCATTGCAATGAATCGGAATGGAATAGTATTCTTTTTTTTCTTTTTGGCTGTGTTGTGTCTTCTTTGCTGCGCGCGGGCTTTCTCTAGTTATGGCGAGCAGGGGCTATTCTTCGTTGCGGTGCACAGGCTTCTCATTGCTGTGGCTTCTCTTGTTGCGGAGCACGGGCTCTAGGCGTGCGGGCTTCAGTAGTTGCAGCACGCAGGCTCAGTAGTTGTGGCACACGGGCTTAGTTGCTCCACGGCATGTGGGATCTTCCTGGATGAGGGATCGAACCCATGTCCCCTGCATTGGCAGGCGGATTCGTAACCACTGTGCCACCAGGGAAGCCCCATCATTCTTAATTAAAATCAAAATTTCTGCACCAGGTGGAACTGCAGGTCTCATTGTACAAAGGAGAGAATGAAGGCTCAAAAAGTTCAGAGATGTTTAGCATCAGAGCCACCATCAGACCCCAGGTCTCCTGACCCCCATTCACTCCTCTTTTTGCTATACCACAAGCCTCCTGAGGAGCTAATTCTAATTATCCACGGATGGTAAGAAAGGAGAGACAGGTTGCTTTAAAAATAAACAAAATCCTTTGAATATGAGGTAATGCTCCAGAAATTTTAAGAATTGATAACAGAAGATACCAAAAAGTTTGCTTGGGTTCCTAATTTTGCTAATTTTTGACTTTGGGGTATAAAACATTATTACTGAAACGAATAAAGCCAGTGGTTCAGCAAAGAACATTGCCAGACTACGTGAAAAAATATACTGTATTTTGAAACAGAATTCACTGGATCTGTGTTCTAACTCTAGGCTTGCATGGGATCTGTCTTTAGGATTTTCCCCCTTTTTCTCTAATTGGGCTGCTCTTGACCTCCTTGGGCCAACTCCTGCTTCCTGGAAGTTGGCTTTTCCACTTATCTTGATTGCTCTTCTAATGTCAAAAACATTAAAGATTCAAGTGTATGTAAGTTTTTTTAAGTGTCAACTAAGACTCTGCCTACACAAAAAGAAAAGGGTATATTCATGTATGAACAAATTAATACATAAGGAAATATATGGGTACTTTAATGCGAGCGTGAATCTGTCTATAAAACTTATATGTTCCAGCAAAACTAACTGTAAGGCAAAACCTATTTTCCTATTAACTCTCATATAAGTTTCTAGGGGGGATAAACACCCAATCATTTGGGTTAAGATGATCAAAGCAGGATATATAGGGCTATTGATATACACATGTAATAAGATGTAAAGAAGACTACATCAGATATAAAGAATACTATAGTACTTTTATGACATAAAATCCATCATTCATTACATGCTTATTATATGTTGGCCCTATACACGCTTTACACATCTCATTTAATCATTGCAATAACCTCACAATATCTATATTATGATCTGCACTTAAATAAGCTTAAGAGCACAGTCTTTTAAGTCAGAGGTACCCGGGTTCATCTCCGACTTCCTCCCTTAATCAGCAGTGAGATCTTAAGCAAATTCCTTAACTCTGCTAAACCTCAGTTTTTTCAACTATAAAAATGAAAGCATCATAACATATACATCATGGGATTATGATAAGTATTAAAATAGAGAATGATAACAGAGCCCCAAGTACATTGTAGTTCTCAATAACTTAACGATTTTTGCTTATTATTACTACAGATGAGGAAACTGAGTCTTAAAGAAGTGAAATAACTTGTCCAAGGCCACACAGCAAGTAAGTGGAAGAACTGAAATTTAAATGCAGGTCTCTCCCAGTTTCGTGTCTGGGGGAATATTGTAGGGTCCCATGAAACAAGCAGGGAATGAGGAGTGGGCCAGGGCAGAGTAAATGAGAATAGAAAAGAAAGAATATATGCGTGTGAAGCATATTATGAAGCAAAAGATGATTGACAAGCTGTATCAGAGAGGGAGAATGGTCATGCATGACGTCAAGGCTTTATACCTAGACAGACTAATGGAAAAAGTAGGAAGCTTCTGGTGCTCTTGGACTGGCGCTTAGGAGCCCAGACCTGCTGCCGCCAAAAACTGCCGACGAAATGCTGCCTCAGGGTAACCAGAACCGTGGTCGGGGCTGCCCGCTCTGGGGCTCTAGAGGCTGTAGTTCCTCTGCGCCTGCTGTCACGATACCATCAGAAATTCCTAGAGACTGCTGTGCTGTTGAAATAAGAAGCAGAGAAAAAAAAACCCAAACCACTGCTTCTGTCTTTCCTCCCACTTTCTAATTTTCAAACAGTTCCTCCAACTGGCAGGACATGAATAAGAAGGCAGCTGGCAAGGAATCTGGGAAATGTAGTTTGCAGGCTTCCAGCCCCAGCAATACTCAGCAGAGTGTAGAAGGGAAGACTGTGGGCCTGAGAAACAAAAGATAAATAACCAACATGGGGGGAAACATTATAAGAATTAGGAGCTTCAGGAGGAAGAAATGGTTTTAGAGAAAATAAGTTGTTTCGGTATAGATAACTTATATCACAGAGGAAGGTAAACGCTTCTGCTCTTAGAAATGCATTAAAAATAGGTTACATTATTTGTTGGAACAGACCTGTAAAAGTTAATTAAATTCCACTACCTATGATCATGTTTTAGCTTTAAAAGGAAAACTAATTAAAGTAAAATATAATAAATATAACAACTGGGTAATGTGTATATATCAGCCTCTCCATATTTCTCTTATCAGGTGCTACATAACAGACTTACATTTTCCTTCATCTACAGGCCTCTAATAATTGAGAAGAAGTCACTCAAGTGAGGAAGATCTGTAGGTGCATGAACTGTAAGTCGGTTCCATTTCCTTTTTATACCATACATATATGTTATATATGTTATATAACATACACACATACTATATGTTATACTACATATAGTATCCCTAGGGATTGGAACACTGATGCTTTGGCATGAAAAGTTCTCAAGCTACTAGACTTTATCTAAACTTGGTGGTAAAGCCCTTGACTTTTTTTCTTGTACCCTAGAAGAAAATATGGAAGAATTATTGATCATTTTCTGAGTATTTCTTTTCCCTTAGGTCCATCCCTTGTCACAGTACTTCCTTTCCTCCCCCCACCCTCCCTTTTTTTTTTTTTTTTTGTTCAGTTAAAGCAGAAAGCACGTGTATCATGAGACTCTTAGACAATTTTGTAAGAAGATTAGGGATGCTTTTTGGCAACTTTCTACATTGCAACTCTCCCTTTATCTGTAAACATGAAGTCTGCACCATCAAGTTCAGAACTTACGGCTGAAGAAGGTATCTTTTAAAAAATAATTTGCCTATAACATTAAAATTTTTTTAAATGGAAGGATATATTTTCATCCTATGACCATTTTCACTCTATGTCCAAAAATTTTAGTGACTCTCCCCTCTTTAATTTTCATCATCTTCCTTGGTAATTAGGGGACAAAACAGCTAACAGCATATTAACTTTTCACCCTTGTATCAATTGTCTAGTTCTTTGCCTATTTGAAAACATAGATCAAGTTCTTAACTTTCTTTGAAGCTTTTCCTGACTGTACCAATTTATAGCAATCTCAACAGCTTTTGGAAAGTGGCTTTACAAAGACATCCAGGCTTCACATCATATTAGTTAGGATTGGACTAAGGAAGGATTCCCACTCTCATTTATCCAGGAAAGTATTGGATAAATGAGGTGATGATAAGCAGGTCCACTAAAATGGTTATATTTATCCCTCGTCAGCTCCCCATCTATGAAGACGTGTCCTCCTAATCTCTACTATAGCCCTTGCTTCTTTGATTCATAGCCTGGTTTCTAGTGCTCAAGATTCTCCATGCCCAGTTCCACGACCTGCTGCCAATAGCTAGATGAACTGCCTCCACGGTGGCTAGGGCAGATCCTAGCAATACTTACCAATGTGTGTGTTTCCCCTCCTCTTTCTGGGACATTCCCCAAGCCCACTGAATCTAAGTAAAGCTGTGGGACTGATTCTGGTCAATGGTGTGTAAATAGATTCCGCCTCTTAAATCTCCATGAGATTCTTGGCTTTCTTGCTTTCCTCTTTCCTTGTGCAGATGCAGAGGATTTAATGGGGCTCCAGTCAGAACCACTTACTAGGTACAACCTGAATCCCTGAGTCTTGCCTGGAGCAGAGCTGGCTGACCTATACCAGTAGAAAATTAATTGCTGTTGGGTAAAGTAGCTGATAGATATCATCATCATCCTCATCACCACCACCACCATCATCATCATCATCATCGTCATCACCATCATCATCAACAGCCTTATGTGCCTCTAATGAATACATACATCTTGAAGAAAACCATTTGACAAATTTAACACCTTAGTCTTAAAGAGATTAAGTAGTTTGCTCAAAGCCCCACAGTTGGTAAGTGGCAAACCCAAGTCTGCATGATCAGATTTAAGTTAATGTCACCTCACAGCTAACCATTAACCTATAACCTGATTGCCACCATAGCTCTGGCATCAGGATACCTGGAGATGTTTTAGGTCAGTTAGAAAGGTCTACCAATTGCCCTCTGGCAGACTGAAGTGCAATATGAGATGAAATGTAACTGACAGGTATCAGGCAGAGGAGGAGGAAGTTCTGTGGGACCTCTGGCTATTCATTCAGCCTGAGTGTATCATTCTGCACCTCTAATAACCCCCACTGAAGGGTATCAACCACATCTTTACCACTTCCACCTGCACCCAGCCTAATAAGACCAAGCCCTGCCTCTCATGCAGCCACAAAACCCAAAATGGGGAATTCAAGGATTTGTTGAAAAAGGTCAGGGCTAGTTCTTAAACTTGATGCACTAGATGGGGTTAAGAAGAGAGGTCAAGTGATCCAACCTCCTACTTCAAGAATACTCAAATTGGGTCTGAGTTTTTCACTGGATAAGTTTAGAAAGCCCTGTCATTTTTCCTGTGAGATGAAAGAAACACCAAGAAGAGGCAATGTACATTTTTCCTTTGTTCTTTATGGCTTATCTAAGCATCTGTTTTCGGGTATATGAGAGCAAGCAAAAAAAAAAAAATGGCCATTTTTTAGACTATAGCTCATTGGTATTAGATTGATCACTTTTGATCCACCAGGGTTTCAGCTTCTAACTCCAGATTTCTACTTTCCATTCCTGCTTCTGGCCCCTTGGTTTTAGCCTTTGCTTCAAGGACTGCTTTGGATTCTTTAGATTTCAACTTTACACCCAACTCTTTGCTCCAACCTCTGAGTTTTGGAAGTTCCTTCGTCTATAGTGGCTCAGTGGTATTGCCCACCAATCCCTACTTCACCCCCCAGAAAATTGCAGAGACTTTTTTTTTATCAGGGAATGAGAATTAAGACAACAGAGCACTAGTGAACATAAGATCCTGTGGCCTTAAAACAGGTTCAAATTTCAGTTCTTTCTTATCGGCCAGAACCTATATCATTTGTCACAGACTTAGTCAGAGCAAATGACTATTGTCTTCAGATTCCATCAGCAATATGGACCGGGGGCTCAGCCAGAGGCTAGTGCCTTTATCCTCAAGCTCCAAACGGGGCTCACTCTTTACTGATGGTGATATTCGGAACTTGATGGGACACCAGATGTTCCAGCAGCCTTTCCTTAATGTGAAGCTTCTCTGATCAGAAAGCTGAGTGGCTATATTTGCATATGAAACTGTTTTCTATGGCAGTGCTGGGAATATTAAGTGGTGATATTCCATGGAGCTCTGGGGACTTGAGTCCTTAGCAGTGATTTAGGAAGACCCGTTGCAGATGACTACAGCGAAATTGGCAAGCTGTGCAACTGATGGCCTTGATGGGGTCCTGAGGAGTGTCTCTCAAGTCAGCTAGAACTTATGGCCTTGAATTATTCTCAGTGTTTCCAGGATGGATTAAAAGATGATAAAGTCCCTCCCCTAAAGGAACTTACAGTCTAGTTGTGTAGGTAGGACATACACACAGGGACATTACAAGGTGACATATGTGAGCAAGGTGAAAGTGTGGGACAGAATGTTTATGGAAGCACTGAAGGGACTGAAGGTGAAGCCGGGGTCATTCTGCTTGTCTTTTTTCCCATGGACTTAAAAATCTCCCAATAAAGTAATAAAAAGAGGCATCAGTATCTGACTACTCTTTGTTGTTTATTTCTAAATTCCAGATGACTTAGTCATGAATTTCAAAGCTGACAATAAACCAAATGTGATTGCTTTGAATATGCAGAGGTGAAAAATGAGCTATGCCTTCTTTATTAGGGATTTAGAATAGTACTTTTATAATATAAACCCTGTCCTGTGCCTATTCCGCCTGAGACTTTTGGACAGTCCCTAAACCTTAGTGCTTGAAGGCGTCAATTGTCACCGCTTGTTTTATCTTCCTACTTTTATTCACCTGCATATACGGTAGCACTTACAGTCTAGCTAGAGGTCTTCATTTTTGTGGAAGAATCTAAAGTGGTTAACAGGTTTATTCAGACCAAATTTTTATGGTCAGTTTGATTGGATTGACAAGTATCAGGCAACCCGAAAACTTTAGCTCTAATGAATGTAATTTTGGCTGTATGTTAATTCTACTATAATCTTGGAATTTGTTTTTCAGACTCCAGACATGAATGCTATAGAAAAACACAGCTATATGGATCATAAGCCAAATACAGACACAGAAATGAGGTACAGTGCAATAACACTGCTCAGGTTCTGAAACAATGAGGAATTCTTTTGAGGGATTTTGGACAATGTGGAGAAACAGTTACCAAAGCCGCAGGAATGCCAGGCCTTAAGCCCAGGCTACAGAATCTGAGTTTAAAGAGATGATGATGGATTACCCAATTCTTCCCTAAGACCCTTCTCAGAATCCCATGGTGAGTGAAGCCCTGGTCAACACGTTTTTCACAAGGTTGTGGTAGTAACTGAGAATGAGCAAGGATAGGGAATAAAGTTGAAACTAGAACGAAAGGGAATGAACTATGAAGATGGGCTCAGTCCCTTAATCTTTTAAAGATATTTTCCAGGTGGAGCGACTGAGCTGTGTAACATTTCCAAACGTGTAGATAAATCTCCTCATCTATCATGATGTCACCAACGACCCTGAAAATCTGCAATCCATGGTTCATCGTGAAAACATTTCATGGATGCTTTATTATTTTTCATGAAGAAGGGTAAACTCAGGTTTTTGGAATTTGGAGCTTGCTCATTACGGGCTCAGGCTGAAGTGCAAGTGTGTTTGAATTCAACCTTCAGCATGAGGATGTTTGAGTATAAAGCTACAAGGTCCTTTATTAAATTTAAAATCGTGGGTTACGTGTTGAATGGCCTGCATTCCATCCCATTGTTTAAATTGATCAAATAGTCGCTCTGGAATTATTTCTAACAATTGGGATGACTTCATTTGTGTTTGTTTTCCTTTTCTATTAATCCATGACAAACTGTGAAATTTGCCATTTTTACCATAACCAGGCCATGAAATTTGTCATCTCTCTCTGTAATTTACATGGAGCCTTGGCTATAGATACATTTCAGGCCGGATGATTACTTTCCATCTGATGCAGAGGACAGAACAAAGGAAGGATACACACAGAATAGAACACAAACAAATTCAGAGCAGACATCCGGAAGGGCTTTCTTCCCCTTTTTTTCTTTAATGCTCTAAAGTCCTCTAAAATGTGCCGACTGCCTCCCAGAGAAAAAAAAGTTGATGGGACAAACTAAGGCACTCTAGTCAAATCCAAGAAAACAATACAGTGGCACTCCGGGGAGAGGAGAGAACTTAAAAGATGAGATGTCTTGACAGACTGGAATGAGTTGGAGGGATGTGGGGTGAAATCATATGAGTAATATGGTCGGGAGGCGTCTGGAAGTGGAGTTTCAGAGGCATGCCACCATAACAGTATGAGAGTTTTAAAACTTGTTCACAAGCAATTGTTCCTAGGATGGTGAATTTCCCCTTCTCTTTTGACTCCCTCTTCTCCAAAATTGAACATAAATTAGTTTCTTCCATGTCAGGTGAATGAAAAGTCCACTGAACCGTTTGAGTTGAAAATTAGATTGGACATTTTGCAAGGAAGTTCTTATATCTGTTTCTAATGATCCTCTTCCTGGTTGGGAGAAGGAAGGAAAAAAAAGAGTTTTCACTGTCCCTTTGCCTGACGTGCAAAATACAGCATCTGCCTGGAACTGTTGACTTCAGCAAGCTAAGCTCTGGCAACGGCTAACCGACCACTGAAAGGAAGGTCGCTCAGCCAAGTAAATGTCCTACTTCTCCACTGTAGATATGACTTCGGTGTTGTGAGGTTCCTCTGAAGGAGGAGAATTATGGCTCTGTTTGACGGTGGCTATGAGGCTAGAAATGAAGGGGATGGGAAGGAGGAGACCTCTAAGAGATATCTCATTCCCCTGTGTTCCCACCTCTTCCTGACCAAAGCGAGTGAGAGAGCAAGTGGGTATCACATAATCACAGGAGCCCTAGGAGACTGAAGGTTCCTTAAAAAGACACTTTTTTTTTTTTTTACCAAATTGCATTCCAGAATGGATATACCAATTTACATTAATAATAGCCTGTCCACTTCACTCTCACCAGCACTGGACATCCTCATTTTAAAAAAGAACTCTTACTCTGATAATTTTAAAATAAAAACAATGGTCTGCTATCTTACATTTCACTTTTGTGACTACCAGCGAAACTGAACGTTTTATATTTCCTTTATTGTAAATCACCCCCTATCCCTTTATCTCTCCTGGTGTGGCAGCCATGAGAAGGTGCCTCCCAGGACTCCCACTTTGAAATCTGTGGCCTTATTTATGCTGAGGCCACGCCTCCTGGGCTGCTTCCTGCCAATGACCGCGTGTGGAGTGCGGTGAGGATACCGAGGTAGACCCATTCCTAGGAGACGCCGAACTCCTTTGTTGACTGACTCTGACTCCCCTATGACTTTCTGACCCTTCCTTAGACTAGAAGGCAGTCTACACCCTCTTTCTCCATCTCTGATGCCCTCCCTGCCTCCAGCCTGCTGGGCTCCCTCCTGATTTCCTTTCACACAGGCTGTTCCCTTAATGTTATGGGTTAAATTGTGTTCCACCCAAGTTCGTATTTTGAAGTCTTAACCCCCCAATACTTCAGAAGCTGACTGTATTCAGAAATAGGGTTGTTGCAGATGTAGCTAGTTAAGATGAGGTCACCCTGAAATATGATGGGCCCCTAATCCAAAATGACTGGTCTCCTTCTACAAAGAGCACCATGTGAAGATACAGATACTTACAGAGGGAAGATGAAGTGAGGTCATGAGGAGAAAACCATCTACAAGCCTAGGAACCCCTGAGACCAACAGAAGTTAGTGGAAAATCATGGGACAGCCTCTCCCTCTCAGCCCTCAGAATCAACCCTGGTGACCCCTGGGTGTCCAACTTCCAGTCTCCAGATCCGTGAGAAAATAAATGCCTGGTGTTTAAGCCACCCAGTTTATGGTATTTTGTATGGCAGCCTCAGGTAACTAATACACCTAATAAAATCCTCCCATTTTTAATCCTGTCTTATTGTCTGCTTCTTGGACGCCTGAACTAAGATAAGCTTTACATGACCTTTTAATATATTGAATATTAAACCTCTGTCATATCTTGCAGATATCTTTCTAGCTTATATGCATTTTAATTTAGTTTATATTATTTTAATTGACAAATAATGTAAACTTTTATGTGTTTAAATACTCAACCTTCCCATGGGGTCTTTCTTTTCCTCCCTTCCCTCCTTCCTTCCTTCTCTCCTTCCTTCCCTCCTTCCTTCCTTTATTTCCTTCCTTCTCTCTTGTTTTCAAGTCTTTCCCTGCTGGAGAGATGATAGATATTCACCCATTTGGTTTTTTGCTGATCGTTAAGGTCTGGCCTTTACATTTAACTCTTAAGTATATTAAGAACTCTGTGCGTGTGTGTGTAGTGAAATATGAACTCTGTGGTATTGTACCCAGTCTTTTCTCTTTTCTTTTCTCCTTCAAAATAGATTTAGCTATTCTTACATATGTATTCTTCCATATGAACTTTTGAAACAGTTTTCAAGCAAGCTAAAAGAGAGAAAAATGCTGTTGATGCTTTTATTGGATATGCTTTAAACAAACAACTCAATTTGTCAATAATTAATAGGATTACAACATTTAGTTTTGCCATCTGAGAACATTATGTCTCCAATTATTCAATAATTTGTTTATATTTTTCAGGAACTATTTGCCATTTTCTTTACATAGGTTTCTTGCACGTCTTACTAACTTTATTTTACGGAGTTTGCTTTTATAAAGGTCATATTTTTCATGATATATTCTAACTAGTATGAAGAAAAGTTATTTATTTCTACATGATCATATCCTGTTCAACCACTTTTACTAAAATGTCTCATTAATTCCAATTTTGGAGACTTAGCACATTTTTTAGACTATCCTCGGTGGTGGTAAATCATTTAGAAACAGGCTGTGAGAGCTGGAAGATTCTAAAGGTCATCTTACCCTCTCATTTTATAGGACCCATGAGGGAGCCCCAGCACCAAGCTCCAAACATTATGAAATGAAGGCCTTGGAAAGGCCTCACCCCATCTTCCTGGAGATTCTTAAACTAAAGATCAGACAGTTCAACATACAGAAATGATTTAACATTTGTGAATAATTACAGTGACAAAATAACAGTAACCATTTATCAAGGTCCAGGCACTGTGCTAGGTGCTTTACATGGAACAACTCATTTTATTCTTACGACAATCATTTGAAATACAGTTGTTCAAGATTATTGGCAGATGTGTTTAGCTGGAATGTCTGTCCTCTTCATACTCTGGCTGTCCCTCTATCCAGCTCTTTTCAGGGGCAGAAGGATATTAGCAAGTGACTTGTTAGGCTTCTGTGTTAGCCTTAGTTGCTGTGAGTCTTAGTCTATTATTAAAAATTGAAAGAGTTGAGCCAGGCTTTTTATTGCCAAGAACAGGTTTCTCATCAGCACCCCTACACAAAAAACAAAATACAGTAATAAAAAATGTTAACAACTATTTAAAAGTTTTCATTGGCTAGATAAGCATGCCAAGTTAAAAAGAAGTTGAATTTTTAAGTATATTTTGATCCTATGCTATGTACTCTATTAGAAATTTTTTAAAAATACCATGATGGTTTCTAACCAGAAAGAGTTTACATCTAGAGTGATGAAAACCATGTGATAGAAAGGACTTGGATATTATCTGGTCCTCCTCCTAACTGATGCTTCCCTGATCAATGCTTGGCTAGTCTATTCTGGAACAGCTTTCTAACTGAGAGACTCCCTTCTGAAGTCTGTCTCCTGGTGTCTTCTACCCACTTCTACTCAAGTGCCTTTTGTAGTCCCAAAGGGTAAGTTAAATTTTTTAAATATTTGAAGACAACCACCACGTGCTGTGTTCATCTTTCTCAGTGAAATCTCTTTTCTTCTCTGGTCCCCACTTCCCTGAAGCGTTTGTCACGTGAGTCCCTTTTCCTTCCTGGACTCCGTTCTCTGAACGTGGGTCTCTTTCTCAATATCCCTCTTAAAACATAGGGTCTAACATTGAACAGAGTTGTTATGATGTGGTACAAGCAGTTCACAGTAGATGGGATGTATTGTGTCCTTTGAACTGGATGTTACACTTCTATCAATATAGTCAAAAGTCCCATTAGTGGTTTTTTTTGGTTTTTTTTTTTTAGCAATTCCATTACATAGTTATTAATCTCATTTCCCATGTAACTTTTGATTCTCTACCTTACTCCCAATTCTGTTCCTCCACCAATATTTCTCATCTTAGTAAATATCCCCATGATTTACTCAATTGCTCCAGCCAACAACTGGTTATCATATTTGACTCCTCAGGGCAACACATTGGTATGTCCCATCTGTGTTTCCTTCCAAGGATATCGCCTCTAGCATACCTCTCCAGTCACCTTCATCTGTCTTCTGGGCTGATAGGATAGCCTCTTAACTTGTCTTAGGGTTTCCTGTCTAGGATCTTATTTAACATATACTCCACAAAGCAGACAGAGCGATCTTCTTAAACTGTAAATCACATCATGATTCTTCTGTCCTCAAAACTCTTCAGGATCCTCCAATCCACACAGACAAAATCTAGTCTTCTTTACTGCGGCTCCAAGACCCTCTGTGATTTTCTTACCTATCCTACTGCACTCTTTAATTTCCTCTGCTCCAGCCACTGGGTTACTCTTTCTGTTTCTTGAACACACAAAGCTTTATCCTTACTCAAGACTCTTGTACATGTTGCCTCCTATGCCTGGAATATTCATCTCCCTAGATCCTTTCTTGATTTGTTCCCTTAACTCATTGCTGCTCAAATGCTACCTACTCAGAAAGTTCATACTTGACTACTCTATCTAAAATAGAACACTTACTTCTCCCCACACTCACATTCTATTTTCTTATTCTGCTTTATTTTTCTTCTTGGCCCTTACCACCAACTGCCATTATATGTTTATTTGTTCATTCGTTTAATTTCTGACTCTACCACTAGAATGTCAGATCCATCAAAGTGGAAACTTTGTCTTGTTTTTTGCATAAAGCTGCCCAAAATAATTTCAGACACATATTAGGTAGTCCTTGTCACTAGTAGGTTCCCGACTCATATTTTTAATGAATGAATTCTTGAATGAATAGGTTGTATTGAGTTTGTAGTCAGACAGACTCTTTAGGCCTCGTTTTTCCTAAGATCTCCTCTATGCATTTTGGTTTCCTAAAGGATTCAGTAATTTTATCTTGAGTGCATAATTTCTTCTGAGCTACAGGATTTAAATTCATTCCCTCCAGCTTGCTAGTCTTATATTTGACTCTTGACTTCAACTCTATTTTCTCTCACTTAAGTTTGTCCATACTCTTCTTTCTAGTCTCAGCCTCTTTCTCTTTGACAAAGGTGAAATCTGGGACATTTTATTTGATTTTGATATACATTAATGTATTACCAGCTAATGAACTCAGCAGGCTCTGTCTCCCTTCCTACTCTTGTTTTAGAATAGCAAATCAAAAAAATAACTTCCTTCCTAAGCATTTTCCCTGAAGTTTTCCTCTTTCTGGGCCTACTTCCTTTGGAAAAGCAGAGTTTTTAATAAAAGTGAAACTACGAGACAATTGTGTAAGATGTTTTACGATTAGGTGATATAGCACATAGACTCTAGGCCTTTCAGAAAATGAAATGTGTCTGAAGAACTAAGAAACATTTTGTGTAGGATGCTTCCCAAGTCTTAAACATGCTGGTATATATTAAAGAGTAGAATCATAGATTTTTAGAAACAGTAATGTTATAGATAGTTTTAAAAGAAATAGCAGAACTTGGTCCTGGTATTTCTGTGAAACCACATGTCTTAGCTGTGCATGAATTTTATCATCAGACAAAAAGACATCAGGATCCATGCGAGGTCAAGGGCAGAGTGGCAGAGATTGTTCAAAGTTTTCAGGTTGGCAGACAGCCTTGGATGTACTCTGGGAAGGTTAGGTCAGTAACATCATGGCAGCAAGCATAACCTAACCATCTTGAGAGATTAATGATTCGCTGCTCTCCTAGCCCAGAGATCCAGCAACAATTTTCTCAAAATAGCTCCCTGTATAAAGGGCAGAAGCATTGTGTGTGTTTGTGCATGTGTATGGGTGAGTTTGTGAGTATATCCCTACTATGAACATACATGCCTACGTGTACCATAAGGGAAGAGGCTTGCTCTTTTATTATAATAAATCCTTATTTTTTTCTTTCTTGTTTCATATATCAGTGAGGCCCTCCAGTCTTCAAAGGCCTTGCCAGATTCATTGTAATGGCCCTAAATAGTAGGGAAAAAGTAGTGCGTTGAAGCATTTGAATGGGATGGCCCTTCAGCTCTAGTGAATGTTGATTTGGAGTACAGGAAGGAACTGAGGAAGACTCGGGGGGAAAGGGGTCTGACGGACACCTTTGAGGGGTTTTTTTTCATAGTGACAGCTTAATCTATTGGTAAAGTTGGCTGATTGGTGGTAAACCTCATGGAGCATGAAAATTATACCACATGGCTAAGTTTTGCTTTTTCAACAACTGTGCAGTTCGGCTGACCTAAGTCTCATTTCCTGTTTCCATTATGGTTGTTAGTCCCAATTCCTTTCACATCTGCACCCAGACATATCTTATTCTGCAACCCGCCTGCCCATCTGGGCTCTGGGTGACCTCATTCTTGAGATGAGGCCTGCAAGCTGTGCTCAAGATGGACGGCCCCTGACGATGGGTGCAGGGGTTCTCGGCCTCTCTTTGCTCGTTGCGCTGCACTGGGCTTTGCCAAAGCTTCTCAACATATGTTTGTCTGGATCTTTTCAAGGCTCATGCAGCTCTGTTTTAAATATTTAACCTTATATGAGGATGTCTGAGGCTTCCTGAAGTTATTCCTGTGATTTACAAAAGAGAAGAAATCTGATCGTACAAATCTGAAGAGAATGATCAAAACACCAAATGGCAATCCACTCATTTGCTGTCTTTGTTTTGGGAACTTTATGGGCAGAGAACTGAGCTCTCCTTTTTTGCCCTCCTTGCCAGTTTATCTGTCTATGTGTATTTATTGCACATCGTAAGTGCTAGGCACCAAGGTAGATACGAAAAAGCAAAAGTCTTAGAAACCCACCTTTGAGGCATATGGTCCTGTTGAGAGATATGATTGACTAGTACGGAGTAGTGTTAAATAATAGTAACAGCAAACAGTTTTTGAGTGCTGATTCTGTGCCAAGGCTTAATGTTATCTTTATTTTGGGGGGAAGGGGGTCCTAGAGTGTATACCTTTTTTTTTTGAATTTTAATTTTATATTGGAGCATAGTTGATTAACAATATTGTGTTAGTTTCAGGTGTACAGCAAAGTGATTCAGTTATACATATACATATATCTTTTCTGTTTCAAATTCTTTTTCCATTTAGATTATTACAGAATAGCATTACCTAGAAATGTATCATCTCATTTAATTCTCATAACAATCCTATTAGGTAGGTGCTGTCTTTCTCCCATTACTCAAATAGAGAACCTGAAGTTGGCGTGACTGAGGAACTTGGCAGGACTGCTCTTCCAGGAGAGCCAGGATTCTCACTCAGTTCTCTTTGAGTTCACAGCCAGCTGGGGCTCCAAAGCTCCACATCTTCACTCGATGCTGCAGCTTCTCTCCAGTGCCAATCTCTAGAGTGCAGAGTCAGCTCCATTGGAGTGAGGAGGAAAAGACCTGTGAAGGTTGGAGTCATTACTGGACTTTTCCCACTTATACACGGAAGTAGGACTTGGGCCTTCATTCAGGTTATTTGGAGTGAGCCCTGAACTGGAAGTAACTCACATCGACCCAGAGTTAAATTCCTGAGTCTGTTCCCAGTGTGTTCCTTCTAAACCAACATAATAATATTAACACAAATGAATATATTAAGAGATGGGGGCTTTGGTTGTCGTCATCCCGATTCCTCCCACTGAATCTACTTTAGATTATGTGGATAATTTCTTTCAGTTTAGAAGTTAAATCAATGTAAGAAATGCAGACTCTATAAGTAACTCTTCACATTCTTTATTTTCTTTTGTAATTTCTTTGTAATTCTTTTATGATAGTGCAGTGATTAAGAGCAAGGGCTTTGGAGTCACACTGCCTGTATTTGAATCCTAGCTCTTTCACTTACTGGTGGTGGTCATACCCTCTCTGTGCCTCAGTTTTCTTATTTATACCTACCTTATAGGATTGTTAAGAGGATTAATAAGATATATAAATCTTAGAAGAGTGGCTGGTGCATAGTAAATACTTAATGCATGCTGGCATTACTGTTAAATAATGGTTGTTGGGGCTTCCCTAGTGGCGCAGTGGTTGAGAATCTGCCTGCCAATGCCGGGGACATGGGTTCGAGCCCTGGTCTGGGAAGATCCCACATGCCGCAGAGCGGCTGGGCCCGTGAGCCACAACTACTGAGCCTGCGCATCTGGAGCCTGTGCTCCGCAACAAGAGAGGCCGCGATGGTGAGAGGCCTGCACACCGCGATGAAGAGTGGCCCCCACTCGCCGCAACTAGAGAAAGCCCTCGCACAGAAACGAAGACCCAACACAGCCAAAAATAAATAAATAAATAAAAAATAAAAAATAAAAAATGGTTGTTAGTTATTACTGGTGGAGGTGATTGGGCATATCTAGTTCCTTCTCAGTGACTACTAGCATCACAGGTGTTCTCTAAATATTTGTTGAATAAAAAACACAAAGATTTTATTTACAATGTGATTCGAGACTTTGAGGCCAAAGGCAATAATCACAGAATGAGCCTGAATTCTGAGGATTCTGTGTATTTTAAGTATATAGAATGTCGGAACTGCAAGAATCCATACAGATCTCCGGTTCTAGCCCTGCTTAGTTTATAGATGAGCAAACAGAAGTCAAAAATTCACACCACCCCAGTGAGGTGAAAAAAAATAAAAAAAATAAAAAAATAAAAAATAAAAAATAAAAAAAATCCCTGGGCAGGATTTTTATCCCCATTTAGGAGAAGCTAATAACAAGGGTTCTCAGCCTTGTAATACTCCAAGGCACCTTCAATTAGTTAATTAGATGGCATGTAAAATTCTCAAGACACATTGAAAGTACTGTTCATCCTGATTCTTGATTAGAAGTAAACATCGACCATACAGAATTTCTCAAGGGATGTTGATGATAATCAGTAAAAAAAACCGGGGCGGCCCCACTAACTCCAGGGGCCGCAATTCCCATCATCGTCATCTATAAAAACGGTACCCTCTGGAGTGTGCCCAACATAGCTCTGGCCCTGACTGAGAATTGTCTGCAAGGGTTGATTCCCAGATTTGTTGTATTGGTTATAATTTGGTGGCAGGTATAGCCACACTGTGAACCAGATATAGTTCCTATTCATTTAAAACAAACAAACAAATGGACATTCATTCAGCAAATTTACTGAGGACCACGATCCAAGAACTAAACCAGGAAACTATGGATGTCCTCATGGAGCTTACATTATCATGGAGATGTATGAACGGTTCAGAAACAATGGACTGGTTTGATAAAAAAAAAATTTAATTTGAATTATGTGATTCAAACAACTAACTAGTCAGCCAGTTAAATTTCTAACAGTGTTACTATGTGTGTTGTAAGGAAGGCACAATGTAAGTAGAACATATACCTGAGAATACACCATGCCAGGAATCTATTTTTTTATAGTTACTTTGCTTCATTTTTCTTCTGAAGATGAAAGTCAATATTATTTTCTCTTAAGGTAATGAGGTAGTCAACAGAAATAACTTGAAGTCTTGAATAAAGTAAGTTGAAAACTGGGTAAAATTTGAAATTGCTAAATAATGCCATAGATTTCAGAGATGTTTAAACATATGCTCAAAATTCCCAATTTTATGCAATATTTAACATTGTGTGATTAAGCCAGATTAAATCATATCAAAGACTAGTATTTTTATAACTCATTGGTTTTCCTCACTCAAGTCTACTCCCACCCAATTTGCCTACCACACAGCAAATTTGTGGCCTTTGATCCATAAATACATCTTTTAAAAAATTAATATTTTCTTTTCCCATGAAGTGAGTTACTAATCCCTTTACTTTTTCAGAGATATTTCAAAAGAGAACTTGGCAAGTTTTGGCAACCAGGATATGCTTCAGTAGATGAATAGATAAACTGTGATACATTCAGACAATGGAATATTATTCAGAGCTAAAAAGAAATGAGCCATCAAGCTATGAAAAGTCTTGGAGGAAACTTAAATGCATACTACTAAGTGAAAGAAGCCAGTCTGAAAAGGCTACATACTATGTGCTTCTAACTATATGACATTCTAGAAAAAAAATCAAACCATGGAGACAGTAAAAAGATGAGTGGTTGCCAGGGGTTAGAAAGGAGGGAGGGATGAATAGGCAGAACACAGAGATTTTTTAGGACAGTGAAACTACTCTGCATGATACTATAATGGTGGATACATCATATGTTGGTCCAAATCCATAGAATGTCCAGCACCAAGAGTGAACCATAATGTAAAGTATGAGCTTTGAGTGATAATGATGTGTCAGTGTAGGTTCATCAATTGTAACAAAGGTACTGCTCTGGGGGATGACATTGATAATGGGGAAGGATATGCATGTAAGGGGGCAGGGAGTACATGGGAAATCTCTGTCCCTTCTGCCCAGTTTTGTTGTGAACCTAAAACTGCTCTAAAAAAAGAAGGTCTGTTAGAAAAAGAGACAGAGAAGTTTGGACTATACCTGCATGTCATTTTCGTAGTTCTGTTAGCCAGAACTTAAAAAAAAAAAAAAAAAAAAAAAGAACATTTGAATCCATGTAAACATTTTGATTGTTAAATCTTAAGTATGTCTTAGTAGATTAGGATTTCAGGAAAAAAGACACCTCCAAGGTGAAAATGTGTAGACGATGCTTCAGCTCAGAGTGACCTGAGCTCTCAGGGACATTCAAGCTCATTAGCGGGATTCTCCTACAGAAACACCCACAGTCCTGGTCCTGCATTTCACAGTTCTTAGAAAAATCTTCTCATTGATGCTGGGGTGTTGCACTCCAGCTGAGAGCCTGAGGTCTTTAACTGAAAGGCAAACATATTGGTTTTATATATCTTGTGCTTTCTGGAGGGTGTAGCTTTTCTATTTTTAAAGTGACAAGAGTGAGAAAATTAAAGGGGAAGATCCAATCACCTGTAACTATATTAAACCGCCCACCAGCTGTTTATAACTTAACACATCATTCCACCCTATAAGAAGTCTTTAACATATGAAAAGGACATCTTTGCGGGGGTGGTGGGGGGATTAACAGGTGGAACTGGGTGAAACGCGACACTTGCTTTTGATGGTGTGAAAGTTATCTTTTGTGAGTTATTGGTATTCTTCTTCCACTGTTTTCTTAAAGATTAGCCTTAGGGAACTTAAATAATTAGGCATAAAATTTCTGGCAGGATATTTAATCAATCACATCTTGGTTTCAGCCAATGGGAGGGCTGTGGTCAGCTGTGTCCCAGAGTGTTCTGGAACAAGCCACAACCTTGGACAATCCGGTCGCACTGCTGGCATTTCTGTTTATTGTGTAGCCTGAAGTTCTTCTTTGTAGGCAAACTGAAAAGGAGCAGCAAACTAATGATACTTCGAAAGTCTACACCTCAGAGAGAAATTTGGGGATTTTCTAACTCTCAAAGTTCCAGTAAGGATGGGGAGAAGTGATGTAATTTGTGTAGGCTGGTAAAAATGCCCAGTCTGGTTTTTGACATTTCAGTTCATGGGTGTATTAGTCAGGGTTCTCCGGAAAAACGGAACCAATAGGATGTGCATGTGTGTATATTTAAAAATTATATATATATTTATTTTAAGTAATTGGCTCAGATGATTATGGAGGCTAGCAAGTCCAAAATCTCCAGATGGACCATCAGGATGGAGACCCAGGGAGAAGCTGGCAGTCACGAGCCTATTCTCATGTTTACAGGGGGCTGGGGGACTGAGTCTAGGCTGTGAATTTGAGAATCACACAAAGATAACCGCCTGCAGGGAGGCTTCTGCCGCCGGCCCCTCCCCAGACTGCTCAGGTGGAGACAGAGCAGGGCCACCCACTGTCCCATCTCCAAGTCCGGCTGCAGCTGCAGCGGTTCCTGGTGCTAACAGAACAAAGTCCCACCTCTGAGCTGGTCCAGCCCTCCCCCCTCCAGTGCCACAGGGAGCCCCGTTAGCTTCTCCCAAGCCCTGGTCAGGCCTGGCATCATCTCAGACCCCTGCTTAGGACAGGGATGTGGCCAGCATGCTTCTTCCTTCAACCCGTTGGTACATTTTCTTGAAAGAATAAAAGTTGTCTTTCTCCTGTGGCGAAAAAAAAAAAAAGTAGGATAACAACAATAGGATGAGCCTAAATAATAAAAAATAATAGCTAACAGTTATTTGGTACTGTGTGTCAGGAATGTTTGAATCCTCACAAAACTCTGTGACGTAGCAAATACCCTGGAATCGATAAACTGTGTTCAAATCCCGGTTCTCCCACTCACTGGCTGTGTGAACTTGGCAAATCCTTTAGCCTCTCTGTACTTCAGTTTCCTTACTAGGAAAATTAAGAATAATCACAGTGTGCACTGCTGAAGATTATTGGGAAGATTAAATGAGTGATCCCACACCGAGTATGTATCAATAGAACAGTGCCTGGTGTATTAGAAGCAGTGAGTAACAGTCAGCCATTGTCATTATAGAGGAAGATAGAACAAAACAATGGCGGGGTATAGGCATGACAGCCATCTGAAACCTAGAAATGGTGTATTTGCTGGGTATCCCCTCATGAGAATATCCAGCACGTTTGTTAAGTAGATAAATGAACACATCCTTCCACTGAAGTCTTATAAACCTCAAGTTCAACTGAAAACACCCCATTCCAGTCTCCCTTGGCAAACCCACAACCAATTTTGCCAACGAGAATACGAAGGGAGTCCTGACACTTGTCAGGTGTGTTCTTCAGTACTTACTTTTCATTATCTTGATTGAGTTTGGATTAAATACAACCACTTTATGCATGAAGTTTCACCTAGAGATGGAGGCAGATTAAAGGGCAGGGCAGCCTAAAATAAAAATGAACAACCCAAGATAATTCAGGATGTGCTAGCATGAGGGACTCACAGACCTGAATTTCCCTGTGTTTATTTTATTGTGTCTCGGGCTACAGGAATTATCTCGCAGAAACATTTTTCGACTCAACGGTAATATTGGGATCTCCGTACTGAAAATCAATGTGCATTTTGTTTCATTCTAGAGTGTTTCAACAACAGTAGCCTAAAATGCTTTAGGATACTCATTGTGCCATTAGAAGTCAGCCACTGCCAGTAGACCTTAGATTTCCTGTAACTCAGTCAAGGACATTTTGTAGCCATAATGGCCCAAGTCACAGGGGAACTACTGGTAAGATCTTTAGGTTTAAGTGACTTCTTGATTTAATGTCTTTGGGCTGAGTTTCTCAGCTTTTCCTACCCTTATTTGTGAAACTGAACTAATTTCTGAATGTAGTTTGCTCCCCACTTTTAACTATTCGGTTTCCTTTCCTTCTCTGACTTTGCTTTTATTGCTGCTTTGGAGACCGATGCCCTTGTCGGTTTCTTTTGCCTGGGGCTTTGGCTAAATGAGAACTTTCAAAACCCTCACACAGTTACTCTCTAACCATGATAGAAGCTTGCTTAAGAGCCCTCCCCCTAGCCTGAAAACCCATGCCCTAGGCCCCATATAGTTGTTTTCTCCTGGTGGCCTCAATCTTTCAACTCTAAGTATGGAAAACCAATAAACGGCAACAAATGATTTTATGCTAACTAGGTTGAAAGGGATTCTCCAGTCTGCTATTAAAAAATCAAAAATCAGTTAGACCATCACGTGGAGGCCAGAGCACTGTTAGGTAATCAGGGTTATTTACTAATGTTTTGACAGCTCCACTTAGCATAAAGGTCAACTGGAGACACTTCTGACCACATAGGCCCTCACACAATGTTTTATTGACTTGGCTGATTTATAAATCCTATATCCATGAGATAATTAGCAGCACACTCCTTCACAGATGTGAGTTATGCAATCAGTGTGGGAAAAAGAGCTACTGCAGCTGAGTTGCTGGAAATCTGTACTTCCAACCTATAAAATATAATAAGGTTAAGAATAAAAAAGAGCGCCAAATACCAGTGTTTTGTAAAGCGGTTTACAAATGTAAAGCAATATTGTCGGCATTATCAAGATTGATTGATCGTCTATCTATCTATCTATCCATCTATCTATCCAGCTATCTCTCTCTCTCTATATCTATCGATCTACCTATCTATTCTAAGACATCTAAACCTGAGGACTCCATTAAATGTCAAGATAATCAGTGTTACATATTTTTATTTTTTGCAAATAGTCCTCCAGACCTGTACAGTGGAGACCAACTTTGGTTTCAAAGACTGTGTTTTAGGTTTTTTTTTTTTTTTTCAATGAGTAATTTCTTCTGCTTACCCATTCTTTATTTTGATACTGAGTCTCATAGATCAATTATTACTATGAATCAGCTAGAAGAGTAAATGAAATTAATACCACAGACACATGAAGGGTCAGTCTTGCCAGCTGGTGTGAACTGTAAAAGTTTGTGTCATAAATTGTTCTGTATGATGATATGGCTTTTGTTATTTGCAGAAAACGTTATATTTTGGTTAGGTCAAGAAGCCTGTTGTTCTCCAAGTGATCTCTGAACTTTATTTAATGCAGCAAACCACAGAAGGAGCTGAGCTGACCAGTGTCTGCAAGTTGGAAAGTAATAACTTTCCTCATCCCTTCTGTAAGTGACTTGTGCCTTGTGATGAATGCAGACCCTTCCTTCCTTCATGAGGGTTTCCCGATATTATATACTTGTAGCAAATAAGGTTAGAACCTTTAAAATATAGCATTTAGTAATGTGCTGGAAATAGCTTCTTCTCGATTCCTTTAAAGGTCACCGCATTTGCTTTCCAGGCGTCATTTTAGCTCAAGCCTCTACGCAGTGGAACTGAGATCATGCTTGCCTTTGCGCCTTCAATTTTCCCAAACTTAAGAGTGAAATGGCAGGATAAAGTGGAGTGTGTGTTTGTGTGTGTGTGTGTGTGTGTGTGTGTGCGCGCGCTCTTGTGAGTTTAGATGTAGCAATGCATTGGCAAGATAATCTCAATGTTGGATACATGCACGCGGCTTCTTCAGTTGGAGGTTAAGGTTAGGCTTGTACTATCCTCTGTCCAGAAGCCAAGCTTCTAGGAGTGAAATTGGGGCAACAGCTACTAAAGGAAAACAAATTCTGCAGAAAACTCTCAATTATTTGTGCTTTGCCTGAGCACTCCATGTGTCCCCAACCAAAGTATATTAATAAGACTCTAGCCAGGTAAACTAGCATCAACCCACAAGTTTTGCTGCTGTTCTGCTGGAAAAAATAAACTCATTAAGCCATTGGTATAAAGCAAGAAAGAGTCAACCGCAACCTTGCTATCAAAATTAATATTGGAATGGTAGAGTGAAACAAGAGACAATTTCACACTAACTGACACAAATCAAGGCCAAGCTGGAAAAAAGAGAACGGCTTCTTTGGTAAAGCATATTTCACTGTTTCTAGAATCATCGCTGTCTTTTGTCAGTACTGCCAATATCCTCACCTTCCTCATAACATCAGCACCATTGTTAACATCATCGTCATCATATTTATAGTCGGCAGTCATGTTTCCTTTTACAAGTACACTAAAGATGAAAAGTGGTCCATATCTGCTAAGAGCCTGCACTCCATGTTCATGTCCTAGCTAATTCTGATCCCCTCTCTGCCCATTAAAAGCTCTACCTAGAACTCCAAGCCCAAGGTCGAATTTCTCTTCCTCTTTCTAGGATCTCTCTGCTGAATTCCTCATAGTAGCCATTGTCTGGCTATTAATAATTTTTCATTTGTAATTATCTTTTTTGGTTGTTAGCCATCTTTTCAAGTGTGCATATTTTGTTGGTTCGGCTAGACTATAAGGGTCTTGATGGCAGAGACTGTGTTTTTTGTACACTGGTGTAAATACCATATTATTTATATTAGAGCCTTATTAAATGTAGCACTTAATAAATATTCAACAAATATTTATCAATGATTGCAACTTTATAGGGAAGTTGGAGAATTTGTTCATGGCCAAATATCCCTAGAAGTGGTATTAATTTAGCCAGATAAGTTTGTGGAGACTCTGTCATATGCACTCATGACAGGGAATATGAGTGTCAAGGAAGGAAGGGTGCAAAGAGGTCAAGAAATTTGGAATTTGTATTAAGTGGATGTGATTTCTCAGAAGAAAAAGGACTTGGCCTGGGTTTTAACATGTTCTATGCACTTGACATGTAAATTTCACAAAGTCTGTTGAGAGGGTTGGAGAAGATGCTGTGAGGAGGATGTAAATGTGAAATCAGAGGGATAAACCAGCAGCACAAAGAGGAAGTGATATTAGTGAAAATCAGGGTCAAGAGTTTGCATTTGGCAACATGGATGGACCTACAAATTATACTAAGTGAAATAAGTCAGACAGAGAAAGACAAATATCATGTATCACTTATATGTGGAATCTAAAAAAAATAATACGAGGGAACTTATTTACAAAACAGAAATAGACTCACAGACATAGAAAACAAACTTATGATTACCAAAGGAGAAAGGGAGTGGAGGGATAAATTAGGGGTTTGGGATTAACAGACACACACTACTACATATAGAATAGATAATCAACAAAAACCTACTGTACAGCACAGGGAACTATATTCAATATCTTGTAATAGCCTATAATGGAAAAGAATCTGAAAAAGAATATATATGTATATATATATATATATGTATATATATATACACACACACATATATATATATATATATATATATATATAACTGAATCACTTTGCTGTACACCTGAAACATTGTAAATCAACTATACTTCAATAAAAAAATTAATCTGAAAAAAAGAGTTTGCATTTGGACTATACAGATGACAATTGTCCTTAGAAGATTTTGAATAACTGAGATATGCCCTCCATTCAGTACATGTAAAGGATTGTATTAATGGCAAGAGGAAGTGAACAGGAATGAGAGGATGACACTGTCGATGATATTGGAGCCTCAGGGGAAAGCAAGGATTCACCTTTGTTCCATCCCCAGGTAAGAAGGGTGAGCGGTGAAATACTATAATCCCAGCTGATAATGAAGGTAGGTGGGTGGGAGATCTCCTACTCCCTAGTTCCAAAGAAATCTCTCTTTAGGCTCCCACTCTTCGACAATGATGGGAAGACGTAAGGTTACATAGATTTGGGGCAGGCGAATTGAACTATCCTTAGCCTTTTAGCAGAGAGATGGTGAAAAAAGCCGTTGTTTGGAAATCAGGTGCTCTGGGGTCTCCACTTGCCATGTCTTTTAATTGCAAGTCATTAACTTCTCTGAGCTTTGAAAAAACAGAAGAAACAGACTAAATCATTTCTAAGCAAGTTTTCATATTCTGTATTCTATATTGGGTTTCGGCACACCATTGCTTCAGTAGGTTGATCAATGAAATATACAGCAACGTGTTTGCATCATTACAAATGAGAGTACAGTACAGACTTGCAGACCCACACTCGTGCAGTTTATTTTCATCCAACTTGGAAATGTTAGCTGTGTGAGTTTCAGAATAACAACCTGCCATGCGAACTCCCTCCATTTGGGTTATTTATTTGCTGTAAACAAAATGGCACCTCGCTGTAGCTTGGAATCTCTCAGGCACTTTTGAATATATCTATGAGAAGATATATGAATACATTTCCTTGACTGATGGTTCAAACTGCCATCCACACCTTAGTCTGATGAAGATTCTAGCTCCAGCTACCAATTTACAGGAGAGAAGAGAGAAAGTGTTAACCTATACCGTGGGATTGCACTCAGCTGCATCCAGACTGTGGAAAAATCTTCAGGGCATATTACCTGATTGCCTAACAAACACATTATAAGAAAGACAAAAGAAAAGTGAGATGGAACCCACAGATACTTTAAATGCTTATAAGTGAATTATAATATGTGGACTTCATTTGCCTCCTAATTCAAACATACAAATTTAAAAATTATGGCGTTCATAAGAACTGTAAATGTGATCACTGACTAGATATTTGATAATTATTTACAAAATATTGCTAATTTTAAAGGCTGTGATAATGGTATAGTGGTTTCTTAAAGATTTGATCATCTTTTAGAGAGACAGGAGTTACATACTGAAATATTTACAGATGAAATTACATGATATACAGTTAGCTTCAAAATAATATGGGGGGAGGGGTGGCTGAAACCAGGATTGGCCATGTGTAGATTATGTTGAGGCTGGATAATGGCTACATAGTAGGTCATTGTACCATTATGTGCTTAAAATTCTCCACAATAAGAAAAAACAATTAATGCCATCAATTTACACTGAGCATTTTCTTTGATTCTTGGAGCTTTCTTAGCACTTCCTCAGTGACAGGTTGGACTATCCCTACAAGAATGGGATATAGACATTGATGCTTTTTTGGTAGAAGATTATTAATGCTTAAATGGGGAAAGAATTGTTAACAGATATAAAATTTAGCTTTTCATTGTTCTAATGGATTCCCCCTTTCCTTCCCATCCTCAGTTTCTAAACTGGGATAAGGAGGGAAAAAAATCAAGTTAACTTTTCTGGCATTGCCATCTCTATTGCGCAATCCTTTGGCCTTTTTTTAGAGGCAAGTCCCTAACTAAGAACATGTCCTATGCACTGACCAGGCCCATCATTTAGACTCAGACTTAATTCTCCTGGATTCCATGTAATTTCCAACCAATAAATATGCTCTAGAGAGACTTAGGACATTGGGAATCCAAGTGAAAAAGCTGTAGTTGTGGACTTTCTGGGGCCCATAGAAAGTTGAGATGAGCCTTTTCCCTTTGCCCTCACATCCCTCCCTATTTGTCGTGGACATTTGTTCTAAAAGTATCCCAATTTTCACTGTTGGATTCTCTTCTCCTCTCCTCCAGTAGACTTTAGAGTAAGCTGACCTCATTGCCTGATCTAGGGGTGGTCTTGGATTGGCTAAACTCAATCAGTACATTCCATTCCCTTGGTTATGGCCATTCATTCTGGGGAAGACATATGCCCCACATTGGTCCAATCAGTGTGTATCTTAGCACTCTTGCAATACTGGGGCAGAAGGAGTCTCTTCTACTGGATTTGAGCAAGAATGATTGTATCCCTGACTTTGTCAGGCACTTATCCTGCTACAACTAGGAGAGTAGGTATTAGGATGGAACTCAGGTTGAGGATTGCTGAGCAGGAAGATGAAAAGAAATTGGGTCTTTGGAGACATGACTGAGAAGCTGGATCTATCAACCATGAAACTGCCATTCCTTGAGACTGTATTTGTTCTAAGGGCCAACAAATCTTGATTGGTTAAGCCAAATGAATTGTGCTTTATTTCATTTGTTACTAAGAGCATCTTAGCATAAATGGAACATGCTTACCTACTGACATAGAAATGCTGGAGATAGAATATTTCAGTGAAGAATCCAGGGGTGAGAATATACTGCTCACTTTGCCTCTTAAATGGGTCTATGCTCCATATTGGGTATATTAAAACAAGATTGAGACAATCTAGTTGGAGACATCAAATAAACAAATGTTAGGTGATTAGACAAACTGAAAGACATGATTTTGCTGAGTCTGATCCTGTCTAGTGAACCTGGAAAATTCTGAATAGTACCAAGTAAAGGGTAGAGGTAATAGGTCAAGATTAGCAGAGTAACCTGAGTGATGTCACTAGATGTCGGGGGCTCGGAGCAGAAGGAAACCTGGGTTTAAACTCTTACTATTTCTGTTCCCTCTTTGTAAAAACCCATATCAACTGTATAGACCAGAATGTGTGTCCCAGATGGCACTAGTTTGCTCCATGAGAATGGACCACACTTGACTTATTTACCTTTGTATGTATTAATTGAATGTCACATGTATGTTAGGCACTGTTCTAGGCACTGGGAAACATTCCAATATAAGGAGATCAGATCAGTAAGTAACTAGACAAGTAAATAATGTATAGCCTCTCAGATAGCAATAAATTTCATGGAAAAAAAGAAAGTAGAATAAAGCAGGCGAAAGAGTGCCAGGGAAGAGGGGCAAAATATATAGTGGCCAAAAAAGATGACATTTTAGGAGAAATCTGAGTGACATGAGGAGAGAGCCATGTGGACATTTGGAGAAAGAGTTTCCAGGAAGAGATGGCAGCCAGTACAAAGGCCCTTGGTAGGAGCAAGCTTAGCATGTTTGAGGAATGTTAAGGAGAATCAGAGTGGCTGGAAGGGAGTAAATGAGGGGAAGACTCACAGGAGAAGAGGTCTCAGAGGTAGTGAGAGGCCAGAATTTAAGGGCCATGGAGGCCAATCTAGGCACTTTGATTGAATTATGAATTATTTGGAATGCTATCACAAGTTAAATTTGGGAACCGTTATGTTTTACTCATTTCTTAGTTTGAAGAAGGAAGTGAAAATTATAATTGCTTATAAAACAAGCCAAACAAAACAGAAGTGGGCAAAGAAAAATGCAAATCACTTCCCTTTCATATCTTCCTCCCATTCTCCCCCATCTAAACACTCACCGACCCTCTCCACCCCTAGAAACAGAAATTAACAATTTGTTGGGTAGTCAACTGTACATTTTTCCTAAGCTCATACAAAGATATATCTCCCTGTAACACACATAGAATATGTATGTATGTTTATAATTATTTCTTATTCTTATTAAAATATGATTATATTATGGACTATTCTCTGCATCTTGCTTTATTTGTGGAACAATATTTTGTGCACCAGGTCAAGAGACATCTAACATAATCTTCTCCATCTTGCCATTTTGTTGTTCCTCATTTTCTTACACCTCTCATGAGGATGATGGCAAAGAATAAGATCTGTGATGTAAGTGGGTCCTCCTAAAATTTTCTGATATAATATTCCAGATCATGGATGTCAGTAGAAATAGTTAATATATGATTTCTTGCAAGTTCAGCTCACTCTTGGTGCTGAATCAGAATTTTCTATCTATCCCTCTAATCATCGGTTTGCACAGGCCTCAAAAGTCATTTTGCCTAGAAATTTGGGACAAAAGTCAAGAAAAGGTAAATATTAGAGAGAAACATGGAATTTTGGAATTGAAAGATACTTGAGATATTACCTGATCTACTCTTCTTCTTTTATTAATTCGATAAATATATACTGAGTTCCTAGTACTTGGTAGGTACCAAGAAAGATGTTAGAGACAAAAAGTTGTCTAGGACACAATCTGAGTCTTCATCTTAACATCAGGGCAAGTGAAGGCTCAAAGAGATTGGGATGCTCTTCCAAGACACATTAGGGAAGTGACAAACGTGATTGGAACACAAACCAGTTAAACCAGTTAACCAGTGCAGGGTTCTTTCCATTGTATCTCACAGCATATGGAAGTTTATAACAGTAAATAATTAAAGGCCAGTCCTGAATGCTGTCATTTGCAAAAAGTTTAGCTATTAGAGGTCCATGCAGTGAATGAAATACTAGTTAGACTGTTCTCATCTATCAGGAGCTGGTAATTTACTCTGAAAAATCTTAGTGTAAAAATCTAATTTCAACCCACTTTCTTAGAGGGTAAATTTTATTCCATTTCCTTTTCTCAAGGCTCTGTCATTAGCATATTAAACTAATGAGTGAATCAATTATTTAAAACTGGCAATATTTTTTATTATGTCTAATTAAGTGTTTAATCAGGACATTCTGGTCTTTAATTCTGGAAAGAGCATTCACCACAGGATGAATGAAATGACTGGGTGGAACTTTACTAACAACCTTTTGTACGCAGAGGACTAGGAAGGAAGCTGGAGGCTTAGAGGTGAAGGTGAACAGGAACGAGTCACAGAAGAGACAGGAAGTGACAACAAACCTAATCAGCAGCAGCTGAGCATGATGACTGCATGTTTCTGAACAGACTTGACAGTGGGGAAGGGTAACTACCATCTCAACTTCAGGATATGGTTACTGGAGTCTCCATTGCACAATAAAACTGATATTTAGGGCAGTTAAAGCATCCTTTGCTTTTCTCTAGACTCTTCTAAGTATTTACCATATCATTTAAGTGTTAACCAAGTGCCTCAATAGTTATACAATATTTTAAAAACCATCTGAAAATTATTTAACCAATAATTATAATGCATTTCAGGAGATGTTTTTGATTTCAAAAGCGCATACTTAATATTTACCAAGTTCACTGTATCTACTGGTATGCCAACATATGACCTAAAGGCCAAACTATCCTAAAACTAACAGAAAATTGTAACAAAAAGATCCCAGAAAATGTCCAGGAGCCACTCAAAGCAGATAGAGAAAGTGGGAGAAAGAGGTTAATTCACATATGCATTCCTTTATTCAGTGCTTCCTCTATACCTGAAACACTCTGATTCTTACTAGAGATATAATAGATAACAAAACAGTCATGATTCCTACTTTCTCAAAACTTGCAGTTTACCAAGAATATGGACAAACTAGAAACTACAATGCCATGTAGTAAATAGCAAGATAATGTTACCAAATCCAAATTCATTCTGCTCGCTGCATGACAGACCATTAAATTGGGAGACGAGGTGTTTGGGAAAGGAATAACAACTTTATTTGGAAAGACAGGAGTCTGAGAGGATGGCAGACTAATGTCCTAGAGAACCATCTTACCCAAGTCAGAATTCAGGCTTCTTGTATACTAAAAAAGGGAGGAGGTGTGGTTGGTTGATGCAAACTTCTTGGTGTTGGAATCCTTTGTTCTTGTGGTTGCCCACATAGGTCAGGTCACGACGTTCCTATGAACCTCCAACGAGACAAATGTTATTCTCTGTTCTGCAACCTTTTATCTCTATATGAATGGAAAAATGTTATACCCTTACAGGTCAGAGCCTTGAGAATGGGCTATCCTGTATATTTCAGGCTATAGGCAACATTCTTAACTCAAAGCAAAAACAATAGAATACAAAGGTTGAAGTAAAACCAACAGATCTAATATGGAGTCAGATATGTTCTTCCTTATTACAATAAGAGTATGTTCTGAATGCTACAGGAATACTCAGGAAAGGGAAGTCAGGAAGCTTGTGAGAGGAAATTGTATGAGGAAATGAGTTGACAGCGCCAGACCAGTAGAAGTGAACTTCCTTTTCCAGCAGGAGAAATGAAATATTCTAACTGACCCACTCACCGAAAACAACCAAAAATATTTGATAGGCTATTTTAAAAATCTTGTATTTTTTCACATGTGTCAATGAGCAGGAACAAAATTAAGTCTAAAAACTAGATGAAAACAAGAACTCAGGTCAGCAGAGCAGGAAGCTAGCTTTTGCCCTAAGTACATTCTCCAAACAGGGTGAACTTGAGCTTCATTTTTTTCACAGAAATAGTGTACAGGGAACGGAAGACTTCCCAGTGTTGTCCTACAATTGTGGAGAGTCCAAAAGGTCAACCATGAGGATTAAGCTGGGATACCAAAGGTATGTACCCACAGTGTAGAGTGAACTAGAAATAAACATACCTCAACTCTCTTTTTACTCCAGGAGACTGCAAATAAAGCTGTTATTTTTAAATTTAGCTCTGAGTGGAAGAGGAAAATAATCCCTTGAGAAATAGTAAAACTTCAAGCCAGCCCCCCAAATATTAGAATTCTGAATGCTCAAAACTTAGGTGACTCCAATCCCCCTCCCCCCCCAATAAAACCCTCTGAAGATGAGATGTTAGCTTAAATCAGTTTCAGGTTGGTAACGCGCTCAGATTCCTGGCAGTAACAAACACAGATCTCTCTGGGGGAATTTACCTTTAATCCACATTATACATTATGCAGAGAAATAAGACACCATGAGTGAAAGCCAGCAGAAACAAAAGAGAGAATTATCAGACCCTTTCCTAAATGCTTCATATATGAGAATTATTTAAAACAACTCTCATTAGTAAGTCAAAATAAATAGAACAAGATTAAAAATATGTTTTGGGTGCAGAAACTATAAAAAGTGACCTTGCAGATCTGAAAAGGTACCAAATAAAGTTTCTAGAAATTAAAAATAGAACAATTGAAATTAAAATCTCAATGGTTGAGTTTAGCACCAGAGTAGATTCAGCTGAATTAACAAAATTAATGAAATAGAAGATTTATTCCAATTACTATATATCTAGCAACCAGAATGCAGCACAGAGAAAGATGCAAAGTCATGGAAAAAATGAAAGAGAAATTAAGAGAAGTGGAGGATAGAGTGAAGTGATCTAGCATCATCTAGAAGGAGAGGAGAAGGAGTATGTCAGAATCTACTAGCCACTCAAAAGTATCCAAACTCTCTATTTCCAGGACACTTAGACTGTATTTCTTAGCCTCACCTGCATTCCAATCAATGAACACAAAAATTATGTGTGCCTGTTCTAGATTGGTTCATAAAACACCTTTCATGTGTGTTCCTCCAGGTTCTTTTCTCCTTCTGGCTGACTTCGGCGGAGACGCCTTTGGAAAGACGTATGTTTAAGAAGCAGTGCTTCTGTCAGCTGGGTCCCTGAATGACCATGTAGAGGAGATTAACCCTGCCTAATTATGCATCTGCTCATGACTGTTAAGAAATAACAGAGATCTATTGTGTTGAGCCACTGCATGTTTGGGTCCATGTGTTACCACAGTGTAACTCACTGGACATGTACTAGAGGCAATACTTTAAAGACAATGGCAGATAATTTTCTAGAATGGATGAGAGATCCAATCTCCTATATAGGAATCCAAACAAATGAAAAGTAGGAAAAACAAGCAAATAAACATAATCCATATAAAGTACATTATAGAGAAACTGCAGAACACTACAGACAAGAAGATCTTAAAAGTAACTGGAAAAAATGCCAAGTTACCTTCAAAGAAATAATATTTCAACTGAGAATTGACTTCTCAACAATAACAATTAAGTCACAAGAAAGTAAATTGATATCTTGAAGATATATTCAGAGAGACAATATTATCTTACAGTTGCATGCTTTCAGAAATATCTTTCAAGAGTAAGTCCAATGTAAAAACATTTTTAGACAAACAAATACTAAGAATTTATCACCAAAGGAAGCTTACTAAGGAAATAATAACAGATACACTTCAAGTAGAGGGAAAGTGATCCCAGGTGTAAGATCTGAGGATGAATGATGAAAACAAAAATATAAGTGGATAAACTTAAGTATTGACTATAATGTATATACCTATATATATAAATCTATATATATCTATATAGATATAGTCATTTCATTGACTATGTGAAATGACAATTACAGTATCTTAAGTGGTTCAAAATAATAAAATGACAATACATTAAAACAACAGAATTAAGTCAAGAGCTGGAGGTTGGGATTGAAAGGTTGAGTCCCTTTTATTTGGGGGAAGGAAGTAAAGATATTGAATAAATTTAAACTTTGGTGATACAGGCCTCTTACAATTTCTAGAATCAAAATAGAGTATATTACTCTAAATTATGAAGGGAGATAAAGTAATGATAAAAAATTGTCAAATGATACAAAAGGCAGCAAGAAAGGAGAGGAAAAAAATTTTTTTTAATGTAGAATAATTAAATGGCCCATAATTAGATGTTTGAAAATACATTTAAGTATATTGGTAGCTACAATAAATGTAAATAAGCTAAGAGTTCCAGTTTTAAAAAAAGATTGTTAGCCCAGGTAAATATCCAAAATATAGGATATGCTGCTTACAAGAGACACAGAAAAACTATAAGGTCACAGAATAGCTGAAAATCATCAATTGGGAAAAGATATGTTAAGATGAATTCTAACTAAAAGATTATATATATTAATATGTAATAATAATAAAGTATATTATTTTACATATAATTAAAGATTATTATATACTGAAGAACAGAATTAAAAACAATACATTCTAGGTATAAAAAAATTATTGTATAATAATAAAAAGTTCAGTTAACCAGGAATGTACAACAATTCTATCCTTTTAACAACTAAAAACACAGCCTTAGAATATATAAAATGAAAACTAACAACATTCAGGAAGAAATTTAAAAATCCATCAACATAGTGGGAGATATTAACATACCTATTTCAAAAACTCATAGAGCAAGCCAAAAATAATCAGCTTAGAGACTGAAAATTTGAACAACATAATTGGCAGATTTATCAGTTGGGTTCATATAGAACAATGTGATCAACAAATGCAGAATAATTTTTTTTCAAGCACAAACCAAACATTTACTAAAATGGAACACATATAATGGGCCATAAAACTGATTAATAAAAGTTTAAAATATATAGTTCTGCTGACTACAGTGAAATTCTTAGAGATCAACAATAGAAAGCTGACTGGGGAAAAAAAATCATATATTTGGAAATTAAGAAGCACACTTTTCCACTAATTGTGGGTAAATAAATCACAATGGAAATTAGATTATATTAAATTTAACACAGAATTGCCAACATGCAACGATTTTTGACCTACAAAATTGGCAATTTTATTAAAATTAACCTGATATTTAGAAATGAACTATAGCCAAAATACTCCAGTATTAAAACGTGGGGATATAGCTAAAGCTGTACTATAAGAAAATGTATAGCCTTCCAAACATTTTTTAAAAGAAGGTCTGAAACTAAATATGTCAATTATTTAACTTGTGAAGATAAAACTCAAAGAAAACAAAAGGAAGAAAGTGATGACTGAAGACAAAAAAAAAAGGTGCTTTGAGGGAATTGAAAACAAACAAAAAAACCAGTTTGATTGAATGCAGCACAGGATGGGTGAGAGACTAGTCTGGAGAGTCACACGGGGACAAACCACAATGTGTATTTTTGCCATATTACATTAATTATGAATTACATAAGCTATATTACTTACTCGGTTTATCAAACTTCATTCTCCTAATGAAGGAAGGTCAACGCTGCCTGAACTCACAGTGGGTGTTACGCCATGCACAGCCATTTGAAGTCCGAATTTTCAAGATGTTCTGATGTGTGTGCTGTATTTGAATCTTGGATACATACATACATACATATAATAGATACCACACATCCACACACATCCATGCATACACACAAATATATTTACACACACATCCATCCATACATATATACATGAGTTTTTGAAATTAGCAAGAGGAGGTAGATGGAATGCAATTAATCAACATCTAGAACTCTCTTGTAGAAGCAGAAAAGTGTACAAATGGATTGTTTGCTTCTGATCTTTTGAATTTAGAAACAAATGGATTTATGAACTAACCTACTTTTAAGTAGACGATAGTGTCTCCACCGATCTTTAGCTGTAGTCCATAACCTGACTATGGAAAATAGTATCTTATAAGCCAAACACCAGCAGGACAGAACTTCTAGTTAATACCTATGAAGCATTTATCTTAAATTGATTGGTTCTTCTATCACATATTGCCAGTTTGGCTGGCCCTTTCTAAGCAAGAGAATCCTTTAAAAAGCTTGCTGTGATAATCCTTTTACAATACTCTGATGGACCATTTGTTAGAACTAATGTGTCCTAAACCACAATGGCCTCTGCCAAATAAGTTCACATGTGTGGGCTGCTTAGTAATTTCAGATTATTTTTATCACCATGGACTGTTGTGTATTGTTAATAATGTAACAACCAGTTTATTGTCCATTGTCAGAAGATCTGTTTGACCACCATTAACGTTTTCAGAAAAAAAAAATTCCCTTCCAGTGAATTTTCTTTATATGTTTTGCTATGATCCTTCAGGTCTTTCAGAACTGAAGCTCTGTAGAAAACACGAGAGTTACTCCCATATGCCAGTTGGCATGCTAGCTCGAGATGTAATTGAAGACACATTTCTCCATGGATTAAAGTGTTTTGTTTAGAAATACATTTCCTATTATACTTTTTTGCACATTTAATTTTTTTTTCAGAAATGGTTCCTTTCATGGTTTCCTTTTTTTAAAAAAAATATTTAATAGTGTGAGAAGAGGTTTGTTGTGGTTTGGGTGTGGCTAAACCAGTTGTGGCCCTTCAAATACTCATGCATTGGAATAATCACATCTTTTTTTATGGGAAACCATTCTGTTTTTCTCACAAAAACTCACGAGAGTTTGCCACTTCCGTTTTCCTTAAATCTGGGTCACACAGGACTATAATCTTAGGCTCTTGGGACCAAATGGCCATATATTGCTTAAGGGCCTTTTTCCATGAGTCCAGAGGTTTTGCGATAGGGTGCTACCATCTCTTCTCATCATCCTCTTCTGGGACAGCCCCTCACGTGTTGGAGAAAGGCAAGAACTGAATGTCACTTAGAGAAAAGAGGCAATCAGCCAAGTGGAGGTTTCCTTCATTGTTCAGCCCTATTCTGGTGAACAGGGCTTTGCGTTGCTGGTGGAAATTCAAGCGTGAAGCCAATTTTTATGCTCTAGATGACAAAAAAATGCAGCTAATTCCAAAGGGTTTCTCCTTCTTTCCCTGGCAGCTGGTGTGTTTACATAGTGGGGATAAAAGGCCTGACATCTGTGTTTACATTTCTACGTAGCAGGGTCCCCCAAACCCACAGTTAGGAATCATTTATATCCAAGCACCTCTGCCCCAGAATTACAACAGCAAAGTCTTTCAACTTCTCCTCGGCAAGGGCCTTTGATCTCCCTGTGCAAAATGCTCTCTGATGAGTTGTGATTGGAAGAGGAGGGCTGGGAAGGTTTTATTCTTTGACAGCTTCCTTCTCTCTTTCCACCCCCAACCATATAGGAACATGACCCAGGCCTTTAAGTACCCAAACCTCTTTCTATAAATTCCATTGAGTCATCAGAATAAAGTTAAAACAGACTGGTGCAACTAAAGCAGTGGGTTCTCAAAATAATTTGCATTTTTAATAAGCATTCCAGTTGACTCTGATTTCTGATTCCAGGTAGATTAGAATCACCTGGGTTGCTTATAAGATGTGAAAACTCCAGAA
The DNA here is from genome assembly GCF_028023285.1 of Balaenoptera ricei. Classification (NCBI taxonomy): domain Eukaryota; kingdom Metazoa; phylum Chordata; class Mammalia; order Artiodactyla; family Balaenopteridae; genus Balaenoptera; species Balaenoptera ricei. Next base: position 45,041,302 of record NC_082651.1, read on the forward strand.
CCCTATGGAATCCTACTGAATGTGCATTTCCAGGTGTGGGTCTAGAAATCTGTATTTTTCACATCTTGATATGAATCTTATGTATATCGTTGTTTATATACAATCATGTATATGTAAGATATATAATCTTATGTATATCAACCCTTAAACTAGTCAGACACTGGGAGGTGGGAGTTTTAATTTGAGGGTTAGGCTATACCGGTCTTTGTCCAAGACACCATCTCAACCTCTGACCCTTTCAATGAGACCAACTTGGCGGTGGTCTCCCCAAGGTGTAATCAGAATAAGTTGATGAAATGAAATCATCTTGTCTGAAAGTGTGAATGTCTTACTAAATTTTTTCTGGCTGCATTATTCTACTTTCTATTCATAAAATTTTGACTTGTAAATTGAGGCAAAGTAGTTTAGCAGGTTAAGAAATATTTATAGAACCAACTTTATAGAAATTTGATCTTAGACTTGATCTAAATTTTAATTGTTTGGTTTATGCTATACCTTATTATCTGAAATGACATTCTACTTTTTAAAAATTGATTTTTAAAAATTGAGGTAATTATAGATTCATATACATTTGTAAGACATAATACGGAGAGATCTTCTGTACCCTTTATCTAGTTTCTCCAATGGTAACATTTTGCAAAACTGTAGTACAGTATCGCAACCAGGATCTGACATTGATACAATCCACAGATCTTATTCAGATTTCGCCAGTTTTACTTGTACTCATTTGTGTGTGTGTGTTCGTGTGTGTGTGTGTTTAGTTCTATACAATTATATCACATGTGTAGGTTTGAGTATCTACCATCACAATCAAGATATTGAACAGTTCTATCACCACAAGAATTTTGGGGTTTCCCTTTTATAACTATACCCATCTCTCTCCTGCTCCCTCTCTGAACCCTTGATAACCATCGATCTGTTCTCTGTTTCTGGGTTTTTGTCGTTCCAAAAATGTCATATAAATGGAATCGTACAGTATGTAATATTTTGGGATTGCTATTGGGATTTTCACTCAGCATATTTCCCTGGAGATTCCCTGGAGTTGTTGCATATATCAGTAGTTCTTTAATTTCATTTGCTGAGTAGTGTTCCATGGTATGAATATACCACAGTTTGTTTAATCAGTCATTCATTGAAGGATACCTGGGTTGTTTCCAGTTTGGGGCTATTATAAGTAAAACTTCTATGTACAGGTTCTTGTATGAATACAGCCATACTGATATTTTATTACCCTTTTCAATTTTTATAATTTTTAGGCCAATCACAAACTATATCGTAACCATAAAATCTTTCTATACCTCACCAACCCGTCATTCCCTCTTCTCATTTCCCTTCCCCATAACATCTGGACAATTCTGCTGTGAGAAAGTTGTGAAAAGCTGATCACAAGAGCTAAAGGAGCTTTCCTGTTGGGTATAGTTGAAGAAGCTGCCTAGAGATCAGATGTCCAAGGGAAGGTCAAGGTCTTCACATACTGTAGCTCTGGGTCCATCTGTGGTCCACAGAGCCAAAGATCACTATAGCAGTGGGCATTAGAAAACAAGTTTTAATTATCACTACTACACCACCACAAAGACCCCTAAAAAATCACTTGAAAGGGAGACTCTGTATGGGGCTCATAGTCTCAAGATATATGTTATTAAAAGCAATATAGTTGTACTCACTGGGCAATAAGGCTTGGGAAAGCATGGGTCCTACATCTTCTGGTATTTTGGTGAAGACTGAATAGTGAATGTCAATGCCAGTCACACCTCAGATACTGGCTGTGCTAATTTGTGACCAGGTGTAGAAGACATATACCCACAACCAAGAGACGTTAATATCCATAGAATTTTGTTGACGGTTCTGTCCCTTACGCTTTTGTGTTTGTTTTATTTCCATTTTCAATTGTGAAGGAGAAGCATTTATTAACAAATGCCTAAAGAGCTCAGTTTGTGGTTTTACATGTCTGCAATCAGAAAATGTTCATCGCCTAAGGGTCTTCAGTATAAAGCAAAATTGTGTGTAATTCCTAAATAGTTATGGAATTTCAAGCCCAAGTTCACTTAGAGTATTAATGACTTTAATGAAGACAGACATCTAACTTAAAATCAACAAATCATTAGACTTCCAGTAAAAGTGTAAGCAATGTCTAATTAATATACTTGTTTATTATTTTCCTCAATAAAAACATTGGTCCTTAAGTCCAATGGTGCCTCAAAGATCAACTGACTAGTAAGGAAGGCAACCAGCCAATGACTTGAGGTCATTTAGCCAAAAGAGTACTTTCTACCTACTATCTTCCATCAGACTAATATCAATTATTATTGTCATTATTTTGGTATTACTATTATTTGATCTGGTTTTATCTGAATAAATTCAAACATTATGGGGTATAGACTTAGCCTGAAAGTACTATATAAAATAAAGTGCAAAGCAATGTGATATTAGAAATATAAGTTATATTTTCCATTGTTCTTGAAAAAACCTTTTTGGGTTCAAGTTGAACTCTTATAGGGGCCTTATTTTACACTAGCTCTAACCTATGGAGAAACAGGTGGCTGCTTTGTGATCACTGAGGACGGTCAGCCCTATAGCTCTGCTTCATAGATGAGGAGTTCATGTAAACTAGCCAAGATTTCATAGTTAGCAAATGGTTGAATAGAAATTAGAAGCTAGATTTCTGTGACTCCAAAATTCCCATTATGCATTCTTCATGCTGAAGAAAAAAATCAGGATACGTGAATCACTAGCCTTAGCCCTCTCCACCAGGCATATTCCATATTATGAGAGTAACTCCCTCCCCTGGGAAACAAGGAGTAAGTAAGCAAGCAAATTCCTTGAGGAACACAAAATATTTAATTGCTATTTGTCATTTCTCTTACTCAGGATAAGATTAATTAACTCTGATCTTTCCATTTGCATGGAACTAATGTGATGGCTTAATAACTGCTTCTTTAAAAAGAGACTCTTCTGAGAAGATATCATGTGAATTAATCTGAAATCTCTTCACTCTTCTACTGTCTGAACTTGTTTTAAACAAAAGAAGTCTGTGATTAAAACAAAAAAAAGCCAAACATTTCAAAACCGGTGGTGAAAACCCTTTTCATCATGCTCACAGATACCATCAGAGTCCAAGAAATACTGCAATGTATCAAGATGTATATTTTCGAGCTTGATGTAAATGACAGGGTCTCAAGCTGCTGTGTGACTCCAGGCCAAAACTAGGCAGTTCCCAAATTCTTCAAAGTTATACCCAGTAAGAAGCACTGCACATAGGCTGTTGATTTGTCAAAAACGTAATTTTCCATGACAAGCTCCATTGAGGAAGGAGGAAAGTCAATAGCCTGAAGTTCACATTACCTTGGACAGCGGCTAGAAGAGGGTAAAATAAAGGAAGAGACCATAAACTCTGATAAGCAGTGATTTACCAATTAGATGTGAGAAAAATAAAGAATCATTAAAATGACAAAATACCATGAGTCATTAAGGGTTGGCCTAATTAAATAATAGCCCAATGTAAACCAGAGATTTGTGCTCTACCAGCTGCAATGTGGGTTTATCAAAATAATGGAAATTGACACGCATTGTACACAGAGCCTCTCTTTAGCTGTCTCTTTTAACATTTATCTGGAGGTCACCTAGGGAAATATGCCTCCAACCTAAACTAGTCACTCTATTATTTCGGTTGTAACCCAGTTCCCAGTGGAGCGTTTATTGCCTTGTCCTGCCTGATGGACAGAATGATGATTTTTCTTGAGTCTTACAGTTTTTCTGCCTTTGCGTATTTTGCTTTACTCAGTCATGTTTCCCAACAGTGTTAACATCTGAATGTTTCTTTTGGCAAAGCATCCAGAGCAGCAGTGCTCCAAGTGTTGCCCTTCAGGGACTTTGGGAAGGGTGTGGATTGGGCGGGATCCCTGTACGTCACCACTGTTGCACACTATCAGCATATTATATCTGCCCAATGGACTTGTGGCCATGCAATCCTTGACCGTGTCAGTACATGATCTGAGCTAGAGAATGGCAACTCCAGGATGTAATATGATTTCCTCCAAAAATAGCCTCCGTGCTCCTCTTCCTCTGTTCTCCTAAGCTTCTGACTTCCCAAAGCCTAAGGATACATGAAGTTCCACACAACATGACCTCTATCAGTACAGCCTGAACATCCGCCATTGGAAGGTCCGGTTGTTTGTTCTATTGTTTACCCCCAATTTATTCTTCTTCTTATATGCTTTAAAATATTTATTTTCACATCAGTTTCACCCTTAGCAACTGGGCTAGCCCAGGCATCAGTGACTTTTCTGGTCCTTTCGGCTGTGTTGGCTGTTGTTCCATTCTCCTCACACCATCCAAGTGCCTAACAATCTGACTGTGTTTTCCTCAATATCGCAAATGTGAAGTTGTGGCCCCTTCCAGGATATAAATCACCCCCGTTGATGGCAACGCTTTTGAAACATTCTGCGGCCTCTAGTCGCTCTGATCAATTATCTGAAATAACGGATGTGGTCATGAACACCAAGCTCCTGTCTGACAAAATCATCCTACCCTTGAGTCTAGTACAGGTCATACCCTTCCCTCGGCTGTACCTTCAGTTCCTGGATGAGCATGAAGGACCAGAGGGTGTCACTTGACTGGTGTAATCTATTTCAAGAGCAGCAGAATTTGGTGCCTAGAAGCAAAAGCTCCCTAATAATACTACCATGGTGTTTCTTTATTCTCATTTTGTGATTTTGTGATTTTCTTGATGTTTCCTTCTCTCTTTGGTTATGCCCATGTGCATAAGTGGTTAGATTGTTTTAATCAATCACTAAAAACCATCTCAGTTGGATTGAGCCCTCACTCCTCTTAATCTCCAAGCTCCTTTTTTGGTCCTGAACTTTTCAAGATTTGTGTTGATTCTTTCCTTAGGAAAAAAAAAAAAATCTTATGAAATTTTGTAAAGAAAAAGTGATAAAATAGCAGGGTAATCTATCGAACATGTCTATTTATATGCCAGACATGGTGCTAAGCACTTAGTATACTGTGGTGAATAATACACAGTCCCTTCCCTCTTGGAGCTTGCAGTCTACTGGGTAAGACAGACAATGAGTAGATAAGCAAACAAATAAATATATAATTAAAAATTGATGAAAGTATGCAGGTGAAGCACATAAAATAGTGCCTGGAACACAGTTAATGTTGAACCAGTAAAAATAATTATTTCTGTTAATAATAATTATAGTATATCCTTATACAAAATATGACAATATTATTATATAATTATTATTATATAAGAGAGTGGGTATTCTGGTTATCTATTGCTGCATAACTAATCACCCCAAAATTTAGTGACTAAAAACTACCATTTATTTTGCTCATGAATCTGCAACTTGGGCAGAACTCAGTAGCATCAGTTGGGCATCTCAACTGGAAGTGGGAGGACCTTCTTTCAAGATGGCTCAGTCACATGGCTGCAATTAGCTCGGAGCTCAACCAAGGCTGTTGGCTGCAGGCCACATTTCTCTCCATCTGAGTCTTGTAATGGGGCTACTTGAGTTTCTTCACTGCTTGGAAGCTGAGTTCTAAGAGTAAGTCAAGTGAAAGAAAGTAGAAGCTGCCTTTCAAGCCCTGAACCTAGAAACCAGCAGCATCACTTCCACCATATTCTATTGGTCATAGTCGTGGAGCCTGCTCACTTTCAAGAAGAGAGGCCATAGATCCCTCTTTTTAATGAGAGGAGGGTCAAGAATTTGTCTAAAATTTGTCATTTTTTAAAAATTTTTTTACAAAATACCAACTGATTTGACTACAGCATGTTTACATTTTAAAAGCAATTTCTCTTCTCATTTTGGATCCTTGTGTAAGATGGGTCGAATAAATGAAGTTACCCTCACTCCACAGGCAATGGAGATAGTGGGATCTTGACTTGTTTAAGGTAACAGTCATACTCTAGCAAACCTGGGTAGGTTTGCTTCCTCACCGACCCCAGATACTTCCTACGACTTTGTCCAGTTTGTGATTGGACTTTGACCAATCATACATACTGGCCTGTGGCTCAAGAAGAATACAGTTTTGACGGTCAGACCAGTGCACCACTGGTACCCAAGTTTTATGATACCAAGTTGCGGAATGTCTCACCATGTCTCTGAGGCCTCATTATTGAGGTCATTGTTCAGTTTTGGTGTACCATCTGTTGTCCCGCTCTTCCTAAGTGATTTTCCTGGCTGGTTTCCCTTTTCACAGGGAATAGAAGGAGTTGTCAAAAGCCTAGTACATTCTTTTGTGAATTGTAAAGCCATCAGGACTTAATTAGGGAAAAATTCTTCAGCAACAATTGATTTGTTCAACCATCATTCAATTTGAAGTACTCTCTGCTTATTAAAAACTACTTGAAAGTTGTTGGATGCTCAGCTCTGGGTTTTTGAGTATGTCTCCATCTACTTTATATCCTGTCCTTAGCAAGTTTACCATAATTAGATTATAGTTTGAAAACTGCCTCTAGTTGGAATTTGTTAGAAACTTTCATTTAACACTGATTCTTCTTAGATGTCTGTAGATTCTGATAACTAAACTAAAAAATAGATTTGATTAAACCTGACAGCTTTGAGTTTTCATAAAGTGCTTTAAACCATTGCTCAGCATCTAAGTTTTTGGAAAATCTACTTCGTGTTTGTCTCTAACTCCTTTTCCCTGAATTTTTAGTCTCCTTTGTGTTTAGAGAAAAGTTGCAACCACATGTTTCTGATTCATTTATAACTAACATATAGAATTAGCTCATGAAGCCATTTTTTGGTAAAAACATGTACTTTACAGTTGTATGTAATCCATTTTAAGCCCTTTCTTTTCTTTAAATAAGAAAACAATTCTGCTACATTTTACCTGAAAATCAAAAATTGGGTTTTTTTCAAGATGCTGGAGACATTGACAGTACTTAAGCATTGCCCCAAACTCTCAGTCTCTCCATGTTTGCCTCAGTTTGGATAAGGATTTATGAAAATGTCTTTGGATCTTTGAGCCATCCTTGACCAGTGTGTAGTTGAAGTTTCCCCAGGACCCAAAGAACATCCATTTACCTAGTTATCTACTTAACGTGCTCTTTCCAATTTTTAGAAATTGGAAGAATAATAGTTTCACATGGAGAGATGAACATCTTTGTAAGCCCAACAAAGAAACAGTATGTGTGGATCAAATGCAGGTCAAAGTATAAAGGAAACGAGAAAATAGAAACCTTAAGAAACTAAACTACTGGAAGAGAGCCACTAGAGGAAATGGTGAGGGTGAGGTGAGGAATGGATATTGTAACAGTGGTTCTAAACCTGGCTAATAACCAGTTACCTGGATGAGCATCTGTTTCATAAGTACAGATCCCTGGGTCTCAGGATGGGTTGGTCTAGGCATCTGGGAGCTTTTTAAAAACTCCTTAAGTCATTCTGATGATAAGCTTAGTTATTGGAAATAATCTGCAAACTCTTCACACACATGTGCACACAGACACACACACAAATGCACAATTATCAAGAGGAAATTAAGATTCAATCTGGGCTACATCAATATATCTTCATCCCCTGAAATCTGACTCTGCCCTTCCTCAAACTTTGGGAATAAATCTCAGGTAAATCAGCAGCCTTACTTCTGCAGAATAGAGGGTACAGAGTGTTTCTTCTACCTGGTCTCAAATCAGAGCCTGGGTTGGGAGGACAAAACACTATAGATGGCTATTAAGATTGAGAATTGAAGAGAGGTGTTCACCTGGTATCCCTTTAATCTTTAACTTCTAGCTCACAACTTTACTATGTGCTTAATGACGAAAGTCCAGTGTCATCGCTGGGGCATTGACGGATGCTTAAATCCTTTAAACCAGGATTATATTATATACATTTTACTGCCTTGTGGAATCTTGTCAATGCCCTCAATGGAATTTCTCAGTTGCCCAAATGGAGTTGAATAAACAGGTTGGTGATTGCTCCAAGTACAGTGAGTGATTAGAGCCCCGAGACACCACATTGCCAGTCCAGTCAGGAAGTGCTTTCCCAACATCTGCCTTGAGGAACACCCAGTACCAGGATTGACTGTTTCAAGATAATGTTTGGGAATTGGTCCAACTTGGTTTCAGCAATTAAATGCACCAATTAAAATCTCTTCTTATGATTTTATTAGACTAGCATTTTCAACAGCCATTAATGAGCCAAGTACTCTGCAAGTTTATAAATAAAAGGATCCAGGCTATCATTATGTATAAATCCTCCCCAAGTCACCTGCTCTCATCAGAAGGCATGATCCAAAAAAAGAAATGACAATGTTTTGGAAAATGTTGACATTTGTAAATAAAATCTGGCAGCAAATTTCTTGGCAAAATGAATACTCAAGTCAACATGCCTCAATTTATTGCTACATGAATCAGAAATTAATTCTTCCTCAATCATTCTTATACTTCTGAACTGTGACATGGTTAACAGAGTCTGAACACTCCACAGGTACCTAGACTCAATACAATAAGCTAAAATGAATATAAATGGTTGAAGAAGGAAGTAAATTAGTTTTCTTGAAATTTTCTGGAGAATTGAGTTTACAGTGACTAGAATGTATGAGGCTGCCAAAGGGATGGCAGTTAGGGGATGGGCAAAGTGGAATTATTATGACTTTCATGTCCATAAAGGTTTTTGTGTTCCCTGGGTGATAACAAACACCAAACACTGAAAGTATATATTGGCAAGGAGACATTGTTGCTGGAAATGTTTTGCATCAGCTTCTTTCATTACTTTTTCCATCTCCAAGGAGCAATGCATGCTCTAAATCTCCTTCTGGAGTCCTTTTCAGCCCATCCCTGCCCTTGTCATCTAACCTTCCAACCAAATATCAGAGAGGTATGAAAACATACAAGAGTCTTGCTGAGGAAAATATATTTGCTGTTAATGTTGCTTGGCAAAACACCTTGATGGGGTATTTTGTTTCTGAAAAGTTAAGCCCCAAGTCAGGATCTAGAGGGAGGGAAGCAAAATAAGGGGGACACTGAACTGCTCTTACATAAAAAGATGTGATTAGAGAATTGGAATTCAGACAAAGCAGAATATCAGAGTAGGAGGGAATTAAGAGACAACAAAGCCCCTGAATCTTCTCTACTCCTGTCTCAGTTGCCATCCACCTCATAGGTCTGCTAAGATCATGGCTTAACTGGTCTTGCTGTCCCCCGCCTTGCTCTGCTACAGTCCATTCTCCACAAAAGCCATTGAGATGAACTTTTAAAAATGTAAATTAGAAGATGGAGGAGTCAGTTTCCTACCATCATTCCCCAAAGAACATTGATTTTTTTGACAGCCACCTACAGAGGAGGCCAGTAGTTCAGTAGAGAAGGTCCAGCACACTGTTAGAGCAAAAGATTCAAGAATAGATGCATTGAGGAGGGTAAGAAAAATGGTTTCACTTTATCCATGCCACCCCTTCCCCAAAGCACCACAGCTCAGTGCCAAGAGAGACACTTTCAGCCTGTGATTTCTCCCACAGGGGAAAGTGTGGACATGGTGAATGAATGCCCAGCTTCCCTATGACACAGGATGCTATCCAAGAGGCCAAGAGCTATGCTGATGTGATCAGCACAGCTGAGGGTTTGGGAGAGGCTGGGAGTGCAGCAACCAGGACTTGTAACTCATCAAAGGGTCACAGATCTTACTATACTGCTTTGTTGATGTAGTGAGGAAGTTGCCCACAAGCTGCTTGGGGCTTATCACCTGCAGACCACCCCCAGGTGCTCACAGGCCCTCCCAATGCTCTCGTACTGCACTCAGGAGGCTCTCAGTACCAGTCTGGCTTTGCAGGATTGAAAGAAGGCATACAGTCTTAAGAATTTTCCCTCAAGAGGGAACAAGAAGTATGCAAACTACATGAAAAAAAAAAAACCAAACACAAACAAACCAAAACAGCAACAACAAGAAAACCACTACAGGCCAATATCCCTGATGAACATAGATGCAAAAATTCTCAACAAAATTGAACTCAACAGCACATTAAAAGGATCATATACCATGATCAAGTGGGATTTATCCCTAGGAGGGAAAAATGGTTCAACATATACAAATCAATAAATGTAATAAAAGAATAAAGGATAAAAATCATATGGTCATCTCAACAGATGCAGAAAAAGCATTTGATAGATACAGTAGCATTCCACAATGAAAGCTCTCAACAATTTAGGTATAAAAGAAATATATCTCAACATAATAAGGGTTATATATGACAAGCCCACTACTAGCATCACACTCAAAGGTGAAAAACTGAAAGATTTCCTCTAAGCTCAGGAATGAGACCCACTCAGATCAGGAGAGTAGCCCACTCTAGCCACTTTTATTCAACATGGTACTGGAAATTCCAGCCAGAGCAATTGGTTAAAGAAAAGAAATAAAAGGCATTCAAATTGGAAAGAAAGAAGTAAAATTGTTCTGTTTTGCAGATAACATGATCTTATAGATAGAAAACCTAAAGTCTCCACCAAAAAACTGTTAGAACTAATAAGTGAATTCAGTAAAGTTGCAGGATACAAAATCAACATGCAGAAATCAGTGGCATTTCTATACAAAAACAATGAACTATCCCCAAAAGGAATTAAGAAAACAATCCTTTTTACAATAGCATCAGAAAGAACAACTTACTTAGGAGTAAATTTAATCAGGGAGGTAAAGATCTGTACGCTGACAACTATAAAATATCGATGAAATAAATAGAAGAAATCACAAATAAATGGAAAGATATTTCATGTTTATGGATCAGAAGAATTAATATTGCTAAGATGTCCATACTACCCAAAACAATCTACAGATTCAATGCAATTCTTATTACAATATCAATGGCATTTACCATAAAATAGAAAAAATAATCCTGAAATTCATATGGAACTACAGATAACCCTGAATAGTTAAAGCCATCTTGAGCAAGAAGAACAGAGCTGAAGGAGTCACACTTCCTGATTTCAAATTATATTACAAAGTTGTGGTAATCAAAAGAGTATGGTACTGGCATAAAAACAGACATACAAACCAATGGCATGTAAGAAAGCATCCAGAAATAAATGTGTGCATATATGGGCAACTAGTCTTCAACAAAGGCACTAGAAATACACAATGGGGAAATGATAGACTCTTTACTAAATGGCATTGGGAAACTGGGTATCCACATGAGAAAAAATGAAATTGAGCTCTTACACCATAGACAAAAATCAACTCAAATTGGATTAAAGACTTAAACATAAGATCTGAAAGCATAAAACTCCTACAAGAAAACATAAATTAAAAGCTCCTTACCATTAGTCTTGGCAACGATTTTTTCATTTGACACCAACAGCACAGTCAACAAAAGCAAAAACAAAGAAGTGAGACTACATCAAACCAAAAAGTACCTGCACAGCAAAGGAAACAATCAACAAAATGAAAAAGCAACCTACAAAATGGGAGAAAATATTTGCAAACCATATATCTGATAAGGGGTTAATATGTATCAAAATGTATAAGGAACTTATATAACTCAATAGCAAAAACAACAAATAACTCAATTTTAAAAGTGAGCAAAGGGCTTGAATAGACATTTTTCAAAGACAGACAAATGACCAATAGATATATGAAAAGGTGCTCAACATCACTAATCATCAGGAAAATGCAAATCAAAGCCATAATGAGATATTACCTCACACTTGTTAGGTTGACTGTTACCAAAAAGTCAAAAGATAATAAGGGTTGGCTAGGATGTGGAGAAAAGGGAAACTTTATACACTGTTGTTGGGATTGTAAACTGGTACAGCCATTATGGAAAATAGTATGGAGTTTCCTAAAAAAATGAAAATAAAAATAGAACTACCATTGATCCAGCAATCCCACTTCTGGGTATGTATCCAAAGGAAATAGAATCAGTAGCTCAAGGAGATATCTGCACTCCCCTGTTTATTGCAGCATTACTGACAGAGGCCAAGATATGGAAATAATCAAAGTATTCACCTAAGGATGAATAGATAAAGAAAATGTGGTATAGGTACACAACAAAATACTATACAGCCTTACAAAAGAAGGAAATCCTGCTGTCTGCAGCAACATGGAGGGAGCTTGAGGACACTATGTTAAGTGAAATAAGTCAGACATAAAGGCAAATACTGCATAATCTCACTTATATGTGGAATCTAAAAAAGTTGAATTCAGGGTAACAGACAGTAGAATGATGCTTACGAAGGGCCAGGGGGTGGGAGACATGGGGAGATACTGGTCAAAGTACAGAGACTTTCACGTATAAGGTGAATAAATTCTGAAGACCTAATATACATGATGACTATAGTTAATAAAATGTACTGCATACTTGAAATTTGATAAGAGAGTAGAACTCAAGTGTTCTTACCACACACACACACAAATGGTAACTGTGTGTTAATTGGCTGATTGTGATAATCACTTCACAATGTATATGTATACCAAAACATCATGTACATCTTAAATGTATACAATTTTTATTTGTCAGTCACACCTCAGTAAAGTTGGGGAAAAAATGTAGATCAGATCATGATGACTTCCTATCCCTTTTAGAATAAAACCCAAACTCTCTGCTTTGTGTCAAAAAGATCTTGTGTGCCTGGCTCACGGTTGCCCCTTTGACCTCTTCTCTTTCACCCCATAACTCCCGTCCTCGGATCTACCCACACTGGACTGCTTGTCATTTCTCCAACGTGCCAAACTCCTTACCATCTCAGGGTTTTACATTTTGTGCCCCCTTTGCCTGGTACGCTCTTTACCCAGACTCTGGCATAGCCGGTTCCCAAACATGGCTCAGACCTTAGCTTACACGTCACCTTTGCAAAGAAAATTTCTTTGACCTTCCTCTTTAAAACACTTGTCCCTTAACCCCGTACTTCATATTCTTTACCCCACCGCATTTTTCTTCATAGCACTTTTCATAACCTTCCATTTTTATTTCTTTATTTCTTTATTTCTTGCAGTCTGTCTCTCTGTGGTTGGCAGCCTCTAAAATGGCTAGTGATCTCTGTCTTCTGCTACTTGTTTGTGCGCATGTGCAAATTTCCACCAGCTTGAGTGTCAGTGGGACCTAGTAACTCCTTTCTAATGAATAGAATCAGCAAAAGTAATGCAAGTACCTTACGAAAAGTACTGCGATGTCCGTCTTGCCGCCTCTTGCCCTCTCTCTCTCTCTCTCTGGGAGTCGTTGCTCTGCAGGCAGCAAACCGGCATGTTGTGAGTAGCCTATGGAGAGACCCACGTGGCAAGGAACTGATGTCTCTGGCCAGCGGTCAGCAAGGGCCTGAGGCCTTGTAAATAGCCATGCGAGTGAACTGGAAATGGATCCTCTCCCAGCTGGGCCTGAGGTGACAGCAGCCCAGCTGACACTCTGTAGCCTCATGACCCTGAGTCAGAGGCCCCCAACTAACCTTATGATGTAATAAATACGTGTTGTTTGAAGTGGCTCAGCTTTGGGGTAATTTGTGAAACAGCAATGAATAATTAACATCTCCAGTGGAATGTAAGCTCCACGTGGGAAGAGACTTCCTGTTTGGCATTTTCTCCCAAGTAGGTAGCATAAAGCCCGGGGGTCAGAGCCTGGCGTTCGTTGCGTCCAATGACGCAACGAACATTGACTTTAAATGACTAATGAATAGTGGGGTGGGGTGGTGGAGGCTGAGTTTCTCAAAATATGTGGGATGGAAGCCTGAGCCAATGCTGATGTTTAAACTGAGGCTGTTCTTAGAGTCAAAGGTGACTCCGGAAGTCTCAGGAGTACTCAAGTAACAGACATTCTGGAAATACCGGGGTCTTAGTACTAATCTCTTGACCATGATTACTGAGGCTTGTCTATGTGGTTTAGCAAACCCTCACTGAGTGCCTGGGCGACCTCGAGCTGAGGGCGGGGAAAACGTTCCACGGTTGCTCTGTGCCTTTGCAAGACTGACTCAGACCTCTTCTCTTTTCCTCATCTGTGAAGACCTCACAGGCTCTTGGTCATACGTAGAATGAACTACAAAATGGGCTATGGTTTTTTCAATAAATGGTGGTCTCCTTCCCCTCAGGGAGCTTATTACATGAGGAGATAAGATTCATACATAAAAAAGATAACCAACATGGGGTGGAATGTTTGCACTGTTATGTTAAGTACCAGATATTTCTGAGGCAGGAATTATAATGGAATAATTAATTATTCTCTGGTTCTTCTCCTGTCATGTGGGGTGTTGGGTGCACATTTGTCACTTGGGAATAGCACCAGAAAACTCTATAATTTTTCCTTATGAGAACTAGAAAGAAAAAAAATGCTGAAAATGGTAAAGTAGAACCAGCTTTGCTGGTGAGGACCTGGAAAAATGTAGTAGGAAAAACATGACAAGAGTGTGACAGACTTACTCCTACTATTGATTAATCATAGTGCTAATTCCATTTGATTTGAGGAAAATGCATTGTTTTTAAAGACGAATATCCGCTTCCAGGAAAGATAGAGCAGGATTTCTCAATCTATACCTCCACAGGAAAAATCACATGGAAAATAATGATTTCCGTCTAATGGCATACTCTAAATTATATCAATAAGTCCTTGAGATTCTATGGAAAACTAATAACGATGATCATAATCATAAGTTATTTTTCTTTTGCTGTGTGCTGACTAATATTCCGATTGTGAGCGGCTCTTTTGGAAGGCAAGGGGAAAGAATGGATGTGAAATTATGTCAGAAATTTCCAGCTTTCTGAAAGAAATTTTACTTTTAAAGGAAAATAACAGCATAGTAGGAACCACGTTAGAATGAGCACATTCAATACTATGGAGAAAAAGTGACCATGGCTGTCTACACATATAGGCCGGTCATTCAAACTGGTTCAAAAGTCCCATTTTCCATCAGTGGTCTGTGTGTGTCCACATGGTGAGAAATGGCCCAAGCAGGGCTTCTGAGGTGTTGTCGCCACCAGTGAGTGCCAAACGGAATGTGGTGAAAGTTCTGATTTGGACCTTTCAGACCAGAGGTGCTTGCCAAAATGGATGGGTCCTTTTGGTCACCTCTTGTAAGTACAGCCACAGGTATTCTGTTGAAACCTGTGGGTGAGAAAGACATAAACAGGTGCTATAAATTTGTCAGACCAGGAAGCCACAGGCCATTGAGTAAATGGTAAAGCCAATGGTCCAAGAGAACAAAGGAGGTTCTTTTCATCAGAATGATCAGCTCGTTCCACAAATATTTATGGAGCACCTTCTCTCAGCCAGACCTAATAGAAACCGACAAGGTCTCTTATTTAAAGAGTGCTTGAAGTGAGGGAGCAAAACCCCAAATCACCTGGGACAGTGTGGCCCTAGCTGTGCACTGCAGCTTGATGGAGAGGAAGAGCCAGTGTCCTGGAGACAGGCTGGGCAACCTGAATGGCATCTGTTCTGCCCACAGACTCCTGGGGGTGCCACTCTTACGGGGGTGAGTCTTCTGCCTTGGTTTGTTCAGGCCAAGACCTTTCACATTTTGGAGGCAACGCAGCTTTCGCTGTAGCATTTCACAAATAAGTCAGTGATCTCAGTGGAATTGAAATAGCACCATTTCTAAACTGAAATCCGAATTTCATCTCCCTGAGTTGATATCTGTGGGTAGAAACTGTTGAGTTATAAAGCTTAAAAGGATGTTGAAAGTTAATTTACTCACCACATTCCTGGCTCCCACGATTCTAAAACAGATGAAAATATCTCCTCTTAAAGCAGGCCTTCTGAAAAGGAGAGGCCATTGCTTCTTGTAGTATGGATTGTGATGTTTTGTTGCCTTCATAGTTAATTATTTTTATCATAGTTAACCTAAATCAATTCAGCAGCAGTTTATATTTATGTTAAAATATTTTGCTCCTGGATAGCTGAATAGTAGTTGGTAGTTGATCACAAGCCTCATATAATAACAATTATTTAATTGCCTTCTCAGTGTTTATCAGATCCAATTCCTCTTAATTCTTTCTCAGGAACACTGATGTTGTAAATGAGCATGCTGGATGGGTTGCCAGGAATAAGGATGATACTGAGATGTTACCATGAACTGTTTTATCCAGATCATCTCAGTCATTCCTTACGGCAAGCCTTTTGGGGTAGTTCCAATCATTTCTTCCATTTTATAAGTGGTGAAAACTGAGGCTTTCAGAGAAATTCATTCTTTGCATGAGACCACAGCTAGGAAGTGATGGAGCTAGGACGTGCATACATAACAGTGCCCAAGTTTTCCAATTAATTACAGAGATGAGTTTGCCTACATTTTATGCTAATAGATCCAAGTATTAAATTGAGTGTTAACTAATCGACACACCACAGAATAAACTTGTTCATGTTCTAATGCCCATTTGTCACTCAAGTGTTTACAAAATCAGGGGATAATTTTTCCAAACTCTTACACGTTTTCCAGTTATAGGCTCTTTTTTAAACCTTTGTTTAATCTTCAGCTTGAAATCCACAAAAGTAATGGCTGGGGATACGTCTAATACTTTTGCCATTTTCTTTGGACATACAAGTCTTTAGAATTATCTGGTTAAGCCAGAAGTTTCAGTCTTGGCTGAGCATTAGAATCACTTAGAGACGCTTTTAAAGATCCTGATGCCACGGCCACACCCAAGACCAACTAAATTAAAATCGCTGTGGGTGATATCCAAGTGATTACAATAAGCATCCAAGGTTGAAACCACTAATTGAAAGAATTCTTCCCTGGACTTTCCCTATGTATTTATTTTGCCTGTGGCCTGCTTGGGCTTTTACTCATATAGCTAGAACTATGAGTTGGCCAATTCAACAACCATTCTCAAATGTCATCTCATTACCTGACTCTAATATAGAGGCTGAAGAAGCTAAATAATCTCTTTCCCAGACCTCCTTGAAGATGGAGGAGCTATAGGATGCAGTTCTGGCTAATGACAAGAAAGTGACGGCCTGCTGAGGGCTTCTGGGAAGCCCATGCATCTAGGTGTTTTTGATAATGACTTAGTCAATTCAGGTGGTTGGATTTTTCACTTTTCATCTGAATGCGTATATTTATCTGAATATTTCCTTAGACATACATTGAGCACATGACTTGAATCAAAGGTACTTTGAATGGGAAATCAAGGGAGAATTCTATCTCTTCTTATTGATGCCTTAGTCTCTCTATTTCCTCATAGAGACCTTGGAATCCATGACAAAATTGTCTTACAGAGAAGGCAAAGGCTAAGGAATTTGAGAACCCTAAAATTTTCTTTGAAATTCTGGGGCAGAGGTGGCAAAATAATCACCTCCAAAATGTTTGTCAGACATTTCCATGTTAGACATACAATATTTACAGGGAGAAACAGAAGGGATTATAGGTAATAGAGTTTCAAGGTGGCAAACACTGAATCTGAGCCTGTATATTCATAATATATATGTGTGTGTGATGTCTGCTAATTTTTTGTGTAACTTTTTATTGAAGTACAACGTACATACCAAAAAGTACACATATGGTAAAGAAGAGCTCAGAGAATTTTCACAGACAAACACATCCTTATACCTAACATTTGGGTCAAGAAACAGAACATGGGACTTTCCTGGTGGTCCAGTGGTTAAGACTCCGTGCTTCCACTGCAGGGGGCACAGGTTTGATTCCTGGTGGGAGAACTAAGATTCCGAATGCCACGTGGCCAAAAACAAACAAACACACACAAACAAAAAAAGAAACAGAACACTACCAGGACCCTAAAAACCCTCTTGTTCTCCCTTCTAATGACTCCCCTGTCAGCCAAGGGTAACCACAAGGCTACCATTTCTTTCTTTAAAAAAAAAAAAAATGTGTAGAAGTACAAGGTCACCTCTTTTCCTGTTTTCACGTGCTCTCTATTGAGATGGGAAAGTCAGACCTATCCCAGGGCACATTTAATTATGGGAAAATGAAAAGAAAGAAATAAAAGCCAGACCAACAAAGCAAAGATTTAGGTTGGCATCGCTCTCCATATGATTTTGATACTGGCAGACACTCAATAAACATATCAGCATTGTTAAAATGATTTATCAGCCAAATAGTTGAATGTAAAATATTATCAATACAGGTGTCATCATTGATCTTTCTTGGGTCTCACCGCTGAAGAATGAGGCCACTAAGATGATTTCAACAAACAATCCTTGACAGGAAACCAAAGGCAACAAGGCACAGGGACAGACAGCTGACAAATGCAGTACGGGGCCATTAAAGCATGTGATGAATTTGCCAGGAAAGTATATATTTGTGCAAGAGGTGAGCTCATATCTCCCATAAATTTGTCAGCCATGACACAGTGTTCTCCGGCTTGGCATGAGTAATGCCTTGCTATTTGCTGCCTTTGTCTGGCTAAAGCTCTATCAGTCACTCCAGGGTTATTTACAAAGAAATGTGTCTATCAGTTACAAGGACATGACTTTGCCACTAAAAGATAACAAAAGAGGAAATCAGGCAGTGGCCTCTCCGCAAAGGATGCATCTTTTCCAGACAAGCTCTGGACTGGAATGAATCAGATGGACGGCAATTGGCCGGGCTGGCCCTGTGCCTGGCATGACCAGCCTTAGTACATTTATCCACACTGATTAGATTAGAAATTATTAATAGGGGGCTACGGAGTAGAGCAAAAGGTCATTTAGAGTTTAATTCTGTTCTCAGATAACTTCATTTCGGCTGATGGGATTGTTATTGTAGGAGTTTTATATGTTTATAGGAAACAATATACTCAATAATGAAGTCTTGCCTCCTTCTGCAAGGTCAGGAAAGCTATTGTGTAGCTAGATTGAAGTCTTCACAATTGTGTTAATTAAGTAACAGTGATTGGGCTTGGTCTCCTCTTGAAATGCATTTAAGGCCCTAAAAGCTGCTGAGAATGTATTCTTTCAATATAAATATATAGGAAAGCAAGTGTGACCAGAAAGCAGCCTGCGATTGAGTAAACAGAAGAGCTGACATGAAGCTTTTACTTAAGGCAGCCAGGAGCCTGGTTGGCAGATGTAACTTCTTGCCGCATAAATACAAATATCTTGTCAGTTTAGGATTAAACCTAACAGGTCCCTATTTCTTTACTCAATTCCTGACAAACCTGAAAGATGAAGTTATAGAATTTGATGTTGATGGTACATTATGTCTCATCAGTTATGTTACTCCCTCCCAGGCCTGGCTGTTTGGGGTAGATGATCAGTGTGCAGTAATAGCCATGCCCTTCTTGGATAAAGAGCCATTTCCTTGGTCTTGTCTGATAGACAAGGGCCATTAATGACAGGGAGCTCAGATCTGTCCTCCACTCTGAGCTCCCTTTGGGGGGTTTATAACCCGAACATTGAAATTTGCTGAAGGTGAGTGCAATTTTGTTTGTTTTAAGAGAAAAGATCCCTTCTAAACCGATAAAAAAGATTTTAAATGACTGTAAATGAAGAGTGGGTTTGTTACTGAATGTAAGTTCGTGTGCCCAATGCACACTGAGGGCAAACAAACCAAAATGTTGGACTTTGGAACAGAGAAAAGTTTATTGTTGCAGGGCCATGCAAGGAGACAGGTGGCTCATGGCCCCCAAAACCCGAACTCCCTGAAGGGTTTTAGCAAAGCATTTTTAAAGGCAAGGAGAGGAAGGGGCATGGTTGGTTACTGCACACTTCTTGGTGTTGGAATCCTATGTTCTTGCAGGTGTCCACGTAGGTCAGGTCACGATGTTCCTGTAAGCCTCCAACAAGACAAATTCTACAACTATTTATCTCTATGTGAATGGAAAAGTGTTATACCCTTAAAGGTCAGAGCCTTGAGAATGGGCTATCTTGTATATATCAGGCTATAGTCAACATTCTTAACTGGAAGAAAATGCAGTAGAATACCAAGGTTAAAGTAAAAGAAACAGATCTAATATGGAGTCAGATTTGTTCTTCCCTATTACGGGTTTATAGAAAACAGTTCTTTGTCCTGTTTCTTAAAGACCACAGAATACTTTTGGGTTCTATTTGGAAGCAAATAACTGTTTGACTCCAGATATACTGATATCCCACGAAGGGGAATTTGAAGTAAAACTTGGTGACTGATGATTGAGTCTTGTCTTTCCAACTCCGCCCCAAACTCCCCCATCCATACCCAAGAAAACCACTATCTCAAGACAGAACTTGGTTTTCCCATTAGGCAGACTGCTG
Organism: Balaenoptera ricei; assembly: GCF_028023285.1. NCBI lineage: Eukaryota > Metazoa > Chordata > Mammalia > Artiodactyla > Balaenopteridae > Balaenoptera > Balaenoptera ricei. The sequence goes on from NC_082651.1 coordinate 45,061,378, forward strand.
AATAGAAATATTTTCATTAATGTACATTTTTTCAAATACCCCTAAGGCAGTGGTTCTTGACTAGAAGTGATTGTGTCCCCCCAGGGGACATATGGCAATGTCTGGAGACATTCTTGATTGTAACAGCTGGAGTGGGAGGTGCTAATGTCAACTAGCGTGCAGATGTCAGGGATGCAGCTAAACTTCCTGCAATGCAGAAGAAAGCAACAACTGTGAGGAATTACCTGGCCCCAAATGTCAAGGGCCAGGATTGAGGAACTCTGCTCAAAAGAACCTTTAAAATCAATGAAGAATGAGGACTTGGGAGAGATTACTCTGTCTAGGGAATGAGGTACCATGAGGTATCAATGAGGTACCAATGAGGTACAGAGCTTCTGTTAGAAAAAATCTATAAATGACATTATAAAGAGATAATATATTAGGATTTGAAATATAAAGTATTTCTTTTAAAGCCACTCACTTCAATTAAAACTTGGGAGGTAGAAAAGATACTATTCTTTTTTGTTGTTGTCATTCTAAGATGGGCCACATGGTTTTAGAGTTACTGTGATGTGGAGTAATGTAAAGACTCAAAACCTTTGAAGGAAACATTCAAAAGCAGCTGATTTACTGGACAAAAGGCTGAGCTGAGATCCCAAACATCTAAAGCTACACTGCCATTGGCTAAACCTGAGCCCGGGCAAGTGATTTAACCCATCTGGGCCTCAGTTGCTATTTCTAGCCAGACACTGAGACTGAACAGCTTGACATCATTCCTTGACTATTCCTTCTCCTCCAGACAGTCAGAGCCAACACAGATACTTCTCCTTAGTTTCCTGGCTCACAGTCACGCATCCCTTCCTACACTCCCACTGGCCTGACTTGAGGTTGGGTCCTTGTTATTTCACCTCGGGGCTGTTGCAGTAGTTTCCTAGGTGATGTTCTCCCCTCAAACGTGTCCCATAAAATGCTGTCATCTTGTCTGTTTAAACCATTACTTTGTGTACATCACTCCTCTCAAAGGCCTGTACTGTGAAGTCACCCTTGGTGTGACAACGAGTTTGTCTCCGATCTGCTGGTTTTCTGCACTAGACTTAGGCACTTTCCCTCCTTGGATCTTTGCCGTCCCTATCACATGACTGTACTTAACGCCTTCTTCATGATGGCATGTACTAGATCAAGTCTTCCTGCTGAGCCTTGTTCAGAAATACCCTGTGTTCTCTCCCTATTGTTATCTCTCAAGCTTCCTTCAAATCTAAAGTCCCATGGTCTCTCAGAACATTTGCTAAGATTTCCATGATACCTCCGTCCTCTAAGCTTACAGGGACCTATTGTTTGCACAATGTATGTGATACTTAACCATATTTGACTATCTAGCTATCAGGCTAAATAATTTTCTTCTCCCTTCATTGATATCTTTCACCCCCTCTCAATGATCCAAGGGAAAAGAGACACAAACTACCACAGTGAAGTGGGCTGTACGTGGGATTCCATGGGAAAGGATGTTTTGCACCATCCTCTGGATTCAGTACATATTCATGATTGAATAAAACTAAGACACTCTGGGAGATAAAGACATATTCACACATATAAAAAAAATATAAAGTCTTTCCAGTTAAGCTGTAACCGCATCATGACAATCACAATGCACAAACCCTTTGTGTCCTCTGAGCTTTGTCATAGAAAGTGTCTAAAGAATGATTATATGGCCAATTTTATTTTGTACATGCTTTTCTATGTCAAAACTATCAGTATGGTGAAATAAAAGTAGTATCCAGGCTTGGGGGGCTTTTTGGTTACTACAGGAAAATCTTTGCTTTAAAAATATTTATATATTTTTTAATTTTTAAAAAATTTTTATTTATTTATTTTTTGCATCAACAGTAGTTATTGCTTTCCTGATTTTCCTTTCATTTTCACTTACTTCTAATAAATATGACATTATTATACAGAGGCTGTGACCCTCCATTCTAACAGCAATTTGTGCTTGAAAAGAGCTGTTATGCTGTATTTGTCTGTACTGTCTGGTTTTTATATATATGTATATACACACATATATGTATTTTTTTTAAGACAAACATCTCTGTTTAAATATATGCCTCTTGTGGTCCAAAAATAAAAGTTTTCTTGAGAGTCTCAGTTAACTCTTGTTGTATGTTCCAAAGATAATGGATTCCACTGGATTCCTAAACTTAAATAAATTCTTAGATTTTGACATGGAGTTGGAGAAGATTACCCACATTGCTTTTTTAGCAGGCTGGCTGGAATATAGATATAGCATGTGGTTGTATGGCCACACATGCATCAAAGTATTCTTTTTGTCTTTTTTCCTTTCAACTTAAGCATAATTGGGGTAAGTGCATGACAATAGCTTTTACTGGTGCAGCTGTCTGCCTTACTTCACCTGTAAAAGTTTGTTTGCTCTTACCTAATCTGTAGGTCCCCCTCGTTTTATCCTTTATGTATAAAAAGGTTAATGTCTTTGTCTGTATACTGCAATATTCACTCTAGGGTTTTCAAGTCTCAGCTGTGACATTCTTTTGAAAAAGAGGTTTACTACAGTGAGGTGTGTTTCTTCACTGTTACCTAATTTGATCTCTTTTTAATCTATGAGTTTGATAATGTTATTCCCCTCAAACTAGACCTCTCACCCATTAAAAGAACAGTGCAGGTTAAGGCAGTGGTCCTCAAAGTGTGGTCCCCAGACCAGCAACATCAGTATCATCTGAGAACTTGTTATAAACGCAGATTCCCAGGTCTTACTTATTGAATCAAGAGCTCTGGGGCTGGGACCAGCAATCTGGGTTTTAACAACCCTCCGGGGAATTCTGCTTCAAGAATAAGTTTGAAAACTATTGGCTTAGTCGTTAACAGTATGAGCTCTGGGGCAGACTGCCTGAATTCAAATATTTAACTTTCAAGTCACATACCCTTCCTGTGCCTCAGTTTTCTCATCAGTGAATGGGGTAATCATGGTATCATCCATCATCCATATATTGTTGGTGACATTAAATTGAGAAAATACATGGGCAAAGTTTAGCAAGGCCTGGCACCAGGTGTGTACTTCATATGTTTTTGCTATTATTGTTCACATTTTGCCCATCCTCTGGTCTTAGAGTACCTCTTGGTCATCTTTCCAGCGTGACTGAGCCGGCCCGTTCCTCTCTCTTGAATGTCCCTGCCACCTCTCTTTACCTCTTCATATTTGCCACATTAGGGGTGAGAGAAGCATCTAATTTTCTGTAGTCAAATGTTGAGTTTCTCTTCACAAACTAATTTTTTTCCCTGTAAAAATAAGAGTCATGATGAGCACACGTAGAGACAGGGTACAACACATTTAATTTTTCCTTAGATCTGGTTTCTATTTTAACTCTAATGTAATTCCCTTATGGCCCACCTGCCTTTTTTTCAGGCCTTGGGAATGTGAACTGGTACTTATTTTCATCGTTGGTATAATTGATATGTGGATGGATGGGAGTGTGTTTTCGCTCTGTCTTCAGTGAAGAATCATTCTTGTTTGTTCTAGAGGCTTCTGGACTTGTTGTCCTGTGTCATTTCTAACTGGTGCCACATTTTGACAAATGATAGCAGCAAGGGGTGGTGTGCTACCTCAGTTTCTTATTTTCCTTGAGTGTTTGGATGTAATAATTTTAGAGATGGCCACATGGCTAATGAGTCTTGCCCTCAGGAGCTCAGCACAGAGGCAGCCCTCACTAGCCTATCAGAGCCTTCTATGAAAGTGTTGGAAGGTGTGAGAGAGCAAGACAAATGGACATTTGTGTATCATATTCTTTGAGAACTGAATAGAGGATTTATGGTGTTCCCTGACTTGACACACTTCACACTTGTCATGTTGGCACATTGCATTATAGTCTGCTGCCCATGGGGCTTTTGATGATGTTTCGGAAACAGGTAATAGATGACTCTGTGCTGTATCCATACATTTGCAGAGAAAGATCCAATATGAAAAACAAAGATACAGTAGGAACCATTCCTATCAACCGAACACAAAAGCCTACCTCTGCTCTCCGTTGTCTTGTTAGTCCTAATTCTCTACCTAGATGTGTATACCATTCTCCAACTAGAGGTGGTCCATCTAAAGTAACAAGGTAACCCACAATCTGCAGTATTTCGATATGCATATTTTAATCTCTACTTGGGGTATAAAAATTGGTGACAACTATTTTGGCAGCCACAGTGCAATATAAAGAATCCAGCGCACTAAACGATTATATATAGAATGGATAAACAACATTCTATAGATAAGATCCTATTGTATAGTGCAGGGAACTATATTTAATATCCTGTGGTAAGCCGTAATGGAAAAGAATATGAAAAAGAATGTATTGTAAATATACATATAACTGAATCACTTTGCTGTACAGTAGAAATTAACACAACATTGTAAATCAAATATACTTCAATAAAATAAATTTAAAAAAAAAGAATCCAGTGTCCTCATGAACTCTTCATTCTAACTCTGACTTGGCTGTGGGCCTGCTCTGTGTGAGTTTGGATGAACCTCATATGGCAATGTCCCGATTGCTTCATCAGTCACATGGGCACAAGAATTCCTGACTAGCCTACCTTCCAGAAGGAATACATGAGAACTCATTTTGAAAAGTGTAGAAGTGAGAGAAAACCTCCTCTGTGCCTCTGGATGAGGCAGTTGGAATACAAATGTGTTTGCCCTCAGTTTTACAGAAAGCAAAACAAACCCTTTAAACGGGCGAGTGAGTTTTTTCCAAGGAACACTGTAAGTGATGGACAGAGAAGGTCTGGATTTCTGTCTTCTGCTCCTTAGTTGAGTTGCCCTGAGACTACTACGCACCCTCCATGTTCAAAGGGCCACTGTGGGCCTGGGCAGTGAGGAACCAGCAACAGCTACACTGTATTTGAAGTTAAAGGCCTTTTGTCCATCTTTCAGGTGGAATTCTGTAGCAATCCTTGAAAGAGAAGGGCCCCAAATAATGGCTGTTATCAAATTTCCCACTAGCCAGTTGAGAGAGAGGCCACAGATGGATTCATTTTTATTAAGAAAACAGTCTTAATTGGTTATTTCTTAGACAACTAAGTTAGTGAACTGAGATTCTTACTGGATTCACATAGGTAAGGTGCACTATATATTTACTACCTTTTGTGAAATCAGGACTCCCTGTTTGGTATTTGTAGCTCTTTATCTTATGTGTCCTATTTTCACCATTAGAATGTCATTAAGAGCAGAGACTTTGATTTTTACTTCTTTGTCATATTCTCAAATCCCCTAGGTCAATGCTCATTAAATATAGGCTTATCAACTTCACGTGAAGACAGGTTGAAAATATCTGGAATGAAAGGAAGAGAAAACTCTCTTAGTCCATGGAATTTTGTCTCATCTCACCTCCCAAATAAATTAGGATAATTAGACATTATCTGTTAGAAATGACTGCATATATTCCCCAACTCCAATTTTCTTGTTTCCATTTAGGGCTTTTGTAGGGCTGCCTAAGTGTCTTGAGAGCTCTCCTGTTGAACCTAGTGATGCTGGAGTTGCTGACAGCTTTGCCTTTGTGTGACATGCCTGTAAGCATGCAGTCTAGCCTCTTTTCTTTCCTATGTCACAGAGGTAACACCAGCTTCCTCAGTGTCCTCCTCAAAGGATCTTGAATCAATGGGAAAGTACTGAAAAACATCTTAAGGGAACATCCCAGGAAGCAGTTGTCCTGAAGACAGGATTGTGAATTTCTAGACCCACCCATATCTAAGTCTCAGTCAAGTAAGCTCTCTGGTTAACATTTGGGTCACTAAGTTGTACTGTTGAGTTCATGAGAAGGGTACACATTATGTTTAACAGCTTAACATTGGTCTATGTAAATAAAGTGATTTAATTTTTGTATATGCTGGCAATGCTTTTGCATTACTTACCTATAACTGTGTAACAAATTATGCCAAAATTTAGCAGCTTAAAACAACACGCATTTATTATTTCAGTTTCTATGGTTCAAGAATCCAGACACAACTTAGCTGGATCTTCTACTCCAATGTCTCGTACAAGGTGACAATCAGGATGTTAGCTCAGGGACTGCATTCTCATCTGAAGGCTGGACTGGCGAAGGACCTGCTTCCAAGCTCATTCACATAGTTGGTTGTAGGATTCAGTTACTCTCAGGGTATTGGACTGAAGGCTTCAATTCCTTACTGGTATTGGCTGGAGGCCAAACTCAGTTTCTTGCTGTTGGGCCTCTGCAACATGGCAGTTTGCTTTATCAAAACATGGAAATGTAGTAGGCAATAAAGAGAATCTGCCAGCAAGATGGAAGTCAAAATCACAGATGGGACACCCTGTTTCTTTGGCCTTGTCTATTATTAGAAAGCAAGTCACTAGATCCAGTCTAACTTAATGGGAGGGAATTCCACAGGACAAGAGTCCCATGAGATGGAGATTATTGGAGGCCATCTTGGAAGTCTGACTACAAAAGCCTTCCATGTCCGCCTCTGTAAAAGAGAATCCATCATGGTTTTTGAGTGTGTCTTGAGCACTGGTTTTGGATGACATGAGCAAAATCAATTAATTGTCCAAAAACCCTTAATGGGAGAGTCTGCCTTGTGTCTAAAAGCTTTTTTTTTTTTTTTTTTTTTTGCATCTAAAAACAATTATTTGAAATTTTGGTAACTTAGTAATATTCTGTGTTACTCCAGAGTCTTTAAAGGATTTGTAATCATCAGGACAAAAAAATCCTCCTCCATTTTCTAGGAGCTTTTAGATCATTACTTTACTTTGCTGGTGCAGTAACTGATTCATGGTTCTTGGTGAAGGTTGCCCATTTATTGCACTGGTGGTTTGGGACCACTAAGACACTAGAGTTAGGATTTTCAAGGGAGAGATTATTTGACCCAGAATTGGGTCTAAACTCACCTTTGTATGTACCTTGTCTCTTCCATCAGCAAATTGTAAGCTTGAAAACCTTTCCTCAGTTGGCCATCATGATATAATTTGGGGATGGAATGAAGATGTTCTGAGCTCTTCACAAGAGAGGCATTAAATAAACACTGGAGATTATTATTTGATGAGAAAAGCTAGTTTTAAAGTCTTCTTTTTCTCTCCATTATATTCCTACTATCTTATGTCAGAAACTGTTTATTTCCTGCACTGTTCCCCTCCCAATCTATTCTGTACACTCCAGTTATGATAATATTTATAAGATGCTAATCTGATCATATCATTCCTCTACTTAAAACTCTGCAGTGATATGCAAGGATCATCACTGACAAAGCAGGGTTATATGTACATATTGCTTATATAGACAAAGCATATTTCCTGAAGGATACTCAGGGAACTTGTATCAGTGGTTTCCATGGCGAGGGGAGGAAGGGGGAGAGAGACTCTCTTTTTAATTGTAAACTATTTGTACTTTTAAATTTTGCACCATGCAACTATATGACCTAATAACAAAACTCTTCCATGACCCTGAATGCCTTTAGGAAAAGTTCACATTCTTAACCTGGAAGATTTTCATGATTGGTCCCTTTGCCCATTTGGCATCATCTTTGGCTGCTCCCTCTGCCATCATCCTTCCCCCATATACCCACTGGTCCAGGCATGCTTCTCTGTGGCCATATGCCACAACTCTCTGTTGCAGACCTACTGAGCCAGGTACAGGCCCCCACGCATTGTGACTCCTGCACCTTTGTCCTTCATATCCCTTCGTTTTAGCATAACTTTCACCACTCTTCACCCAGCTAATTTCTTCTCATCCTCCAGGAAGCTCTTTCTGTGATTCCTCCACACCGGACCATGTGCCACTTCTTTGTCCAAATTTTGATTGTAGCACTTGCAGCAGGTACCAGGCTCAAGCTATAAACTCAGGATGCAAGAAGTAAAAATTGTTTTCCTATAACTAAGCTTAATTTCCAGCACAATGCCTATCTTAGATCAGGTTCCTCAGAAGCAGACCTTGAGAGGCAGATTTATGTGCATGGAAGTGATAAGGAAGTGCTCCTAGAAGAAACCAAGAAGGGGGGTGGGGAGCAGGAGGGGTAAGGAGAAGACATCAAGGAGGGGTACAATTTCAGGCAAGGTCCCAGAGAGGGTGATTTCAGCCTGATCTTTCAGGGAAAAATATCTACAGTAAACTCATAATTCTCGTCCAGTGTTTATTGTCTGTGTCTCTTCACAAAATATAAGATGCAAGAGGGTGGGAATCTTTTTTTTTTTTTCTTGTTCATGGATATATTCCAAGCAATTAGAACAGTGCCTGCAAACAGTAGTCATTTGTTGAATGAATTAATAAACCGCAAACCTCTCCTTGTTGTTTGAACAAATATGGCGAAGCACGTTCGTTTATTCATTACACAAATTATAGGCACTTACTATATTCCAGGCACTATTTTAGGTCCTGGGAGTATAATGGTGAAGAAAACAGTTAATATCCCTGCCCTCATGGAGCTTCTAGTGGGAAATTTGGGAATTGCATCACACTGGGTGCAGAGAAAATCTGCAAGGACATCCCAGCCCCATCTGCATGGATACCTCGAAAGATCCATCCTAATCTGGGATCAAAGGGTTACATAAGACCTGCCACCTCCCATGGCTTTCCCTTGGTGACTTCATTGAGCCTCATGCTATAAATACCAGCTACGTGCTGATGACACCAAATTCATTTCTCCCACTCAGACCTTTCTCCCAAATGCCAGACTCAGATAACCAGTTGCCCAAGGAGTGAGGTGCAGTCTTCTCTACCCTTGGATCTTTCCAAAGTATCTGTCAAGGGACTCATACCAGCCTCCAACTTTTTTGCTTTTCCTTTTCTTCTCCTACTCTTCTCCCAGACTAGGGAAACTTCTTCTCATTGAGAGGGTGGTGGTTGGGTGGGCAGAAGGAAGAGAACTACGCGGGACCTTGCATCATGCTGAATTCTTCCAAATGTATCATTTATGGCATGCCCTTTATGCTCTGGGTACTTGAGACCCTGGGTTTTGCTCTTCAAAAAGCCTCTCTTCTGCTTTTCTGATTTAACAATCCTGATATATGGTTTAGATAGGAGAAAGAGCCACTGAGTAAAAAAGAATTACAGGGAATGAAAAGAAAATCAGCTAAGATATCTAAACATTACTCCACATTATATTGTAATTACCTGTTTAAGGGTCTTTTTCCCTGTTATATTTTAAGTACCTTGGGGGTAAGAAATGAGTCTTATTCATCTTTGTAACATCAGCACTTGTTACAACATCTGATCCACAAGTTTATCAACTGTTTGAACTAATCCAAGGGCACTTCAACACTTCATTTCTTTATTCCTTTTTTTCCCCTAGCAAGAAAAGGCAGTCTGTATATGATAGTAGTTAAGAGCATGGACTTCAAACACAGACAACCTGGGTTAAAATTTTGGTTCTGTCCATTATTAGTTGTTTGATTTTACTCAAGTTACTTACTCTCTTCCAGCCCCACTTTCCTTATCTGTAAAACGGGAATGTGCATGATGATTTGGCTTCTCTGATATGGTTGTAGTAGTACAGTTAAATGATATGTAAAGGGTTAGGCTAGTTCTTGGTACAGACAGTATATGTGTTAGCTATGGTTATTTACTCTTCTTAAAACTCCCCTGTCTTTGTCCACTTGATTAAATTCTGCTTCCCTGTCATCTTCAAGTGTCCCTTGGAAACTCTCTTTCCTCCGGAAAGTATCCCTTTCCTCTAGGTTAAGTGAGTACTGCTATTCTTCAGGCTTTTATAAGACACATCCAATTGTATTATAAAGGGGATAGTTCTACATCTCCTTTGGATTGGCCTAGACTTTGTTATTCAACTTCATATGCCCAACATTTATCACAGTGCCTGGCACATAACAGTTACCAAACAAATGTCATTCAGAGAAGTACGTAAAGATTCATCTGCTTTCATGATGACCTGACAGCTAGCTAGAAGGCGCAGCTGCAAGTCTGCCCAATGCCTCCATTTTCTATACCTGGGATCAGTCTTGCCCACAATAAATGGGATTCTTGGTTCTTTCAATAAGCTCAGAGAATGTGGTTCACCGGGGGCAGAATGCCTTTGAAGGAGATACGTGTGCTGGTCCCCTCTTTGAACTATACGATTCATCTTCCACGAGCCACATAACCTCAGATCAGGGCTCTCATCCACCCTCATCTTTCATTTCTTCTTCAGTTGCCCATTTTTCCTCCCCTCTTCCTCTTTCATCCATGTCACCTCCTGCCAGGCCTGTGCAGACACACAGACATGGGCACACACACATTTGATCCTGCTGACATCAATGGCACTAAGGAAAGAAGTTCAATATGTCCACTGGCGTCAAAATAGAGTAGTAACAATTCTTCAAAATGACAATCACAGACAGCCTAGGGGCATTCGGAGGCTATTCTGCTTTGTGCTTTCTGTAGTCTTTAGTGTTTTTCTTTGGTGTTTAAAAGCAGAGGTAACTGTAGTTTGCTCTACCTGAGAGGTACTGGTGAGCTGGCACTCAACAAACAGATAGTTATGGCACTCCTGTGGTGAGGAACAGGCAGAGCAGGGGAGCGTTTTGTGCCCCATATCACAGACGCCAGCAGAGCACGATCTCCCATTTGCGACCAGCTACTCAGCTGCGTTTCATGTTTGTGATTGTGTTGACAAGGAAAAAGTTGCCATTTCTGGCAGCATCTCTTAGCTTCCCGAGGTAGAGAATGCGGGAGGCACATACTGTCTTGGTTGTCTCCTGACACCTCCTCTGCTTATCGAGACCCAGAGTGCCCATTGGGAATGCACAAGTGGCATCCTACAGTATCCTAACCAGTCAGCTGTTCCTGGATTGCCATTCATTTTCCTGTGGCTCCCACTCCTCCCCTCCTGCCAAATATAATCCAACATCCACGGGCAGAAAAAACAGACTGTCTGCCCTGCTGACTCCCAGGACAAGCCAAGTCCAACTCCTCTAATAGAGAACCAAGACAGACACCATTGCTGTTGTTTTATTTTTATTTATTTATTTACTTTCTGATTTTTGATTCCTCTTCTCTGTCATCAGGAGCAAGAAAAACCTGGAACATCAAAATCAAATGCCACCCTGAGTTGCACTGAGCTGGCCCTTTCTAAGTCAGATTCAAAATTTTACGTTCTGTTTTGTTTATGGCAGGCAAAATATAGTTTTCTGTTTTGGGGGTTGGTGGCTGGTTAAAGGAATCATAAAACGACTTAGATGTTTCTTGGTGATACACCAGCTATGTTAAATCAATATTTGATGATTTATAAATAAATGAGGCACATACAGTTAGATTTTCTTCTGAATATACACTGGCATAGACCACACTGGCAAAGATAGTCTTGATTTACTGTTGTCTAGGGCACCTGAAACCCAGACTGCCAATCTGAAGATGGGGTATTTCTAGATGGTCTGACATATAGCCTCATATAATTGTGTTGAATGACACTTTTTTCTTGTTCTTTTGATCGGACGTGGGAGTCATGCTAGTTTCTCTGTGTTTCCATCACATTTTCAAAGATGAGCATTTAGCCAGCTTCTCTTACAGTAACCATACAAAGAGAAAAAAATCAAAAGCATGAATCTTGAGATTATAAAACTCAGCTTCTATATAATTAAAAAAATTTTTTTAATATTTTTTATGAAAACGTATATTGTAGGCTTGGGGGAGAAACATGTTAAAGTTGGTAGAAATTTTCGGCAAAGTACTGTTAAAAATACTAGGCATTTCTTTAACTTTCAAAACTGCCTTGCCAATGATTTAAGTGAGATAAAACTAGCAATACATTTAGAGCTTAAAATTGTCCAAAATAGTTGGGGAAAAACCTATCAAAGTATGATATGTATTTGCCATTTTTTGACAATTATTTTTAATACAGGATTTTTGGCTATGGATGTTTTCCTTATATTATACTGTCCTATAGGTTATTTGGAAAGCTAACCACAAGCTAAGAATAATGATCTATGTTTGTCATTCAAAAATCAATTGGCTAAGCTATTGCTTTTAAACAACCAGTTAGCTGAACTTTCGCTGGCCATCCACTTCAATTGTAGAAGGGCTCAAGTGTTTTGGCTCCATACGTATGTAGACTATAGTAATAGCCAACACATACTGAACGCTTGTCATAGACTAGGCATTCTCCTAAACCTTTCAAATTATTCTCCCAGTTAATCGTCATAAGAACCCTATGAATTAAGTTACAATTGTTATCGTCAGTTTACATGCAGATAAGGAAACTAAGACACAGTACAGTTAAATAACTTTCCCCAATGATAGACTGGAGATCTGAACTCACCACCATGCTAAAGAAAATATCAGAGTTGAATGGTTTATTGGAAATACGTGTCCCAAAGATGAGAAAATAAAGGTCCAAAATGAAAGTATCTTGCTTAGGTTTATTTAACTCACAAGAAGGACACGGAATGTGGTGAGAAAAGCACCCAACACAGATTCCAGGCAAGAGTGGGGTTTTATTTCATGTGGCCTTATTTCTTGTTGTATGACCTGAGAAACTTACTTTTCCCTGTCAATATTCAGTGTCTGTACATGCAAATATGAGATCATTCAATATTCAACAAATATGTATCGAATATAATGTACTATGAATGGGAGTAAAATACAGCCCCTGCTAGAGGCACTCACAGTCTAGTGGGGAAGCCGACGGTAACATGGAATTGTGCAAGGGCTATGTTGTATCAGAGAAGTATGTACAAGGTAGAGGCCTTCCTAAAGCCATAGATTAGGTTTTGGGGCTGAACTTGGAAATGTAAATAATTGAGTATGTTGAAGGGTAGGGCACTTGCATGTGGGTAAGTGGTAAGAGATGATTCCGGAGAGCTAAGTGGAGCAGGTCCTACATGCCATTCTAAGTAGTTTAAACTTGGACATGCAAGTCATGGGAAGTTATTCAAGAATTTTAAACATGGGATGATCTATTCGGTTTTATATTTAAGAACGTTCACACTGCTGACAACATAAAGGATGCCTTAAAGGTGGTACCACTAGAGATAAAAGATTATGAGTCCAAATGAGGGACAGTAGACTGAACTAAGCAGAGTTGAAACCAGGGAATGATTGGAAGTGTTCGAGAGATATTTAGGAGGGAGAGTCAAAAGATCCTGTCTATTAGATATAATAAGAATCAAGATCTTCTAAGCTAGGAGATAGGTGAGCATGTTTCTAACCTCCAGAGAAGAAGCCAGCAGAAAAGGATGGTTGATACCGTAAAAAAGTGTAATGAATGAAATGAGGAGGTAGAACTGGGTGCACTCCAGAGCACAGGTGCCAGAATCTGCCTTAGCCCAAGGAAGGGTATTTTATTTGCCGTCTTAAAAACATTATTTCTTTATACATTTATCAAAGTTATAGAAATACACATGGTATCAAATCTAATGGTACAGAAGAGGGTGATATAAAACAATAATCCTTTCCACCGCTCCTTTACTCCCAGTTCCACTAGAAAGAAGAGATTTTTTTCACACTAAAAATTGGTTTATTGTTTTATTCTGATTATGTAAATAACATATATTCACTATAAATAATTTTAATATAACATATAAATTTCTAAATTTATTTATAAATAAATAGTACATACAAATACAAATATAAAGAAAGTAAAGGTTGCTTAAAATCGCAACCTCCTAAAATAATCACATTAAGGGGTCCATCCTTTTATATGTATACATTTTTCCTACTTCTCTTCTCTGCCCCATGTTAGCTTTATACTACTTCCCTAACCATAACTTTAGCCTTGTTAATAGCCTAGTGAGTGGTCTTCTATACAGTCTCTCTCTCTCTCTCTCTCTCTCTCTCTCTCTCTATATATATATATATATATGTATACACACACATACAACATTTTGTTGGCCATTGTTTTACAAAAAAAATGAGATTATGTAACATGCACATTTTTGTGTCTTTCTTCTCTCATTCTATGATGCATTGGAAAATCACTCCAAGTCATCTGGTATTACTCTAATTCATTTTTTTGGCTGTATAATATTCCAATATGTGGGTATATTTCAATATATTCAGCCATTTCTTTATTAAAGAACATTCACTTTCAGTTCATTACAAACAGTTCTGCAATAAATGCCATTGTACATCTATTCCTTTATATTAGTACTTTTATTCCTATGGAATAGATTATGAGACTGAAATCATGTGATCTAAGGGTGTGTATATTTTACATTTTCATAGCTGTTGCCTGGTTGCTTAGTGTATTGGGTATGGTGCTCCTTCTAGTGTGCCTTCCTGTACTGCAGAGGCCAGAGGCTAAAATCTCCATTTCCCAGAATCCACTGCAGCCAGATGTGTCTTAGGTTGGCCAATCAAATTCATGCAAGATTCGAAATGCAAATGCAGTGAGGTGAAGACCTCATTTCTGCTGATTATGAAAATTGTATACGGAATATAAAGACATGGAAATGTTTGGGTGTTTTCATTCCTGAAGTAACATTAACAAAAGCCTCCATGTGGAGAAATAAACCAAATGCCAACAATAGAATGGAAATTAACTTGTGGAATAGTCAGAGAATAAACTACTTTGCAGCAGTGGAATTAGCTGAAACTACTCCTATCAACCCCAGATATCTCAATAACATCCTCTGGGGGGAAAGAAGAAAGTTAGAAAAGAATACATACATTGTAGCTGACACCTGTGGTGCCCCTCACCCCATCCCTTTAGCTCACCTGACTTCAGGCAGCTGTGGTGGACACTAGCCATGCCTAGTACACCTCAAGTTCAAAGGGGGGACCTCTGCTTTTCTGCCTCAGGCCTTTCTCAGAACCATGGGAAGCCATTCAGTCTGAATGGACAAGAGAGTTAACCCCCCAAGAGCAAATTTTAGCAAATGGAGATTAAGTTGGTAAATGATACCCAGTCTCTTTTCCTTTGGTCTGGTGGGCCAGTTCTGCGATGTCTATTACACATTATCTCAGACAGTGCACAGAACGACTATGTCTCAGCTTCCCAGAGCAACACCCAGCTCAGCTAATGTACTTTTATTTGCTTTCTCCCTTCTCTAATCTCTACCCCTGTCCCCACATTTCTGCTTCCTGGGATCACCTCCAAAATATACTATCTGCACCCAAGTCCTTTTCTCAGGTCCTGCTTTGAGGGAAACCCAAACTATGACATATAGTATAGTTCCATTTGTATGCAGTTCAAAAACAGCAAGATGAAATACCATGTAGGGAGATATGCATGTGAGATAAGCTATGAAGAAAACAAGAGAATGGTTAATAAAAGGAGTTATGTTCTCGGCGAGACACATAGTAACTTCAAAGGCACTAGTCATGTTTTATTTTTTAAACTTTGTTTTAGGTACATGGCATTTGTTTCATTATCTCTTTAAATTATTGGTTCTCTACTTGTTGGTCTCAGGACCCCTTTACACTCTTAAAAATCATTGCAAACTCCAAGGAACTTCTGTTTTGGTGAGTTTTGTCTAAATGACATTTACTGTATTCAAAATGAAAACTGAGCAATTAAAAATATTTCTGCTTACTTATTTGAAAATAACAGTAATAAGCTCATTACTTGATAACATAAATCACTTGTGAACATGAGTATTTTCAAAACAAAAACGAAACAGAGCAAAACAAAAATGAATGAGAAGAGTGGCATTGTTTTTTATTTTTTCCAAATTTCTTTGGAGAATTTGGGACTATATTAATAGATTTCCTTTTTTCATCTAACTCTGGATGTTCTTTGATACTACATCCAAACTTGACAGGTGGTAGTTTCTTAAAGGTTAGTTGCAGCGGGGTATCTAGAAATATATCAATGAATTTTTAATACTCTTACAGTAAAATCTATTGATCTTCTTGCATTTTGCATGGGTCTTTTATCCAAGCATAATTTTATGACACCGTGCATTGGTCATTTGGAAAATCATGGTTCACTGAGTTATGTGGATCTTTTAAATGTTGACACATTTCATACTACATCTGAAAAATCATATTCATCAGTACCACCACTGATCTCATCTGAAAAGTCTTTAAATACTGGGAACTTCCAAGCTTATAGTGTTGAATACAAGTTTTCTAAAATTATAATTATTTGCTTCAAACTCAAATTTTACAATTGGCAACAAATACTGTGAGTTGTTTTCCTTGAAGTGACAGGCTCAATCCATTCATCCTTGAGAAAATGTCTGCCAGATGCCCAAGCCTGAATAATCAGAGACAAACTATGATTAGAAAAAACCATGTCTAGGGAATAGACTGGTGGTTGCCAAGGCGAAGGGGGTTGGGGGAGGGATGGAGTGGAAGGCTGGGGTTAGCAGATGGAAGCTTTTATATATAGAATAGATAAGCAACAATGTCCTACTGTATAGCACGGAGAACTATATTCAATATCCTATGATAAACCATAATGGAAAAGCATTAAAAAAGAATGTATATATATGTACAACTGAATCACTTTGCTGTACAGTAGAAATTAACACATTGTAAATCAACTATACTTCAATAAAAAAAATTAAGAAAAAAAAAGAAAGAACCATGTCATTCTGTCAAGTACAAATTTGCTCTTTGAATGAAGCAGCTAGTCTAGCTCACAACACAGTCACATTACTTCACCTCAAGACGACAGTCATACTTCTGTGGGCAGCAGAAATGCTTTGTGTATACACTCCATTTTGTTACATGTACTTGAGTCAAGATTTAATCAAGTCAATCATTTTTACAGCGTCACCAAAGACATTCTTGAGTGAACCTGGCATTCTTTCATCTGCAAGTGCATACTGGTGAAGAATACAGTGACTACTGGTCCAGTACGGTGCCATTGCCTTCGTTCAGGCTCCAGC
Source organism: Balaenoptera ricei (assembly GCF_028023285.1). Classification (NCBI taxonomy): domain Eukaryota; kingdom Metazoa; phylum Chordata; class Mammalia; order Artiodactyla; family Balaenopteridae; genus Balaenoptera; species Balaenoptera ricei. The sequence goes on from NC_082651.1 coordinate 45,078,122, forward strand.
ATTTTTACCCGCCATCGTTTTGGGATTGTGGGTGCAAATATCAGCACAGTGAAAAAAGCAAATAATGTCTCATTCTTGTTATGCAAATAGTTTTGGCCCCTTGAAAGTTCTCAGGGAACTCTAGACCCACCTTGAAGAACTTTAAGTTGTTTTTACATTATATACACCTTTTTAACATATATTTCCCAATAATCAAAAAAAAAACAAGTCAAATTCCTATGCTTCTAATAGACACTTTTAAAGTCATTTCATCCCTTTTGTTAATTGTATCATAAGCAGATTTCTTGTTGAATGGCCTTCCCTCTTCTCTTCTTTTGGATACACTCCCAAACACTACCACTCTGCACCTTCTCCCCACAAGTCATACAAGCACTTGGCTTTTTTTTTTATTATTAATAAACTTATATTTTTAGAGTAGTTTTAAGCTCACAGCAAAATTGAGTGGAAAGTACAGAGAGTTTCCATATACTCCCTGTCCCCTGACACAAACAACTTCCCCACTACTGACATTCTGTACCACGGTGGTACATATGTTGCAATCGATGAACCTGCACTGACACATTAGTATCACCTAAAGTCCATAGTTTACATTAGCATTCATTCTTGACATTGTACATTCTGTGGGTTTTGAAAAAAGCATAATGACATGTATCCACTATGATAGTATCATACAGAATAATTTTATTGCTCCCCAAATCCTCTGTGTTCCACCTATTCATCCCTCCTTCCCCACAACCCTTGGCAATCACTGAATTTTTTACTGTCTCTATAATTTTGCCTTTTCCAGAATGTCATAAAGTTGGAAACATATAGTAGGCAGCCTTTTCAGATTGGCTTCTTTCACTTAGTAATATGTACTTTTCCATGTCTTTTAATGGCTTGTCTTTTAATGGCTCGATAGCTCATTTCTTTTTAGCCTTGAATTCCATTTTCTGGATGTATCACATTTTATCAATCCATTTATGTACTGAAGGACATCTTGATTGCTTTCAAGTCTTGGCAATCATGTATAAACTGCTATAAACATCCTTGTGCAGGTGGGCATACATTTTCAATTCACTTGGGTAAATATCAAAGAGTATGATTGCTGAATCATAAGATAAGGGTATATTTGGCTTTGTAAAAAAACTCCAAACTATATTCCAAAGTAGCTGTACCATTTTGCATTCCCACCAGCAATGAGCGGGAGTTCCTGTTGCTCCATATCCTCACCAGCACTTGGTGTTGTCAGCATTTTAGACTGTGGTTATTATAATAGGTGTTCAGTGGTGTCTCATTGTTTTAATGTGCAATTCCCTTATGATATGTGACGTTAAATATATTTACATATGCTTGTTTGCCATCTGTGTATCCTCTTTGGTAAGGTATCTGTCCAGGTCTTCTGCCCCTTTTAAAAATCAGCTGTTTAGTATCAGGAATATAGCCAATATTTTATAATAACTGTAAATGAAGTATAATCTATAAAAATATTGAATCACCATGTTATACACCTGAAACTAATATAATATTGTAAATCTACTATACTTCAATAGAAAATAAAATAAATTAAAATCAGGGCTTCCCTGGTTGTGCAGTGGTTGAGAGTCTGCCTGCCAGTGCAGGGGACGCGGGTTCGAGCCCTGGTCTGGGAAGATCCCACACGCCGCGGAGCAACTGGGCCCGTGAGCCACAACTACTGAGCCTGCGCGTCTGGAGCCTGTGCTCCGCAACAAGAGAGGCCGCGATGGTGAGAGGCCCATGCACCGCAATGAAGAGTGGCCCCCGCTTGCCGCAACTAGAGAAAGCCCTCGCACAGAAACGAAGACCCAACACAGCCATAAATTAAAAAAAAAAAAAAAAAAAAAAAATCAAACTTTGTTTTCTTGTTGAATTTTAAGAGTTCTTTATATATTTTGTATAACAGCTCTTTATCACATGTGTCTTTTGCAAATATTTTCTCCCAGTCTATGGCTTGTCTTCTCATTCTCTTGGGATTGTCTTTCACAGAGCAGGTTTTAATGAAGTCCAGCTTATCAATTATTTCTTTTGCAGATTGTGCCTTTGATGTGGTACTAAAATATCATCACCATACCCAAGGCCAATTATGTGTTCTTCTATGTTATTTTCTAGGAGTTTTATAGGTTTATGTTTCACATTTAGGTCTATAATCCATTTTGAGTTACTTTTTGTGAAGGGTGTAAAGTCTGTGCCTAGATTCATTTTTTTGCATGTGCATGTCCAGTTGTTCCTGCACCATTTGTTAAAAAGATCCTTTTTGCTCCATTGTATTGCCTTCGTTCCTTTGTCAAAGATTAGTTTACCATATTAATACAGGTCTATTTCTGAGCTTTCCATTCTGTTCCATTGATCTATTTGTCTATTCTTTTGCCAATACCATACTGTCTTGTTCACTGCAGTTTTATAGTAACTCGAAGTTGAATGGTATAATCCTCCAACTTTGTTCTTGTCCTTCAATAATGAATTGGCTATTCTCGGTCTTTTACACTTTCATGTAAATTTAGAATTAATTTCTCAATATCCACAAAACAACTTCATGGCCTTTTGATTGGGATTGTATATCACATTGAATCTATAGATCAAGTTGGGGAGAACTAACATCTTGACAATATGGTCTTCTTATCCATGAATGTCCAATATCTCTCCATTTATTTAGTCCTTCTTTTATCAGAGTTGCAGTTTTCCTCATACAGATCTTACACATATTTTGTTAAATAGCATTAGGCTTTTATACGCAAAAAAAGTTTATAACTTTTTGACCCAGACATTCTGATGCCGTCATTTTGACTTGGGAACATTTTGACAATGCTTAAAAACCAAGTTATTAAGCTTCAAAGTTTTAGATTCCGAATAAAGTTTTTATCAGGTGACTTCACAACATCTTTACCAAGAAGACATCAAAAAAACTTTTGGAGAGTCATCCTCTAGATGGGCTGAGGAATTAAACGATGGTCCGAGATATCTATTGAGGACATAACTATTTTAAATTAACCACTTTAAATGTCAGTAACTCATGGCCCATGTCAAAAGAACTGCATCAATATTTCCTGTTTGGGTTACTATTCCTATGAAAATGCAGTTGGCAGCTGGAATCTAGTCTGAAGGCACAATCCAGCATAGCTCAAGTATTCAAGTTGGTAAAACCCAGAACGTATAAATATGATTCTTGGATTCCCTATCTACGGGAACTTTATTTCATTTTGCCCCATGAGTCAGAAGCTGCAGTAATTTCTACTCTGGTTTCTTTTTCTCTCTGGTATTGCCTGACTCTCAAATAATTGAGGCACTATTTATGCTCTTCCAGCTCATGCATTTCATATCTCCCATTTGTTTCTAGAGTGAATATTTCATGTGGATTTCTGGTATCATCTTTAGTGATTCATAATCACATTCTACAAGCCAACATTTTCCATGTTTGGTTTTAGCTCCAGCGTAGTATTTTTGGAGAGCTTGTTCTCCAAACTAGTTTTGGCTTTCCGTGAGTCCAAAAACGTAATCCAACAACCCACAAACAAAAACAATAATAAATTGGTGAGTAGATGCTATAATTTAACCATGTGTTTTGTTCTCACTGAGAAAAATCTCTTGGGTAATTTTGGAAAACGAATTAAAAAGTAATGAATTTCTAAGTGATTAAGGATTGCATCTGCATGTAACTATTCTTTGTAGCATGATATTTCCAGTTTATTCAGGCATTTTAGCTTTAAATTTTTAAGTGTAAAATCTCATAGTATTATTTACAATAAGAATGTATTCCTGTAAGTTTCCTTCTATGACTATAGTATTTTTAAATGCAAGGGGTTAGATTTTAGCCCAAGGTATTCATTGTAGATAATTGTGTGTGTGGCTGGCTTTTAACATTGTAGTTTCAGAATTGCAGAGCCGTGGTTTAGGGTACGTATTTCCTTTATTATTGTTTTTGTTCATGCATCATGCCCATTTTTTGTAGTAACTCTCCCCATTTTTTTATAGGGGCAGATAATCCCTCACTGTTTTAGAGAACACATCTGGAAACCTAAAAAAGTCCCTGTTAATGGACATTCGTTATCATGACTTGTTTCCATGAATTCTGCAATGATGCTGTGGTCTAATACTGACTAGCAAACAGTTCTCAGAATATTCTGATTCTGCAGGAATTCAGCAAGGTGATGGAGGCTCCATCTCTATGATATTCTGACACCTGTCAAAGAATGCACATGTCAGTGAAACCAGCAATTTTTTTCAAAGATCTTTCACTCCTCAAACAGTGGTTTTGCTGAATTTGAATGCTTAAAAAAATTATTTCACACTGTCAATTTTATGACAAGAGCTAGATCCTAGAGATGACTAGTTTTTGTGCCTCTCATGCCTGTTAATGAAAAACCAAGAGTTTTACAAGATTGAAAGGTAGCAAAATAGCGTGGGAAGGACCTCAGTTTTATTTATTTATTTATTATTTCATTATTTTGCTTATCCATTTAACTGTCAATGGACATTTGGGTTGTTTATACCCTTTAGTTATTGTGAGGAATGCTGCTATGGACATGAATGTACACGTATTTGTCTGTACACGTATTTGTCTGAGTTCCTGTTTTCAGTTCCTTTGGGTTTATACTCAGGAGTGAAACTGGTCAGTCATATGATGAGTCTATGTTTAATTTTTGAAGAGTTGCCGAACTGTTTTCCACGGTGGCTGAACCATTTTACATTCCACCAGCAAAATTTGAGTGTTCCAATTTCTCCAAATCCTCACCAACACTTGTTATTTCTGTATTTTTTGTTTTGTTTTGTTTTGTTTATTTGTTTGTTTAATGCAGCTATCTAATGAGTGTCAAGTACTGTCTCAGTGTGGTTTTGATTTACATTTCCCTAAGGACTAGTGATGTTGAAATCTTTTTATGTGCTTATTGGCCATTTGTATGTCTTCTTTGGGAAAATGTCTGTTCAAGCCCTTTGTCCATTTTTTTTTTTTTAACATCTTTATTGGAGCATAATTGCTTTACAATGTTGTGCTAGTTTCTGCTGTATAACAAAGTGAATCAGCTATATGTATACATATATCTCCAAATCCCCTCCCTCTTGCGTCTCCCTCCCACCCTCCCTATCCCACCCCTCTAGGTGGTCACAAAACACCGAGCTGATCTCCCTGTGCTATGCAGCTTCTTCCCACTAGCTATCGATTTTACATTTGGTAGTGTATATATTTCAGTGCTACTCTCTCACTTCGTCCCAGTTTACCCTTCCTTCTCCCTGTGTCCTCAAGTCCATTCTCTACATCTGTGTCTTTATTCCTGTCCTGCCCTTAGGTTCATCAGAACCAATTTTTTTTTTTTAGATTCCATATATATGTGTTAGCATACAGTATTCGTTTTTCTCTTTCTGACTTACTTCACTGTATGACAGACTCTAGGTCCATCCACTTCACTACATATAACTCAATTTTGTTTCTTTTTATGTCTGAGTAATATGCCATTGTATATACATGCCACATCTTCTTTATTCATTCATCTGTCGATGGACACTCAGGTTGCTTCCATTACCTGACTATTGTAAATAGAGCTGCAATGAACATTGTGGTACGTGACTCTTTTTGAATTATGGTTTTCTTAGGGTATATGCCCAGTAGTGGGATTGCTGGGTCATATGGTTGTTCTATTTTTAGTTTTTTAAGGAACCTCCATACTGTTCTCCATAGTGGCTGTATCAATTTACATTCCCACCAACAGTGCAAGAGGGTTCCCTTTTCTCCACACCCTCTCCAGCATTTATTGTTTGTAGATTTTTCGATGATGGCCATTCTGACCAGTGTGAGGTGATACCTCATCGTAGTTTTGATTTGCATTTCTCTAATGATTAGTGATGTTGAGCATCCTTTCATGTGTTTTTAGCAATCTGTATATCTTCTTTGGAGAAATGTCTATTTAGGTCTTCTGCCCATTTTTGGATTGGATTGTTTGTTTTTTTGATATTGAGCTGCATGAGCTGCTTGTAGATTTTGGAGATTAATCCTTTGTCAGTTGCTTCATTTGCAAATATTTTCTCCCATTCTGAGGGTTGTCTTTTCACCTTGTTTATAGTTTCCTTTTCTGCGCAAAAGCTTTTAAGTTTCATTAGGTCCCAATTGCCTGTTTTTATTTCCATTTCTCTAGGAGGTGAGGACCTCAGTTTTAAACATGTCCCAACTTCAAATTCCATTTCTGCACCATACTAGCTGTTTGACCATGAGCAAATCATTTACCCTAAGCTTTAACTTCTGTCAAATGGGTCTCTTCGGCTTATACAACTATTGTGAAGATCAAATATCAATTACTGTGTAGTGGAGTTAGTGCTGGCACTGATCTCGCCACAGGAACCGCTGTGCAAGGCCGTCTAGTTCTAATAATGTCATATGTCTTTTCTTCCCAATGAGGTTTACATCTTCCCAGGAGCTGGTATCATGTCATCTGCCACCTGGGGCTTCCATGGTCCCCAAATCAAAATTAGCATACATAACCTGGAAGTTAAATATTTCCTGAATTTTACTAAGGCAATCCCATGAAGAAAAAGGACCCAGTGAGGGTGCATCAATGAGTTCTTGTCACTGTTATGTCACTAATTTTGAATGTGTTCATTTGTCACTGAAAGCCTATGTTTTCTGGTTTGTAAAACAATGTTGGTCATTTAGCTAGGGGATCCGTAAGAATGTGTCTTAATACTAAATTTACATGAAGGCTGATGAGTTTTCTTTGGGAATCTCCAACTAGCTCACTTCCTGTTGCAGAAGTAGAAAGATCTTGCTTCAGAGGAAGTATGTCTGTGAAGCTTCTGGTCCTCTACTTCTTACAGAGGATATCAGTATCTGGATGTGACAGTTCTTCATCCTTTTTGACAAACACTAAAATCTGCTTTTCTTGCCAAATTAAAGACAATTACCAATTTCCCCTCCTTTCCACTTCAGCCAAAGTCTTGCAGAGGGCAAGAGAGGAGCTTGCCTCTGATCCTGTGTGAATTCCCATATTAGCTCTCAAAAGAATAATTGAATACAGATCAGAACTTCTTTTCTGTTAAACTCAGAATCTTACTTGGTTTTGCTTACTTTAAGGTTGCAGAATTCTGTCTTGGGAAGATGGCAAATGCTCAATACCAAATTCTCTGTCTTTTCCATGGTCATCTGTATTAAAATTCTAGCAAGTTCCTATTTCTCTGTCTGATCAGCTTCTCAGGTGTTCATCCTTTTCTACGATTTCTTATTGAAAAAGCTATCCAAATGTACTTTCCACTGGATCCTGGTGCCATGATGTGGTAAACCCAGGAACAGGGGAACATATATTGTATAAGGGGTTTCTACAGGAACTAGATTTCTACCTATCTCAGATTTCTCTATTTCCCCGCCCATACCTCTGATGCTGGACTTATGCTGGAGTCACTGTGTTCATCAGGGAAATGTTCTGAGATGTTCAGATACAAGGCTTGAAGATCAGTTATCCTGAATCAGAGTTTGATAAGGACAAACCTCTCATGCTCAGCCTTCATTCTTTCAATCAACAAACATTCATTGAATGGTTTAATACAATGTCTTAGGCCCTGTGAAAACACCATTTTTAATCTCTTGTACTTGTACATAGTATCTCGTGTTCCTCCTCTTCTTCCCTTCAATTTCCCACTAAGGTAGTATCTTACCTTGGGGATTTCATCCTTGAAAAAAATTTTTTTTGATTCTAGGGTAGACGTAAGAATGGATGTTCTATTCCAAAGTTTGATATGACAAGGACAGTTCATGATAAGAATGAACAAAGGGGCTGGACTTTCACATGAGGCCAGTCAGAAAGGGAGTGGGCAGGGATGAAATGACCCAGTTGCCTTGGCTGATGAAGAATTTCCTCATTGTCCACAGAGAATGCCCAGGGGCCAGGGTGATTGCTGGTCTCAAACCAGATAAACCAAATAAACCAAGACCTGGCACTCTCTGGCTCTGAAGTCCTCAATTACAAACAACTTAATGCCCACCCTCCACAGCAAAGGGAAAGGAAAGTGTTCTTACCTGTCCCTGATGGGTTTTGCTTTAGTAAGAACACTAAACATGAGATCTACTCTCTTAACAGATTTTTAAGTGTACAATACAATATTGTTATGTATAGGCATGATGTGGTGGTACAGAAGATCCCTGGAATTTACTAATTTTGCATAACTCAAATTTTATACCCATTTATTCCCCCCATGCTCCTCATCCTAGAACTTGACCTCTCACCATCGTCCATCACTGCAATCTACTGAATCAGCATTTTGCCATAATTCTGCCTTATTTCAGGTTGGCCCTGATCATTGTTGGAGTCCCAAGAGTTTCAAACTCTGCTTCATGAAAAATTTGGAGATATTGAGGAAAATGAACAGATTTTCATGGTAATAAGAGTTGACGCCCTTCAGAATGTGAGCAAATGCTGTGGTTGCCCAGACGAGCTCCCAAACATTTCTTATGACCAGGGCAATATGCCCTCCTACACACCAAAACCAAAGGGGAAAAACAGAAATCAACTGGCAAACCAAGATGTCCCTAAGCTCCCGTGGTGAACATGGCAGGAGTCCGGCTCCCGGTTCTGTTCTGATGGGAGGAGGTCGTGCTGCTGTCTCCTGCCTCCAAGCCTCTTTCTCCGCAGATGGACAAGTTCCACCTCTCGAACAGAGCAAGTGGCAGGTGGCAGAGGGCAGGCTGTGCTGGCCTCCTGCGCAACCCGTTATGACATCCTGACCACGGGCTGGCTGGACTCCCCAGCCTGTCACCAAATATGTCACATATGCTTCTCAGGCTCAAGAATTTAATTTTCTTTACATAGAATAAAGAGTTGGATTTTTCTCCCCACCCCCCGTTTTCCTTTTTTTTTAGCATAACTCTTTCTTTAAGAAAAGGAGGTCTAACAGGGAATGTCAATATATAAAAAAGATAAGAGTGGGACCTTTGGATGAGACAGTGGGGTGGGTGGGTGTTGGAGATGGGTTGGAGCATATCTGCTTAAATTTCTCTAGTTATCCCACTCTTCCAAAGAATTCCAGTTAGCTCCCTGGAATTCACTTTGGCAAACACAAAAACTTTGGGCTAGATCATCTCTTATGTGCCTCCATTTCAAGCTCCATGAAGGCAAGGCTCTGCCTGGGTCATCCCTGAATCCCCAGGGCCTAGCATGATTCTGGCACATAGTAAGCACGTGCACACGCACACACACATGCAGACACACACACACACACACACATACAAACTACATATATATACATATATATATAATGAATGGGTAAATACAAGATTTTTCAGATGTCATGAGGTGTATCCATTTCAGATTCTAGCTCCTTGTGATGGATAGAGTTGGGTTTTCAGTGTGAACCTCCCCTTCTTACCACCTACCCTCTACCCCTCTCCCCCCGACTTTTCTCTGCACAACATAAAAACTCAGCCCGTAGCTTTCCTAAGATTGCATCTAAAACACCAAATGTGAATGTCTCCCACACGGGGAGACAGCTTGTTTACACAGGAAGAATTGCTTCAGCACACTGTCTGCCTTTACAGCAGAACTGGGAGAAAATGCTGAGTCGTCAGATTCCTTGCCTTTGCATTAAAAAGGAATTTAAAACCGATTTCAGTCCTTTCTTGGGCCTCATGCAAAAATAAAGCTTTTCTCTCCAAGCTTGGGACTAAGTAAAAGAAAAAAATCTAACCCTGACTTATACTTTCCCTGAGCTCCCAAATAAGTCCAGGTGATTTTGAAACGTATTTTTTCCCCTCATTTCCTTAAATTGGGGCCAGAGATGAGTAGATATTCAGGTGCCAGTTTGAAACTGCTGTGAAAGATGTAAACAATACTTCTCCTCATGATTCCCTTGCCCTCCCCTCCTCTGAAGAGGGGTTGATGCAAAGTGTGGATCCCGCCAAGGAAGATAGGGCTGAAAGCCCCGCCCATAACCTGGGGCAAGCCATCAGGTGGCAGATTCAGCAAGGAGCCTGCCCATGGCTTAACTTCATTACTCTGTATCATTATATCTGCTTCTTTAACTTTCTTTTCTTTATTTAATCACCTAATACTATTTTTATTGGCCTGTCAGAATGTGGGGAAGAGCAGAGGGGAATTCATTTCACGTGTTATGGAACATCATTAGGGTAAAATATTTGAACAAGTCTATACCTTCCTCCTTTGAAAAGTAAGATACAAAACCAATTAAAGTGAAGTGATTACTGAAATGCATCCAATTAGTTATTAACTTACACACGTCAACCCAAGATGGCAGCTTTCACAGCAAAAATCCTGTCTGGTGTTGATACGTAAGATAATCGATATCACGGAGGCCTCTTCTTCTCAGGCAATTGCTTAAGAAAGCACCTTCACAGCTCAGAGCCTTCTCTCCCTTTGGGTTGGGGTAACTTTTCATCACCCTGACAAGATCTGTCACATATTATCAGACAATTGATCACCGACTCCTGGCGAGTCTTAATCCATCGTTTGATCACACATCAAGAAAAATGGTTTTTTATGTCTTACATCCTGGCCATGAGAAAGAGGAAGAAAGCAGAGACATAGGCTTCTGGCTCCAGCTCATTACTTTTTTGCAAATGATAGATGAGTTCAGTAGGCAATTTAACTTTAAAATGATCTTTTCCCCCTTCTCAAATAAGCAAATAGAAGGAGCTTCCTGGTATAAGCTGAGTGGAAGGGGATTCTGCCTGCTGTTCCTTTCGCATCTCTGCAATAGGCACCCGTGTGTGGATAGAGGCACGGATGGTTAGTAAACATGTATTTACTTAGTGTTACTACATCTACTTCTAAATAATAGGATTTAAAGTGGACACACACAGAGAGACTAACTTTCACTCTCCAGGACACAGCTATAATCATTTTACATGTTTCTTTTAGAGCACTTATGTTTTATATAAAGTCATTTGAAATGACTTCTAGTTTACAAAAAAAAAAAATGTGAGTATTAGATAATGACACAGTAAAACCAGTTCTAAAAAAATCATTCCCCCTACCATGAATCCAGTTATGTTACTGTCAAAATCCTGATCTTATGTATACAGCAATGTTTCTGAGTGCAAGTCCATGTGTCTCACGCACCATGAGGCCAAACAATACCAAAACGTCGGAGTTTGGAACAGAGAAAGGTTTATTGCAGGGCCATGCAAGGAGAACAGGTGGCTTGTGCCCCAAAATCCCCTAACTCCCTGAAGGGTTTCAGCAAAGCATTTTTAAAGGCAAGGTAAGTGAGGGGCATGGTTGGTTACTGCAGACTTCTTGGTGTCGGAATCCTTTGTTCTTGCAGCTGTACACTTAGGTCAGGTCAGGATGTTCCTGTAAACCTCCAACAAGACAAATGTTATCCTCTGTTCTACAACTTTTTATCTCTACATGAAGGAAAAGGTGCTATACACTTAAAGGTCAGAGCCTTTAGAATGCACTATCCTGTGTGTTTCAGGCCGTAGGCAACATTCTTAACTCGAAGCAGAAGCAGTAGAATACAAAGGTTAAAGTAAAAGAAACAGATCTAATATGGAGTCAGATTTGTTCTGCCCTATTACAGTAATATACATTAGCTTCCTCAGAATGGGGCAAACCTAACAATGTACAAATTAGTCCTGTTTCTAATAGTTGATTGCTACTTAATATGAAAACTAAAAACTATCTGCAATTACCAAGAAAAGAATAGCTAAAACCTCAAAGATTTTGAGGGATTCTATTTAAGTTATCAACACACACACACAAATACCCTGGTGATTTCTAAGTAGTATTTCCAAAGTTCACAGCGTTCAAAGATTCCGATTCTGTTCTTTGAGGCCAGGAAGGAAAACTCCCCAATTCCCACCTCTCCCCCACTAAAAACTTCCTGGAAATCCCTCATGATGGTACATCCACTGCAATTTGAAGACACAAAGACCCCAGATTGAGTCTTTGTGTGCTTAAGTAAAAGACGCTCAGAGATATGTAATTACGTCATCCTTTTCCTTGTCGTGGCAACTGAATGAGATGACAGTTTTTCCAAATCCTAGCCACAAAAATTGTACAGTCAAGCAGTATGTGGCTGGTCTGCAGCTTTTGTCCATAAACTGAAAACACTTGAAGCCCAGAGACTGTACCCCAACCTCTAGCACGGTCTGTGCCAGGCACCAAAAGAGAGCTCCAAACACTATTTGTTCTGGTGAAATGCAAAGAAGGTCTGTAGCCTGGTTCAAAGTATGGTATCAATGTCAGTTTCCTGGTTTTGCTCATCATACTCATGTAAGATGTTATTTTGGGGGAAAAGTGGAGAAAGGATTCATGGGAGCTCTCTGTTCTCTTTTGGCAACTTCTAAAATTATTTCAAAAAAGAGTTTTAAAAAATATTTATTGAGGGCTTCCCTGGTGGCGCAGTGGTTGAGACTCTGCCTGCCAATGCAGGGGACACGGGTTCGAGCCCTGGTCCGGGAAGATCCCACATGCCGCGGAGCAACTAAGCCCGTGTGCCACAACTGCTGAGCCTGCGCGTCTGGAGCCTGTGCTCCGCAGCAAGAGAGGCCGCGATAGTGAGAGGCCCGCGCACCGCCATGAGGAGTGGCCCCTGCTCGCCGCAACTGGAGAAAGCCCTCGCACAGAAACGGAGACCCAACACAGTAATAAATAAATAAATAAATAAATAATAAATTTATTAAAAAAAAAATTTATTGAAAAAAGAATGAATCTCTAAATCCTTTAAGCCAGCTGAACATGCTACCCATTTGAGGCGCTGATGCCTCCAGACTACTCTCAGTAATCTCCTGTATGATTTTTTTCTTGGTTTTGTTGCATCTCTTTACCACTAGATCCCTTTGCCTTGAGCCCAGATTCTGGTTCTGCCTCTGGTCCTCAGCTAAAGATATTTGATCTTTTCCAAAGTTTGGCTACTAGCCCTGCATGAGGACTTTTGGCTCACATTTACCTCCTGGATTTACCTCTTTCCACCACCACTGTGTCTTTTTCCTTGACCTTCTAAGCACCCAGTTTCCCTTTTGCCCAGCTAGTGTGTGTGTGTGTGTGTGTGTGTGTGTGTGTGTGTGTGTATTGGTGGGGGATGTGCAGAGTGGAAATGACGAGGGGTGAGGTTGAGATTTAGTCTGTGGTAACCTGCATCTCGGAAATAGATTTCCTTTTATAAAGAACAATTTCTTGCTGGGGAGAGACTCTACCTAGTTCATCAGATCCATCAAGTTGACATCTTCTGCTTCACTATATATTTTGTGAAAATACTATGAGAGCATTCAAAGGTTAGCTGACTCCATATCTGTTCTCACTGCTGGGGGTCAAAAGCACGATCCTTGTCACCATAAATGACAGAGAGAATGGACTTAGACTGCATCCTGTGGCCAAACAGCATGTTCTGTGCATTTACCTCAAACCTGATTTACCACCGGGGAATCATTTGGGATCTTCAATGCCTTCTCCACCATGTTATTCATACAAGAGGCAGGCAAATATAATGGTTAACACTGGGGCCATATTGTTTTGGATCCAGCTCTGTTTACTGGCCATGTGACTAAACAACTTCCTTAATCTCTCTGTACCTTAGTTTTGCCATCTGTAAAATGAGGATGAGAACTGTTCCTAACTCATAGGGATCTTGTGAGAATTATGAGCATTAGTACCTTGAGAAGCCCTAGGCTTACCCATAGTTGGCACTCAGTGAATGTAGTTACTTTTTTCTAATGCATATTCCACTTCTTTTCCCTGGATACCCCTCTACTGCCCCCTGAAAGTTCAGTACGGTGATTTATGCTTAAAAGTAAGAATTAAAAACAAAATTTTGTTTTGAACATTTCACTAAGCTTCTGGATATAGTAGAAGATAATCAATAGAATCTCAGAAATATGTTGGAAATTAATCAGTATCAAAGAAGAAACTTGATACAGAGTCACTTAAATTTCTAAATCTACTGATCAAACCACTGTTTGGATGAAAGCTGTGGGGGAGATGCTGGTGAGCTTTGTGGAGACATGGCCATAAACCTGGAACTTCTTGGGCTGGCTTTCTTCTTGTAACTTACAGTGCCCGGACATGCCAGAGGCTGGGTTGGATTTGGATTAGACTAGACATCACACTGCTGGGAAAGATAGGCTTGAGGTATGGCGGAATGCTTCCTTGTTTTTTTTTTTTTTAAGTAGCAAACACAAACTGATCATGGACACCGGTTGGCCCCAGCTCCCACGTGTTACATGTGGTGTTTAGAGCCATAAAACACTATGATGTAGCCACATCTATGGAGTGGAATTGTGTTTTCAAAAGTCCCTCAGTTTTCCCAATATTTTCAGGGATGTGTGCTATCTCACCCCTTGAACTAATAGCATTCCAATCCCAGGCAAACGGCGTCCAATCCATCCCACCCTTTCCAATCACCCATACAAAGCAATGAAAACTTGTTGCCTGGGTCCTCTCTCATTAGCTCTGAGGATGCAGATTAAAAATCATTCTTTGGTAGCATTTATTAAGTTTGTACGATCCGCTTTCCAAGAAGCGTTTAGAACAAACAATGAGTTGTGGCTAAAACCAATGTGAGCGAGCAATAGACTCAAATTAAAAGAGATAAAATTAAATTTTCATGTATCATAAATGAAATATCCATTAGGGACTTCTCAGATGACCTTCAGGTCCAGCAAATTCTGTATTCAGACTTCCAACCGGAAAGATATGGATGCTGGGTTAGATGACATGCATTTCAGGGACAGCAGAGGCAAAGGCCCAGCTAGCAACAGTAAACAAATGTAACTAGTTTGGAGAGATGCTATTGACAGTAAAATTCTAATTTTGCTCCAGCTCCCAGAACAGATGTACCTCCAAGTCCATAGACTCTGCAATACTTAACTGCAGCTACTCAGCTGTGACCTTCAGCCCCAGGCTCACTGCAATAAAATTTTCATGCAACCATATGGAAGAATATTTTAATAGAGATTTACTGTCAGTAACTGTCCCAAAGGAGCAAATAAGGAAGCTGTAACATATTGCGTACAGTAAATCAAGGGGACTTCAATGGAAAAACGAAACCTCCCGGAGGCAAGCATCTTTAAAATTACAGGCAACACTTTGTACAAATATGTGTACAAAGGACTAGATATGCACTCAGTTAAGTAGCTCAAAATGGTTTCGATTTGCAGATATATTTATTTAGAATTTATTTATTGGATTTTATAAGTGGCAAGCACTTACCTGTCAGGCCTGAATGCCTACGTATCTCCCTTCCCTGGGGCAAAACGGAAGTGAGGGAGGGGTGACTTTAACCGAAAATCTCACCCAACCAGAGAATGTGGCAGGCAGCATAAATAGCACCCTCTCCATAGCCAGGTTTACTTCAATTTAAGGTGAGGTATTAACCACAGGGACAAAATATTCCTTTAGTCAGTATATAAAGAGTCCTGGGTGAGTTAAACGGTTAAAAATTCAGCTTAAAGGATAATTGGGGAGACATGGTAATTAAAACTCCCAGTGGGGCAGAAGGCATTCAGAGGTCCTTCATGAATGCTTGATTATGTTTTACTCAACACTTTTGCATGTAAAAATGTCTCCTTTTTGTGAAGCTGTAAAATGCAATTTTTATCTAAGTGGGTCTTGGGCTGGTTGGAATCAGTAAACCAGATCTTATGTTCATCTTCTGACCCCGTGTTTATCTGGGGACAGGAGTTGGTGGCACAGGACCATGGGTGAGCTAAGAAAGAGGGCCTGAGCGTGTCACCTGCACAACTCCACACTTCAGTCCTCTTAGTCGCTACACGGCTCCCTCCTTCAGCCCTCGCTGTTAAGAGCATTTCAGCTGCAGACATTTGTTTCCTGAGGGCGAACAAGCAGCCATCTATCTCTCTCCCTCTACTCAACTGATGGAAACTCTAATGTGAGGGGCAGTAATTCAGAGATAAAGAGACTGAACACTGCCCATGACAGTTCATATTTTATGGCGGAGAGAAGACCTAAAACCTAAAAAACTCATGTGTAGAAGGCAGAGCACGCATGCCTCATCCATGGCAGGTAATGAAGGAAGACGTCTTGACATCAAACCGGAAATCGAAATATCCAGGTGACCGTGAATAGGGGAATCGGGTGATAAATCTTTATGTTTTGCTAAATGCCAGTGGGTTGTCACATTGGACAAAGAGTGATAACAATAGAAGAAACGTCATATCTGTTAAATGGGTCTTAGGCATTCTCTTCTTCTGTTGAAGTGGTCCCAATGACTGTAAAACACAGGTAACGTGCACACACAAAACAGGTGACACACACACAGGTTAGGTTACACGCTAAAAGTGGATTATCTTGACTAATCAGAACCTGGCTGGAAATTATAATACAATAAGAAAAACGCTTGGAAGTTAGTTCATGCAGTTAGATTAATGCATAAATCGTGTTACATGGTCAACGACTAGTTCGTTATTCACCAAGTTTTCCCAGTATCTCAATGAATGTACTTTTTTCACAGTGGGATATTATATTCCCTGAACCCTTTAACTGTGTTGTATTTCACACTGAAGATGACGTTGAAACTAGAAATGCCACTCAAAAAAAATGTTAGTTTGGGGACATAATGTATGCATGATATGTGTAGTTTGTTCCTTTGAGAGAAAGGCTGGTTGGGATAAATCTCCAGAATCCTTGCATCATTTGGCTGTGACCACGTTTAGAATCATTCTTTTTGTCTTTATAAGGAATAGAATGGGCATGTAAAGACAATTCTCGTCTGTGTTTAATTTCATGAATTTACCAAGAAGGGTGAGTCATGTCTTACATTTTTTATCCCATCTCTAAAACAAGTGATGTCAGAATGCTTACTCATTAAAGGCATTTCCCCTCCATCTCCTGGAAGGTTCGATGACCTTGGCTAGCTCTGTACCCAGAGCTTTTGATAATTCTGGGCAGTACGGCTTGCCTCTCCACTCTTCAACCTACTCTGTTCTGGCAGGTTTGTTTCCTCTCTGTCCTCCACAGGTTCTATATTCAATTTCTCACACCCCAGAGTCATGTGACTCCAGAATATAATTGTTTTCCTCCCTTTAAACCTCTCCAGACCTCAGCCGTCTTTCAAGACTCAGTTCAGAACTCCAGGTACCCCAACTATCCAACTGAACCATTCTAGACCCATCACGAAATGCTAAAGGCCAAGTCATTTCCCACTGAGCTGCTTATACATTCTGGGGACATTAATAGTTGTTTAATAAATACCCATTAATAATTGATTTGTTGATCTTTGACCTTCTTCTCTTTCTTGTCACCACTTTGCCATGTACTTCAGACTTGGACTTCCCTAGAGAATGTGAAAGAATGTGTTCTGAAGAAAGTTTTATTCTTATTCCTCCCACTGGGAGCACGCTGGAAAGTAGTCATTACTTAATGTAATTTTCCACCTGTAGACATCATTTTACAAGTTACAAATAATGTGAGCAAAATGTAACAACATACCCATCCAACCAACAAAATCTCCCAAATTAAAAGCAATATACAGCTGGAATGAGTAATATCATTTGCTAATTACAAAAGTATTCATGATAGATAGTAAACTCCTCACAGCTGGAAGTTATCAAACAGAGACTAACTCAAGAATCTGGGAGAAAGGATTTTTTTAAAGGATGGGAGGTTGGGTTCAATAATTCTGGGGTCTCTTCCAAATCTGAGATTCTGTGATAACTGTCTGAATTAAACCAATTAAAAATTGATTTCAGTAGTCCTGTGAGGTGAGTTTTTAATATTCCAAATATTTAAAATTACAGTCAGAGTTAGGAGATTAATTTGTAAGAAATCTGAAAATAACTGGTCATTAACTGATTGACTGACTAAAGTCAAAAGGACGGTTTTTCAGAGTGGTTTGAGTATATGGAAATAGCCACAGAGCACTTTGAAATCAGTCCTATTCTTAGAACATGCATCTACAATTTAATTAATCTGTACACCTATATGGGATGGCCACTGTGCACATTTTAATAAACAAATATTTATGTGCCCATCAGTCTTGTCGTTTTTCATGTTTGTGATTTGTTAACCTTGGGTACATAAAGAGAAGCAGTGGAATGTATTGCCCTCTTGGGAGTCCCAGGGAGCTGTGCCACTACTGTGGATTCCTGCCAAGGTCAGAAACTAGGCCGTGTCTTTGCATGGTCCTACTTCCAGACATACAGAACTTATTATTTTGCAAGTAGGCACTAACGCAGACATACCAGCCACAGTGAATAGAGTGAGGTGTTTTTTTCTTTATGAATGTCTTCTAAGCAAGCATATTTGTTGTTTATACGTAAATAGGTGCTTTGAAACTGTTTGAAAAGAGTTTATTCACTAAGGTAAATGCTGGTTTCGAGATTATTTTTGCTCTTCTAATTAGGGAAGCAAACTTTTTTCACCCTAGGGGGGAAAAAAAAAACACTTCTACCTTACCTGGAAACACACACAATGTTTGAATCATCAGTGTCTGAATCAAAACTTTGTTATATGTTAAGAAATGTTATAAACCCAGGAATATGTTGAATGGGTTTTGGTAAAAATTAGTCTGATTCCTACAGACTGATTTACATGCATCTACTTTGGTAATTAGTTAGTCTAAAATTTACTGACCGACAGTTCAACAATGAGTTTTTTAATAAACTTGTTGGATATTTTTACCCGATCTTCTTTTAGCCAGGATCATACCGACACATCCCAAGATGCAGCAGAGAGCAGAGAGCTGGATGGTAGGCAAGAGATGGGGGTTCTGAGACTTGGATTTGGATTTCTGTTTGGATGTTTAAGAAGTGATCACATCAAGAACTGCAAGCTAGCCTATCCCGTTGGCCTATGTCAAGAGTGACCCCACCCATAATTATGAAAAAAACCTTGGCCTCTCTTGAAGTGAGATATTGGATCAATCCAACATTGTTATTCTTATTCATATCCTTGATGTGATTATAATTATTTAATATAATTATATAAGCTAAAGTCATTCATTCACAACTCCCTTGTGTTGGGGAAGCAGACAGTAAAAATCAGGAAATAGTTGATCAGTAGAATGGTTTTAGATTCTCTCCATACCCTCTCAGAGTTAGCGGCTGAATCTTGTTCAGCATGACAAAGCATCCTTCCAGAGGCTGGGAAGAAGCTCTGAGATAAATTCACTTGGTCATGATGAGGTAGGAGTCGTCCTATCACATTTCGGAGTGAAACTGATCTTCAACAAGACCCCCTCCACCACTCCCCACCTCTACCCTTTCACAACTTGTATTCCCAGAACATGGGTATCAAGATTTCATTTGCTTTGGAGCCCTTCCAGAAATTAACAGTGTTAAGAAGAACCATTCTATTAAGTCAGGATGGTGTCCAATAAAAGCAATGAATGATTGGAAAATGGACTGTTTTAATGCTGTTCAGTAAAACCATCGTGAATGTTCTTAATTATGCAATTCCATCCTTCCTGTGTAATTGGCTCATTCGATTTTTTTCTCCCATGGTATAGAATAAACCGAATTCGGGGTCAGAGTCTTTCAATATTGTTACATGTGACTAATATTTGAAGATGATGAGGCAAAATATGTAAGAGTGTAGAATGATTTGGGCTCCTCTAGTCAAGCAAAGAGACTAAAGTCTTATAGGACTGGCAAGAATGAAAAAAATAATTGTACCCTTCAGAGGCAGCCATGCTCTGCAAAAATAGAGCACTCTATTTTTTTAACTTTATTTTATTTTTTGATTGAAGTATAGCTGATTTACACTATTGTGTTAGTTTCAGGTGTACAGCAAAGTGATTTGGTTATACATATATATATCTGTATTCTTTTTTTTATTCTTTTCTATTATAGTTTGTTACAAGATAGTGACAATAGTTCCCTGTGCCATACAGTAGGTCCTTGTATTTTTTAATCTATTTTATATACAGTAGTGTGTATCTGTTAATTCCATACTCCTAATGTATCCCTCTCCTCCTTTCCCCTTTGGTAACCATAAGTTTGTTTCCTATGTCTGTGGGTCTGTTTCGGTTTTGTAAATAAGTTCATTTGTACTATTTTTTTAGATTCCACATATAAGTGATATCCTATGATATTTGTCTTTCTCTTTATGACTCACTTCACTTAGTATGATAATCTCTAGGATAGATCCACATAGAATAGAAAACAGCCAAACTTTGTTTATAAGAACAGAGCACTCCATTTTTAAAAAGTTTATTCCTTTGGTTTTGAATAGTTAATATAACCACATGATTCAAAATTCAAGTGGTACAAAAGGGTATAGAGTGGAAAATCTCCCTCCTTCCTGGCAAACAAAGCAACTAATGTTATCAGGTGTGCACGGTGCTCTCAGAGATATTTTACGCATATTCAAGCAAATATGTGTACCTCATCTGTTTTTCTATTTGCATGCATGGCAGCATTCTCTACTAGGAGCCTATATTTGAACATTCCATTCAGATACTGGGGACACAGGTGAGCAAAACCAAGCCCTGTTGGGAAGTTTACATTTCTGTGATGGGAAGAAGGCAAAAAGCAAAAAGTGAACAAGATCGTTTCAGATTACGAGTGTTTGATCTGATTCCCCCACAAAACACATACGTGGAGAGGTGGGAGTTGGCACACAATTCACAAACATGCTGACCCTTCATTGTAATTTGGTGACCCCAAATTTCAAACGCATGTTCATCACTGCCTGATGATGCTTGAAACCCTCATTTTTCATAGCAAAAGCTATAGATAGGAGAGGCCCTAAGAGATTCACTCCCAGATGTGATATTTCATGGAATGTCTACCAAGAGGCTGGGACCATGAAGTTGACAGCTGCTTCTCATCTGTACTCACTGTTCTGATCATATTTTAGTCATTCCACAAAACCAGCAAATTGGATACGGAGAATTAGACTGTTCTCTTGTTGTGGTCAGCATGCCAAGAAAATTGGAACGGTACGGAGAGGACAGATAAGAATGCCCAAGGACACTTGGGATGACAGTAAGAGCAGTAGAAATTCACTGACCAGTGATTTAAACTGGATATCGGGATTAAAAAATTAAAAATCTGGGCACATTTAGATATTTTCAAAACTCCTAACTTTTGTCATCAACTACCTTGGATACTAAATATAACTGGTTACTGGATTCACTTTTTCAATTTTCTTCCAGATGTGTGGTATAATGTAGAACTCTCCCAAGATAGCTACTTGTAGTTTTCCTACAGGTGTGCAAAAATATCTATTTCTAGTTCTCTAAAATAACTGAGGAGTTTTCTGGTTAGTTCAGTTATGTTGGTTACTTCTAAGAGTGACAGAATACATACCAACTGAGGTTTGGATTTATGCCAAATGCTGAAACTCTCCTAAAAGTAATTCATGATTTGATGGCACAGAAATTACTTTAGCTCTCTATTGAAATTCTCTCCTCATTATGGGCATCAATTATGATCAGATTGTAAAAAAGATGAAAAGGGGGATGGAGATTGGGTAAATTTTGAAGTATCTTCTTCTTCTTCTTCTTCTTCCCACCACACAGCATGTGCAGGAGATTGCCTTTTTCTATGGATCCTTACAGCAACTTATACATTTGTGTTTCTCATAATAGAGGAATGGAAGAAAGAGTCCCTTCTCTCCCCCCATGTTGCAGTCCCTTTGGGCTGCCATAACAAAATACCACAAACTGAATAGCTTATATACCAAAGAAATTTATTTCTCATAGTTCCGGAGGCTGAGAAGTACAAGATCATGATGCCAACAGATTGGGTGTCTATTGAGGGCCCACTTTCTGTTTCATAAATGGCACCTTCTTGTGTCTTCACTTGATTGGAAGGGGCTAGAGAACTCCCTGGAGCCTCTTTTATAAGACACTAATCTTGCTCATGAGGGTGGAGCCCTCATGACGTAAGCACCTCCCAAGGCCCCACCTCCTAATACCATCATCTTTGGAGGACACAAACATTCAGACTATAGAATCTTACCATGCCAATCAATTATTTGCACTTTCAGAAATGTGAGGTTTCTCACCTTTAGTTATTCTCTTCTGGAATAATACTACTTCCAAACCATGTTCCAAGTCACTGATTCCAAATGATATTGTTATTAGACGTTTCTCAATTGACTCCACCTCAAACGTGGGCCCTTTCAGATAAAGAGTAAGTGGACTTTTATTTCATATCACTTTTACATCTATTATTAGATCCCATCCTCAGAAATCTAAAAGGAGAAGGGCAGCTCCAACAATTGTATAGATGGAACAATGGAGACACCAATACATTAGATGTTCCATCCGAGCTGCCCAGAGTTGGAGGAATGAAAACCACCCTGTAGTCCCTGCCGTTAACTTTTGAGTTCCTTCCATAGGATCAGATGGTCCTCTGGGAGCTGCGCTGGGAACGCGAACTCCTCGATAACTTGAAATTCCCCGATAGTGGGGTGAAATTCCTGCAGATTCTATCTGATGCCAGAATCCCAATTCTTTGTAAAAGAGCAATGAGTGAGGGAAACTTTGAGGGTCAGTCACGTCCCTCTTTTCATGGCTGTTATTTCTCCTGAGAAGAGGATCTTTCCTGGGACCCTCTTCCTCCATCAGGGCTTGGGATGGTGGGTGGGAAGCCATGGAGAGCGGCACCGGAGCTGACTCTGTATTTGTGTCTCTCTGTGGGGTGAACTGGGTTACTGGCATCTGTGGACATGTTCTGTTTCCCCAGTGCAACAACAGCAGGCTCTTCTCCCTGTCCCCACTCAGTGGAGCTGGCCTGAGACCAATTCCAAAATTAAACGTTTGCCAAACATGCACAGCTGTAATCGGCCTGCTGCTGGTTTGCTGCATAGCATGCCACCTGCTAGCTCCCTTTCCAGAGAAAAAGAGCTGGGAGAGGAGCTAACTGAGGACAAAGTTCAGGCAATGATATGGGATCTCTTTCCATCTCTGCCTTCTGCCAAATTCTCCGGTTCACCCCCAAAGAGCACTGCAAATTTGCTTATGGTTTAGATAACAGTTGGGGCAGAGACACTGCCTTCAGTTTACCAAATGGCAGAAAGCAACAAATTGGTTTCTTCTCAAAGGTTATTTTTACTTATTTATTTATTTTTGGCTTGAGGGAGGGAGTTGTTTACAGAAGACAGGGTCAAACCATCCCTGTTATGACAGTTATCTAGGTGAGGGAGGAACAGACCTGCTGTCATTCAGGATGATGAGAAATAAACCATCCCACAGTTTTACTGTCTGGAGGTAGAGAAAGGAAAGACTGAACGTGGTTGAAGTTTGACAAAACGCAGAAATCTAGAGAAACTTCCGGAAAGTTTTCTTACAGCGTTACCAGTATTTTTACACTTGCCTGAGGTCATTTCCTCTTATCTTATAATCTATTGTTTTCTCAGAGAAATTTCATAAGAGAAAGTCTTTTGTAATAGCCCAAGTGGAGCTAGTGTGATGAAAACAATAAAAATTCTTGTTTGAAAGTGATTCCAGGACAACCAGGGGAATAGCATAACACAATGTGCAGCAGCCCAGAGCTTATGACTGCCAAGGCAGAGGAAAATTGGAAGGTCCGGAGGTTCAAAAGCATCACACCTGGTTTCAAACCCAGAAGACTTGCTTCAATGGGGTTCTTCTGGAGTAGAATCTCCATCTAGTTGTAGGAGCCCTTTCGCTTCCTGTCATCCAGCAAGTGTTTACATTTTCTTGAAGCTTACAACATCCATTCCACTTCCTTCTTCTGTCTTCAGATGCTGCATTTTTTTCTTCACTATTCTCTCCTGGTTCTAGATTGCCCATGGTTTGCTTTGTTCGATAGATGATTATTTTTGGTGGGGGAAAATGGGACAAAGCCAAGAGGATGACTGAGAGATAAAAATCTGGGCAGAAAGATGGATTTTTATTTATAATTCCTAATATTTTATGACATGAAAGAATAAAGACTATTCTCAGAATTCTAAAATGTCTACCTTTTGAAGCCACCCCTTCTAGACAGACAGTAAGGGCTCAATCTTTTTCAGCTCGGTGCATGTGGGGAGCAGAATGCATTAGTAGAAAGTGACAATCCTGTATAGTTCCCCGGCCAAGCTCACTGCTACATTGAGTCCTTCATGTTTGGAGGAATCTCTTTATAAATTGACAGCCACTGTTAGCTAAATGATTAAAAGGAGAGGAGAACTCTGTAGTTACCTTGAGTCAGCTGGATATAATGTAGCAGAAGGGTGAAGTTGCCTTCCAGAATGCACACCATACTAGTGGGACTTTCTCTCTACAACACAGCTTAAGACCCTTCTAGAGCTCTGGTTCCTAATTCCCTTATTTAACCTGCAGGTACTCTTTTGACTCTAACTTACCCTCCCAGGCTTCTTTTTGACTGAAGCTCTCAAATATTTCCCATTCACAAGAGATGACTTGTCATCTCTAAAACATATCCTGGGTTCACTTGCCCAAATGTCTCTGCCCTTCACTTCCCTTCTGCTGGGTGTGCTATTCTCCAACCACTCCCTTTGCTAGTAAAATTCTGATCAACTGCTGAGATGAAATGTTATCTTTTCTTTTTAATTCAGATATAATCGACACATAACACTATTAGTTTTAGGTGTACAAGATAATGATTTGATGTATGTATATATATTGCAAATCTTTAACTTGTGAAACAATCTGCAATCTTTCCAGATGGACATAAGCCCTTGTTTTTGGTGCCACTAAGCCTTTCATGGTGTTTATGCTCTCCTGGAATGTTAGGCTACAGCTAGTGATATGCATGGTTATTTTCTCTTGCTAAGCAGGTGGCTCCCCCGAGAGAAGCTTCCACAGTAACTTTACTCACCCTTATATCTTCCACTCTTCCTACTACCGAGCCTGGCACGCTCCATGCATGTTTGTTAAATTAAATTGAAAATGATAAAAAATATTATTAATGATTGTGTATGTATATTAAAAGAGCATAATACAGAAATATACTAAAAAGAAAATGGGACGATTAAAAACAGTGAGTCCCTTGGAAGACTCAAGAGACACAGAAAGTGACTGTCTCAAGAGAGAGGAACAAAAAGGGAGAAAGAAAGGAAGAAAATGATGACCTTTTGAAAAAGTAAAGTGAGCGTCTCTCTAGCCTTTCAATAGGCTTGGCAATGGCTTTTTAAAGGGGAATTTTGGGCTGGACTTTAGGTGAGAAGCACTCACACCCTCCTCTCTGGTAACAGGATGGTCCATAGACCAGAGGAACACCAAGGCTACCAGCTGGTGATGGTAGAGTTGCCAACCACAGACAGGACTGAAGAGACCACCATTAGTGGGTTTCTCATGGAAGGAAATGGCAAAGCATGGGTTGAAGTGGGAAGCAGAACACGCCAGGATTTTCATGTACGTTAAGTAAATAGTTTTACAGACTGAGGTAGGTCAGGAAGGTTCAAGAGTTGGATATATACTATACGTAAATATTCATGGTGCCACAAAGGCACTGGGGTAGAAACAGTGAAAAAAGTGGACACCATTTCTTAGTCCCTCCTCCATGGAGCTCTGCTGGGTCCATTTGCCATCCAGTATTTTCTGTTAATCAAACTTCCTATTACAGGTTTATGGTAAGAGAACCATATTTCAGCTATTCCCAAGACTGCCAGGAAAGAAAATATGCCACCAACTAGAATTCTATAAAATTAATCACCTGGGAAAATTAATGAAATTTTGCTTGAATGAAGGTATGACACATAAAAAATATCTATGAATTCTGCCTCATTCTTTAAAAGTTAGGTCTATATTTTTACATCTTTTGGAATACAGTTGGGATTGGGAATAAGTGGGTTCAACCATCAAGGCTAAGTGGTTTCAAAAGTCTCCAACCAAGGGGTTGAGGTGGGACACCAGTGCTTTAGTCTAGGTAGAATCTGTCTTGAGCCTGAGGAAGGAAGACAAGCCTGTTTTCCTGTCTGTTTTCCACACTGTGATTTATTCCTTCATCTAACAGAGACCCTGCTCAGTACCTGGCCTATAGTAGGTACACAATAAATATTGGCTGTAGCCATGAATAAGTGGCAGTCATTTAATTGAAAAGCAGAAATGTGAAGTGTATAAATGTGCACAGTTGTTGGGCACGGTTATAGGCTATATAACCTCAAAAGAGAAAGCCATAGGTCTTTAGCAACTAAATACTGTGAGAAGGAGAAATTTCCGCTCAGAGTTTATATTTTAGAGCCTTGTTGCTCAAAGCGAGTCAAGGATATGGCATCACAGGAGAATTAATTGCCATATGTTCAAAAATCGGAGGGGGATGGGACAGACATATTGGAATGCATGTGGATCTAATGTGGAGTAAAATGCAAAACTCACGAGAAAATAAAACCCAAGTCTTCAGTGAAATTTGACTTGTCTGTAACCCCCCAATTTTGCATTCAGAATGCTTTGAAGGAGAGTTTACTGGAAACACATGAGAGATGTCTACTCTGGCACAGAATCCATGCTGTTGGGAGGGCTCGAGGCTTGTTTTCTAGACTCGTGGGCCTTTTGGGAAAAAATCTGCCTTCCTCCAGATCACCAGAACCCTTCACAGTTTCTAAATTTTCTATCTTCCGTCACTCTTACTTCAGTCCAACCAATGCACATGGAAAGAAAGACAAACTTTGGAAGGTGTTCTCTGTATGTTCCAAACCACAACCACACCAGTCAGAAGAATTCTGGCGGAACTGTGTTTTTGCATGTGTGGTCAAGACAAATGCCATTTCCTATGTGGCTGCAGACACTGACTCTTTCCAGGCTTTCAGAAGTCTGGGAGGGTGATGAAGGGAAGGCCTAATCACAAAATAGGGAAATGCTTTTGTGAGTAAAGAGTTCAGGTTTACAAGAGAATCATTTCAATGTAAAAAAAAAAACAAAACAAAACCAGGATGCCAGGTGTATAACTTTGTCACCAGTTCCACCACCCTTCAGCATTATAGTTGACTGGTAAGAATGCTTGCCTTCTTAGAATGTGCTCTCTGCTTCAGGGGAGGTGATGTATTTTGTAGACAGGAAACATTCTAAAGAAAATACTGGTTTCTTTGTATTTAGCAACTCTTTCCTGGATGGATCTTTGTGCTTCTCGAGCCTTCCCACACCAGACCCCACCAAGCTCTTTTCCCTTTTAGTCCACCTGCCACCATGATTGGATTAGTTCAATATATATATATATATATATATTAGTTATATATATATATATATATATATATATATATATATACTTTTCAGTTTCTAAAGTGTTTCAGATACTGTTCCAGGCAGGAGGGATACAAAAACACATAAAATAAGCCCTGCCTAATGACAACTTCCATTCTAAAGGGGCCACAGCTATATTCCCAAATGATTTCAACACAGTAAGTACTAAGATAGCGGTATGAATCTGGTGTGATTCTCTACTATTGCAGCTAAGAAATTCTGCCTAGAGGTAGGTGGTGTTAGATGCTTTCTCATCCATCTTTCTTCTCTCCCTGATTGCTTTCAAACTCCCTGAAGTCAGTGGCCATGTGTTTACAGCTTCCCTATTTCTCTCCTAGATGCCATTCTCAATAAACGCTGATTAAAATGGGTCTAGATCCATGGTTGACAAGGAAGACGCTTTCTTATTGGCTTATTATACAGTTCTTACAGCGCAGACTCTGAAGTCACTAGGAGAAAGAAAAGGAGACCCCAAATTCAGACTGGATAGCAAATTCATTATCTAGCATTACCATCTTACCTCCTCGGAAAGACCAGAGTCATCTTCTGAGCTCCACGGGGCCTTAATTTAGTGATTCTGTTGACTATTCATTACCACAGGGTTGTTCAAGTGGCGAGGAGCATGTGTGACGTTTAATGTTATCTTAAACATTACTATTTACGGTAAATCAGAAAGGGGGCACAAGCGTTAGAGTTGCTGTTTAATGATGTATGAAAAAGCTGCCTGGTAAAGCACCCCATTAAGAAAAGCTGAATCCAGCGCCGAACAACGACCTGATGATATACTGAGACCTTCGTGGCCAAGGCCAGGTCTCCTAAGTTGGAGAACGATGGGCGTCAGGTGCCCTTGAAGAATAAAGAAACTAAGGTGAATCCAAGAGGCCAAGGAGTGGAAGGATGCTGGGTTGGAAGAGGAAGTGACTGATGAGACAGGACTTGTGCACGAATGTATCCACAAAGCCTCTCGCCCTCCAGTCTGGTCGTGGCTCATTTTCAAATCTTTTTTATTAATCCAATGAAACAAACCCACAAACCTACAAACCAAAACCCCAGTCAACAAGAGTAATCTGTATCAGTTAAAATGGCATATGGTAAGCAAGTCTTGGATCCTTCAAGGAGATGCCCAAAGCAAAACTACTATTACTATTATTATTCTGCTTTTACAAACACAAACTAGTAATTGCAATCATCTCTTTGGTTTAAAATGCTTTGTGCAACATTAGACAGCAAATTTATCTGTATAGTTCTAATAGGTGGCTTGTAATAAGCTGTAAGTTTAGAAACTACAATGGATTTTGTGTCTTCCCAAGAAGATTTTATGGGTCTTTAAAAGAAAATGTTGAAGAATTATGAAGTCTGTATATGCTTGTTTAGTTCCAAGGCCTATTCCTTCATAATTTCTATCTAATTGATCATGCTTACTGTCTGGTGAGTTACAGGGTTATAGACTGCCGATTATAAGTATTTCCTGATGCTTATACAGGAGTGTAAGTCCATGACAAAATATTCTCCGGATCTCACCTGAGCATCTCTTAGACTCTTTCTGTTGCTTTGTGTAGACAGAGCTAGTCATTTGAATTGAACCCAGTGAGGAACGTGCTTCCTAATCCTGAAAACCTAAGAGCAGGGTTGATGAGACAAGACATAACTACACATGGAATGATGTTTAGAAAGATATGGCAGGAAAGTAAATGTTTTCTTCTTTTTTCTTTTCCAAATGAATTATACTTATGAAAACTATATTGGCTTAGAAGGGAGGGGAGCTAACGTTACGTTGAGATGGTCAGGGAAGTTATAACATGTGAAGTTGGCACTGGATCTAAAGGAGCTGGTTTTGAAGGCAGAGGAGACAGAAGGGCGTGCTAAGTGAGTCTAAGCCTGAGCAAGTGAGTGGAGGGAGGAGGGCTCGAGATGGGCTCTGGAAACCAGAACCCAACACAAACCAGATTGCCTGGGGCAGATGTCATGAGCATTTTGCAGGACTGTTTACTACAGAGGGAGGCATAGGTTAGGGCACGATCACCTTCTATATCAGGCTAAGGAGTTAGCATTTTACCCAAAGTCCAAGTGATTACCTATCGCTAAGGTATTTCAAGATTGCATTGGTTAATAACAATGGAATGTTTAAAATTGTTTTTACTCTAAAGGTTGAAAATTGGCCCCTATTTCAATTATTTCTCCATTAAGGCAGATGGAATATTTGAACCGTTACATTTTTTTGTCACTGTTTATACCGAATAATTTATTTATTATTTTATTAGGTTGATTTTTAAATACTCCTACTATACGCAAAGTCTGGTCAAATCTGTTGGCAGAGATGGAAAAGTGTCTGAATGCTTTTGTGACAAGAAAACTTATTTGGAGACTTGGGTAGAAATCTCAAGAGGACAGGACTTGGATATTATTGAGTTTATTTTCTATTGCAACTGAAGATCCATTAGTGAGTGGGTCTTGTAAAGGGAAACTCTGATTGTATTCTATGGAGGAGTGATTGTTCATGTTCTGGCAGAGCTGAAAGGACCCCAAATTACAGAATCCTTTGTGTATGAGACTCATAAGTACAGTTAACCAATTCTTTATCTTGCTGTACACTTCAGTCATTCCTGTGAGGATGTTTACGTTAAAGGAAAGCTATTCTATTTTACTCTTAATACCTAAATCAAGCCAAATTGTTGGAGCATGATATATCAGAAAGTAACTGACAGACACCAAAGAGTATATAACATTAGGTAATCAAAGAGCTTGACTTATCTCATTCTTAAAATTAGTTGGGAAGTTTATATCCTTGTCCCAAGCATACGGAATGAAGGTGTCCACAGTTACATGGACAATACTTGAAGGATGTGCTGAAGGCCTATAAATCTGGCAGATACTAGACAAATTCCAGTATTTTCTGGTTTCCAAATTGGCACAAAACTCAAGAAGAGGGAGAAAACATCCAACAACTACCTGCAAAACCTCCACTAGCTGTGTTATTTGTTAACTTAATGGTTTAGAGTGCTGATAACAGTGGGTTATGATCCAGAGATGGTTCATCCAAACATGCAATCTGCATGCTTAGAACTCTATGCCTGTTGTAAATAGCCAAGACATGGAATCAAGCTAAATGTCCATCCACAGAGGAATGGATAAGGAAGGTGTGGTACATATATACAATGGAATATTACTCAGCCATAAAAAAGAATGAAATAATGTCATTTGCAGCAACATAGTTGGACCTAGAGATTATCATGTTAAGTGAAGTAAGTTAGACAGAGAAAGACAAAAATCATATGATATCACTTATATGTGGAATCTAAAAAATGATACAAACGAACTTATTTACAAAACAGACACAGACTCACAGACATAGAAAACAAACTTATGGTTGCCAAAGGGGAAAGGGGGGAGGGATAAATTAGGAGTTTGGGATCAACAGATACACACTACTATATATAAAATAGGTTTATATATATATATGTATATATATGTTATATATATATATATAACTGAATCACTTTGCTATACACTTGACACTAACACAACATTGTAAATTAACTATACTTCAATTAAAAAAAAAAGAAAAAACTTGGTCTAGGGAAAAAAAAAGATAAAAAGAACTCTCTGCCTTTTATGCCCATGTCATTTCTTGAGGCCATACTGTAGACAGCACACATAACTCTACTAAAGAGGGAGTTTTGAGAAGGTATTTTCCAGAGTTCTTTAATATGAGAACTCAGCTTTTGTCCCAGCTTCCAGGAACCCCAGGACACAGGCACATGTACTTCGGCGAAATTCTGGCTGTTTCCTACACATGGTCTGCATCATCTCCTTTTCAAGGATCCCTTCATAAATGAAATTAAACGTACATGAAGTTTTCTTTCTCCTCAGTTCAATTTCAACATATATTTCAGAAAGTGTTTGTTTACATGTTTGTTTACATGTTTATATATTTCAGAAAGTGTTTGTTTACATAGAAGAGACAAGTTGGAATCCTATTGTTTTGACTCAGTGCTCTACCAAGAAGGTCCAAGGATTTCCAGTATTTGTATGTCACTTTTCTTAAGAAAAAAAAAGAAAAGAAGTAAAAGCACTTGCTGGGGAAGGCCCTGTGCTAAGTGCTTTAGCATCTGTATCCCCTAATTTATTTAATCCTCCTAATAACTCTATGGCGGTGATATTCTTTTTTCTACATTACAAATGAGGAAACAAAAACTCCAAAAGTTTAAGGAAATTATTTAAAGTCACACAGTTCACACTGGGTGCAGCAGAATTCCAATCCTGCAGTTCTGATACAAAAATAAGTAAACAGAAAAAGAAATTCGTGTCCTTTCTACTGGAACATGCAGTCTACCTACTAGATAACTTGCTTTTACTCTTGTGTCTTAATCTCTGAATTGGATGCATTTCCCTTTTTCTTTCTAAAAAAGACAAAACAAGACTCTACTCCCTTGGCCTCCAACAAGCATGAAAAGTACTTAACATAAGAGATGGATGAATGTCAGAAGGAACGTGGGGCGTTCACATAGTCTCCTCTATGTTCTCACCCAAGAGCATGGCAGCTCGATGCAGTGAACAGGCCTTCCTGTAGGTGACGAGCACTTTGGAGAAAGAAGTGTTCCTGAGTTTTTTAGAACTGGTTATACAGTGACAATTCAGGGATTGTACAGACACCTGATTTAAATACTATGCCTTCCTGAGACTCAGTTGTCTTTCCCAATACCCAATTAGAAATTTTTGGAAGCAACTCCATTGATCTAATTAATGGACTTTATAATAAATAAATGTTATTAGATGAGGGTTTCACAATATATTTTTGAAAAAAAGGCTCTGCTGTGAAAAATATTTCAAATCCACTTCTCTGTTTACTGCATTTATTACATTCCACCCAGCTGGCTACCGCTACAAAAATACCTGATGGGCTCAGCCGTTCTAAGGAATTAATAGCTACTTAATGTATTATTTCCCCAAAGGTAGATGAACTTTAGACAATATTTCATGAGGGCTTTCAGGAATAACTATAGGAATCACTAGATTGGTGGGGTCAGATCAGGAGGAGAGAGTTTTTTGAGACAACCTCACTTCCTGATCCTTTGTGGGCACCCACCTACTGGTGGATTGGGCCAGGAAAGGATATTTCTCTTCTAGGGTCATCTATTCTCAGATACAGTGAGAATATGAGCTCAAATCCTTACTTAGTACAGGCAAGAAGAAGTGACTGCTGAGTGGAGAGATGGAACACCACCCAAAGCCAACAACTCAGGTCATCACCTCTGTTGTGCTACTTAGAAGCAGTGTGTATTTGGGCAGGTCACCTTCTGGACCTCAGTCCAGACAGTAGGAAACTCTTGCTGAAGCAGAGGGGCTGGACAATGTCACCTTGAGCTCCTCTGTAGTTCTAGGTCAATGCTGTAGTTTTATGACATCAGCGCTGCTGCAAGCAGGAGAGGTCTGAGGACAGGGATGGTGCCTGATAACTCATCGGTACGTGCCCATGTAGGGTTTGTGCCAAGTGGCTCCACCTTGAAATTTGGGTTTGATCTCACAACC
Source organism: Balaenoptera ricei (assembly GCF_028023285.1). Taxonomy (NCBI): domain Eukaryota; kingdom Metazoa; phylum Chordata; class Mammalia; order Artiodactyla; family Balaenopteridae; genus Balaenoptera; species Balaenoptera ricei. The sequence goes on from NC_082651.1 coordinate 45,110,696, forward strand.
AATTTCCTTGCTACTTGATGAATCCCTGATGCGCATGTGTCTCTACACAGGAATTTTTAAAGCTTTTCCCATGGGCAAGTTCTGGTCTGCCCACCTAGACCTGAACTGCATTAATAACTATCCATATTTAATGATCTGTATATTAATCCATGAATCGTACTATGGAGAGAATCCATAGGAGGGCTTGTTGTTTTCCTACCAATACTCTTGCTTTCACATCTAAAATTTTCTTTCACTCTAGGTTCTGCTCCATAACTTCCCCATCCTTCAAAGGCAGCACTTCAAAGCCGTGACCTCCATAAAAGCTGCTGGGATTTACCTGATCATACCCAATTTCTCCCTATGCATCAGACTTCTTGTATGGAACCTCTTATCCCTTGGGGTATCATGATTTTTGGACACTGCTGCTCCCTCCTTAATATCACATGCCTTTGCTTATTCATCTTGATTTGTCCTCCCTCTTGTTAGTTTCTCCGTCTCTCTCCTTCTCTTACTTCCTCCCACCTCTCACAAATAAACAGGCATCTAGCATCCCCCCCAGTGTTAGAACCTGAACTCCTTCTTAAGATCATCGTCAAGGACATATTTAATGTATTATTCTTAAAATGAATCGGTGTGGTGTACTTTCTCTTATAAATTAATCGTGCATCTTACTAAAGGCCCCTTCAGTGTTCTGCCTGCAAAAAACTTCTCGCTGTGCCAAAATGAACTTGCCTAATGCTTTCTGAATCACTGAGCACCAAACTACAGCCATGCTGACCGCCAAACCAAGAAACCCAAGCCGCTGTTCTGTCCACAGGTCGTTCGGCATGATGTGAGGTTGGAATTTAAGTTTCACTAAGTGGGGATTTTGAAGATGAATAAAAAAAGAGATTCACTGAGATAACTGATGCAGCTCTAAGACACCGTCTAGAGAGGCCCTGAAGGAAAGTTGAGGACTGCCAGCTACCTAAGATGATAATTAACTCGCAAAGCACAGGTGATGGGAGAGCCTGCCTGTGGCCCTTCCTCTCCAGTGCTAAAGGGAAAGCCTGAGGAATGCTTCTGGAGGCTGAGACAGGCATAACTCTTTTTCCCTAGAGCTTTCACAAAAGATGAAGCAACCGCAATCCAGGGATCCTTGGCTCTGTTCACATACCCATCTCAGGAGCTGAGCAGCCAGCCGCGGAAGCTTGTGCCTGGTTATTAATTTTAGTCAAAGCAGGTACGTATTGTTTTAAATGAGCTCCACAGAAAAGCAACCAAAGGATTATCACTTGATTCAAATCGTGATCCTTTTTCATTTGTTTTAAGCGGTGGAATAGGTCCAGTGTAGAACTGAGGCAGAAATTGCAGGGCCCAACGGGGAACAAAGTTAGAATCCCCTATCATTTAGTGAATACCTACTGTATGCCAGGACTGTGTAAGCCCTCTGAAATAGAATCATTCTTCAGTAAAATGGGGGTTATGTTATCTACACTTGAGAGTTGTTCTAAGGATGAAGTGAGTTATTTCACACACCTAATATGTCCTCATAAGTGGCAGCAATTGCTTTGTCTTTGTTTCATCTTTACAAACAGCCAGTGAGGTAACCGGCATCCAACCTAGGATGTCATTTGTCTCCTTAACCTGAAATCTTCATGGTCTCATGCACACACAAAAATAATAATAATGCTACTGAATTCATAACACGTTACAATTTACATAATGCATTCACATATATTATCTCCTTTAATATTCAAGTCCTACTTCTGGAGTAAGAATTAGTTTCTCCATTTTAGAGATGACGATTTGAGATGAAGAGTCCTCCAATGACTTGCTCAAGGTCACAGGGTTAAGATGGGCCTCAAATGCATCAAAACTCATTCGTGGAAAAGGCAGTGTCCTGAAGGTCATCACGGTAATGGCACTAAATTACCTTCTGCTCCCAACTCAAAATATCTTTTCCCTCACCTGATGTGACCCTGCAATCCTTCCCTCTAAGGTTACCCATTTGAGTTAAGGGCATTGAGTTTCCAGAAGGTCCTTGTAAAATGTGCAAATATTTTTCCTGAGATGGGGAGGCATAATAGGCCAGTGCATCTCAGATTAGTTCATTCCCTAAAATGCTTTTACGTATCACATATATGTGGCTATTAGGTCCCTCTGGCTATGATAACAAATAACCCCAACTTGGTAGCTAAAAATGACATAAATGTATTACCTCATAGTTCAGGAGGCCAGGAATTTAAAAAAAATCAGTGTGACTTTACTGAAATCAAAGTGCCATCAGGGCCATGTTTCCTCTGAGGCTGTAGGGCAGAATCTGTCCATGCCTCTCCAGCTTCTGGTGGCTGCCAGTTTTCCAGGGCTTGTGGCCCCATCTCTGCCTCCATGTTCACATTGCCTTCTTCTCTTCTGTGTCTCTGTGTGTCTATCTCAAATCTTTGTTTCCCCTTTATAGGGATATATGTGATTGCATTTAGGTCCCACCCAGATAATCCAGGAAAATCTCTGAAGATCCTGAATCTAGTCTTCTGCCATACATGTTGATAGTCACTCTTTTGGCAGTCAGGCAGTATTCACAGGTTCTGGGAATTAGGAGGCGAATATATCCTTGAGGGCCACCAATTCAGCCCACTCTCGTGACTTAATGATATGCCTTATTTGTAAAAGAGAGTGACAGTGGTACCCAGAGCCTTCGGTGTTAGCCGGAGTACCTAGATCTCCAGACTGAAGCTGGAGAATTTCGAAAGCATTTTATGTGACTCTTTTATGTGATTGTTTTATGACATACATCACTTTTTAGCTTGCATCACTGTAACTCACATATACTTTATCTCTCCTCGTAAATTCTGAGTTCCCTGAGGTTGAATCCATCTCTCACCAGAACCGCCACATACCTTCTAACTGATCTCTTACCTTCACTCTTCCTTAGCTACAGTCCGTTCTCCACCCAGCAACTGGATTGATCTCTACAAAATAAAATTCAGATAGTACTATTTCCCTGCTGAAAAGATTTCCATGTCTTCCTGTCACGCTCAGAATAAAATCCAAACTCCTTACCATGACCAGCAAGACCCCTCAAGAGCAGAAACCCTCTCCAAACCCTCAACCAGCTGATGCCGCCTTAAATGACTTTCCCCCCAGGGCCCTGCTCTTTGTGGAATTAGACTTTGTAGACCATCTGCATCACAGCAGCCCTCTGTAACAGACAAGTTACCCAAAGGTATCCTTCTCTGGGCTCACACAGCCTGGGCCAGATCACACACCTTTCCTGGCAGGTAGACCCCAGGCTGGATCCAGTCCCCAGTTGGGCCCTGTCCTGTCCCTTAATGCCTCTCTGCGGGCCATGATCACATTTCCTCATGATTTCATTTCCTCATTCCTTCCCCCGATTCTAAAGATGGAATATGTACAAGTAGAAAAGTTAAGCAATGTAATAAAGTGAGAAAGAGGAAGTACGTAAGGATGTTTGTCACAGAATTGTCTGTAACAGTGAAAAACTGCAAGTGACCTAAATAGTTATCAGGAAAGAAATGATTGAATTATGTTTAAGTGCAACTCCAGAAATCAAAACAGATGTTAAAGAATAAGACAGTGTTTGCCTAGGGTTGGAGGACTGGGGGGAAATGGGGAGGGGCCGCTAAGGGTCATGGGGTTTTCTTGAGGGTGGCAGGGTGATGAGAATGTTTGAAAACCAATTGTCATAATGGTTGCACAACTCTGCATATAGGAAAACACATTGAATTGTACACTTTAAATGGGAGAATTGTACGATGTGTGAATTAAATATCAATAATGCTGTTTAAAAAATGTGATAGAGATATATGAGCCAACAAAAATAGGTAACTGTGTTACTACTTTATACTTTAAATAAAAGCACGTTATAGACAACTTAAATATATAATATATTTAAATTTAAATATTTAAATAATTGTATTATATTTAAATATTCAAATATATAATATATGAATGTTTCCTGTTTAAGAAAACAAGGTACAAATGAAACACACATATGCAAATGTATTAATGCATACACACACGTGTGCGTGTGCATGCGTGTGTGTGTGTGCACATGCACACACAGATTGAAAGAATAGAGTGACAATGTTGCCCTGGATATAAACTCTGAGCAGCTGGATTGGTGGAGGGATTGAAAGGTGATTTCAGTTTTTTCTTTAACCAATTAGGAATGATTTCAGCTGCAAGTAACAAAGACAGGTTAGTTTTTCTCCTATCCAGAAGGCTGAAGGTGGATGGCTGCTTGCCTTGACTCCAAGGTTTGATGCTATCAGAACTGGCATCTCTGGGTGATCTTGGCTTCCCCTTGTACTTGTTATGTAATGGCTGTGCTGTCACTAGACATCGAACTCAAAAGATTTCTTAGGTTCCCCTGGGTCCCAACATGTTTTGACTCTTGCCTTATCACCAGAATTGTGTCACATGGCCACTCCTAATTACTGGGGAAGCTGGGAAAGTACTCTTTTTCCTGTTACAATCGTGGTAGGTACTAAGGGAAAAGGGGGCTGGGAATAAATGCTGGGTCAGCAACTGGAAGTATGTACCCCAGTGTGCTCCAAGTGTACCACAACTGTATCCTTTACACTTTTTCAAGACGCTTTCATTCTTTCTGTAGCTACAAAAATAATAATAATAAACTAAAGCCCACTACCCAAAGGTAGACACTACTACCATTTTGGTGTCTATCCTCTCAAATTTCTCTCTCTCTCTTTCTATATATATACATACAGATATATGTATGTATATACATGCATATGTGTGAATATGTGTATGTATGCAGATATATGTGTAATTTTATATAAATAGGATTATATGCTACTTCTTATTTTCTATCTGCTTTTTTCACTCAAAAAATCATAGGGGGCTTCTCTGGTGGTGCAGTGGTTGAGAATCTGCCTGCCAATGCAGGGGACACGGGTTCGAGCCCTGGTCCGGGAAGATCCCACATGCCGTGGAGCAGCTGGGCCTGTGAGCCACAATTACTGAGCCTGCGCGTCTGGAGCCTGTGCTCCGCAACAAGAGAGGCCGCGATAGTGAGAGGCCCGCGCACCGCGTTGAAGAGTGGCCCCTGCTTGCCACAACTAGAGAAAGCCCTCGCACAGAAACGAAGACCCAACACAGCCAAAAATAAGTAAATAAATAAATTAATTAATTAAAGGGCTCTATTTAAAAAAAATCATAGAGATTTAACATCAGTGGATATAAATAACACAATCCTTTTATTTATTTATTTATTTATTTTTTGGCTGCATTGGGTCTTCGTTGCTGCGTGTGGGCTTTCTCTAGTTGTGGTGAGTGGGGGCTACTCTTCGTTGTGGTGCCCAGGCTTCTCATTGCAGTGGCTTCTCTTGTTGTGGAGCATGGGCTCTAGGTGCGTGGGCTTCAGTAGTTGCGGCACGTGGCTCAGTAGTTGTGGCACACAGGCTTAGTTGCTCTGCGGCTTGTGGGATCTTCCCAGACCAGGGCTCGAACCTGTGTCCCCTGCATTGGCAGGCAGATTCTTAACCACTGCACCACCAGGGAAGCCCCATCCTTTTAATTGTTGCATTGTTATTTCATCGTTTTTATTTAACCAATTCCCTATTAGCAGACATTCATGTTGTTTAAAAATTTTTACTATTTTAAACAATATTGCAGCAAATATCTCTGTCTATCTTGGCGCTATAGTACTAGTGTCCATCTTCCTTGGATATAGTGGCATTATTATTTAAACTTTGAAAGAAATCTACCAATGATATAAGAGATATTTAAAGTGATAATAAAATCAGGATTATCTTGGGTTTTTTCCTATGGATATTTTTCCTCTTTTTTAAATAATAAAGAACATTTAAAGAAGAATATCTCAAAATATTCAAAAAATCACAAAACTATTTCAAAAAAATCTCAAATCTTTAAGTAAGGGTAGAACTGAAACTGTGAATTCAAAAGAGATATTAAGAAAAGAAACTCTTCTTCCTGATATTCATTTATTGAATGAAAAAAAATAGAAGTCTGTTTCATTACTTGTTTTAAAAGGAGGAACTTCTATATTATTTATACTGAACAGGAAAGATCACATTAAGGTCTGACACAAATTGACAAAAGCCAGAGGATGCAAACGGAACACTATCCCTCTATCCCAATCTCAAGCATTTTAAAGCCAAAATGGTTTTAACAGAACTGTGCTCCAATCAATCAAATTATGTCTTTAAAGAATAGAGTGGTGACTTTGTAGGACAGTCAAGCCCATATCTAGCATTACGTGCTTCCATCACAGGGACTCAAAACATTTTTATGAACCCTCTCAAGGAGGATAATGGGAGAGACCTCGCCGAATTAGTGGCTGGAGAGAATAAGCTTCAGGCAAATCTGACCCAGAGAAAAATCCTGCAGCTGCAAAGGCAGATAAAAGGGAGACATAAAACAACCTTGCAAATAGCCAGCCCAGACTCATCTGCATTTTCCTGTCTGCAAAAATACTCTGGAAGTGGACACATGTAGGAGGGACTAGACAGCCTGCAAGGAATCTGTTTATGTGCATATACTAACTACCTTTAAGAGCAACGCACACCTTCTGTCCTCTGAGAACAATAGACTTTCTGAACGAGTCCTTCATATTTGAATTTGCTCTTATCCAATGCTATTGTCCACTGACCAATCTTTGCCAGTTGCCTTGTAAGTCCACATCATTTGTAAGGGATCTACTCAGATCTACCATAGTCTCCTCTTCAAAAGCTTCACCACCTTCCATGGCTTCTGTCCTTCACTTCTACGGGCCCCACCCTCATGCCCACCCCCATATCTGCACCCAGAATTGAAGACCACAGTGTCTTCTCTGGGCTCCTGCCAAGATGGTGGATTTAAGAGTAGCGGAAGAGCCCTCTTATCAGACGTGATAAGACCACTTGTTAATCAGTTAATCCAAGGTTAGTTCAAGTAGGGAATGATTTGAAGTGATCTTATACTTAAATATTTATTTTAACGCACATTCGCTACTCATCTGTTGTTGCAAGAGTGAGGCTACTTCCTTCTGTCTGGATCCTCTTTGGAGTTCTGCGGCATCTTTCTTGTGTGACCCACACCCAGAATGCATTTCTACAATTTCCAGTTTGGGGTTTCTCTGAGAAAACTTCATGATACTTGCAAAACAATGTGACTGCCAAAAAGCTGTCCACATTTTTTACAGCTTTTTCTTATCTTTTACAGTTGTTTTACCCACTCCTATTAAAAGAGTCAACATTTTAAAAAATCACCTGTATCAAGTCTCTCCAAAGCACTTAGCTGAATTAGTCATAGATATAATCCTATCTTCATATTTTGATTGTATAATATTATTTTACATGAAATAATACAACCACATATGCAGGTTTGGAAACAAACTACAGATGCAATTGTTCTTGGTAAGCATTCAGTTCCATGGTGAGGAGCCATTAGCATTCATCCTACAGAGGGTTTGATGCAGTGAGTAGAGAGCTTTGGCTAATTGGGTGGGTCTAATGTGACAGAGCAGTTAAATTTGGGCTGGTTAAGAAAGCTTCTGCTGTACATATGTCAACCTATAAATTTTAGAGTCTGAACCATTTCTGATAACCGGCAGAGAAACCCAGGACTTAGCTGTTTGCCACAAAGTTACTAAGTGACCATAGGCAGGGGTGATATTCAAAAATATCCAAGAACCATTGGCCATGATAGCCTGGGCTCTGTCTGACTAGAACAAATGCCAGCCATAAGCAACCTGTGAGGGTATACTGTGTATTCTAGCTGGATTTAGCTCTGACATTGGATAATTTGACATTTTAGGCCTTATTCACTTGCAAACGGAGGAGGTTGGTCAGGCAAAGGAAACGAGAATTTCCTTCCAACTCGGAAATTCTTTATTGAGCTATATACAGCTCTAATTAATTTCCTCCCACGGGATTCATCAATTCTCTGATTCAGTTGTTTGTTCTTTCTTTGGCGAGGTGCCATCTCAGAATTGTCATTGAGACACAGACTCTCATGGCAATAATTGAAAGACAATAGCAAGGGAGGTATATAGTAAATATAAATATAGAGTATATATTATATATTTTATATCTGCAACATTAAAAAACAGGTTTACTTACGCATACTCACATTCTCCTGCCTGATTCTCTAGGGGTCTGTGTTCCGTATGTTTTGTTTTGCTTTTAACCTGGGGATGATGCTTATTTTGATGCCTTGCTTAGTTTACACAGATTGGAGCATGTTTTCCACATGCAGCTTCTTGTTTGCCAACAAGCCCAGCTGTTGGGGGGCACTGAAGATCACCCAATTATAGAAAACAATCTCGAACACCTTTTCATGTCTCCCTCTTCAACCCTAGAGGATCTTTTCCATCAACTGCAATTTTAAGAGCCTCCTTCATTTACAGGAAACATTTAGTCCTTTATTGCTTTTCTTTTTTTCTTTTCCTAATCATCCTAAAAGAGTTTACCATTGAGCAGGTGGGGGGCTCTTTTCAACCGCCTCTGACTTACAGACCAAAGGGAGCCAAGTCCATCCGACCAGACTTTTATTTTGAACTTCCCCTAAAGGGAGACAGGACACAACAGATTCAAACACTTGCTTGGGAAAAAAAAGCCCTCCATACTACATTACAGTGTTAGCCCAGGCTCCCGTATGCCAAGTCCCAGCCCATAATAAATTTTATTGCAATGTTATAAACTCCTGAAAAGAGGAACTTGGAGTAAAAGTGCTGACACAGGCTGCCAGAGCTGCGGCCCTTCATTCTTGTGGGTTCTGTCCTGACATCAGCACACATCACATCGAGGGCAAAACACCAAACACTCAATTACCAAAATAATGTTTTGCCCGTCAGATAGATTCTTTGATTTTTCTCTCAGATTCATTTTATACAAAGAACTAGGATGTCTCATCCAAGAAAAAGGGGCCGTCTTGCAAACACTACGTGACTTCGTGAGGGTGCTGGTGGCTTAGAGCTCAGAGAGTTATTTAAGCCAAAGTCAAATTCTTCTTGCAAATAAAGCTGGCCTTTTTTGGGGGGGAGAGGGGTGGGGTGGGTGATTATTCATGTAAATGGCAGCTTTATGTACTGTAATTACAGTCATTAATGAAGGCACACTTACTTTATCATGCATTACCAGGGTCAAAGAAGGTCTCTTCAGAATCAGTTGTCAGCATATAGAGTCAATATTAGAAATTAGACCAAATACAAATACGAACTGGAAAATTTTGCTTAAATAATGCCCTAGAGGTTAAAGAAACAATGAGTTGAAGTTGCAGAGTGAGAAAATTAAAAAGACACACTAGAGGTCACTGTTGCTACTTGAGCGGAAGACATATCTATATAAATACATATGGAAGTGCACGCAGACTTCCAAATTATATTTATATATATACTTGTAAATATATTTTGGTAGCCTGCATGCATATTGGAAAAACTCTAAAAAGATCAGTTGTCTTCTTTAAATAATTTTTCAAACCTCTGTCATGTTTTGTTTTGTTTTGTTTTGTTTTTCATCAGGTCATATGTGGACAGTTTGGATATCCAAAGATGGAATTTAAAAACAAAACTTAATTTTGACGAATTCTTTCATGATCATACTAAATACTTCATCTTTGATGAAAAATCTTGCACCTATTTGGTGTATTTTGAAATACACCTTTCAATTATTCCTTCACTTGGATCCAAAAGTAAAAGTAATTGAAGAATTCTGGTTGGTATGCCTCTTCTTATGAGGGGAAAACGACCCCATCTCTTAGCACTGCGCAAAAATGTGAGATTGTTAAATATGGACCATACATTTAGTCCCATCTTTGAAACTAAGATAGAGTCTTAGGTATGGCAAGTCTGTGAAAAATCTTGAAACAGGCCACGGGAATTGTAAGTAAAATGTTCCAATTCTACATACACAGAAGGATTTTTTGTTGTTGTTGTTAGGAAAACAACCAGTGTCCCAGACGGGCCATTCATTAGTCTAACAGAAAGAACTCCCTACTTGTAGCTCCTGAAGGAGACAGGATCTGTCTGTCTCCCACCAAGACTGCTGGTGCTTCAAAAGTCCATCTTGTTGATAGAAGAAGCCTGTCCATCCCAGAGGCCCAGAGCCTGGCTCCTGAGTGCATTACAGAAAAGCTAAAGGCTGAATGGTCTATCCCAACATGAGTATCATGTCATTGCCATGGAAGGGACTCAGTGTTCCTCTTCTAGGGTATTGGTCATAGATGTCAGCTCTGGGAACACAAGTGTCAACCTGCAGGCATATGGTGATATTCAACTCTAGGCCTCAAAACAAGATTTTCAGAAAGATGTCCACCCCAACTCCCTTGCTGTCTGTTCTTTGCACGTGAAACAGATCTCTGCCTCAGTTTGACAAAGCAGGGCTTATGAAGAGGAAAGAAGGAGGAAGAGGGGAGAAAACTACAATGTCTCTTTCCTCTGCTGAACTTCTATTTAGCTTTCAATTGTATGATTTGCTTTGTCCATGAGACTCAGAGTGCTGGGAGTAATTAAAGTTCAAAGACTTTAATTACTTAATTTAAAAATCCATATTTTTAATAGTATTTTCCAAATTTCCTTTGTTAAACTAGTGGTTGCAGGGGAGACTATTCAGAGACTCAGAACCTCAGTGTGATCAGAGGTAAGTACATGTCTTGCCCGAGCAGTGGTGCAGCTTGGAATGAAAGGCCTTGGGGCCGAGATGCACTGCTTCCTCCACTGCCCAGCCAGGGTGAACTTGGGCGAATTCTTGATCTTTCTAAGCCTAATTTTTTACTTGTGAAAAGGAGATCATAATTTCTGCCTCTCCAGGCAGGAGTACATAAATTCCTGGTTGTAAAGGGCTTGGCGAGGGGTAAGCATTCAGGAAATGTTAGTTGCCATCATTGTTATAGCCCAAGTTCATTGAACTCCTTTGCACCTATAAAGAGAGACAGAAGCTGTGTTTACATCCACAAGCAGGTTTGAAATAACAACAACAACATACAAAAATAGCAGTTGAGTTCAGCAGCTTGTTGTTTGGGAGGAAAAGAAAACAGGTTTTAATGAAGAGTTGTGTTTTTGTTTTTCCAAACAGTTTTGCGTATGCAAACTCAAACTTGCATTTTAGGGAAAACAGAACACTTTACTATCGTAACACTAGGACTAGGACCATAACTTTTTTGGTTAAGAAGATTACGTCGTACATTTTGGTAACTAAAAAGAAAATTAGACATGAACTGCGTCTGGGTTTTGTGCAGCGTAACTATTTTTCTGAAAATGCCCTATGATTCACAGGCTGGACGGAGGACGGGGCTCATTGAAGTCAGCCGTATTTCAGAGCACCCCATGGTTCTCACAAGGCTGAAAACCGCTGCCCTCACTGGTTCTGGTTGCAATTATAATATGCAATACGTTTTGTTTTAATGTAAGCTTTTATAATGAAATTTGGAAGCCAGCGTCATTTCCCTTCCTTTGCTTACTACAAAAAGAGGATTTGAGGGCAGACAATAAAGGAAATGGCAGGGAACTATTATGTGACCTTGGACAAATCTCTTTGGTGGTTCAGCCTTGTACACACACACACACACACACACACACACACACACACACACACTTAGTCTTCAAATTCTTTTGCAAAGCTTTGTCAAGCAAAAAGTAGGATGGAGATTTGGCAATTCCATGGTTATTTTGAATAATGAATATTTTATAAAATGGAATGAACAACTGTTACCAAATTTTCTAATTAACCAAATAATTGCTAAGTCTTCAGTGTAGTCTTACTTAAGACGTATTGCCTGGAATAGGGGTAAATGAAGAGTTCTCACTTGCAAACAAACATAGTTGAGAATTTATAAAGAGCTATGGGTATTTCAGCTGAGAAATGATGGAGGTGTAGAAAATATCATAGTTTCATCTTCTCGTCTTCCTGTCATGGAAGTCCTGGAATGGCCTTTTAGATGAGATTAAAACAGTTTTTAAATCCTGGTTCTCAGCCACACCCTGGAATATCATTTCTGAATCGTCTTTATTTTATTAACATTCTGGGTTAAAACGGGGCTTGGGCAGAAATACTATAAGATGTCTACGACTTGCAGACAAAAATCCCAGGATCCTTCCCCAAATTCTCCCAACTGGATAAAAATAAATCCTCTCCAGGCAGCGCATCTGCTGAGCCTGCTGGCCAGCAGTTGACTGTGGGGTATCCATTGGGGGCCAGTGGGGGAGCCAGCTGGGTTGTGTTTACAGAGCATGAAAGGTAAAAGTTGTACAGCTGAAGCTGAGGAACTAGTGAGAGGTCCCACCTGAGATGGCAGCTGCGAATGCCTTCAGGTACTTGTTTTTCCCTTTGTTGACTCAATGCTGCCACATTAGGGATGCTTAACACCACAGTTTGACTTTAGGGATAAATAGAATGTCACAGCTCTGCTGAAGAAGGAGATACCAAATGGTGACGAGATGGTGAGCAGGAGAGACTTTGGCAGCCCAGGCTGAGGGCTGAAGAACAGTGAGCACAGAGTGAGAAGAGAGCGACAGAAAGGGACTGACGAGGTGACACCTCCTGTCCCCTTTCACCTTGCTCATTAATTTAGCCTGTGCCTTTGACTGGAGAATTTAGTGCCAAGACCCTCCTGCCAAAGGGAGATGTCTGTGCTTTGTATAGAGGTGTGGATTCCTCAGTTGGCTCTGTCCCTTTGTGTTTCTTGGGTTCAAGCACGTCACTTCTCTCTAGACTCTAGCACTTTTCCATACGAGGAGAATGTGTTCAAACAAACTTGTGTGTCATGGGACGTTGTAGGAGGTATGAGGCATTGAGTTCCCAGACCTCAAACACAATGATGTAGGTCCAGGGCAAAGCCTTTCACCTCAGGATCCCCAGCAGGGTCTTCTCCAGCGCTTCTCAAAGTTCAGGGCCCTGACATTGTCACCAGCATCACCAGGAGCCTGTTTTTAAAGGTACAGTGCCCTGGGCCCTACCCAGGACCCACAGAATCAGCATCTCTGGGCATGGAGCTTAGGAATCTACATTCTCGCCAGCTCCCTGGTTACATTTTGTTTCTTTGTACATTGTGGGAAAATACCACCAGCTAGTCATCAGATTTTAGTCTATTTTTTTTTAAATATTTATTTATTTATTTGGTTGCACCGGGTCTTAGTTGTGGCAGGCGGGCTCCTTAGTTGCAGCACGTGGGCTCCTTAGTTGCAGCAGGCAGGCTCCTAGGTTGAGGCTCACGGGCTCCTTTGTTGTGGCATGCGAAATCTTAGTTGCGGCATGGGAACTCTTAGTTGCGGCATGCATGTGAGATCTAGTTCCCTGACCAGGGATGAAACCCAGGCCGCCTGCATTGGGAGTGCAGCGTCTTATCCACTGCGCCACCAGGGAAGTCCCGAATTTTAGTCTTAATAAGGGCTACGCTCTTAACTTAGTACGGACCCTCTCCCAATGGCTTATGGATTGAGGAGGACCAGGCTCCACGCATTAACGGACATCAGGAGAGGGCAGTTTATTTCATGATTTACTCCACAAACCTGATTCTGAGCGAGTGGCGTGAAAAGTGTTAGGGGTATCGAGCAATTTTAATCAATTGAGTGAGGCACAGGGATGACACCCTTATCTTGGCCACATCTGCCGTAGTGTGGATTCACTCACTTCTGCTAATCACACATTTAATTAGAAGCACAATCATCACAACCAGTGAAGCAAGATTATAAGGTAGGTTGTTGGCAGCTTGTTGTTTTTCTTTAAGTTACATTCTGAAATACTGCTTTGAAAGGATTATTTTTAAGTAGTAAGTTAGCTGTTTTAATTGCCATTGTTCTTGTGATTACTAGACACTCAGGACTTTCCACTCCCTTCAGACTGTCCTGACTTCAGAAGCAGTTGGACTCTATAGTTATGTGTGCCAAAGGGCACGAAGGAAGACACATCAAGTTTTAAATACCTAAATTGCTCACTTTATACTACATACCTTTTGTACCATGAATCAAAAAGTATATAAGATAAAGAGAATAAAAGTTTAAAATAAATATATCCAGGTTAAGGAAAAGGCATACAGCACAAAAATGTCGTTGTATAAATACTGAATAAGATAGGGTGAGGGGATATTTATAGTTCTGCAGATGACTTAATACTTACTGCCCTAGGATTTCATCCATCCTTCCAACTATCCTGAGAGGCGTTTGAAACCAATAAAGCGTATTTGTGTCCAAGCTGGGAGTGAAGTCAGGCCCCACATAGAAGACCTGAGATGCGCCGGCCCAGGGAGCTTAACTGATGTCGAATGTAAACCACTTTTCAAAAGCATGTTATCGGGTCCACACCAGACTAGCCATTTTGATAATCTCATTCCATTTTTCATTTTATTGTTGAAAGGAGAAATAGATTAATGAGAGTCCAAATCCCCCTAGAAAGAAAACCTTCCTTATAAGGCATGTCTGAAGAGATATTTGGAAAAAGTACTTACTCTGCCTTTGTTTTGCCAAGTAGAGTAACATTTAGACCATTTATATTTGAAAATTCTTAAACTAGGTCAGCGTGGCCTACTAGATTAAATCTGGAGGGAAAAAAAAATGAAGAAGAAATGAAGATCATGATGATGACGACGATAATCATGCATTTAGGTAAGTTATGAATCTCCCAGACCTTGGCTTGTCTGTATGTACAATGGGGATTTGGAGGCAAAGCCCTGTGATCCACCTCAGATCCAATAAGAAAAAAAAAATTTGCTCCAAATGGCATTTGCAAATGGCGTACCACTTAAAAGAAGCATCTGTCTAAAAAGAATTTTAAACGTTCAGCTTCTAAATATACAAGATACATTCTTTCGAGTATCTGAGAACAATGAGAAAGTCTTACAGAGAATGATCATCAGAATCATAGTTTGGTCTGCGTTAGGGCAGAAGGAACCTTAGACATCATCTTGTCACATTGGTGATGTCATTTTACAGATGAATAAACTGGAGTAAAGGTGAGTTTCATAATTTCAAAAAACTTGTCTCTGTTAGTCTGTCAATGCAGTGGGGAAAAATGATGCTGCAGCAACTTCAGGAAGAAATACTAAGGTTTGGAAACTCTTTAGCTGCCCAGCTTTGGAACAAGAGTCTGACTTTCCAGACTCTCAGACCAGAGGGCTCCCCTGGAAAGGATGAGAGGCTTTCTTTTGAATAATTCCATTTGTCACCCAATTGGAGGACAACTTTACCTGGATGTTCAATGGAGATGTAGTAAAATGTTGTTTCTGACCAAGTGTTCCTGCCCTCAGTGAGGCTACAGTAAACGGTAGTCCTGACCTAAACAATTCACCACCCAAGTGTCATTTTTCAACTCTACTACCCCCAAACCCCAAGGTGGTTCTCAGGGCTGTTACTGCCATTGATCATCTAAGCTTTCAGCAAAATCCGCCTCCCTTTGGCTGGTGACAGTGTTGCAACACTGGATCCCGCCTGTCACCCTCCCCCAAGGCCATCACAAAGTCAGGCTCCTACCAGATGAACTGGGAACCATGGGTGTAGACAGATCATCAATGTCACAGGAGTTCAGAAGAAAGAGACTTTGCCTTTGAAGGAGAGACTAGATTAGATGCAGTGTCATGATTTACCATGTATAATTCGGGGACAAGCTCATGGATGAAGAGTTGTACCTGACTTGATGGATTATGTTCTATGCATCTCATTAGCAAGGTTCTTTTCAGGCATTTTGATGCCTGCATTTTAGAACCATCAGGTGTCTGTCACCTCCATTCCCTAGGGGCATGGGGAGGGGCGCTGATTCTTTGTGTGTTCCTGACCGTTGAAGAACCCTCACAGCCAGCAGGCAGGGAGAACGCGGTCCATTGCCTTTCAGCCTCAGACCCGTCTGAGGCTGCGTCGAGGCACACCACAAGCAGCAGTCTTGACCAAGCACACCATATCAAGCAAGCCAGGGAAGCCCCCTCGGAACCAGAAAGAGCGGCGCATGAGGCTGAAATCTGGCCCAAAGGGCAGGCAGAGCCTCGGATAACTCTGCTGGGAAGGGACCACGTGTCCTCTCAGGAGCGTGAGGGCTTTGCCCTGTGGTTTGGTGAGCCGAGGTGTAGTGCACCTAAGGCTCGCCCACTAAGCTGCCTCCCAGCAAATGCAGAACCACACCGTGACACACAACCACACCCCCGGCCGCAGAAGGAAATTAATTAAGACCCTGCGCTCACATTCCCTTCTGAGCTTATGCCACCCTCCAGCTAGGGCCGCACATCACTCAGGGAGAGAGCAGACACAGCTGTGGCAGCTGTCTAGACTCGCTGTGATGAAGGACTCCACTGCCTTAATGTCAGGTGTGTTTTCTTATGTCAGTATTGTCTCCTAATTTTAACATGACTGAATTGTTCTTTTTTTCCTTTCTTCTTCTCCTTTTTTTTTTTTTTTTTTTTTGCCTTGCCTATGAAATGACACAAGTCCTCTACTTTTCTGGTTTCCATTATACTCCATTGTGTGGCCGTGCACAGAGTCAACATTTTTTTTTTTTAAGTTTGTGTGTTTTCCACCTAATACCATGCAATAACTATCAACGCATAAATGTGTGTTTAGGCATTTTGGAAAACATTTTTTTAAATTAAAATGCCTTCTGTCAATAACAGGCATGCAGAATTGAAGATGAGGATTGTGTATTCAGGGGAAAACATCACTGTAGGTATTGTGCGTACTCCATAGCCACCTGCCAAAGGAAAACAGCTCTGCCATTAAAATAGCATTTTTATTTTGTGAAGACACTAAAAGCAATTAGAGGCCCGTGTTGATGGATCACTTGCCAATTTTCAATTTTTAAATCAAAGCTGCTTTGGACTTAGTGTGTGTGAGCTCAAGAAATATCCATAGTCACTCTATTTGCATTTTACATGCATTCAAAATAACTACTTTCTCCCTTTAAAAAAATGATTGAAGAAACATTTGCTCTCGAGTTGAAAAACATTACACCCCAGAGCAATCTGTTATAGCTGAAAGATGGTCTTCTTGATATAATGGTCCTTAATGAAAATTGTGAGGAATTTTCTGCTCTAAAAGCCTCGAGGAGATTGGGTGTGGAGGTCCTCCTCATCCCCTTCAACCCCCCCTCCCCCTAAGAACAACATCCATCCCAAGAGGCAATGATTGGGCTTGTTCTCCAGTCCTCAAAGCTTGCTCCTTAATTATTTTAGGTATTCTGTCCTTATTTATTGTTTTGGGTGTTCTCCCTCTCTCCAAATTAAGAGGAAAGTCACTTGCACAAAATATACTGTTGAAAAAAATAGGACCATAACGATTTTCAAACCTTAGGGACTGAGCCACTTAAGACTCAAAAAGCTCAAAGCTTATAAGTCTTTGTCATTATCAACATTTTTAAAGTTTGCATGTACGCATACCAATTAAATGGCCATATTCTAGCTATTCAATTAGGATTTGATGAGTTATGGAATTTGAGGGGATGGTAAGCAAATATTGCTTGGGTTGTGTTGTCAGAGGAATCAGGTGAAGAATTGTTTCAATCTAAGGCATGCTTCTCAAGTGCTTCATTTGTCCAAGCTAGAACTTTTATTCCCATACAATTTTATTGATCACATATACTTGTTTAGATCAATCCTTGAGTAACTATGGAACCACTGAGATCACTTTTCACACTACTCCTTATGTCTAAAGGCCATGACAATGATTGGAGATTCAAAGATGAATGAAAGGGCCCTGCTTTCAAAGACTTCTATCTGGAAAAGACTTCTGTCTAGACATAAAGCAAAGAAATGCCATACACCTTAACACATATAATATCTCATTTGTATCTGTACAAAAATAGCCCAGAGGAAGATGGCAGAGTAGAAGGACGTGCTATCACTCCCTCTTGCGAGAGCACCAGGATCACAACTAGCTGCTGGACAATCATCGACAGGAAGACACTGGAACTCACCAGAAAAGGTACCCCACATCCAAAGACAATGGAGAAGCCACAGTGAGATGGTAGGAGGGGCGCAATCACAATAAAATCAAATCCCGTAACTGCTGGGTGGGTGACTCACAGACTGGAGAACACTTATACCACAGAAGTTCACCCACTGGAGTGAAGGTTCTGAGCCTCACGTCAGGCTTCCCAACCTGGGGGTCTGGCAATGGGAGGAGGAATTCCTAGAGAATCAGACGTTGAAGGCTACTGGGATTTGATTGCAGGACTTCGACAGAACTGGGGGAAACAGAGACTCCACTCTTGGAGGGCACACACAAAGTGGTGTGCGCATCGGGACCCAGGGGAAGGAGCAGTGACCCTAGGGGAGACTGAACTAGACCTACCTGCTAGTGCTGGAGGGTCTCCTGCAGAGGCGGGGGTTGGCTGTGGCTCACTGTGGGGACAAGGACACTGGCAGCAGAAGTTCTGGGAAGTACTCCTTGGCGTGAGCCCTCCCAGAGACCGCCATTAGCCCCACCAAAGAGCCCAGGTAGGCTCCAGTGTTGGGTTGCCTCAGGCAAAACAACCAACAGGGAGGGAACCCAGCCCCACCCATCAGCAGTCAAGTGGATTAAAGTTTTACTGAGCTCCGCCCACCAGCGCAACAGTCAGCTCTACCCACCACCAGTCCCTCCCATCAGGAAACTTGCATAAGCCTCTTAGATAGCCTCATCCACCAGAGGGCAGACAGCAGAAGCAAGAAGAATTACAATCCTGCAGCCTGTGGAACAAAAACCACATTCACAGAAAGTTAGACAAGATGGAAAAGCAGAGGGCTATGTACCAGATGAAGGAACAAGATAAAACCCCAGAAAAACAACTAAATGAAGTGGAGATAGGCAACCTTCCAGAAAAAGAATTCAGAATAGTGATAGTGAAGATGATCCAGGAACTCGGAAAAAGAATGGAGACAAAGATCGAGAAGATGCAAGAAATGTTTAACAAAGACCTAGAAGAATTAAAGAACAGAGATGAACAATAAAATAACTGAAATGAAAACTACACTAGAAGGAATCAATAGCAGAATAACTGAGGCAGAAGAACGGACAAGTGACCTGGAAGACAGAATGGTGGAATTCACTGCTGCGGAACAAAATAAAGAGAAAAGAATGAAAAGAAATGAAGACAGACTAAGAGACCTCTGGGACAACATTAAACGCAACAACATTCGCATTATAGGGGTCCCAGAAGGAGAAGAGAGAGAGAAAGGACCAGAGAAAATATTTGAAGAGATTATAGTTGAAAACTTCCCTAACATGGGAAAGGAAATAGCCACCCAAGCCCAGGAAGCGCAGACAGTCCCACACAGGATAAACCCAAGGAGAAACACGCCGAGACACATAGTAATCAAATTGGCAAAAATTAAAGACAAAGAAAAATTATTAAAAGCAGCAAGGGAAAAATGACAAATAACATAGAAGGGAACTCCCATAAGGTTAACAGCTGATTTCTCAGCAGAAACTCTACAAGCCAGAAGGGAGTGGCATGATATACTTAAAGTGATGAAAGGGAAGAACCTACAACCAAGATTACTCTACCTGGCAAGGATCTCATTCAGATTCGATGGAGAAATCAAAAGCTTTACAGACAAGCAAAAGCTAAGAGAATTCAGCACCACCAAACCAGCTCTCCAACAAATGCTAAAGGAACTTCTCTAAGTGGGAAACACAAGAGAAGTAAAGGACCTACAAAAACAAACCCAAAGCAATTAAGAAAATGGTAATAGGAACATACATAGCGATAATTACCCTAAACGTGAATGGATTAAATGCTCCAACCAAAAGACACAGGCCTGCTGAATGGATACAAAAACAAGACCCATATATGTGCTGTCTAAAAGAGACCCACTTCAGACCTAGGGACACATTAAGACTGAAAGTGAGGGGATGGAAAAAGATATTCCATGCAAATGGAAATCAAAAGAAAGCTGGAGTAGCAATACTCATATCAGATAAAATAGACTTTAAAATAAAGAATGTTACAAGAGACAAGGAAGGACACTACATAATGATCAGGGGATCAATCCAAGAATAAGATATAACAATTATAAATATATATGCACCCAACATAGGAGCACCTCAATACATAAGGCAACTGCTAACAGCTATAAAAGAGGAAATTGACAGTAACACAATAATAGTGAGGGACTTCAACACCTCACTTACACCAATGGACAGATCATCCAAAATGAAAATAAATAAGGAAACAGAAGCTTTAAATGACACAATAGACCAGATAGATTTAATTGATATTTATAGGACAGTCCATCCAAAAACTGCAGATTACACTTTCTTCTCAAGTGCGCACAGATCATTCTCCAGGATAGGTCACATCTTGGGTCACACATCAAGCCTCAGTAAATTTAAGAAAATTGAAATCATATCAAGCATCTTTTCTGACCACAACGCTATGAGATTAGAAATGAATTACAGGGAAAAAAATGTAAAAAACACAAACACATGGAGGCTAAACAATACGTTACTAAATAACCAAGAGATCACTGAAGAAATCAAAGAGAAAATCAAAAAATACCTACAGACAAATGACAATGAAAACACGATGATCCAAAACCTATGGGATGCAGCAAAAGCAGTTCTAAGAGGGAAGTTTATAGCTATACAAGCCTACCTCAAGAAACAAGAAAAATCTCAAAAAAACAATCTAACCTTACACCTAAAGGAACTAGAGGAGGAAGAACAAAAAAAACCGAAAGTTAGCAGAAGGAAAGAAACCATAAAGATCAGAGCAGAAATAAATGAAATAGAAACAAAGAAAACAATAGCAAAGATCAATAAAACTAAAAGGTGGTTCTTTGAGAAGATAAACAAAACTGATAAACCATTAGCCACACTCATCAAGAAAAAGAGGGAGAGGACCCCAACCAATAAAATTAGAAATGAAAAAGGAGAAGTTACAACGAACACTGCAGAAATACAAAGCATCCTAAGAGACTACTACAAGCAACTCTATGCCAATAAAATGGACAACCTGGAGGAAATGGACAAATTCTTAGAAAGGTATAACCTTCCAAGACTAAACCAGGAAGAAATAGAAAATATGAACAGACCAATCACAAGTAATGAAATTGAAACTGTGATTAAAAATCTTCCAACAAACAAAAGTCCAGGACCAGATGGCTTCACAGGTGAATTCTACCAAACATTTAGAGAAGAGCTAACACCCATCCTTCTCAAACTCTTCCAAAAAATTGCAGAGGAAGGAACACTCCCAAACTCATCCTATGAGGCCACCATCACCCTGATACCAAAACCAGACAAAGATACTACAAAAAAAGAAAATTACAGACCAATATCACTGATGAATATAGATGCAAAAATCCTCAACAAAATACTAGCAAACAGAATCCAACAACACATTAAAAGGATCATACACCATGACCAACTGGGATTTATCCCAGGGATGCAAGAATTCTTCAATATACGCAAATCAATCAATGTGATACACCATATTAACAAATTGAAGAATAAAAACCATATGATCATCTCAACAGATGCAGAAAAAGCTTTTGACAAAATTCAACACCCATTTATGATAAAAACTCTCCAGAAAGTGGGCATAGAGCGAACCTACCTCAACATAATAAAGGCCATATACGACAAACCCATAGCAAACATCATTCTAAAGGGTGAAAACTGAAAGCATTTCCTCAAGATCAGGAACAAGACAAGGATGTCCACTCTCGCCACTATTATTCAACATAGTTTTGGAAGTCCTAGCCACAGCAATCAGAGAAGAAAAAGAAATAAAAGGAATACAAATTGGAAAAGAAAAGTAAAACTGTCACTGTTTGCAGATGACATGATACTATACATACAGAATGCTAAAGATGCCACCAGAAAACTACTAGAGCTAATCAATGAATTTGGGAAATTTGCAGGATACAAAATTAATGCACAGAAATCTCTTGCATTCTTATACACTAATGATGAAAAATCTGAAAGAGCAATTAAGGAAACACTCCCATTTACCACTGCAACAAAAAGAATAAAATACCTAGGAATAAAACTAACTAGGGAGACAAAAGACCTGTATGCAGAAAACTATAAGACACTGATGAAAGAAATTAAAGATGATACAAATAGATGGAGAGATATACCATGTTCTTGGATTGGAAGAATCAACATTGTGAAAATGACTATACTACCCAAAGCAATCTACAGATTCAATGCAATCCCTATCAAACTACCACTGGCATTTTTCAGAGAACTGGAACAAAAAATTTCACAATTTGTATGGAAACACAAAAGACCCCGAACAGCCAAAGCAATCTTGAGAAAGAAAAACGGAGCTGGAGGAATCAGGCTCCCGGACTTCAGACTATACTACAAAGCTACCGTAATCAAGACAGTATGGTACTGGCACAAAAAGAGAAATATAGATCAATGGAACAGGATAGAAAGCCCAGAGATAAACCCACGCACATATGATTACCATATCTTTGATAAAGGAGGCAAGAATATACAGTGGAGAAAAGACAGCCTCTTCAATAAGTGGTGCTGGGAAAACTGGACAGCTACATGTAAAAGAATGAAACTAGAACACTCCCTAACACCATACACAAAAATAAACTCAAAATGGATTAAAGACCTAAATGTAAGGCCAGACACTATCATACTCTTAGAGGAAAACATAGGCAGAACACTCTATGACATAAATCACAGCAAGATCCTTTTTGACCCACCTCCTAGAAAAATGGAAATAAACACATGGGACCTAATGAAACTTCAAAGCTTTTGCACAGCAAAGGCAACCATAAACAAGATGAAAAGACAACCCTCAGAATGGGAAAAAATATTTGCTAATGAATCAACAGACAAAGGATTAAGTTGCAAAATATATAAACAGTTCATGCAGCTCAATATGAAAAAAACAAACAACCCAATCCAAAAATGGGCAGAAGATCTAAATAGACATTTCTCCAAAGAAGACATACAGATGGCCAAGAAGAACATGAAAAGCTGCTCAACATCACTAATTAGTAGAGAAATGCAAATCAAAACTACAATGAGGTATCACCTCACACCAGTTAGAATGGGCATCATCAGAAAATCTACAAACGACAAATGCTGGAGAGGGTGTGGAGAAAAAGGGAACCCTCTTGCACTGTTGGTGGGAATGTAAATTGATACAGCCACTATGGAGAACAGTATGGAGGTTCCTTAAAAATCTAAAAATAGAATTACCATATGACCCAGCAATCCCACTACTGGCCATATACCCAGAGAAAACCATAATTCAAAAAGACACAGGCACCCCAGTGTTCACTGAAGCACTATTTACAATAGCCAGGTCATGGAAGCAACCTAAATGCCCATCGACAGACGAATGGATAAAGAAGATGTGGTACATATATACAATGGAATATTACTCAGCCATAAAAAGGAACGAAATTGAGTCATTTGTTGAGACGTGGATGGATCTAGAGACTGTCATACAGAGTGAAGTAAGTCAGAAAGAGAAAAACAAATATCGTATATTAATGCATATATGTGGAACATAGAAAAATGGTACAGATGAACTGGCCTGCAGGGCAGAAATTGAGACACAGATGTAGAGAACAAATGTATGGACACCAAGCGGGGAAAGCGGCAGGGTGGTGGTGGTGGTGGTGTGATGAATTGGGAGATTGGGATTGACATGTATACACTGATGTGTGTAAAATGGATGACTAATAAGAACCTGCTGTCTAAAAATATATATATATATATATATATATATATATATATATATATATATATATATTATTCAAGTCATCCAATGATGGAATGACCCAGTTGATTGTATGACTGATTTGACCAATAACAGAGTGATGTGAGTAACAACAACAACAACAAAAATAGCCCGGAGGATGGAGAGATTAATTTTTTTCTGGAGAGGTCAAGGAAGGGGTAAACCTAAGCAGAATCTTAAAATATGAATAGTAGCATGCTAGGGTCACAAGAGGAAGATGATTTGTACACAGGGAATCATAGTTAGAAGAGCATGGAAGAGTGAACCATGGATAATTTTGACCCTTAGCAAAGAACCCCAATGCAGCATTTAAGGAAGCGTGGTATACACAGATGCAGGTGTTAGAGGCAGTCTTAAATTTTTTTTTAACTCTTCATCACTAGAAATGAGAAATTTTTCAAATAATACTCAGACACTGCCTGCATGGTCTACTTTATCCCAGAGATAGGGAAGTGTCAGGGTCTATCATGTACCACTGCACTTGGCAGATTCCTGGAAAAAAAAAAATTGGTAACTCCCCTGGAGGCTCCATGAAGGCAGCCCAGAAATTACAGTCAACAGAGTTGGGCCAGAACTGGCTCTGGCCAAAACACCCAGTTGGAAAGAGGGAAATTCAGTAAATCATTTAGTTGCTTGGTCTATATCACACTGCCCCTTACTATCTCCAAACCTATAAGAAACTCATACATACACACAAACACACCCAGAGATGCACACAAACACATCAGTAGAATTTGAGGAGTATTTTCACAGAAATGACTGGACATTTGGCCGGTAAATGCCATGCTCATGGAAACTGAGATGATCTCACTAATGAAGGAATATACTCATCTCAAGAGCAAGCATTTGTTTCAGGTATGTTCTGAAATGCTAGCATTTATTAGAGGAGGATGTGTTTCTGGACATTTCTCTCATTTCTGCCCTTGTTATCTCTGCTGTTGTCCCAGAGAGCTTAGCCTTTTGCAATACAATTATTCTCTGAAAATAAGAATATGCATACCTAGCTCTGTCACAGGCACAGTGATGTGTTTTACATGTCTTATCTTATTTAATCCTCACTACAGCCTACAGGTTGATACTGGTATTACTCCAGTTTTCAGCTACAGAAACAGAAGCAGAGAAGGTAAATGACTTGCCCAAGGTTGCACAGCTAGCAAACGTATAGATACCATTCAACCTCTTATCCAAGTGATCTTTGCCATTTTCCATGGCTGATTCATTTGGATTTACAGATGAACCAGGTTTCTTTGTACACACCACAACTCAATCATTTCAACCTTTATTGCCAATTATTATTGTCATTGTACAACCTCAGAGTTCAAATCTGTAGTCATGTGGTCCCCTGCAAACCCAGGAAGACCTAAAATGATGAAATGGCACTTGCCTTGTCTGGTGACTTTACACTAAGATCCGGCTGAACTGCATGAATTGTCAAGGCTAAAACTAGGACTTATATCTTAGCTAACACCTGCTTCTCTCTCTGCTGAAATATATTATAATTAGCTGCTCTTCCTGGGAGAGACTGTAAAACTGAATGCACTTGAACAAAAAGAGAGACACCAGATTTTATAGCCAACAAAAAGTGATTTGGACAGCCAACTGGATGGATGTGTATTCGGCAGTGTCAGAGGAAAGGTAGACCTCCCTCATTTTGCAGTAATGTACTGAATGGCAACTATCATAGCCTTTTTACACATGCTTGGGACACGCTTGGGACTCTATCCTTGCTCACCGGTGCTCACAAAATGATTTTAGGACGTTGACAGGGTAGCCATTCTCTGGTTTTTGTTTCGCATGGGTCAAGGACCAGAATAAGCAGGTGATTCGTGTGGTACAGCCCACATCCTTACTCATCAAATAGTCCCATGGAAAGATCCCCTGGTGCCAAGCGGGGTCTTGGATGCTCATCAAGGTTTCTGCTTGCTAGAGGTGTGGGATGTGGGAACAGCTGCTTCACTTCTCCTGGTCCAGTTTCTCTAGCTGTGAAATGGCAGTGCATCAGCCTTCCCTGTTTCCTTAGGAGAATATGATGAGGCTCAGAAAGGGCTAAAAACAAATTGGCTGTTTGGCTAATGACATGCTTATAATACCACTATTTGGAGAAATAAATTCATAAGTGGTTGCAGAAGAAATACTAGCCCTTAAGAAAAATTGTAAGAGACGACCCAATTACTTAGTATAATGACTCATCACGTTCCTGAAATTACACGGAGGGATTATCACCGTCCCAAAGGTAGACCACAAAAAAAAAAAAAAAAAAAAAAAAGACTAAAGCAAAAAACACCGTGGTCCAGTTACGAAAAATTGAAAAGATTTATAAGTGCATTGGAGAAGAGCAAACCTTAATTCGAGAGAAAAAGTACTCGAGGCAGACGTGCAAAAGATGATCACCGGGTAAAAGCAGCTTTGGGGAGAAGAAACAGGGGGAAAGAAAAGCTAACTGTTAGCCTCATGCTAGAACAGACCCGCCTGGAGGTGCTCTGGGTTTTATTGAACAGTGCACGGCTACTTTAATTTAGCAGTGTTTATTTTGAAACGTTTGCTACACCAGTGCTCTTTCCAATATACCGCGTTTGCTGGTGTGTTTTTGGCTGTACCCAGAGGCCACCCACTGTGGGTGATGGATGTCCTGGTGTGGAAAAGCACGTTGGCCATTTGTTTGCACAGTGGATTGATTTCTTTGCACTTTCTTTGTCCCTCTTAATTGAAGTCGTAAGCATTACTGTACTCAAAACTTAAATAACCCCGGACATCAGAGTCTTATACGTTAATAATTAGAAATATAACTCCTTTAGGATGGCTTTTCCTCAGAGCGCATCCTTCAAATGTCAAGCAAGTTTAGAATAAGAATCAGAGAAATGTTAAAGGCAACCTGATACTGGACATGAAACCAAACACACTCTCACAAAACAAAAGCATCACAGCAAGCAGAAAAAAGAAAAGAGAATTTTGAAAACTGTCTTCCCAAGGCACACTGAAATCCCAGGGCTCTGTTTTTCCAGGTTAACAAAAGTAGGTCTCTTCTAGGTGTTCTGAATAGGTTACTGACTAGCCATCTGCAGCAGGCCTGCTCCTGGATGTCATGCCCCTGTTAATGAAATCTGGACAAGCACTCATAAATGGACCTGGTGAATGGTAGATGTCAGCCCTTGCGTGATGGGCAATCATCAATCATCCATTGTCAGTTACTTCTGTCCCAGTGAGTAAGCCTTTATTTAAAGCATAAAGTAAGAATGTTGCCAGATCACAGGAACAAGCCCTGAGCTGTTTGCAGGTGCTGCTATTCACAGCTGCCAATTAAACCCCTGACATTTCCATATTGGCCATGAGGCATAGCATATGCTTTTGACATACCAAATCTTTAAAAAAAATCATCAATCTCAGATTATCAATACATGTGTCTTTTTCTTTTCCCAGGCTGGCAACATTAGGCTTTTAAAAATAGCTTATTTTAGAAATAGAGGAAGGAGAAACAGAAAAACTCGAGTGAAGGGAGTTATTAATATGTGTACATAGCATTCTTTCTTGTATTTGGAAAGTGGCCAGCATTTCAGATGTGAAAAGTCTTTTCTGATGCCGGAATCTATGTGGCAGAGACTCCTTTCGGGATTT
The DNA here is from genome assembly GCF_028023285.1 of Balaenoptera ricei. NCBI lineage: Eukaryota > Metazoa > Chordata > Mammalia > Artiodactyla > Balaenopteridae > Balaenoptera > Balaenoptera ricei. The sequence goes on from NC_082651.1 coordinate 45,137,923, forward strand.
CAACTTTAAAAAATCTTTTTCCTACCTTTCTTTCTTAATTTTTTTCTTACTGTTTGATAACCAAATGCTATTGCTTGCCTCATGTAATCCAGTACTATTAAAAGGAGATATTAAAATTTTGATCATGCAACCACATTCCATTCCTTTCATTGAGATTCAAACATAAGTGTGCCTTGTGTTTGAAGAATTTCATGAAACTTGCCAGAGACATTTTATTTAGTCTCAAATGTAAGTCCATGAAAGGATGGATTCCTCTGCAGAGTTTACATGATGCCTTCACTTTCACATACTTCCAGATTGGAGGATAAAAACATCCAACCACTCTGGATATGGATGTGGTCATCTATAAATACTGTACATAGGCAGGAAAAAATATCCATGTCCAACTTTCAGGAAGATTTTGCCATTTTTAACTGATTTTCCAAATTCTCTAGATATGTGTAGCTCTTGATAAGAAATTAATCATGGTGACAATCATAGAAATTTTAACTGAATTATTCTTTCTGATCAGTCTTTAGAAAATGAAGAGGTATTCTATATGGGTTTACATTGTTTCACCAAGAATTAGATCAAAATCAGCTGTGATTGTAAGTATAAGTCTTTGTTTTCTATGTTGAACAACAGGCTTTGATCTGAGATGCCTTCCCTTTTCTCTTCCATCTCCTGTTCATCTGACTGAGCTAAACACTTCCATGTTCTTTGAAATCCTGGTTCCCACTGATTTCAGGGACATCTGTTGGGGAAGGCAAAGTTGACAAAGCCAGGATCTCTTTCAAATAACCTTAGCTGATGACTCTAGCAGGTCTCTCTATTTCTCTCTCTCTTTCAGTGATAATTTTGCATTATCTTCTCACTTCCAAGAAGGGAAAAAGTTGCCATCCTCTTTGAGAGAAGCTCAGCCAATTTCCATTTGGAAAAGGAGAGAAAATTTGTTATTGCCACCTACATAATGAAGGACTTCAAAAAGAGCTAGCTTTTAATAAAAAGGTGTTTTTCCTCTGTAAAATTAATTTTTCAATAAAAGATGCCCTACACACGCATGGAATGGTGAAGATCTTAACAAGAGTGGCTATTTTAACATTATATGATATTTTAACATCATATATCAAGAGTGGATATTATATCATTATATTATAATGTTATATATAACATTATATCAATGTTATATATAACATTATATCAATTATATTATATTTTAATGTTATATATTTTAACATTATATATATATTATATTTAACATTATATCATTATATCAAATATATATATTATATTTATTTAACATTATATAATATATATATTATATATATTATAACATTATATAACATTACATCATGTGTATTTGAAATGAAGAAAAGAAAATTCGATGGCTTACAGCGGCCTTGAGCCCTTGGGCTACGTGAACACTTATCACTTTACAAAACTGAGGAGGCTGTGCTGTGGCATCAGCTTTGGGTTGCTCAATGGGGACGATGTATGTCCACAGGCTTTAAGACTGAAAGCGAAGGGCTGGCCTCGCTCAGTAATACTGCTCTAACTAGTACCATATGGGCCACTTATCTTCACTTGACACCAGGCCTTTCATGTGCTTTGGGTTGTAGTAATAATGATAATAATAGCAACGATGGCAATGATAATGATAATAATAATAATAATGGCAGCTACATGACAGAAGGCAGCTTTGAATAGTAGTTGAGAGCACAGATTCTATAGCTAGCCTGACTAGGCTTTAATCCTGGCTCTTTCACTTACTAGCAGTGTGACACTGGCCCTTTTGTGCTTCAGTTACTTCCGCTGTAAAATGGGGATAGCAGCTACTTTATTGGTACAGTGAACGCTTAGAGCAGTACCTGGCATATACGGCAGAAAGTGCCACCAAAGCATTACATACAATACGTGAGCATTCCTAGAATGTATACACAGATTATCTCTATCGTTAGTCCCATTTTTCAGGTGGGGAAACTGAGGCTATGTGAGGTTAAGTAATTCTCCCAAGGCTGCCAGCCAGAAATTTGCCAAGTTTTAACCTGGGTTGGTGTGACTTCAAGAGCCATGCGCTTTCCATCTATCTCCCCATGTTTCCTGTCACAGGCATCATTTCACAACTATACACCAACAGTCTATAGAGAGAAGGCATGGGGTTGAAGGAAATAGAGACAGTATCAGAAATGTCGGAGAATACAAGAATTCCAGAGTGTCAGGCGACAGAAATCATCTAAGGACAGGGGGAGATCAACACTTTCCCCAGCTCGGAGGGTCAATTAGTCACCAAACAGATGGTTCCTGAATGAACGAATTCATTCACTCAACAGCTATGTATGTCCCTCCTCTTTTGCACGAGGGCAGCAGCTTCATATGTAGCCACTTAATAAGCAAGAAGATTTGTTTTATGTCATGTTGTCAAAGAAAGAGACCCACGATAACCTTAGGAAAAGACATCAATGCAAAAAATGCCAGTATTTTTCTGGCAATTGAGTCCAGTTTGGTAAATTCTGGGGCTTCTCCTCTTTCCTGCCTCGATGTCTGAAGGCAGGGCAAGCTGGCCATAGAACAAGGCAAAGACTGGCTGTCCCAGGGCTGGGTCTCATCAGCACATTCATGTCTCTTGTGGTTGTCTTTATCTAGCCTAACTGGTATTGTTTTTGGCATTCTTCCATAGTGATGTTATGTTTCAGATGTTTCCAAAACTGAAACACACAGGTCTTTCATTTCCTTTCTACCTACTAAGATTATTTCAGCTCTCCACATGCAAAGCAGGGAATTATGCAAGAAATTAATCATATCAGAGCAAAGTAGCTACTGAGAAATTGCCAAACACCATAAACATTGGTCAAAATGGAGTCCAACCATTTGCACAGAGAATAATTGAAGCTATGGATTCACTTGGGGTAACTAAGCAACTTTTCATCATGAATTATAAAGCTTTTCAAACATAAAATGATATCTGAGAGCAGTGCATTACCTAAAAGGTTTCGATAAGCAATGAGAGGAGCTTTAAAATATGCAGCCGGGATCAATCATCCCACGCTGTACAGCGTTACTTATACTTTGTGGCGTCACCTACATTCCTTGATAAACAATGTCCCATAACATCTGAGCAGTCCCATTATTTTCGTCAGCACCCAGACATAAGTGACAAAAATGTCAGTTGATGTTTTATTTATGAATATAAAGCAGTTTCGCGTGGAAGTAGATGTTCTACGACAATGGAGGTTTACGAAGTCCATTTCCCGGCACCAAAAATGATTCACGTTATCCAAGAAAGATATAAAGCCTGCTATTCGTGATGAATTTTAATTGGAATGTTACTCATCATGGGCATGGATTTCTTTCATTTGGAAGGCTGAAGGACAGTTGACTCTCCCCGAAAACAAAGGTGGGTGGTTAAAACAGACATTTTGACATGCAAAAGGCAGAGATACCTTGGAGTTATCCTGGTGTCACCTGCCAAAACAAATACTCAGATGTCTTTTACCGTCATCGTTTTGCATCAGTTACCTGAGAAAGCAATCCCAGCCTTCTGACTCAGAAGGAGAGCAATTCTGCCTTTCTCTACCCTGTGAATGAAAAAAAAAAAATGAAATGGGGGTGTCAATTGGGAAAACAACTTGATGGTAGGGAAGAGTTCCCTACTTGGAATTGGCTGTTGAGTTCTACCCAAGAGCCAGCAGGATAGGATATTAAGCAGCAGAGAAGAAAGATCATTGACAATTATAGATTCTCTTCCTTTTGCCAGAAGAGGTCCTAAAATGTGGTCCATCCGTGTTGATTAATGCTAGGTTGTGGGGAAAGGGAACTAGAAATAGGTCAGGAAAAGTGAAGTTAAAGACGGTGAGGTGACCGAAAAGGTTTTAAAAAAAGGACGAGGAAAGGTTAGATATATGAAAACATAGTTTCAGGACCTCACGTCCTTTGAGAAAAGGAAATCACATACCAACCTTTATGTGATTTGGGAAATACTTTGGTCTAGTAAGATTTAAACTAATGCAGTGAACGTCGGTCTCTTGATTGTGGGGATAAACTACCTCTCTTGACTAGGATGAATAGGGTGGCTGTAGCCATCCCTTTTGGACCTCAATATGAAAACATGGATTTGCATCCTGAAATCTTGTCCAGCCTGCTTTGTGGAGGTGGTACAAAGAAGTTAGTACTCTAAAGATATACAAATTGATTACTTCAGTTACCAAAATTGATTTTCCAGAATAGAGTGGAGTATATGGAAATGTATTTTCAAAGGTCATTTAAAATTTGCCCAAAAGACCCACTTGCCCTCAAGTGTAACTCTCCCTTTCCTGCATCTTTGCCTACATAAGGTATATGGCTCAAAGCACCCAACTGGAATCTGGTAAAACAACAGCCAAATTGCATCGCTCCCAATTTCCTCATAAGCTCACCTCATACGGTTCTTAGTACTGAACCAGGGTTTGCTCCTGTAAGTAAAAGGGTCAGGTCTATTCATGTTTGTTTGTTTGTTTGTCTGTTTGTTTTAATTCAACAGGCGGTATTTGAATTGCGGCTTTTTTTTTCCAGCTGGGCTGCCATGTATGTTTTTACATATGTTGTATATGTTCTATAAACACATGGCTTATTCGCCATTCAAATATGATATACATTTACACAATTATCTACATACCTCTCACACAAATACACGAAAATGCATGGGGACGTTTTGCTCTCCTAAAACCCTTTCAGATTGCTTGAATGATTTTCTTTACATGTTTTCAACTTACCTAACGGCAAGCTTCACTTCATTCTACACTAGTCTGATTAACTTGACAGGACTGGAAACTTGTTCTTCCTGTTCACACTTATTCATCTCTTGGAACGCCCTGTAGGGAAGACGAAGCACCAGAAAGCAGTATTTACCAAATGCCTCAATGCTAAATATGCCCTTTTAGGCTGCCTTGGCACAATAGTGGGGCAGGGAGAAGATCTGACTTTAGGGCAGCCTAAGAAAAATGACATTTCCTAAAACATCACCTATTTAAACAGGTCTTGAAGAAGAAAACTATGTCCATTTTCCTCCAGAGTTTTGCAGTGGGCTCTGGGGGCTCCAGTTTACCCCTACTGTATCTGAAATCTTTGCTAAAGAAATGACAGAGGTATCAGATTTTGCAAGGTAAGCCCTCAGTCTGCAGTTGCGCACATGGAGATAATTTCAGGTTTTTTAAGGACTGCAAATGTAACCTGAAACATATCAGATATTCTGTGAAGGCGTGGGTTGAAATGCAGAACTGATAAACCAGGAAGAAGGGCTTTTCTTTTTTGGTTAACTTTGAAAATTTCCTCAGGGAGCAAACTTCTGATAGGGGGCAAAGATTCTTACAAGGTTAGTACAGGTGGGTAATTAAAAAAAATAAGAGTGAATTTATCTGCATACATTATTTAAATACCTAAAGCATTTCTCTGCTTTAATGATAAATTATGATCAGTAAAATCTGTTGTCTGCCTTCAAGCTAACTAATGGATAGCTAATCAGCAACAGTCCAATCATCCTAGCTAAGGTGGAATAAATACCTCCAAGGAAGCTGCAGCTAATTTTTATGGTTTAAACTCATAAAGATGCTTACATATATTTCTGCATTCTTGTCCTACACATGTGTATATGGATATGCACATACATGTGTGCTCATGCGTGTGTTAAAAACTTATTCCTTGACACCTCCCTGCCCACCAACCACGGCTCTATTCTCCTTGGTATGTTGTAAAAGAAAGATTCTTCCTGCAACTAATTAGTCCTTAAAGAGATCGGCTGATAGATCTCATTGTTAGCAATACATTTTTAATTGTTCATTTTACTCAAGCACCATTTGAACACAAGTCAATTTGCAATTTCATTAGAGAACAGAAAAGGCCTGGGGTCTATTCCTGTTTTTTTCTTTTAAAGAAAATGATAAAAAGTGGGCAAAATTTCGTAAGGAATGTTAATTAATTTTATGTATCAAGCAAGAATTAATGTGTCCTGTTATTTGAGCAGAAGTCTTCTGCCCAAGATGTGCATTTTGTCATACCCTCCCCTCTAGAGAAACCTCTTTACAAGCTTTGTGGCCAAATACCCTAGCAACTAACAACGAGGAGCTTTGAAGCGACATTCACAGACCATTTGCTTTGATGACATTTGGAGGCTTTTCTCCCCTCATTCCAATTCTATTGTAAGTAGAATACACATGCCGTGCAGCCTTTGAAAACTAATCAATACAGTAAGAATCGTCAGGGTGCAGCTGACTAGTATCACGTCTTTAAACTATTTTTAGCTGACTTGTTGTACACGTTTTTAAGTTAAACCTTATGAAGGGAGTTGGGTGGATTATCCTTACCATATTCACGGGCACCCTAGTGCACCCCGGCTCTTTCTTCCATATTTTAACATCAAAAGCTCATAATCTGTGTAAGTTAACCTTCCATAAAACTAAAATTATATGGTCATCATACATAATCTGATGATTGATTACAGCTGTCAAAAAGGTCACAAATTGTGAATGTTTACTACAGTTGCACCATGAAAATTATTATACATTTTTAAGGAATCCATCCAGAGAAAATAGCTTACATTCACAGGTTGCAGAACTGAAGCATATATGTTTTCTTCGTGACTTTTAGCTCTCTTAAAATCAATGTTAAAACACTTAGGTCTGATTTTTCATTTCAATGTCTTTGTGTAATGCTCCTCAACCATACCTCATCTAATTTAATAAGATGCAAGCTAAGGAAGTACTTAAGTTACTTATCAAGGGTTTCAGATGACACATTATTATTGTATTCGAAAGTCAATATTTGCTAATCATGTTAGTACAGGAACTGTTCCAGGCCTACAATTCTTAAATTGCAGAGATATTTAAGATTAATTAAACCTATCTCCCGTGGTTCTCTCTCTCCACCTCTGTGGAAGGAGTAAATCAATGACATCCTAAGCAAGTCCAGAGAGCCAGAGATCCAAGTCTGAAAGCCACTAACATCTTTAAGCCTCTGTTTGCATCAGTGCCCCAGGTTGAGCTTTGCCACTTCTCCACAGTTTAAGGAATATTTGCATGTTTTGAGAGCAAAGTTCATCAATTCGCTTGACGTAATTAGAGAGGTCTGACCATTCTTGAACACATAACATGGACTCCAATATTTTTTAAGTCAGGAGAAGGCCGAAATAACATATGGCCTGACTTCTTTTTCCTTTTTATATGACAACTTGTGGGTAAATTTGTGGCAAACAAAGTTGCAAGTCATGTGCCCTTTCTCAGGCCAAGCATGATGAGAACAGGTGACTGGGTCCACATCCCTGAAGGGGTTACGCTTGTATGATGCGGTTCCAGTGAACCCCTGACCTCTCACTTATACCCTGGAGCGGAAGCAGCCAACTGTTCAAAGGTCAAAGTCCCCTTTACTTTTAGACAGTAAACCCATTACATCAGAACCATTTCTTTTTTTTTTTTTTTTAATTTTATTTATTTTGGCCGCGCCTCGCGGCTTGCGGGATGTAATTCCCCGACCAGGGATCGAACCTGTGCCCCATGCAGTGGCAGTGCGGAGTCCTAACCACTGGACCACCAAGGAATTCCCTAGGAAAGTCCATTTTATTTATTTACTTTTTTAGCTGACTGCTTTTTAAAATAAATTTATTTTATTTTATTTATTTTTGGCTATGTTGGGTCTTTGTTGTGGTGCGTGGGCTTCTCATTGCGGTGGCCTCTCTTGTTGTGGAGCACAGGCTCTAGGCACGTGGGCTTCAGTAGTTGTGGCTCGCGGGCTCTAGAGTGCAGGCTCAGTAGTTGTGGCATATGGGCTTAGTTGCTCCGTGGCATGTGGGATCTTCCCGGACCAGGGCTCAAACACATGTCCCCTGCATTGGCAGGCGGATTTTCAACCACTGCGCCACCAGGGAAGTCCCCAGAACCATTTCTAATCCAATGTTACATACAGAGCCCAGGACTTGGCTGAGATTAGTGCTAAATAAACATATGAAGTCTTATTAACATGGACTGACTAAGAGAAAACTGGAAAACATAGTACTTCAGTGATGACTTACAGTAGCTGGTAGTTTAGCTCCCTCAGGGAGAAAGACTAATGCATTAACCCAACATGCCACCCAGGATATATTTACATGTAGTTAGTAAAAACAGTAATGCTATGCAAACTGAATATCTGGAACATGAATCAATAGAGATCAGCTAATTAGGTTATAAATGCATTGATTTTATTTTGAATACGTCCTCAAATAGAGTCTGCGAGTAAAGCATTCTGAAATGGGGCTCTTAAACAGAGAGGAGCGACAATCAGATTATTCTCTGCCACTCTCCAATCAATCCAGAAGTGTTAGGTAAAGTACTTTGATGCATATTCTATATAATCAGAATGACACATCCTATTAATATTCCAATTACTGTTGAACTATTAGCAATGCCTGAGTCTGGTGTCTTAGGGCCTCATAGCAGTAATCCGGGAACCTCATGTCATCTTTTGTATTCATTCATTCAATTTAAAATGAGACGATTTTCCCTTTAAAGCTTTTTTATTAAACATTATTTTATGCATGGATTTAACATCCTAATTGATTTAGGTGGACTCTCAGAATGAGTTGCTAACTCCTTCTGTTCTTTTCTTCACTGAAAGAGGTCAGCAGCTGTGATCTTATTTATAAATTTAAATGCCAAATTTTGGCACAATGAGTTATTATTAAAATAATAGTTATTCGTGTTCATAAAAAGTCTCTTTTCACACTGTAAAAACCAGAAGTCCAATAATTTAATAAACTAGTCTAGAGTAAGGATAGGCCAGAGTTGTCAACCTCATCTTAGAACACATAAAATTCATAAAATTGTGGACATGAAAGTGACTTTGGAAAAAACAACGTTTCCACTCTTCAGAATATTTTCCAACCTAAAATTTGCTTCTTTTTACTTTGAAACTCATGTAGGAATACACCAGTTATCATAAATACAGTTCCATAAGCTAAGTGCCAAACTACTGTTGGAAACATCAAACTTGCCATCATATTCATATATGTATAGTCAGACTTTTAGAAGGTTTGCTTTATCTTAAATTGAATTCAGTTAAAAAGGTTTATGTGATGATATGGTGTAGATACACTCTATCTTGAATCATGTAGCTATTACTGGCCATGAATATCACGAACTTAGTGTTCAATGCTGGTGCCTTGGCACAGCTTGGGAGAAGTGGAGATGGAAAAAGGTTCATGGATTTGAGAGATGTTTTGGGGGTCAAGTCTAAAAGTTTAATGAACTAAATTTGGGATATAAGTAAAATAGAGGAATCAAGGATACCAGACTTATGGCTTGAGAAATTGGATGGCTGTTTCCAAAGATAGCACATATTGGGAAGGTACAGTTGAGTTTTCGGGGTATTGGTGTAATAAAGTGTTCTTGTTGAACATGGTAAGTTTGAGATGCCCAAGTGCAGATGTCAAGGGTACAGTTGGATATTTAAATCCGAAGCTCAGAAGTAAGGTCTTGACTAAAATGTCAACTTGAGCATTGATGGCATTTAAAACTTTGTAAATGGGTGAGCTCACCCTAGGCACAAATGTAAAGAGAAAAGAGGGGCTAAACCTGAATCTTGCAGAATCAACATTTAGAAGATAGGCAGTAAGTGGCCTTCTGTGTAGGGGTCAGAGACCACATTCCAGAAGACTTGAGCAAATGATCCAAGATGACAGGTCAATTTCTTTCCTCATACCCTAATAAACTGTGCCAAACTGAGATATTTGTGAAGGATTGGGTTTTTGTTCTTGTTTTTTTTTTTTTTTTCTTAAATTAAACTTCCAATATAAAAAGCTAAGCAATTGATTTGAAAATGAGTATAATAAAAGGAAAGAAGAAAAAGAGGCCTAGGGACATGGTAACCACAGTCCTGAATGAGGACATTTGCAGTTGCCGTTCCTTTGGTCTGGGACCCTCCGCCCTCAGAGAGCCATCTGGCTCACGCCCTCATGTTCTTCTGGTGTCTGTGCAAATGTCACCCATTCAGTGAAGGCTTCACTGACCACCTTATCTAAAACATTAACACCGATCCCATCCTTATCACTATCTCTCCCTCTTCCTCTGCTTTATTTTTCTCCATAGAACTTATCACCATGTGGCATATATGTCTACATATTCATTTGCTCATTTTCTGTCTCCTCTCACTAAAACCTAAGCCCTACAAGGGCAAGCATTTTGTCTGCTTTCACTGCTGTGACCACAACACACCCCAAAATGCTTGACACATAGTAGGTGCTCAATAGATTTTTTTTAAAATAAATGAATAAAAGAATGAACCAGCAAAAGAGATAAAAGGGAGCAGCCAAAGAAGTAGGAAGAAAATGTGGAGGTGTCTCAGAAGCTAAAAGAAAAAAGGTGTTTGAAAAAGGAGTACCTAGAAAAAAAAAAAAAAAGGAGTACCTATGCTCAAACAAGGTGAATGCTGCTGAAGGGTCCAGGAAGATAATGAAGCAACAAGTATGTCAGATTTGGCATCGCGAGAGTAACTGCAGATGTTGAAGAGAGTGATTTCAGTGTAGTGGTGGGGGCAGAAGTCAGAATGATTAGGGCTGAGGAGAGACTAGGAGGTAAGGAAGTGGAAATTAAGTAAGTAGGTAACTAGACTAAAGAGTTTTGCTTCGAAGGAAAGTGCTGATATAAGGCAGTTAAGAAAGAGGACTATGAGATCAAGAGAGGGTGCATTAATACTTTTTGCTTTGGCTTTTTAAAGTGGCGTACCCGTCATCCCCTGCCACAATAATGCTGCTCAACAAACAACCCTACAACCTTAGTGGCATTCGACAAAACACATTTTTTTGCTTCTCTGTCTGGAGCGGTGAGGTAGGTGGCTTGGCTTCATGTCTGGATTTGGGATGGCTGTAGGCTGATCTAGGCTGGCCTCAGCTGGGATGACTCAAGTATGTTCCACATGTCTCTCATCCACCAGCAGGTGACTCTAGACATGTTCTCATCGTGACAGCTGAGGCACAGAAATGGAAACAGGAAAGTCCTCTTGAATCCTATGTTCAAAACAGGCACACTGTCACTTTCTCTTCATTCTGTTGACTAAAGCAAGTCAAGAGGCCAGCTAGATCCAAAGGGGAGGTATTCCAGTTACTATTGCTATGAAACAAACTACCCCCAAACTTAGCTACATAAAATTACCATTTTATTATCCTTACAGTTTCTCTGGGTCAAGAGTTCAGAGAGGGCACAGTAGGGTTGGCTTGCCTCTGCCGCTTGATGTCTGGTGCCTCAGTTGGTAAGATACAAATGCCAGGGACTGAAATCATGTGAAGGCATCTTTACTTATGTTTGACAGTGATGTCGGTTGTCAACTAGGACTGCAGCTGGAGCTGTTGGCTGGAATGCAGCACGTGGTTTCTCCATGTGGGCTAGGCTCTCTCACAGCATGACAGAATAAGCGGATTTCTTCCATGGAAGTTATGAGATCTGAAGGCTGGTGTCCCAGTGTACAAGGCATAAGCTATGTCTCCTTTTATTACCTAGCCTCAGAAGTCATGCAGTGTCACTTCTGACATATTCAACTGGTTACAAACCAATTCTCAAGCCTTCCCCAGATTCAAGGAGAGAGGAATTATACTCCACCGCTTAATGGGAGAGTGGTAAATTCAGGAGATGGGTACAGGCACATTTATGAATGTGGGAGTGGGGAGAAGAGAGATACAGTAGTTTACTTTCTAATATCTCCTTGGGAAATGTAATCCTAGTTGTACATCACTGGGTGTTGCTTGTCCCTGTCTACTCTTTCTACCTGAGAGTAGCCAACATAGGCTAGAAGGCTCTTTACCCTGATAGAAAAGAAAAAGTACTTTTAACACGAGACTGGAGCCTCCAGGATAAAGAGTTTGTCCAAACTGACTCCACCTAGTTGGTTTTGCAGTTAAGTTCCTGAAGATTCTTGGGCATGGCTGCTGTGAAAGTTTCTTTACATTTAAAAGCTGTAACAAAGAAAATATAAATGCAAGTCTCAACAAGCATGTATTATAGGGGTTGGTTCTAGATATTTGACTCAGTGAGACCCAGGGCCTTCTCCTGAGACATTTCTAGGGTGGCTTTGGTGTCCAGAAACTCCAGTATAATAATGCCTCACAGACCATACTGACTGTAGATTAACTTAAAACATACCATTATTTCAACAAATTGCATTTTGGATATGCTAAAGCTAAGAAGCTAGGGAATAAATGACACTTTTAAAAGTAAATTTTGCCTTTTTTTATGGGTTTTCTGAGCTAAAGCATTGAAAATAAGTCAACATCTGTTGTAAATTTATACTATAAATTTATGTTCTCTAAAACCATATACAACTATATACAATACAATAAATATATACAATGAATTATATGTATATATATTATATATTGACATACAATATATCTAAAAACAATTTGCTGATTTTTAGAAGAGAAAGTTTTAATTCTTTTGTGTTACATATTGGTTATAAATTTAAAAATCTATGCTGAATTATTGACAAAATATACAATTTGAAGAAGATGGGATTTTTTTGTAAGTAAAGAGGAATATCTGTATAAATATCATCAAGTATTATCAATATTTATAAAGTATTTTGTAGCTTAAATTTTTTTTGAATGATTCTTGGTATAGCCCTCTTTGGTATGTAAGGCAGGCATTATTGTCTTATAGTCATTTTACAGATGTAAAAGCTGAGGATTACAATATTTAAATGACCTAGTTTCACAAAGTAAGAAAATGGTAGAGCTAGAATCTGAACCTTGTTTCTATTGTACCCCACTAAATGGATTATGTATGTTTATAAACATATGCCTAAATTTACACGTTTATATACACATATGCAATCATAGAGGTCAATTTTATGTAATCCGTAGTCACATATCTAATTGTGTATATGTCTATAGAAATGAATATGCTAGTAATTATTTAGATTTTAAGCAAAATCACTCATATTTTTAATAGTTACAAATGTATACTTATACTTATTTTCCATCTTCCTATCAAACTTCCATTTGATATCTGAAAATATGTTTGCATCCAGTACACACATTGATTAAAAAAATATTTAAAAGCTGATAGCTACTAAAGATGTCTTTAGATTTTTGAAAGCTGAGCAAACACAGAACTTCAGTGTTTAAACTTGGCATTTTACCTACTCTCTTTTTGGAGTTAAAGGGATTCAGCAGTTAAAATTCCATGAAAATTTATGAGGAAGAGCCAAGACAGAGAAAATAGAGTTTACACATAATCCACCCTTGACCTCAACAAAGCTTTTGATAAAGTGCAACAGGTAAGACTTTGTGCATAGACTTGAGGGCAAAGAATTTAGGGAAAAAACCAAATGGCCAGGAGTTTATGATAAAGCATATGTGTGTGTAAGTGAAAAGGAGATGATAGATGTAGGCGAAGCAGATAGGGTCTCCAGGATTAGTTACTTTCCAATACTGATCCAGTAGAAATAATTGGCAAAGAGGAAAGAGAGTCAAAAATACCAAACTATAAAACCTCAGGCCTAAATCCACAAAAGGCAAATACATATATATTTTAACCCTAAGACTTTGCTATCTGAGGAGTAAAGTTAAAAAAGAAAGGAGTTCCAGTATTCATTAGTGTCTCAAACTCATAACAAAATCTCATGTACCTGTGACTCATTGTACCTCCAGGATTCTAAGAAGCTATTCTTTGTAAGACAAAGGACAAAGGAAGATTTAGTAACAGTCTTTTGGGGGAAAAACACCACATTAAATGTGCATGATAAATTGAGAACATATTCTAGTTGCAGAAATGTGAAAATGTGAGGGTGGGGAAGTAATCTTAAAATTGAGGAAATAAGGTAAATATTTGACTCGAACCACTTAGATTAAGAGAAAGATGTATTTAGTGAATAGCACTCAAATGATAACAAGGATTAACAAAGAGCAGAACTCTCAGTGAGGCACAATTAAACCAGCAGTTAAATAATCTAGCAAACAAGTGCTTAAACAAGCAAACAATCACAGGCTGCCCAGTCACCGCTCAGTGCACAGAGCCATGAGTCACAGAAATTATTTCAGCATCACTGAAGGGAAAAGCCATGTTGTGCTCAATTCTGGTTGACTTATTACAAATAAGGATATCAGAGAAAATAAGAAGTGTACGGCAGAAGGTAGATAAAGTTATTCAGTGATTCAAAGAAATTAATTATAGAAGAAAAGCACAAAAACTAGGTGTGTTGTGATGACCTCATTGAGGGAAGCAAGGATGACAGGCCTTGCAAGGGTGGATTCCCTGAAGGGATCTGCATTTATAACAACTAAAAAGGGAAGCATCAAATCCCCAAGAGAGCCCAGCATGAGCAAAATTTAATTGATATCTCTCAGCCATTCCCTGATATTAGTTAATACTGGAAAGAAAGGGTTCTGAGAAGTGATTAAGATGAACGCCAACAGTCCAAATAGGGACCTGATTAAGAATTCAGAGGGAGAAAAATAAACTCTTATGAAGGTACATCTTTTAAAATTGTTCTTCATCTGGACTTTTGATGACCCTGAATGAACACTTAACTTAGGGGAAAAAAATGCACACCTGTATTGTCTGGAACTGGCATGTGAATACAGGCTCTCAGTAGACTTTATCTCTAAGTTTTAACATCAGGCAAGTTATTTTTCTTTGTGTATCCTTGGGATTAAAATATTACATGAAATGACAAGACCTAAGGAGTTTGTCATAGCTGCTGTTCAGACACCACATTTTGGCTGTCATACACCACACTTTATGACTCTCAGAATCAGCCCCAACATAACCTTTGAGATTAGACCTGTGTGAGATCCTTCAGGTGCTTGCGCCCTCTCTTATTTAAGTCATTTGTATCTGGATCACAGTGATTTCAGCTTTGAGTGAAGGAGAACAGAAGAGGAAAAAGTGCTCAAACTTTATAAATCCAGAATAAAAATGAACAATAGCTAAAGGAAACACTCTTTTGATGTAAAAAGTTGATCAGGACATCTCTTCAGAATATTTCTACACTAGCCTTGGCATTCAAGAGGCAGACTTGGATTCTATTAAAAAGAACCCTCGAGAAGGCCCAGAAGTATCTAGAAAATAACAAATGAAACCTGAATGCCCTAAGCCATTCTGCAATGGCAGGTAAGGTCACATTAACAGAAATGGCCAATATTCTTGGAGTTAGAAAGGCCTTTCTTAAACAATATTACACCCAGAAACTTTTATGAGAGGGATGCATATTCTATTTCCTAAAAATGTTAAACTTTTGTATAACCAAAGGCAATATTAACAGAGAGAAAAATGACAAAATGCTAAAATACAGTTTAAACCTGTACAGAAAGTTATTATCTTAATATAAAAGGCTACTATCTTAATATATAGAAGCTCTTGCAAATCAACAGATTGATAATTGGGAGAGAAAATGAAAAAGTGATAGAGACAAAACAGATTTTCAAATACTAATCAAAGCAATGCAAAGTGAAATAATAAAATAATATGTTTTGCCTCTCATAATAATCAACTGTTAGTAATCTGAACTGAGCAGGGTGTGGGGGAAATAGTGAACTCTCTTAAGTGAGATGAGATTTTTTTTTTTTTTTTTTTAAAGGAAGAGCCTCAATTAACCATTTTTTTTTTAAAGTACATTTTTTTTTATTAATTAATTAATTTATATTTATTTTTGACTGTGTTGGGTCTTCACTTCTGTGTGAGGGCTCTCTCCAGCTGCGGCAAGCGGGGGCCACTCTTCATCGCGGTGCGCGGGCCTCTCACCATCGCGGCCTCTCCCGTTGCGGAGCACACGCTCCAGACGCGCAGGCTCAGCAGTTGTGGTTCACGGGCCTAGCTGCTCCACGGCATGCGGGATCCTCCCAGACCAGGGCTCGAACCCGTGTCCCCTGCATTGGCAGGCGGATTCTCAACCACTGTGCCACCAGGGAAGCCCGATGAGATTTTAAATTGGAAAATTTCTAGGGACAATTTAATAAGATAAATAAAAATTTTAAATGTATACATTTTTTGCCTCAGCAATTTTATTCCTAGGAATATATTCCAACGAAATAACTGACCAAGTACACACAGATTGTGTGTATGTATGTAGGGATTTTATAATAATGAAATAATACAGAAAGAAAATAACCTTAATGTTTATCAGTGAAGTTTGGTTAAATAACGTATGGAAGAGTTATAAAATGGAATACTGTAAAGGCTTCAAAAGCATAAAGTGATTATTATGTAGAGTTTTTTCCAGAATGCAAGGATGGTTGAACACGAGGAAACAGAGTAATATAATTTCTTAAATGAAATTATATATGAAAGATTTCATTATATATGAAAGATCATATGAGTATATCTATAAATGTTTGTTATAGACTGAATAATGTCTCCCCAAAGGAAATTCAGGCAATGTGACCATGGAGACAGATTAGAATGTTGAAGCCAAAAGCCAAGGAATGCCACTAGCCACCAGAAGCTAGAAGAGACAAGGAATGGATTCTCCCCTAGAGATTTCGCAGGAACGTGAGCCTGTAGATATCTTGATTGCGGTTCTCGTGAAAATGCTTTTGGACTTCTGGCCTCCAGAACTGTACAGAATAAATTTCTGTTTTTTTAAGTCACTAAGTTTCTGTAATCTGTTACAGCAGGCACAGGAAACCAATATAGCTTTGGTACCGAGAATGGGATGCTGCTGTTAGCACACGCATAAAAATGTGGAAGTGGCTTTGGAATTGAGGAATGAGTAGAGGCTGGAAGAATTTTGAGATGTATGACAGAAAAAGCCTAGATTGCCTTAAATAAACTGTTGGTAGAAAAATGGGTATTAAATATGCTGCTGGTGAGGACTGAGAAGGAAGAGATGAGCATGATAGAGAAAACCTATATTGTTTTAGAGAATCCATGTAGTGTCATAAAGAAATTGTTGGCAGAATTATGAATGTTAAAGTTGCTGCTGGTGAGGGCTCAGAAGGAAAGTGGAGGAAAGGGGATTCTTGCTGTATAGTGGCAGGCAGGAAATCTAGCTGAATTGTATTCTACAAGGTTGTATGAAAAAGAGAATTTGCTTAGCTGAGATTTCCAAGCAAAATGTTGAAAGTTCAGCCTGGTTTCTTCTTGCTGTTTGTAGTAAAATGAGTGAAACGAGATAAATTGAGGGAAAATCTGTTAAGTAAAAGGGAACAAGGACTTGATGATTTTGGAAACTCTTAGCCTATCCAGACTGCAAAAACATCAGAATCAGGAGATTCACTGTTAGGAAAATGTGCTCTGGAAAGAAGGCCAAGGGTATAGCTGGAGAAGCTTTTGAGGAAGTGATTAGGTGTATGTGACTCATGGATACCCTCAGCCATGTCAGTAGAAGTGAGGATAGACATGGGGTGATTCCAGAAAAGGTATTTGGAAGACTATTTTGTCTAATGGTGTGAATTTTGTAATATATATGGGAGACTCAAAAAGTTTTTGAAAGTGTTATACCAAAACTGACAGTTGTTGCACAGACACTGCCAGTTTAGACCAAAAGGGGCAAAGAAAGGATAAATAAAATTAAGTAAGGCTAATTGGACTCCCCAAATGCTACAAGTAAGAAACAGAATGATAAAACTACTGAGGTGCAAACATGTGCTACCCTTCAAGATAAAGGAAGAATGACTCAGAGGGCAGAGCCTTAGGTCTAAAGGGTGAAGCCATGGAAATGTATATAATTTTATATGCATGTATTTTTACATAAATGGCGTTGATCTCATTCTATTTTTTTTTTTTTTTTTTAGTCAACTAAATAAAGTTGACATATGTATCTAATCTGTTGCTCCCATCGCCTAATCCTTCCAGTGGGTACTCTTGCATATGTCCCTTGTGATGGCAGATTAGTCCTCTATGGTAGCACAAGGTAGGTTGTAATTCCTGACCTCCTTGTAGTCAGATGGACCATATACCTAGTTCTGGCCAATGAATTGTATGAAGAGTGACACGTGTCACTTGTGGGCTAGAGCATTTAATTGCCCATTCAGGAATCCCCAAAACATGCTTTTTACCTCTGGTACAGGGATGAGCAATGTTCAAAACAGGATGGCTTTATCAACATGGGTCTCGAAGAGACTAGGTGAGTAAAGAGGTCTCTGCCAATGTGTGATGGACATACAGTAAGAACAAGAAATGAACTTGAACTGTTTCAACCACTGAGATTTTGGGATTCTATGTCTCACAGCTAAACTGAGCTTATCCTGATAGATATATCTTCTAAGACACTGTATGAGAATCCACCTGGGATAGATACTCAGGAGCAGAATTGGCATGTATATATCTAACTTGACTAAGTACTTACACAGCTCTCCAGGATGGCTGCCCCAGTTTATACTCCCTATATGCCCCATCCCTGCCAACATTTGGCATTTTCCAGCTTCTAATTCTGGTGAGAGTAATTGGTATAAATGCATAATTCATTGTTTATTTATTTGTGTTTCCCTGATAAAAATTAATTTAAGTAATTATTATGCTCATAATAATTTTGGGGGAGATTTTATTGTCTATAAATTTTTTTGTTCATATCTCTTGTCCACAGTTACACAGTTGTGTTTTTCTTGTTGATTTGTAGGAGTTCCTTTTATTTTATAAGCTAATAATCCCTTATCAGTTAGAAATTACAAGTGCCTTCTCATATTCTGCCATTTATCTACTTACTCTTTCCATGACGACCTTAATTGAACAGAAATCCTTAATTCTGATGTAATTAGGTGCATTGATTTTCTGCCTCATCTTTCACACTTTAGAAATTTTGCTTAAGAAATCCTTTCCCACTATTAGGTTAAAAACACATTTTTATATACCCCATTCTAAAGGCTGGAATGCTAAAATGTTGAAATGTTAAATGTTTGAATGATGATTTCTGGTAGTCTTGTTTTTCTTTCCAATATTTATTGAACACTCATTCTATGCCAGGTATGGTGCAAAGTGTTTATTTAATTCTTACAGCATTATTTTGAGGAAGATACCATTAGAAACTCCATTTTACAGAGAAGCAAATTGAGCCTCAGAGAGGCCATGTAAATTTCCCAAGGTCTGTATAGCTAATAAGCGACAGAACTTGGATTCCAATTAGGTGGTCTGACCTCAAAATGTCATTGTTCATAGACACAAGGTAGTATGAGTTTGAGGTTCAATTGATTGACATCTATTTATTGAGTATCTATGTGTGTGTGTCACACACCAAGCAAGTCCTCCCGTTCCTTGGGAAAGGTAATCATTTGTTAGCTGTATCTATGTGGTAGATTTATTTTAAATATTTTAATTATGTATATATATAATTATATACATATATATATGGAAATGGTTTTCCTTTTAATTTATTCCATAAGCTTTTATTGAGCACTTACTTATGTCAGATGTTATGTCAGATGCTGGGATGTGATAATGAACAAGAAAGGGGAGGTCTCTGCACTGCTGGAGCTTACAGAAGGAGACAGGCAGTGAATTCCTAAGTATCACAAGGGTAACTGATTGTGTGCTTGCATCCAAAGAGAAGTACAGGGTTCTTTGGGAACAAATAAGAAGGGCATCTATCCTAGTGTGGGATCAGGCGAGTGGGTTGGGGAAGGAGTCTCTGAGGATCAAACATTTGAACTGAGACCTGGGAGATGAGTTGACCTCAGCCAAGCAAAGAGGCGAGACCAGAAATTGCCAGGTAGCAGGAATGGCATGGGTGCTAGGCAGGAAAGGTATGCATTTACCCAGCAAATCCCTGCACATCACAGCGTTGTCTCCTTGAAGAGGAGATAAACAGAGAAAGCCTTGTGTTCCCATAGGATTTAACAAAAATCCCACAGTTCTTACTCAACATATCCCATTTTAGTGATTAACTTCATGAGGTCAATCTCTTAATGTAGAAGACTATAAAATATTCCTTTGTTCTAACACTAGTTTGTCATCATGGGATTATTTTAATTAAAGGGCTTGATTAAACCTTAATTGTTAAGTATTTAATTAAAGTATTTAATTCAAGTCAAATCAGAGAAATCAAGTTTCTCTAATGTTCTTCAAATATACAAACACACACATATTCACACACACTGATACATTCTCACACACATACACAGGCAGTAACACACCCTCACTCATACATGTATTCACAGGCATACACTCACGTACATTCACACCTTCCCATGCATATTCATATGCAATAGTGCACCCTTACACTCACACAATCACATACACACATGTTCACACACACGCACTCTGACATGCACACATATTCACATCCTAAGCTTAGGGTGTAGTTTATACACATGTGTTTCACCCCTAGAAGCACAACTTACTTATTTATTCAATATTTTAACAAATACTTATTGATCACCTACTAAGTGCCAAGCCCTAGAGATACAACAAAAAACAAGAGTCATCTCTGCCCTCATGGGGCTGACATTCTAGTGCAAGGTACAGAGACTCAGTAAGACAACAAAAAATGCAGATTATTATTCCAGGTTGTGATGAATGCCATGGAGAAAAAAGCCAGGTGATGAGCTAACAGTTACTGGAGGCGGCTACCTTGGACTGGACTGATGGAGAAGGCTTTCCTATAAGGCAACACCTAAGCTGAGGTCTGAATGATAATGAGCCAACCATTCAGAGAAAGGGAGAAGGAGTAGGGCAAGCTGAGAGAAGAGCAAGTGCTGGAGAAAGGGCTTGATGTCGACCAGGAACTGAAATGTGGTCACTGGCTGAACGTCAGAGAGTGAGTAGGACAGTGGAACAAGATGGAGCTGGGAAAAGTAACAGGAGCCAAATTCAGCCAGGCCCCACAGGCCATGACGCTGAGTTTGGGTTTATTCTAAGAATGGAGAGAAGTAGCAGACAGTTTATAAATGCCCCCACTAACAATAGGTTTTGTAGTTTTACAAGTCTACTCTGGCTACAGTTTGGGGAACGAACTGAAGAAGACAAGGGTAGAAGTGCAGGACCCGTGAGGAGGTGGATGGAAGTGACTTGGGCATGAGTGATGGTGGTGGCTTGGGCGTGAGTGCTCACAGTGGAAGTGGGGACAAGAGCAGGGATTTAGGACTTACACTGAAAGTAAGAAAGCAGGACTTTGTCAAAGATTTGATGAGGCAGTGAGACAGGGTAGGATTAGGATGCCTCCCAGGTCTTGAGCTTGAGCACCTGAGAATACTGTGGTCGCTAGCATTTATTTAATCACCGTCTGGGTCATAGTAATGGCTTGCATTTATTCAGTGCTTACTGTGGGCCAAGTATGTGAATTATACATATTATCTCATTTATTCTTTTCAACTTCTCTAAGAGATGAGGAAAATAAGGCTCAGTGAGGTTAACTGCCTCACTTCCAAGGACTTGTATGTAAGTGGTGGCATCAGAAATGAAATGCAAGGACTCTGAACCCAGAGTCACCTCAGTGAGACATCAAAAAATCATATTTTGGGAACCTATCACTCCACATTTGAGTTGTTAAGATCCTTATTACCAGTTTTTCTTTTGTCCTCAAGTTGACTCAAATGGTGATCAGTTCACTGGAATTTGTATCCTCACCCTAGACTTGGAAGAATAAGAGAAGTACTGACCACTCATTTGCCTTTTTTGTGCTGGAAAAAGGTAGTGCAGGTGTGTTGGAATTATAAACGTAAATAACGTTTGAGGATTATGCTTGGATTTTGTCTCTGACCAATATAAATAAGAGATTTAGTCACATATCAATTATCTATATTAAATGAATAACTTCAGAGAGGAGTGCTCTGTGTGCAGTTTTTTCCCCCATGAGTAATTAGTGTTGGAAGCACACTGTTAGCATGAATCATGCTTAACTGGATTATTCCTTTCTGATACTTCTAGGGCTTTCCTCCTCCCATTCAGCAATACACACACCCTTGACTCATGACTCTCCTTTCTTCACACTTACTCTTAATGTCATCTGCTTCTGTGACTTCATTTCTCACCACCTGGCCATTCCTGACACCCTCTGTGCCCTTGACCTCTCTTAGAGCTCTGCGTGGCATTTCTTGTCCACTGGTTATAGGCAGGAAAGAGACAGTAGGAGGAGTGCAACTCTAGAAAGCAGAGTGGAGAGAGGTGATTGAGGATGCTGACGACCATGACAATTTCTAGCCATAAGGGGAAGCAAGCCAGATCCAAAGTCCTAGTTAAGATATTTAAGGAAAGTCTTGTGAGACGAATCAACACTCAGATTCTGATCATTGAACTGTTACTGTTTGTAGATAGAGAGCATTCACTATTCTGTGCTCAGCTGAATATATGTAACTCACACACGATACATAGGGATCATAATTCCTATATCAACACACTAAATATAAGTCCAATCTCTTGTATATAAAGAGGACAAACATAACCTAACCAGAGACAGTTCTGAGAGGCCAGTGGAAGCCACAGAGGAATGCTTGGCTGGAGGGTTTATAGGACAAAATAGGAGAAAAAAATTCCTAACCCATTACGCACTGCTCAGAAGATTTCTAAACAAAATACAAGTTAGATTAGTGCCTAAAGGAAAGAATGAATGCACTATGTCCAACCTTCCCAACTCCCACCCCCTATACCATGATATGGCTCTTAGTGAATAAAACAGGCAGCAGAAACATAGGCAAGAATGCAGAGGGAATTAAAAACTGGGGAGAGGGAGGAGGTGAAAGATGCCAATCAATTAATCCTCCAGTCTTTCAAATCAGAGAAAACCTTGGCATTCAGTGATGATGAATCAATGCTGCTGACAGATACATCATGTTAGGATCCCAACAATCTAATTCTTCCATCAACAGAGAAGGCAGATAATTACCACATTATCAGAAGGCTTAAAAAATACAGGAAGGAATGCCACACAAGTGCTAGTGCAGCATTATCCAGCTCATCCTGTTAAAGACTCAGGACTATGTTCTAAACTGATCAGCAGTCCTGGAGAGGGTTGAAATGGGGCTGTGGGAGTGGGTTAAGATCTGGAGGGGCAATTCTTCCTAGGAGAGAAATGTCTTTTGATTAGAAAAAAGAAAAAAATTGAAGGATCATTTCAGTTGTGGAAGATAGGTCTTGGGATGTGGCTGGTTGTGAGATAAGGGTAAATAAAGAGAGCACTGAATTGCTCTGCATAATAAATAGGAAGGATTTTCAATTTTTAAGGACAGGCATGAGAGAGGGACAGCTCATCTCTGGACAGTACAGAGGTGAAAGGAGAAGCTGGAAAATAACGTTCAAGGAAAAGTCACAAAACGACTAGTTCTCAATAGCACAAATGGCCAAAGAACTTTTAAGAACATGAATGTCTAATATTAATCTCATCAATTGTACTATAACTCAGGGTAAGTACTCACTATATCAACAATAAAAGTCTATTATACATAACTATCTTCGAAAACTGCCTTGTTTGGATTGTGCTTTGGAGAATTTTTAAAAAGGGTTCTGATCTTTGTTGAGTCAACAAAAGAAAGAAAAGGGAAATTCCTTAAGAATTCAGAGATAAATGAGATCAAAATTCAGCAGAAGCCAAAAATCTGAAGTAGATGTGATGGTTAGAAGCAAGCCCCAGGTGATCCTCAAAGATACACATTGGGGTACACACAAGATTTTCCACCACAGTGAGATGGACACTCAAATTATTTGAATTCAAATGTTAAAACCCTTACAGCTAGAAGACTGAGGCATACATCTGAGTTATACTGCATTTGTCAGAAAATTGTTTAATCTGTTCCCCATTGTTTAGAATAGCTTGAAATGGAAAATTAAATACTCAACAATAGAAAAAGAAGAAAATAATAATGAATCTGCTAGATAGAAAATTATGCAGTCAATAAAATAATATTTATAAAGGATTTAAAATAAAATCATAAAAGATTTTGTTATGCTAAGGTAAAAATAAATGATTCAAATTGTATATACAGTATGATTGGAACTCTAAATATTGCCTAAATTCCTAGGAGTATAGAGATGACTTGATTCTAAGAAAAATTTTAATATACTGCCACCAATTAATAGATCAATGGAGAAAATTGCATTCATTGCCATAGATACCAAAAATACATCCATTCTTGATTTTTATAACATTAATATAATAATAGATGGATAATTCCTTAACAAGATTTTCTATCTGAACCCAAAAGCCAGGATCGTGCTTAATGTTGGATAACTAGATACTTCCCTATTAAAGTGAGGAACAAATTAACATTGTTCAAGCCATACTAACTAACCAATGCAATAGGCTAGAGACCTAGAAAAAAATCGTAAATAATCTAGGTATACATCAATAGGGAACTGATTAAGTAAATGATACTTAATCATTTCTCCCTATAATATCAAGAGTCTTCTGCAGATAAGGGACTAATTCCATGTAGTTGAGATAAAAATGAAAAATAAGGTATAAAGCATTGAAAACATTGTATATAGCATGCTTCTATTTGTATAGGATAAAAAGGCAGTTTGTATATATGTAGACTGTTTTGAAAGAAGGAGATGTGAAACAGATAATAAGAGAAAGACTAGGAATTTGGAGGTATGGACGGGAGGTCATGTAAACCCTTTTTTACTGTTTGGATTTATGATTTGTATGTATTATTTTTCCAATTAAAAGAAACTAAGAATCAAAAGAAAAAAAGAAAATTTTCAGGTCAAAAAGTAATAGGAAACTTAACATCCAATAATAGAAAGTTGGTTAAATAAGCTATGGTAAAAGTATTTTATGGGATTTTATGCAGCTATTAAAAATTATGTGTATAAAATTAAAGTACGAATGTATGCTGTATTGCTCAATGAATATTTGTTGAATGAATAAAATGATGAATTCCAAGTTGGGGGAGAAACAGGATAAAAATTGTGAATCCTGAATAATCATAATTATATAATACCATCCAAATATATATATATAAGAAAAACAATGTCAGAAGGGAAGAAAGAAGAATAGAATAGTGATCTCTTCTGCTTGTGATATTACAATGTACATTAAAAACAATTCCTTCTATTTTTCTGACTTTCAGAAATTTATGTAGTAAATGTACATTGTTTTAAAATGGAAAAAAAAATTCTTTTAATTTAGGAGGCAAGATGTTCTATCTGCTTTTCCAAAATAATGTGGAAAATAGCAAATAAATTACTCCCCAAGGGTGGTTCATACAGACCCTGCAGTGTGGGCACAATTTCCTTAATGTTCACCCTAAACCCAACTGTTGATTTTAAGTTTTACTTGCAAAATAAACAGTGAGCCAAAAGTAAAACACTGATAAAATTGAACTTGATTTGATTTATTCTAAAAGCAGAGACTTGCCTAAGGCAAAACTCTTTAGGAAAACATTCCAACTGCTAAAAGAAGGTTGTCAGCCTGTACTTAAACCAGGTGAATTTTCATTCATAAAATTCTTTCCTGCTCCTGTCATAACATCATGAAAAAATTAAAAGTTGCTGCCCTTGAACTTTCAATTTAGTATGCATATGCTTGTAGGAAATAAGTGGCTGTGTGAAAAATGTATAAGACACTCAATTAATGTTTGTTAATGTGATGACCTTTAGTAAATATATTTGAAGTCGATTGGAATCAATATTGGAAAGCAAGTCTTAGTGAAGAAAAGGATTTTGTTGTCTCTCTAAAACATAGTTAGATGTTTTTAAAGGCCAGGCTACTGATCTATGGTATATAAATTTGTTGTTAGTTTCAGTGTTTACTAGTGATTGATGCATCTCCCCTCCTATATCAAATCTGTTCTACTCAAACCCTTTGCACAAAAACATTTTTTGAGTGGCTCTCATCTTTCTTTATGTAAAACATATATATTTTTCTTTTGCTAATTTACAAACAACAAAATATTTTCCCCTCTACATTTGAATTATTATGTTTTTTAAAATATGTTTCCAAAATTTTGAGAGGAGAAATAAAACAAAAGCCCAATGGCTTCTTATTCCCTCTCACATCTAGTATTTAGTAAATCTTTCAATATCCTCAATAATTTTTGCCCCCCCCAACACACACCCATAGGCAACATACCTGTGTCTCCAGCCAGAATATTGCAGCAATATCATTTCAGTCGCACTTCATTCCTTTGCTCATTATGTTCTTCCCAATGCCTCATCTTCTATTCTTGGCCTGAATTGTTCTGTCTCAAGGTCTTTCACCAGGTGGCAGTCCAGGTATCAGCAGATGCTGCAGTCATCTCAAGACTTGGCTGGTGTTAAAGAATCCACTTACAAACTCACTCACATGGCTGTTGTCTGTTAGCCAACGCCTCCATTCCTTCCCACATAGGCCTCTCCATAAGCTGCTTGCATGTCATCACTACTGGCTTCCTTCAAAGTTGTGAGAGGGGATAAAGGAGAATAATATGAAAGCTACAAGGATGTGAATACCAGGAGTGGGGATTATTGGGAGTCATCTTGGAGGCTGGCTATCCACTAGAGCTATCACACTTAGAAGCCCAGACTTGTTACTGAACCAGATTTGGATATGCTCATACTGGATTGTGGTGAAGGAAAGTGCAGAGTTAATTGTAGGCACAAAACAAGGAGTCTGGGCTGTTAATGCTCAAAACACCTGAACTCCCTGGTGGCTTTCAGGGAAAGGTTTTTTAAAGATAGGGTGATGGAGAGGGTTGTAGGATGCATGATCAGCTCACAGACATTCTTCTGATTGGTTGGTGGTGAGGTAATTGGGAATCAACATAATCAACCTTCTGGTTCCAACCGGTCTGGAGTCTACATGCTTATGGTCAGCATTCATTTTAACTTCTTCTACCTGGTAGGGGTTTCAGTATCTGCAAAACAGCTCAAAGGATATGGCTCAGAATATTATCATGGGCCTTGAGGAGAAACTAAAGGTCCTTGGCTTTGTTTAATGGCTAAACTATAATTATTTTGTCTTGTTTGATTGCTTTCCTTTGTTTCTGCCTTTTCTCACTTCTCTGATTAAATTTGTTCTTTGGAACTCAGGGAAGGCCTAGGAAGCTAAACTTTTCTACAAACAAGAGGCAGGCAGAGGACATGTGGGGGTGTGTGTTCTGGGAAGGTCCCATAGGGTCCTGCTTGGTTACAGACTGAGTCTTAGCTTCTCCCAGAAGTTTTCTCTAATCACCACTCCTTTATGATTTCTTTCTTCTCAGAACACCTTTAGAACAAATTCTCTACCATACTTGGCTCTTAATAATGCTGTCTTTGAAATTTTTTGTTTCATTTAAAATAATTCTCCCAGTGCAATGAAGCTTTAAGGGCCGTAACTAAGACTCAATATATTTTGTTTCATAATTCTAATCTCAATTTTAGCAGTATTGGGCTTAGTAAATATTGGGATGAGTCTAACTGAGGATAACTTAGTGGTTCTGAACACTGGATGCTAATTAAAATTGCCTGAGGAGCTTTTTAAAAATATTGATGCATAGATGATATCCTCAGATGAACACTGGTATTTATTTAAATGCTTCCCAGGTTATTCCAATGGGCAGTCAGTGGCTTAGGATACTTCCTGCCTTGGTCCATAGATTAAGAGGAGCCTATTCTGAATGATGGTTTTTTGTTCATTATCCTATAATTCTGCCAAACAAAACATTTGCTATTATTTTATTTATTTATTTTTTTCATTTGCTATTATTAATTCAGTTCTCTTCATTAAAAGAATTGGGACACTGATTAAGTATTCAAAACCCCATTAGTCAATCTAGTTCTTTCAGAGATATAGTTTTTACTTCATACTCAGTCAGAAGTAGAAATATGCATAATTACTTTTCCAAAATGTACAATTATTATGTCATCTAATAGAAAGATCAAATCACTAACTATAACTAATAAAAATTGCCGAAGAGTCATGAAAATCAACTGAAATGGCTATAACTGCAAGTATAAAATTATATCCAATAGATAAAATTAAAATTGATAGTTTGAAGATCACTTTCAATACAGCTCTTTAGGATCTGTCAGGAAAGGAAACGTCTATTTCATTTGAAGTCCTTAAATCTCTTCCTCTCAGAAAAATTAAGGAAACACTCCCATTTACCATTGCAACAAAAAAGAATAAAATACCTAGGAATAAACTTGCCTAAGTAGGCGAAAGACTTGCACTCAGAAAACTATAAAACAATGATGAAAGAAATTAAAGATGATACAAACAGATGGAGAGATATACCATGTTCTTGGATTGGAAGAATCAATATTGTGAAAATGACTGTACTACCCAAAGCAATCTACAGATTCAGTGAAATCCCTATCAAACTACCAATGGCATTTTTCACAGAATTAGAACAAAAAATTTTACAATTCATATGGAAACACAAAAGCCCCCGAATAGCCAAAGCAATCTTGAGAAAAAATAAAACAGAGTTGGAGGAATCAGGCTCCCCAACTTCAAACTATGCCACAAAGCTACAGTAATCAAGGCAGTATGGTACTGGCACAAAAACAGAAATATAGATCAATGGCACAGGATAGAATGCCCAGAGACAAACCCACACACATATGGTCACCTAATTTATGACAAAGGAGGCAAGGACATACAACGGAGAAAATACAGCCTCTTCAATAAGTGGTGCTGGGAAAATTGGACACCTACATGTAAAAGACGGAAATTAGAACACTCCCTAACACCATACACAAAAATAAACTCAAAATGGATTAAAGACCTAAATGTAAGACCAGATATTATAAAACTCTTAGAGGAAAACATAAGGAAAACACTGTTTGACATAAACCACAGCAAGATCTTTTTTGACCCACCTCCTAGAGTAATGGAAATAAAAACAAAAATAAACAAATGGGACTTAATTAAACTTAAAAATTTTGCACAGCAAAGGAAACCATAAATAAGATGAAAAGACAACCCTCAGAATGGGAGAAAATATTTGCAAATGAAACAACAGACAAAGGATTAATCTCCAAAATATACAAAGAGCTCATGGATGTCAATATCAGAAAAACAAACAATCCAATTAAAAAATGGGCGGAAGACCTAAAGAGACATTTCTCCAAAGAAGATATACAGATGGCCAAGAGGCACATAAAAAGATGTTTAACATCACTAATCATTAGAGAAATGCAAATCAAAACTACAATGAGGTATCACCTCACGCCAGTCAGAATGGCCATTATCAAAAAATCTAGAAACAATAAATGCTGGAAAGGGTGTGGTGAAAAGGGAACCCTCTTGCACTGTTGGTGGGAATGTAAATTGATACAACCACTGTGGAAAACAGTATAGAGGTTCCTTAAAAAACTAAAAATAGAAGTAATATATGACCCAGGAATCCTACTACTGGGCATATACCCTGAGAAAACCATAATTCAAAAAGAGTCATGTACCACAATGTTCATTGCAGCACTATTTACAATAGCCAGGACATGGAACCAACCTAAATGTCCATCGACAGATGAATGGATAAAGAAGATGTGGCACATATATACAATGGAAAAAAATGGAGTTGGAGGAATCAGACTCCCCAACTTCAAACTATACCACAAAGCTACAGTAATCAAGACAGTATGGTACTGGCACAAAAACAGAAATAAAAAGAAATGAAACTGAGTTATTTGTAGTGAGGTGGATGGACCTAGAGTCTGTCATACAGAGTGAAGTAAGTTAGAAAGAGAAAAACAAATACCATATGCTAATGCATATATACGGAATCAAAAAAAAACCCAAAAGGTACTGATGAACCTAGTTGCAGGGCAGGAATAAAGATGTAGACATAGAGAATGGCCTTGAGGACACAGGGTGGGGGGGGAAGCTGGGGCAAAGTGAGAGTAGCATCGACATATATACACTACCAAACGTAGTTAGCTAGTGGGAAGCAGCAGCATAGCGCAGGGAGATCAGCTCAGTGATTTGCGATGACCTAGAGGGGTGGGATAGGGAGGATGGGAGGGAGGCTCGGGAGGGAGGCTCAGGAGGGAGGGGATATGGGGACATATGTATGCACATAGCTGATTCATTTTGGTGTACAACAGAAACTAACACAGTATTGTGAAGCAATTATACTCCAATAAAGATCTATTAAAAAAATAATCTCTTTCCCTGTTTCACATTGTCCATGAGGTTTTAAAATTCCCTACCAGTTCTGCTTCCAAAGATTCCCCACTACCCTCCCCCTTTGCCCAACCACAGTTCACAATCCTGAAAAGGATGGAGTAAAAAGCCTTTCTGATATGAAAGAGCATTTCAAAGACATGGCTTCTGTGGATTGAGATGTCACAAGGAAAAGAGATTCTTTACTGCCTGGTTAGAAGTATCAGCTGTTTTCCATTGCTTATTTCATGGTGTTAACCTTAGTTCTTCTGCCACTCTAATTTCTATCCCCTAAGAAGTAAGTAGTGAGCTCATTTACCTCTTAAAAATAAAACACTTCTGTGGTAGCAAAGGCTCTTCTGAAAAGGTTAACTAATTCAAGTCAGTGGCTAAAATTTAGGACAATGATTCTCAAATGTGGTGCACATCCTTTACATTTTTTTTGTAAAGTAAAATGTAAAGGGACCTACACCAGACTTAATCAGCATCTTACAACATAAAATGTGCACCGATGGGCCCTGAAAGAGATCAAGACAGAACTAAGCCTGCTGAACATCTTGGCACCAAGGATATTTCTGGAATTCTTCTGCATGTCCAGCATAAATGGATCAGACTAACGAATAAAAAATTCATGACTGTTAAAAGTAAACTGAGGGAGGGTAAAATTAAAACATTTGAAGACAAAATAGAAATTCTGATTATCATTGGTATTCCTGATTAATAGATGAAATAATGCAGAACTTTAGAGGGCATAATAGTGCTAATAGCAGCCCAAAGCAGAACTGACCCAGAACCTTCTCCCCTGCCACTATATAAAAAAAGAAATCCAGAAAATCTCCTTCATGCGAAAAAGCTTAAAAGCCAAATTTCTACCCACTGGCTGAAAATGAACCAGACTTACAGCATACATTTTTCATCCTAACCTTAATCCTGGTTTCATGTCAAACTGGGTCTCATTTTCCTCTTATGTTAGGCCAGATTTTTTTGGTTGCAAGTTACAGAAAGCTTAATTTCTAAAAAGGGACTTTATATGTTTCCTCTAAAATCATAGTTTAGCAATTTCATTCCTTTTCTTCCCATGAAATTTTATAAAATAGAACAAAATGCACTAAATTGTTTATATAATGGTCCAAACACTGCCGCATAAAATGGCAATGCAGTCAAAATAAAACTGTAGCCTGAAAACAGGTCCAGAAAGCAGGTGTTTTAATTGTCCATTGAACTGATGAATTGAAATCTGAGCCAATAGAGTTCTAGGAATATTGATGTAAAATACATGAAAGTACAGATTTTAAATCTGCACCCTCCAAAGAGCTCTTTCCAAAAAATAGCTGAAATATAACTGGCTACAATAACATAGCTACCATGTTACCTAAATTCGTTTATTATATATTTTAGGTCTAAACATCTGACTGGTTAAGAAAACTAAGATGAAACAATTGTGACTTAAATAGTGAGAAGTCAGAGATATAACTGAGAGTTTCTTAAACAGGCAAAAACAAACAGAAACTCAAATGCAGATGTGTTTGAAAACTGTATTTTCTGAAATATGCTTTAATAATCTCTGTAAATTGGAACAAGTCAATGGAGATAAGGTCTATGGTGTTGAATATAATGTCTCAAATGAATGGCATCAAAAATGAAGATGATGCTAAAGTTAGAATTTCCCCATTTTCTTCCTGGAAGTCACCCAAAGCAACACGGAGGAAGAGATAATAATACAAACTTCTTTTTTGCAAAACAAATACTAAAACAATAAACTAAAAAAATAAGTGTAGGCTTCCCATAAGAGGGGAGGTCAGGCAAGGATGTATGCAAAAGGAACAAGGGAAATAACATTGTAGCTTCAGATGTCAGAAAGAGTCAGCAAAACACACTTCTTAAAAACAAGGGTCACTCAGTATGTCAGAAAGATAAAAACAAATACCGTAGGCTAACACATATATATGGAATCTAAAAAAAATAATAAAAGCGTTCTGAAGAACCTAGGGGCAGGACAGGAATAAAGACGCAGACGTAGAGAATGGACTTGAGGACATGGGGAGGGGGAAGGGTAAGCTGAGATGAAGTGAGAGAGTGGCATGGACATATATACACTACCAAATGTAAAACAGATAGCTAGTGGGAAGCAGCCACATAGCACAGGGAGATCAGTGCTTTGTGTTCACCTAGAGGAGTGGGATAGGGAGGGTGGGAGGGAGATGCAAGAGGGAGGGGATATGGGGATATATGTATACATATAGCTGATTCACTTTGTTATACAGCAGAAATTAACACACCATTGTAAAGCAATTTTACTCCAGTAAAGATGTTAAAAAAAAAAAAAAAAAATAAGGGTCACTCTCTGAGATGTAAAATCCAAATGCCTTGTGTGCAACAATGGAAATAGGATGCATGTGCTGGAGGCAGGAACTCCTCTGGATCTGGTTTACTTCTGAGAATCAGAAGGATGTCAACAAACAAGGAATCGTAAAAATTAGCTATATTTGTAGAAGTCTTTCTCACAGAAAGTGAGAGTAGAGGCTTGCCATTGTGAAAAACCTCCATAGTGGCTATCCTCATTGACTTGTGAAAATTAAAGACTAGACAAACTCATACACAAAATTCTGCATCCTCAAGATAATAATTCCAGCTAAACTGGAATATTGTCATGAACCTTTCCATACACAAAGCTCCTAAAAATAATTGATCCTGGAGTAACTCATCTGCTTTAAAGATGAGTAATGAGTAATGAAAAAAGAAAGTGGCACCAGAGTTACAGAAATACACTACAAGGGAAAAAAAAGAAAACAAACAAGGGGAAACAATTCAGAATATCTTAAAAACAAAGCCTATTAGGTATATGCTTTGTTTTTCTACTGTAGCAGATAAACTGGGACCAGTTTTTCAACAGAAATTTAAATAGCTCAATCAAGCAATACCCTTTACGAGGAAAGAGTGTAAAGCTATATTTATGAGCTTAAGGAAGAAATCATAAGACAATAGGAAGAGAGAAAATATAAGTTCACGTATAAAGTGAAAGAAAAAAATAACAAAACCATCACAAAAATAAAGGCAAAATAGGAAGCACAATAAATAAAAGATTGCAGAAAACAATAAAGATAAATAGAAGACAGATATAAGAAAAGTAAGAAAAATAAAATTGAAATAAAGAGGTAAAATGCAATAGAGGCAGATTGACTCCAAATCTGCATAGAGTTCTAAAAGAAAAAAAAAAAGTGAAAAAGAACAAGTAATTTACAATATAGTTCAAGTCTATTTCTCTGAAATAAAATATTTGGATTTGCATAGTGAAAGAACCACTCTTCAAAGCAGTATGTATTCAAAATAATAAATAAAGACATATCTTAGCAAATTTACAGGATTTCAATGAAAAAGAAAAGAGTATTTGGGTAACCAGGCAAAGTGTAGGTTACTTTTAAGGTACGGGGTGTGGGTGTGGGATCAAGCTGGTCTCAGACTTTTCCATATAAAAATTCAATGTTACAGATTGCAGAGGAATTCTACAACATCATTAAGAAAAGAAAGTCGTGGGGGTGAAGGGGACTCTAAGAATTTTATACCTAGCCAAACTATGATTTAAAAAATAAACCAATGCATAAGAACACAGGAAATACTAAAACTCTGAGAACTTAGAAAATATTATTCCCATGGGTCCATCCTAACTAATCTACTAGAATAAGAAAAAGTATAGAAAAAATGGCTGACGTTGAGCATTGATTCTATGAATGCTGAAGAATTTAAAAAGATGTAGGATTACAGGTACAAAAGAGTATAAATGCTGCATGCCCTAGGAATGTAGATATAATAAAACTAATAAAAAGTGGAAAGGGCAGGAGCAAAGAAAGAGAGAAGTAATTTAAGTTTTCCAATTTCCTCCTCTTTAATAGCTGAAGATCAAAGCACATTGCTAAAAGCTAACAAATCATTAATATATGTATAGAGGTTAATAACATGAAAGATAATATAATCAACAAAAATTGAATGCTAGATGTGAAGGAATGGAGAAGAAAAAAAAGGAACTATAGTAAATTTATTATTGCTTATGATAACAACTTAGGTATATTTAAAGAAATGGGGAAATAGAGGATTAAGAAATGTTCTTATTATAAAGGTATTCATGAGAACAAAAATATAAATTTCCTAATTAACAGAAAAAATGAATAAACATACACATGGGAGGGGAAAAGGCTACATCTGAAAGGTTTTTAACAGGTATAAAAACAAAAAGAGAAACATAAAGTATGACAACTAAGACCAAATATATTTATCATCATAGTAAATATAAATAAGTTAACTCACCCATTAAGATAAAGTGAAACCCAGCTCTATACTGTGTAAAAAAACCACACCTGAAATAAAGGAAAATAGAAGGTTGGGCAAAAGTTTATCAAGCAAATACAAAGAAACAAAAAGCAAAATTCACAATTTTAATATCATGCAAGATGAAACGCAGGCTTCAAATCACTAAATGAGACAAAGTTTACTTTATAAAACCATATGGTAAAATTCAAAAATAAAATATAATAGTTATAAATTTGTATACCAAATAACTTGGGTACATTAGTCAAAAGACAGAAACTACTGAAAAGGATTTCCACACCTGTTTAAGATATAGGAAGTCACAAGAGAACGTTTTTCTCATCTTAAAACTGAGATATAGCTGGATAATCTAAAAAAATAAAAATAAAAACACAGACAGAAAAATATATTGTTTTCCGGAAACTATTAGAGAGCTGAGGTTACAAGGCAACCTAGGAACTGAATTTTAAAAAGTGACAAGCTCCTCCCTCCTACACTGTTGGTGGGAATGTAAGTTGGTGCAGCCATGGAAAACAGTATGGAGGTTCCTCAGAAAACTAAAAATAGAATTACCATATGATCCAGAAATCCCACTCCTGAGCATATATCCAGACAAAACTATAATTCAAAAAGATACATGCCCCCCTATGTTCATAGCAGCACTATTCACAATAGCTAAGACATGTAAACAACCTAAATGTCCATCAATAATGAATGGATAAAGAAGATATGGTACATATATACAATGAAATACTACTTAGCCATAAAAAAGACCAAAATAATGCCATTTGCAGCAACATGGATGGACCTAGAGGTTATCATACTAAGTGGAGTAAGTCAGAAAGAGAAAGACAAATGCCATATGATATCACTTATATGTGGAATCTAAAATGTGACACAAATGAACCTATCTATGAAATAGAAACAGAATCACAGACATAGAGAACAGACTGGTGGTTGCCAAGAGGTAGTGGGTTGGGGAGGGATGGAGTGGGAGGTTGGGCTTAGCAGATGTAAATTTTTATATGTAGAATGGATAAACAACAAGGTCCTACTGTATAGCATAGAGAACTATATTCAATAGCCTATGATAAATCATAATGGAAAAGAATATTAAAAAAAGAATGTATATACATGTGTAACTGAATCACTTTTGCTGTACAGTAGAAATTAACACAATGTTGTAAATCAACTGTACTTCAATTAAAAAATTGATAAAATTTTTTAAAAAGTGACAAGTTCCTCTAAGGAGAGACAGAACACACAAACTGCTTCACCTTTGACAGAGAATGAGATGAGATGGCTTCCATAAAACCAGGTAAGACAACATCTTGCTAATTGTGAACTATTTGTGTCATCTATTCTTTCTTTTTTTTTTTTCTTACTTGCCTTCTTTTGGATTAACCAAATATTTAAATGATGTTAATGTACCTCCACTATTGGCTTCTTAGTTTTCCTTTTTTAATTTTTAGTTGTTACTCGAGATTTTGCAGTATATATCTTTATCACATTTTACCTACTTGGTTTCACTTGTGTATATTGAAAAAACTTACAACAGTATACTTAGAGTTCCTCCCTTTGATACTTTATATAATTGTTGAATTCTATTTTAATTTCACATATTTCATAATCCTCACAATACCTTGTTACTATTTCACTTGAGACAATTATCTTTTCATGAATTTTCCTAAAATTACCTGAAAAGAGATAGAAAATCTGAATGACCCATTACCATAGGATAAATAAAATAGTCAAATAGCTATTACTCCAAAAGTACAAGACTGTGAGGGCTTCAAAAATTAATTCTATAAGAAATAGATAATCCTATATTATTTAGATTATTCTAGAGTATAGTAAAAGAAGGAAGTATTCTACATCCTTTTTATAATGTGGCCATGTCATTGATGCCAATGTACAAAATAGATTTCACATACAAAAGAAAGAAAACCAATGTCTCTAAAAAAATCCCAAACAAAATATTAGCACATAGAATCCGTCAGTACATTCCAAGAACAGTACAAGAATATGACTGAGTGGGTTGGATTACTCTAGTACTGCAAGGATGGCTTAGTATGAGGAAACCTACCAATATAAATATAAAATTGAAACCAGAAAAACACGAGACAAAACTCACATAATCATTTTATTAATTAGGCATCAAGTTTATTTGCTGTAAAAACACTCCAAGTAACAGTAGCTTAAACAAAATAAAATTTTACTTCTCTCTACTGAAATAGATTGAGTGTAAACAGTGCAGAAACGATATAGTGGCACCCTAGTGTTGGGAAGCTTATGTACCCCAATTTTCTAACTAAAATTAGAAATTTTATTAATAAACAAAGAAAGGGAGAATAGATATTGGAGGATATCAAGTAGTGTCCACCACAGTCATCTCCATTAATGATGATTATAAAACATTTTTTAAAAACCCAGAAATCCTTGATTTTTTAAAAAATGAGGTAAATAATAGGATAAATATAATAAAAACTATTAGCAGGATATGTAGCTCATTCTAAAGCCCTGAGACATATTCAGCATAAAACACAAGATAGGATACTCACAATGACCACAGTTATTCAACAGTTCTCTTGCAGTTACTAGACATTACAAATAAAAATACATAAATGAGAGAAATCAAATTTGTAAAGAATGAAAAGAACTTATCAATTGTTTTGGTTATCTATTGATGTATACAACACACACCTAAAAATTATGGACTTAAAATAAAAACATTTATCATCTCTCATGACTATATGGGTTGATTAGGCAGCTTTTTACTCTCTAGAGTAATTAAAAGTCTACTTTAAATCACTTAGTTAACAATTCTAGTGTAAGATTCTAATATTAAGTAATCTTTAATTATTTGGAGAAATATTTTCAATATTGGGTAAACCTTATCTGTAGGTCTTTGGAGAATTTTGCTCACAAATTCCCTCTTTAACATGGTTACCTAAAGAAGAACAATATTTAGTTTGTCCTCTTTACCTAATTGATGGATATGTTTCAAACCCATGATTTCTGTGGTTAAGCTTTTAGATTGACTTTTTCAACTTGTATCACAAAGTAGTATTATGACTCATGCATTTATAGTTCCAGACACAGTGCAGGAGTAGAAGCTTGATCAGGAGCCCAGCATCAGAGAAATGAAAATGGTATATAGATGGATAACCAAGGTTGACATGGCAGGAAAAATTTATATGTTCTATATGTAAACATTCTTTGGGAAATTTGTGGGCACATTTAAATATTTTCTGTATGTCATATGATACCATTTGAATTGATTATTCATTGTTATTTTAAGCTTAACTCATCAATTTTAGAGCTTTTTCCAGACACATATTACTGTTCCTATGTTATATCCCATAACTTGCTTAAAGTATTTGGCTCTCTTTGATGTGGAATATACCCAACTTGGAATAAAAAATATGAGAGCTATGTGAGATTTCAATAGTACTTTCCTAAAGTAATCCACCCCTTTCATCAGCAGCATTCTGTCTTCTCTCAAATATAAATACTACATCCAACGTTTTAAAAAGATGCAAATGTGTTTGCAACATAATATAGTTGCCTAGTGTTGAAAGGAACTGTATTATTTCTTGCTATCTCAGAAAACAAAGGACAGTAAGTCTACAATAACGATAAACAACATTTTAGGGGGATGGACAAGGGCCAACTCAAGAAAAAATTGTTACTTTTCTGTCTGCCCCACATTTCTCCTTTTTGGAAATTGCCCCTCTTGTATGTCACATGATTCTGGTAGGGTTGTCAATAAGGGGCCACTTCCCTACCCCAAAGTTTGCATGTGACCAAGCAGGGATAACTAGAGCTCCAGTTCTGTGATTGAGATGGAAATTGTGTGTGTGGGGTCTCCTCCTGGAGGTTGAGATGAAAAGGCATGTAAAAGTAGAAATGTTAGGATCCATTTTTCTTACTATGTAGAGAGAGCTTGGCTGAAGATGAAGTCAACAGACAGGAACACAGAGAGGAACACAGAGATAGAGACAGAGTGACAGACTGACCACAAGACAACATTTAAGCACTTGGATCAAGCTATACCTAAAGCATGAAAAGACTAAGAGAGTTTACATAATAGGGTAAAATGGTTAATTTCATTAAACTATTTTCAACTATTTTGGAAACAAACCTATTTGCAGAATACAGCTATAAACCTAAAATTTGAAATATCACATGTAAGTAGTCCTTATACTGCTTTTTGTATGACACATTCATTAGAATTAAATTTATGCACCTTATAAAAGCCTACTGTTCTGTTTTCTTAGCATTACCATCCTTATAAAATGGCGTTTGTGCAGTTATTTGGATATTTTAAAATATTGTGCCCATATTTTACAAAATTGAGTGGAAAACTGAATAATGAATGTGTTAATCTTAGTAGGTTCAGATAATTCTAAAGTTTGGAAACAAAATCTCTTTTAAAGTTGATTGTTAAATTTTTAGGACTTCAGCTTTCACATGTATTTCTTAGATGATTTATGAGAAAAAAAAACTAAGGGACTAATCATAGGTGGTGTTAAAACAATGAATATAACCCAAACAAGATTATATATAACAAATAAATTACAAAAAAGACACATAAAGAGAAAAATAAAGGGACTGAGAAAATATTTGAAGAGATTATAGTTGAAAACTTACCTAATATGGGAAAGGAAATAGTTAATCAAGTCCTGGAAGCACAGAGAGTCCCATACAGGATAAACCCAAGGAGAAACACGCCAAGACACATATTAATCAAACTGTCAAAAATTAAATATAAGGAAAACATATTAAAAGCAGCAAGGGAAAAACAACAAATAACACACAAGGGAATCCCCATAAGGTTAACATCTGATCTTTCAGCAGAAACACTGCAAGCCAGAAGGGAGTGGTAGGATATACTTAAAGTGATGAAGGAGAAAAACCTACAACCAAGATTACTCTACCCAGCAAGGATCTCATTCAGATGTGATGGAGAAATTAAAACCTTTACAGACAAGCAAAAGCTGAGAGAGTTCAGCACCACCAAACCAGATTTACAACAAATGCTAAAGGAACTTCTCTAGGCAAGAAACACAGGAGAAGGAAAACACCTACAATAACAAACCCAAAACATTTAAGAAAATGGGAATAGGAACATACATATCGATAATTACCTTGAATGTAAATGGATTAAATGCTCCCACCAAAAGACACAGGCTGGCTGAATGGATACAAAAACAAGACCCATATATATGCTGTCTACAAGAGACCCACTTCAGACCTAGAGACACATACAGACTGAAAGTGAGGGGATGGAAAAAGATATTCCATGCAAATGGAAATCAAAAGAAAGCTGGAGTAGCAATTCTCATATCAGACAAAATAGACTTTAAAATAAAGACTATTACAAGAGACAAAGAAGGACACTATATAATGATCAAGGGATCGATCCAAGAGGAAGGTATAACAATTGTAGATATTTATGCACCCAACATAGGAGCACATCAATACATAAGGCAAATACTAACAGCCATAAAAGGGGAAATCAACAGCAACACAATCATAGTAGGGGACTTTAACACCCCACTTTCACCAATGGACAGATCATCCAAAATGAAAATAAATAAGGAAACACAAGCTTTAAATGATACATTAAACAAGATGGACTTAATTGATATTTATAGGACATTCCACCCAAAAACAACAGAATACACATTTTTCTCAAGTGCGCATGGAACATTCTCCAGGATAGATCATATCTTGGGTCACAAATCAAGCCTGGGTAAATTTAAGAAAATTGAAATCGTATCAAGTATCTTTTCCGACCACAACGCTATGAGACTAGATATCAATTACAGGAAAAGATGTGTAAAAAATACAAACACATGGAGGCTACACAATACACTACTTAATAACGAAGTGATCACTGAAGAAATCAAAGGGGAAATCAAAAAATACCTAGAAACAAATGACAATGGAGATACGACGACCCAAAACCTATGGGACGCAGCAAAAGCAGTGCTAAGAGGGAAGTTTATAGCAATACAAGCCTACCTCAAGAAACAGGAAACATCTCGAATAAACAACCTAACCTTGCACCTAAAGCAATTAGAGAAAGAAGAACAAAAAAACCCCAAAGCCAGCAGAAGGAAAGAAATTATAAAGATCAGGTCAGAAATAAATGAAAAAGAAATGAAGGAAACAATAGCAAAAATCAATGAAACTAAAAGCTGGTTCTTTGAGAAGATAAACAAAATTGATAAACCATTAGCCAGACTCATCAAGAGAAAAAGGGAGAAGACTCAAATCAATAGAATTAGAAATGAAAAAGGAGAAGTAACCACTGACACTGCAGAAATACAAAAGATCATGAGAGATTACTACAAGCAACTCTATGCCAATAAAATGGACAACCTGGAAGAAATGGACAGATTCTTAGAAATGCACAAACTGCCGAGACTGAACCAGGAAGAAATAGAAAATATGAACAGACCAATCAAAAGCACTGAAATTGAAACTGTGATTAAAAATCTTCCAACAAACAAAAGCCCAGGACCAGATGGCTTCACAGGCAAATTCTATCAAACATTTAGAGAAGAGCTAACACCTATCCTTCTCAAACTCTTCCAAAATATAGCAGAGGGAGGAACACTCCCAAACTCATTCTACGAGGCCACCGTCACCCTGATACCAAAACCAAAGATGTCACAAAGAAAGAAAACTACAGGCCAATATCACTGATGAACATAGATGCAAAAATCCTCAACAAAATACTCGCAAACAGAATCCAACAGCACATTAAAAGGATCATACACCATGATCAAGTGGGGTTTATCCCAGGAATGCAAGGATTCTTCAATATACGCAAATCAATCAATGTGATACACCATATTAACAAATTGAAGGAGAAAAACCATATGATCATCTCAATAGATGCAGAGAAAGCTTTCGACAAAATTCAACACCCATTTATGATAAAAGCCCTGCAGAAAGTAGGCATAGAGGGAACTTTCCTCAACATAATAAAGGCCATATATGACAAACCCACAGCCAACATTGTCCTCAATGGTGAAAAACTGAAACCATTTCCACTAAGATCAGGAACAAGACAAGGTTGCCCACTCTCACCACTATTATTCAACATAGTTTTGGAAGTGTTAGCCACAGCAATCAGAGAAGACAAAGAAATAAAAGGAATCCAAATCGGAAAAGAAGAAGTAAAGCTGTCACTATTTGCAGATGACATGATACTATACATAGAGAATCCTAAAGAGGCTACCAGAAAACTCCTAGAGCTAATCAATGAATTTGGTAAAGTAGCAGGATACAAAATTAATGCACAGAAATCGCTTGCATTTCTATACACTAATGACGAAAAATCTGAAAGTGAAATTAAGAAAACACTCCCGTTTACCATTGCAACAAAAAGAATAAGATATCTAGGAATAAACCTACCTAAGGAGACAAAAGACCTGTATGCAGAAAATTATAAGACACTGATGAAAGAAATTAAAGATGATACAAATAGATGGAGAGATATACCATGTTCCTGGATTGGAAGAATCAGCATTGTGAAAATGACTCTACTACCCAAAGCAATCTACAGATTCAATGCAATCCCTATCAAACTACCACTGGCATTTTTCACAGAACTAGAACAAAAAATTTCACAATTTGTATGGAAACACAAAAGACCCCGAATAGCCAAAGCAATCTTGAGAACGAAAAATGGAGCTGGGGGAATCAGGCTCCCTGACTTCAGACTATACTACAAAGCTTCAGTAATCAAGACAGTTTGGTACTGGCACAAAAACAGAAATATTGATCAATGGAACAGGATAGAAAGCCCAGAGATAAACCCACACACATATGGTCACCTTATCTTTGATAAAGGAGGCAAGCATATACAGTGGAGAAAAGACAGCCTCTTCAATAAGTGGTGCTGGGAAAATTGGACAGGTACATGTAAAAGTATGAAATTAGAACACTCCCTGACACCATGCACAAAAATAAACTCCAAATGGATTAAAGACCTAAGTGTAAGGGCAGACACTATCAAACTCTTAGAGGAAAACATAGGCAGAACACTCTATGACATACATCACAGCAAGATTCTTTTTGACCCAGCTCCCAGAGAAATGGAAATAAGAAC
The DNA here is from genome assembly GCF_028023285.1 of Balaenoptera ricei. Taxonomy (NCBI): domain Eukaryota; kingdom Metazoa; phylum Chordata; class Mammalia; order Artiodactyla; family Balaenopteridae; genus Balaenoptera; species Balaenoptera ricei. Next base: position 45,180,260 of record NC_082651.1, read on the forward strand.
ACAAATAAACAAATGGGACCTAATGAAACTTAAAAGCTTTTGCACAGCAAAGGAAACCATAAACAAGACCAAAAGACAACCCTTAGAATGGGAGAAAATATTTGCAAATGAAGCAACTGACAAAGGATTAATCTCCAAGATTTACAAGCAGCTCATGCAGCTCAATAACAAAAAAATGAACAACCCAATCCAAAAATGGGCAGAAGACCTAAATAGACATTTCTCCAAAGAAGATATACAGATGGCCTACAGACACATGAAAGAATGTTCAACATCATTAATCATTAGAGAAATGCAAATCAAAACTACAATGAGATATCATCTCACACCGGTCAGAATGGCCATCATCAAAAAATCTACAAACAATAAATGCTGGAGAGGATGTGGAGGAAAGGGAACACTCTTGCACTGTTGGTGGGAATGTAAATTGATACAGCCACTATGGAGAACAGTATGGAGGTTCCTTAAAAAACTACAAATAGAACTACCATACGACCCAGCAATCCCACTACTGGGCATATACCCTGAGAAAAGCATAGGTCAAAAAGTGTCATGTACCACAATGTTCATTGCAGCTCTATTTACAATAGCCAGGACCTGGAAGCAACCTAAATGTCCATCAACAGATGAATGGATAAAGAAGATGTGGCACATATATACAATGGAATATTACTCAGCCATAAAAAGAAATGAAATGGAGGTATTTGTAATGAGGTGGATGGAGTTAGAGTCTGTCATACAGAGTGAAGTAAGTCAGAAAGAGAAAAACAAATACAGTATGCTAACACATATATACGGAATCTAAGGAAAAAAAAAAAAAAGGCCATGAAGAACCTAGTGGCAAGACGGGAATAAAGACACAGACCTACTAGAGAATGGACTTGAGGATATGGGGAGGGGGTGGGGTGAGATGTGACAGGGTAAGAGATTGTCATGGACATATATACACTACCAAATGTAAAATAGATAGCTAGTGGGAAGCAGCCGCATAGCACAGGGAGATCAGCTCGGTGCTTTGTGACCACCTAGAGGGGTGGGATGGGGAGGGTGGGAGGGAGGGAGATGCAAGAGGGAAGAGAAATGGGAACATATTGTATATGTATAACTGATTCACTTTGTTATAAAGCAGAAGCTAACACACTATTGTAAGGCAATTATACTTCAATAAAGATGTTTAAAAAAAAAAAAAAAAAAAAAAGAAAGGCTTTATGGTTGGCCATGCCTTAAAAAAAATAAATAAATAAATAAAGGCCATATATGACAAACCCACAGCCAACATTGTCCTCAATGGTGAAAAACTGAAACCATTTCCACTAAGATCAGGAACAAGACAAGGTTGCCCACTCTCACCACTATTATTCAACATAGTTTTGGAAGTGTTAGCCACAGCAATCAGAGAAGACAAAGAAATAAAAGGAATCCAAATCGGAAAAGAAGAAGTAAAGCTGTCACTATTTGCAGATGACATGATACTATACATAGAGAATCCTAAAGATGCTACCAGAAAACGCCTAGAGCTAATCAATGAATTTGGTAAAGTAGCAGGATACAAAATTAATGCACAGAAATCTCTTGCATTTCTATACACTAATGACGAAAAATCTGAAAGTGAAATTAAGAAAACACTCCCGTTTACCACTGCAACAAAAAGAATAAAATATCTAGGAATAAACCTACCTAAGGAGACAAAAGACCTGTATGCAGAAAATTATAAGACACTGATGAAAGAAATTAAAGATGATACAAATAGATGGAGAGATATACCATGTTCCTGGATTGGAAGAATCAACATTGTGAAAATGACTCTACTACCCAAAGCAATCTACAGATTCAATGCAATCCCTATCAAACTACCACTGGCATTTTTCACAGAACTAGAACAAAAAATTTCACAATTTGTGTGGAAACACAAAAGACCCCGAATAGCCAAAGCAATCTTGAGAACGAAAAATGGAGCTGGGGGAATCAGGCTCCCTGACTTCAGACTATATTACAAAGCTACAGTAATCAAGACAGTTTGGTAATGGCACAAAAACAGAAATATAGATCAATGGAACAGGATAGAAAGCCCAGAGATAAACCCACACACATATGGTCACCTTATCTTTGATAAAGGAGGCAAGCATATACAGGGGAGAAAAGACAGCCTCTTCAATAAGTGGTGCTGGGAAAATTGGACAGATACATGTAAAAGTATGAAATTAGAACACTCCCTGACACCATGCACAAAAATAAACTCCAAATGGATTAAAGACCTAAGTGTAAGGGCAGACACTATCAAACTCTTAGAGGAAAACATAGGCAGAACACTCTATGACATACATCACAGCAAGATTCTTTTTGACCCAGCTCCCAGAGAAATGGAAATAAGAACACAAATAAACAAATGGGACCTAATGAAACTTAAAAGCTTTTGCACAGCAAAGGAAACCATAAACAAGACCAAAAGACAACCCTCAGAATGGGAAAAAATATTTGCAAATGAAGCAACTGACAAAGGATTAATCTCCAAGATTTACAAGTAGCTCATGCAGCTCAATAACAAAAAAACGAACAACCCAATCCAAAAATGGGCAGAAGACCTAAATAGACATTTCTCCAAAGAAGATATACAGATTGCCAACAGACACATGAAAGAATGCTCAACATCATTAATCATTAGAGAAATGCAAATCAAAACTACAATGAGATATCATCTCACACCGGTCAGAATGGCCATCATCAAAAAATCTAGAAACAATAAATGCTGGAGAGGGTGTGGAGGAAAGGGAACACTCTTGCACTGTTGGTGGGAATGTAAATTGATACAGCCACTATGGAGAACAGTATGGAGGTTCCTTAAAAAACTGCAAATAGAACTACCATACGACCCAGCAATCCCACTACTGGGCATATACCCTGAGAAAAGCATAGTTCAAAAAGAGTCATGTACCAAAATGTTCATTGCAGCTCTATTTACAATAGCCAGGACATGGAAGCAACCTAAATGTCCATCGACAGATGAATGGATAAAGAAGATGTGGCACATATATATAATGGAAAATTACTCAGCCATAAAAAGAAATGAAATGGAGGTATTTGTAATGAGGTGGATGGAGTTAGAGTCTGTCATACAGAGTGAAGTAAGTCAGAAAGAGAAAAACAAATACAGTATGCTAACACATATATACGGAATCTACGGAAAAAAAAAAAAAAAGGCCATGAAGAACCTAGTGGCAAGACGGGAATAAAGACACAGACCTACTACAGAATGGACTTGAGGATATGGGGAGGGGGTGGGGTGAGATGTGACAGGGTAAGAGAGTGTCATGGACATATATACACTACCAAATGTAAAATAGATAGCTAGTGGGAAGCAGCCGCATAGCACAAGGAGATGAGCTCGGTGCTTTGTGACCACCTAGAGGGGTGGGATGGGGAGGGTGGGAGGGAGGGAGATGCAAGAGGGAAGAGATATGGGAACATATTGTATGTGTATAACTGATTCACTTTGTTATAAAGCAGAAGCTAACACACCATTGTAAGGCAATTATACTTCAATAAAGATGTTTAAAAAAAAAAAAAAGACACATAAAAAAACATTTCTATCAGCTACCATACCCTGCTACAACTATCTTGACACTAAAAGAACTTTTTATTTACTCACTGAAAAAAGAAAAGAAGCCAAATTTGATAACATATTGGAGTAGTTGACAGCAACAAAAATAAAACAAAAATCTCCACTGTGAGATAAATAAAAATCTACATATTGAAATGGACTGAATTTTTATAAAGAGGGAATTTATATTACGTTGAAGTAAATCAGTGACTAGTTTGCTCATAGCAAGAAATTGTAAAGTCAGCATAGATTTGAAAATGAGAGCATAACAAAATATTAATAAATTAAGCAATGATGAAATAAGTCATAATTTAATTTAAAATGTATTTTAAATGATTAGCAATGTCTATATAAACTATTTTTAGCTAAGTAAAAGACTGAAAATTTTGTTTTAAAATTTTAAAGTTTTTTTTATATATGTATTAATTAATATTATACAGGTACTTTATTCAACAAAAATAATCTGTTGGTAAAAGCCAATAATTCTATACAACAAAGCTTACAGGTTATTGGTACCTCAAATCATGGCAATAAATTACATGGAAATTTCTAACATAAAGCAGGTGTCAGTAACCAGTCTTTTTGTGGGAATTTACATTTAAACAAAAGCTAAATTAGGAAGTGATTATTTTAACAAAAATGATCTTTACAAAAAAATAATCCATACAATTCCTATAAATGACAGTCATCCATTATGTACTGGTAATATTATTTGATATTAATTTATATAATCTTTCCAGGAACCATCTATTATATGAAGTTATACAATTAAAACCTTCTAATTAAAATTTTGGTATTGAATTGAAGCATTATAATTTTCAAAATATATTAGAAATAGTAACACATAAACATAAGGCCTCAAATGAGCCTACTTCTTTTAGAATCATAGAACCTTGAGCATATCTTAGATATCTAATATAAACTCTTTGTTTTCATAGTGAATAAACAGATGTCCACAGAAATTTATTTAGGCAATTAGGTAATGACAAGATTAGGAGCAGAACTTGCGTCTCCTAGCTAGTTTAGATGTTAAAATGTGGATTTCTGTATCTAGATGTTTGGTGTTGTTTTGGGTCTTGTGAAATATGACAAATTTATGCCCAGATTGAGAGCTTCTCATGAGCAAAATCTATATACTATTGCTTTCTATTCAAAATAAATAAAATTGGCAGTTCTTCCTCTAATATAAAGAAAGCTTCTATCAAACAGATCCTCTCCTTGCTCCCCATTAGGTAACAACTAAAAACTCTGGACAAAATTAAAAGTTCAACCACCTAAAGGCTCTAAAGAGTTGAGTTGACAAAAGCAGACAGATTTTAGAGGGAAACTAAGAATTGGAGGCAATAATCTTCAGAAGATGAATTTTCTCTATTTGAGACTTCACTCTGAGGTCAAACACAGTTGTGGCACAGTGAAAAGTGGCTAAAATCCTGAGAAAATGTCTGCCATTTTCCTGTAGAGAGGAACCAAGGGAAGGAGACAAGGTAAGCATAGTTGCCAGAAAGAGAATATCAGACAGGAGGGAGCCAGATAGGGCAAATCCAAAATTCTGTGTATAAACTCTGCCCAAATCTCTGGCTATCCCTAGAACCACACATGTGCTGAGCTGATTGAAAGGAGTGTAAATTGAGACAGACCTGAGCTGCAACCCACCACAGGCAAGGCAGAGGTTGCTGTCTGAGTCTAACCAAACTAACTGCCTGCTAAAACAAAACCATCAAGACTATTCAGAGGAATATAACCAAATTCAGTCTCTGCAACATAACCAACACACTTTCTAGGATACAATCCAAAATTATTTGACATATGAAGAGCCAGGAAATGTATCTTAATCTCCAGAAAAAAGATAATCCACAGGGACCAATTGTAGATGGTCAGTATGTTACCATAATCAAACAAGGATTTTAAAGTGGCTATTAAAACCATGCTCAAATATATAAATGAAAATGTGCTTGTAGTGAATAAAATGATAGGAAAATTAGCAAAGAAATTATAAAAAAAAAGAAACAAATGGAAATTTTAGAACTAAGAAGTGCAATTTTAAAAATTTATATGATGGATTAAATAGCTACATGAAGATAACAGTCAAAATATTCAGTTGACTTGAAGATCGATAAAAAATATTCAATCTGAAGAAGAGAGAGGAAAAAAGGTGGAAATAAAGTATAAAGAGCCTCAAGTACTTGTAGTACAGTATCAAAAGGGTAATTGGAGTTCCAGAAGAAAAAGAGAGAAAGAAAATGAAGAAGAAAAACATATAAAGAAGTAATGAGCGAAAACTTTCCAAATTTGCTGAAAGACAAAAATTTACTATCCAAGCACCTCAGTGAATCTGAAACAAGATAAATATGAATAAAATCAAGCCTACAGATATCATAGTCAAACTGCTGAAGATCAAAGTCAAAACACCCCAAATAAGAACACAAAGTTCTTAATAAATGTTTGTTGATTTTAAAAATAATGCTGAAAATATAATTCTGAAAACATTTTGTTGTCTTGAGTTTTTATTACATATTTATGAACAATTTTAGGTATTGATAGGAAACTTTATTGAAAAAAGTATGCCAATAGAATTGCTGTGAAAAACAGGAAAAAATTTTAGTCATGGGTTTACTAAAAGTAACAATTTTTTAAAATATAAAATCAAGAGTAAAAATAAATCCATAAAATATTATTTTAGATAGCGTTTTGAAACATGGAAGTTATATTTCAGGCTTTTGAATATAGCCAAATTATTTATATTATTTATTGCATATTTTAATCAAATATATTTAAAAAATAGACTCTTGAGCAGGTGAAGATTTGAGAATATTATAGATGTATAAGCCATTTTTAAATTTCTTAACTCTAAACAGAAAAGAGGTTCAGACCAACAGCATGATCTAGTACAAAATTAAGTAGGATGATATTGGGAAGGTCTGGGTTCTAGTACTGGTTCTAGCCTTGAATATAACCTTGACTGAGTCGCTAAACCTCATTTGAGTCTCAATTTTCTCATATATAAGATGTGGACATCACATTTTCCATTGTAAATAATAGAGTAGTGGTTAAGAGAGTGAACACTTGTGCCAGACTGGTTCAAATTCTGGCTCTCTCATGTGTAAGCTATGTGACCTTGAACTAGTTAACCACTTCAGGTTTCCTTATGTTTATGTATTTCCTTATCTAAAAAATGCAACAATATCTTCTTCACTGAATTAAATGAAATAATACATGTAAAATGCATATGCCAGTGCCCAATTAGTGTTAGCAATTAGCTGTTTTAAAAAATGACCCTGCAATGTGAGGTACAAATGAAAGTGAATAATAAATATAATAAATATATTAAAAAATAATAAATGTAATTCCCTTTGTGTATATCAGAACTCTGAGGCAGGAAAATACTAAGGGTATGCCTAAGAAAACAGAATAAGTCAGTAATGGAAGCAGAAATAATAAAAAAATAGATTTTGTTTCATGTATAGGTGACAATTCACAAAAATAAAATTTAAGACATTAAAAAATCAGTTAATATTTTATCTATTTACTTAATTTTGATTTTAAAATACTTGGAAATAGTTAAATAATTAGTCGAGTGCTTCTACCTGAAATTTTTTTTCTCTATAAACATCTTGTTATAAATAAAAGTAAGCTATACTGTCTCAGCATTCCACCCCTCAAAAATGTATTTTTTTTTCCCTATGCCACTGATAACACAAAAAGTGCAATGGCAGAACTAATTAAAAGATGTAATTATTAGCATAAATCTTTTGTGTTTTTAAGTGCACTACCACACATTGTGGAAAAATACCATTGCCAACTGAAATTCAAAGCAGAGGATTCACAGCTTGATGAATGATTTGAACAAGTTTATCAGTAAAGGATATACTCACAAGTGCTGAAACTGTCTAGAGAGCCTAGAACTATGGTTCTCTTTCTGAACAAACCATTGCCAACTACTAGAAATGACATTTCAACAGTTTTGGTAATAATTACTGCTTAGAGATGTGGAGTTTCTCTTCCGAGGAGTTTAAAGCACTAGTAGCCCCAGGGCTTAAATTTCCTTCTCTGTGTATTGGGATATAGAGACAATGATTTGCATGTCTCATATCTTAAAGCTGTAAAATGCATATTAAAATGCATATTTTTCTCTAAATTTAATATACTTTACTCAAATACTTCACATATTTACTAGGTCCCTTATCTCCTTTCCCTGAATGTATTTTAAATACTGCTTAATGAAAACAAAAGCAACTATAATGCTAGAGAGTCAGGCAAGTAATTAGGTGGTATTTTTAAGAGTACATTTTATTTTTAAATATTCTGAAATGTCTTGTCAAATGAAAACAGCCTATTTTAAACCTCATTTAAATTATTCCTTCCTTAGAATTTTGTATTCCTTGCATGTCTCTTGGGAGCTAAAATTACACTAAAACACAAAGAAATCTGAGGTAACTAAACAGTGTCAAGGAGTTTTGTCCATCTGTTTCACTCTGCCCTACAGAGAGTATTCCCAGACTTGGAGATGTAATAAATGGTCCAGGATCTCTTTAGCACTTAAACAATGTTGTCTGTATTTGCATTTAGAAGATACTACTAACTTTTTCATACCAAAGAAGGAAATGTTTTCTATTAAACATTTAAAATGTTCATCCTTTTAATATAATAGTCTAGTTGTATTGAAAAAAAGTAGAAGGCCTGTCCAACACCATAAACAAATCACAGCAAAAGAATGGCTGAATATTAAAAGAATAATAATGGTGACTGTGGAAAATATGAAGTAGAAAATAATTACTGTGGATGGAGCATGAGATCTGGAGTCAACCTGAACTGGTCTTAAAACTGAGTATAGCTCAGGAAGTAAAATTGAGTCCCTATTGTCTCATCTCTGACCTGGGAATAACGCCACTGTGCAGTTGTGACAATTAAATGACATTAAACTTGCAAAGCACGTAGCAAAAGTATCTGAAAACCAGTAATGACTCAAATGTTCCCCACTCCTGCCAGTGTACTAAGTCTGCCTTCTGTACCTAGTACATTAATATTTATGATTGATGTTAGTTCCACCTGGTGTGCTCCATCTGGAAGGACTTAACATTGCAAGAGGGTTCAGGGAAGTAAAATAGATGCAAAAATATTAGAAAATGGAACTATGTATGGGTAAAACAATTATGGAGTAAGACTTCTTACTAGAGAAAGGATTAGAGGTAAGGATTTCTTCAATCATCAGGTAGTTATAAAGAGCATCTTCTTTGAAAGCTTCGTATTAGCTGTTAGGAACTTCCGGGATCTCTGAGCATTCCCTTTCTCTAAATGCAGATTGATGACAGTAGTGAGAAAAAGAAATAATCCTTCACTCACCATCAATCAGTTTGGTCCAAATATAAGCTACGTTATCAAGTAAAGAGTTCTAGAGTTCTGCCACTCAGGCTCTCATTATGTGACAAAGAATCACAGTTCAGATAAGCTGTCAATAGACAAAAAAATTTCTCCTCAAAAAAGGAAGTTTGGGTGGGTGCTATAAAGCAATAGACTCTGGGGCTGTACTCAAAAGAATGAACTGAGCACAAATGCCTCTCATATTTGAAAACATGTAACATCAACAACAAAAAGAATAAAAACCATTAGATTTCATTACTGGTACTACCCAAGAGGAGAGGAAGAAAATAAGTATGTAGTTAGGATTTTGCATTTTGACTCATATTCCCATAGCTCCTTTCTTAACTCTTCCTTTTTTTTGTTCTTAAGTGTTCCTTTCCATTGCCAGATTTTCATCAATATTTAGGAACTACTGCAACTATTTCAATACTCCTTAGACAGTAATGCAAAAACCCAAAATTGGCCTGAGATGTTAAAAAACATAAAAATTGGCCTAGCAATTGCTGTTGCTGAAAACAATGTTTCTCAACCCCACAGTAGCCTCTCTAATGTGTTTGATATGTATCCTTTAATGTTCTTTTAAACATGTATTATGTGTATATATTTCTAATGTTTCCATAAAGTATCATATAATAGATATTTATCTACTCCCCCCACCTCCTAGAACCATTAATGCTTATTCATATTGCCGAATGGAATTCTGGTCTGTTGCTTCTAATTTTGGCATGGTATACTCTGTAGCAATGGTTCTCAAAATGTGGTCTTCAGATCCCATGGAGTCCTCAAGAGATTTTTTCAGAGTGTATGTGAAGTCAAAACTGTTTTCATAATAGTAGTAAGACATTATTTCCTTTTTCACTGTGTTTGTATTTACACTAGGGGTTTGAAAGCAAAGGTGGGTAAAACTACTAGCACTGTAGTAAATATCAAAAGAGGAGCCACAAAGTGTACTAGTACTCATTGTATTTGTCACTGCCATACACTTGCAGTTAAAGACAAAACAAAAGGCATTTCACTTAATGCCTGCAATGAAGCAATAATTATCAATTTTAACAAATTTCAACCCTTGAGTGTATGCCTTTTTAACATTCTGGGAGACCAAATGGGAAGTATACAGGAAGCCTTGTGGCCACATACCGGTGTGTAATGTTGCCTCAATCAGTGGTACAAGCTGGATAAGCTTATTTTTTACAAGGAATACGATTTTTACTTGGATGAATGGCACAGTATGGTTATTCAGATTTAGGTATTTAGCAGACACTGTCTCAAAAAAGAAAAAGGTAGCCTGTTACTTCTAGGAAAACAATGGACATTATTTTTGTTGTCAATGATAAAATTCAAGCTTCCAAGCAAAATTTAGAATCTTGGAAAACTTGTATCAGTCACCATGAGTTTGACAGCTTTTTGACACATGGAAGACATTTCCTGAGATTAGTGGCAATAGTACAGAAAGGTGGTTGTATATGACATGTCAGCATTTTGATGATCGGCATACCTCAGTGAACCAGTGTTTTCCAAGTGACCATTGTGTGATGATATACTACACATGTATAAAAGATCTCTTTAAAGTACAATATAGACCAATTGATTTTAATATACCAGAGTATAGAAAATTAATTGATCTGGCTTCAGATTCTACATCGCAACTAATTTTAACTTATTTCCACTTTTTTATTGCAGTAAATTATACATAACTTAAAATCTATCATCTTAACCATTTTAAGTGGTAAGTTCAGTGGTATAAAATGCATTCGTAACGTTGTGCAGCCAATTAAGGATAATGCAGATTATGACCTGAATGAAGAAGACACAAGCCACCCACACAGGGTTGGCAGGTGGCTCACTCAGCATCCCAGCTCCCACTTTGGGGAAGTAAAAACCCCAGGGTCCTTTGACTGAAGGCTCAGTTTCAATACATTCACACAAAGGAAGTAAGGTCACAAGATTTATTACTTACAGATCCCAGAAAAAGGGCGGCTGGGTGCAAAGAGCCAGGGGAAGGGAAGTCCTCTGTCCCCGCTCACGAGTGAGCAGGAGATAAGAGAGCAGGGTAGCAAGCACCATTACTATAAGGTGGTGGGGGTGGAGGTCACTAACTTTTTGCTGGATCAACTCTAAGTGGTTATTTTAAAAGGTGCCCAGGGGAAAGCAAACTGGGAACTTGTGGTAAGAATTCTAAGCGCAGGTCCTTATCTAAATATCCAGACTCTGGATGTGAGCAGAGTTGTCATACCGTTAAATGACCAGGCAACAACTCAAAATAGCTGTTCTCTCATCACAACTACCAGCTATCTCCAGAACTTTTATCATCTTGTAAAACTGCAAATCTAAACCCATTAAACAATAACTATCCATTCCTTTCTACTCCCAGTCCTTGGCAACCACCATTCTACTTTCTGTCTCTATTGTTTTGTTAAAAATTGAAATATAGTTGACGGACCATATTATGTTAGTTTCAGTTACGTTAGTTACATAATGATTTGACATCTGCATACATTATGATCACAATGATAAGTCTAGTAACCATGTGTCCCCATACAAACTTACTACAATATTAGTGACCATATTCCTTATGCTGTGTATTACATCCCCGTGACTTATTTATTACATAACTGGAAGTTTGTACCTCCTAATCCCCTTCACCTATTTCACCCACCCCCTCACCCTTCTTTCTTCGGGCAAACACCTATTTGTTTTCTGTATCTATGTGTCTGTTTTTGTTTGTTTTGGTTTTTATATTGGATGTGGAATCACACATGAGTGAAAGTTCAATATATTTTTCTCTGTCTGACTTATTTTACTTAGCACAATATCCCACAGATCCATACATGTTGTCACAAATGGCAAGATTTCATTTTTTCATTTTTGTGGGCTAATATTCCATTGTGTGTGTGTGTGCATATATATGTGTGTATACACATATATACACACAGTAGAATATATATATATATATATATATATATATATATATATATATATATATATAATATTCTATATCTATAGAGATACCACATTGTCTTTACCCGTTCATGTATTGATGGGCACTTAGGTTGCTCCCATATCTAGGCTATTGTAAAAAAATACTGCAATGAACATTGGAGTGCATATACCTTTTTGAATTAGTGTTTTTATTTTCTTTCAATAAACACCCAGGAGTGAAACTGCCAAATTGTGTGGTAGTTCTAGTTTTAATTTTTTGGGGAGTCTCCATACTGTTTTCCATAGTGGCTACACCAATTTACATTCTCACCCATAGTGCATGAGGGTTCCCTTTTCTCCACATCCTTGCCAACATTTGTTATTTGTGGTCTTTTTGATGTCTGCCATTCTGACAGGTATGAGGTGATATCTCATTGTGGTTTTGATTTGCATTTCTCTGATGATTAATGATGTTGAGCATCTTTTCATGTGTCCCTTGGCCATCTATACATCTTCTTTGGAAAAATGTCTATTCAGGTCCTCCACCCATTTTTTAAATCAGGTCCTTTGTTTTTTTGATGTTGAATGTATGAGTTCTTTATATATTTTGGATATTAATCCCTTATCAGATATATTGTTTACAAATATCTTCTCTCCTTCAGTAGGCTGACTTTTCATTATGTTGACAGTTTCCTTCACTGTGCAAAAGCTTTTTAGTTTGATGTAGTCCCATTTGTTTACTTTGGTTTTGTTTCCTTTGTTTGCAGAGACATATCAAAAAAAAAATATTGCTAAGACTAATGTCAAAGGGTGTACTGCCTATGTTTTCTTTTAGGAGTTCTATTATTTCAGGCCTTACATTTAAGTCTTTAATCCATTTTGAGTTTATTTTTGTATACGGCGAGAGGAAGTAATCCAGTTTGATTCTTTTGCATGTAGCTGTCCAGTTTTCCCAATACCATTTATTAAAGACATTGTCTTTTCCTCATTGTCTATTCTTACCTCCTTTGTTGTAGATTGACCATATAAGTGTGGGTTTATTTTGGGGTTCTCTGTTCTGTTCCAATGATCTTTGTGTCTGTTTCCGTGTCAGTATCATACTGTTTTGATTACTGTAGCTTCATAGTATAGTTTGCAATCAGGGCTGTCTCAATGATTTTGACTAATCTAAGTATTTCATATAACGGAATCATACAGTATTTGTCTTTTTGTGACTTGTTTCACTTAGCATAATGATCTTCAGGATCATTCATGTTGAAGCATATGTCGGAATTTCCTTCCTTTCTGAGGCTGGATAATACTCCATTGTATGTATATAGAGCACATTTTGCTTATCCATTCACCCATTGATGGACACCTGGGTTGCTTCCATGTTTTAGCTATTGTGAATAATTCTGCTACGAACATGAGTGTACAGATACAACTAATTTTATTTTTAATAAACAGCTTTGAGGTATAATTGGCATACAGTAAACTGCACATACTTAAATTGTATAATTTAACCAGTTTTGAAGTATAATACATATACAGTCATGACAAGGTCAACAAAATCAAATAGTAAACATATTCATCATCCCCCAAAATTCTCTTTTTAATCCCTTCCATCCATTCTTCTCTGATCTCATCCCCAAGCAATTACTATCTGCTTTCTGCCACAATATGGTAGTTTTCTTTTACTAGAGTTTCATATAAATCATAAAACTGTTTTCTAAATGGTTTTTATCAGTTTACATTGCCATCAGAAGCATATGAGAGTTCCAGTCTCTCCAGATGTTACCAATACTTGACATAGTGTTTTTAATTTTAATCATTCTAATATGTGTATGGTGGTATCTCACTAAAGTTTTAATTTTCATTTCCCTAATGACTGTTGATGATAATCTTTTCATGTGCTTATATGCCATCTGTATATCTTGATGAATTAGCTGTTCAAATCTTTGCTCTCCCCTCCCTTTTTTATTGAGTTTTTTTTTAAGGTTGAGTTCTTAGAGTAATTTATATATTCTGGATACAAGTCCTTAATCAGTATGTGATTTGCAAAGATTTTTCTCCTAGTCGTGGGTTGTCCTTTTTTCTTTTTCTTTTTTGATGGTATTTTTTGAAGCACAAAATTTTAAAATTTTGATGTACATTATCTATTTTTTCTTTGTCATGTGATTTTTGTGCCATACCTAAGAAACTATTACCTCAAGATTCACTCCTATGTTTTCTTCTAAAAGTTTTATAGTTTTAGCTCTTACATTTAGGTTGGTGATCCATTCTGAGTAATTTTTTTATATGGTGTGAGGTAGTAGTCAAATTTAATTCTTTTGCATGTCAATATTCAGTTGTCCTAGCATCATCTGATTATTCTTTCCCCATTAAATAGTATTTTCCCCCTTGATGAAAATATTAACAGTGTCTTTTGAAGAGCAGAAGTACCTTAATTTTGATAAATTCCTATTTATCAATTTGTTCTTTTATGGATTGTTTTTGGTGTCATATCTAAAACAACTTTGGGTAATCCAAGGTCACACAGTTTCTTCTGTTTTCTTATAGGAGGTTTATAGTTCTAAGTTTTATATTTAGGTTTATGATGCATTTTAAACTAATTTTTGTATAGCATGAGGTATGAATTGAAAGTGGGTTTTTTTTTTGGCATATGTTCAATTGTTACAGCATAATTTATTGAAGATTATTCTTTCTCTACTGAGTTGCTTCTGTACCTTTGTCAAAATTCAATTTTCCACATAAGTGTGAGTCTACTTACAAACTATCTATTCTATTTTATTGGTCTATTTGTCTATCTTTAGGCCACTACCACACTGTCTTGATTTCTGTAGCTTTATTTACAAATCTTGAAATCAGGTAATGCGAGTGTTCCAATTTTATTCTTTTACAAGGTCGCTTTTGGCAGTTCTAGGTCCTTTGCATTTCCATATGAATTTTAAAGTCAGTTTCTACAAAAAAATTGGCTGTTGATATGATTGGGTTTGTGTTGATATCATAATATTATGATTGGGATTAATCTATAGCTTACTTTGGGGAGAACTGTCTTCTGAATCATGAACATGGTACATCTATCTCTTCATTTATTTAGGTCTTTAATTTCTTTTAGCCATTTTTTTAAATAGTTTTCAGTGTACAGGTCTTTCGTATATTTTGTTAGATTTATCCCTAAGTACTTCACATTTTTAAAAGCATTTGTGAATAATATTTTTAACTTTCAATTTCATTTGTTGCTAGTATATAGAAATGTAATCTACTTTTGCATATTGATGTTATATCCTGTTATATAGGATATATATATCCTATATAATGTTTGGTAAACATTTCTAGCAGCATTTTTTTTTTTTTTTGTAGATTACATTGACTTTCTGAATAGATGATCATATTTTCTGCAAATAAAGAGTTATATATCTTCTTCTCAATCTTGGTGATTTTCATTTCTTTCTCTTGCCTTAATAAGAACCTCCAGTACAACACTGAATAGACATGGTAAAAGGAGACATTTTTTATTCCCAATCTTAGCAGAAAAACATTCAGATTTTCACCATTATCATGTTATACTTTTTTGTAGATGCCCTTAATCAGGTTGAGTAAACTTCCTTCCAATTTATTCATCATATTATTTTTCTTTTACAGTTGTTAATATAGTGAATTTCATTGTTTGCTTTCAAATGCTGAACCAACCCTGCATTCTTGGGGTAAATGCCATTTGGTCATGATGCATCATTCTTTTTACATAATGTTGGATTTGCTTTGCTAAAATTTTGTTTAGAATTTTTGTAATTATGTTCATTAAATATATTGGTCTTTAGTTTTCTATTATTGTCTTCTTCAAGTTTTAATATTTGGATAATGCTCACCTCATAGAATGAGTTGGGAAACAGTCCATCCTCTTCAGTTCTCTGGAAGAGTTTGTGTAGAATTGGTCTTATTTTTGTCCTGAATGTTTGGTAAAATATAGTAGTGAAGCCAACTGGCCTGGAGTTTTCTTAAAGAAAGAAACCTTTCTCTAAGGTTTTAAACTACAATATCAATTTAATAAATATAGAGCTGTTGGCTTATCTATTTCTTCTTAAATGAGCTTTGGTAATTTGTGACTTCTAAGGAATTTGTCCATTTCATCTATGCTGTCAAATCTATTGGCATAAAGTTGTTCATAATATTCCCTTATCATCCTTTTACTACCAGTAGAATCTGTAGTTACATCACCTCTCATTCCTGATATTGGTAATTTGTGTCCTCTCTTTTCTCTGATCAGTTTTACTAAAAATCTATCAATTTTATTGATCTTCTCAAAGAACTGATGTTTTTATTTCATTTTTTCTAGCTTTTTAAAAAATATTTTATTGAATCTGCTTTGGTCTTTATTTCCTTTATTCTGCTTATTTTGGTTTTAATTTGCTTTTCTTTTTCTAGTCTCTCAGGCAGGAGGCTGAGGTAATTGATTTGAAACCTTTCTTGTTTTTTAACATGTTTAGCATCCCTAAGTACTTCTTTAGCAGCATATCATATTGTATGTTGTGTTTTCATTTTCATTCATTTCAAAATGTTTTATAATCCACCCCCCTTTTTTAAGGTATTGGGTGATTTAGAGACATGTTTCCAAATATTTGAGGATTTTCTAGGGATCCTTTTGTAATTTACTTCTAATTTAATTCTATTAATATCAGAGATACTAATACTTTGACTAGAATACTTTTAAACTGAGACTTATATGGTCCAGAATATGTCATATCCTGATACGTTGTGCATGTGTTCATGAGAATGTGTATTCTACTATTATTGGGTGTGGAGTGTTCCATAAACATTAATCAGGTCAACTTGGTTGATAGTTTTGCTTAAGTCTATTCCATTCTTGCCCATTTTTCTATTGATTCTGTCAATTAATGAGGGGGTATTCAAATCTCAGACAGTAATTGTGGATTTATCCATTTCTCCTTGCAGTTCTATCAGTTTCTATTCCATGAGTTTTAAAGCTGTTACTAGGTCCACAAACATTTGGGATAGGTATGTCCTCTTGATTGATCACTTTTTATTATGACATGACCTTCATCAATGGCAATGTTCTTTGCTATAAAATTTTCTTTGATATTAATATAGCTAGTCAAGATTTCTTTTTTTACATTATTACATCACCTGTTTATTTTCACTATTTTTATTATTATTTAATTTTTAAAAATTTATTTATTTTTGGCTGTGTTGGGTCTTTGTTTCTGTGTGAGGGCTTTCTCTAGTTGTGGCAAGCGGGGGCCACTCTTCATCAGGGTGTGCGGGCCTCTCACTATTGTGGCCTCTCTTGTTGCAGAGCACAGGCTCCAGATGCGCAGGCTCAGTAATTGTGGCTCACGGACCCAGTTGCTCCGTGGCATGTGGGATATTCCAAGACGAGGGCTCGAACCTGTGTCCCCTGCATTGGCAGGCAGATTCTCAACCACTGCGCCACCAGAGAAGCCCAAGATTTCTTTTGACTAGTGTTAGCATAATAAAAATGTGCCATCTTTTTTACATTTAACCTATTTGTGTCACTATATTCATTTAAATGTATTTCTTGTAGGGAGCATAGAGTTGTGTCTTTTTTTTTTTTTAATCCAATCTGACCATCTCTGCCTTTTAATTAGTGTTTAGGCAATTTACATTTTACGTGATTATTAATATGGTTAGATTTCAGTTTGTCATAATGCTATTACATTATGCATTGTTCCATGTCTTTTCTACTTTTTCTGCCTTTAGTTTTTTTTTTTTAACTATTCCATTTTATCTTCTGTGTTGACTTCACTTTGTTATTTTAATAATTGCTTTAAGGTTTATAGTATACATCTTTATCACAGTTTACCTTCATGTGATACTATACCACTTCACGTACGGTATAAGAACTATACCACAGTATATAGGCAGTTGATGCTTTGCACATAATGCAGGACCATAACAATGACGGTGAATGTTGAAACCCATGGAAAGCAATCTTAATAATCAATGGGAAAATTTACAATTGTCTCATGACCTTCAAAAATGTTTATTAAAAAACTAAAAGATCTCAGTGTTAGTTGTAAACATCTACGAAAATTTTAAAAATAGAAAAAAATTGTTTTTAGTACACTATAATTAAAAGCATAGAAAATGTGTTTGTTTTCTTCCTCTCACATAGGTTATGAGGATCTTTTCTATGCCTTGGTGAATTATCTTACTGCTTCTAAATTTGAATGATTAACTTCTGACGTTTTAAACTTTGTACTTTTAATGTTATAAGATGGCCCTGAGAGTTCCCATAATACAAAGTTGGGGTTTTTTTTGTTTTTTGGCCAGCATCACTTCCTCAGGGACATCTTCATTCTTTTAATCATGTTAATTTCTCTTAATTTATGTTAAGCTTGCCTTCATTCTGTGTTTCTGGCTGCATATTTGGGAACTCCTGAAAGGTGGTAGTGCCAACTTTCCCATGAACAGATATTTATTCTATAACTCAATTTACATTTGATTTGAATTTCACTTCCAATATTATTTTTTATTTGCTGCATTTTCATCTTTGTTGGTTAATTTCTTTCAATTACCCATTTTTGTAAAATGTCACATGGGCTATCACTAGGACACAAGGAGGCAAAACTACAAGCATTGCTGATCACATATGAACCGAATCCCGTGCGTGGTGACAAATCACTAACATACTTTGAAAGATAGGTCACGCATCACGATCCACATCTGCTATTTAAGTAGTGATATGTGGACTAAGCTAACTGTAAAGTTTGGACTTTTATGAAAGTATTCACAGCAAATATACTGTGTTCACAAAAATTTGAACTGTGTTGTTAGGGAATTGGTGTCATCTAACTGAACCCCATGTATGTCAAAAATGTGCAAAACTAGGGCTGCCTAATCTTTCTTTTTTCTCCTGGCCTTTATACTATTGTCATATTTTAATTTTTACACATTAAAAAACCCTCAACACTGTTATTTTTAAGTAATTATCTTTTAAAGAGATTTAAATAAAATTTAAAAATTCTTATATATTAACCCATGTGTTTATCACTTCCAGTGTTCATCATTCCTTCATGTAAATCCATATTTTCATCTAATATCATTTTGTCTGCCTGAAAGACTTCAGTATTTCTTGTAGTGAATGCAGTGATGCATTCTTTCAGGCTTTTTATGTCTGAAAACTTAGTCTCATCTTTGTTTTTGAAAGACATTTTGCTAGTTATATAATTCTATATACACTTTAAAAAAAATGTTAGTACTTTAAACGTGTTTCTCCATTGTTCTCAGATTGTTTCTGATGAGAATTCTGATGTTGTACTCATCTTTGGTCCTCTGCTCTTTTTCTTCCTTAAGCTGCTTTTATGATTTTACACTGGTTATGTAGTTTGGTATAGTTTTCTTCATATTTCTTGTGCTTGGGGTTCACTGAATTCTTAGATTTGTGGGTTAATAGTTTTCAAAAGGTTTGAAATTTTTTAGGCCATGATTTACTCAAATATTTTTTATACTCTCCACCCCTCCCTCCTGCAGGGACTTTAATCAACCATATACCAGGCTACTTGAAGTTGTTCCACAATTCACTCATTTTTTTTTTTTTTTCTTCCATTTCATTTTGGATAGTTCCTATTGATATGTCAAGTTCACTAATCTTTTCTTCTGCAATGTCTAATTTGCCATTCATCCCACCTAGTGTATTTTTCACCTCGGAAATTATAGTTTTCAACTCTAGAAGTTTGATTTCGGTCTTTTTAATACCCTCCAAAATTTCTAAACGTTTTGTACATAACAATTTTAACTTTTTAATATCCTTACCTGCTAATTCTAACATCTGTATAAGACCTAGGCTAGTTTCAATTGATTATTCTCCTTCTTATGGGTTGTGTTTTCTTGCTTCTTTCCATGCCTACTGATCTTTAATAGATGACAGCCATTGTGAATTTTATCTCATAGATGTTGGGCATTTTTGTATTTCTATAAAAGTATTGCTATAAATACTTTTGAGCTTTGTTCTGGGACACAGTTGTTACTTGAGAATAGTTTGATCCTTTTGAATCTGTTTTATGATTTGTTGGGGTGGAGCCAGAGCAGTGCAGTCTAGGGCTAATTATTCCCTACTAATGAGGCAAGTACTACCCAGTAAACAGTGGCTGCTAAGAATGGGCATTGTTACTAGACCCACATGAGCCCTCTAACCCTTTCAGATGGCTCTTTCTCCAGCCTGCTTCCTCACATACACATGCTGATCTGGACTGCATTTAATTCTCAAAGGGACCACCTACAGATATCTGGAGATCTGTGTTCTCTCCTCATTGGTTCTCTGCCCTGTGAACTCTAGCTATCTTGGTTTTCCTAGACTCTTAGCTCCATTTCCTCAACGCAAGGAGTCTACTTGGCTCTTCCTCCATTCTGCTTCCTTGCCTCATGACCTGGAAGTTCCCTCAAGTCAGTAAGCTGGGAAAATTGTAAGGCTCCATTTGTTTGTTTGCCAATTTTCCTCACTGTCTGAGGCCTAGTGTCTTGAAGTTCACTTTTCCATGTAGTTTCTGTTTTTTATTTGGTTGTTTCAGCAGGAAGGAACATGCAGTCCTTGTTCTCCATCATGGCTAGAAACAGAAATTACACCTAACTTTTAAGAAACTACTTCTCAAGTTTTTGTGTAATATCAAAAGAGAGTATCTACAATGACATGAAAAGATTATTTCAGTGCTTCTTTGCCCAACTACATATTTGTGTGATATGGGACTTTGTTCATATACTTCAACCATAACAACGTATTATAACAAATTAAATGCAGAATACCACTATTCTATATAGTGTGTACCTAACCAGAAACCTTAATTTTACTACCTGGATCAGAGTTTTACTAGAAGCTTGGAGTATGCCATTACATCTTGGCAATTAAGTTTTCCCCAGTAGATTTAAAGCCAGAACACCCAGAAGTTACTAAAATAGTGAAGTAAAATGAAGACATTTAAAATAGCTATACATTTTATGAATTTCTCTATTCTTTTGTTTAATAGTTGCGTGGAAAAAAAAAAAGTGACCTCTGTGTTTCATATAATCAATACCAACCCACCCGCTCGCATACACATAAAGTACTGGAGTCATCTGTAATAGCAATCGAGATTGGAAGAAAATTCTCCTGTGCTATAAAATTAAGCTATAGAATTTTAGTGAGTTTTTTGGCACACATGCTTGAAATGCTACAATTCTTTCTGTGCATACAGATAATTTCCACAAACCACTGGTTTTTATGAATAGTTTCCATGAATGACAGTGGTTAAGATAATATTTGGAATAACACTGCTTGAATGCAAACTCCAGCTCCAACATCTTTCTAATTGTGTGACCTTGAGAAAGTCACTTAATGTGCTTACTTCAGTTTCTCTATTTGTCAAATGGTGGTAAAAGTGTTATTTACATGGTCTTTAGTTAAATGTGAATTTCTTAAAACTACGCATGGTAAATAAAACATTTAGCAACTGTTATGTAAGTTTAGTAATTATAATTTCTTCTCAACCCTGTTGGCTTTAGCCAATGGACTTTAAAAATATACACACAGAAATCTACCCCTAATGTACTCATTTATGAAGTCTAAGGGAAAGCATAAAGACATAAGTTTGTTGTTTTGTTCTTGAGTCCCACAAGTGATTCTGATCACTACACCCCAGCAAAATATGAAAACCATGCTCATATTCTACATAAATTATCACTTATAAGAATCAGTGTTAAATTGTTTCTAGAAACATTTTTCAACTCTAAAGTTCAGGGAATCAGACTCAAAATGCTTCCAGCCAGGCAAGGCAGACTCTCTGCCACCAGAATCTATTTAAATTCATCTGACATTTAATAAGTAACCACTGAATATCAGCATTGGATAGACAGAGATGAGTAAGGTGCCTCTGTTCTCAGGAACTTAAAAATTAGTGATAACACAGTATAATGATATAAGCAGTGTTTCCCAAGGCGTGGTACATGCATGCATACCACTGTCTGTAATAAGCAATCCAAGTTTTCCTGGGATCAGAATTGACTGTTTGCAGCAAGAAAGAGTAATGATAGGCTCTATTCTGTAGGCTTTCCTGCAATAATGGCATTATTATCATCAGTTTATCTGCAGCCAACCTTTAGATGCATGAACAGCAGCAGAGCTTGAGATGGAATAGAACTGCCAGACCTACCAGCTGCTGTCCCTTCCTGTTTGAAAACAGATTCCCTAGAGATTGGAAAAAGCCAAGCTAGACACACTATCTAAGCAGTCCTCTGTGTTCATTAATGGGCTACTCAACCCCTACTGTTTCCAACAACAGCTAAAAAAGAGGAATCAGACGGGCAACCCAAGGAAACAAGATGGTGGAGTAGAAGGATGTGCTGTCACTCCCTCTTGAGAGAACACCAGAATCACAACTAGCTGTTGCACAATCATCAACAGGAAGACACTGGAACTCACCAAAAAAGATACCCCACATCCAAAGACAAAGGAGAAGCCACAATGAGACGATAGGAGGGGCTCAATCACAGTAAAATCAAATCCCATAACTGTTGGGTGGGTGACTCACAGACTGGAGAACACTTATACCACAGAAGTCCACCCACTGCAGTGAAGGTTCTGAGACCCATGTCAGGCTTCCCAACCTGGGGGGTGCGGCAACAGGAGAAGGAATTCCTAGAGAATCAGACTTTGAAGCCTAGGGGGAATTGAGTGCAGGACTTTGACAGGACTGGGGGAAACAGAGACTCCACTCTTGGAGGGCACACAAAGTAGTGTGCGCATCGGAACCAAGGGGAAGGAGCAGTGACCCCAGTGGAGACGGAACCAGACCTACCTGCTAGTGTTGGAGGGTCTCCTGTGGAGGCGGGGGGTGGCTGTGGCTCACCTTGGGGAGAAGGACACTGACAGCAGAAGTTCTGGGAAGTACTCCTTGGCATGAGCCCTCCCAGAGTCTGTCATTAGCCCCACCAAAGAGCCCAGGTAGGCTCCAGTGTTGGGTTGCCTCAGGCAAAACAACCAACAGGGAGGGAACCCAGCCCCACCCATCAGCAGTCAAGTGGATTAAAGTTTTACTGAGCTCCGCCCACCAGCCCAACAGTCAGCTCTACCCACCACCAGTCCCTCCCATCAGGAAACTTGCATAAGCCTCTTAGATAGCCTCATCCACCAGAGGGCAGACAGCAGAAGCAAGAAGAATTACGATCCTGCAGACTGTGGAACAAAAACCACATTCACAGAAAGATAGACAAGATGAAAAGGCAGAGGGCTATGTACCAGATGAAGGAACAAGATAAAACCCCAGAAAAACAACTAAATGAAGTGGAGATAGGCAACCTTCCAGAAAAAGAATTCAGAATAATGACAGTGAAGATGATTCAGGACCTCGGAAAAAGAATGGAGGCAAAGATCGAGAAGATGCAAGAAATGTTTAACAAAGACCTAGAAGAATTAAAGAACAAATATAGATGAACAATATAATAACTGAAATGAAAACTACACTAGAAGGAATCAACAGCAGAATAACTGAGGCAGAAGAACGGACAAGTGACCTGGAAGACAGAATGGTGGAATTCACTGCTGCGGAACAGAATAAAAAAAAAAAGAATGAAAAGAAATGAAGACAGCCTAAGAGACCTCTGGGACAACAATGAACACAACAACATTCGCATTATAGGGGTACCAGAAGGAGAAGGGAGAGAGAAAGGACCAGAGAAAATATTTGAAGAGATTATAGTTGAAAACTTCCCTAACATGGGAAAGGAAATAGCCACCCAAGCCCAGGAAGCGCAGCAAGTCCCATACAGGATACATCCAAGGAGAAACACGCCGAGACACATAGTAATCAAATTGGCAAAAATTAAAGACAAAGAAAAATTACTGAAAGCAACAAGGGAAAAACGAAAAATAACATACAAGTGAACTCCCATAAGGTTAACAGCTGATTTCTCAGCAGAAACTCTACAAGCCAGAAGGTAGTGGCATGATATACTTAAAGTGATGAAAGGGAAGAACCTACAACCAAGATTACCTGGCAAGGATCTCATTCAGATTCGATGGAGAAATCAAAAGCTTTACAGACAAGCAAAAGCTAAGAGAAATCAGCACCACCAAACCACCTCCACAACAAATGCTAAAGGAACTTCTCTAAGTGGGAAACACAAGAGAAGAAAAGGATCTACAACAACAAAAACAAAACAATTAAGAAAATGGTCATAAGAACATACATATCGATAATTACCTTAAACGTGAATGGATTAAATGCTCCAACCAAAAGACACAGGCTTGCTGAATGGATACAAAAACAAGACCAATATATATGCTGTCTGCAAGAGACCCACTTCAGACCTAGGGACACATACAGACTGAAAGTGAGGGGATGGAAAAAGATATTCCATGCAAATGGAAATCAAATGAAAGCTGGAGTAGCTATACTCATATCAGATAAAATAGACTTTAAAATAAAGAATGTTACAAGAGACAAGGAAGGACACTACATAATGATCAGGGGATCAATCCAAGAAGAAGATATAACAATTTTAAATACATATGCACCCAACATAGGAGCACCTCAATACATAAGGCAACTGCTAACAGCTATAAAGAGGAAATCGACAGTAACACAGTAATAGTGGGGGACTTCAACACCTCACTTACACCAATGGACAGATCATCCAAAATGAAAATAAATAAGGAAACAGAAGCTCTAAATGACACAATAGACCAGATAGATTTAATTGATATCTATAGGACATTCCATCCGAAAATAGCAGATTACACTTTCTTCTCAAGTGCGTACAGAACATTCTCCAGGATGGATCACATCTTAGGTCACACATCAAGCCTCAGTAAATTTAAGAAAATTGAAATCATATCAAGCATCTTTTCTGACCACAACGCTATGAGATTAAAAATGAATTACAGGGGAAGAAACGTAAAAAACACAAACACATGGAAGCTAAACAATACGTTACTAAACAACCAAGAGATCACTGAAGAAATCAAAGAGGAAATCAAAAAATACCTAGACAAATGACAATGAAAACACGACAATCTACAACCTATGGGATACAGCAAAAGCAGTTCTAAGAGGGAAGTTTATAACTATACAAGCCTACCTCAAGAAACAAGAAAAATCTCAAGTAAACAATCTAACCTTACACCTAAAGGAACTAGAGAAAGAAGAACAAACAAAACCCAAAGTTAGCAGAAGGAAAGAAACCATAAAGATCAGAGCAGAAATAAATGAAATGGAAACAAAGAAAACAATAGCAAAGATCAGTAAAACTAAAAGCTGGTTCTTTGAGAAGATAAACAAAATTGATAAACCATTAGCAGGACTCATCAAGAAAAAGAGGGAGAGGACTCAAATCAATAAAATTAAAATGAAAAAGGAGAAGTTACAACAGACACCACAGAAATACAAAGCATCCTAAGAGACTACTACAAGCAACTCTATGCCAATAAAATGGACAACCTGGAGGAAATGGACAAATTCTTAGAAAGGTATAACCTTCCAAGATGGAACCAGGAAGAAACGGAAAATATGAACAGACCAATCACAAGTAATGAAATTGAAATTGTGATTAAAAATCTTCCAACAAACAGAAGTCCAGGACCAGATGGCTTCACAGGTGAATTCTACCAAACATTCAGAGAAGAGCTAACACCCATCCTTCTCAAACTCTTCCAAAAAATTGCAGAGGAAGGAACACTCCCAAACTCATTCTATGAGGCCACCATCACCCTGATACCAAAACCAGACAAAGATACTACAAAAAAAGAAAATTACAGACCAATATCACTGATGAAAATAGATGCAAAAATCCTCAACAAAATAGTAGCAAACAGAACCCAACAACACATTAAAAGGATCATACACCATGATCAAGTGGGATTTATCACAGGGATGCAAGGATTCTTCAATATATACAAATCAATCAATGTGATACACCATATTAACAAACTGAAGAAGAGAAACCATATGATCATCTCAATAGATGCAGAAAACTCTTTTGACAAAATTCAACACCCATTTATGATAAAAACTCTCCAGAAAGTGGGCATAGAGGGAACCTACCTCAACATAATAAAGGCCATATATGACAAACCCACAGCAAACATCATTCTCAATGGTGAAAAACTAAAAGCATTTCCTCTAAGATGAGGAACAAGACAAGGATGTCCACTCTCACCACTATTATTCAACATAGTTTTGGAAGTCCTAGCCACGGCAATCAGAGAAGAAAAAGAAATAAAAGGAATACAAATCAGAAAAGAAGAAGTAAAGCTGTCACTGTTTGCAGATGACATGATACTATACATCGAGAATCCTAAAAATGCCACCAGAAAACTACTAGAGCTAATCAATGAATTTGGTAAAGTTGCAGGATACAAAATTAATGCACAGAAATCTCTTGCATTCCTATACATTAATGATGAAAAATATGAAAGAGAAATTAAGGAAACACTCCCATTTACCACTGCAGTAAAAAGAATAAAATACCTAGGAATAAACCTACCTAGGGACACAAAAGACCTGTATGCAGAAAACTATAAGACACTGATGAAAGAAATTAAAGATGATACAAACAGATGGAGAGATATACCATGTTCTTAGATTGGAAGAATCAATATTGTGAAAATGACCATACTACCCAAAGCAATCTACAGATTCAATGCAATCCCTATCAAATTAACAATGGCATTTTTTACAGAACTATCACAAATCATCTTAAAATTTGTATGGAGACACAAAAGACCCCGAATAGCAAGAGCAGTCTTGAGGGAAAAAAACGGAGCTGGAGGAATCAGACTCCCTGACTTTACACTATACTACAAAGCTACAGTAATCAAGACAATATGGTACTGGCACAAAAACAGAAACAAAGATCAATGGAACAAGATAGAAAGCCCAGAGATAAACCCACGCACCTATGGTCAAGTAATCTATGACAAAGGAGGCAAAGATATACAATGGAGAAAAGACTGTCTCCTCAATAAGTGGTGCTGGGAAAACTGGACAGCGCCACGTAAAAGAATGAAATTAGAACACTCCCTAACACCATACACCAAAATAAACTCAAAATGGATTCGAGAGCTAAATATCAGACTGGACACTATAAAACTCTTAGAGGAAAACATAGGAAGAACACTCTTTGACATAAGTCACAGCAATATCTCTTTTGATCCACCTCCTAGAGTAATGGAAACAAAAACAAAAATAAACAAATAGGACCTAATGAAACTTCAAAGCTTTTCCACAGCAAAAGAAACCATAAACAAGACGAAAAGACAACCCTCAGAATGGGAGAAAATATTTGCAAACAAAGCAACAGACAAAGGATTAATCTCCAAAATATATAAACAGCTCATGCAGCTCAATATTAAAGAAACAAACCACCCAATCCAAAAATGGGCAGAAGACCTAAATAGACATTTCTCCAAAGAAGACATACAGATGGCCAAGAAGCACATGAAAAGCTGCTCAACATCACTAATTATTAGAGAAATGCAAATCAAAACTACAGTGAGGTATCACCTCACACCAGTTAGAATGGGCATCATCAGAAAATCTACAAACAACAAATTGCTGGAGAGGGTGTGGAGAAGAGGGAACCCTCTTGCACTGTTGGTGGGAATGTAAACTGATACAGCCACTATGGAGAACAGTATGGAGGTTCCTTAAAAAACTAAAAATAGAATTACCATATGATCCAGCAATCCCACTGCTGGGCATATACCCAGAGAAAACCATAATTCAAAAAGACACATGCGGGGCTTCCCTGGTGGCGCAGTGGTTGAGAATCTGCCTGCTAATGCAGGGGACACGGGTTCGCGCCCTGGTCTGGGAAGATTCCACATGCTGCGGAGCAACTAGGTCCGTGAGCCACAACTACTGAGCCTGCGCGTCTGGAGCCTGTGCTCCACAACAAGAGAGGCCACAATAGTGAGAGGCCCGCGCACCGCAATGAAGAGTGGCCCCCGCTTGCCGCAACTAGAGAAAGCCCTAGCACAGAAACGAAGACCCAACATAGCAATCAATCAATCAATCAATCAATCAATAAATCTTTAAAAAAAAAAAAAAGACACATGCACCCCGATGTTCACTGCAGCACTATTTATAATAGCTAGGTCATGGAAGCAATCTAAATGCCCATCGACAGATGAATGGATAAAGAAGATGTGGTACATATATACAATGGAATATTACTCAGCCATAAAAAGGAACGAAACTGAGTCATTTGTTGAGATGTGGATGGATCTAGAGACTGTCATACAGAGTGAATTAAGTCAGAAAGAGAAAAACAAATATTGTATATTAACGCATGTATGTGGAACCTAGAAAAATGGTACAGATGAACCGGTTTGCAGGGCAGAAGTTGAGACACAGATGTAGAGAATAAATGTATGGCCACCAAGGGGGGAAAACTGCGGTGGGGTGGGGATGGTGGTGTGCTGAATTGGGCGATTGGGATTGACATGTATACACTGATGTGTATAAAATTGATGGCTAATAAGAACCTGCAGTATAAAAAACACAAAGAAACAAAAGAAACAACTGATACTAAATTTTCTTTGGGTTATTTGTATGGAAATATGTTAATATAAATGTTTCAGACATTACATGAAATTTCTAAAAATCTTATATGTTCTGGTATAATGTTATAAGTCATAATTCTAGTTATTACTTTAAAATGTATATCCCAGAAATAACTATATTTCCTTGTCAATTGCATTATTATGAACTTGCATCAAGCCTTTAACCGTGGTCGTTTTTAAGTCTTTTGTCATTTACAGACAGTTCTGGGTGTACTCTGATGCTTTCGCAAAAATGTTCCTATAAAAGGGTTTCATCTTCAAGGAATTCATGGAAAAGACTCTGACAAGTACAGGTTTCTGGTAACTGACTATACTGCTGAACTGAATGAATAAGCATTTTCAGAACTCTGATGGAAAACTGATGAATTCATAAGAGTGCTAACAAAAGATCAAGATGAAAAAAAATTAATTACATGGGACTGAGTGACCTGATGAGGATGATTATAATTTTTGTGATTTTCTGTTTGAATAAAAAAAAAAAAAAAATTCCACAAGGACTCAGAGGCAAAAAATATACAAATCAATTTTCACTGCAAAGTAAAGGAGCTGTTACAGTGGTGGATTACTGGACTGAATGTCAATATTATGACATAGTATGAGTGTGTTTAGTGTTTGGTAATTGCAATCATTGTTGCTTTTGTTGTGGTCATCCATTTACAATGCTTGGTGTCAGTTTATTTAGCTCTTGTAAAAATACAGTGTGTGTGTGTGAAAAAAACAAAAAACAAAAAACAAAAACGGGCAACCCAACAGAAAAGTGTCTATACAAGCAACTCATAATTGAGGAAATTCAGATGGTATATAAACATATGAAAAAGGGCTCTATTTTGCTAGTAGTAGGGAAATTGCCAATTAAAACCAGAATAAGATGTTAGTACACAGCCAACAGATTGTCAAGCATTTTAAAGTGTGATGGAACTGTAAAAGGTGCACATTTATAGGAAACAGCTTGGCATTATCTAATGACATTAAGGATATGTACTTACTCTATGACACAGAGGTGTAAATACATGTCTGTCTGAGCCATCCCTCAGGATAGGCTGGCTGCAGTTTAATCCATGCCAGTGCAGGGATTTCCCTAAATAGTTCAGTTGCTGTATATATCCTGAACCCCAGTAATCTGACCATTGAAAGCCCACTTTTAACATTCACACGCTAATAACAAGCACTAATTTTGCAACTGAAAAGACATTTTAAATGTTCATTATACAAATTAGCAAAGCCTCAAGTGTAGATCAGAGATAATATAGCTGAACAGCCAGAGTGAGGCCTTTCCGAACAAATGCTAGCTCACTGTCCTTGCCGTGGGAATTCTCAGTTAGAACAACTTGTTGTCCTAGGTGTCAATTAAAATCAACCCACCGATGTTGGTCAAAAGGTACATACTTTCAGTTATGAATAAGTTCTGAGAATCTAAAAAAAAAAAAAAAGAAAAGGAATCAGGATAGAAAAGGCAACTGTGAAGAGCGTGTTCAGGCTCAGATTTGCTGGGCCACTCTTCCACCCCCATCCCTAAGTACTATAAGTCAGCCTTTAAAGAGAAAAGGGGTCACTTTAAAGAAAACTGTTAAGTAAATAGTAGCATAGGCTGTATTGAGAATATGACAAAATTATGGAAGCGATTTAAACAAAGAACTTTTAGAAATATTACTAGAATACATATACAACTGAATAACATATAAGGCATTATAGAATTGTCCAACAAAAGATATAAGACATAAGTACCACAATGATAAGAGAAAAGAAATCAATTCCAGTAAGGATGGTCGGGTACAATTGTCACAGCAACTGAAATTTATTGGCCTGAGTCTTAATGATTGGACAGAATAGGCTAAAGCCATTCTAGAGAGATCAAGTGGTAGGCAGGGGGGAGCTTAAGCAAAAGTAGAGATATCCAAAGAGTAGTAAGAACACAGTGAAGCCAGTTTGGAAAAAGATAAATAGATTCTCAGCTCTTCATTTTCTTACATAGAAAAACTATCTATATTTATTTAGATACTTTTTTATATATTCTTAGGCAAATAATAAACATTACCTAGAATGTGTTACTCCACTGTTTATATGAAAACACAATTTTCAAAATTATGTATCTCTATAGAGCAATACCTTAAAATGCATTTAATTACTTTGATATTATAATAGCTCTAAGATACCTGAATAGTGGTGAACACCCTCATAGGTGTTTCACATTTATAAGTTTCGTCAGGTCTCCTAAAGCCATTTGGGATAAATAAAGCGTTCTTACCGTCCTTATGCCCTCAGCTAAGATTTTTACTTCTGGCTTCGCAAATTCCAAACAAGCAAAAATTAAAAAGAGAGTAACAGAGAAGAACAAATTAGCAAAGTCAGTAAATTAATCAAGGGAAAATTACATAGTTATAGGAAAATTGAAAAAAGATTCTCATTTTTTATATCCTGGAATGGTTAATTCTTTAATACAAGAAACAATAAGCATTATTATCAGTCGCTTAATGTATTTTAGTTACTTTTTTTAAGTTTTATACTATAAAATAATTAATGCGCCCACAAACAAGTTATTTTAGGTACTAATTAATACTCTGAAGCAAATGGTACCATTTGCCTAGGTATCCACTAGAATGAAAGACATCATTCTAATCCTAGCACAGCTCCAACTTGCCTTCTGACTTTTGGAATAACAGTATTCATTTCTCACCTATACAGTGAAGAAGCCGGACCAGATGATATCTAAAGTTTCTGACAGTTCTAAATGTTACTGATGGTACACTACTTATATAGCTAATCCACATTCTTCTTTCAAAACTAAACTTCTTAAATCAGCATTTTCCCTAAAAATGGTGGGAAGTTTCCAAAATGTACTACATTTTAGAAAATTTTAAATTCACATCTATTACAAACTAGGAATTGAAAATAGTAATTTTCTTATGAAGTCCTTTATTTCCTACCAAACATGTTCCTAAGAATATGGAAGTATTAATTAAAATTCAGAAACGTATAAAAACCTTAAGGAACAGTTATTGAAAATAAAGCTATGAAGAAATAGTCTCTATTAGTAAGTTGAAGCTTTGTATTAGGAAAAGACTTATTACAATAAAAATTAAGTGGATTATCTATTTTTTGATGATCCTCTGCAATCACAGTATTTAAAAATAAAACTAGTTTCCTCTGTATGATTCTACTACATAATTGCTAACTTTCCTGAATTTCCAAAACTTACATGCAATTACTTTCACATACATCTCCAAGGAAAGGTTTCATTGACCATTGTAAACACTGATTTATTAAATAAAGTAGAAGTCCATGCTTTATAACTCAGCATTAAATTTCTCATAGAGAAATCAAGAAAAAATATTTCCTATCATAGATAGTTATCAACTGTCTTTGTTACCTCTGAAATAACATTTCATTAAAGAAATCAAGTTAAGTGGGAGCTGTCTTTCTTTACAGATGATGCCTGTGCTTTGGCCATTCTTCGAACCAGTGCTTCTTGTCTTTTTCTCTGAATTTCTTCAGGAGAATACTTTCTATTTTTCTCTTCTTCCTCTAAAAACAAAACCAAATATAGATATTAGCTTTACAGACTACATAGTTGTTCTGAATAAGTTTTAATTTTTACTTTTTTATTACCCAGATTTGCTACATTGGTTTCGTTATTAAACTATACTTCACTAAATATAAGACTACAAGTACAGATACAGTACAGTACAAGGCTCTAGGCCAAAATAAAATCAAGCACTGATCAATCTGTTTGATGCACTCTTTTCACAGTGAGATAAAATCCATTTGATTAAAACCTGTACATTTTGACTACCCAGCAAATAATTTTTGTAAACAATGACATCTAATTTATATAACCAATAAATGAATATATTTTAAAAACAAATTGGAATTTTAAATGTTATATAAATTGTAATAGAAAAGTAGTCAAAATATAATGCATTAAATTAGATACCAACACCTCAAAGAGTATATTTTTACTGTAAGATATCCTATGTTAATATTCCTACTCCTACTTTTTTTCCTCTATAGAACTCCAAGATTTTCATTTCAGCTATCCAGGAAAAATATTTTGGAGTAATAGAGTGAAATCTATCATGTCAATAAACATGTAACTCACTGTCAGATATTATATTTTTATTCGGAAGATATATTTTCTACAAACATTGGAAAACTATTTCAAGAAGCAGGGTATCTGAATAAAATTTTCAATATGAATGTCTTTTAATATATAAAATATGAATCATTCTGATATATTCTTATGCAACACACTTTAGTGTATACTTCAGATATATACAATATATATACAAAAATAAACAATGTTTTAAATTAGATAAATGAAAATGAGAAAGTTCTATTTTAATAACACATCCAATTCTGCCTCTACCAAAATTCTGAGTTCTAATAAAATTAATTCCACAGTTAAGTCACTCTGGGCTAAAATATTAGATTATCTATGTAATGCTATAAAAATCAAACTTTAAAATTAGCAAACCTATTTTCTCATTTAAATAATGTTTTAAAATCAAGCCCATCATCCTAATACATATTTAAGTGACCGTGTATTGGTAAAACTGTTTATGTTGTAAAATCTACCTTTCAGAGAAGTAAATAAGAATTTGCAGCACTGTCAGCAGAGAAATATTATTTACACTGACATCTAGACAGAGGTTCAGAATTTAGTTGTTATGACATTTCTCTTGTTAACTAAGGTATATATTTACTCAAAATATACCATCTGTCTCCCCTTCCTTCCTCAGTATAATCAGAAATGAGAGAAGGTGTTCAGGGTAAGAGACATATATCTCAAACTCCCTGGATGATTCTGTTGCCTTTTATTTTCTAAATCAATTATCTCACAGACTGTACCTATTTTTTCTTAGAGAATAATACTCAAATGTACTTTAAAATTTGCTTGACTAATTTATCTATTATTTTAGCCTGAAAGCTGAGAAACACAAGAAACTCAGAATACACACACACAATTTACATTCAGTTGACCATAAATTTGGAAGGAAAATAGGTTAATAATCCATGATGGCAGAAAAGAACATAGCTCCCTAAAACTGGCCTTACAGCTAGTTTTGTGATATTAATAAAGTCTCATTAGGCAAATTTGATTTCAACAGAGTCATTCATTTCTCCCATCAGCACTTCCTTTAACACAATCTGCAATAAAAACACATAGCAAGGTCTCAAACTATTGCGAGGTACAAAGCAAGAGTGGCTCTTTTTAATCTTAATCCCAAAGCAGGGGTCAGGAAACTTTTTTCTTCTGTAAAAGGCCAGAAAGTATGTTAACCTTTAAGAGGCATGTGATTTCTTGTTGCAACTGTTCAGTTCTGTCCTTGTAGCATGAAAACAGCAATGGACGATACATATAAGTAAATGATGTGGCTGTGTTCAAATAAAAGTTTGTTTATGGACAATGAAGTATGAATTCCATATAGTTTTCAAAAGTCATGAAGTATTATTCTTCTTTTGATTTTTTTCAACCACTTAAAATGTGAAAGTGGGACTTCCCTGGTGGTGCAGTGGTTAAGAATCCGCTTGCCAATGCAACGAACATGGGTTTGATCCCTGGTCCGGGAAGATCCCACATGCTGTGGAGCAACTAAGCCCGTGCGCCACAACTACCGAGACTACGCTCTAGAGCCTGCGAGCCCCAACTACTGAGCCCACGCGCCACAAGTACTGAAGCCCACGCGCCCTAGAGCCCGTGTGCCGCAACTACTGAGCCTGCGTCCTGCAACTACTGAAGCCCGCATGTCTAGAGCCCGTGCTCCGCAATAACAGAAGCCAATCGCAATGAGAAGCCCACGCACCGCAACTTAGAGTAGCCCCTGCTCGCCACAACTAGAGAAAGCCCGCTCGCAGCAATGAAGAACCAATGCGGCCAAAAATAAATAAACAAATAAAATGTGAAACTCATCTTAGTATGCTGGCTGTACAAAAACAGGCTATACAGGCTGGATTTGGACAGGCCACAG
Organism: Balaenoptera ricei; assembly: GCF_028023285.1. Classification (NCBI taxonomy): domain Eukaryota; kingdom Metazoa; phylum Chordata; class Mammalia; order Artiodactyla; family Balaenopteridae; genus Balaenoptera; species Balaenoptera ricei. The sequence goes on from NC_082651.1 coordinate 45,214,653, forward strand.
TTAGCCAAACCTAGCTTAAAGCAATGAGGTGGTTAGAAGGGTTTTGTTTCAAAGATATTTCCTGGAGAGCAGCTTGCTATACCAAAGTAAGAGGAAATAGAAACAACAGAAAATATCAACAACGTTAATATTAATTAGAATATCAGGCACTATCAATAAACTTAACAGAAAAATTGTAAAGTAAACTGAAAGGCAGATTATCCATCCATAAAAAAATGCAGATAAGACAGGAGTTTTGGAAAAACTCAAATATTCCAGAGAGATTTAGTTTTTAATGGAATTACAACTAGAAGTAAATAAATTCATGTTGGAAACATGCTTCAATTAATTACACTTATTTAAACATAAACTTAAATGTTTAGACTATTATAGTCTGACAACAATTTTAAAGCTTCAACGTTTCTAGTTTCGGTGACAATGTAGAGAAGTATTCATTGTCAGTGTTGATAAGAATATAAATTGATGCGATTGGGGGTACGATTTGGAGATATCCATCAAAATTTAATACATTCTGAACCTTACATAAATTTTCAGTAATTAACATACAATCACACAAGTGTGTGTAAATTTATGTAGAAGAATATTCACTGGAGGACTGTACTGTTGTTTATAATGCAAAAAACTGCAATCAAACTAAACCTCCATCAACAGAGAAACAGTTAAATAAATTATGGTACATCCATATAATGACATACTATGTAGTCACTCAAAGGACTAAAGCAAATCTATATGTACTAACAGGAAAAGATAGTTACAATGTATTAAGTGAAAGCAAAACCAAGTTGCCAGATAGTGTATACTATATAATTTCCCTGAGGAATGGTTGGAGGAAAGGAGAAATAGAGGACTTACCTTTTTACTTCAAATTAATCTATACTGTTTTCTTTATTTTTATAAAACTACATATTACTGTTACAATTTTTTTTAAAGGGAAGGATCACTTAAATAGGAAAGTTGTAGCAATAATGCCAACAAAAGCATCATCTAAACAGACAACAATCATGGTAAAAGAAACTAAAAACTCCCTTACCATAGTAGCATTGATCTCCATAATAGGTAAGAATCCTAATGTTTAGCCCCAAGTGAGGGAGACTGATTAAGGAAATCTATCATTACAAGCTAGCATAGTAAATGCTGTAACAGAAGTTAGCACTGGGTATTGGAGAAACCCAGAGAAAGCGAATCTTAATCACTCTGCGTGGTTAGAAATGCACTGGGTTTTAAAGGATAAACAGAAAAGAGCCAGCAGATTTGGCGTATGCATGTGGGGGCACTAGGTTTCTGGTGAAGAGCCCTGGGCATTAAGAAGCACATGCAGTTATGCCAGAAATATTCCCTTTTAAAAACTACTACAGCATCAGTGAATGACAGACTTTTCACATTATATTGCATGATGTTCATTCAAATATTTATTAAACATCTAACTGGCAGCTGCTGTGGTAGGCCTAGGTATTCACTGATGAGACAGACAGTTATCAATATTTGATTGCAAACTGTGACAAAAGAAATGAAGCAAATAAGAGAGATGACTGAAAATAACAAGGACAGCATTTATAGACTGTTGAAGGAAGGCTTCTGTGAGATAGTAATATCAATACTGAAACTGAGACCTAAGGATAAAAAAGCACCAAGTGGACTTCCCTAGTGGCGCAGTGGTTAAGAATCCACCTGCCAGTGCAGGGGACATGGGTTCAAGCCCTGATCCGGGAAGATCCCACATGCCACGGAGCAACTAAGCCCACGCACCACAACTACTGAGCCTGCGCTCTAGAGCCCGCAAGCCACAACTACTAAGCCCACACACCACAACTACTGACGCTCACGTGCCTAGAGCCCATGCTCTGCAACAAGAGAAGCCACCACAATGAGAAGCCCATGCTCCGCAACAAAAAGTAGCCCCTGCTCGCCGCAACTGGAGAAAGACCGCGTGCAACAATGAAGACCCAACCCAGCCACAAATAAATAAATAAATAAATTTATTTTAAAAAAAAAAAGCACCAGCCAAAGGAGGGGTGGGGGTCACATGCTGGGAAGCAGTGTTAGCTGGGCCTAGCAGTCAAAGCTCCTGAACTAGAAAAGAACCTATTCTGTTTGAGGAACTGAAATACAGCTGACATAGCTGAAGCCTAATAGGTAAGGCAAAAAAAGAGGACAGGAAGGTTAAGGAGAGATAATCCAGGGCCTTGTAGATCACAGGGTAAAGTCTGGATTTATTTGAAATAGGATGGACAGTGGCTGAAGGTTGTCTTTAAGCAGACAAATGCCATATTTGTTTTTATTTTTTTATCTTGTTTTAAAAGATGATTCTGCTGTTTGGAGACTAGAATTGACAGGGAACAGGTAAAAGAACTGTAGTAGTCCAGTCAGGAACCGTTGGCTTGGATAAGGGTGGTAGCAGGAGACAGTGAGAAAAGTGTACAGTTTTCAGATATATTTTTTGAGGTAGAAACAATGGAACTTGATAGAAAGGAGAACTGGGGAAAAGAACTGGAAAGAATCAAAGATCACAGGATGTACTGAGTAAGTAAATTACAATTCTAACCATCATAACTAACAGTTTTATATCAGATGGTATTCTAGCAAAGGCATTTAATTAGAATGCTCTAAATCTTCAAATATTGTTCACCTCAATATTCTGCTAAACACAGGAGTAAGATTATTCAAATTTTAAAACAATGAGATATTTAGTGAACACAAGGAATCTTCACACAATAATACAAGAATCGATAAGTAAAATTTTCCAGGAAATGATTCAGAAAACATTCAACACATACTTATCGAGTGCCTACTATACACTAGTCACTGTATTAAATGTTGGCAAAGAATTCGATGCAGTCTTTTAAAAACATAAATCACCCAGTGTTTGTATATTCCAGCATTTTTTTTTCCAGCATTATTTTTAAGAATCACTTTAAGACTTCTAGTTAAACATCATAGTTTTTAACTTGTATGTTATGCAAATTCAATACAACAAATAACTAGTTTGGTTACTTTTCAAAGAAAATTATTTCATACATACCTTTTGAAGTTTGTTTCAAAGATTCAGAAAATTTCACCAAAGACTGCTGTTGAAAAGCCTTCCCACATAATGGGTTGACAGTTTTATTTTTCTGCAAACCCTGTGTGATTTTGGTACCAGAAATACTTCCTGTTATACAATTGTTATTAAACTGAGAAAGAATCTGAGAATTTTTCATCTTTATAAACGTGTACTTAGAAAATCTCACTGTTCTGTTAAGGTCACTCTGAGCTTCATCTGTTACGGTGCTATGCGACAGATGTGGAGTACTCAATTTCTTCTTATTAGCAGCAATTTCTGTACTCACATGATCTGAACTCACATTCAAACTTGAATTTCCTGTAAGAACCGATTTGGAACTATTCACTTGTTTTGGAACATCAGTGTTATTCCAAGAGACATGCAGATTATTGATCTGACAATTTGAGTTCTTAGAATATATAGTCAAATTTGTCGTGGCACCTAAAAATCCGGGAGAATTTCCACAAATTTCCCTTTTCTCCATCTTCATTGATTTATTTATTTGTAAGCTATCTGTCAATGAAGATGTTTGCACTGAAACGCTGTTCAGATTCAAATGCTTTGATTGCACCAACTGACTTCCTTGTTTAGGTGTAGTAAACACATTTTTGGCTCCATGTTTAGAACTATTATTGATCCCAAGTACACTTTCTGATGTCTTGCTGTCCACTCTAATGTCTTGTTCCTGAGTTAGTCTTTCAATATCATCACATGCTTGGTATAATAAATCATCATCTACATCATCTGCTTCCCAGGTATTCTCTAAGTGATGACAGGCTTTAACAATTTCATTGGTAAATGATGTATCATTCCAATCATCAAAGAAAGAACTAAGCTTTGATGCATTAGTCTGATTTGGGTTACAAACACTGGTTTTATTGCCCAAAGTTGCAGAGCCTAAAGGCTCGACATTAGTAGGTGCCTTCAAAGACTGATTAAAAATGGACTTATTTTTTTGTTCATCAGAACATCCTGGGTTCAAAGTAGACTTTTTTTCAGAAGCATTTACATTAGAAGTAAATTTAATATGAGTATCTTCATTTACTTTTGCCAGATTAGATGCAACTGCACAGTCTTGAATTTTGTCTTGAACAACAATTGTATTAAAAGATTTCTCCAATTTATTTCCAGTGGATGATAATTTATTTTGTTTATCATTCGGCTTTGGTGAAAATCTGTATTTTGCAGCATCTGTTAATTCACTGTTCCATGTCTTTGAAGGAAGATGTTGTAAAATTTTTGAATCTCTTAACCTGGTATCTAGACTTGTATTCATTCCTGACTTACTTTTACCATTTTTACTGTTAAAGGTACAAATTTCCTTTTGATCAGTAATCTGGGCTGTTTCAGGGGCAGGGAAAAGTTCAGACATTTCAATATTTTGCATAACAAAAGGTTCATTATTTAGTAAGTTTTCCCAATCATCCTCAAAATCACTGGTAGTAAATGTATCAATGTGCTTATTAAAAGCTCCTGGTTCCTTAGTACAGGAAGTCACATGTGATTTTGTCATTCCAGGATTATCTACTTGACGAGAAAGTGATCCTTTGGTTTTATTTGGCAGTTTTTCAGTGACCAGAGTTTCATTAGTAATGATGTTCTCCTCTTTCAAAGCGTTTTTCTTTCCAAAGGTAGTATTACTGGTGTTCAAGAAAGCATCTGACAGATCTTGGCTTAACCGTCCACTACATTTCTGAGTAGAACCATCAAAAATGGCGATAAAGGCTGCTTCAGCGTTTTGGTCAAATGGCTTCTGACTGCTATTTTGATCATTTACTACAAATATCCTGTTTTCTTTCACTGGCTTCTTTATCATAGCATTATCGATTTCAGGAACTATATCATGTAGCAACTGCGTCTGTACACTATCTCTGTAATTATTTAAAGTCTCTGCTTCTGAAATCATCTGGATAAGATCATGATTTCTCTTGTTTTGCTCTTGAATCACATCTAGCTCTTCCATATTTTTATCAAATTGCTTAGCCAATTTCATAAGTTCCTCCTCCTGATTTTGTGATTTTAACCTATTAAACAAACATTTTAAAAATTACAACTAAGTAAAGTTCTAAAAGTCATAAATATTCAGTTGTTATTTAACATATTTTAATGTTAAAACTCAGAAGTTTTAACACATACTGATATTATAATTATTTTAAGTCAAAATTTTACATGTCAAAATTTAGGAAAATAATTTATAACCATTTTGACATATTCACAAAACCAAAACAGAATATTAAAAATATTTACTTCACTGAATGTTAGAAAAACTGCAAAGTTTGAACTTACTTTGCGCAGCTGAGTTTTGCTCTTGATTTTCCTTTTGCTACACTAGGAGTGCAAGGAATAGCAGTTGCACCAATCCACACGCCCAGCATGGAGTCTGTTGTTGGTTTCTCATCCTTTGGCAGAAGGGGGAAAAAAAGAGGTGTAAAAGTACCACAACCAACCAAACAAAAATCCACTTTAATTATGCTGAATTATTTTCTTAAAGCAATAATTTCTGGTAAGGTGATAGCTACTAAACAAACTCCAAAACAATGAGAAGATGGAGGACAGCACTAACAAGCTGCAAGAAGTGATCTATTTATGTTTCTGGGAATGAAAACACTCAGAATCGTGAATTCCTTATTTTCAAAAAAATTTTGTTTTTAAGAATTTAATTAATTAGGAAATGCATATTCAACAGTAAAAGCACATGTGTTTATCAAAAGAAAACCGAACAACTTATTTCAGTTGTCATAAGATATTCATAAAATAAACATTAGTATCAGAAATAAACCATGTAGCAGGAATCATTAGAATTTTGAATAAAGAGAGATACATATGGAGTATTTTCTGTATCACCTGATTCTCCAAATTTTCCCTATCCCCATTATAATGCTTATCTAAAGTTGGGACAATCCATGTTGACCTTAACTGACAACACTTAGGTAGAATTAAGACAACTTAGAATTAAATCAGGACCAAGTTAGAGATAAATGCAAGGTTAGAACTGATGCTGTGAATGAGGGATAAGAACAAAAAGTAAGTAGAGAAAGCAGGTAAAGAAGTTTAACAGTATTAAGGCTAGAAAAAAGCCATTTTAGTCCTGGATCTTTCTGCTATACCCTTCAGTCACTTGATCATGCATAAAATTAGAGAATAAATTGTGTATTAGTTACAAACCAAACCAATAAATTAAACAAGTTAATCATTTTCTACTCTATTTTTATAGTACCTAGAATGAGCATAAACAAGCAACTATCACACAAATTAATCTTATCACTAGATTATAGATTACTTGAAGGCAAGGACTATTCCTGATAGTTCAGCATCTAGCAAAATGCTGAGCATAAAGATGCCAGTTCATGTTTATTCACTAGAAAGTTAGGTGAAAAGATACCTACAACTTGGTACTTCAAAATCCTCAATCAACAAGCAGTTTTCTTAGATGTCCAGTTGAACCTAGTAGATTTTAGCTTTGCAAAATACCCAAGGAAAGCAATAATTTTGATTTTAGACGCAATACATATTTTCCCTTTTGTTTCAACAATCTTGAATTTAGGGAAAAATAACATTCTTAATGATTTAATTATGGATTTTTTTTTTGGTCCATTTACCAAGTAATTTTAAATTCATTCCATTTTTAGAATATAAAAGTATGATAACTTTATACATCTAGTTATATATATACATGGGTCCTATATATTTTTTATAGTATTTGTAAATGTTATATTTTTAAAATTTCCTCATCAATACTTACATAATTACAATAATTACAAGCCAGGTACTGTAAAAGGTATCTAAGCACATATCCTAGAGTATACTGTGCAGAGTTGTAAAAATGATGGAAAAATATACACCATCTTCAAAGAACAACATTATACAAAAAGTATCCCTGAAGAAAGCAAAATGACTGACCAATTAAAAGTACAAATTTTAAAAAATGTCATCTCTGGAACTATTAAGGTGACTTAAATAATTATTTGAGGAGGGTAACTCACCTAAAAATAAACAACATGAATATGTCATTCTGAGAAAATGACAAGTTCTTAAGAAGACCTTGATATTACCAAAGATTTATGTGCTTTAAAAGTGCTCAGGTGAAAATGGTAATATTTAAAAGCAACTAATTTCACTGTACTTTTTCTTATACACAAGTTACCACTTGCATACTGTTGCCATTTCTTTATGTGAGCTATTATTTCCAGCCCACTTAGGTAAAGAGTCCAATAATTTACTCAACTCTCTTTTTATCACTATTGAGGCTGGCCAGCCCAAACACATTTTATAATGCTTCTTTCATGTGAAACCCACAATTAATGAAGATCTATTGTTAACTTGTGAAGCAAGTAGTGTATGGTATAAAGGCTATTTAACTAATGAACTGTATGTAAAATGCATTTCTATGACATGTCAAACATGGAATGTAGAGCTAGTAGCAACAGAGTTGTTTTGACTGTGTTAGTTGTAATTCTGGATGTTTTATAGTTGCTAAGAAAAACTTTATTTCCTGTCTCCTCCACCTGGATGATGGTGATCCTTGCAACCACAGTTTGGGCCAGTGTCATCTCTTGTTTATGGTCAACATATAGTCACTATCCAAGAGCATTTCAAGGAAAAATACTAAACTTCCTATGGAGAAGACACTAAGCAAAAACTGGATGTTTTCTGGATTTAAATGTTGCTAAATAAGAAAAAGAGAAAGGAAAGAGGTCCAGAACAGAGGTTGACCTAAACTTATACTTCTCTTACACTCAAGCATTACAACAGCTGAAATAAAGAAGAAATTTTTGAATACAGTTCTTTTATAGCAAATCATTTAACTATCATAATTAACTTTAACCTAGCATTTGTAGTGCTCTGTAGTTTACATAGAATTTTTATCCAATTCAGTCATCATAATAATCCAAGAAAGAGAGCAATACAAGTAATAATTCTATTTTAATGGCTGAATGAACTAAAGTTCTGAGAGTTTAAGTGACTTGCTTAGGGTCATCCAGCATAGGAGGCAGACTGAGAACTAACTCCAAATCCAATGTTTTTTCCATTTTTATGTTTCTTGATGATATTATAAGCCAACAAGCATTAATAAAAGCAGTTTCAATGAGGAAAATGTGTGCTACAGACAGGAAAAAAAAATACCCATCACAAAAAACTTAGAAGTTTAAACTTTTATTGTCTGATTCTACTCTTTTAGTAACTTGAAAAATGATACCATATATTGTTAAATAACATTAAAAACAAAATAAACACAAAGCTCTAGTTAAAAATCATCATTCTAAAAAAGTATATATATATATGCTTAGGAAAATATATATTACCAATTTTAAATTATGGTCCTTTTTTCAAAACATGCATTCCAGTGGTAGAAAAGGTAAAAATAATCTTTGCTGCTCTGTTTTTAGAAAAGAGAATTGAATAAGATGAAATATTTTTCACATAAATGAACTATTAAAAAAAAACTTAGTGGCATATTTTCACTGTTTTAAAATAAACTATAAAATACTGATATTTACCTGAGGAGCAATACGCTTAACAATATGTGAGATTTCATCACTATCTGTGGTGTAAATCTGCTTTTTTCTTCCTTTACCTAAAGAAACAAAGACATTTCTATAAATTAAAAACAAAAAACTAATTTTTAAAAATAGTGGTCACGTCTTAGAACACAATTTTAATTAGCATGGCTTAGATCACTATGCATTCTGACATTACACGCATATCACAGCAACATGATCACTTAATATTCTCGAAAAACATTTGCTGTATAAAAGTTCCTGATGTGGATACCCGACTGAGATTCTACAGTTAAATCCTAATCATTAATCAAATATTCATCCAGATAAAAATGTTTTAACAACTTACCTAACTGTTTTGTCATTGGAGAATTCTGATCCCAAAAGATATCATTCTGTCCATCTGGATCATTAGGAGAACTGAAGGTAGATGACAATAAATCCATTTGCAGCATTCTCTTTGGTGTTTCATACATTTCTACATAAAAAAAGATTAAAATAACAATTGTTGCATTTTAAAGCATTACTTTACTTCATAATACCCCGATGTTAAATACCAGCTTAGACTAAATTTTTTTTAGAGTCCAATTATAAATTTCTTTCCCAGAGATGATTATATTACTTTAGCCACAATTGAAATGTTTCACATAAAATCCCTGTAGTACTTCATAAGTTTGACATTGTAAATAGCAAGTATTTTAAGACAATCTAATAGCTCTATAAATGTACAATACTGTATAACTTAGTCATTCCATTCATTACCCCTGGAACTAGGAGGTTTTGGGAACCACCTGTAATTTACAGACACATTTCAAAAATCAAAAGCATTTCAACAGAAACTTCAGAAAAAGTCTATGTTTAGCTTCCTTTTGCCAACTCTATCCAACTACACTAATTACTTTAAAAAGCTTCAGTGAGCCATTTCTTGGTTAAGTTTTGCCTAGTATCACTTTTTGTTTTTGTTTATTCTGCAACTGCTTTGTCAAACTAAAAACAAGGTAAAAAAAGCTGTATTTTAAGAACATGCTCTAGGAAAGAGCTCTTATATGAGTTTCAATTCCTACCAGGATTTATTAGAAAAAAATTGAACACCAAAAAGTGATCATAATGAAATACTCAGGGGCCCTGGGTTTCCTACTATGAGGGACATTATACAAAGGAACTTCCGGTTTATTCATAACGAGTTGAGACATCACCAAGGCTTTGAGGATAGAGATAGCTATATATTCCACATGGCCCCTTCTCTAAGTCAGATCAGGGCAAGAAGATTAAGGGGAAATAATTGCCGTAGGAATAAGCAGAAGGCACAAGATATTATATCTCCTCGCTCTGCCACTGTTGATGCCTGGAGGAGAGCCTACAAATTAGCCTTCCTCCCTCCAACAGGTAAACCCCCCAATCTATTCCTGTGGCAGGAGCGACAAGTGGGTTGTCACGCCTAGCGGGGCAGTGCTCACACTCGGGGATGAAAGCCCTGGGGGAGTGGTGTCGCGTTAAGTTTGGACTCACGAGGGAGAAGCCCAGGGAAAGAAAACACAACTTCAGACTCCACTCCCACCTGCACCCGGGGTTTCCCGGTCACGAGCTGGCTTCTGAAGCTGCGGCACCGAAGCCCAGGGAGGCCCCGCTGCCCACGTCTCACCCTCGGGGTTACTTTTACTGCACGAAGCGGCTACTGGAGGCTGCTCTTGCTGCGGCAGGGGCCGGGGAGGCCTCTCTCCAGCCCCACAGGGCCCTGAACCGCGGGCCGACCTCAGCCGCCTCTTCCCCGTTTCGACCACCGAGCTGCATTCCTCAGTCGCCGCCGCTTTGCGCGGCGTGTTCTTCAGGCCAGGGCTGTCCCCATATTTCCTTCGCCGACTCATTGCGTAGGACGCCCTCCACCAGCCGCTTCTCTTTTCACATTTTGCAACGGGAGGAGTAGAGCAACGGAACTACAACCGAGACCCCACACCAACGGCCGCCGCCATTTTGGCCGGTGGGACGCTCGTAAGAGGCGGGTTCTGATTGGCTGCGTCCGGACGAGGGGCGGGGCGGCCAGGGTGCGAGCGGGCGCTTCGGAAGCCCGCATCGCGAACCTGCTCTACTCTGCTCGGATTCGTCAGGATAGGAACTGGTTGCTAAGGGACAGCCGTCTGGCCACCATAGCTGAGAGTGAGAGCATGCGATGTGGAAAGAATCCACTGGCATCTCTGTATTGAGTTTACTCGGATTCAGGTTCTTGTGGGGTTTAATATTTCGAAGAAGAGGAAATACAAGGTATAGATTAGGAAGGAAGGCATGAAACTTCTTTCATGGAGGATATGTGCATAGAAAATCAAAACATGTAGGAAAAGCTATTAAATTCATAAATTAACAGAGTTGCTGATATGAAGTCAATATTCGAAGATCAATCATGTTTCAATAGATTAATAATAAATGTAACATTGACTTTTAAAAAAAATATGATTTATAGTAGCATACAAGGTATCAATTAACTAGGAATAGATTTAACCAGATTGCAACACCCCTACAGAGAGAATTATGAAATATTTTTGAAAGAAATTGAAGACCTGATAAATGGAGAATTATACTATGTTCATAGGTTGCAAGACTCAATATTGTTACGATGTTCTTCCCAAATTTATCTATAGATTCAATGCAAGTCCATTCAAAATGGCAGTAGGTGTGTGTATCTATGTGTGTAATATGGCAAGTTTATTTTAAAATGAACATGGAAATGCAAAAGGCTAAAAATATCCAAGGAACTCTTGAAGATCTCCTGAAAAACAATAAAGTTGGATCTCTACCAGTTAGTTAAGACAGTGTGGCATAAATTGTCTTCATTACAGAAAATGAATTTTAAATGGAACAAAAAGTCACCAACTATAAAGAAAATAATTATAAATGTGGCTACATTAAATTCATAACTTAAGAACTTCTGTCTGTCCAAAGACATTAAAGAGAATGAAAGGCAAGGCACAAATTGGGAGAAGATATTTACAATATGCAAAATTAAGGGCCCATATATAAAATATATGAAGAACAGATGTAAATCACTGAGGAAATGATTGACCACTGTTAAGAAAAATGGGTCAGATATAATGCTTTAGCAGTCCCTGCGAAAGAAAATCAAAGTGATCAATAAACTTGTCTAAAGTTTGTTTGCTCAAAACTTGCTCAACCTCATTTGTAATGAGGAAAATGAAAATTAAAACCACAATATGATACTCTTTTACACCCATCAGAATAGCTAAAATTAAAAAGACTGACAATAGGGGTGGGTATCAAGTAAGTAAAACAGTGATGAAACCACAGCCACAGCTAACACACAGCCAGAGGCCCCAATCAATGGGAACTGTCACGGAACTGCTGGTGAGGGTATGACTTGGTCCAACAATTTGGAAAACGGGTTTTGATTAAGCAGTTCCATTCCTAGGGCTATAACCAATGGAAATTCATGGACTTGTGCATCAAGATACATTTTATAAAAATGGTTTTAGCAGGTAAATTCAAAATTACCCTAAACTGGAAGCCAACCCAATACCCTTCAGCAGTAGAGTGGGTAAATATATTGAGCTATATTTGCTCAACAAAAGCCTACAAAGTAATGAAAATGAGAAACTACAGCTCCTTTCAACAAGGAAAAAAATCTCATAAACATAAACTTGAGCAAAAGAAGCCAGACTCCCCTACTCCTTCCTCTGCAAGAATACTATATAACTCCATTTACATAAATTCCAATAGGCAAAATTAAACTATATTGTATAGGGATGTAAGCTTAAGTGATAAAATTATAAAGAACAATCAAGAAAGTGATTACCACAAAAGTCAGGATAATGGTTACTTTGGGGAAGGGAGAAGAGGCGATGATTAGAAGCCAAGAGGGAGGGGAAGTATCTGATGTGTTGGTTTTGTTCATTGTCTTGTTTTAGTTGCTGGTTTTGTGATAATTTATTGAGCTGAACATGTCATTTTGTTTACTTTCCTGTATACATGTTATATTTATCAATAAAAATGTTCTAAAATTTTAATGTAAGGAAAAATCTTTGTTTCTACTGAAGAACTGATTTATATTGCTTTTTTGTAATTTACTCTGTTTTTATTCTTTAGTCTGGCTGACAGGAATCCTAGACCTAAATTTGAGGTTCTAGCAATTATGTAAAACATCGTGATCAAATAATTATTTTCTTTTTCCTCAGCACTTGACTTTCTACTAATATTTCTCTTGCCATTGTTGCAGGAGAAGACGGCGGGAGAGAAAGGTCATGTCCCAGGTCTCAAGCAATGAGATTGAGATGGGCCCTGGGATGGACCACCAACTGAGGGTCCTTTGCAAAGGAAAACATTCAAGAGCCAAAGTAAAGTGAAAGCAAGTTTATTTAGAGAGATACACATTCCATAGGCAGAATGCAGACCATCTCAGAAAGTGAGAGTGCCCCAAGGTGTGGAGGTAGTTAGTTTTTATGGGCTAGGTAATTTCACAGGCTAATGAATGGGAAGAATATTCTAACTATTTTGGGGAAGGAGCAGGGATTTCCAGGAATTGGGCCACAGCCCACTTTTTGGCCTTTTATGGTCGGCCTTGGAACTGTCATGGCACCTGTCATGGTGATGGTGGGTGTGTCCTTTAGCTAATGTATTTCAATGAGGTTCAAGGTCTACTGGAAGTCAGATCTTCCGCCACCTTGGGCCTAGTTGGGTCTAACCAGTTTTTGTAGTATCTTATGTCATTCTTTTAATGGTTGTGCCCTATCCCCTTCCTTCCTGTCTGATTGTTTTTAATCTACATATTTTAAAACCATTATTTGGTTTTATACATTTATAACTGGATATGACTGCTTGGGAGGTCACATCTCTTAAAATTCAAATTAACTTCTCGAGCCTCTAATTGTCTAAATTAATAGGAATACTGTAATTTTTCTCTGGGATCTCTCCTACCTCTCAACTGACCAAGAATTCCAGAAGCAGAATAAAAAACCTCAAACGTCTACTACAACACTTTCTTAAATAAATGGCATCATAGCTATCTAAGACCGAATTTATCCTAAAAACGTCTAACTCACACTTATAAAATAGTTAAAGAGTTTGAAGAATTTAATAATGCTTATAGGAGTAATAACCGTGTAGTAATCCTTTAAAGCATATTAATATTGCAAATAAAATAGCAATGAATAATTTCCCCTAACTGTCCAAATTCTATAGTGCCCAGGTAACCCTTGTAAAAAGGAACAACTCGAGCTCAAAAAACAGACATGTGTTGTTACCTTAGCACCCCCAGGATGGCTGTAATCTGTAATCATTATGTGGTAGGAAACTATCATAAGTTTTAGTTTTAAAGTTACTGAATTCACACAATCTGTTACAGTTCTAAACATAGTTCAAATTAAATGTGCTTCCTGAATATAACTCCTGAAATGAATACAGTACACTTAACTTCTGGATAAAATGTTTTAATAAACAAAAGATAAGCCCTGTAGACATCTGAATGCAATATGATTCAAAATGCCAAAATAAAGTTTCTAGGCATTTGAATAACATGTACATATAAGTAAGTTTTAGTACAACTAAAAACTTTTTAATAAACCAGAGTTAAACTCTGACTTGTTTTACCTGCAGAAATTATCCATAAGTTTAACAGTGATTATTAAGCAAAAATTTGAGACATTGAGAGCCTTTCTAAGGAGCTTTTTGGGGAGTGATTGCCTTGTCACTTATATTATAATGATATTATCTTCTGGATCAATGGCCAATTGTAAGAGGTCTTTGTTTCAAGAAAAAAATAATTAAAATCATAATGTCCTATTACGTAGCACACTTTGTGCACAGAGCTCTACCCCAGCTCCAAATCTATCAGGATACAATTGACAGAGTCTGAATAGGCAACAAAATGACTAGAGAATTTTTTTAATAGTGTTGTTACTGTGTTTCTTAAATATACCCCAGAATGCACTTGGGCCCATTTTTCCTCAGCCCTGACCTACTGGCAACTTTTTAAAATTAATTAACTAACTAGTGAATTTTTTCATTGAAGTATAGTTGATTTACAATGTGTTAGTTTCAGTTTTTAGATTCTTTTCCATTATAGGTTATCACAAGATATTGAATATAGCTCCCTGTGCTATACAGTAGTTCCTTGCTGCTGGCAATTGTAATTAAAATCACCTACCATGTCTATCCCTCTTCTGGGGGAGCTACTCCATGGAGACCCCTTGCTGCCCAGGTGAACCCTGATTGGAGTAGAGATGGGCTCTTGACTTTGGGAGCCAATCCATAGGTTGACTCTCCACCTCTGACTGTTACAAAAAGATACACTGAGACAATCATATTTCCTCTTGGAGGTTTGAAGTAAGAATTTGCTAGAGGGCCCTGCGCAAAAACATGGAGGGTGGGGGGGGGGCAGAAACTCTGAGGAAACCTTCAAATAGTGGAACCAAAAGAAGCAGTGTCAGGATCATTGGGATGAATATTTGTAGATTTCAGATACTGGAAACTGAACAACCATTCAGCTCCAGGGTCCCTAAGACCAGGTGCTATTGTAATTCCAATCATTTCCTTTTTTTTTTCAATGAGAGCCCTTACAGTAAACTTCCTTTCCTTGAGCTAGCTAATGCCAGTAAGTCTGTCTTCCTTATAGCCACAAAAGCTGAACTAAAACAAAGCTTTGGCTTAAGGGTTATGGTCTAATTGTTTCTCAATTTTTACTAGAAGGCACAAATTGGAAACAGAGAAATACCCACTGCAGAATGCTTTTATTTTAATTGCTGTTTGCAAAGCGTGATACCAAAACCATTCTTAAGGACAAGAAGGTTACTATGAACTTTGGCAAAATCATGCTTAATTATAAATGATTTGAGCAGTTTTTTAAAAATAATAAGTTAAAGGAATATTATTTCAAAAAGTTCAAAATAGAATGTAACAGAATCCCATTGAAAGATGGAGTTGGGAGCTAAAATATTTTAGTGATTCATTTGAACCTGAGACAAATTATAGTGGGCACCAGCTGTTGTTTCAAATCATTTTTTAAAAACTTTTCTTGGCTCACTATTTTATTTTATTTTATTATTATTATTTTTTTTACAGCTCACTATTTTATAAATACCTAAAAGTTTAGAAACTATGGACCATATTTGTTTGTCTTTCCAGCCCGTTCTCCAGAATAACCTGTTTTATGTTTCCTCAATTTCCTCACCTCTCAACCTGCCAGTATGTTTTCCTTGCTGGCCTCAAACTTTGGATCAGTCATGCCACTAGCTTTCTTAGCTCCTACCCCTGAGTTATTGAGTTTGTTGGAGAGGTTCCCAACTGTGCCACCATGAACCTGTGGTCACCAGGAGCTTTCAATGTCACATGATAAAGTGACAAATCTCATTGATTAGGAGAATGCATGCTTCCCCACTCCAAAATAGAGATTCCAAATTTCTACCACTTTCTATGAAAGAATAGATACCATAAGAGAAATGGAGGGTTTAATTACTAACAATGGGCTTATGATAAATCTTACATAAAATTTTACAATGGAATAAATAAGATTTACAACGTTCTAGCAATCACTCTACGGTACTCAACATACTTCCTGAAATCTTCACCACAATCAAGATAATACACATAACCATCACCCCCCAAAATTTCCTGTGCTCCTTTGTATTACTTTTGTTTGTAATATATGTTTATATAATTTACCTGTGATTAATGGTTGTGTTTAACAATCAGCTCACAAAATTCCTAAAAATTTAATAGCTAGGATGAGTTGGCTATAGCATACCACTGATTTTCTTAGGTCTCATGCTCTTTTCTCCAGTTTAAGTAACCTCATTTCCTTCAGCATTTCCTCATCTTACCTATTTTTCAAACCTTTCATCAATTTTAAGCCTCCCAATTCAGTGATTGCACTCAGAATTGGACTCAGAGAGTCCTACACTAGATATAGGTTACAGGTTTAAAAATGAAGCCAAGCTGTAAATGTTACAGGAAAAGAAAGCCTGGGGCAACTTACTAAGGCTGAGAAATCAGAAAGTTGCTGGGAAAGGGAGCTTCACTGGAGGAAGGGACCCTTTCTAACTGAGTGACAATCGGGAGTTCAGTCTGGGGATGTTGTTAGGAGAAAGCAGAGCAAGTTACTCAGATTCTGGAGTGGGGCATATATTTTGCACACTGTGGTTTCCGCAGGCACCACTTAGCAGTGCCACTAAGTGAATTCAACCCCACTGATCATTTCAGGCACCAACCCGCATTGGGCCTGTATCTACCCAGGAATAATGTCTGTGGGTGTCATGGAGTTAATTTAAAAAAATATTTTTTTCTACTGCTTTAAGTGAAACCTTGGGGGAAAAAAATCTGAACAGCCCCAAAATGTCTTATTCAAAGTTAATAACTTTCTTTTCCCTGGCTGTAATGGAATTCGGTCATCATCCACATGTCTTTGCGGTTATGAACACCAGGAAGATGGCCTGATTTTAAAGACTGCCCTTGACTCTTCTTCAAGCAACAGGATTCACATCATTCACTCTGCCACCATAATTTTAAAACACTCTTAAACTGTATCTGAGACTATTACAAATTTCTTTATTTACTGTAAAAATAAAGTCTTCTTAATATTTTTACTACTGTTAATAGTGTTTTAGTTAGCCTAGCCAAATGCATGCTTAGGGGTGCTTGAAGTGTCCTACATGCAAATGTTTCCTTTTGTGAATGGTTATTTATACAGAATCTTCTGGTCAGAGCCGAAAATGGCTTTTGATTGTTTAGGAATGAAATTACAGCATTGAAAACATATTAAAGTTATAAATAACATTTTAGATCAGTTTGAATGTAAAAGGATAGACAAGAAGGTAGTTAAATTGCAAAGTCTATATTACAAAACTAACTCTACTCATGTCGATTCAGTTCCCAGGGTAAGAAATTTTTCCTTTCAACAGGGTTTTTCCTGTCTTTCAGACTTCTGGAAAAAATGATTGGTATATTTCATATGAATGTGGCTTTGGTCTAGTATCAATAATCCGGGTAACAGTGTTGGGGAAAAGTGGGCCCTGGAGGTTGTCATCTCATTGGCAAGAAACATATGGAACACACAGGTACATTTATTCTGCTGTTGAACTATTTTTTTAAGGCTGTTACCATGGCTTCTAAGTGCAGCAACAGGCAGGCCCTTTTACCTGCTACTCTTGGCATTTCCAAACCCTCACTGTCCTCTAAATGCTCATTATTTAAAATGTAGTATGTGGAAGAGCAACCGGGGTATCACCAGGGAGCTTGTTAGAAATGCAGAATCTGTCCCAGACTTGCTGAATCAGAATCTGCATGGTTACAAGATCCCCAGGTCATTCATGATCACGAGAAAGTTTGAGAGGTGACTCTCTGCACCTAGTAATTTCCCTAGTAATTTTGGTCCACAATGATTAATGTCTCTTCTCTAAATTCCCACCTTACCTTCAGTTTATTCTATATAATTTCTGTGTCTCACTAATTATTGGACATAGGCAAATCTCATTTCCCTGACAAAATTGTGACCTTCTAGACCAGGGGAAATCCTGTAAAAGGTCACATGGTAAATATTTTAGGCTTTGTAGGCCGTATACTATCTTAGTTGTATATTCTTTTGGGACTTGTTTACTCTTTGAAAACCATTCTAGGTAGAGAGCCCTGCAAAAACAAGCCCCAGGCTGTATTTGGTCCATAGGCAGCAGCTTGCCCACCCCTGTCCTAGATGGCAGAGCCAGAATTGTATCCTGGGCTCTTGGTACGGTGCTAACTCTTATGGAGTTTTGCAATCAGTCTCTATTATTCAGCGATTTGTTAAAGTTATTTCATATTCCTGTCTGCCTCATGTTCTAAAACATTTTGAGGTAAGGTTTAGGAAAAGTTATGAAAAATTATCCTAATATCAATAAAAAGATATATTTCATACTTTAGAAAGAAGCTATTAATAAGAATAGGAGATTTGAAATAAACTTTTTTATTTGAAAAACCTACTTTTTCTTTTCTTATTGATGTCAAGACATAAAAAGTAAACCATGAGTCCTCACTTGGCAAAAGAATATAATCATAATCTATAATTTTTCATTAAGACCATACTGGTAAAGAAATGTGGTCATTTATTCCAGCCCAATACAAGTAGCTATCAATAGCAGAAAAGAATAAATGTAATATGCCATGGTAGTTAGTTTAAACATTTTTATGGCAATATCTATTTTGTGACTTGACCACAGTATTATTCTTTAGTCTCTTAAGTGTTAGATTTCAACTTGATATCACTATGAGCCACCCCTTGTGTTTAAGGTATAATCCATAGGGGTTAGTTCCTTGATTGCATTAATATTTAAGAATTAAAACTGTATTAGCAAGAGAGGAATGAGAAAACATTCCAGGAAAAGCAGCAACATCACACATATATTACACACACGCGCGCACACACGCATGTTTACTTGTGTTACTGCTCTAGGCAATGTCGGGAGAGATGGTTTTTCTGTTTAGGCTGATGTTTTCTGGATTTTTTCTTGACCCTTATAAGAAAACCAGTAATAAGTTTATTTTAAGACCAGAAAACCAGATGTTTTCCTGGTGGTAAAGGCCAAAAAATATTACTCTTATATAGCCCATAGATTGTTTCTTTCATTCAAATCAGAAGAACTAGCCTGTGTTTGAAGATCTTAATTGAATTATGACTACACAGAACATATTTAAAGTTGTGAAAACATTTGCTATTAATATGATAAATAATTTTTCTTAATATAATGTTCATCTACAGAGAAAGAGATTGTATAATTTTCAAGATATAAAAGTGGATTATTTGTGTTGATATCTTTTTAAGCTTAGGGTTCACTTGATACAGTCACAAGAAGAAAGCCTTCAATTTACACATGCTTTAAGAATAGCTAACAGCTAATCTACAAATAATCAGTTAAGACACCTTTATTTATGTCTAGTTCTCCACAATATTTTTTTTAATGTTTCCTTGGAAAGTTTTCCAAATTTTACTTTATCTTTTCTCTTCTCTGGAGTTATATTTAATAATCTAAGAATACTGCTGTAAAATGAGCATGGTTGACTTCACATCTCAGAAACGTTAGATAATCTTGATCTTTTTGAGGGACTTCCCCTTTTACAGGTATCCCCTGGGTGTTGTAGGAGGGAAAACTTGTGCTTTTCCAGTGTGACATGGAGAAAGTTGCTTGTGACTGTCAGGACTAGATCTCCACAGGAAGTCAGGTGGGGTGGGGGGGAATCACTCATTCAAGTTGAGAAAGTAGTAGTAGGATGATGTAGTAGTAGGATGATGTAGTAGTAGCTAGTGGGATTCAGTGAAGGTGATCTCAGAGGTCAAAGGTCATACCCACACATTCTAATTACTACTGAAATTGTGTTTGGAAAATTTCGTTCTTCCCCTTTACCCATGCACATGAAAGTGTAGGGCCCCTGGAGAGGTGCAGACTTGCAAGCTGTGCAGACTTGATCTAGTAAGGTGGAGAAGAACAGAGCAGAGGCTGGTTTTGTGCTGCTGCCATCTTGGACCCACTGCAGTCAGGGCAGAGACACAACTTGCCTCTGTTTCTGCTTACACACAGAACATGTCCTTCTAAATGTAGAGGGACCGTTTAATTTAACACTCAAACTACGACACCTCTGATAGTGAAAAGGGATACTATGAACAATTTCAGCTGAAAACAGGAGTATACTAAGGATATTTGGTTAATGGATTAATGACGAATGTTGAAGAATGAATGGACACCGTCCACGTTTTTATTAATGGGTCTCAAAAGCCCTGCATCTCCAGACTGAGAAGGAGGTGGTATAGCAAAGCATTGGCTTTGGAGGTACCCAGCAGTTTCACATCCTAGTTTATTGTTTGCTCTATGGGTGATCCTGGGCAAATCCCCTAATTGCTCTGTCTCTCAGTTTTCTGGCTGTAAGTGGGAATAATAATCCTTACCATCCAAGGTCATTTTAAGAACTATAAAAATGATGTATGTATAGCATTTAGCATGGTGTTTAGCACAGAACAAGCACTCTCTAAATAATTTTTATTCTTTCTTATTGTCCCTACTTGACCAGAATCTAAACCTATGTGTAAGAATAACAGTACAGCCACAGTCGAAGTAGAAAGGAGTCTTTTTGGCTTCTTACTCCACACATCTATTGGCTTTCCAAGACAACCCAGCTTGAATTTCAGTGACCCTTCAGTAACCTCCTGCCATGGACCCCCTTCATGAGCACTATCCTCTTACAAATGTGTAGGTTGAATATGAGGGCCAGGGCCTGAGCTTCTCAAATGAGCCTACTGCTTGAATAGATTAAGGCTTATGCAGCCAATGATCCAAATTTCCAATACGTTTCCCAGATGCTCTGCAGTATTTGTCTTCTTCTTGGAAGAACACATTAGCAAGATGGAAGATATTCAGGCTACTTATGAATGTATATATTCCACAGTCCTCTTTATTAATATACAAATGATGAAAAGCACTTTTCTGGGGAAACACAGGGGAGCTGGGTCCCTGAAATGTTGAAAACAACATTTCAGGAATTTTGAAAGCCATTATTAAAAATTAATCTATGTAAACATCTACTAAATTATATTAAAAACAAAGTTAATAAATATTCAGAACTTACCATCGGTAATTATTTAGCTATAATCTATGCTTTTGAGCTTATCTGTACCCATTGTGTCTATACGGTGGAAACACCGTGGTCATTACTGTCATTACTCCTCTCTTTTCAACTCCACATTCAGTGATGCTACCATAGCAGCATGAAATCAGCCATGATGGGAAAACTCACCCCATAGAAACTGATAAAACACTACAGATCAAGGCTTGATTTACTGTTTGCTGATTGTCTAAATCTTAGAAAGTGATGGAGAAAAACGCAGATTACACTTCAAAGAATGCTTTGACAATAACAAGTAAGGTGTGAATAACACAAAAAATTGAGGGAATATTCTCCCAGAATTCAAAGAAAATTCTCTGATTGAGTAAATAAGTCACTCAGATCATTGAGAAACTATTGAACTTCCTACATAGATCTTCAGTGTTCTATTTTCTCATTAACTTAAAGGAATATATCAACCATCATTCATGTCGGAACTACCCTCTTGCTCCTCAATCAAAGCTTTAGGCTGGCTATGAATATGAGTTTAACAAAAATTTACAAAAGCATTCTGTGAGATTTAATTAACTATATTGAATTCATGATAAAGAGTATTGTATATTTTATTATTATTTGGAAATTATGTGATATGAAGTATCCTTCATATCAGTAGTAATATATAATAAATGTGTGTGTGTGCCTTCTGGCTGTATCTGTATCAATTTTTCTTTTTTTTTTCAGAGGGAGCTAGTTGTTAACCATTTACCAGAACACCACTTGCATGGAACGTTCAGGGCTTGGCCACTGTTGAACTGTTAGTCCATGGAAATGCCAAATCAGTAGGGATTAAAGCCAGAGAAGTGAAGCTTGAAGACTGAAAGACAAGAGGGTAGAGTGAACAGTGACTTAAACAGGCGGCAGACACTTGAAAAGGGACAGAGAACAAGGCATGATGGGAAACTCGACAGCCAGAGAGAATGAGATAAGGTATGAGATTGTTCCTGATTTCACTCAGAAAAGGAGACCCCAGACTACTCATTGTTCTGGATACATTCCTAAAGGTACCAAGCTACACAGTGGAGGAGGGACCTGTGAGTTTAGGAGCTTTGGTGAGATCAAGAGTGAAATTTGGTTAGGTAAGCTTCCAACTCGAGGAAACTGGGGAGAAAAAATTGCCATTTCAGGGTGTAATTTTTTAAGTACAGTAATTATTAAAAACATAGCAAATCTCTTATTCCATTCTGCAATTTTATGTAAGATGTCTTGGAGACCCATTCTTAGCAATTAGGCCCTTCAGTCCTAACATGCTATCTATTCTCAAGCCTGTTGTTCACATTCATGACATACAATGTTTCATGCATATATTTTTCTGATATTAAAGACAATTCATGTTCATTGTAGAAAATTTGGAAGTTATAGAAAAATTAAAAATTTAGTTAATGTCATAATTCAGAGATAACTACTGTTAATATTGGACTATTTCCTTGTGGATACAGGTGTATGTATGTTTAATATATATACTGATATAAATACATATACTCACATATGTGCATAGTATATATTAGCATATATGGATTGCTTTCATTTGATACTACACTGTATTATGGGCCTTTTCATTTATTCTTAAAATTTTTACTTGTTTATGTTATTGTTTGTGTAGAAAGAATGGCAGTCCTTTGTTGTATTTTCTAAAAAAATTTATGTGTGCCAGTTGCCTTTTAAAGATGACTGTGTTTGCGTTACTGAACTTAGGTCCCACTGCTTTCTGCTCAAAAATAAATGAGAGAGAGAGAGAAATGTTGGTAGAAAGGAAAGTTGCTTTTCATCAGAATGCCAGCAATCTGGGGAGATAGTGGACTCAGGGTCCCCCAAAAACCATCTCTGAAGATTCTGCTCAGCCATGAAAGCTTTTAAAGGGAAAAAGGGAAGTAATCTCAGTTAATCATTGAGATAGGGGGGTCAGAGTTGTCGCCATCTGCCACTGTGTGCAGGCTTGTGGACTTCTGATTTTTCTTTAGATGTTATCTTGTTCACACAGTTTGTTCAGGAGATTACTGAAGGGGAAGCTAGGGAAGCGATCTGGTCATCCGTTAATTACTTACTCTTCATTTCTACTACTTTGATCTATGGAAAGAACCAACACATTAGGCAAGGTATTGTGTGATTAGAAGATTTGAACGGTGTGCTTGGGGCAGAGAAGAGTAGAGCATGGGGGGTGCCTGATTTAAGGTTAGTGTCTAGAAAAAAGGGCCTCCTGCAGAGAGCTCTTTCCTGCCAAAAGCTGTGTATGAATGTGTGTTCTTGCTTTAAAATTTATTCTAAAAGTTTAGTTGGTTAAATTTACTGATACTTTTATTCAGATTTGCTTTCTTTCCTTTACGCTTATAAAATCTTTCCACAACTCAAAGACAAAAAGAACCACAAAAATTACCTTTCAGGTATATATATATATATATATAATGTGTATATACACATATCTGCATATGTATATAATCTTGAATCCATGTGAAATTCAATTTTCTGTATAAAGTAAATATCTAACTTAATTTTTTTTTTCCTGAGAGACTAGTGAATTTTCTCAGCATGTTCATCAGCAGAATATATTTTTAGGTAGAATTGAATTTGGCTTTTGGAGAGCCCTGAAGGATAGTGGCTTAAATCCCCTGGAGGGCTTATTAAAACCTAGATTGTTGGGCTTCTCCTCCAGAGTTTTTGATTCAGTAGGGCTGGGGTAGTGTCCAAGAATTTGGATTTCTAACAAGTTCACAGATGATACTGATGCTGCTGGTCTAGGAACCACACTCAGAATGACTGGTTTAAAGGAATAAAGGTTTGATGGATATTGATGGTAAGGAACTGAAGGCCTGTCTAGAGCTAAGCCACCCAGGCCTAGCACCTTGGTTGTGTAATACCTTGGGAACTCAGGCTCCATGAATTTTTTTGCTCCTCAGTCCTTAGATTGGGGCTTCATATTCCTGTGACTGTTCCATGTTCCCTGGGAGGAGGAGGAATAGGCTCCACCTATATCTCCCCTCCACTACTCGCTCTTCACCCCCTTCCCTCAAGCTTCACCTAGGGATTTCTGTTTACAGGTTACCAGCTAGAACTGTGTCACGTGGCCACCTTTACCTGTAATAGCAATTTGGACATGTAGATTTTTTTTTTGACTAGCTACACTTTTATCCTGAACGAAACTGGATATGGCAGCCATTTGTGTGTTCCTTGTAATTTCAGTGGCCATGTTTCTAGTGTTTCATCATTAAGAAGTTGTTGACTTATCATATTAGAGAGATATCTTACTTTCCTTCCTCACTTATAAGATGCTATCAGGCATAGGCTCTTTATGTGATAATGTTTTCCTTATTTGGTACATCAATGTAGCTGAACTCATTGCATGAGCACATGGCCTAATACTAAATTGTCATTGCATTTATGCTTGATTATTCTCTAATAGGCTATTAAATTTGATTGCATATATTTTATTTAGATTTGTCCATCATTTCTCATTAACTAAATTGGTGTGTTGTTGACTTCAGCATTATATTTAACAACTTTTTATATCAGGGTTATTCTAGCTGAAAAAACCTTATAGAGTTTACACTGTGTCCCTGGGAATCTACTAAGTTGTGGATTACAAGAATTATCCAATTTAAATTGCACAGACATTTTATGAAGTTTGTACTGTTACTGTTCTCATTTTATAGCAACCTGGGCTTGAGAGGGTCATCAAATGTCACCTATCTAGGAAATTCTAAGCCTCTTATTCCCCAGACTAATTCTTAATTTATTTGGTACACAGGGAATCCTTCCATATTTTGTTATGTTGTAGAATAATTTACATTGTGTGGGAATTATTAATTTCTTAGAAGATTAAAATAATTTATCCATAAAGTAAACTGAGATTTCCATTATCCGAGTCTATAGTCTTTGGGGGAAGTTATTTAATGATAACTTAAAATTTTCCTTAAAGCTTAGATTTTCAATTTCTTCCTTGTCATCGAGATTGTTAATTTTATTTATTTAAAAAAAAATTTATTTATTTATTTGGCTGCATCGGGTCTTAGTTGCAGGGGCATGCAGGATCTTCATTGCGGCATGCGGGATCTTTAGTTGCAGCATGCAAACTCTTAGTTGCGGCATGTGGGATCTATTTCCCTGACCAGGGATTGAACCCAGGCCCCCTGCATTGCAAACGCAGAGTCTTAACCACTGGACCACCAGGGAAGTCCCAAGATTGTTAATTTTATTTATGTAGAATTGAACACAATTACACAGATGAAAATTATCTCCATATTCGACACAATCTCTTTTTATTAGATTATTAAAGAATTATAATTGCATTAGGTTTTTCTCAGAGAAGTAGACCATGGCTTTATCTATCTTGTTTTTCCTGTTTTCTAATTTACCATCTTAACATAGCCATCATTACTTTCTACCCTCTATTTTCCTTAGAATATTATTGTAGTTGTTCCTTTTCTAGTATCTTAAGGTAAATGATTAGTGCATTTTCTCTATTTATTTTGCTAATTGAAAAAATTAATGCAAACTTTTGATTCTATCTATTTTTAAATATAGATTTTGGTTGAATGCCTTACCTTTTTATATGCTATTTCATTTTGCATTTCACTTTATTTTTAGCCAGTGGTTATTTGGGATAAATTATTTTAATTCCCAAAAGATTAGAAATATTTGTCTGATTTTTTACTATTAATTTTTAGTGGTTTTCTTTTGTTATGCTTTATTTTATTTCATTATGATCAAAGAAAGTGGCCAGTAAAATATCCATTTTTTGAAGTTTACTGAGATATTCTTTATTTCTAGAAAATGAAGAAATTATATTTTTCAGACAGTTTAAAGAAAGTATTGTATGTTTGTCATAGATCAAAATATATTTCATATAATCTGTCTTTCTTAATTAATTTTTCATCATTAAATTTATTTGATGTTTTATAAACTTATAATAATGGTTTATAAAGGATCTCAACTAAAGTCATATTTCTGTCCATGTCTTCTATTTTTATCAATATGAACTTTTAATATTTTTATAAACTGACACGTAATTCCTAAAATTCTTATATCTCTTTTTAATCTTATAAATGCATCCTCTTTATCCCATATATGCTTTTATTTTTCTTTCTGGGTATTTCCTTGTCAATATTAATATCACTGCTTCTGCTTTTTTAACGTTTTTTGGAAATATTGTTGACCATCTCATTCTCTTAAAACTCTTAAAATTTTTGTTTTAGATATTTTTCTTACAAGCAACAGTTGGATTTTTATAAAACTAAATCTAAGCATTTTTTTTCCTTTTTCTTTTTATTAAAAATGTATTTATTTTTGGCTGTGTTTGGTCTTCATTGCTGTGTACAGGCTTTCTCTAGCTGCAGCAAGTGAGGGCTACTCTTCATTGCATCGTGCGGGCTTCTCATGGCGGTGGCTTCTCTTGTTGTGGAGCACGGGCTCTAGGCACGCGGGCTTCAGTAGTTGTGGCATGCAGGCTCAGTAGTTGTGGCTCGCGGGCTTAGTTGCTCTGTGGCATGTGGGGTCTTCCCAGACCAGGGATCAAACCTGTGTCACCTGCATTGGCAGGAGGATTCTTAACCACTGTGCCACCAGGGAAGTCCCAGCATTTTCTTTTTCTTAATAAGGATTTTTAAATCAATATCCATTAATTGTTATAATTAATCTTTTTTTATCTACTTTCGAAATTTTAATATTTTTCTAAGGTCATGCTTCTTGTTCTTTTTCTTATTATGTACCTTTTACTGGATGAACTATGTACTTTTTCATTTGTATTTGTTCCAGAGATTTGGAAGATATAATCCTGTTTTCAGTTCTATTTAGGGGTTATAGTTTAGTTAAAAATACAGAAATCTATCAATCTGTAATTACTCATTCAGCAAACATTTTTTTTTGAGTGAGTTTTGTAACTTGGGCATTATTCCATACCATGGAATACCATAGTTGGCAAATAATAAATACATAAATAAAAATAGTACTGTCTCTGCCTTCTTGAATTTTACAGTCCAGAAAGTAAAACATGTACTTACCAAAGAATCACACAACAGTGTTATAAGAGTCAGGGTTTGACCAGAGAGATAGAAGCAGTAGAAGATATATATTAAGAAGTTTCTTGCAAGGAGTTGGCTTACTTGATTGTGTGGGCTAGTTAGGCGAGTCTGAAATTTGTAGGGCAGGCTATCAGAAAGGACAGGCTGGACAGTCTCAGGCATGGGCTGAAGCTGCTATCCACACACAGAAATTTCTTCTTCTTTAGGGAAACCTCAGCTTTGCTTTTCAGGCCTTTCAGCTCCGTGAATCAGATCCACTCAGATCATCTAGGATAATCTCCCTACTTCAAGTCAACTGATTATGAACTTGAATCACATCTACAAAATATATCCACAACAGCACTGACATTGAATAACTGTAGACTATAGCTAAGTTGGCCCATCAAAAGGACCATTAAAAATGTAAAGTTACAATCATGGCAAGTATTATGAAGAAGAGGTACATAGTATTAAAAGAGTGAATAAGATGGAAAAAGTTGACTTACACATGGAGGCCAAGTAGGCCTTGGCCCCTTCATTGTCTATCTTATTGCTTAGTCCAAGACTTTGTAAACATTTGGGTGTTATGGGCCCTGTTGACTTTGCAGGTTGGTTAAGACTTCATAGCTGAACATACTGACTACTGTCTTGAAGGGAAGGGTTTACCTCATCTATATGGACCCAAGTTATCTTTGAAGTGAGCCAGGCCAAAATAAATCTCCCTTTAGATGGTTCTGAGAGTGTTCTTCCCTTTAAAATGTAAACAAAGGCAAACAGATACTCCATTATCAACAACAAAAATGTGTCCAGCCTTCAAAAAAAGCATTTTAAGACTTTTCTGTGAAATCTAATGAACTTTTGTGTAATTAAGAACTTAATATTAGAGCCGACCTGGGAATCCGCGGAACCGAGCGCAACGAGTGGAGCGCCTGGGCGGCGGCGCACACTATGGCTCCGGCCGGAGACCGCGAGGGCTACTGGGGCCCCACGACCTCCACGCTGGACTGGTGCGAGGAGAACTACGCGGTGACCTGGTACATCGCCGAGTTCTCATATGGGATCTTAGTTCCCTAACCAGGGATCAAACCTGTGCCCCCTGAAGTGGAAGCGCAGAGTCTTAACCACTGGACCGCCAGGGAAGTCCCTATTTACTTATTTTAATGGAACAGTAATTGATAAATAAGGAGAACAAATACCTCAAATTGTAATTTGGGCAACTTTGCTAACTGGAATACAGAGAATAGTAAACATTTAAAGTTTTGTCCAGTACACTATTATTTCAGGTTGAAATTTTGTTTCTTTGATTTTAGGGTTCTACCCTTGTTACTTTGCCAACTGTTTCATAGTGGGCGGAAAAAAAACACTCACCTGGAGAGTTTTCGGTAGTGCAACAAACAGTGTTTTAAAATAAATAGGTAGGGGCGGCTTCCCTGGTGGCGCAGTGGTTGGGAGTCTGCCTGCCAATGCAGGCGACGCGGGTTCGAGCCCTGGTCTGGGAGGATCCCACGTGCCGCGGAGCAACTAGACCCGTGCGCCACAACTACTGAGCCTGCGTTCTGGAGCCCGGGAGCCACAACTACTGAAGACCGCGCGCCTAGAGCCCGTGCTTGGCAACAACAGAGGCCCACTGCAATGAGAAGCCTGCGTGCCACAGCGAAAAGTAGCCCCGGCTCGCCACAACTGGAGAAAACCCGCGCACAGCAACGAAGACCCAACGCAGCCAAAAAAAAAGTAAGGGCATGAAGAAACATTTTAGGACCCAGAAAAATGATTGAACCCAAAAGAGACAGCAAAAGCAGTTTATGGTGACATGAAACCCTACATGCCTTCCTGTGGGAAAAGTACCTGACATAATGACTTGAAGTCAGAATCAGAATCCTCTCTGAACGTTGCTCCATTGAACATTGTGACTTTGGGCAAATCACTTAATCATTCTTTGTACCAGTTTATTTTCTATAAAATGAGAACAATGAAGATATGGTAGGGTTGTGAGAATTAAATGGCATGATACATGTGAAAACGCACAGGGAAGTGCCTGGCAAATACTAGGTGCTCAATAAAAGTCGAATTGGAATCTAGTCAAAATAAGTTTAAAAAATAAATCCTGCTTTGTTATTAAAAAAAAAAAAGAACTTAACATTATACCTTCAGTTCTTGACAAAACCTCTTGAAAAGGTAGTAAATTCATCCCTGGCATTGATAAAATGATTTTCATTGCAGAAGACAATCTTCATATAGGATGTAGACAGCACCTTGATGCCAATGTAGTCCAGCGGAGCACATAATGAGCCTCAGTACTGTGTGTACAGCTTCCATCTTCACTGTAGAAGTAAAAATAAATGTGTGGTTAATCATTGCAGGAACTCCATCTGCACCTTAGGTACCCAGATGGTCCATCCAATTGAAGTTTTGTTCAGCAAATAAACTTTATTACCATTTCAAAGCTGCTGGTAGCTGTTAGAGTTTTCAAAAGATGTTCATAAACTAGGAATTTTTCTTGAGTGACATCAGTGTGGATATTCTGGATAAAAACCAGGAGATGGCTGCCGAGACATTTCAGGTTCAAATTACATCCTGAATATAAAGAGAATAACTGTCAATTCATCCCTGTCCTGCTTTGAAATGTTAGAAGCAATTCTGAAGCATTCTCCAGCAATTCTGGAGTGGATAAAATTATTTGCCAAAGGCACTGCCTCATCTTTTTCCCCTTCTCCAAGACATAACCAGTCCTATCATTTTCAGGGCACATGGCTCTACTTATGGCCTCCATAGCTATGAGAATCTTCTTTTCCTTTGTCTGGATTTGAGTTAGGCAAATTTGGAGAATGCTGCTGACAAGCATGATGTGTTAGAACTAATCTAAGTCTTGGTAAAGTTCTACTCTTGGTATCTTGAACTTCCTTCTTAGGCAAAGATCTATACTGATGTGTTGTTATGATGGACTGTTGTAAATTTTTGGTTTAATCTTATAATTCTCACGTTTCTCTAATGAGAATGTATGTGTTTCCTTGGGTACTCTGTGCTTTGGTCTTGAAACCACTCGAGGCCAGAATCAGCAATTTTTAAAATATATATATATACAAAAGAATGCAACTCTAATTTTAAAAATCACTGACAAAGAAAGACTTTATTTCTGGGTCTTTTTCTTCTCTCTCCTCACTCTATTTTCACTAACAGTTAGGCTATTTATTTCAAATTGCATTGCCCACTTAGCAAAACAGCAACAAAAATTCCACCCAGCCAAACAACAGTCTGAGGAAGTCATAGCTTAGAGCAGAGTGATTACAAAAGATGGCATGTTGAGGATTGCCATCGCCATTCTTTCTGAAAGAGCATTATTTTTAACAGGAAAGAAAAAAAAAAGTCTACTGGACATTGTGTTCCACCAAAACAAGAGAATAAACCAAAAAAGAGAAAGTCTTAAGATTCAGGAGCAATCTAAATCAGGAGATGAGTATAGGGAATTCCTAAGATAATTAAAAAGTGATATTAATGGTGCAATTAATTTTTTCTGTAGATAAAAGTAGAATGGAAATTCTCAGAATGGAAGACTCCAAAAATAAAACATTAAAAGAGAGAGATTGTTTTCTGGTGAAAAATTATTCCAGCTATTGGCAATGTATGGACAATTAGCAATACATATAAGGAAAAACAAAAGAAATGAAAACAGAGAGGTATCTGGGATGCCAGGTGGCCTGGGCAGGAATGTCCAATTATGGCAAAATAATAAGGTTGGTAAATCCTATCTTCCCCAAAATAAGTATAAAACTTACAAATTTTTTTTTCAAAAAAAAAAAAAATTCAGGGCTCTGGGAATCAAACAAAGGCAAACAATAAATTGAGAAGTATAATATTTATTAGTAAAAAAAAAATTGCTGAATTTCAGGTAAGAGCAGTAGAAGTCTGTGCCATCCTTTCCTGGAGCTATTCCCATCCAGTCCTTCAGCTCATTTGGCATGGTATTTGTACAGGGTGAGGCTAGCTATAAAACCAGAAGGGACTGCTAAAGGGGCTGACTTGATTTGGAGGGGAGGGCAGCAAAACTCACACAAAGTAGTATTGCCAGTAATAGTAGTAACCTTGATAGGAAGAGAATGATGTAGTCCACAACTCTGCAATGTAAGCCTGAGGTTGTAATCCTGGTTGGAGTGAGTGGCAGACCTATAATCTAACCAGAAATTTAGCAGGTGGATTCCAAAAAATTAGACAGCTCTAGAAGAGCTAGCGAAGGTCCTCAGACATCAATGGCTGACTCTGAGGCCATGTGCCTATACAGAGAAGACCTGAAAGTGAATGACAGAGTGTAATGTCAAGATCAAAGATTCCAACTGCCTGAAATGTGGATTTGCTCCTAACCCAAAAACAGGTCACTGAGCAGGGTGTGAGCCTGACTGACTCAAGGTGTTTGAGGCCAATCACTGGCTGACCACTAAGCTATACATACTATGTTGACCCCTGATCCAGTTTGACCAAGATAAAGAGAGATGACACAAATTAAAAGAATTGTAAGGAAATACTATCAACATTATTATGTCAAAAAGTTAGAAACTTAGATGAAGCAGAAAATTTCCTAGAAAGACACAAACTACTGAAACAAACTTAAGAAGCTGTAGACAATCTGAACAGAACAACAGGTAAAGAAATTGAATTAGTAATCAAAAATCCACAAAGAATAGCCCAGGCCCAGATATCTCCTCTGGTGAAATGTGTTAAACATTTAAATAAGAAATAATACCAACACTTCACAAATTCTGCCAGAAAATAGATATCCAGAAAGTAGAGGAAAAAGGGATATTTCCCAATGCTATGAGGCTAGTTTTATCCTTATACCAAAGACACATAAAGATATCTCAGGAAAAGAAAACTACAGATCAATATCTAACTTGAATATAGATGAAAATATAAGGTTATTTCTGTGATAAATAAATCCCAGTTAGTCATGGTATCCCTTTTTTATATGTTGTTGGATTTCATTTGCTAGGTTTTTGTGGGGTTTTTTGAGTAATTTTCATCTATATTCAACAAATTAGGAATAGCAGGGAACTTTCTCAATGTGAAAAAGGACATGTACAAAAATCTTTGGCTAACATTATACTAAATTGTGAAAGACTTAGTGTTTTGTCTCTAAGATTAGGGCAAAGGCAAAGATATCCACTCTCACCTGTTCTATGCAACATTGTGCTGCAGACTCTAGGCAGTACAATAAGACAAGACAAAGAAATTAAAAGCATATAGAAAAGCAAAAGGAAGAAGTAAAACTGCCTTTTTTGAAGACAACATGATCCTGAATGTAGAAACTCCTAAGGAATATTAAAATAAAATATTAGGACTAGTAAATGAGTTCAAGGTCACAGGATACAAGATAAATAGGCAAAGATGAATTTTTTTAATATATTCTGGCAATGAAGAATTGGAACATGAAATTTCATTCCTGATAGCATCAAAAAGAATAAAACATTTAGAATAAATGCAACAAAAGAACAAGTCTTATTCACAGAAAATCACAAGGCACTGCTGACAGAAATGAAAATTGAAATAAATGCTGACAGAAATGAAAATTAAGAGACATTTTATGTTCTAGACTGAATGACTTAATATTGTTAAGATGGCAATTCTTAGATTCAAGAAAATCTTTATCAAAATCCCACGAGGCTTTATTTATTTATTTATTTTGGTAGAAATTGACAAGGTGCTTCTAAAATTATATGGAAACACAAAGAACTAACCAATGAAATTTTGAAAAGGAAGACTAAATTTGGAGGAGTTGGAATACCTGATTATGAAACTCACTATAAATCTATGGTAATCAAGACAATGGAGTATTTGGGTGAGGATAAACATATGGATCAACAAAACAGAATGAGAGTTCAGAAATAAACCCTTACATTTATAATTAATTGACTTTCAGCAAAGGTTCCAAAGGAGTTTAATGAAGGAAAGGAGATTCTTTGCAACAAATGATGCTTGGAGAACTAGTTACCCACATGTTTAAAAAAATGATCTTAGACCCTTATCTCACAGCATACATATAAGTTAACTCTAAATAGTTGATACATCTAAATGTAGGAACTAAAACTCTAAAACATCTAGAAGAAAACACTGTAGGAAATCTCTGTGACTTTGAGTTAGGCAAAGATCTCTTAGGTATGCTATCAAGAGAAAAAAAGCGATACAGTAGACTTAAGGACATTTGTTTTTTGTATTAGTATTCCATACTGTGTAACAAATTACTGCAACATTAGTGGCTTAAAACATATACTTATTAGTCCACAACTTCTCTAAGTCAGAAATCAGGGCATAGTTCAGTTGGGTCTTTTGCTTAGGGTCTTACAAGACTGTGATCAAGGTGTCAGCCAAGGCTGAGGTTGCATCTGAAAGTCAACTAGGGAAGGTCTCTTTCCCAACTTGGAGGACTGTTGACAGTATCCAGTACCTGAGGACTAAAGGATTCATGGCATCTTGCTCCTTCAAAGCCAGGAAGGAGAGAGAGAGAGAGAGAGAGAGAGAGAGGGGCTCTAGCAGGAGAAACAAAGGTCTGGCAAAATAGGTGCTATACTCTTCAGTTGTTTACATGGAACCACCTTTGCCACATCTCATTGGTAAGAAGCAAGTCACAGGCCCCACCATATTCAAGGGGAGGGATTTAACCAAAGCACCAATAACAGGAGGCAGGGGTAATGAGGGCCATTTTAAGGCTGTCTACTGCACTCTTCCAAAGACAACAGTAAGAAAGTTTAAAAAGACAAGCCACCAACTTGGAGAAAATATTTGCAAATTACATCTCAGGGGTTGGCAAACTATGGCCTGTAGCCTGTTTTCGTAAGACCCATGAGCTAAGAATGGTTTTTATATTTTTAAAGGGTTGTTTAAAAAAGAAGAATATGCAAAAGCGATCCTATATGACATACAAAACATAAAATATTTACTATCTTTCCATGTACAAAAAAAGTTTGTGAATTTCTGCTGACAGACTTGCATCCAGAATATATAAGCACTTTTACAACTCATTAATAAGACTAACAAGCCATTTAAAAGTGGATGATTTAGGCAACACCCCTCCCCACTATATCCATGCTCCAATCCCTGAAATTTGTGAATATGTTATAGTACTTGGTATAAGGGATTTTGCTGATGTAATTAAGGTTACGGACTATAATACAGGGATATTATGCTAGATTACCTGGGTGGTCCCAATCTAATCATACTAGCCCATAAAAGCTAGCATCAAAAAGATGAGCTAGGGGAGCTTCAAGATGGCAGAAGAGTAAGAAGTGGAGATCACCTTCCTCCCCACAAATACATTAGAAATACATCTACATGTGGAACAGCTCCTACAGAACACCTACTGAACGCTGGCAGAAGACCTCAGACTTCCCCAAAGGCAAGAAACTCCCCACATAACTGGGTAGGGCAAAAGAAAAAAGAAAAAACAGAGACAAAGAATAGGGACGGGACCTGCACCAGTGGGAGGGAGCTGTGAAGGAGGAAAGGTTTCCACACACTAGGAAACCCCTTCACGGGTGGAGGCTGCAGGTGGCGGAGGGGGGCAGCTTCGGGGCCATGGAGGAGAGCGCAGCCACAGGGGTGCAGAGGGCAAAGCGGAGAGATTCCCGCACAGAGGCTCGGTGCCGAGCAGCACTCACCAGCCCGAGAGGCTTGTCTGCTCAGCCGCCGGGGCGGGCGGGGCTGGGAGCTGAGGCTCGGGCTTCGGTCGGATCTCAGGGAGAGGACTGGGGTTGGCGGTGCGAACACAGCCTGAGGGGGTTAGCGCACCACAGCTAGCCGGGAGGGAGTCCGGGAAAAAGTCTGCAGCTGCCGAAGACGCAAGAGACTTTTTCTTCCCTCTTTGTTTCCTGGTGCGCGAGGAGAGGGGATTCAGAGTGCCACCTAAACGAGCTCCAGAGACCGGCACGAGCCGCAGCTATCAGCACGGACCCCAGAGACGGGCATGAGACGCTAAGGCTGCTGCTGCCGCCACCAAGAAGCCTGTGTGCAAGCACAGGTCACTATCCACACACCCCCCTCCCGGGAGCCTGTGCAGCCCGCCACTGCCAGGGTCCCGTGATCCAGGGACAACTTCCCCGGGAGAACGCACGGCGTGCCTCGGGCTGCTGCAATGTCACGCCGGCCTCTGCCGCCGCAGGCTCGCCCCACATCCGTACCCCGCCCTCCCCCCGGCCTGAATGAGCCAGAGCCCCCGAAGCAGCTGCTCCTTTAACCCCGTCCTGTCTGAGCGAAGAACAGACGCCCTCAGGCGACTTACAGGCAGAGGCAGGGCCAAATCCAAAGCTGAACCCCCAGAGCTGTGTGAACAAAGAAGAGAAAGGGAAATCTCTCCCAGCAGCCTCAGGAGCAGCGGATTAAAGCTCCACAATCAACTTGATGTACCCTGCATCTGTGGAATACCTGAATAGACTGAAGAATCCCAAATTGAGGAAGTGGACTTTGGGAGCAACAATATATAAATATATTTTTTCCCTTTTTCTCTTTTTGTGAGTGTGTTTGTGTATGCTTCTGTGTGTGATTTTGTCTGTATAGCTTTGCTTTTACCATTTGTCCTAGGGATCTATCTGTCCAGTTTTGTTTTTGTTTTTGTTTTTTTTAGTATAGTTTTTCGCACTTGTTATCATTGGTGGATTTGTTTTTTTGGTTTGGTTGCTCTCTTCTTTCTTTCTTTTTTTTTTATTACTTAAAATTTTTTTTTAATAATTATTTTTTAGTTTTTATTTTAATTACTTTATTTTATTTTACTTTATTTTATTTTATCTTCTTTCTTTCTTTCTTTCTTTCTTTCTTTCTTTCTTTCTTTCTTTCTTTCTTTTTTCCCTTTTATTTTGAGCCATGTGGATGACAGGCTCTTGGTGCTCCAGCCAGGTGTCAGGGTTATGCCTCTGAACTGGGAAAGCCAAGTTCAGGACACTGGTCCACAAGAGACCTCTCAGCTCCACATAATATCAAATGGTGCAAATCTCCCAGAGATCTCCATCCCAACACCAACACCCAGCTCCACTCAACGACCAGCAAGTTTCAGTGCTGGACACCCAATGCCAAACAACTAGCAAGACAGGAACACAAACACACCCATTAGCAGAGAGGCTGCATAAAATCATAATAAGGCCACAGATACGCCAAAACCCACTACCAGACATGGACCTGCCCACCAGAAAGACAAGATCCAGCCTCATCCACCAGAACACAGGCACTAGTCCCCTCCACCAGGAAGCCTACAAAACCCACTGAAGCAACCTTAGCCACTGGGGGCAGACACCAAAAACAACGGGAACTACAAACCTGCAGCCTGCAAAAAGAAGTCCCCAAACACAGTAACTTAAGCAAACTGAGAAGACAGAGAAACACACAGGAGATGAAGAAGCAAGGCAAAAACCCACCAGACCTAAAAAATGAAGAGGAAGTAGGCAGTCTACTTGAAAAAGAATTCAGAGTTATGATAGTAAAGATGATCCAAAATCTTGCAAATAGAATGGAAAGAATACAAAAAACGTTTAAAAAGGACAAAGAAGAACTAAAGAGCAAACAAACAGTAAAGAACAACACAATAGATGAGAGATTAACCAAGATGGCGGAGTAGAAGGACGTGCTGTCACTCCCTCTTGCGAGAGCACCAGAATCACAACTGACTGCTGGACCATCATTGACAGGAAGACCCTGGACTTCACCAAGGAGGATACCCCACGTCCAAGGACAGAGGAGAAGCCACAGTGAGACGGTAGGAGGGGCGCAAGCAGAGTAAAATCAAACCCCGTAACTGCTGGGTGGGTGACTCACAGACTGGAGAACACTTATACCACAGAAGTCCACCCACTGGAGTAAAGGTTCTGAGCCCCACGTCAGGCTTCCCAACCTGGGGGTCAGGCAACGGGAGGAGGAATTCCTAGAGAATCAGACTTTGAAGCCTAGTGGGAATTGGATTGCAGGACTTTGACGGGACTGGGGGAAACAGAGATCCCACTCTTGGAGGGCACACACAAAGTAATGTGTGCATCAGGACCCAGGGGAAGGAGCAGTGAGCCTGGGGGAGACTGAACCAGACCTACCTGCTGGTGTTGGGGGGTCTCCTGCAGAGGCGAGTGGTGGCTCTGTTTCACCGTGGGGATAAGGACACTGGCAGCAGAGGTTCTGGGAAGTTCTCCTTGGCGTGAGCCCTCCCAGAGTCTGCCATTAACCCCACCAAAGAGCACGGGTAGGCTCCAGTGTTGGGTTGCCTCAGGCAAAACAGCCAACAGGGAGGGAACCCAGCCCCACCCATCAACAGTCAAGTGGATTAAGGTTTTACTGAGCTCTGACCGCCACAGCAACAGGGAGGGAACCCAGCCCCACCCATCAACAGTCAAGTGGATTAAGGTTTTACTGAGCTCTGACCGCCACAGCAACAGTCAGCTCTACCCACCACCAGAGCCTCCCATCAAGCCTCTTAGATAGCCTCAACCACCAGAGGGCAGACAACAGAAGCAAGAAAAACTATAATCCTGCAGCCTGTGGACCAAAAACCACAGTTACAGAAAGATAGAGAAGATGAAAAGGCAGAGGGCTATGTACCAGATGAAGGAACAAGAAAAATCCCCAGAAAAACAACTAAATGAAGTGGAGATAGGCAACCTTCCAGAAAAAGAATTCAGAATAATGATAGTGAAGATGATCCAGGACCTCGGAATAAGAATGGAGGCAAAGATTGAGAAGATGCAAGAAATGATTAACAAAGACCTAGAAGAATTAAAGAACAAACAAACAGAGATGACCAATACAATAACTGAAATGAAAACTACACTAGAAGGAATCAATAGCAGAATAACTGAGGCAGAAGAACGGATAAGTGACCTGGAAGACAGAATGATGGAATTCACTGCTGCGGAACAGACTAAAGAAAAAAGAATGAAAAGAAATGAAGACAGCCTAAGAGACCTCTGGGATAACATTAAACGCAACAACATTCGCATTATAGGGGTCCCAGAAGGAGAAGAGAGAGAGAAAGGACCAGAGAAAATATTTGAAGAGATTATAGTCGAAAACTTCCCTAACATGGGAAAGGAAATAGCCACCCAAGTCCAGGAAGCGCAGAGAGTCCCATACAGGATAAACCCAAGGAGAAACACGCCGAGACACATAGTAATCAAAGTGGCAAAAATTAAAGACAAAGAAAAGTTATTGAAAGCAGCAAGGGAAAAACGACAAATAACATACAAGGGAACTCCCATAAGGTTAACAGCTGATTTCTCAGCAGAAACTCTGCAAGCCAGAAGGGAGTGGCATGATATACTTAAAGTGATGAAAGGGAAGAACCTACAACCAAGATTACTCTACCCGGCAAGGATCTCATTTAGATTTGATGGAGAAATCAAAAGCTTTACAGACAAGCAAAAGCTAAGAGAATTCAACACCACCAAACCAGCTCTACAACAAATGCTAAAGGAACTTCTCTAAGTGGGAAACACAAGAGAAGAAAAGGACCTACAAAAACAAACACAAAACAATTAAGAAAATGGTCATAGGAACATACATATCGATAATTACCTTAAACGTGAATGGATTAAATGCCCCAACCAAAAGACATAGACTGGCTGAATGGATACAAAAACAAGACCCATATATATGCTGTCTACAAGAGACCCACTTTAGACCTAGGGACACATACAGACTGAAAGTGAGGGGATGGAAAAAGATATTCCATGCAAATGGAAATCAAAAGAAAGCTGGAGTAGCTATACTCATATCAGATAAAATAGACTTTAAATTAAAGAATGTTACAAGAGACAAGGAAGGACACTACATAATGATCCAGGGATCAATCCAAGAAGAAGATATAACAATTATAAATATATATGCACCCAACATAGGAGCACCTCAATACATAAGGCAACTGCTAACAGCTATAAAAGAGGAAATCGACAGTAACACAATAATAGTGGGGGACTTTAACACCTCACTTACACCAATGGACAGATCATCCAAAATGAAAATAAATAAGGAAACAGAAGCTTTAAATGACACAATAGACCAGATAGATTTAATTGATATATATCGGACATTCCATCCAAAAACAGCAGATTACACGTTCTTCTCAAGTGCGCACAGAACATTCTCCAAGATAGATCACATCTTGGGTCACAAATCAAGCCTCAGTAAATTTAAGAAAATTGAAATCATATCAAGCATCTTTTCTGACCACAACGCTATGAGATTAGAAATGAATTACAGGGAAAAAAACGTAAAAAGGACAAACACATGGAGGCTAAACAATACGTTACTAAATAACCAAGAGATCACTGAAGAAATCAAAGAGGAAATCAAAAAATACCTAGAGACAAATGACAATGAAAACACGACGACCCAAAACTTATGGGATGCAGCAAAAGCAGTTCTAAGAGGGAAGTTTATAGCTATACAAGCCTACCTAAAGAAACAAGAAAAAGCTCAAGTAAACAATCTAACCTTACACTTAAAGAAACTAGAGAAAGAAGAACAAACAAAACCCAAAGTTAGCAGAAGGAAAGAAATCATAAAGATCAGAGCAGAAATAAATGAAATAGAAACAAAGAAAACAATAGCAAAGATCAATAAAACTAAAAGTTGGTTCTTTGAGAAGATAAACAAAATTGATAAACCATTAGCCAGATTCATCAAGAAAAAGAGGGAGAGGACTCAAATCAATAAAATCAGAAATGAAAAAGGAGAAGTTACAACAGACACTGCAGAAATACAAAGCATCCTAAGAGACTACTACAAGCAACTTTATGCCAATAAAATGGACAACCTGGAAGAAATGGACAAATTCTTAGAAAGGTATAACCTTCCAAGACTGAACCAGGAAGAAATAGAAAATATGAACAGACCAATCACAAGTAATGAAATTGAAACTGTGATTAAAAATCTTCCAACAAACAAAAGTCCAGGACCAGATGGCTTCACAGGTGAATTCTATCAAACATTTAGAGAAGAGCTAACACCCATCCTTCTCAAACTCTTCCAAAAAATTGCAGAGGAAGGAACACTCCCAAACTCATTCTATGAGGCCACCATCACCCTGATACCAAAACCAGACAAAGACACTACAAAAAAAGAAAATTACAGACCAATATCACTGATGAATATAGATGCAAAAATCCTCAACAAAATACTAGCAAACAGAATCCAACAACACATTAAAAGGATCATACACCACGATCAAGTGGGATTTATCCCAGGGATGCAAGGATTCTTCAATATACGCAAATCAATCAATGTGATACACCATATTAACAAAT
Source organism: Balaenoptera ricei (assembly GCF_028023285.1). Lineage (NCBI taxonomy): Eukaryota > Metazoa > Chordata > Mammalia > Artiodactyla > Balaenopteridae > Balaenoptera > Balaenoptera ricei. The sequence goes on from NC_082651.1 coordinate 45,255,061, forward strand.
TGAAGAATAAAAACCATATGATCATCTCAATAGATGCAGAAAAAGCTTTTGACAAAATTCAACACCCATTTCTGATAAAAACTCTCCAGAAAGTGGGCATAGAGGGAACCTACCTCAACATAATAAAGGCCATATATGACAAACCCACAGCAAACATCATTCTCAATGGTGAAAAACTGAAAGCATTTCCTCTAAGATCAGGAACGAGACAAGGATGTCCACTCTCACCACTATTATTCAACATAGTTTTGGAAGTCCTAGCCACGGCAATCAGAGAAGAAAAAGAAATAAAAGGAATACAAATTGGAAAAGAAGAAGTAAAACTGTCACTGTTTGCGGATGACATGATACTATACATAGAGAATCCTAAAACTGCCACCAGAAAACTGCTAGAGCTAATTAATGAATATGGTAAAGTTGCAGGATACAAAATTAATGCACAGAAATCTCTTGCATTCCTATACACTAATGATGAAAAATCTGAAAGAGAAATTATGGAAACACTCCCATTTACCATTGCAACAAAAAGAATAAAATACCTAGGAATAAACCTACCTAGGGAGACAAAAGACCTGTATGCAGAAAACTATAAGACACTGATGAAAGAAATTAAAGATGATACCAACAGATGGAGAGATATACCATGTTCTTGGATTGGAAGAATCAACATTGTGAAAATGAGTATACTACCCAAAGCAATCTACAGATTCAATGCAATCCCTATCAAATTACCAATGGCATTTTTTACGGAGCTAGAACAAATCATCTTAAAATTTGTATGGAGACACAAAAGACCCCGAATAGGCAAAGCAGTCTTGAGGCAAAAAAATGGAGCTGGAGGAATCAGACTCCCTGACTTCAGACTATACTACAAAGCTACAGTAATCAAGACAATATGGTACTGGCACAAAAACAGAAACATAGATCAATGGAACAAGATAGAAAGCCCAGAGATTAACCCACGCACCTATGGTCAACTAATCTATGACAAAGGAGGCAAAGATATACAATGGAGAAAAGACAGTCTCTTCAATAAGTGGTGCTGGGAAAACTGGACAGCTACATGTAAAAGAATGAAATTAGAATACTCCCTAACACCATACACAAAAATAAACTCAAAATGGATTAGAGACCTAAATATAAGAGTGGACACTATAAAACTCTTAGAGGAAAACATAGGAAGAACACTCTTTGACATAAATCACAGCAAGATCTTTTTTGATCCACCTCCTAGAGTAATGGAAATAAAAACAAAAATAAACAAATGGGACCTAATGAAACTTCAAAGCTTTTGCACAGCAAAGGAAACCATAAACAAGACGAAAAGACAACCCTCAGAATGGGAGAAAATATTTGCAAATGAATCAACGGACAAAGGATTAATCTCCAAAATATATAAACAGCTCATTCAGCTCAATATCAAAGAAACAAACACCCCAATCCAAAAATGGGCAGAAGACCTAAATAGACATTTCTCCAAAGAAGACATACAGATGGCCACGAAGCACATGAAAAGATGCTCAACATCACTAATTATTAGAGAAATGCAAATCAAAACTACAATGAGGTATCACCTCACTCCTGTTAGAATGGGCATCATCAGAAAATCTACAAACAACAAATGCTGGAGAGGGTGTGGTGAAAAGGGAACCCTCTTGCACTGTTGGTGGGAATGTAAATTGATACAGCCACTATGGAGAACAATATGGAGGTTCCTTAAAAAACTAAAAATAGAATTACCATATGACCCAGCAATCCCACTACTGGGCATATACCCAGAGAAAACCGTAATTCAAAAAGACACATGCACCCGAATGTTCATTGCAGCACTATTTACAATAGCCAGGTCATGGAAGCAACCTAAATGCCCATCAATAGACGAATGGATAAAGAAGATGTGGTACATATATACAATGGAATATTACTCAGCCATAAAAAGGAACGAAATTGAGTCATTTGTTGAGACGTGGATGGATCTAGAGACTGTCATACAGAGTGAAGTAAGTCAGAAAGAGAAAAACAAATATCGTATATTAATGCATGTATGCGGAACCTAGAAAAATGGTACAGATGAGCCAGTTTGCAGGGCAGAAGTTGAGACACAGATGTAGAGAATGGACATATGGACACCAAGGGGGGAAAACTGCGGTGGGGTGGGGATGGTGGTGTGCTGAATTGGGCGATTGGGATTGACATGTATACACTGATGTGTATAAAACTGATGCCTAATAAGAACCTGCAGTATAAAAAAAACAAACAAAACAACTAATACTAAACTTTCATTGGGTTATTTGTATGGAAACATGTTAATATAAATGTTTCAGACATTACATGAAATTTCTAAAAATCTTATATTTGTATTTGTATGGAAATATGTATGGAAATATGTTAATATAAATGTTTCAGACATTACATGAAATTTCTAAAAATCTTATATTTGTACTTGTATGGAAATATGTATGGAAATATGTTAATATAAATGTTTCAGACATTACATGAAATTTCTAAAAATCTTATATGTTCTGGTATAATGTTATAAGTAATAATCCTATTTATTACTTTAAAATGTATATCTCAGAAATAACTAATTTTCTTGTCAACTGCATTATTATGAACTGTCATCAAATCTTTAACCGTGGTCATTTTTAAGTCTTTTGTCATTTACAGACAGTTCTGGGTGTACTCTGATGATTTTGCAAATATGTTCCTATAAAAGGGTTTCATCTTCAAGAAATACATGGAAAAGACTCTGACAAGTACAGGTTTCTGGTAACGGACTGTACTGCTGAACTGAATGAATAAGCATTTTCAGAACTCTAATGAAAAACTGATGAACTCATAAAAGTGCTAACAAAAGATCAAGATGAAAAAAAAAAATTAATTACATGGGACTGAGTGAACTGATGAGGATGAGTATAATTTTTGTGACTTTCTGTCTGAATTTAAAAAAAAAAAAAAAAAAATTCCACAAGGACTCAGAGGCAAAGAATATACAAATCAATTTTCACTGCAAAGTAAAGGAGCTGTTACAGTGGAGGATTACTGGACTGAATGTCAATACTATGACATAGTATGAGTGTGTTTCATGTTTGGTAATTGCAATCATTGTTGCTTTTGTTGTGGTCATCCATGTACAATGCTTGGTGTCAGTCGATTTATCTCTTGTAAAAATAAAATACAGTGTGTGTGTGTGTGAAAAAATAAATAAATAAATAAATAAATTAAAAAAAAAAAAAAAAAAAAAAGAACAACACAATAAATGAAATTAAAATTTCACTAGAAGGGATCAATAGCAAAATAATTGAGGCAGAAGAACAGATAAGTGACCTGAAAGATAAAATAGTGGAAATAACTACGGCAGAGCAGAATAAAGAAAACAGAATGAAAAGAATTGAGGGCCGTCTCAGAGACCTCTGGGGCAACATTAAACACACCAACATTCGAATTCTAGGGGTCCCAGAAGAAGAAGAGAAAAAGAAAGAGACTGAGAAAATATTTGAAGAGATTATAGTTGAAAACTTCCCTAATATGGGAAAGGAAAGAGTCAATGAAGTCCAGGAAGCACAGAGACTCCCATACAGGATAAATCCAAGGAGAAACATGCCAAAACACATATTAATCAAACTATCAAAAATTAAATACAAAGAAAAAATATTAAAAGCAGCAAGGGAAAAACAACAAATAACACACAAGGGAATCCCCATAAGGTTAATAGCTGATCTTTCAGAAGAAACTCTGCAAGCCAGAAGGGAGTGGCAGGACATATTTAAAGTGATGAAGGAGAAAAACCTACAACCAAGATACCAAACAAGGATCTCATTCAGATTTGATGGAGAAATTAAAAACTTTACAGACAAGCAAAAGCTAAGAGAATTCAGCACCACCAAACCAGCTTTACAACAAATGCTAAAGGAATTTCTCTTGGCAGGAAACACAAGAGAAAGAAAAGACATACAATAACAAACCCAAAACAATTAAGAAAATGCTAATAGGAATATACATATCGATAATCACCTTAAATGTAAATGGATTAAATGCTCCAACCAAAAGACACAGACTGGCTGAATGAATACAGAAACAAGACCTGTATATATGCTGTCTACAAGAGACCCACTTCAGACCTAAGGAAACATACAGAATGTAAGTAAGGGGATGGAAAAAGATATTCCATGCAAATGGAAATCAAAAGAAAGCTGGAGTAGCAATTCTCATATCAGACAAAATAGACTTTAAAACAAAGACTATTACAAGAGACAAAGAAAGACACTACATAATGATCAAGGGATCAATCCAAGAAGAAGATAAAACAATTGTAAATATTTATGCACCCAACATAGGAGCACCTCAATACATAAGGAAAATACTAACGGCCATGAAAGGGGAAATCAAAAGTAACACTATCATAGCAGGGGAATTTAATACCCCACTTTCACCAATGGAGAGATCATCCAAAATGAAAATAAATAAGGAAACACAAGCTTTAAATGATACATTAAACAAGATGGACTTAATTGATATTTAGAGGACATTCCATCCAAAACCAACAGAATACACTTTCTTCTCAAGTGCTCATGGAACATTCTCAAGGATCATATCTTGGGTCACAAATCAAGCCTTGGTAAATTTAAGAAAATTGAAATCATATCAAGTATCTTTTCTGACCACAACGCTATGAGACTAGATATCAATTACAGGAAAAAATCAGTAAAAATTACAAACACATGGAGGCTAAACAATACACTACTTAATAACCAAGATATCACTGAAGAAATCAAAGAGAAAATCAAAAAATACCTAGAAACAAATGACAGGGAAACACGATGACCCAAAACCTATGGGATACAGCAAAAGGAGTTCTAAGAGGGAAGTTTATAGCAATACAATCCTACCTTAAGAAACAAGAAACATCTCAAATAAACAACCTAACTTTACACCTAAAGCAATTAGAGAAAGAAGAAGAAAAATACCCCAAAGTTAGCAGAAGGAAAGAAAGCATAAAGATCAAGTCAGAAATAAATGAAAAAGAAATGAAGGAAACAATAGCAAAGATCAATAAAACTAAAAGCTGGTTCTTTGAGAAGATAAACAAAATTGATAAACCATTAGCCAGACTCATCAAGAAAAAAAGGGAGAAGACTCAAACCAATAGAATTAGAAACGAAAAAGGAGAAGTAACAACTGACACTGCAGAAATACAAAGGATCATGAGAGATTACTACAAGCAACTATATGGCAATAAGATGGACAAACTGGAAGAAATGGACAGATTCTTAGAAATGCACAACCTTCTGAGACTGAACCAGGAAGAAATAGAAAATATGAACAGACCAATCACAAGCACTGAAATTGAAACTGTGATTAAAAATCTTCCAACAAACAAAAGCCCAGGACCAGATGGCTTCACTGGCGAATTCTATCAAACATTTAGAGAAGAGCTGACACCTATCCTTCTCAAACTCTTCCAAAATATAGCAGAGGGAGGAACACTCCCAAACTCATTCTACGAGGCCACCATCACCCTGATACCAAAACCAGACAAAGATGTCACAAAGAAAGAAAACTACAGGGCAATATCACTGATGAACATAGATGCAAAAGCCCTCAACAAAATACTAGCAAACAGAATCCAACAGCACATTAAAAGGATCATACACCATGATCAAGTGGGGTTTATCCCAGGAATGCAAGGAGTCTTAGATATACACAAATCAAACGATGTGACACACCATATTAAGAAACTGAAGGAGGAAAACCATATGATCATCTCAATAGATGCAGAGAAAGCTTTTGACAAAATTTAACACCCATTTATCATAAAAACCCTCCAGAATGTAGGTATAGAGGGAACTTTCCTCAACATAATAAAGGCCATATATGACAAACTCACAGCCAACATCATTCTCAGTGGTGAAAAACTGAGATCATTTCCACTAAGATCAGGAACTAGACAAGTTTGCCCACTCTTACCACTATTATTCAAGATAGTTTTGGAAGTGTTAGCCACAGCAATCAGAGAAGACAAAGAAATAAAAGGAATCCAAATCGGAAAAGAAGAAGTAAAGCTGTCACTGTTTGCAGATGACATGATACTGTACATAGAGAATCCTAAAGGTGCTACCAGAAAACTACTAGAGCTAATCAATGAATTTGGTAAAGTAGCAGGATACAAAATTAATGCACAGAAATCACTTGCATTTCTATACACTAATGACGAAAAATCTGAAAGTGAAATTAAGAAAACACTCCCGTTTACCATTGCAACAAAAAGAATAAGATATCTAGGAATAAACCTACCTAAGGAGACAAAAGACATGTATGCAGAAAATTATAAGACACTGATGAAAGAAATTAAAGATGATACAAATAGATGGAGAGATATACCATGTTCTTGGATTGGAAGAATCAATACTGTGAAAATGACTACACTACCCAAAGCAATCTACAGATTCAATGCAATCCCTATCAAACTACCACTGGCATTTTTCACAGAACTAGAACAAAAGATTGCACAATTTGTATGGAAAAACAAATGACCCCGAATAGCCAAAGCAATCTTGAGAAAGAAAAACAGAGCTGGAAGAATCAGGCTCCCTGACTTCAGACTATACTACAAAGCTACAATAATCAAGACAGGAAGGTACTGGCACAAAAACAGAAATATAGATCAATGGAACAGGATAGAAAGCCCAGAGATAAACCTACGCACATATGGTCACCTTATCTTTGATAAAGGAGGCAAGAATATACAGTGGAGGAAAGAAAGCCTCTTCAATAAGTGGTGCTGGGAAAACTGGACAGCTACATGTAAAAGAATGAAAGTAGACACTCCCTAACACCATACACAAAAGTAAACTCAAAATGGATTAGAGACCTAAATGTAAGGCCTGACACTATCAAACTCTTAGAGAAAAACATAAGCAGAACACTCTATGACATAAATCACAGCAAGATCCTTTTTGACCCCTCCTAGAGAAATGGAAATAAAAACAAAAATAAACAAATGCGACCTAATGAAACTTAAAAGCTTTTGCATAGCAAAGGAAACCATAAACAAGACGAAAAGACAACCCTCAGAATAGGAGAAAATATTTGCAAATGAAGCAACTGACAAAGGATTAATCTCCAAAATTTACAAGCAGCTCATGCAGCTCAATATCAAAAAACCAAACAGCCCAATCCAAAAATGGGCAGAAGCCCTAAATAGGCATTTCTCCAAAGAAGATATACAGATTGCCAACGAACATGTGAAAGAATGCTCAACATCATTAATCATTAGAGAAATGCAAATCAAAACTACAATGAGATATCATCTCATACTGGTCAGAATGGCCATCATCAAAAAATCTACAAACAATAATTGCTAGAAAGGGTGTGGAGAAAAGGGAACTCTCTGGCACTGTTGGTGGTAATGTAAATTGATACAGCCACTATGGAGAACAGTATGAAGGTTCCTTAAAAAACTAGAAATACAACTACCATATGACCCAGCAATCCCACTACTGGGCATATACCCTGAGAAAACCATAATTCAAAAAGAGTCATGTACCACAATGTTCATTACAGCTCTATTTACAATAGCCAGGACATGGAAACAGCCTAAGTGTCCATCGACAGATGAATGGATAAAGAAGATGTGGCACATATGTACAATGGAATATTACTCAGCCATAAAAAGAAACAAAATTGAGTTATTTGTAGTGAGGTGGATGGACCTAGAATCTGTCATACAAAGTGAAGTAAGTCAGAAAAAGAAAAACAAATACCGTATGCTAACACATATATATGGAATCTAAAAAATAAATAAATAAATAAAGGTCATTAAGAACCTAGGGGCAAGACGGGAATAAAGACACAGACCTACTAGAGAATGAGGTTGAGGATACGGGGAAGGGGAAGGGGAAGCCTGGAGAAAGTGAGAGAGTGGCATGGCCATATATATACTACCAAACATAAAATAGCTAGCTAGTGGAAATCAGCTGCATAGCACAGGGAGATCAGCTTGGTGCTTTGTGACCACCTAGAGGGGTGGGATAGGGAGGGTGGGAGGGAGGGAAACACAAGAGGGAAGAGATATGGGGACATATGTATATGTATAACTGATTCACTTTTTTATAAAGCAGAAACTAACACCCCACTGTAAAGCAATTATACTCGAATAAATATGTTAAAAAAAAAACTATCACAAAAATTCAGGCACTGAAATTGTTTAGTGAATAAAAGTTTATGCATTTGGTATGTTCTAAAAAAAAAAAAAAAGGATGAGCTAGAAAGAAAAGATAAAGGCAGAGAGATTTGAAGTGTGAGGGAAAAGTAACTCCTTGTTGCTGGCAGGGGCCACAGAGAAAGAATAAAAGGAATTCAGGTAGCATTTAGAAGCAAAGACTGGTCCGTGGATGACAGTTACGAAGGAAACAGAGATCTTGGTCTTACAACCACTAAGAACTGAATTTGGCCAGCAAGCTGAGTGAGCTTGAAAGAGGATTCTTTCCTAGAGCATGCAGTAAGGGACACATCCTGTTGTCCTGTTGATAATTTAATTACAGCCTTGTGAGACCCTAAGCAGGAGACCCAGCTGAGCCAGAATGGACTTCTCACCTACAGAGACTGTGAGATAATAAATGTAGTATTTTAAGCAGCCACATTTGCAGTAATTTATTATAGCAGCAATAAAAAACTAATACAGTAGGCAACAGATTTGCATAGACATTTCATCTAAAAGATCATGAGCTCATAAGCCCAGGATAAGAGGCTCAAAATAATGAGTCATTAGAGAAATATGAATTAAAATGAGATACTGCTATACACCCACTAAAATGGCTTTAAACAAAAAGACTGACAATTTCGAGTGTAGGTGAGTAGATGGAGTAACTGGAACACCCATACGTTGCTTGTGTGAGTGTAAAATTAGACAGTTACTTTGGAAAACAGATTGGCGGTTTCTTAAAACATTAAATGTAAACTTACTATATAATTCAGAAATCCATGCCTAGGTATTTATCCACGGGAAATGAAAACACAAGTCATACAAGGCTTGCACGCATATGTTAACAGCAGCATTATTTATAGTAGCCAAAAAGTGGAAACAATCCAAATATCCATCAGCTGGTGAGTGGATTAACAAAGTGTTCTATATGCATAAAATAGAATACTATTCATCAATAAAAAGGAACGAACTACAGATACAGGCTACAACATAATGAATCTCAAAATATTACGCTAAGTGAAAGAAGCCAGATACAAAAGACTACATGTTGCATGATTTCATTTATATGAAGTTTCCAAAAAAGGCAAATTTATAGAGACAGAAAACAGATGAGTGGATGCCTGAGGCTGGGAGTGGGAGCAGGGGCTGACTGTAAACAGACACGAAAGAGTTTTCTGGGGTGATGGAAATGTTCCAAAGCTAGATTGTGGTGATAGTTGCACAACCCTATAAATTTACTAAAATTCATTGAGTTGTATGTTGAATTGTAATGATGGGTGCACATTATGGTGTGTAAGTTGTACCTCAATAAAAAAAAACATGGTGATAATTAACTTCAGAAAAATGTAAGAAAGGAAATATATTCATTGTACAGTGCTCAGCTGTGAGTAATATTTACATAGACATAACTGGGTATCGATTTAATCTAAAAAATGAATACAACTACATTGGAATCATGGAGCAGGAGAAGCAGAGAGGATGGGATTATAAGAGAATAAAATGCCCCACTACCATAATAAGAAAGTAATTAGATTATGTCCCAAATTGATGTATCTAAACACAGCAAAATATGCATATTATTTAAGCACAGAAAGTTAGGTAAATGCCAACAAGAAACAGCTAAAAGAGTCAAAGTGAAATCACCAAGTAGGGAGGAGGAAAAAGTGGGTAAGGGAACTGATAATTTTTTTTGTTGTTGGTATAAAACTTTTAGTACAATTTGACTTTTTAAAACCTGTACATTTATTTATTGATGAAAACAAGACAATATTTAAACCAAACACACAAGCTTTCTTATTTTTTTCCTCCTTTCTATTTTATTTTTCCTCCTCTTTCTGGGAGATTTCCTAAAGTTCTCCTAAATTTAACTTCCTAACAAATCTATTTAGTTTTTTAAAAAAATTATACGCTCATATTTTAAATTTCATGACCTTTCTTTTGTTCCTTGAAAGTTTTTTTTTTAGTGTGTTACTAACTGCTCTTCTCTCTCTAGGATTATTGAGTTTTTCTAAAGGTTTCTTTTCCCTATAGAAGGTTTCCTCCAAGTGCTTTATTTCTGTTTGCTTGATCTTAATTATTCCTATTGTAAGGTTTCCTCAATTGTCTGGGAATCTTCTTAGCCCACTTATGTTGAAGAGTATAAGACTAAGATATATCTGCAGAGAATAAATTGCTGGTCTTCCGTCTGGTGATTGGGGAGAATTTGCCCAGCTTCTTAAGCTGCTCTTCACCAAGTTTCATTATATTAACACCCCATTTCTGGAAGTACTTAGCCTTTCTAATACCTGAGCCTTTGGAGGAGTCTATGTATACATTCAGGCTTTCCTCATTTGACAGATTTGGATTCATCTTCTTCTAGTCTTTTTTTTTTTAAAAAACATCGTTATTGGAGTATAATTGCTTTACAATGGGGTGTTAGTTTCTGCTTTATAACAAAGTGAATCTGTTATACATATACATATATCCCCATATCTCTTCCCTCTTGCATCTCCCTCCCTCCCACCCTCCCTATCCCACCCCTCTAGGTGGTCACAAAGCACCGAGCTGATCTCCCTGTGCTATGCGGCTGCTTCCCACTAGCTATCTATTTTAGACTTGGTAGTGTATATATGTCCATAACACTCTCTCACTTTGTCCCAACTTACCCTTCCCCCTCCCCGTATCCTCAAGTCCATTCTCTAGTAAGTCTGTGTCTATATTCCTGTCTTGCCCCTAGGTTCTTCATGACCTTTTTTTCCCCCTTAGATTCCATATATATGTGTTAGCATACGGTATTTGTTTTTCTCTTTCTGACTTACTTCACTCTGTATGACAGACTCTAGGTCCATCCACCTCACTACAAATAACCCACTTTCGTTTCTTTTTATGGCTGAGTAATATTCCATTGTATATATGTGCCACATCTTCTTTATCCATTCATCTGTCGAAAGACACTTAGGTTGCTTCCATTACCTGGCTATTGTAAATAGAGCTGCAATGAACATTGTGGTATATGACTCTTTCTGAATTATGGTTTTCTCAGGGTATATGCCCAGTAGTGGGATTGCTGGGTCGTATGGTAGCTCTATTTCTAGTTTTTTAAGGAACCTTCATACTGTTCTCCATAGTGGCTGTGTCAATTTACATTACCACCAACAGTGCAAGAGGGTTGCCTTTTCTCCACACACTCTCCAGCAATTATTGTTTGTAGATTTTTTGATGATGGCCATTCTGACCAGTGTGAGATGATATCTCATTGTAGTTTTCATTTGCATTTCTCTAATGATTAATGATGTTGAGCATTCTTTCATGTGTTTGTTGGCAATCTGTATATCTTCTTTGGAGAAATGTCTATGTAGGTCTTCTGCCCATTTTTGGATTGGGTTGTTTGGTTTTTTGATGTTGAACTGCATGAGCTGCTTGTAAATTTTGGAGATTAATCCTTTGTCAGTTGCTTCATTTGCAAATATTTTCTCCCATTCTGAGGGTTGTCTTTTCGTCTTGTTTATGGTTTCCTTTGCTGTGCAAAAGCTTTTAAATTTCATTAGGTCGCATTTGTTTATTTTTGTCTTAATTTCCATTTCTCTCGGAGGTGGGTCAAAAAGGATCTTGTTGTGATTTATGTCATAGAGTGTTCTGCCTATGTTTTCCGCTAAGAGTTTGATAGTGTCTGGCCTTACATTTAGGTCTTTAATCCATTTTGAGTTTATTTTTGTGTATGGTGTTAGGGAGTGTTCTAATTTCATTCTTTTATATGTAGCTGTCCAGTTTTCCCAGCACCACTTATTGAAGAGACTGTCTTTTCTCCATTGTATATTCTTGCTTCCTTTATCAAAAATAAGGTGACCATATGTGCATGGGTTTATCTCTGAGCTTTCTATCTTGTTCCATTGATCTATATTTCTGTTTTTCTTCCAGTACCATACTGTCTTTATTACTGTAGCTTTGTAGTATAGTCTGAAGTCAGGGAGCCTGATTCCTCCAGCTCCGTTGTTCTGTCTCAAGATTGCTTTGGCTATTTGGGTCTTTTGTGTTTCCATACAAATTGTGAAATTTTTTGTTTTAGTTCTGTGAAAAATGCCAGTGGTAGTTTGATAGGGATTGCATTGAATCTGTAGATTGCTTTGGGTAGTGTAGTCATTTTTACAATGTTGATTCTTCCAATCCAAGAACATGGTATATCTCTCCATCTGTTTGTATCATCTTTAATTTCTTTCATCAGTGTCTTATAATTTTCTGCATACAGGTCTTTTGTCTCCTTAGGTAGGTTTATTCCTAGGTATTTTATCCTTTTTGTTGCAGTGGTAAATGCGAGTGTTTCCTTAATTTCTCTTCCAGATTTTTCATCATTAGTGTATAGGAATGCAATAGATTTCTGTGCATTAATTTTGTATCCTGCAGATTTACCAAATTCATTGATTAGCTCTAGCAGTTTTCTGGTAGCATCTTTAGGATTCTCTATGTATAGTATCATGTCATCTGCAAACAGTGCCAGCTTTACTTCTTCTCTTCCGATTTGGATTCCTTTTATTTCTTTTTCTTCTCTGATCTTTGTGGCTAAAACTTCCAAAACTATGTTGAATAATAGTGGTGAGAGTGGGAAAACTTGTCTTCTTCCTGATCTTAGTGCAAATGGTTTCAGTTTTTCACCACTGAGGACTATGTTGGCTGTGGGTTTGTCATTTACGGTCTTTATTATGTTGAGGAAAGTTCCCTCTATGCCTACTTTCTGGAGGGTTTTTGTGATAAATGGGTGTTGAATTTTGTCAAAAGCTTTCTGTGCATCTATTGAGATAATCCTATAGTTTTTCTCCTTTAATTTTTTAATATGGTGTATCACGTTGACTGATTTTCGTATATTGAAGACTCCTTGCATTCCTGCGATAATCCTCACTTGATCACGGTGTATGATCCTTTTAATGTACTGTTGGATTCTGTTTGCTAGCATTTTGTTGAGGACTTTTGCATCTATGTTCATCAGTGATATTGGCCTGTAGTTTTCTTTCTTTGTGACATCTTGCCTGGTTTTGGTATCAGGGTGATGGTGGCCTCGTAGAATGAGTTTGGGAGTGTTCCTCCCTCTGCTATATTTTGGAAGAGTTTGAGAAGGATAGGTGTTAGCTCTTCACTAAATGTTTGACAAAAGTCACCTGTGAAGCCATCTGGTCCTGGGTTTTTGTTTGTTGGAAGATTTTTAATCACAGTTTCAATTTCAGTGCTTGTGATTGGTCTGTTCATATTTTCTATTTCTTCCTGGTTCAGTCTCAGAAGGTTGTGCATTTCTAAGAATTTGTCCATTTCTTCCAGGTTGTCCATTTTATTGCCATATAGTTGCTTGTAGTAATCTCTCATGATCCTTTGTATTTCTGCAGTGTCAGTTGTTACTTCTCTTTTTCACTTCTAATTCTATTGGTTTGAGTCTTCTCCCTTTTTTTCTTGATGAGTCTGGCTAATGGTTTATCAATTTTGTTTATCTTCTCAAAGAACCAGCTTTTAGTTTTATTGATCTTTGCTATTGTTTCCTTCATTTCTTTTTCATTTATTTCTGACTTGATCTTTATGCTTTCTTTCCTTCTGCTAACTTTGGGGTATTTTTCTTCTTCTTTCTCTAATTACTTTAGGTGTAAGGTTAGGTTGTTTATTTGAGATGTTTCTTGTTTCTTAAGGTAGGGTTGTATTGCTATAAACTTCCCTCTTAGAACTGATTTTGCTGCATCCCATAGGTTTTCGGTCATCGTGTTTTCACTGTCATTTGTTTCTAGGTATTTTTTGATTTTCTCTTTGATTTCTTCAGTGATATCTTGGTTATTAAGTAGTGTATTGTTTAGCCTCCATGTGTTTGTATTTTTTACAGATTTTTTCCTGTAATTGATAGCTAGTCTCATAGAGTTGTGGTCAGAGAAGGTACTTGATACAATTTCAATTTTCTTAAATTTACCAAGGCTTGATTTGTGACCCAAGATATGATCCTTGAGAATGTTCCATGAGCACTTGAGAAGAAAGTGTATTCTGTTGGTTTTGGGTGGAATGTCCTCTAAATATCAATTAAGTCCATCTTGTTTAATGTATCATTTAAAGCTTGTGTTTCCTTATTTATTTTCATTTTGGATGATCTCTCCATTGGTGAAAGTGGGGTATTAAATTCCCCTGCTATGATAGTGTTACTTTCAATTTCCCCTTTCATGGCCGTTAGTATTTGCCTTATGTATTGAGGTGCTCCTATGTTGGGTGCATAAATATTTACAATTGTTTTATCTTCTTCTTGGATTGATCCCTTGATCATTATGTAGTGTCTTTCTTTGTCTCTTGTAATAGTCTTTGTTTTAAAGTCTATTTTGTCTGATATGAGAATTGCTACTCCAGCTTTCTTTTGATTTCCATTTGCATGGAATATCTTTTTCCATCCCCTCACTTTCATTTTGTATGTGTCCCTAGGTCTGAAGTGGGTCTCTTGTAGACAGCATATATACGGGTCTTGTTTTTGTATCCATTCAGCCAGTCTATGTCTTTTTGTTGGAACATTTAATCCAGTTACATTTAAGGTAATTATTGATATGTATATTCCTATTAGCATTTTCTTAATTGTTTTGGGTTTGTTATTGTAGGTCTTTTCCTTCTATTGTGTTTCCTGCCTAGAGAAGTTCGTTTAGCATTTGTTGTAAAGCTGGTTTGGTTGTGCTGAATTCTTTTAGCTTTTGCTTGTCTGTAAAGGTTTTAATTTCTCTGTCAAATCTGAATGAGATCCTTGCTGGGTAGAGTAATCTTGGTTGTAGGTTTTTCCCATCATCACTTTAAATATGTCCTGCCACTCCCTTCTGGCTTGCAGAGTTTCTGCTGAAAGATCAGCTCTTAACCTTATGGGGATTCTCTTGTGTGTTATTTGTTGTTTTTCCCTTGCTGCTTTTAATATTTTTTCTCTGTATTTAATTTTTGATAGTTTGATTAATAGGTATCTTGGCCTGTTTCTCCTTGCATTTATCCTGTATGGGACTCTCTGTGCTTCCTGGACTTGATTAACTATTTCCTTTCCCATATTAGGGAAGTTTTCAACTATAATCTCTTCAAATACTCTCAGTCCTTTTCTTTTTCTCTTCTTCTTCTGGGACCCCTACAATTCAAATGTTGGTGCATTTTGTTGTCCCAGAGGTCTCTGAGACTGCCCTCAATTCTTTTCATTCTTTTTTCTTTATTCTGCTCTGCCGTAGTTATTTCCACTATTTTATCTTCCAGGTCACTTATCCGTTCTTCTGCCTCAGTTATTCTGCTATTGGTCCCTTCTAAAGAATTTTTAATTTTGTTTATTGTGTTGTTCATCACTGTTTGCTGTTTAGTTCTTCTAAGTCCTTGTCAAACGTTTCTTTTATTTTCTCCAGTCTATTTGCAAGATTTTGGATCATCTTTACTATCATTATTCTGATTTCATTTTCAGTTTGACTACCTATTTCCTCTTCATTTGTTAGGTCTGGTGGCTTTTTACCCTGCTCCTTCATCTGCTGTGTGTTTCTCTGTCTTCTCATTTTGCTTATCTTACTGTGTTTGGGGTCTCCTTTTTGCAGGCTGCAGGTTCGTAGTTCCTGCTGTTTTTGGTGTCTGTCCCCAGTGGCTAAGGTTGGTTCAGTGGGTTGTGTAGGCTTACTGGTGGAGGGGACTAGTGCCTGAGCTCTGGTGGATGAGGCTGGATCTTGTCTTTCTGGTGGGCAGGTCCACGTCTGGTGGTGTGTTTTGGGGTGTCTGTGGCCTTGTTATGATTTTAGGCAGCCTCTGTGTTAATGGATGGAGTTGTGTTCCTGTGTTGCTAGTTGTTTGGCATAGGGTGTCCAGCACTATAGCTTGCTGGTCATTGAGTGGAGCTGGGTCTTGGCGTTGAGATGGAGATCTCTGGGAGATTTTCACCATTTGATATTACGTGGAGCTGGGAGGTCTCTTGTGGACCAATGTCCTGAACTGGCCTCTCCCACTTCAGAGGCACAGCTTTGACGCCTGGCTGGAGCACCAAGAGCCTGTCCTCCACATGGCTGAGAATAAAAGGGAGAAAAAATAGAAAGAAAGAAAGAAAGGAGAAGATAAATAAAATAAAATAAAATAAAATAAGTTAATTAAAATCAAAAAATTATTATTAAAAATAATTTTTTTAAGTAATGAAAAAAAAAGAAAGAAACAAAGAAAGAACAGAGCAACCAAACCAAAAAACAAATCCACCAATGATAATAAGTGCTAAAAACTACACTAAAAAAACAAAAACCAAAGCCAAAAAATGGACAGACAGAACCCTATGACAAATGGTAAAAGCAATGCTATATAGACAAAATCTCACACATAAGCATACACATACACACTCACAAAAGAGAGAAAGGGAAAAATATATATATATTGTTGCTCCCAAAGTCCACCTCCTCAATTTGGGATGATTCGTTGTCCATTCAGGTATTCAACAGATGCAGGCACATCAAGTTGATCGTCGGGATTTAATCCGCTGCTCCTGAGGCTGCTGGGAGAAATTTCCCTTTCTCTTCTTTGTTCGCACAGCTCCAGGGGTTCAGCTTTGGATTTGGCCCCGCCTCTGCGCGTAGGTTGCCTGAGGGCGTCTGTTCTTCGCTCACACAGAACGGGGTTAAAGGAGCCGCTGCTTCGGGGGCTCTGGCTCACTCAGGCCGGGGGGAGGGAGGGGTACGGATGCGGGGCGAGCCTGCGGCAGCAGAGGCTGGCATGACGTTGCACCAGCCTGAGGCGCGCGGTGAGTTCTCCCGGGGAAGTTGTCCCTGGATCACGGGACCCTGGCAGTGGCGGGCTGCACAGGCTCCCGGGAGGGGCGGTGTGGAGAGTGACCTGTGCTCGCACACAGGCTTCTTGGTGGCTGAAGCAGCAGCCTTAGCGTCTCATGCCCACCTCTGGGGTCCGCGCTGAAAGCCGCGGCTCGTGCCCGTCTCTGGAGCTCGTTTAGGCGGCGCTCTGAATCCCCTCTCCTCGCGCACCAGGAAACAAAGAGGCAAGAAAAAGTCTCTTGCCTCTTCATCAGCTCCAGACTTTTTCCTGGACTCCCTCCCGGCTAGCTGTGGTGCACTCGCCCCCTTCAGGCTGTGTTCACGCCGCCAATCCCAGTCCTCTCCCTGCGATCCGACCGAAGCCCGAGCCTCAGCTCCCAGCCCCCGCCCGCCCCGGCGGGTTAGCAGACGAGCCTCTCGGGCTGGTGAGCGCCGCTCGGCGCCGAGCCTCCATGTGGGAATCTCTCCGCCTTGCCCTCCGCACCCCTGTGGCTGCGCTCTCCTCCGTGGCTCCGAAGCTTCCCCCCTCCGCCTCCCGCAGTCTCTGCCCACGAAGGGCCTTCCTAGTGTGTGGAAACCTTCCCTCCTTCACAGCTCCCTCCCACTGGTGCAGGTCCTGTCCCTATTCTTTTGTCTCTGTTTTTTTTTTTTTCTTTTGCCCTACCCAGGTACATGGGGAGTTTCTTGCCTTTTGGGAGGTCTGAGGTCTTCTGCCAGCGTTCAGTAGGTGTTCTGTAGGAGTTCTTCCACATGTAGATGTATTTCTGATGTATTTGTGGGGAGGAAGGTGATCTCCGCGTCTTACTCTTCCACCATCTTGAAACTCCTCCTAGTCTTCTAAGTTAGTTATCACTCCTCCATCTGCTTTCCCTTTTCTAAATGTCGTGTAACTGTTATCCTCTCCTGTTCTATCCCTACTTGGGATTTCCAAATGGGAGGGGAAAGAGGGGAGGGACAAATTAGGGGTAGGGAATTAACAGAGACAAACTACTATGTATTAATATAAAAGAGATAAGCAGCAATGTTATACTGTAAGAGCACAGGGAATTTTACCCATTATCTTGTAATAACCTATAATTGATATATCTGCAAAAATACTGAATCACTATGCTGTACATCTGAAACTAATACAAATTTGTAAATCAACTATACTTCAATTTAAATAAAGCAAAAATTCCTTTATTGAAATTTTAATGGAAGGGAGAAAAATGAGAGGCATATATTGGATCTGCCACTTTTACCTACATAAGCCACATAGATATTTTGCCTGCCAAAATTTTTAATGTTGCATAAACAAAGAAACAACTACATTTTCCGTTTATAAGCAAAATTGTTAAGTGATGTTTGGAACAGACATCCTTACCCTAGACCAGGTCATGCCAAGTCCTAGAGAAGTTATGAGGTGTGGAGAGGTTAAGTCTGAGGATGAGGGAGGTTTGGGGTGAGCTGGGGTTGGTACACATGTTGAAGATAAAAATGGGTGTTAGGTGTTGTCCAGAAGAAAACTGCATGGAACCTAGAACCATATGTCAACTCTACCACAGGCTTTCTTCAGAACTATTCTAAGCAAAATGTATGCTCATTCTCTGAGAAATCACTTGTATCCTGCACGATATGCATATCAAATTCTCTCATTTTTCTCTCTTAAAATAACTATAGTCACACTCATTTAATTTTAAATACTATGTACATACAGTTTTCAGCTTAGTGATAGTTCATATTTTTCCACTGGAAAATGTAAAGGAACTCTCTGCTTTTGATGGCTTTCTTGATTTTGATTCCCAATGCAGAGTTTGAGCCATTCAGGAATGCATTTCTTAGTTTATCCCCACTGTTGATATAAATAGGGAAATGTCCCTCAAGTGGAAAGTATCTTCTTTTGTCTTCAGTCAATGGTGTTATGTTTGTTTCTTTTCACATACAGTTTTAATTTTGATTTAGTATTTATTATAAAATGGCTATAAGAGAAGGGGTATTTATGGTATGTTATGTAGCCCTATTCTCATCTTCAGATTATTCAGGATATTCTCAAGTATTTTTTTTTCATCAGTTCTTTTAGTATTCAATATTATACATACATTTGATTGGAAACTTTAAGCTCTTGTATAATAATGATTTAGGGGCTATTGACACATCCTTAGAGGTTAACTCAGTTGTAACACTTAAAAATTATCACTGTTAGTTCTAAAAGTAATATATTCTTGTAAGAAATTCATGTCATATCAAAAATGAAAAAGTAGAAGGTGAAAGTCTCTCTTAACTGGAATGGTTGAGTTATGTCTGCTAAGCATCTTACTTGCTAAAATAATAATATGCAAGGAAGAAAAAAAAATTTACATTCTGACAGACTACTTTAGATGTTAAAACAGCCAGGACAGTAGTCTTATTGGTGATTATATTGGGATCAACAAATCTGCCTTAAATTGCCCCATCCTGTTGCATCCTGAGAAGAAGGGTATCTGAATGCAAATGGAAAAAGAGCACATTTGGCAAGTGGTGAAGGAGGGGAGAGATGTTGCTGGATTAGAAGATAATTCCTTTGGGGAAGAGAGGTGGGTTTCTGGTAAATGCAACTGGAAACCTACCTTTGAGTTAGGTGTGGTCAGCGATATGCATTGAAGCCTTTTCTATCTTCTAGGTACCTTTCCTTAATGTTCTGATTCACAGATTAGAATTTGAGCAATTCAGGAATGCATTTCTTAATTCATCCTTGCTGTTTACAGAGATAGTGGAAATTCCTCTTAAGTCTAGGATATGTTCTTTTGCCTTCAGTCAGTGTAATTGCCAGTTTTATCTTTTTATGGATTTTCATAAGTAATTAGAAGTCTGGAAAAGGTGAATTAGGCACTACTAGTCTTATTGCTGTGATAACAAAGAAGTCCTTAAATATTTTATAAAGCCTTGTCATGGAGGTTAAGACCAGAATTTAAGTGGAAACTTGTAGGATATTTATACAGAGAGGAGATTCAAACATACCACACTTGTTTTATTTCTGCTCTTCCTTATATTCTTGTTTTATTTCTTCTCTCCCTTACATCCTATAGATCCATATGGTAATTCATTATGGCATAGAAAACATGGTGCTATGGTTTCCAAAGCAAGGCTATATAGGACTCTGTTCTACTTCTGTTTGGGAGGATAAGATCGTTCAAAGGAGATAGTACTGGACTTGAATTCAGAAGACATGAATTTGAGTCCTGGTCTGTCAGTTACTAGTTGTGTAAAACTAGAGTAAATTACTACTTAACTGCTCTGAGCTTCAGTTTCCTCATCTGCAAAATGCGATTAGTGACACCTACCTCATGGGGTTGTTGTAAGACTTAAAGAGATACTATTTGAGAAAGTGCAACTTCAACTGTATAATGGTAAACAAAGACAAGTGTGTTCCTTGCCCGTGTGGAGCTGGCTGTCAAGAGGGATAGTCAGTAATCAGATAATCAATATCACTAACAAATATAAAATTGCCCCTGTGACAGGTGCTGAGAAGGAGAAACTCTTTTTCGTAGCCCACATTCCATCTTCTAAAAATATCCTATTGTCTCTGCCTTCAAAACCACTTTGTGGTTGTGATAGGCATAAGTTTCAGTTACCATGATTTAGTTTAATAATAACAGATCGCCAACAACATGGTTCAAATTTCAGTTACCACAGTATATTAACTATGAATAATTACATAAAGTACCAACTAGTTCTTCAGTTCACAAATCCCTAACTAAATAACAAATACATATCCTAATCAATGGTCAATTATGTCGCTTCTTTTAAAGCCTGTCAGTGGTTGGTCACTGTGCATCTGTTATTTGGTTCAGGCACAGACAGCAAAGTGTATAATTATGTTGCCTCCTTGTCTTTTAGCGGTAAACCCACATGACCTTGTTCAAAAAAAATAATCAAAAGAAGAAATTGACCCACAAAGGTGAAAACGCAGTAAAGTGAAAAAATGACAAGGCTGGAAATGAAATTCATATTGAACATAAATGGAATTATAGAAGACATATGTGTCCATAGGAATGTTGGCACAGCCATACTTCAAGAGACTCTGGATTTGTAGTCAGAGGGACTTAGTTAAGGTAGACTTATCAATATAAATGAAGAAAATGGTTGTGATGAAAAGGATGAAGATGCCCTAGAGGACATAATGCAACAAATAACTTCACATTAAAGGAACTCTCACAGGTATTCCAAGACTTTGAAAGTGCACAGGATAAAATGCTGCAAGCTGACCCAGACTTAGAAAGGAGTATAACAATTCACCAGGCATAGGAAATATGCTTACTCATTATACAACAAGAATTAAAAAGCAAGTTCTGTTTAAATTACTCTTGATAAGTTTTTTACACAGAAATAAAATACTAAATTTCAATGTAAAACATGTTTTACTTGCTTTTTAATTATAGTGTCCTAAATTTTTATATGTTTATAACTGACAGTGGAGAGTTTTTAATGTTTTGAGAAAAATTTCTAAAGTTTGCCAGGATAATCGTAATTTTTCCTTTTGATTACTAAGATGCATGGTTTCACTTTGCATAGACATATTTACAGTTCTGCAGTTTATTCAAAGCAAGGACTGTTTGGATATAAAAAACATTCAACCCCTACCATTGCAGCCACTCTGATCTGAACCACCATCCTCTCTTGCTAGATTATGGCTATAATCCCTTAACTGGTTTTTCTTTTTTTTTTTTTTTTCTTTTTTGCTTTTGGCTTTGTTCTCCTGCAGATTATTCTCAATACAAAACTCAGAGAGAGCCTGAAAAACATGAGACAGATAATGTATGCTTCTGCTAATTGTTTCCCATCTCACTCAGAGTAGAAGACACAGCGTTTATTTTTATAAGACCTCATGAGATCTAAGTCCCAGGTACTTTTCTGGCTTCATCTTCTATTCTCTCCCTCGTTTGTCTCTGTTCCAGCCGAAGAAGCTGCTTATCAACCCACCAGGTAAGCTCCTGACTCAGGGGCTTTGCACTCTCTATTCCCTCTCTGGCATGCTCTTCCTTTGGATATGGACATGGCTTATTCTTTTATTTCCTTCAGGGCTTTATTCAAAAGATCTGCTCCATGATATCTTCCCAGGGAACCCCATCTAAAATTTCACCCCCTCACTGAACATTTCTCATCTCTCTTTCCTTCTTTCTTTCTAAATAAATAAAGAAAATATATAGTGTTACTGATGCTAAGGTAAAAACATAATTTTACTTTAGCTAGTATCTGTAACACTATATATTTTACTTTTTTATCTTGTTTATTTTTTGTTACCCTCACTACAATGTAAGCACAAAGAAGTTGGGGGTTTTGTTCTCTACCTTGTATTTCCAGTGCCCACAACAGTGTCTGACACATAGTAGGTGGTTTCTAAGTGTCTGTTAAGCTAACATTGACTACATGATTGAAAGCCTACAGTTTTTTAACATTTTTCAGATATAAAATTGTTTCTGGATCATAAAGGAATTACTTTATGCTATTTGACAAATAAATGTATAGTTTCTTGCCTGAATATTAAGTTTTACCAGAAGATAAAAACAACTAAATATAGCTTTGCTTTCAATATCAAGTATATAATCATTTAGTTCACTTTTAATCTTCTGTTTGTGTATGTGATGCCAGTTCTACCCAAGTCCATCCAGTTACAAATCTGGTATTATAATTTGAACGAATTCTATTCTTCCGTCACTGATTTCAATGCCTCAGTTCATCAGATGGTTCAGGTTCTATCTTAAAGTGTGTCATATTCTGTACTGGGAGTATCTTTAACAATATAAAATTGTGGATGAACCTGGAGGGCATTATGTTTAGTGAAATAAGTCAGACAGAGAAAGACATATACTGTATGTTCTCACTTATATGTAGAACCTGAAAAATTCAACAAATGAATTTTGTTGTTGAATGAAATGAATATAACAAAACAGTAGCAGACTCACAGACATAGAGAACAAACTAGTGGTTACCAGTGGTGAGAGGAAGGGGGAGGGGCAAGAGAGGAGTAGGGGATTAAGAGGTACAAACTGCTATGTATAATATAAATAAGCTACAAGGATATACTATACAGCACAGGGAATACAGCCAATATTTTATAATAACTTTAAATGGAGTATAATCTATAAAATATTGAATTACTATGTTGTATACCTAAAACTCATATAATATTGTAAATCAACAATATTTTAATAAAAAAATAAAAGTCAGTCAATCAATAAACAATATAAAATGAAAATATGTCTGTTTTTGGTAGGGTACAGAATATTGAATAAATACTTGGTCATAAACAAGTAAGTCTCCATCATCTACTCTTGCCTCAACACTGCTATTTTCAATAATCATTTCTATAGCTCTAATTTTTTGGCCAAGGAGAGGTATTCAATTTCTAGGAATGTATTCCTCGCAATTTTATACGTTATACATTAATATTTACTTTGAAGTAATTTCAAACTTACAGGAAAGTAAAAATAGTACAAAGAATTCCCATATATCCATCACCCAGATTCCCTAAATGTTAACATTTTACCCTTGTTTTATCATTCTTCCATTCTATATGTATATGTATATACACAAATATTATTTTTCCCAAACCATTTGAAAGGAAGTTGCAGACATATACCCCTTTAGCCCTAAATATTTCTGTGTATTTCCCCAAACAAGGACATATTCTTAGATAACCTCAGTATAATGATAAAAACCAGGAAATTATACATTTACTTCTAGACACAGCATTTCTAAAACTGTACATGTTGGTAACTGCTACCATCCTGACCAGTATTATAGCTATAATTTAATCTGCTTTCAAAGGCAGACTATGTCACTGCTGCCTTTTGTTCTTATTTTACAAATTTTGCTTCAAACGATGAAGCTTCTTGCATCCTGACAATGGTTATATCACACTGTTTCTTCCTTGTGAATTTAAAGCAGTAGATCAAAAGTTACTCTGAGACCTCCCAGATATAACACATCTCAGTTTTTAGGGTTACTATTTTTGGTCTGGTAAAGTTAGAGAAGTCCTTTGGGGTTCAAAGATTTGTGATGCGTGGTTTTGAATGTTCACAGAGCCATTTGTTCCCACAAATTAGGATGAGCTTTTGTTATTATGATGTCATGGTACTGTCCCCCTCAAGCACTATATCACATCAGCTTTTATTGGTGTAGTGAACCCGTGATGGATTCTTTTTCTATGCTCTTTTGGTTTGCTCCTCCTATCCTACTGGGTACTGAAAAATTGTCCACAAGGTCTTTGTAAGTAGGTCTCAATTGGGACATTTGCTTATCATAACCTCAAATCACATTTGCTGGTCAGTTGTCTATTATTTTCTTTGCTTTACCCGCTCTTCCTTCTGTTAGGATCTATGGGTGATAACATCTTTCTTGCCTCTAGACCAAGATTCTTGCATTATCCCCTGTGATTCTTTTACACCCTATTCACGCTTAGGTAACCAGCTCCTTTCCCAATAAGCCCTCATCAAATTAAAACTATTTTTAATTTGAGTGTGCTGTTTGTTTCTTGATAGAATCTTGACTTATACAATGTCTTTATTGTTTACAAGCCAGTTTTCATTGGGTTTTCTGATTCCTCCAGCCAAAATGATAAAAAGAGTTATGTGTGCTTGCATGTGTCTGTGTGAACTTGTGTCTGCATACACTCTCATAGACAGAAACCACATTTGTGAACATATATGCTTTGCATAGTGGCTGATTATAATATAATTAAGTTACACACTTCCCTCTTTGGAAACATTTAGGTCCTCTCAAACCTTCAAATTTTCACTATTATAAATAATGTTGTGTAGAATATCTTATGTATAGGCTTTAGTGATAAATTCCCAAAAACATAACTATTGAGTTAGAGTATATATTTGCATTTATAAATACTTATTTTTACTTTACATTTTATAAATATATTATATTTGATGTTACAAAATTGCTTTTGAAAAGAATTAGAACAATCTAGCTGTGTGTGAAAGTACCCATTTTGCTGCACCTTAACAAGCATTATGTATTTTTGTTTTTTCACTTTTTGCTAATGTATCAGAAGAAAAACATCTTGTTTGTACATTTTTACTATTTTATGAATGGAGCTAAATTTATTTGTGTAGTTCAGAAATTCTTTTAATTCTCTATTTCATGCCTTGCCAAAAATCATGTAACTAAAGAAAATTAAACCAGAATTTTAAAAAACCCCTAGATTCTGGAATTTTAATCAACTAGGAAGGAATTCTTGATCCATAGATGCTATTTATACAGTATTATCATTTGGAGGCTACTTCCTTAATGTTATATTACTGTAATCAGATGCCCAAATTTCTATCAACTGACTTAGCAGTCAGAGATCAAGCACCAGTATAGTTTTCTGTAATACAAAGAGAGTTTCTTTCTTCTGGGAAAGTGTGACTGATCCTGGTGAGGAGTGGTATGAAGGGGTGTTTGTTTGGGCTGCTGGTTTATGGCACTGAGAGCCATGGAGTTATTCAAGGGATATCATTCATCAGTGTGCTAAAGGAAATGTCTAGTTGCATTTCACCAGCCAATGCAATTGGGAGGGAGATGTTTTGTTCAAAGAAATCATAGTTTAAAAACTAAATGAAAAAGGGAAACAATGCACAGAATAATATCCTTAATTCTCCATTGATTAAAAAAAAAGAGAGATAAAGTAGCTTTTGATAGCAATTTTCAGCTTTATCTTCAATGAGTCACACTGTTCCTTTCCTTGAAGTTTCTGCAACTGTTTTGACTATTATCACAATTTAAAAAATTTTTCTCCCTCCTCTACTTAACTCTTTGACCAGACTTACAAATCCATTCCTTTTTATATTTTTGTTTCTTACTTTATTTCTATCCTTTCCTCTGCCATGGTCCCTGACATTGAAATTGCTTTTCTTTCACAAACTAGCTTTTTCTTTTTGCCCAATTCTTGGCTTATATTCTCTTTTACTAGGAAGCTCTTAGAAGCTTTTAGAATATTCTTTTGCAGAGATTATGTATATCTTTGAGTTAGTATGAAAGGGCAAAGGAAAGTAAAATATTGAGGAACAGTTTTGTTTGGTGAGGGCTTTGCTTTGCCCAGCTGTTTAGTGAGTGCTGGGCTGAAACTCCAGTTTGCGCAATGAGTAGGAAAACATCACGTGACCCACATCAGTCTTGAAGTCTAGTCTGTGTTGGGCTTAGCAGCTCCCAGCATCCCCAGACTTATGAGATCACCTGCAATCTCAGTCTATGCAGGACTAGGAACCACTTTGTCCCAGGGATTTCACTTGGACCCCTGGGACCAACTAATTGCTGCAAACCGCTCTTTTCAATTGGCCTTAACTGTGCCCTAAATGCCGGCCTCTTGGGTCATCTGCTATGTCTAGTACTCTCCCTAGACTCTGCGTGTTCTCTCTGCCCATCCTTCTGTTATTGCTTCTTCCCAGCACGGTGCACTCTGCAGACCCACTGAAGCCCCTGCTCCATAGTAAGCAAGCTCTCCCCTTAGTCTTCAACTCACCATAGACACCCTCACCTCTGAAATAAAATCAGATCTCCCCCAAATATGCTGTTGCTTCCACTAGCGCTCCTCACATGATCAGGGGAACAGCAGGGGGAAAAGTGGAATGAATCTAACTCCTATGCCTACTCATTCTTACCTTATTGTAACACATAGTCCTGTTTTAAGCCTTACTCTCTTCATATGCTAACCATCTACCCTACTGGTCGTTGTCATTAACTGAATCTCTGGTCCATATATCCACCTTCATCAATAATACTGACCCCGGCTCAGTCATTTTTTCCCCCTAAGTCTCACAACTACTTTTTGTCTTTCAGGTCTACTTTGGAGTCCCTTTGAACCATCGGGAGATATAACCATGCTAGGCCAAAATGCACTGACTTTTTTAAAGCAGTGAAATAAAATTTACAACATACTAAAAATGGTAGTCTATATAATTTTTTTTTACTAATATTCAGGCCCTGTAGGAGAATGAACCACTCCACTCCTTTGAATTGAGAAGTGGCCAGGAAACTTTCTCTGGCCAATGAGACATGAATGGACTAATCATGTGTTAATTCCATTCAAAAGCTTTAAAAACCAATGAGTGGCTCACTACATTTTTCCTGCTTCTGTGGTTGCGGAGATATGATGGAAATGGGCAATAGACTATGGTTTTAAGCTGCTGATATTTTCTGGTTGTTGATTCTCTCAGCACAATTTAGCATGTAATGATGGATGTATTAAGAAACAGAGATTACCCTCCTCCCCAGCCCAGCGCCCCTCAAACAACACATTTTATCTGTAAGGTCCTTTATTTTTTCTCCAAGATGGTTTAAGCTGGTGAGTTTGTGTTTGTGTGTATGTTTCCCAATTTTTGAACATCCAAGCACATTTAAGTTCTTCAAGATAAAGGAGCATACAAAGAGAGAGTTTTCCTTTTGTAGCTATGGTTTTCTATTACCTGCCTCAAATGGGAACCTTATTGAAACAAAAAAATTAACAATGATGCCATCCCATTATACCTTTTTTCAGTTGGCCTTACCTGTGCCCTAAATGCCAGCCTCTTGGGTCATCTGCTATTTCTAGTCCTCTCCCAAGACGACTTGTTGTTATTTCAGGGACTGAGAAGGAGGTGTCCTCTAACAAAATATTAAACCATTTCTGGAATGGTCAGAGTCTTCTCATACTTGGTTTGGAAATTAAAGTGCCAGCTCCAAGCTTCAGAAACAATCCTGATAATACAGATCAATTCCATATCTTCCTAAGAAAATGAAGAAGTATCCACTATCCAAAAGAGCTCCTTGGCCTATAAATCATCATTTAAGAGTGTTTCTGAATAAGGGCTAATGTTTGGAATATAACATAGATTCTGACCTCTTCTTTAGTTTCCGTTTCTTGTTTTTATGGTCCCAGAACTAGAAGGATATTCTTATTATTTTTTCTGTTTGGTTAACCCTCTTGAACATCACATCCTCTTTATTCTTGAGCTATTATTCACTCTCTCTCTCAGGGGTGTATTGTTGGCTGCTCCCACTGCCTCCTGAGAAGAGATGATGTATTTCTTCCCAGCTTCAGTGACTTCAGCCATGGTGGCTGCTTTACAGAGGGAATAAAGCACACTAGCTTATTATGTTTAAAATTTCATACCCGTATATATAATCATAGGGATAATTTTCATCCAGAATTTTCACCTAAACCTCCTTAACCTCTCCAATTCCAGCCATCTTCTTGCATTCCATTTCTGCCATTCACTCCCAAGATCCTATTCCCTTTGACAAAATTTGGAACCAATTTGTCTCTGAAATATTAGACCCAAATCCCCTACCCTGAGTTCAAACTACAATATTCTCAGCTCATTTCTCTCTTATTCTCATCATACCAATATTTCAAAACTCCAATCCACTTATTCCGCCACTTTCTCAAATAAATATACCAGCTCTTTTCTGTCTGTGCTTCTTTTTCTGACCCCACAATCCAACACAACAATTAATTTTTCCTTGCCTCTTAAACCTTTAGCTCCCATGTGGGTTAATCAATCCCTGTAACTTGTGGGCTGCAGGCTGTTGAACACAGCTGGAGAAGTTCAAGTAACCATGGAGAAGCAGCACTGTATATTCCTATTTTCTGACCCATTTTCCTTAAAGGGTCATGTAGTAAATATTTTAGACTTTTGGGGCCACACACCATTTTCTTTTATGTTATTGTTTTCTTTCTTGCATGTTACTTTACAAATGTAAAATTCTTAGCTTGGGAGTTTATAAAAACAGGCCAATAACTGGAATTAAGAGCTAACCCCCGCTCTTACCTCAGATTGACCCACGGCAGTGCTTGGCAGTTCTTGTCAAGAACCTCCATCTGCTCCCATTCTCCACAACAGCTTCTCTTAACTCTGGCTTGAAAGGTCCCTACACAACCTCCCCTGTTTCAGCTCCCTAGCAGAACTTACCATGCTGTTCATGACCTGGCTTCTGCCTGTTTTTCTCATCACCTCCTCACACGCCTCTATGGCTACTGTCATATCAAAGCAATCCAGACCCTTCCCACTCCTGGAGACCACCATGGACCCTCAAGTTTCAAATATCACTGTTACTGAACTCAGGTTCACCTGCTTGTCACTCAAGAATCCAATTCTGAGAGACAAGTGTTGGGTAAAAGGAAAGATAGCTTTATTGAGGAAGCTGGCAATCCTGCGGAGAAGGTGGACTCATGTCCCAAAGAACAAACTCCCTTTTGCTGATCAGGGGGCAAGAGATTTTCAGGGATGCACAGGCTGGGGAGGGCGCTACACGCAGAACAGCACAGTTAGCTCTGACAGTCATCTTGAAATCAGTCATTCAGTGATCTGAATAGCATCATCTTGATTGTTTTAGGTACAGTTAATCTTCCAGGGCCAGTTCGTTCTCATTTCCTTAAGGCCAGTTCTTGAAATTGTGGCAGCTTATGTCATGGCTGCAGTCGGGTCATCATGTAGCTAACTTCTACTGGTGGGGGGTTTCAGTATCTGCAAAACACCTCAAAGGATATGGCTCAGAATATTATCTATAGCCCTTAAGGAGAAACTAAAGGTCCTTGATTTTGCTTAATGGGTAAGCTATCATTATTTTTTCTTGTTTGATTGTTTTCCTTTGTTTCTGCATTTTCTCATTTTTCTGATTAAATTTATTCTTTGGCTAAAGTTTTTCTACAGACAAGAGGCAGGAGGAAGACATGGGGAGGTCTGTCCTGGGAAGGCCCCATCGAGTCTTGCTCCTTTACACCATGATAGCATAGAATGTTTCCCCACAGAAATATAGCAAAGTATAACCAAAAATATAAATAACTCCACAAATTCCTACTGAGGGATACTGCATGAGACACAACCATTGGCACACTCACTGGCAAAGAGAGGTTCTCAAGCCTCCCAGCCATTCAGATACAGTCATCTCTCAGCAACATTCCAGACTATTCCATGTCATGTTTGTGGCTGTTTGGAAGAGCCCAAACTGTGAAGACTGGCTCCTGAGTGCCAGAGAATTTCTGTATTAACAGTTCTGGAAAAGATCTTTAGACTTTGCGTATGAGGTTCTCCCTGCCTAAAGACTCTTCAGCTATCCTCACTCCCTTTCTTTTTATGGGTTGGCTTGACTTCTGGGATAAATGGATCAAAGCATACAAACATTAAAACATTTTGATATATATCCTTAAATTATTTGTCAGACGTTTGTATTGACTTAAATTCCCACTAACAGTGTGCAAAAGTGTTCTTCCTGCCTAATGAAGGATACATTTTTAATGTTGTATTTCAAAATAATGTTAACCAAATTTTCAGAAAAATGTTTAAACTATATAATTGCATACAAGTCCAACCTCAATGCTTTATTCTGTGAATGTTTGATATATTATAATTATAGTCCTAATCACTCCCATAATTCTTTACCCTGGTTTATTCTATGGAGTTATTTCAGCTCTTTTGGAAAAATCATCCTGGGGTGCTTGTAAAATTTGTTTTACTAGCCATGAGTGGCACCTGAATCTGTAGGTATTTATAAGTGATTGCTTCTTGCAGGTGTTCATCCTAGTGCAAATGAGTTTGGTTCTGAACAGATTTAAGCAGGCATTTGACAGCTTGGATGACTGGCACATTGTCATCTTCATAACACACCTAAAACGCAGAGTGCCAAAAATCACAAACAGGTTGGGTGTAGTTAAAGATCTGAGACCTTGTCCAGCTTAGTTAATCTTGTAAATCATAGCAGCAGAAATATGACAACTTTAATTAAAATTACAGCCCATAATGTAAAATATGATTATCTCATCTGCAGATATGTATTTTTATTTTAATATTACATGTTTGTGTGAAAATGCATCTTTGTAAGACTCATGTGTAGTGTGGGATTGACAGCTGATGGGACTGGAAACCTCCCTGGGTGACAAAGAGTCTTTTTGGTATACCAGTCAGAATTTTTTTCTCGGAACATTTTGAATTTTTGCTCTATGGCTGTAAAACTTGGATCATAGTGTGTGTGCATATGTGTGTGTGTGCATATGTGTGTGCGTGTGTGTGTGTGTTTTAGTTAATATTCACAAGTTAGTAATATAAAAAAAGAGAAAAAGGGCTTCAAAAGGTATGAGGCTCAATCTTTTCTTTAAATTTGGTTTTCAAAAATTTCTATAAAGTTGCAAAATATTTACTAGATCTTTTCATTCCCGGCACAATAAGTCATCAACATGTATGAGTACCTATTTTTAATTTCTTCTTACATTTTTTCCACAAAGTGGGAGTGTAGGACTCCTGATCAGTTAAAGAACTGAGCAGGGAAATGACATATGCAAAATAAAAAGAGAAAAAGTTGGGGAAGGAGAAGCAGAGAGTTTGCTTTTCTGGGACTCAAGGATGAAAAGTGTTGGCAAGATGGAGCAGGGAAGAAGAATGGAGTGGAGAAGAGGATGCCTAATGCCATTATGTTACCTAATTGGACAATTGGACCTGGGCTGGGGTCCTAGCCTGGCCTGAGACTCCTTGTCTTGGCCAGGGAGGTTCTTTATCCAGTCGGATTTGCACAATCAATAATGAAACTGATGCTGAGACTGGAACATCAGAAGCTTTATTCAATGGCCAAAGAATGGAGAAGCGGGAACCTTTGTTTGCAAACCAACTTCTCAACCCAATTTGGTCAGAGACATCAAATATATAGGAGGGTCTAGGTGAAAGGGAGGGATTTGGAAAGAGTGGGAGGAATGAATATTCATGAGTTATCCGAGAACAGGGGTGTGGTTTGTACCTGGAACTGACACAACTCTCCTTTTCAGTCTTTGTATGGGCTTTTCTGGTTGTTCATAGCAATCATCCACTGTCATGGTGCTGATGGATGTGTCATTTAGCGTGCTCATGTATTACAATGAGCATATAATGAAGCTCAATGTCTACTGGAAGTCAAATCTTCCACCATCTTGGGCCAAATTGGTTCTAACCAGTTCTTGTTTTTTTCCCTTTACAGCTTCTTCCTGAAACTTAAGTAAGAGTAATTGATTTCTATTCTAGTGAGGGGCTGGGGTATGATTCTGGGGCAACAGCCTTGGTAACATTAATAAGTAAATTACTGATGGTTCTGGCATTAGTATCTGGAGGAACGTACTTATTTTAAAACCATGAATATAAGAGCTGCAAGAGACCATGGTGAGTTTTTCATTCCCTCATTCATTTTTCTAGACAAGGAGATTGAAATCCACAGACTTGTCCAAGACCTCACAATGAGGCAGGGTTAAAGCAGAGTCTAGGAGGCAGATTTTTTTGTTTTTACTTCTGCAATCTCTCTTTGATGATTCAGAAAATATGTTCACTTGGTAATTTGAATTCTTTGAAATCTGGAACATATGTGATTGATGATTCTTTTAAAAAAGAGCTATAATTTACACATTCAAATGAGTTTTTTCACTTCCTAGAATCATGTTAAGAAATTTTACATTAATTCCAAAACTGATTTTTGAGCTGGGTAGCCTTGGACAAATTTCTCAATCTTTCTAAACTTTCATTTTCTCATCTGTAAAATGAAGATAATATTGACCCTGGGTCAATAAGGTTGTTATAAGGTTTAGAGAGAATACATAAGCACTGCAGGTAATCAAGAAATAGTGACTAGTGATAAAAACAAACACAACACAGCTAATATTTATTGATATATACTACTGTTTAGTGCTTTACATGAAATACCTCATTTGATCACTTTTTGACTATTTTTTATGAAGACTGACATTTAAAAAATACGTAAGTATTGCGCAGAGTATGTTCTAGTTTACCTTTTGGAATTTTTATATTTGAGTAATCTGAAGAGCCAGATCTCTGGACACCTCCCTTCTGCATGACCCTCATATAGGCAGAGCTGGGTCACCATAGGCCATGCCTCTAATCAGGATACTTTGTATTGTTTTATGTGGAGGTATATTAGATTCCCTCTGCTCCCATAAATTACCAAAAATTAGTGGTTTAAAATAAATAAACAAATTTATTATCTTCCAGTTTGGGAGGTCAGAAGTCCTACACAGGTCTAACTGCTCTAAAATCAAAGGGTTTGCAGGGCTGTGTTCCCTCTGGAGGGTCTAGGGGAGAATCTGTTCCCATGCTTTTTCCAGCTTCTAGAGGCTGTCTGTGTTCCCTGGCTCATGGCCCCATTTCTCCATCTTCAAAGCCAACAACTTTAAGCCAAATCTGTCTCATGCTGCTGTACTGTATCTCTGGTTCTCCCTCCTCTGCCTCCCTTTTCCCATTATAAGATTACATTTAGCCTATCTATACAATCCAGAATGATTTTAGGTTCAGCGAACAACCTTAATTCAATCTGCAACCTTAATTTCCCTTTGCTATGTGACATAAAGTAGACACAGGTCCTGGGAACTGGGATGTAGACGTCTTTGTGGGAGCCATTATTCTACTTACCACAGGAGGCTGCATAAAGGGAAGTAGAAGCTGCCAGCTGGGAGTTGAATACTCTGACTTTACTGTATCTACGTTCTCCGTGGGGAAGAATTTGATAACACTGACATATCTTTCACCAGCCTTGTTTTGTCATCAGTGCTGCCTTGTAAAGATGAGATTTCTTTTTTGCCAGTAAAATAGTTTTTTGTTTTCTTTTTATTGTAGAATTCAAGGGCAGCAACTTCTTTAAGGTATGTTAGTATTATAATCCTTAGTATTTCTCAACAACTTGCCCTTGATGAGAGAGTGTGGTAGGGAAAGGCATTCTTGGGAGAAAGGTATGGGGAATGAGCATGGACCATGCTTTTGCTGTATGCACCCTGATCCCAACTGCTGTGGCTAGGAACACAGGGGGGGAGGCAGACAAAACTGGGTTTGAATCCCAACTTCCCTTGTTAGCTAAGTGACCTTGGGCGAGGTGTTTAAATTTTATAAGCTGTAATGTGCTCATATGCAAAGTAAAGTAATACCAGTAAGCCTGTGCTCATACAGGCTTACTGATATTAGATGGAATAATGCACACCAAGTGTTTAACATAGTAACTGGCTCATAATGCGGACTCCGTTAACATGAGTGGCTGTTGTTATTTGCACCTCTCTGAAGTTCAGTTCCCTTACCTGCAAGAAAGGGTTGGACCAGATGCTTTCTACAATCCATCCAGTTCTAAACAGTCCATGATTCTAGATATGGTTCTCTCTGTATGAAAGGATTGAAGAAATTAACTTTGCTTTGTTTTTGGAGAGTGAGGTGTGTAAATTTTAACTAGGGGTTAATTATCTCGGCTCTAAAGGTGATACATGTATTTAGGATTTTTATTTTTTTATTTTATTTTTGAGATGGACCTGATAAGGTATATATTTCTAAGATGTTATCCTTTTTATTTTAGGTTTCAAACTTAATAGCATGTTTGGCCTTAGTATTCTGTTTGATTAAAAAAAATTCTACTATTTCTGTAGTTATATCCTTTTTCCCCACTTTATTATTTATTTACCTTTGCTTTTTGTCTTCTTTATCATTTTGACTAGTGATTTGTCTAATTAGATTTTGTTTTCAAACCAGCTTTTGCTTTTATTGATTCTCTTTATATTTGTTGTTGTTGTTAAACATAATAATATCTGCTTTTATTTTTATTATTTTATTTCTTATAATCTGTATTTCTTCTTGTTACTCTCCTTCTAATTTCTTGAGTTGAATAGTTTAGTTATTGATTTTCACTCTTTTTCTAAAAAAAGTATATACAGTTAAGAGTATAAATTTTCTTCTGAGTATTGCTGTAGCTGTATCCCACAACTTTTGATATGTAAAATTTTCATTAATGTTTAATTGTAAATCTTATAAAATATATACATAAATAAAATTAAGTATTTATAAAATAAATTATAAAATATATAAATATATATAAATATTATAAATATTTTGAAACCACCATTAGAATTAGAATCTATGAATTATT
The DNA here is from genome assembly GCF_028023285.1 of Balaenoptera ricei. Taxonomy (NCBI): domain Eukaryota; kingdom Metazoa; phylum Chordata; class Mammalia; order Artiodactyla; family Balaenopteridae; genus Balaenoptera; species Balaenoptera ricei. Next base: position 45,289,864 of record NC_082651.1, read on the forward strand.
TAACTTGTGTTTTTTTATTTCCAAATATATAAGGTCATATTTTTGTCTTTGACTACTAGTCTTATTGCATTTATCCAGAGATGGTGGTATGAATGATAGAGATTCTCTGATATTTGTTGAGATCTGCTTTGTTTTCTAGCAGATGGTCAAATTTTGTAAATCTTCTATATGGGCTTGAGAAAAGTGTTTATTCTTTAATTGGTACATACAGTCTTATATACAAAATCTGATACAACACATATAGATATTTTATCTTTGATTTATCCATTAGTAAGGAAAGGTGATTAAAATCTCACTATTATTATGTCATTATCAATTTATTCTTGACTTTCAATTGACTTTTACTTTATATATCTTGAGGCTATTTTGTTAGGTCCATACAAGGTTGTAATTTTTATATCTTCTTGGTAAATTGTTAATGTTTTCAATATATAATGACCTTCTGTATTTATTTCAAAACACATTTTGGACTTAGTTGCATTTTGCCTGCTATTAATATAATGACTAAAGTTTTGCTTTGTTTTTTTGGGGGGAGGGTGGGGCAGGAATCTTTTTTCCCTTTACTTTCAACTTTACTGTTTCTTTGTATTTTGAGTGTTTCTGTTTTAAACCTAGGTGAATTTCTTTGTTTATTCAGTCTTTGATTTTATAATCAATTTGTTCTTACCGTCACTGAAAATCTTTTTCTTAATTGAGATATAATTTATGTATAACATTATATTAGTTTCAGGTGTACAACATAGTGATTTGCTATTTGTATATATTACAAAATGGTCACCACAATAAGTCTAGTTGACATCACCATTCACCATTTACCACACATTGTTACATATTTTATTTTCCTGGGATGAGAACTTTTAAAGTTTATTCTCTTAGCAACTTTCAAATATACAATACAGTATTATTAACTATAGTTATCATACTATACGTTACATCTCAAGGATTTATTTATTTTGTAACTGAAGTTTGGACCGTTTGACTTCCTTCACCTAGTCCCACCACCACCATTCCCCAGCAACCACTGATCTGTTGTCTATATCTATGAGTTTGTTTTGTTTTGTTTTGTATTTTTAGATTCCACCACAGGATAGATCATGTGGTATTTGTCTTTCTCTGTCTGACTTATTTCACTTAGCATAATGCCCTCAATGTCCATCCATGTTGTCATAAATGGCAAGATTTCCTTCTTTTTTATAGCTAAATAATATTCCATTGTAAATGAATAATTGAAGAATACACTTCTTTTATATTTGCTTTTATAAATGGCATTTGGGGATTTATTTCTTCCACATTATTTTATACTTCTCATGATTTTCTCTTTAGGGCTTTAAGGGTTAGATTGGAGCTTAGGTATGGAAATTATGGACATAGATGTGATCATAGAAGCTAATGGAGTAGATTGACAGGAATCAGAGAAAAAAAGCTGAGAAATGAGAGCAGTATTTAGAAGAAGGTTTAACAAGCATGTGGAAAGAGATTCACAAAGATACAGAGAAGTTCTGACCAGAGCAACAGGAAGAGGATCTGGAAAGGCAATGTCTCAGGGTCCAGTATATAAAAAATTTTCCAGTAAGAATGCATGGTCAGTGATATCAGATGCTACAGGTTCTATGAAAGGCAATTAAATTTGGTGGTTAGAAGACTGTTGAAGACTTTAAAAGAGTTGTTTCAATGGAGTAGTAGGAACAGAAATTTTGTGGGCAAAGAAAAAGTGTGATATAGAATATAATTTTAGAGTAAAAGATTTATAAGGATAGGGACAAATTCAACATGGGAGAAGATGCCCATCAAGATGTAGGAGCAATGATGCAATAGACCAGAGGTAACTGATGAATCAAAGTCTTCAAGATAATAAAAATCTTTTCATTTTCTCTAGCTGTAGGTTTCTTTTCAAGAGTCCACTTAGAGACTGCATAGATTACATGCCTAATCATGAGTTGGAAGAAATGCAATATAAATGACGAGGGTGTCTCAATAGGCAGCACTGTTGAATCCATTAATTTGGGTACCATTGATCAAGCACTGTGAAGTTAATCCTGCAGTGTGGGTTAGATCAGAGCATACATTAATAAACGCACTTGCGCTTGACCTATAAAATGAATGATCAACATGTCCCACAGGGCTGTGAAACCAGTGAGCTCTCTGAAGAATCACCACTATCACTAAGCCATTTTAAAGGGCTGGTTTTAGATTTTCATTAGGAGAGATATCTCTGAATGCCTTTCCTAATGAAAACCAAGTGCCTAATTTCTACTAAAACAGACTCAGGGCAATGATTAAAGTTTTTGCTCTCAAAGTGAAAATAAAGTAATTTTACTTTACCTATACCTTTTGTTTCCTTTCCTTTGGGAAGTGACTGCAATTACCAATTTATTTAGCAAATATTTATTGAACAATAGTAAGAGTGCAACACCCATCCTAAATGACATGAGCTTATCAAATCATTTAGGCAGAGCTATTTATGTTTTATTGAGAAAAATACTACTTAACTAGGATGTACTTCCTCTAGGCTTCTTAAGTAAAGCACTGTTTTAAGGTAAGAATAGTTATCCACACTGCTGAGAGCTTTAACTGCTTAGGCAAAGCTCTATTCGTCTCCTCCTAGAACTCTAAAAATTGGATATTGAGAAAAACATGTTAAAAGGTGGCTGCCCTTTAAGGTAAATAATTTCAAACAAGAAGATTTCTTTTTGTAAAGAAAATCCTTTTTTAGGCTCTTTGGTTACGAAAAGTGAGTGACACCCCAAACTAATCTAGATTGGGGAAAGTGCTTTACATAATCAAGCAAAGAGAATTTGGCAGTTGTCTCCTGGTAACTCAAGAAGTTGTTTTAGGGTTTGAGCAGTATTCAGAGATGAGGAGGGATGGAATTAAAGGGTCTTTTAGTAGGAAGATAACATGGCCCAAGTTTAGGACTGAAGGGGGAAAGAGGGTTGGTAAGAGGGTTGGCAGAATGGCTGAATATTTTTATGATATAAAAGATTCCACTTGAAGGTGGTTTTTGATCTGTGATGTAATCTAATTTCCTTTTAGAATCCTCAACAAAAGCCAGTTTTACACAACAGCTCTTATTTAATGATGCTTTTGGTAAAGAAGGAAGAGGAGCTCTGTTGGTTTGCACCCCACAGGCCTGCAAGGCCTTTGCTTGCCTAGCTTCAAGACCAAGAAAGAGTCCAGAGTCAGCAACAGAGACATCAGTGGTTTAATGGATGGGGTATCTTACACGTCTGAAGCAAGGTCCTGGAGGGACACCCTACCACCTGTGGTGGATGGTAGAGCAGGACATCGTGGCAGTCTTTGCTGCTGCGGGCAGGGGGAGGTTACCAGTTATAGGGGGAATTGACATCAGGTTGGCTCATCGGTTACCAGGGAAACCAGCAGAGGGGCACACCCCTCACCACTCCTTTGACAAACATAGCAGAGATGTTCTAATCTAAAGCTAGACCAATCATTAGCTGGGACCTGGGGCAAGTATGTAGGAAGGTCAGTCAAGTGAGTATGGTATAGGTAAATCAGGCACTGGTTGAGCAGGGGATGTACAGAGAGCAAGAGAACAGCCATCTTGGATGGTCTGACCATACAAACTCTCTCCCGTGCTTGTGATGAGTGGGGGTGGGGGAAGATTTCACCTGGAAGTGAGATGGCAAAGGGTGATTTCGATTTCAGAAGGACTTGAATAGAGGAAGCCCTCGGGGAACCTGTGGAAGTACTGTGGAGGAGCTAGTCTCCTCACAGAAAGCAAAATGGTGACAGAGTGATTTTATTTATAAAAACATGGTTTCTGGCTGCTGAATGCCAGGGAACTTACACCTGAAACACTGATAGCAATGTCACCTGGTCATGAGAATCTATTCACTGCAGGAAGCCCAGGAAAAGAAAGACCTTGAAACTTCTAGGATTTGAGTTGGAAATAACAGACTTTTCAAAAAGGGAAATGAGCACTTTGTATTCCAACATAAATGTCATTCCAATATTAACATTTTCCTGTCTAATTGGCACTTCTTTTTCAAGCCGTATTCAGCTGTAGGAAAACTTATTAGGTCAAATCACATTCTATACAGTAAGAATAGTTGCATTCTTCTGAGAACTTTAGTGGCTTGTGGCCAAAAGATCAGACTATATCTTAGCATTTGCTTTGCATTCTCAATAGCTTTCAACAAAGGGTTGTATGCAGAATGTAACCTCAGTTATTGGAGTTACCATTGGCTGAACATATTAATAATGGCTTCCAATGCAAATTATTTTTATTTTGTACTTTTCTTGGGTATGTCATGTTATAATAAGCCACGTAACTCTACAAGAGAAAGCTTGTAGATGTCATGGTGTGTCAGATAAAGCTTGAGAGGAGAATAGCAGAATAGCGAAGAGGTTAATAGCATAGACTCTGGAGTCAAACTGGGTGGGTTAATATCCTGGCTCTGTCTTTCACTTTCTGTGACTCAGGATAAATGAATCATCCTTCCTGAGCCTCAGTATCTTTACTATAAAATAAGAGGATCAAATAAGTTACCTATTTAGGGGCTTCCCTGGTGGCGCAGTGGTTGAGAATCTGCCTGCCAATGCAGGGGACACGGGTTCAAGCCCTGGTCTGGGAAGATCCCACATGCCGCGGAGTAACAAAGCCCGTGTGCCACAACTACTGAGCCTGCGCGTCTGGAGCCTGTGCTCCACAACAAGAGAGGCCGCGATAGTGAGAGGCCCACGCACCACGATGAAGAGTGGCCCCCACTTGCCGCAACTAGAGAAAGCCCTCACACAGAAACGAAGACCCAACACAGCCAAAATTAAAAATAAATAAATAAATAAAGTGAAAATTCTTAAAAAAAAAAAAAAAAAAGTTACCTATTTAGAAGAGTGCCTGACATATGATAAGTGCTTAATAAATGCTAGCTTCCATAGGAGGGGATTCTTGATGCCATACAAAGAAGTCATCTATCCGCTTAACATCTATGGCGTGCCTAGCATGTGCCAGGATCTGTTAGTCTATGGAGATATAAAAAGGAAACACTACCACTTTCCTCTAAGACTTCAAGAACCTAAGGCTGAGAATACTTACCCTTCTTTTCTGTGGCTTTCTAACCAATGAGAAATAGCCAGGAGAAGATGAACTGGGATCCATACTTTTTACTTGGAAGCCCATTCTTCCAAAGAGCAGGGACCCTGGTAGAGAAAAATGGGAATGGAGCATCTCAAAGCCCACCTATCAATCCCTTCTAGACTTTGCTGCAGAGGGAAGCCTTCCTTCTCCTCAGGGAGGAAGACCTTGCCAGGTGAACTTGCTTCATGCAGACAGGAAGTAGATAAGGAAATAGATTCCATGCCCTCTGGTGAACAAACAGGCCAGAGAGAGCATGGAATGGGCATCTTTCCCAGTTTGAATCAAAATAACTCCACCCAGTTGTGAGTGGGACTTGGCCTAATTTCACCATCATATAAATGATTCCTCTTCCAGTCTCACAAATGTGCATATGTGTGCAGTTTTAAATTTTCGAGAGAATGGATTTCGTATTAAAGCCATCTTCATTCATGTTTATTAATGGCGAGGCTGTAGAAATAGGACTGGTGTTTGTTTCATTTATTTAGCACTTGTGACAAGATGGCTCTGGGCCTGGCCAGTGTGAGGGCATTACTTTATTGATTAAATAATGTGATGAAAGGAAACGGTGCTTATGTGTTGAGAGATTATTGCCAGAGACACTTGGCCAACAAAGTGCTGAAAGGAGAGCTGTGTGACACTTTCACTCTGAGTACGTAATTAGCAGTGAGCTGGAACCGAAATGCAGTATCCTGGGGAAAGTTCCAGTCAATACTGCCATCCAAAGAAGTCATCTAGGTTTGCAGTTTGGAAGGCATAAAGAATCATACATTTTTGTTTCCCAATTTAGCTCATTGCTTTTACTCTGAAATAGTAAAAATAAACATTTGATACCACAATGATATAAAATAATATATTTGAAATGGTGAAAACTGCCTAATTTTATAGAAAAAGGCCATAATTCTAATCTCAGGAGTCATATATAAAAAAGTAAAAAAAAAAAAAATCAAACAATGAATTTATTACATTACTCTATTGCAGCTCTAAAGAAAGTCTACAGCTCTCAGAAATGTTACAGGGTCTATGTGAAGTGGATGTGCTTGTTTATGTATTTATGGGAGAGCCTAACGTGACATTGTTCTTTGGCCTGTGGAATAATTTGAAGCATAGATATTTCGCCAAGAAAGATGGGGATTTTTAGAACCCAAGGCATCAGTAGATCTACTCTGAGTGATGGCATCAGGATTTACTCTCTGCCTCATGCACAGAGTCTAATGGAAGGGAGTGCATGGGGCATTTGTGGCTTCGTTTGACAACTTGAGCTCCTTTATTCCACCATTTTTAATCCACCAATACTTCAGAGTATTGCTTCTAGCTTTCTGTTCTTCATTCTTCATCTTGGTTTGCTTGTCTGCCTGAATTCTCTCTCTCTCTTTAACACTTTCTCTCCCTTAGTAAGAGTAAATAGTTAAAGTAAGGACTCTGGAGCCTGTCTTCCTGGCTTCAAGTCCTGATTCTGTGACTCACTAGCTAGATGACCTTGGGAAATTACTTGACATTTCTGTGCCTCAGTTTTCTCATTTGTAAAATAGTGATAATAGAGGTATCCATCACATAGGGTTGTTAGAAGGATAAAATGTTTCAAATATTTAAAGTACTTAAGTAATTCTTGACACATAATAAATGTTATCATACTTTGTATGTTTTTGTAATAAATATACTGGTTTGGTTCCCATGGGCTCAAAGACAATCATTGGCTCCCTAAGACCTTAAAAATGACGTAAGGGATTAAAGGTGCTCACTTATTCAGCTACAACCGATCTTTTAAAGCTTTATCACAATATGCTCCAACCAATCCATATTCTAACCATTTGGGTCTATTCACCACAATCTGAGTTTGCCATATACTTTCCTATTTCTCCAAACTACTCACTAAGCTGGAAGTGGCCTCATTTCTTCTCGTTTTCTGCCACTCAAAAGCTAAACACCAATGTTTTGATCACTTAACTTAAGAAACTGAACACTATAAGTAAATTAAAAGTTTCCTGTGTAGACCACTCCCATTCCATATGGTTGTGGGAAGCTGCATAATGGCTCCCCTCCCCAAAATATCAACATCCTAATCCCTGGAATCAGTGAATATTACTTTATATGGCAAATATTTTGCAGATGAGATTAATTTAAGAAACTTGAGATAGGGAGATTATTTCAGATTATTTACGTGGGCCCAAATGCAATCACAAGTATTATGATAAAATCAACTGTACTTCAATAAAAATTAAATAAAACAAGTGTTATGATAAAGTGAGATAAAGGGAGACTTCACACAGACAGAAGAGGAGAAGGCAATGTGACCGTGGAGGTAGAAATTGGAGTGATGCAGCCACAGGTCAACGAAACAAGCAGTGCCAGTAGTGGGAAGAGGCAAGGAACAGGTTCTCTTCTAATCTCCAGAGGGAGTGTGGTCCTGCCTATGCCTTGATTTTAGCCCTGTAAGACTGATTTTGGACTTTTGGCTTCCAGAACTATAAGAGAGTATATTTGTGTTGTTTTAAGTCACCAACTTTGTGCTAATTTGCTACAGCAGCTATAGGAAATGAAGATGATGTTATTGTGGTCTAGTATTTTATTTCCAACATTTTTCTTCATTTATTTTTATATTTACGTAGAGTAAAATTCACTGTTTATGGTGTATAGTTCTATGAATTTTGACAAATGTATAGACTCATGTAATCACTACCACAATCAACATATAGAACTTTTGAGAAAGAAAAACAAAGCTGAAGGCACAATACTTCTTGATTTCAAACTATATTGCAAAGCTATAGTAGTCAAACCAGTATGGTATTGGCATAAAAACAGACACATAGTTCAATGGAACAGAATAGAGAGCCCAGAAATAAACCCATGCATATATGGTTAATTAAGTTATGACAAAGGAGCAAAAAATATATGCTGAGGAAAAGATACTCTCTTTAATAAACGGTGCTGGGAAAACAGTATATCCTCATGCAAAAGAATGAAACTGGGCCCCTATCTTACACCATACACAAAAATCAACTCAAAATGGATTAAAGATTTGAACATAAAACCTGAAATCATAAAACTCCTATAAGAAAACATGTGGAGTAAGCTGTGGGATAAAGAAAAAAATATTATTTGGGCCAGATCAAATTCTGTTTTTTTTCCCCAGATTCAATCTCTCTGCACTTTTTTGCCCTGTTCTGTGTTAGTTTCTTGGGAAACTAACCCATATGATTGAATCATGTAGGCTCCCTGGCCCTCTGGCTTCCGTTGGGGTTAGGTTAATGGAAGACACCAATAGGATAATGAAAAACAAAAAAAAAGAAATAGGTTAGAGCAGAGCTTGTCAAACTTTAATATGCATACAAATTACCTGGGGATCTTTTTGAAATGCAATTTCTGATTCACTAGGTCTGAGGTGGAGTCTATAATTCTGCATTCCTACCAAACTCCTGGGTGATTTCTACAGATGCTATGAAGACCACTCTGTAAGTGGCAGGGTTTAGAGTATTTTTTCTTACTCTCTCTCTTTCCAGGTCCCTCCATTCTGGCACTGGCTGCATCCACCCCTCTTTGACAGTGGTTCTCTACTTTGGTTATACATTAGAATTACCTATGAGGTTTTTGAAAACCTAATGCCCTGGCTATATCCAGATACATTAAATCACAAACTCTGGGGATGGGACCCAGGTGTCAGTAATTCTTAAAACTCCAATGTGCTGCCACAGTTGGGAACAATGGATGGATCTTTGCCTAGATCCTCTTCCATGGCTACAACTCTTCAAAGGTTATGATAACCTTATTCCCCCCACTACTTGCCACTTCAGGTCTAGAAGCCCCTTCAGGCTTCTAGTTGTTGCTAGTTACTGAGTGTTTCAGACTCACTCAGAGTTCCCTAATTGCCCACACCTCCATAAATAGTCCCTTTAATGAATTATCTTTAAATTCCCAGCTCTTTCATGCTAAAAGTCTAGTTGGTATATCAAGATAAGAAGTTTGATTTTTATTTTGTAGGTAATTGGGAAACCAATGTAATCTTAGGAATAGTGAGTGTCAAGTTCAGAATTACTCAATAGTTATTGCTTCCAAATGAAACTTTTCATTTTGTATACTTTAAATTTACAAGTATTGAATTTAGCATAAGCTGCCAAGCTCAAACATTTTTATACATAACAGTACTGCTAAAACTGTGACTTAAGCTAACACCAAATTTTTGAAATTAGATTAAAAGAGTAATAGAAAAGTTTGTTAGAAAACAAACTTATGGTTACCAAAGGGGAAAGGTGGGGGAGGGAGAGATAAATTAGGAGTTTAGGATTAACATATACACACTACTATACACAAAATAATCAACAAGGACTTACTGTATAGCACAGGGAACTCTACTCGATATTCTGTTATGACCTATATGGGAAGAGAATCTGAAAAAGAATAGATAAATGTATATGTATGACTGAATCACTTTGCTGTACACCTAAAATTAACACAACATTGTGAATCAACTCTGCTCCAATATGCAATAAAATTTTTTTAAAAATAAATGATTTTTTCCTCTAAAAAAAGAGTAACATAACATTAGTTCAGTTTCTAATTACTATTCTTCTTTAGCTCTGTTATAGCCATAACTTAATCTGTAGATTAGATTGATTTTTTCCTCATTAGGATTTTCTTGAACATGTGCCTCTGCTTAAAAGCTGACCCCAGTAACTATACTATTGGTCTCTTGTATTTCCTCGGCAGGCGTTGGCAGTTCCATCATTTTGTGACCCACTTATAGTATCATCACTTGAAAAAGTGAGTCTGAGTTTATTCTTTTCTTCTTAAGTACTACCCATTTCCTTAGAATTCACATTTCACGAACTCCCTGGATATTCTTACTAAATTGCCATTTTAAGAGGCTCTCCATTTCATTTTCTCAACTCCCTGCCAATAATCCTGTCTTTAATCCTAGCAAAGGACTTTCCCTACAAAAGACCCCTAAGCTATCACCATCCCTAGGAGAAAATTATTCTCTAATCTTCCCTTCAATTTCTTCTTGTAAACATTGAGCCTCTGACACTCTACCCAGAGAGTACTAAGTCTTTTGTCTCTTCTTTCATATGAATGGGCTTTTGCAATCAGACTTGAGTATAATCTTGAACTCAAGTGAACAAACGATTCCTTCCTGCTGTTGTATCACAACTCTGTGGTGGAAAAAAAAAAAAAAAAAGGCTTATAATTTGTTTTCACTGCTGAGAACAGGGTAAGAGTTTGTTGCTACTAATCCTACTTCAGGGGCACTGCCCTATTTTTAAGATAGATATAAAAAAATCAACTGGAGTAAGTGGTTTTTGAATGAAGCAAAGTGCTTTGTGGCCCCAGCTGGAGATTAAGATGCCCTCACCCAGCCTGTTTGGGAATATTCTCTTCCTCACTGTGACTTCTTCCTTCTTTTTCATAAGACAGGAAAGAAGAGGATCAGTTAGAAATTTGGCTAAAACATGACGGCAAATAGTCATGTTGGCAAGTAACTTCTCTTTCGTGTAATAGAATACTTTGGTTTGAAAAAAATTCAGGAAATATTTCACTGCAGCCTTCCAGAAAAAAAGAAATATGTAAAAGACACTCTTGCCCATGCCGTTTCGGAACCAATTATTCCTAAAGTATCTGCTTGCTGCTATATAGATACAGTCTCAGAGACTGAAAAATTTAAACCATTGACATGCACTGTGTAAGAAAATGAGCTTCTTAGGCTTTAGTGGACTTTTAAATATGTGAATTTTTTGTATGCTAATTCAAGTGTTAATAAAAAGGTAAGAGAATTGATCTGAATGTCTTTATTCCTATACTCATAAACCAAATTCTGCACATTAGCTCAGAAATAATGAACTTTTAACCAATTATAAACACCTCTATTGTGATTATTTAGACTGAAGAACTTCTGTGGATTGCACCCAGGCATGCAGTTATTGAAATGAATGTTTTGGTAAAGTTTTTTTTGTTTTTTTCATATAGTGTTTTCAATTTTTTTTCTTTTTAAAAAATTAGGAAAGCTTTAGGTGTTCTGGAATACTCTTGTAGCTATTCTGGGGCAACAGGTGAATTGATTAGTTACAAGGTAATGGATCACGTGGTTCCCTAGTTTGTCCTTTAGATTCTGTGGTGCAGGTCCAGATTTCTAAGAGAACAGTGAAAATATACTCGCACTAACCACCCCTGCTAAAGGAAGGCTGCAAAGGCAGCACAAATCCCAAGCGACCATCCATACAAATCTACTGGCTTCGGAATGATGTTTGCTCTCTTAATTATATTTTGCTAAAGACCAATAGTAAAGGCAATTTGCCAAGGAAAGACTAAGGAACTCTTTCGGAATAAAGGAGAAAACACCTGGATGCAGTGCATGATCTATGATTTTTTTGGTCATAAAAACATTATTGGGATACTTAGTAAAATCTGAATCAAATCTATAAATTAGATAATAGTATCTTATTAATGTTAATTTTCTGATTTTGATAACTGCATATAGTTTTGTGGGAGGATGCCCTTCTTTATTATGTATACACAAATGGTATTTAGGGCTCAAGGAGGATCACATATGTAACTTATTCTCAAATGATCCAGAAAACACATTTGTGTGCATACACACACATCACATATATGTACATGTAAGGCATATACATATGTGTGTGTACCTGGACATGTGTCTGTATGCACCCACAACAGAGATAAAGCAAATGTGGTAAAACACTAACATTTGGGGAATGTGGATGAACGTTATACAAGAATTCTTTGAGCCAATCTTGCATTTCTCTTCTGTGAGTCTGAAATTATGTCAAAATACAAAGTTAAAAGAATAAAAAACAATTTGTCTCTTTTTGACAGGGGAACAGATTGCCCAGAAGCAAAAGGATAGCAAGAAAAACCCAACCTAAACATGGGAAACTGCAGGTCCTATTAAAACTTAGTAAAACATTATTAGTCTATATATTTTCACATGAATGGTTTTTAAAACCACAACCAACTCTGTCTGACTTATTTCACTTAGTGTAATGCCCTCCAAGTCCATCCATGTTGCTGCAAATGGCAAAGTTTCATTCTTTTCTATGGCTGAGTAGTATTCCATTGTGTGTGTGTGTGTATATATGTGCCACATCATCTTTATCCATTCACCTGTTGATGGACACTTGGGTTGCTTCCATATCTTGGCTATTATAAATAGTTCTGCTATGAACATTGGGGTGCATGTATCTTTACGAATTAGTGTTTTTGTTTTTTCATTTACGTACCCAAGAGTGGAATTGCTGGATCATATGGTAGTTCTATTTTTAGTTTTTTGAGCAACCTCCATATTGTTTTCCATAGTGATTGCACCAGTTTACATTCCCACCAACAGTATACAAGGGCTCCCTTTTCTCCACATCCTTGCCAACATTTGTTATTTGTGTTCTTTTTGATGATAGCCATTCTGAATGGTATGAGGTGACATCTCACTGTGGTTTTGATTTGCATTTCCCTGATGCTTAGCAATGTTGAACATCTTTTCATGTGCTTGTTGGCCAACTGCATTTTTCCTTGGAAAAATGTCTATTCAGTTCTTCTGACCATGGTATCACTTATATGTGGAATCTAAAAAATACAGCAAACTAGTGAATATAACAAAAAAAGAAGCAGACTCACAGATATAGAGAATAAACTAGTGGTTACCAGTGGGGAGAGAGAATGGGGGAGGGGCATTATAAAGATAAGGGGTAAAGAGGTACAAACTATTGTGTATAAAATAATCTGCATGGATATATTGTACAACACAGGGAATATAGCCAATATTTTATAATACCTATAAATGAAGTATAACCTTTAAAAAAAAACACAACTAAATTTTCACTGAGGAAATGATGTTAAATAATTAGAACAAATCCAACCAGAAAGTAGTAACATTTTGCCTTGTAGTTGTTGGCAAATGCCAACTTGCCCTCATTGTACCAAATAGGAGGGTATTCATTTATTTTCACGGGCACTAATACTTTTCAGATGTTTGTTTTATTAGCCTACCTAGCTTTCTTCTTCCTGGTAGTGAAAACATCAGGTTCTGTTAATTTAAGAGCAAACAGAAATATATAGTGGATTCTTTATAAATATGTTTCATTGTTCTTAAATTTTCTAATATTTATGAAACATTAAATATGTTAGATAATGGGGAATGGTTCTACTTTATAATATATTTTGCCAAATCTTTCTTTCTAAACATTTTTTTATCTTTACATCAGAACTACCTACTCAGTATATATTTTTCACAAAATACCACCTTCCTTGTCCACAGACCCATGTGGTTCAGGACAGGCAACCTCACCTCTACTTCCAGAGAGTAGAGCTTTCCTAATCCCATCATGGTGATCCCATTTCCCTTGCCAATGACTGGTTTAGGAATCCACGTGAAGCTTATTTTTAGCTTTAGCACTAAAGAAAAGTGCTGATTAGGATATAAGGAGCATTTAATTCACTCCTGAGAAAGAGACCTTTCATTTCATCACTGTGGAGTCTGGATATGACACCTGGAACTGTGCAGCTATGTAAAGGCAAATCTGGTGAGGGATGGGAGGGTGGGAGGGTGGGAAGTTGGGAAGACTCTGCATCCTCATTGACAGTGATGAGCTGCTGAACCAAGCAGCCTTGGAAATGGAATTACCCTTGGACTTTCAGATATTACAGATCCTTATGACAGAGACTCTGTGTTACTTAAAGGCAAATACATTTTAATCAATTATCATATAGTCTGGAAGTTTTCTGCAAATTTTGTTTTTAATTCCATGATTTATTATTAAAAAGCCAATAAAAAAAAGAAAAACAAACAAGCAAAAGGCCAATCATTCATCAAGCCAACCAGATGATATAGGCTTTTATATTTCATCTAAACAAACCATAGAAATGAAGATTCCCTGAGTCCTAGTTACAATCTCATTCATCTTCTGAGATATATAATAACATTTTAGAAAGACAAATTTGTGATAAAGAAGATAAAGGAATTCTGGCTATAAAGTGGAAGTAATAGTATTTACTTCATAAAAGGGATAGAATTGAATGAGTTGCCATCTTTAAAGCTCATGGAGCAATGGTTGGCAGGTAGTGAATTTACACTGATTATTAACCATAGCAATGATAATAATAATAATTCCTTTTTATGGATTTTCTTGCCAAAAAAACTTACCATCTCAATTTTGAATTGTTTTTATACTAAGTAATAGACTCTTTGAGAAGCAAATGAACACTACCAACAAATTAAACTTCGTAAGAGTTTTAGGGGATAAATATTATAACTCTCAGTTTTTAGATGAAAAACTTGAAAACTTGAATCATATTGATGGAACTTTCTATACATTACCTGCAAGTACATGTTTGGTCACCATACTCATACCAATTCAAACATTTCAAAATTAAAATTTTTGAAGGACAGCACGGTGTAGTGCAACATTTATCACATAGTAGCTCATGCAACACTACTAGGTGGTGAGACCAATTGAGTGGAGTTGCCACAGAATTTTCAAGAATTGAACTATAATAGAACAGGATGAATAAAATCAGAGTCAATTGCATGTATAAAGGTAAATATTGTTTCATGAAACTTTGTTTTAGTAATGTATGTGTGTATCGGGTTACATCACAAAATGTATTTTTCACTGAGTTTTGGTCATTGGTACAATGGAAAAACATAGGCAAGACAAGCTTGGCTTCAAATACCTAACTCACTGGCTTGTTATATGGAAAAATGCATGGAACTATGCCTATGACATAATAGGCACTCAAAACAATGTCCCTTCTTTCCTGCCTCTGTCCACAGGCTCCCGCCTCCCTTTCCCCAGGGGACTTGAACTTACAAAACTGACATTAGCAAACAAAGTGTCTTCAGCTGAACAGATATGACTGCTTCCTGTATTGTACATTTACCCAAGCTAGACACACTAGGAGCACATTGAGTGATCTGGGTCCTGAGGCAAGGAAAATCAGTTTTATTTAAACTACAACAAATAGTGTCTCCTGTGTTCCTCACAGTTAAGAAACCACCCTGCTCTTATTCTTAAAATAACGGGTATTTGGTTAGGACTGTTTTTAGTTTGGTTACCTCCACACAATGATGCGCCATCCATTAGAAATGGGAGTGAGGACAGTGGGCCACCCTGGTGCGCTGAACAGCTGGACTGACGCAGCACTCAGATGCCACTGGGCCACGTGCGCCAAGGCCACTCTTGGGTCCACCGCCCCCTCCCATCAGAGGTGAGTGAGAGGATCATGTATTATCACGCAGTGACCATCCCTTGTTCCACAGAGAGCCCACATTACCACAGGAAGACATCCTTCGTCTTCCCTCATGGTTTTGTTTGCTCTTACTCACCTTAACTCCTTATTTACTATGTGGGATGCTCCCGTGAATCCCAGGGAGAAGGAAAAAAAAAACTATTATTTGGTTTCACTGACACAGTATTGAGCAAAAACAGAGACTGATTCTCCTCCCTTCCCCTTCTTTTCTTTTTCTCTTCCTCTTTTTTCCCCTCCTCTTACTCCTCTTTTCTTTTCTTCTTCTTTAATAAAACATCAATTTTTGTGCCAGAACTTAGTGAAACTGCTGAGTTAGTCAAGGCAGTAAATCGAACTGGTCCCTTTTACCTCTTGGAAATATGAAAGGATCTTTCTGCCACTGAGCTGGGACCCATGGCGGGATCAAGTGCTACTGTTAACGGGAAGGCAGGAAAGTACATTATCACTTCAGGGCCTGTCATTACCAGAGGGTTTCACTGTGAACTATAGCATTCAGGGAAAGCAGGCAGGAGGGAAAAGGAGGCAGGGGGTGAGGGGGGGGGTAGGGGGGGCTGGTGGGACAGATGGTGAAGGAGGGAGGGAAAAAAAGCAAGTGTTTTTTTTTAAGAGGCTGACAAGAATGGTGGTGATATTGGGTTGAAGAATTCATTTTGAATGTAGAACCTAGTACTGCTTTCATTTAAAAGGTGATTAAGATAGCCACTTCCTTCCATTATCCTGTGGGTACATATTTGGCAAAGCACAGGCTCAGACACACCCCATGGCTTAAGTTAATCAATTCATGTGCATCTTCAACCTGTCAAGACAAGATCTCCTATTTAGTTATAAACCTAAGGATGTATATTTTGTACCAGTGAAATCCTAAAGAGATCAGTTCATTTTATTTTTTCTTGCTGCTTGTAGAAGAAACCCATTTTAAGACTTTTTTTCCCCTCTTTAGTATACATTTTTAAATTTGTTTAGGTAAATCACATCTAATAACCTAAACTTCAGCAACAAAATGGCTAAAGATATGAGTGTGCTTTAGACTTTTTAAGTTAGTTCACAATACAGTTGTCAAGTGCTGGACCTAGGTAGTGCTATCAGCATCTTCTAAGGGGAGAATTTTGCTGTAGGCAAAGGAGAAAAGTTCAGTATCTTGAGGTTTGCATTCTTCATTTCTTTCTCTCCAGGTTGCTTAGCACAGACAGTGAGCTGTTAACTGAGAGGAGTTATAATCATTTTTATCCGTTTCTTTGAAGTCTGTTTTATGTCTGGATTCTGTTGGACAGCATATTGAATAAGCAGATCCCTAATGAGTTCAAAGTCAGCTAGTTAGTTCCTGGATGTGTAGCAGGCCCTTGTTAATCTGGTTATGTGTCACACGTTACTCATTTTCCCTGTTCCTACCCTCCACCCTACCTACACTTAGGTTTCTAATTTTATCAGAAAGGCAGAACATTCCACCTTTTAGCAACAGAGGAATCATCATTGTTATTTCTTAAAGCCAACAGTGGTAAGAGTAATTCTAAGTAAAGTATTATAGAAAAAGCAAACAGTATGGAATAGGTATTCTCCTGTTCCTTACAGGACCATCCATCTGTTTTCCGAACAAAAAAATCTAGTGCTTCTCTGAGTTATTTTTTAAAGGGCTTAAGCAATCATTCAGATAATCAGACTTCATTGCTGTGAAATTTCATCAAAGTGTACTCAATCCTTGAACTCATATCTGGGCCCATTTTGCCAATCAGATAAAACTTCTTAGGCTTTTTCCTAGAGGCATGAGGGTTCACTTGATCTTATTGCATTGCAAAAGGTTTTGTGCTACAAACCATTTTTCATAAATGCTATTTGTTGTGTTAGGAGAACTCCAGACAGGCTCCTTCTTAGAATAGGTTTGGGGAGGGGGGAACGGCTTGCTCTGCTTCGTCACTTGGGATGAAATGAAAATTCTTAGAAATTTGTACAAGTTAGTTGTGGACCAAATGAAGAGGCAAAAAATGATACAGGGGAAATTAGCATTAGCATCTTAGTAAGTAAAAGTGTTATTTCTCATGAAGAGACCAATAGTTGTTTAAAAAAAAAAAAAGGAAAAAGAAAATAACCCCAAGGAAATCCGTGATTTGGAAGCACTGAATTAATTTGTCTTAAGATTATTGCTTGCTTTTTTACTTTTCTCTGTTTTCTTTATTTATTTGTTTTGGCCTAGAGGTTGAAGCCAACTGACTCCTTTCTTTTCCATTTGTAAAAGGTCAGCCACCCAACATACGCCACACCAGCACAAACAGCCTTTGCATCTAAAAAGCACTAGGTGGTGCCCATTTTCTTTGCCGGCGAAAGTGCTGGATTTCCCCAAGGGAGTCACTCCAGGGAAGTTCATCAGCCCCCATCCCCATCTAGTGCCTTCGCCTCCTCTAACAGATGACCAGGAGCATGGTGTCACATTCTGTCATTTTCCTAAAGCACCCCGGGGCTTGCCTGTTTTAAGACACAGCTTTGGTTTGGTGAGGCAGTGTTTTTAAATGTGAAGGTAGGAGTGGAGGGTTGGTGGTAGCAAAAAGCTTGGAATATTCCCCTGGAAAATAAAAGATAAGAGGAATGAATAAAGGCTGCAACCCTGCCATCTGTGTCTCTAAGGAGTCATGGTACAATATCTTTGCCAAGGTTTTCCTCCCGCCAGATCATCCGGGCAATGCAGTCTATGTGTTAGTTTAATTGTTTTCCATTTTTGACCCATAATCAAGCTATAAAAATAATAAAAGGAAACAAAGGTGAGTCTTAAATTTCAATTTGCATTCTCATGAAAATAATTCTTAGCCAAATGAAGTCTGGCCGAACTGGAGATTTTGCATGCCCGTGTTCATCCCCCGTATCTACTGTTTGAAGAGGTGGCTTTAGACCCCTGGGTTTATTCCTTAAAAATAAAAATCTTACTAGGCACACTTAGCAGATTGTTGTTTTGTGTGCAAGAAAAGCAAATAACTGGCTGAGAAGATGTTTACTTCAGGATAATTTTATCCAGGCGATATGGTCAGAAGACTTGTTTTAGAATTTAGAGGCATTTAGAAAGTTTTTGTTCTGCTAGCAGCCGTTGGGCATGATCATACTCTTGCCACAAAATGAAAAGAAGAAATCTACCGATTTTTTTCTGGCAGAAATAAGTAAAATTATTATCTATGACCAATTCTCTGAAATTTGGTCTAATGGGTTTTTTTGTTCAAATACATTTATTTAGTCTTAAGGAAGGCAAGAAAATAGTTTTTGAATGTCAAAAAGGAGACTCTTGTAGGAAAACCTGAATACTGCGTCCCATGTGGTGAACCAAATACTCCAAAATAAAGGGAAAGTAAAGACTGTTAGTAGTTTTAAAAAGTTAAACTGAGAAAAAGGCTTTATTATGAAACTACGAGAATGATTTCTGTGCTCTAGCTACACAGTCATATGTCATGACATGTGGCAGGTTGACTGCTCATTAATTCTATTTATATCAGTATGATAATCCACCCCACTGAGTACACATGTGTTAAAATATTCATAAATTATGTTTATTGTGAACAAATATACATTAAGTGCCAAAAGAAGACCATTATTTAAATACAAAACTAGTCAACAAGCATAGCCTTTTTACTATCTGTCCAGTACATTATGTTTCATCAAATTCACATTAATTACCTCTCCTTCCAGTGTCTCATAGGGCATGTTTATCTTTTGTTTTAAAACTGTGCAAAAGAAATAGATTTCACTGAAAGGAGCAGTCTCGGAAAACAAAAGATGTTATGTTATCTCAGACCAATAATAACATCGACTGGAAAAAACCATCTAAAGAGAAATGCACTTCTGGCCTCCAAAATTGTTAAAAATATGTCATTTGAACCCTAATACAGACTTGAACCGAATTTGAGGGTGTTTCATGAAATCACAGACCAACATAAATAAATCAGATAATTTCTTGATAAAAGTTGCAAATAACAACTTTAAGATCATGCATATTTTGACAATAAATGCATAAAGAATGCTTAAGAAAATCTAGAACTTTGGGAATTGAAACCAATAATTAAAATATACTGCAGCACACTGTGTTTTAGGCCTTATTTCTTCCAAATGAAACAATCCTGAACCACTCTATTTTGAGTGATTTCAGGAAGTTGAAAAAGTTGAAGTGATTATTCTTTTTACAAGCTGCCTGTGCAGTTACAGACCACAGTTGAAAAGTTTGAATTCCTTGTCAAATCCAAAGTGGTTTTAGTTAAAATATATTGCCTAACTTACCCAATTCATCATATTCTGAATTAATGCCATGAAAACATCTGGTTTATTAATTATTAGGACCACACTTCAGGGATAACTAAAATCACGGTTACTTTAGAAAGTGAACTGTATGTGCAATACTGTCTAGGAAACTGTTGCACATTTTTGAAACTTTAATTATACTCAAAGGGACACCTTTTTTTTTTCTTTTCTGGAGAGAAATGACAAACGATGAGTAAAATGAGGTAGGAAATTCTGATTTTATTTCACTGTTAGGGTATGCTTCATTTAAAGAGAGCAGGGAAGGCCACAACGATGAAAACAAAATACTTTTCTCATGTTGCCAGTACTTTACTAAAAGAGTGAAGCCATCACCCTTGGCTTATATGTTAAATTCAGGTAAGAATTTCATTTCTTTATTTTTTTTTTAATTTCAGCTTTATTAAAGTATACCTCACAAATAAAATTGTAAGATATGTAAAGTGCACATCATGGAGATTTGATATATGTATATATTGTGAAAGGATTCCCCCATCCACTTAATTAACGCATCTATCACCTCACATATTTGTCTTTGTGTGTGTGTGTGTGTGTGTGTGTCTGTGTGTAAGAACATTTAAGTTCTACTTGCTTAGCAAATCTGAGTTAAACATGTAGTATTATCAACTATGGTCACCATGTTTTACATTAGATCCACGGACCGTATTCATCTTATAGCAGAAAGTTTGTAACCTTTTACCAATCTCTCCCTATTTCCTCCATCCCCCCACTGCCCCCAGACCCTGGCAACCACTTTTCAACTCTCTGTTTCTATGAGTTTGACTTTTTAAAATATTCCACATAGAGGTCAGTTTTTCTATGTAGGGATACCTCACAGAATGTTTTACTTTCCACTGGCCCTTGGAAGAAAAATTTCTGTACTTATACACCATGTAAGGTAAAGGAATCTATCTTAAGGAAAAAATTCAAAATGTGGAAAAAGCCATATGCATAAAAGTTGTCTTTATAATGTTATTTATGATAACAAACATTGGAAGGTGTTTTAATATCTAACAATGGAAGTGTGGTTAGACAAATGATAACATTCATTTGATAAAATATTATGCAATCAATAAAAATTTGGGGCATATAGCAGTACGGGAAACGTGTAATAAAATATTAAGTGAAAAAAGTCAGGATACAGATTATGGTATAATACGATTATAATGATTTTCAGACGTGCAAATAATAAAACACTAAAAGGGGATGCACAATAATGTTAATCATCACGTTAAGGAGTGAAACTGATTTTTTGCCCTCTTTTCAAAATTCTGCTATGCTCTCTTACTAAGGATAATTTAAAATGCGTTTTAAAATTTCAAAGAAATTATTTAAAAGAAATCAGTAGTCAATTTACATTTTTTTTCTTGAGATGTCATAAATAATCACCACAGATTTTTGAGGAGAAAAATTAGACAACTCCCCCTTCCAAAAATGCAAACTTTGAAACTGGTATCCCAATGTGTGGTTTTTAGCAGTCAAACCTAATTTGCTTTTTACTGAATCAGAGTGCACATATATTTCGGTAGATAAGAATTCCCTCTTTTATTATTTTTTTATTTCCCTGCTCATTAAATTCAGCTCCAGACCACAGCATTTTCATCTATCAGTTCTCAAAAACCCTGAGCAGCCATTTCAGAAAAAAACGAAACGAAATAACACATATCCCAACACTACACAACCCGCTCATGAAGCTCTCTTCAAAGTTCGGAATGTACTTTCGTGTGAATCTTGGCCTCTGTACAGCACTGCTGCACGATCATTTTCATCTGAGATTTGAACATATTGGAAGAACTAGAGCCTTCCTTTCTTTTATCCTCTCATTTCCCCCCCTGGAAGTGACGGGCATATGGCAGGCACCCTCCCTGGATTCTTAAACAACAGGAGGGACCTGATTTCAATTCCTACATCCTGTCATCAGTGACTCTCGGGATATTTTGTTCTTGCAAGACTAAAGATGTGATTCGAATTTGCCATACGGACAGAGCTTAATGCGATGCCATTTTTACCACTGGAGCCCTCAATCAGTTAATTAAACATGATCTAAATCACCGCGTGTATTTGTAAAGTAAGATTAATATGGCAAAGTCAAAATAAATGAGGAGTCCTCCCCGTCCTAGGAGTGTGAATCACCGATACGAAGATTACACTTTTGGAAACTCGATACTTTGGAGCAGGCTTTGTTGGTTTAATCCCTCAGACTGCTTTGTGCAACTTGAAACCCAGAGCTGTCATCTTTAGCCAAAATTTCAGCCATAACTTCCTCAGCTTTCACCCCATTATTGAAATCAGCGTTCACAATACTTAACAAAGATCAAACCTTTCAGCGGACCACAGGGCAGCCTCTTACCACCTGGGACACCAGAAACATGTTTAATAAATATTTCATTTTGTTTGAACATGAAGACTTTCCTCGGTTCCCCATTTTTTTTCTTTCCTGGGGAGCTAAGGGCTACCCCCAAGCTGCACATTCCATCACTGTGGCCAGTTAGGTTTATAGCCTTAATAAAAGGATTTTCCCCTTTCACGTGCTAGGGAGCTTTGTTAAACCAGAGCAATTATAGAAACACAAGATAGGTGCTCTGCAAAGATCAAAGCTCACCTAAAGACAGCTCTGTAGGAATTTGGAGCTCTCTTTGAAAAGCGCTCAGTTTACAAAGTATAGAGGTATTAAACCCCAGGAATTAAAAAAAAAAAAAAAAAAAGCCTAGTTTCAAATACTGTTAAAAGTCTGACAGTAGTTAATATGGGATCTCCTTCAACCACTCCTTGTGTATTATTCCTAATATCTATTCACGGTGTATCTATAATAGCTCCAAAGGAACTGTTATGCTCAGAAGACATACACATATGATGGATCCTTAATACCAAATATGTTGCTTAACTCTGTAGGTACATTTTAATCTCAATATCCTAGCTCAGCGGGAAGGGTGAGAAAATAGCCTGTAAATTTCTTTAGGGGGGAAAAAATGCAGTGTGCTTGGCTTTTGCTCTTTGAGGCTCACTTTGTGGGATCCCTAGAAGCTGTACCAGGTGATAAGAGCACCTGTGTTTGAGGCAAAAGCACAACTCACCCAACTGCAAATGGGTGTTGATGTATCCAGCCTTAGGCATTGTAATGTTTCCTCTACCTCTCTAGATTGTATCAGTCTCCCTGAAAACACACACACACAGACACACACACACACACACACACACACACACACATCATGCTTGTAGATTCCATTTCAGATCAACATCCATAAACCCTGAGTGGTTTAAACTCAACTCTGTGGCTATGGGGGCTTTCAGGTGACAAAGGGTTTGAGGATTCCCTTCTCCAGTAGGCTGTGTATAAGCCAAATGACTTCTTTTGTGTGCAGAGACACACAAAACAGAGCAGTGTAAATGGGCTCAACCTGGGATTTTGAGTTCTGTGCTTCAGTTTCAGAAAATGAGTTATTTAAAAGGCAGCAACTTGAGGACACGGGGGCGGGGGAGGGGGGGGAGCTGGGGCGAAGTGAGAGTAGCATCGACATATATACACTACCGAGTGCAGTATAGCTAGTGGGAAGCAGCCACATAGCACAGGGAGATCAGCTCCGTGCTTTGCGATGACCTAGAGACGTGGGGTAGGGAGAGTGGGAGAGAGACACAAGAGGGAGGGGATATGGGGATATATGTATGGATATGACTGATTCACTTTGTTGTACAACAGAAAGTAACACAGTATTGTGAAGCAATTATACTCCAATAAAGATCTAAAAAAAAAAAAAAAGAAAGAAAAGCTAGTGAGTTGGGACTATTTGTTTAAAAAAAAAAAAAAAAGGCAGCTTTTGCCAGGAATATTTTGATATTGATTTAGAGGACATCATTTGGGGGGTTTGGTGTCCAGTAGTCTTAGCTTTGAAAAATGCATAGATCAATGCAAATCCCTCATTTTATATCAGCATTTCCATTTTGAAGAAAACATTTTAATGATTAAAAATAAGACTGCTTGTATGTGCTAGGCTCTAGGCTAAGCAGGTCACACTGAACATCTTATTTAGTCTTCATGACAACCCTATGAGGTGGGTTCTATTATTATATTTATTTCATAGACGAGGAGACCAAGGCAAAGAGCTGGTGTGTAATTTGCCGAAATCACACAGCTCATAAGAGGCAAGGTTGTGATTCTAATCTGGGCTACATAACGCCAGAAGCCAAGCTTTTATAGCCTCTGCCTATCTGATTTGAAGTGTATTGTGTGTTGCGACCTAAAGTTTCTATTTTATAGTTTCCTTTTATTTAGCAGTAACTTTTAGGATTTGAAACTAAAATTAAAACAGAAGTTTTTTTTTTTTTCCCCCTGATTAACTTTCTGCTTTTAATTTTGGTGTTAAGTGAATAATGTAACTTTAAGCTTTTTGTTTCTCATACTTTATTTTCAGATATGCCAAACACCAAAAATAAATTGAGAGAGTTTCATGATAGTAAACAACTTTTTTTTGCCTTGGAATCACCATTTCATAATTCATCTAAGAAAATGTCATTATTGAAAGCAAAAACATTCAATTATCTTGTTTGTCTTCCCTTTAAATACAGCTTTTCCTTAGACTAGAGCAAGATTCTGGTATTTTATCTAATGGTGAAGGAGATTGTTTCAGATTTGGAAGTATTCTGTTGCAATGTTAGTCAGATAGGTCTGAATTAGAATCTTAGATTCACCAATATACGGTTCTGTAATCTTGAGTAACTAGTTAAGTACTCAGGGTCAGCAGATTATCATTGGTAAAATGAGAAAAAGTAATGCCAATCATATATTGTTGCTATGAGAACTAAAACGAATAACATTTATATAACACTTAGCAGAGGGTGTGACCTAAAGAAATATTACCCTCTTGTCTCCTCCTTTTGATTGCATTTATAATAGACTTGATTGAAAATGTCCCCCATTCTCCTTTAGAAAGGCTTTGAAAGTCCCACTTTCAGAATCTGGCACTTTATCAGATAATAATTCTGGGGTCCTGATCAAGCTCGAGTGTTTGTATAACAGGAAGCCCTTTAACCACTCCTGCTGGGCCCCAGACTCTGAACAAGGAGAAACTTACCCTTGTCAGAGCTTTGCTTGATCATTGGATATCAAGGGGACACTTGAAATAAGGTACAGTTTCAGTTTTTAGATTATGAATACGGTGGATTTTAAGAATTTTCTAGCTGTCTTCTGTGGATTGTCAGATCTCATTTGAACAAATATCTTGGCAACCACATATGTCATCCTACCCTTTGAGACCTTGTCACCCACTGCTCCAAGACACGCCACTTCCTCCTGAGGCTACGGGGACCTGGCCTGCGTGTTCAAATAGCCTCTAGCTTCTTGCTGGTATGCAATAAATATTAATAATTATTCAATCAATCAATATGACACCTTTCATAAGCACTAAATTTTTCACAGTATAAAAACACAGCTGACATTTTATCGAAATTTAAGACTTTCCGAGGGGTCATATTTATCTTTGATCTGAGTATATGTCTATAGAAACATATAGGCATGCCAATATCTTCTTAAGAGGGACTGTTAATGTCAAAAAATGTTTATTCTGTCTCTCGATATCTCCAGGTTCTTTGCTTTCTTCACTTTTCATAATCTTTCTTTGTCTGCGTGTAATATTCTCATTGTCTTTAGAGGCATTCAACAGGCAGCTTGCCTGTAAGATCAAGCCTCTCTGAAGATGTCATTTTAGTGAACTATGGAAAGTTGTCTGTCACTGAATACTGCATCAAGATAATTCTGCTATGACCTCTTACCCAAAGGTTTGTCTGCTCTCCCAGAGTCTGCCTACATAGAAACACTTGGGATTTAGTCAGAACATCTGCTTTCCTTCTGAGGTTGCAAAGAAAAATACATGGCACTCAGTTAAATTAGAGTTTCTTCAGATAAACCATGAATAATTTTTAGGATAAGTATGTCTCGTGCAATATTTGGGACATACTTATACTACAAGATTATTCATGGTTTATCAAAATTCAATTTAATTGGACTTCCCGTATTTCATCTGACAACTCTATTTCTTCCACCTTATTAGTGAATAAAGTAAACTCAGCACGCCTTCCATCAACTCTTATGGGACTCAATACTATGCCATTTGGTGGTGGTGGAAGGGTGGTTTGCTTTTGCATAAACACTGGGAGACCTTTGAACCAGAGATTGAGAACAAAGTCGGAAGAGATGGTTTTGATAATCTGGAAAGGCTAAGGATATTAGGCTATGAAGCCACAGATTGTAAATAAATTTTCTGATTTGCTTTACTCATTTTGTGTAAAGGCAAAAGTGAAAATGACTTCATTAAAATAGTATAGGAAAGCAGACTACCTTTGGATATGTTATTCATTTATTCATTATTTATTGTTTCATTCATTTGACAAATATTTATTGAAGGCCTACTATGTGTCGGAAACTGCGTGACAGTTATAAGAATATTTCTATATTTATATTATACTTATATTCAGGTCCAAGGGTACTGTGTGTACCTGGATTTTAATGGTGATCATTTTGAATAACAATGGCTGTAGATGCCTAAATCATGCTTCTTTCCATCTAATCAAACATCAATAATAGACATCAAGAGTACTTGTGATAACTAATGATGCATATTTTATTGGAAGTCTTTTCATTTCACCTTTAAAGATAGCTGTATACTTAGAAGATTATGTTATATCAATACCTATATTTTTATATTTATAGCTACATCTTTGAAAAGAAACTGTTTTCCCATAGCACTGAGTTAAATCATGATTCATCCTATATTTTTAGAATCAGAAGGTCAAAATATTGTTCAGGTATATTGCTTCATCTTTCAGACATCAAAATGATTCTTATCAATTGTCCTCCTTAATTTTTAAGCCATTTTTACCCATTTTGAGGTTATGGGGAATTTTACATGTATTTGATTGGATTCAGTCAAATAGGCTGTGCGGCTTTTACTATGCCTTGTAATTTTTTTCATTACAATAAAAAGCCTTTTAAATCACTGCTACTTAGAATTATATTGAAAATACTTGTGATACTTTTACATACAGTGAGTTTAATGCCAGGATGTGAAAGCAAATTGATTGTAGGCAATTCTGTGCTTGAGCACCCCAGAGTAAAAAGAATTACACTAGTAACCCTGGGGACCTCCTGCTCTCAGAAAGGCTCTGTGTACTCACACATCCACTGGCAGGTGAAAAAAGAAGGGATTGCTTCATCCTGATCTGAAATTTTATAAACACATTTTAATTCAGGGAAATAATTTTTGAGGGGGAAAAAGCACCTCAAGAGACACATATGTTTAATGTTTTTAATTTGGTAAAATGAGCTGCAAGGAAAGTGTGTCATCTTTGCAATAAGCATTCGAACATCCTTTAACGGTGACTTAAAGGCAGACAACTTGCCATCTGGAGGGTGTGTTGGGTGTGGAGGGGCTTAGATGTATCAGCAGAGAAAACCCTCAAGGACTTTTTACCTTTGACACGCTGGTCGGAGTGAGAAGTACTTGGGGCTTTTAACCAGAGTCTCTGAAGACGCAGACCTCAATCAGCTTGAGGAGCAACTAACGTGTTTTAGGAGTGAATTTAGATTGTCATGCAAACATTAGAGAGAATGAGTTAATATTTGGGGGAGGGGCCCTTGGTTGAGATTATGATCCCTGATGAGTCATTCTTGATTCTTCTTTCTTGGATCTTCAAGGTGAAAGGCACCAAGGAGTTCTTGGCTTTTCAGTGAAAGCAAAACCCAGATGTGTCAGGTTTGATTTTAGCAGGCAGCCTAGCTGCATATACTTATTCCCTTCCCTTCCCAAGCTGAGCTGGGGCAGATATTAAGGGAGGGGATGAAGGTGGGAAATAAAGAGATAGATGCGTCTGTCGATATGGGCCATTCATACCTGGAGGGGCCAAAAGGGAAAATATAAAGAGACTAGTGGGTCTGGCGATAATACAGTTCTAAATGAAAATGAGGCAGTTTATAGAAAAACACATTTCTACATGGCCTTGAACAACTTCTAGAAGATACCTCATGGGACCAAAGCCTCTTATCACCAGTTCCCTTGAAGAGAGTGGCTCATCCAAGGCCTTCCCTCTGGGCTCTCATGCTTGTCCAGGCACAGCTCCACCGTGTGTGCCCTCCACATCAGGTGACAGTGATGGACTTCTCTTTGGAGAGGCCATCCACGCAGAGGGGTATAAGAGGGCAGACCCCAGAACCCACTGCCTACCTTCGAATCCCAGCTCTGTCATTAATTAGCTGTGCAACTTTAGGCAAATTATAGAACCTCTCTGTGCCTCTACTTCTTCATCTGTAAGATGGGAAGGATAAAGTCCTTGGTTACGACCACCATATGCACCTTCTCTAGTAGGCTGTGAGACTTCATGCTGAGACTGCTTGTTATTTTTGCAGTCATAGGTAGTTAGAAAATGAAAGTGTATGAATGTAGAGAGACAATGAGAGCATTTTTCACCTGTGTGTTTATTGGAATAATTGTCCCTGACCACGGTGAGGACCTGGCCAACAAAAAACACACACAATCATTTAAGTCCTTTTAGTAAAGTATCGTGTAGAAATAGTCTTCAAAGGTGGATTCTGAGGGAATCACCTGGCCCAATGTTTTCCTTTTATAGACAACTGTAGCCCAGCAAAGTGAGCCCTGTAGCCAAGTATTGATAGCGCCAGGACTAACTTTCACATCCCTTGTCATCCTGTGCCATGCGCATTCCGTGACACCATGCTAACTTTCAGTCTTTATTACAAAAC
Organism: Balaenoptera ricei; assembly: GCF_028023285.1. Taxonomy (NCBI): domain Eukaryota; kingdom Metazoa; phylum Chordata; class Mammalia; order Artiodactyla; family Balaenopteridae; genus Balaenoptera; species Balaenoptera ricei. The sequence goes on from NC_082651.1 coordinate 45,318,225, forward strand.
AGATTCAATCAAGCCATTATTAGGAGGCCCTTCTTAACGATTTTCCATCTGAAAAATATCCCCTCTTTTAAGTCTCCTGAACCATTCTCTAGATTATTCATCTGTGTATCCTGAAAACTGTCTGCCAGAATGGTAGCGTTCATTTGCCAACACCAGTCCCCTCCAAGAGATAATGCCAATCATCATACCACTGGTTAGTTACAACAGGCCTTGCCGGCCTTTCTCAAAGAGGACTGTTAAAATGTGTTGCTCATGGGCCACACCTCACATGTTTATCATCCATCATTCTCAACATCAATTCTATTCTTCCACCTGTCAGGGATAGTCACTTGACCTCAAACGCACATTGTTATTTCTACCGTGATAACTTTGTTCATGTTGTGTCTCTTACCTGGAATGGCCTTTCTGCTCCTACCCAGCCATCTCACCAGGTCCTGCTCAATTTTACCTCCCCCATAGAGCCTTTATTAAGTATCCCAGCTCACAGCTAGTTAGTCGAAGCAGGTAAGGGTTAATGTTACACTCTGTTTTGATAAATATCCATGATATCTCAGCATCCTTTTATGAATATTGCTGAAACCAGCCCTCTGGTCTTTTAGGCCAGAGCTGAGTATGTTTCTACATGCAGTCTGACCATCTGCACTGTGGACTAATGCAACATCTTGTTGTCTGGTCTTCCTGAGAATGCATTATATAGATTGCAGGTCATTTAGAATGCAGCTGCCGGGGTCGTGACTCACACAGAGATTAATCATTACGCCTGGGTTGGCTTCATTACTTTGACTACCCATTACATCTTACTGAGATTATAAAATGTTGCTTTTAACTTACAAGGCCTATACCAGCATCCACTTATCTCTGAGACATGCATTTATGCTGTTTTCTTTGGTATTATCAGGTCACTGAAAATTGCTAGTATTTCCCATAAGCTTTGACTTCAAAAATTAAGTCATGCTGAAGCTGGCTGACACCAGATTGAGTAACATGTCTAGAAAAGAAAGTATATCATGTGTTTTATTATAAATAATATAAAATATTACCGTACACATCTAAAGGGGTGGGATGAAAATTTTAATAAAGGAACCGAGATTTTTCTCCAACGTTCCTTTAAACTAGTAACATCTTCACAAGAAAATGAAAGATTGTCTTGTAATTGGAGAGGTACTAATTAAAATACTGCCAAACTGGCGCAAGCCATCTCTATTTTCTGTGGCATTATCCCATTCCCTTCATCATGTGATTCAGCTCTATCCTGAAAAAAGAAAAAGATTCTAAAGAAAAATATTGCTAATGCTCCCAGTACACAGTGAGCGTAAGTGGAAAAATTAAGAAAGAAGATATTTACTAACAAAAATTGCTGTATAAATTCAGCTAACAGAAATGAAAAAGAATTGCAAATAGAGATGGACTCGGTTAATTTCCCCAAATCTATATTCATGTAAGGTCTTCCCAGGAGCAAAAAGGAAAAAAGGTAAAAGTAAAAAAAATAGGGAAGGACGATTATGGAAGCATCATAGCTCAGCACACTTCTCCAATTTTATTCCCTGATGATTGTATTTTAAGGAACTTAAAATTAAATCTTAAAATGTATGTGACAGATATGTGGACCTGAAGGGGAAATGGAAAATTATAGATGTTGTGAATGCTTATATTTAAGAGCAAAAGTTGTATATTAGAATTTCAATCCTTGCATGAAATTTTGAATATGTTATTTTCTTAGTGAGAACTTAAACTTACTTGTAGTTCTTGGTACAGGTAGTGAGGATGAACTTGTTACTGATTCATCTCAAAAATTTGATGAGGTCTCATAAAACATGACTGGCAAGTAAATATAGAATTACCAATAATAATAAAAATATAGAACAAATTGATTCTATGCCATGTATTATTTTAAGCACTTTACATACAGTAACTTGTTTAATGCTCACCCTACTTCTGCGAGGTTGGTATTATTGTTATCTTCATTTTACAGATGAAGAATCGGAGGCCAAGAGTTCAAGAAACTTGACCAGTCACATAGCTAGTAAATGCTGGCACCAGGATTCAAACTCAGCTGGTCTGGCTCCTGAATTCATGTTTATAACTGTTATGCTATATTACATCTTGGAGTTAATGAGCATTTTTGGTTGCATCAAAAATTATCCAAGATGTATATTATTAAAATAGCAATTTGAAGGCAAGCAGAATAGGAGACAATGGATTTGATGATTTATTATTATTGATTAGGATCCAGGGTTCAAATGTATTCTATGGAAAAACAAGGTCTATCTTTTAGTCTAGATGAATTTGTGATAGTAGGTAAATATGAGGTGACTTAATTTGATGGAGAATGGAGGGCTTTCTGAGCAAGGAGTCTGGTACACCATCTAGAAGATAGTGTGAAGACATTCTTGCAATCTCTCCTGTATACCCCCTACTCCTAGATCTAAACGATGTGTCAAAGAATAGAATAATTATTTGAACTAGAACACAAGCAACATTAGAGGGTATTTGTTCATGTGGATAAAGTTTAAGTCTTAACTATTTCAAACGAGAAGAACTTGCAGTAGTTAACCAAAGATCAGCCACCATAAAAGAAGTAATGACATAGAAAGAAAAAAAAGCATGCAAATTCTTATCCTAGTCCTGGAATTAATGTGTCCCATGGATTCAATAATATCAGACCTTCTTTATTGTTTCTTGGAAACATAGACAAGAACTGTATGCCCCAGTGCCTTAAAATCTACAGAAGAATCACTCAGTTTCTTTTTTTTTTTCCTAAAGTCTTTATTGAATTTGTTACAGTATTGCTTCTGTTTTATGTTTTGGTTTTTTGGCCACGAGGCATGTGGGATCTTAGCTCCCGGACCAGGGATCAAACCCACATCCCCTGCATTGGAAGGTGAAGTCTTAACCACTGGACCACCAGGAAAGTCCAATCATTCACTGTTTTTGATTGTTATTAGGAAAACCAACACATTTATCTAGCAGTGAGAAGGATTCTCCTGTGTTGTTCATTTCTGTACCGTTGGATTGTAATTTCCTTTGACTGGGGACATTTCCTTTTTAATTTTTTCACCTTGTCTTGAATAGAGGTTTTCGTGCAGGAGAACTTTAATTTGTGTTAACATGCTAAATGTAAAAAACTGGGGTTTGGTCCAGTTTACCAAACAGATATGGGTGCTTCTTACGTAACAGGAGCTGTGCTAGTCGTGGGACATGAATGACTTAGCTGTGGGCCCCACCCTTGAGGGATGTAGTCTTGTTGAGTTTGCTGTGAAGCATTTACCTATCAGAATCATTGGTTTAGGGGCTGCCAATCATTTCACAGATTTCCTCTCCAGTGTCCTATGCCTGCTGGAATCAGCTTGTTTGTCTCACCCTTAGCCACTAAATCCTGTGAACTGGTGAAAACTTATCTGCCATTCATCATTTGGGGACTTGGCAAGTGCCATTTTGAAAAAAACAAAAACGAACCCCTCCCCCCGCAAAACAAAAAACCCCACACTCTTAAAAAACACAAAATAAAGCAATAAAACATCACAACACATTAGAATAATTTTTTATATCAATTTATAAAAATTGATATGAAAATGAACTCTTGGTATTAATTTTTCTTTCCAAAGAAGGGGGAAGACCTTAGTAAAGCAAGCTACAACACTGCTGACATACTGGCTGAAGAATTTGTATTGTTTTGCCAAATGGAAACAGAGCTTAGAGCTCTCATTCTTCCTTTCTATGTTCCTGGTTTATATCCCAAATGGAACACATTTGGTCTAATAAGCAATTTAAGCATTTTAATTTGCTGTTATGTTCTATAACATCTCTGTCCTGTTTTTTTTTAAATAAAAATAATTACATGAAATTTGACTTGAATATTTTTTCCATGGCAGGATTTATAATTATTCTCATCACTCTACGGGAGGAAATAATGCATTAATAACACAGTTATATGCAAGTCATAATACAAGTCAGTAAATGTGCTGGGGCACAGTTCTTCATGGTCTAACCCAGAGGTTGACAAACTACAGTCCCAAATATGGCTTATTGCTTGCTTTTGTAAATAAAGTTTTGTTGAAACATAGGTACAAACATTCACTTACATACTGCTTAGGTCTACTTTTGTACAACTATGACAGAGTTGAGTAGATACAAAAACGATCGTATAGCCCACAAAGGCTAAAAGATTTACTATCTGGCCATTTATAGAAAAAATTTGTCAACCTCTGGTGTAAACTATCCTGTACGTAGACTTGTTTTGGGCAAAGAAAAAAAAAAAAAAGCAAGTTTAAAATTATAGTTAGCAGGCTTTCAATCTATTTTTTGAATAACTTGTGTAAATTAAAATGAAAGTTAAGACTTTTCTTTTAACGGATTTACTGATTTCAGCGATGCAGACACTAAGATCATATTCAGATTTATGCAATAGACACAAGTTGAACCCTTTTAACTTGTAAGTAATAGGCTGAGGTATATGGGACTAAAAAGATGACTAAAAACAGCCCTAAAATTTGCTCATAATCTGGGAGTAGCAATGGTAGACACACCCAAGTAACTATCACAGGTCTAATGCAATTAGCTGTATTTGAAGAATGAAAAAAATATTGAGAGAGAGAGGAAATGTTGGAAGTATTTTATTAACTAGATGTTAGAAATCTGAAGGATTCTGCCAGCAGAGTTGAGGAGACAAGTCATTTTAAATAGAAAGAAGAGTGTGCAAATACATGGAAACAAGGTATGAATAAGATGTTCAGGGTATGGGAAACCATATTTTAGAAAGAAGAGTTAATTTTGATGGAATGTATTTATTCTGAATTTTAAAAAATCATTGTAGGAACTAATGTTGTCAAAGTGGGTTTAGAAGGGATGTAAGACATGGTACTCTCCATGGAGAAGCTTAAATTTGAATTATAGGTTCAAAACTGAAGCCCATAGCAATTAAAAAAAAAAAAAAAGAAGTGTAAGACTTGTATATTGAAAACTATGAAACATTGTTGAAAGAAATTAAAGAGGACCTGAGTAAATGGGAAGGCATCCATGTATATGGATTATGAGACTTATTAATAACACAGCAATACTCCCCAAATTGACCTACAGATTCAATTCCTATCAAAATCCCAGTTGGCTTTTTTGAAGAAATTGATGGACTGATCTTAAAATTCATGTGGAAATATAAGAAACCCAGGATAGCCAAAAAAACCTTGAAAAATACAAAGTTGGAGGACTCACACTTGCAATTGAAAAACTTAGTGCAAAGCTTACAATAATAAAGACTGTGTGGTATAAGAATAAACATATAGATCGATCAAACATATAGATCCAAGGATGACAAGAAAATTTAATGTGAGAAAAATAGTCTTTTTAACAAATGGTACTGGGACAACTGTATCCACAAGTAAAAAAAATGAAGCTGGACCCCAACCTCACACCATATACAATAATTAGTTCAAAATAAATCGAGACCTAAATGTAACAGCTAAAACTATAAAACTTTTAGAAAAATATAGGTATAAATATTTGTGACCCTGGATTAGGCCATTGTTTCTTAGACAAAACACTAAAAGCATAAGGAACCAAAGAAAAAATGGATAAATTGCATTTCTCAAATTAAAAACTTTTCGAAGTACACTATCAAGAAATTGAAAATACAACCCACAGAATTGGAGAAAATATTTGTAAATCATATATCTGATAAGGGTTTAGTATACCGAATACATAAAGAACACTTACAGCTGAACAATAAAAAAAATTAACCCAATTTAAAAGTGGGCAAAGGATTTGAATAAACATTTCTCCAAGGTGTGATGCAAATGTCCAAATAAGCATATTGAAAGATGCTCAACAGGATTAGTCATTAAGGACCACAATGAAATACTACTTCATACCCACTAAAACAGCTTTAAGAAGAAAGACATGAATATGTGTTGGCAGTATGTGAAGAAATTGGAACCTTCATACATTGCTGGTGGGAATGTAAAATGGTGCAACCTCTTTGGAAAATAGTTTTGGTAGTTCCTGAGAAGCTTAAACATGGAGTTACCATATAATCCATCAATTCCACCCCTAGGTAAATGCTAAAAGTAATTGAAATATGTTCATACAAAATCTTGTATGTGAATGTTCATAGCAGCATTATTCATATTAGACAAAAAGTGGAAACAACCCACTGATGAATGGATAAACAAAATATGGTATTTCTATACAATGGACTATTATTCAGCCATAAAAAGGAATGAAGTACTGATTCATATTATAACAAAGATGAACCTTGAAACCATTCTGCCAAGTAAAGGAAGGCAGACACAAGAGGGGACCATTCCTTTCATATGAAATGCCCCGAATAAGCAAATCCCTAGAAGCAGAAAGTAGTTTAGTGGGTTTCAGGGGCTAGAAGGAGGGAGGAATGGGGAGTGACTGCTAATAGGTATGAAGTTTCTTTTTGGAATGATGGAAATGTTCTGGAATTAAATCGTGATGATGGTTGCATGACTTTGTGAATATAGTAAAAAGCACTAAGTAGCACACTTTAAAAGGATGAATTACGTGAATCTCAAAAAAAGCAAAACAAACAAGAAAATGAAAGCCTATGAAGCAATTAGCTAACTGTGTGAGTGGGAGTCGATGGGAAATGGGAGTTAAGATAAGAGAAAACTCCTATGTGCTAAAGGGGCTGGAAGGCTGAGAAGGATGGATAAGATAGCCTTGACTGTGGTATGCTGGAAACAATGGAAAATCGGTTTGGAAATGAAGTTGTGTTAGGTTATTTGGAGACCTTAGGAGTCAATTAGAAAAATGTTATGAAGGGTTGCAGATGGAGAGATAGGGAATCATTGTAGGTTCAAGAGGTTGAAAGTAGAAGAAGAAAGAAAAGCTACAAAAGAGTCAGAGATAAAAATGTAGAATTAAAATGTAAAAGTGACAAAAATCCTTTAATTGGACAAGGCTAATTTAAATAATCAAATATATTCTACAATTTTATGTATATAAGTATATATATATATATATATATATATATATACACACACACACAAAACTTGTAATATATGTGATCTCATATAATAATGTTGACTGCACTAAATTCAGGCACATCCTGATAATTAATTCTTTTGTTCGAATTAGAAACATAAATTCTACTCTTCTAGCTATTCAAGAACTATTCAAAAATTTAAAAAAATTACAGATGTTGAAACTCACTGCAAAAAAGTGTATAGTTTTAAAAAGCTTAAAAGTTATACATATTTCTAATTATAAATGTATAGAAGTAATCTTGGAACATTAGTCTAAATCCTTAATGAATGAGATAGGGGTGATCCTGGGAGCTAGGAGACAATGGGTTTATGAGGAACTTTAACTTTTTACTTTCTTTGTTTCAGTAATGGCTGTACTTTTACAACCCAAATGCATTTATCTACTGCTTATATGGTTAAAAAATTAAAAATACAAATAAAATTTGTACTGGACTGTAACATAGGTCTTTAATTTACCAGGAAAAATGATCGTTCTTTTCTGTAACCTAGATCTCCCATACTTCTAATAACAATTAAGAGTCATATACATTTCTGATGTCAAATCATTAAGTGTATGTAGCCAAAGTCATCTTTGTAAAGTAGTGCTTTGGCCAACAGGCATCTTTAGATGACTGTTTCTCTGTAGATCTTCAGTCTCTAATATGGTATCTAAATATCCCCAATGGTCATGATGATGATGATGATGATGATAGCTAACAATGACTGAACTCTAACTGTATCCCAGATGCTTGTTTAGGTGCTTTACAGGTAGTAACTCATTAAATTCTCACAACCACCCTATCAGTTAGGCACTACTATTATTCCCATGTTATAAATGAGGAAACTGAAGCACTGAGAGATTAAGTAATTTACCAAGCCCACATGTCCCTAAAGAGGTAGATCTGGGATTCATGTGGTCCCACAATTCCAGAGTACAAGTCTCACTGTGATGTTCTCCTGGCTCAAACCTACCTTTCCAGCCTCATCTTTCACTCACCTCCAGTCTTTCTATCTCCCAAACACACACTGTGACTCAGCCACTTGGTGCTCTTCAGCATTTGCCAATATCCCCTGTATTTCTGAGGAATATGGGCTTTTGTACAATCCTGGGACACATAGCTTGGAGATTTCCAGAACAGAGTGGATCTGCAGCTTGGGTCTCTGCCCATGTCATTTCCTTTAATTTCCACATCGCTTCAAGGCTCAGCTCAAATGCTGTTTCTTCCATGTAGCCTTTCTTGCTTTTCTTAACCTGAATTTCTTCCTCCTGCTCTGCTCCCAAAGTCCCTCTTTGTCACTTCTCTTATAGCATATACACCACATTCTGTCTTTTATAAGCTTCATGGCTATTCATGTCTTTCTCCGTTAAATGTTAAGGTCTCTGAAGGCAGGGGCCAACTCCTGTTCATCCTTTACAGTGTATAGATTGCCTTGGTAACATCTTTTTGAATTATTTAGGTTTGCAAAATTGTCAAAAAGCATACTTAATATTTAGATCATTAGAGTCAGACAATTCATTTAAAAGCTTTCTGAGCGGAGTTTTATATGTATGTATATAAGAACTTAGAAGTTCCGTTTTAGCTAATACGTGTATTCAAAAGTTAGCAAAATTGAGTTTCGTGTGTGTTACATGTTTGAATAATAATAGTAATAATAATAAAGCTAATAATAATAGTTGTAATAGATGACGTTTATGTAGCACTTATGATGGGCCAGTACTTCATTTTGTTTGATATTCAAACACATGTTTGAGGTTGGCACGATTAAATCTCCTTTCTATAGGAAAACCTCAGGCTTGCCTAGGAGAGAATATGTTGTCCAGACTCACAGGGGTAGTCAGAGTCCAAGTCAGGACCTGAAGTCCAGTCAGCCTGATTCCAGAGCCCCACCTCCTTGTTACTAACGCTGATTTTCAATTCTATGCAATGAAGCATTAGGAAGGCAGCACTTTGTAGTGGGATTAATGCGGGGTTGGATCTTGGATAACAAGGTTTTCAGCCCTGGAAGTCCTGTTGGATTGTCCTTCAACATCTTCAGGTCTCATTTGTCCAATGTGCTGAGGATGGGGGTAGTGGATCAATAAATACTCAAGGTCTCCTCCGGTTTTAGTCAATGATTCTCAGAAGAAGCAAAGCCTCTTTGACGTTCACCAAGCATTACATATGGCATGTGTCAAGAGCTGTGAAAATTTTATTTAATCCACTGTGTTTATTTTCTTCAACATAAAGGTGAAATATTTTTACATTTTCCCAATGCATTTCTCAGTAATAACATAGCCAGTAAAAATATTTTTGTTCGTGTAGAGCAGTGCTATTATATCTTAGCCAAAGGAAAAGCACACTATTACACACTGGTGGAAGGAAAAAAAGCCTCATTTGTTATCAAGAAGGAGCAGAAATATAGCAATTATTATACTGCCCTTTCCCTAATTTGACTTAAATTAGTGACTTTAAGTTATCAGAGGTTATGAAATATACAGGATGTGCACATAGGAGACAAAAATATTGCTTGCTAGTACCTACGTTTATGACATTAATCTATCTCTCAATGATCTAATATAAAATAAACCATTTGAAAGCAATTTCATTGAAATACTTTCAGAAATGTTGAAATGAAAATATTAATCTTTTGGAAGTGTCTTGTTGGATGGGTTTTCTTTATCCCAGGAAGATGGGTTAGGGAAGGCTGAGAATAAAGAAACAGCCAAGAAGATGCAAAACCAAGAGGTAAAAATATCAGCCACACACCAAGAGTGCTGTTTCCATCTTCCCTTCCTCCTTTCTTCTCTCCCTCTCTTTTTCCCTGTCTTCTTCCTTTCTTCCTTACGTCCCATCTTCTACAAATATCATGGCGATCCTACACTAAACAAGATATTGTGCCAAGTACATACAGAAGGGAAACAAAGCAAGACCCAATCCCATGGAGTCTGGGCACCAGGGATTTTCCATAGAGGTGGGTCAGTTTCCTTGGAGGAGTTCTGAGTGTGATGATAGGCTGAAGGGTCATACTTAGTCCACTCATGGGTACTCACCTATTTGACAGGTCCTTTTAAATTTTTCCCCCCTTTTGTGCAGTGCCATTCCTGCATATTACTGTATTTTCTTACTCAGTGTACTTTCTCCTTAACAATAAATAAATAAATAAGCTAATTTTAGTCTTTTAAGATAATTGAAATACTATAAATGTATATAATTAAAGCCACTCTAAAAAAATATAATTGGGGCTGGGAGTTGGATGTATTTTTCTCTTTCTGATATACAGGTGTATTTCACAGCTCTCTATGTAGTTCCTTCACAATAGAAGCAAAGGACAGTTCTACCTCAAATATGATGAAAACTCTTCAATGACTTATCACTTCACTTAAAATAAAATCCAGTTTGCTCTCTAAGGTCCAGGATGATCTGGCTTTTCTCTACCTCTGCTTTATCTTGTCTCTTTCTGTACCTTGAGTACACCATGGTCTTTTCCAATTCACCTTCTCAAACCTCAGTGTTGATTTCCTGTGCTGCCATTCTATTACCATCTCTATCTTGTTTGTTTGCCTGCTTATTTATTGTCTGTCTTCTCCACAAAATGTGAGCTTCATGAGGAACTTTATCTCTCTTGTCTGCTACTACATCCACAGGGCCTAGCATAAGTGCCTGGGACATATTTACTGAATACGGGGGTGAAGGAACAAATGAACAGGCATGCTCATGTGAAACGCAGAAAAAACAGAATGGCTTGTCTTTCAGAAGGTGGGTAACATGTTAAGGATATGAATTTGATAGGACACATCTTGGGTTCAAATCCCAGCTTTATCAGTTACAAATGTGTGGCCTTGGGGAAAATTACTTAATCTCTCTGTGTCTCACTTTCTAGAGAATGAAGGTTATACTGGTACCTACCTCAAGGTTTGTTGTGATTATTAAACAAAGCAATACATGTAAAGTACTTTGATCAGTAAACGCTAAAGGATGGTCAGGAAGTCTCAATATTCAAGAATTTGAGAAATGCTATCAACCACTAGGATTCTAATGCCAATGAAAGTTTGGAGGTAGGGTGTCCCATTACTCTTTGCTTGATCTAGTGTGCGTGTGAACCTGAGAGCTAGCAGTCACAGGTGGAGCTGGGAGGACCACACGGTGGCCCAGCACATCCTAAATGCTCATGGCCCTCTTTTAGTTATACTGACAGAAATGATGGAAGGCCACTTACACACAGGTGCAGTGTGGAGCTGGCTGTCACTGACAGTATTTCACTAACAGTTCAGGGGAAAACAACAGTGAGATAAGTCAGCTAATATCTGCCCAACAGCCAGCCTCCACAGCATCAGGGCTTGCTAGGGAGAAATGACAAAACATTGACATGTTTTAGACTCTACACTGGAATTTGACTCTGAATCAAAGTTTGTAACAGACTGAGAGTGATTCATCAGTTCATCTTTACAGATAGATGAGCAGTCCCTTGTTTCCGTGGAAACTCGCACCTGAGCATATGTGGCTCAGAATGCACATGCTCATGTTTTACATCAAGCAGATACAGGATGAGTTTCTCACAAGAGATTCAATATGTTGTCTTAAACAGAAAAACCAAGACTAGGAGAGAATTGCCATATTAAAATCAGATACTACACATGTGGTTGGCTCTCACAATAATTCCAAGTAAGAGAGACAAGCACTCTTATAATCTGGCCCTTTTGGGGTTAGCAATTTCCTTCATTTGCATCATTTATTTTTTTGAATTGAAAAGTTGAATATACTTCTTCAAATATCCCTTTGAATACATTTAGAATGTCTGATGTTTACACCACTTACTCTTTGGGGATCTTCACGAGCTAAAATCAAGCACTAAGTCCCTATTTCTGCATAGTGGCATGTAAAGAATTAGACAGATTAATGCTTGTCCTGGCATACTTATGACATACATGAGGTAATGTTAGCCTTTTTAAAGGAAGTCTTAAATATATGATGATCTTTCATTGCTGAGATGCTCCCAGTGCTGCCTCCAGCTTGGGACCTCAGAATGCTCTGGAACTTGACATTTGCCCATAGCACATTTAAATTAGCCAGGCCTATCAAGAAAAAAAGGGAGAAGACTCAAACCAGTAGAATTAGAAATGAAAAAGGAGAAGTAACAACTGATACTGCTGAAATACAAAAGATCATAAGAGATTACTACAAGCAACTGTATGCCAATAAAATGGACAACCTGGAAGAAATGGACAAATTCTTAGAAAAGCACAACCTTCCAAGACTGAGCCAGGAAGAAATAGAAAATATAAAGAGACCAATCACAAGCACTGAAATTGAGACTGTGATTAAAAATATTCCAACAAACAAAAGCCCAGGACCAGATGGCTTCACAGGCGAATTCTATCAAATATTTAAAGAAGAGCTAACACCTATACTTCTCAAACTCTTCCAAAATATAGCAGAGGGAGGAACACTCTCAAACTCATTCTACGAGGCCACCATCACCCTGATACCAAAACCAGAAAAAGATGTTACAAAGAAAGAAAACTACAGGCCAATATCACTGATGAACATAGATGCAAAAATCCTCAACAAAATACTAACAAACAGAATCCAACAGCACATTAAAAGGAGCATACACCATTATCAAGTGCAGTTTATCCCAGGAATGCAAGGATTCTTCAATATACACAAATCAATCAATGTGATAAACCATATTAACAAATCGAAGGAGAAAAACCATATGATAATCTCAATAGATGCCGAAAAAGCTTTCGACAAAATTCAACACCCATTTATGATAAAAGCCCTGCAGAAAGTAGGCATAGAGGGAACTTACCTCAACATAATAAAGGCCATATATGACAAACTCACAGCCAACATCGTTCTCAATGGTGAAAAACTGAAAACATTTCCTCTAAGATCAGGAAAAAGACAAGGTTGTCCACTCTCACCACTATTATTCAACATAGTTTTGGAAGTCTTAGTCACAGCAATCAGAGAAGACAAAGAAATAAAAGAAATCCAAATTGGAAAAGAAGTAAAGCTGTCACTGTTTGCAGATGACGTGATACTATATGTAGAGAATCCTAAAGATGCTACCAGAAAACTACTAGAGCTAATTAATGAATTTAGTAAAGTAGCAGGATACAAAATTAATGCACAGAAATCTCTTGCATTCCTATACACTAATGATGAAAAATCTGAAAGAGAAATTAAGGAAATACTCCCATTTACCATTTCAACAAAAAGAATAAAACACCTAGGAATAAACCTACCTAGGGAGACAAAAGACCTGTATGCAGAGAACTATAAGACACTGATGAAAGAAATTAAAGATGATAAAAACAGATGGAGAGATATACCATGTTCCTGGATTGGAAGAATCAACATTGTGAAAATGACTATACTACCCAAAGCAATCTATAGATTCAATGCAATCCCTATCAAACTACCACTGGCATTTTTCACAGAACTAGAACAAAAAATTGCACAATTTGTATGGAAACACAAAACACCCGAATAGCCAAAGAAATCTTGAGAAAGAAAAATGGAGCTGGAGGAATCAGACTCCTGGACTTCAGACTATACTACAAAGCTACAGTAATCAAGACAGTATGGTACTGGAACAAAAAGAGAAACATAGATCAATGGAACAAGATAGAAAGCTCAGAGGTAAACCCATGCACATATGGTCACCTTATTTTTGATAAAGGAGGCAAGAATATACAATGGAGAAAAGACAGTCTCTTCAATAAGTGGTGCTGGGAAAACTGGACAGCTACATGTAAAAGAATGAAATTAGAACACTCCCTAACACCATGCACAAAAATAAACTCAAAATGGATTAAAGACCTAAATGTAAGGCCAGACACTATCATACTCTTAGAGGAAAACATAGGCAGAACACTCTATGACATAAATCACAGCGAGATCCTTTTTGACCCACCTCCTAGAGAAATGGAAATAAAAACAAAAATAAACAAATGGGACCTAATGAAACTCAAAAGCTTTTGCACAGCAAAGGAAACCATAAACAAGATGAAAAGACAACCCTCAGAATGAGAGAAAATATTTGCAAACGAAGCAACTGACAAAGGATTGATCTCCAAAATTTACGAGCAGCTCATGCAGCTCAATATCAAAAGAACAAACAGCCCAATCCAAAAACAGGCAGAAGACCTAAATAGACATTTCTCCAAAGAAGATATACAGATTGCCAACAAACACATGAAAGGATTCTCAACATCACTAATCATTAGAGAAATGCAAATCAAAACTACAATGAGGTATCACCTTACGCTGGTCAGAATGGCCATCATCAAAAAATCTAGAAACAAATGCTGGAGAGGGTGTGGAGAAAAGGGAACCCTCTTGCACTGTTGGTGGGAATGTAAATTGATACAGCCACTATGGAGAACAGTATGGAGGTTCCTTAAAAAACTAAAAATAGAACTACCATATGACCCAGCAATCCCACTACTGGGCATATACCCTGAGAAAACAATAATTCAAAAAGAGTCATGTACCACAATGTTCATTACAGCTCTATTTACAATAGCCAGGTAATGGAAGCAACCTAAGTGTCCATCGACAGATGAATGGATAAAGAAAATGTGGCACATATATACATGGAATATTACCCAGCCATAAAAAGAAACTAAATTGAGCTATTTGTAGTAGTTGGATGGACCTAGAGTCTGTCATACAGAGTGAAGTAAGTCAGAAAGAGAAAAACGAATACTGTATGCAAACACATATAAATGGAATCTTAAAAAAAAAAAAAAGGTTCTGAAGAACATTGGGGCAGGACAGGAATAAAGACGCAGATGTAGAGAATGGACTTGAGGACACGGGGAGGGGGAAGGGTAAGCTGGGATGAAGTGAGAGAGTGGCATGGACATATACACACTACCAATTGTAAAATAGATAGCTCGTGGGAAGCGGCTGCATCACACGGGGAGATCAGTTAGGTGCATTGTGACCACCTAGGGAGGAGAGACTCAAGAGGAGAGGAGGTATGGGGATATATGTATATGTATAGCCGATTCACTTTGTTATAAAGCAGAAAGTAACACACCATTGTAAAGAAATTATACTCCAATAAAGATGTTAAAATAGATAAATAAATAAGAATAAAATGCCTGCTACTTTCTACTACTACTAATAGCTCCTTTTGTGTCAGGCACCATGCTGGACTCTCTATATACTTCCTTTCAAATTCTCATGTTTTGTAAATGAGGAAATGGATGCTCTGAGAAGTTAATTTGCCTGCGGTCACACCATTTTTAAGTGGTGAGATCAGAAGTAGAACACAGGTCTATCTGAATTCAAAACCTGGGCTTGTTACTATAAACCTACTTTATCTACTGTGATATAGCAGAGTAGAAGGATGTAGTGTTTTGTTTAATCAGTTTTCTGGTTAATAAAATGTTACAGATATATCATTCATAATTTACTCACAGTTCAAATATTAGAATAGGGCAAGTAAGTAGCAAGGAAATAGGGATCAACTCAGGGTGGGAGAAAAGAACTAATTTTACAAGAGTAAGAGTCCGAGCCAACACAAAATAGTATGGGTGTCATGTGAAGTCATATGCCCCCTTTCTTGTAATTAGAGACTAGAGACCGTATGTAAAGCATAGAGCTGAAGAGGTTTCTGCTTTTTCATGAAAGATGATCTTGAAACTCCCTAACAGTTTTGAGACTATGAATCTGGACAGCAGAGACCCACAGTGAGTAAGAGTTAATCTTTGCTGATTCAGAAGGTACTTCAAGGCTTTCAGTGTTTCATGGACATCACCGTGACCATCAATCATGAGTCCTGAGATGAGAGGAAATATTGGATTTCTGGCTAAAAAAAGATCATGTCAAATAAGCCTTTTTATTTTTAAGTTTTTTAAGCTACTGCCAGGACCTAAATTTCCTTCTAGATCAGAAGTCTGCAGACTTTCTTTTAAAGGACCAGTTAGTAAATATTTAAATATTTAAGCTTTATGAACCATATGGTCTCTGTCCCAACTACTTGACTCTGCCTTTATAGGGCGAAAGTGGTCATAGACAATATGTAATGAGCATGTTGAGAATAGTTTTATTTATAAAACCATTTGGTGACCTAGATTTGTAATTTTCCAACCCCTGCCCTAGATTAAACACACCCAAATTGTTCTCCATATTTCCTTATCTAGTGGCTATACAAAAATCCAGATCTCAAAACCTAATCACAATTGTTTAAGATCACCTAAGCGTCTTTTTCTCTGGATTTACATCAGAGATAATGCAATCAAAGATAACACAATGTCAGTTGGTTTCTTAGCAAATGGGAGCCAACAGAATAAGTGTATTTGGAAGTGATTTCCAACATTAAAAAGAAATACTTGGTGAAAAGAAAAAAGTTCTCAGAACGGCCTTTGGGAAATTAACTAAGGCCATCAATTACGCTAAGATAATCTCTAAGGATTTACTTGACACATAGCCAATGTTCAGTATGATGACTGTGGCCAAAGCTTATTTGTGCAAGTAACTATAAATGAATTTAGAGGAAATTGTCATTTTTCCCTTTAGTTATTTAAGTGGTAAGAAGCCCATCAAATAATGACCAATGTTACAATCTGCTTTTGTTCCATGGAAATGATGTTCAAATAATACACTGCTTGAGCACCACTACATAATTACCTAGGCACTATAGTGACAGATAGTTTAGAAATATTGAAGTAGCTATTGATAAAGCACATGGAAAATGTGAATATTCTTCAAATTTCGGACAGCAGAGGTAGACACTAGACTCCTTGGTTTAGATGGAGAGCTCATAACTTTCTTTCAATCACTTGATGCTTTTTCTGGATTCTGTTCAGTTAGGGTCCATTGAGCATGTATTTGAAACAGTTGGGGTATTTCTGTGGGGCATCATTCTTCCCCTGGATCTAAAATATTGTAAACCACTCTCTTTTCTTCTTTTTGAAGAAAGAAAGCCTGCCATGGACTCACTTGTGATTTAAAAATACCTAACATATGAAGAAGGCATGTTCACAACATGTAGGCAATTCTACAGAGTGGAGGTTTTGGGGTAGGGACATCTCAACTCTCTTCTCTTAAAAAAAAAAAAAATCTGCTTTAATTGAGTCAAAATATTTAATGAAGTAGCCAGCTGTCAAGACAGCCACAATTTTCATATTAATAAGGATCCCACTACATGGAATTTCTCTGAGTGTGGTTCCATTTGGAAATCTTACAGAGAAATGGGTGATTACTTTCTGGACTGAGTGTATGGGGGCTTTGCCTCCTGATATCCTGTCCAGAGGTATTTACTGGTTTAGTCTTGGACTATTCCTTTCTGTGATTACTTTGAAAAATATTTACCCCCAAACAGTTAAGTATGTGATCCTGCGTGTGCAAAATTCCTTGTGTCTCTCTCCTAATGAGAGAAAAGCCAAGTTGACAGAGCCGGGTGGGTGAGGCTCTAAATAATCCCTTTATTTTTTTCTGTTAATCTTTCAAGTGCAACAAATCTGGAATTATTCAAATCACAATGCTGTACCTGAAAGCTTGTTAGTTAGTTAACTAAGACTAACAAAGTTAGTCTTATTTAGTTAACAAAGTAGCAAAAACATATTACTATATGTATGACTAATATGTGATATGATATTATAATATATATACATATTACATAAGGATTAGGTGGCTTATCTTAGTCTGAGAGAAAAACTCCAAAACATTATTGCTTAACTACGAATTTCTCCACAAACTTTTTTACCTTTTACAGTCTATCTCTGGACTACCCACCTATCTTTGTTTCATCTTCCTACTTAGGTTCAACTCTTCAGTAACTAAAAATCCACCAACCCTGCAGTTTATTCTGTAATAAACTATGATTCCTTCTTTTGTTAGTTTTACATTAGAAAGAGAGCTAATGCGTGTGAGATACTGTGTAAAGTGTTTGCTTGAATTCTTTCATCTTTCTAACAACACTCTTGAGAGTAGATATTATCATTGTTATTTTAAAGACGAGGAAACGAAATACTAGGGAGTAAAATTGATTAAGGATGTACACTTAATGAATGATATAACTGGTGTTCAAACCTAAGGCAGTTTAATATGAAAACTCAAATTCTAATGTGTCTTTCACAAGCCATTATTGGAATTCGTGAATTTAGAAATTACAGATGAGAATTATATCTTGATACTTTATATGTTATACATAAATATTGTGTATATGTATCATATATTATATTACATATATACTATGTATTATATTATATATAATACATATAGTGTTATATATCCATGTCCTATTATATATGTATAGATATATCTGTAATATATAACTACCTATGTATTATATGCATGCATACGTACATATATATTTCATTTGCATATAAATAAAATTTCCGAACTCATTGCAAATGTTGTATAGAATTTACATGGTCACTTACATGTTTTCTGCATTTCTACAAAGGAATCTGCAATGAAAGCCATTAAATAGGATGCAATTTGTAAGCCTTTCATTAAATAATGATTCTCAGCTGGATTTCTGAAAAGGGAATATTAATGTCACCATATGTAACTAGCATTGCAAAAAATTAGTGTTTCTGATTTAGTCTTGAATCAATCATTTTAAGCTATGCATAAATGTATCTTTGCTGATACATTTCTGTCCCAGACAACTTAGCACAAATTGCAGGCTGAAAGCAGCCATGTCCAGAATATAATTTTTTGTGAAATACCACTAATATTTCAAGTTTCTCGGGTTTGGAAGGAAATGATCAAATCCATATGTAGAAAGTCAAAATGCTGCCCCTCAAAGTCCAGTGGCTAATTACTAATCCCTAACATGGATGATCTTGGCATGGTTAGGCGGCAAGTCAAGTTTCCAATGCCAACCCCAAGCTAAGCTTCTGGACATGGGAGCTGGAATGAGTTGTGATGTGGGTTCTGTGATTAAAATATCTAAAGTCCTAATCTAGTTGCCAAGGTTTAAAAATGCTTTGAGGCATTTTGGGGTTTTCTTGGAAACTGTGTTATCAGGCAAATTCTACAGCATTTTCTCCAAGTTTGAAGCATTGAAATATGCTATTGTCCATGTTTATTTTATTAGTCACAAGAAACTGTTTTAATAACAAAGATTAAGTCATCAGCCAATGACAATCAGAGTTTTAGTTAAGAGAAATCAAGAGAGGAGAACAAGCAGAAGAATTCTAAACAGAACTAGATAAGACATGTCTCCTGGTGAAGAAAATGTGCTAAGAAGCTTTGCTCGGGAAGGCATACAGATTTGTGGCCACTGCAATGTCTGAAATGTTCACCTTGGGTGGAACCTACAGCACGATTGTATTTGATTATTATTTATCTTAATTTTCTTTTATTCTATAATATCTCCCCTCCCCCACTTTTAATCTGGGTAACCAGTTATTTTTTATTCAGAGGAATGGATTTGGTTGATTGCTTCCTCATGGTGTCATTTAGCTGGTTTCTCTATTACCTGTATTTCCTGTACACTAATGAGAGCTAGACATTAGATTAGATTATGAATCAAATTTGTGGTAAGAAAGAATTCATAGGCATTGCTGTGTTGTTCTTATTGCATCATATCCATAAGCATATAATATCTGGTTGATCAATCAGTGCCTACCAGGTAACATCAACCTGACTCATCCATTATAATATTTCCCATTCACATTTTACCTAATGCTTTTGGCAGCAATGGATGAAGGCTACGTGTTGGTTTTTTTTTTAAATTTTTATTGGAGTATAGTTGCTTTACAATGTTGTGTTAGCTTCTACTGCACAGCAAAATGAATCAGCCATGCATATACATATATCCCCTCCCTTTTGGATTTCCCTCCCATTTAGGTTACCACAGTGCATTAGGTAGAGTTCCCTGTGCTATACAGTATGTTCCCATCAGTTGTCTATTTTATATATAGTATCAATAGTGTATATATGTTAATCTCAATCTCCCAATTCCTCCCACCCCACCCCTTTCCCCCTTGGTATCCACACATTTTTCTCTACGTCTGTGTCTCTATTTCTGCTTGGCAAACCTTGATCCATTATTTCCTTAGGGAGTACAAAAATCTTTCTGAATGAGACTTTTCCAGCTAAAAGGAGAAAGTGAGGTGGATCACCACTCCTGAGAAATAACCAAGGGCACCAGACAGGGACAGTACAACAGTACATAGCAAGTGAATAAAATAATTCAAATGGACAAGCTTGTAAAACATCTTCAACATCCTCAAGTATATTTTATAAACATATTTACCAGTGCTAAACAATAAGAAAATCTCCAGTCTGGTGGATCAACCAAAGACTCAAAATAAAATAACTCAATGAAAATAAAGGCTCAAGTACAGAATGGCTTTCATCTTTACGCTTCTTGCTGTTTCTTCTATTGATATCCTGGTAGTTTCAGTCTCATTCAAACCTCAAGTAAACCCCAAGGAAAGTAACAAGGCGACTGCTATATTTATTTTTATGAATGTTGCACACATAATGCTTTGAGGATAAATATTTAGTTAAAACCAAACAAACTGTAGAGGCCAAATTGTCTTGCTGTTTCTTAGCATATTTATCCCATAACAACAGCCACGGATATAGGTGGTTTGAATGTCTTCAAAAGTAAACAACTACCACCAAAAATAAAACAAAGCAAAATAGAGTTAGGATCTGTTTTTTATCCATACCTCCCTCTGCCTTTCTCAACTGGGGTTCCTCATCTCTACCATAGAAAACAGAAAATGATTTGAGTAACTATTTTCTCAATTATCCCAAGGATGGTTCATAGCTAATAACATTCTGGATGCATAGGGGAGAGGGTAATTCATTACTTAAAATGGATGCCTAAAGGCATTAGGCCTTAATTCTCTTGTGGGAACTCGATGGTGAGAGGCTGCTTTGTTAGCCTGAAAGATCCTTGAAAACATTTCTTGTTCATCTTTGTCTTCACCATGTTTCCCAGCTCAGCACCTTGCCCATAGTAAGCAATCAAGTAACATTGGACATTCATTAAATAAGTGCTTGATTAGGCCTAGATACATGGCTTGGGTGGTCTTACTCCCCAAAACTTGCTCTTTTGCAAGAAACATAAAAATAGTGTCAAAATTTCCTATTGCTCTACTTTCCAAACATTTCTATTCTCCCTTCTTTTAAAATTTTCTTTATAGAACTTATTATTGTCCAAAAGACTATATTTTTACTATTTTTTTCTATCCCACTCCAGTAGAATATAATTTTTTTTTTTTTATTTTGTTCACTACCCCCTCCCTTCCTCCCCCACTGTGTCTAGATCAGTACCTGGCATATAATATTCAAGGAACAAATGAATATTCAGGGTCTTCTATGAAATGGATGAACGACATGCTTTCTACATATTTCTTTAACTCCATATTTGTGTAGGTTGCCCAAATATTCCCAAGTTCTGTTTTTATCTTAAATAACTAAATAAAACAACTCAAACTTATTTTCCATGTAACTGTAGGAAACCCTGCCCCTGAATTACTTTGCTAATTCTTTTTTTTTTTTTTTTAAATGTCATTTTATTTTTATTTATTTATTTATTTATTTATGGCTGTGTTGGGTTTTCATTTCTGTGTGAGGGCTTTCTCTAGTTGTGGCAAGCGGGGGCCACTCTTCATCGCGGTGCACAGGCCTCTCACTATCGCGGCCTCTCTTGTTGGCGGAGCACAGGCTCCAGACGCGCAGGCTCAGTAATTGTGGCTCACGGGCCCAGTTGCTCCGCGGCATGTGGGATCTTCCCAGACCAGGGCTCGAACCCGTGTTCCCTGCATTGGCAGGCAGATTCTCAACCGCTGCGCCACCAGGGAAGCCCTACTTTGCTAATTCTTGGTAGGTGCTTAGATGTCCCATTCATCGTCTGTCACTCCCCGTCTTGGGCTGCTACCCCAAAACTGCTCTGTTGTTGCCACTTCCTCCCCAGACAGCGCCTTTGTCCTTCCTCTCTCCTCCCTGAGTGTAGACATAGCCTCTATCTCTAGTGCCCATACTGCATAAGAGTCACATTTGGTTACCACGGTTAAGCAACTTTGCTGACGATTTGGGGAAATCACAAGAGCCACACAACACAGGCAGCTCTGGAACAAACACTGCTGGTTCTAATCACGATGCATCACAGATGATCCCCTGTTGGCCAGTTCTCTGCTTAGACCTAGGTCTTCTGTCCCTATCTGGGACTCATGCCCTCACTGTGCCAGAGTCTCCTTTCCCCTTTTCTCTCTTTTCTTGTCTATACACTTAGCTCCTCCCCACAGTCTGGACTACTTTCCCTTTACACTGTTTGCTATGTCCCATTGCTGATGGCTTTACTTCTAGACTAGGCTTTAAGCCTTGCCTTTGAAAACCAAAAGAGCCCATTAAAGAGTTTTCCCAGATAAAAGCAAATTATTCCCCTATTTGATATATCTTGCTGGTACTTTTAGAGTGTGCCAAAATGTTCTTGTTTTACCCTGGGTTTCCTCTGGAGAATAGAGCCTGAGACAGACTTTTGTTTTTGGAAGTGGTTCCAAGGAACAAGAAATGGGACTGGGAGGGTAAAATAATTCAAGGGTGCATTATTGAGCAAGCCACCAGTGTAGTTAACAAGTTTGATCCTGCTGGCACGATCTAAGGAGCAGTGCAGACACGTTCCAGAATTGTCCCAAAGAATGAAAAGGGAAAGGCTTTAGCCATTTCTGACACTTCCAAGGCCCATACAGGATATTTGCATGTGTGTCAACCTAGTGTCAGTTTCAGAGGACCTCTAGGGCATATGCCACACAGCTGAGGGAGACCCTGCATTTTATCCCTGTGTAAGACTGGCTGTCACCACTGTGGCTGAGGTAAAGGACGTGCTGAAAGCATAGAGGGTGGTACCCCAAATTGTTAAGTATAAAATCCAACACCAGGCAGAGACTCAGAATTATTGGGTTTGTAATCCCACTCTGCTCCATTACTGACTGCGTGAACTTGGACAAATTCCTTCTCTGAGCTTACGTTTCCTCAAAAACTGAGGATGATTGAAGTTTGGAGATAATTTAACTAAAAGACAAAACAGTAGAATCAAGCAGATAATAGGCACCCCAAATGGAGTAACTATTATTATAATATACAAACTTAATTTTAAAGTATTGGCTGTTGAGCGACTACCCAAATTGAACTCAGGAAAAAATAAACGATTTCTGTAGTAGTAGACAATAACATTTCCTTGGGAGGAGATGCTGCTTTTCATGGTGGGAGGTAGGTTCCTACATTGCCATTATTTTTTCAACCAGAGACTTAAGTGAAGTGTAGATGCTCTATTGCCTTGAAAGCATGGGGGCAGATGCACTACAAACCTGGCCATGCCCTTAGGCATCCCTGATATGCGGTAACCTCCTGCAACGTTAGTGCCATAATGAACACGTACACTTTGGGCTATAAAGAAAGGAAAGTTGAGTAGCAATGTGGTAGTGATCCTTCCTAAAGGTGAAAATCTACCCAGGAAAGCCAACCACCACCCAAGGCTGGAAGCTTTTGCACTTCAGAGCAACATGGTTGCCACATTCTCTCATGGATACTTGTGAACATTTTAGCGATGGAGACAAGGGATTTGGCTGAAGTTTCAAACCAAATTTTGAAAAGATAATTGGTCCTTCCAGGAAGCAACAAATGTAATGAAACCATCTCTGAAGTTTGTTTAGATGGGTCCAGAAACAAAGATCATGAAGAGATACCCAGGCAAATTCAGATTTATTCTTCAAAATGTTATCATAAACAGAGCTGCCAAGTCAAGGTGAGGCACATCGCCAAATGCTGCAAAGAGTTTTCTCTTGCCAGAAGTTCCAGGAAAATAGCAAAATGATAAAAAAAAAAAAAAAAAAAAAAAAAAAAACCATTATAAAAGAAAAGAAAATAGTCTCTAAGAATCATTGTGTATTAAAAATACTGGAAAATAATTTTGCTGCAGTAACTAAAAACACCACTAATTCAGACTCCTATTGCCTATGAATGTAAAACAAAATTAAAAAAAAACCCCCAAGAATCAGCATTTGTAAACGTGCTTAGGTTTGCCTGAAATTACATGCTTTACCAAACAGGGCAGTTCATATTGTTGTGAATGATTAGTCACAGCAAGATGCCTGTGGCCATTTCTGTCATTAGGTAAAAACACTATGTTAAAAGCTCTTTGGGTGATTCTGGAGCCAACTGAGTTATTTGGGATTCGTCTGGGCTAGTTTATGTCATTATGTAATTCTTTTTTCTGTGATGCTTTATTTCTTTATTTAAGGAGGTCTGTGTCCAATGCGTTGACACACATTAGCACCATATATTTATAATATATTTATTAGTTTTAAAGGTTCTTTCATATTTGTCAGTCTCCTGTTGACATGTTTTGATATTTCAATTTGAAGTGTGTTTGTGTGTATGTGTGCATATGTGCATGTGTGTACGTCTCTGGTTGAACATATAAGTAGAAAAATACCGAGAGGTCATCTCATCTACAAGGTATTATTTCGGTGGAATCTGGCAGACTTCTTTTCTGCCTTTAATGGTCTTCTTCAACCGCTAATGCCCAGAATTCCATTTGTGGTGATTCATCTGGCTTGTGTTAGTCCTCTGGAATTCCCCTGAGAGAGGTGATATCTGAAGTCACATCAGACATTGAGTGTCTGTGAGCCAGTTTGTTAGAAATGTTTAGTTTGAAGGATGTGAGTAGCTTGTGAGGGCACCGGGCACCTAGAGGGCAGGGGTAGAATTACCATTGAAGGATGATGGGCGGTAAAGGACACAAAAAGGAGAGACTGAAAGTGTGCAGGTCCTGCCATCCCCGAAGTGGGCCCTCTACCTGACTCTAATGGGATGCAAATTAGAAACTAGGAAATTGATGAAGCTTTCATATTTCCTCGCATAAAGAATGTCCTACCCTCAACAGCTAGTCGGATATCATAGCCATAGAGAAAAGGGGAAGGCAAATATCACTCTTGGAAGGATGATGAGATAGAGCAGGAGGGAAGCCCCCCTGATTCTCAGAGACTGTGGAGAGAAGGACAGAGGTTGGTAGGTTGCTAGTCTGAGTTTCCTAAAGAAGGATGGGGCAGAGTGTCAGGCAAGGCACCAGCTGGCTTGCCAGCGTGAGAGGATGGGTATCCTTAGAACACTGAATATGAAATGTGTTAGAATCAGCCAGCGCCCACCAAGCACCAAATGAGACCCTGTAGCAGACAACAGACCAAGGTCCAGATGGAGAGCCCCCGTGAGGCACTACGCTCCCACACCAGTTAGGGAAGGGGACGAGCGTGGGAAGAAACAGCTGTCACAGGAGGTTGAACTGTTCACATTAGAAGAACTGGGGTGGGGCAGTGGAGGAAGTTTAGGTCAGCTGTAGAAAATAAAGATATTACAGTTTTCCAGAACACCTGAATAATTTTATGACAGTTACAACAATTTTCAAAGAAAAAATATATTTTGGGGGAGCTTGTTCATGCCCTTGTCTAAGGGTTCTAATGGGGAGGATTTTTCCATAACTTTATTCTAGGAGAAAACTATTATGCTTTCCTATCTTTCTTTTTAAAAAAAAATAATAATAATTAATTAATTAATTTAACATCTCTACTGGAGTATAATTGCTTTACAATGGTATGTTAGTTTCTGCTTTATAACAAAGTGAATCAGCTATACGTATACATATATCCTCATATCTCCTTCCTCTTGCGTCTCCCTCCCACCCTCCCTATCCCACCCCTCTAGGTGGTCACAAAGCACCGAGCTGATCTCCCTGTACTAGGCAGCTGCTTCCCACTAGCTATCTATTTTACATTTGGTAGTGTATATATGTCCATGCCACTCTCTCACTTCATCCCAGCTTACCCTTCTTAATGGGCAGAAATAATAAATCAAACTAATGTGATCAGTTCTGTCCTCCACAGGAGTTGTAATTTTATGAGATTCTATGAGAAGCTCTTGTTCATGATGAGTATAAAGTAGCTTTTGTGGCTATATCTCATTATCAGATCCAAATTGTTAAATTTTATTAAAATAATGAATACCTCTCAAGAAAATACTGCCAGAAACTTAAGAAACTTACAGTTCTTTGGGACTCCTAATTCTGATTACTAAGCAGTCCTCTAATGCAGTGTTTTTGGGTTGTTGCATAGTTTCTAGGTAAAAGCAAGATGGCTGCAATCTTCTGAATAGGCCCTTTGATGGAGGACTTAGGCTCCCTCTCTTTAATGGCTGTGACTTGGGTGTATGGTAGTGGGTGGCAGTAAAAGTTATTCGAGATGTCACATTATACAAAATAATAATGACTTTTTAAAAAGGTGTGAATTGAAATGAAAAGGCTGCAACTCTGAAGTTTCAAGACAAACTATGCAATATAAATAATCAAAATATCATTTGGCTTCGGTGTGAGCCCTAATTCTAAACAGCTTACACATTTTCAAGTCAGAGTTACAGGAAAAACATTGATAGCTAAATAAACAGAGTGAGTACATGATTAATGTTTAAAATAGTAAACACTTCACATTTGTAGCATTCCTTTAACAGATTGGGTTGGAAGACCTTGTTTTCATTCCTGCTTTGCAATCTGTGTTTTATTTATTTATTCTTTTTATGTTGAATTCCTCTATTTTAATTTACCTTTCATCTTAACTTACTCTAGGGGGCAAAGTGAAAATGTCTAAAATAAGTTAAAAATCTAGAACAATTAGAAAATTTAAGACTGAGCAATAATCAACTCTAAGAACATAACTGCCTTTTTCAGCAGGATGAATTGTGGGCAATAAAAAGATAACATTAGTAGCTATTTTCTTTAGACTTTTAAAGACTTGTAAAGCTACATTTTATATTCCTAACAAAGAAATAAAATTATCCGGGAAAGTTTGGAGGCTAAGAAGAGGTGGGGTCTTTTTTGCTTATTAAGAGTTATATATAAATATAAGGATAGTGAGGGGCTCTGAGGAGGGATTTCACCTTACAGACCCCAACAGCCCTGGCCAAGATATGTGCATATGGTGTGATATCCAATGTATGTATGGTCCAGGTATACCCATTCTGTGCATCTCACTGGTTCATCCTTTGTTCAGTGATATGATTTCCTGGGACACAACCAAGATGTACTGTTGTATTGCACACCATCCTTCCTGGTCAAAGATTTACTTTGGGAGATCGTTTAGAAAATATCTGTTCATGATCTAGCATTTCATCATTTTCCTATGTGATGCCATTATCTCTGTATAAATAAAGTCAATTTTAATTTTAATTCTTAGAACTCAACAGCCTATTACAAAAACAGGTCCACTTGGCCACAAACAGAGCTACTATGAGTCTGTCATTTTCCAGCTAATGCAGTATCCACAGAGGAGCATTTGGGCTTGGGGCTAACTCTCCTTGGTGGGGAGTCCTTGGGATGCATCCAGAGGGTGCTTCAGAATTAATTTGCACAGGAAATTATCAAGGAGATAAATAGACTGGCTGTACTGTGTGTTTGGATCTAGTGTCACTGACTTCAGTCCTCTCAGGTTGTGGTTGTCCTTTCATGCTGCCATGTTCTAAAAAACCTAGCTATTTGGCATGAAGTAGAACATGTAACGCAAATTTACAAATTTTTGCACTCATCATCCAAAGGATATTGTGTCTGATATTGTGTTTAGACAACTTGAAAAGCCACTTATGCACAGATTCTAAAATGCAGCACTCAAAGTGGGTATTTCATAGAATTGGTCTGAAAGGCACACCCACCCTCCCCTCCTCTCACCCTCTTATGAGTATTTATTGAGCACTTAATTTAGGCATGTGTTTGGGGGACGACAAGCATGAATAATTTTGGGGGGGGGGAATTTACAGTCCAGGGTGAGTCCAGACAAGTAAAGACCAAGCTATAAAGAACAAGGCAGAATGGAATGAAATAAAAGTTATTGAATAAGGTATGGACATGTTGACATAGGACTAATCTTCTAGGAAAAATTCTTCTAGAAAGATGCATTTCGAAGGATGTATATATAGGATTTCAATGTATATAAAAAGAGGGAAAGGTATGTAAGTCAAGTTGGGGGAATATGGCACATTTGAAATGTAGAGAGGGGAAGGGGTCATAGTGGAAAACCGACTTGAAATGTGATTAGGGAGCAGATTGTTGAAGAATACAAAATTCACTTAACAAACACTTTCCTCGGGCTGATGATGTGCCAGGCACTCATAACAACTTAATGAAGTCCGTGCTAATATGATCCTCATTTTACAGATGAGAAACCCGAGGCTTAGAGAGAGGTTAACTAATGATGCGAGATCCACAGCCAGCAAGTGCCAGAGCTGGGATTCACACTCAGGCTTTCCAGCTCCGGTGTCTGTGCTCACATTGGCAAGATATGAGTCTTGGGACTTTGTACCATGGTCTTTATTCAATGTAGAGTCTTTGGCAGCTTTTGAAGAGGTTACTGATCTAATATAGGTGGTAGGAAGATCATTCTAGCAACAGAATGACAGCTATATTAGAAATTACTAACACCAACACAAGGATCTTAAGCAGAAGGGGGTTTATACTTGCTGAAGCCTATTGTGTTCAATGCAATGTGCTGGGTGTTTTTTTGTACATACATTGCATTTTCCCCACCTTTTGTCTTGGGTAAAAAGAGATCATGTTAAGGAGAGTAACGCCTATGTTGCCAACTCTTATGCTAACCGCTGTTTCAGGATCTCATCCCTTCCCCTCCCCCACTGCCTCAGTCTTCAAGTACTTCGGAGATTTCTAGGAAATCTTTCACATGTGCTTTGGAAAAAAACTGGTGATCTACTAGTCAAGTGTTGTTCAACAGAATTGTCTACAATGAGGGATCTGTTACTGAGACTGAGGAACTAAATTTTCAATTTTAATTCATTTTGATTTAAATAGCCGCACGTGGCTATCGGTACCATATTGGGCAGTGCAGTACAAGTTGGTGTTTCCTGGGCACTTTTGCTGGTTCCCGCTTCTCCCACTGGGTATTTTTGGGGGAATGCTCTTTCTCCGAGGATGTCCCCTACCTCCACTGGGGACATCCCATTCTCCTATACCACTGCTTCTTCCGGGTACCGCTGACAACTCTCATCATAAACCACTGCTTCCACCAGGCGAGGCCACTGCTACTGACACTTCCCCACAGTGCCACTCTGGAATTGAGGAAAACAGATCTCCAAAAAGTACAAATTGTGCCCCAGCATGTTGTAGAAATTTTAGAGAAACAGCCCTTTGATTTTTACTTTTAGTTATTTGTAGCTCTCACTTAAGATCATAGAATGACAAACACCGATATGCTAGCATTATTCCTCTCAATTAACTTCAAGGTTTGTTTTCAAAATCTGTCTTCTTGCCTGACCCCCTCTTCTTCTGGGATGACAGTTTCCTTTCAACAAGCTCTATGGTAGGTAAGACATCTAAGTTCAAGCAAGTTCAAATCTTTGGCAAATCAGAGTGCCAGTTTAGGTGCAGATTACACAGGCTACCTCATTTAACTTGTACAGGAAAAATACCAACCCCAGTAGACAGGAGAGAAAATTGAGACCCAGTGAGTTTAAATAATTTTCCCAAGGTCACCCAGCTTATAGATGGTTGAAACAGGACTGAAATCTAGATCTAATTCAAATCAAGACCAGCGTCTGTCTATTTATAACAAGCTATCCCTCTGTGGTGAGCTCACTGCAAAGGGGAGAAGAGAATTTATAATTACAGGGAAGATTCATGTGTATAACATACTGGTTTGAAATTTAAGTACAATGAAATTTTTAAAAAAATGTGTATTTAAGAATAACTAGCAAATCTCGAATAGTAGGTGGGTGCACAATTACAAATCATTGTTTTCAAGTGAGCTGCTCTTTGAATTGAGATTTCATGTTTCAAACCAGTTTGGCATGTACATGTCATAAAGTGCTAAATCAGATATCAAAACCACACCCTGGGTGATATTTGGAATGACCACAGCCAAGTCACTCCTTAGAACTAGCTAGGAGTCACCAAGGAATTTGTGCCTGGATTGCACACCTTGCTTCTACAGTGTACACATATCTTAAGATGCTAAATTCTTTGGAACTGCTATGCTATTATTGTAGAGCTTTGTATAGGGTCAGCACTGTGTCTACAACTAAATCAGGAACACAACTGCTTCTATAAAACAATGACTAAGACTGGAAGATAATAGATAGTCAGCAAAACCAAAATACTACTCCCTCTTCCCACCAGCGGCCTGTGTTTTAAATATTTAAAACAACAGCACCTGATACTTTGCAGACTTAACTTTAAGTATGCTTTCTCCTTGGAGTTAAGATCAGGGGAAATACCCCCGGATATCAGAACTAGTGTTTTTGACATGGGGTTTAAATTCTTTTGCTGGAAAGGAAAAGAAATCTTCTTTCGCTCTCTTTCTCATAAAAATCCTTCTTCCACTTCTATTCTCTATTAAGCAATTTTTAGTTATTTTACACAATAATAACCTTGTGAAGTTTGAAATTCAGCTGGGAAGATGTAGCTCATAGAAGGCAAATCATTTGTTGCATCCCTTCCACCAAGATGTATTAAGACTGATCGTATCACCCATTATCTTGTTCTCTTTATGTTTTCATCACATATTTCAAACATACTATTTTTTGATAAGTAACAATGCTTTTCAGATGCTTTGAAAAATGATGTAACACCCTGCACATGATTTCTCACCATGCTATTCTGTGTATTTTTCTATATGCATTTTAAGTTATAAGTCATGGAGCATTGCACCATTACCTAACCTGGGTCCTGCAGTGCTAAGGGGTAGAAGCAAACACCTTCTGCCTAACCAAATCTTATTTAATAAATGATAGCACCTTAGGCCACCCCTTTGGTGGGAAGGCTTTTTATTTGACGTGAGGACAAAAGAACATCCTAGCATCACCTCTGGCACATTTACTTCTCCCTTCCAAGCCTAGCAGGACTGGGTCTTCTACCCTGGCACAGGAGGTCTAAAACTGAATTTCCAGAAATCAAATTGCAGTTCCGCTGTTCCTTGTCCTCCCAGGTGAGCTCCTGGGCTTCATGCTCACACTTCTAAAGCAAGCAAACTTTAAGCTAATTATGTGCTAGTGGATTCTCCCTTGCTGAATTTTGGCAGGTCGCATCTGTAAATTATGAAAAATAAATGTGAAATATGCAGATGTCTTTTGTTTGAAGCAGATGTTTGGTCCTTCCTGCCAGAATCCAATCAGCTGTTCCCCTGGGGGCCTTCCCTCCCCAGCATTATCCCAGAGCAGCTTGGAAACATGAAGGGGTGATCAGAATAGCGTTTCACAGTCCTGTCGGGAAGCTTCTGGACTTAGAGGCCTTTGTTAAGGAGAATTAAAAATAGAAATATCCCAATCCACAGGAATCAGATTGTTCTGGTATAAGACACTGGATGCAGAATACTTTTCTCTGGTGGTGCTTGATAGAACTGGGAAGCAGGTGGGCTCAGTGTCGCCATGACATTCTCTGGGGCCTGCTTTTCACTCCGCCGTCTTGATGATTTCCAGCAATACCTTGGGCAGTTGCAGTCACAAAGTTGCTGCCAGTACTGCTCATACCATGGCCCAGTATCTCCTCACCCATAAATTCTACCTGAGACAATAGGTTTGATAATTCAAAAGTAAGTGGATGTTTGATGACTAGGTACCTAATTGATTGAGTTTACACAACAGTCCAGAATAATTCCTTGAAAAGACCCTCTTATTGATGTATAGCTATATGACAGGAAAATAAAATTGTTTAGGGCCACAGATTCTCTTTTGAGAGTGAAATCTCTCTGTTTGCTGGATTCAGTGATTCTATCCTACTGGGATGTAATTTTACTGTGAAATCTGGGTAAGGAAGATTTAGTAAGAGTAAAATATTGGCATAGATATTATATCTTTTTTAAACAAATAACTCTGTAGCAGCATTAGTATAGGTTTTGCATGATCACAGCCATCAATCAGCTTTCACTCTCATGAAGTCTATTAAGTAAACATGGAGGCCAGTTGTAGGATCCTCTAGGCTCCATGGAGGAAAAACTGTAGAGCTGATCAATGTTGAGGTTGAATGTGGTGGGTGTCTCAAATGACCACTTCGATCCAAAAAGCCCAGATGTGCATTAATTCTAGGCTCTGCTGACAACTAGCATGTGACTTTGGACAAGTCATTGAAGTACTCCTAGACTCTGTTTCCTCATCTATGATAACATTGACCACAGAGAACTTGTTTAATGAGACAATGTAAGTCCAGTACTTAGACACACAGCATATGGTCCTGACACATAACAAAACTCAGCAATGGCGAGCTAATGCTGTAATTGTCCTATTCACTTTCTACCACTTCTCAATGAGGATTTATTTTATGTGTGTTCACATGTATGTATCTGCATATTTATTTACTTTTACTAACGCACATCTTTTGTACCACAGATGAACATATTTCCCCTGCTTCTATTCACAGCAGAGGTTGGAAACCCCTTGCCAACATATTCTGTTCCATTATAGATACCTTATATGATGCTCAAAATCTCCCCTTTTCTTTCTTTTTGAGTAGTAAATTCTGTTTTTAATTGAAGCATAGTTGATTTACAATGTTGTGTTAGTTTCAGCTGTACAGCAAAGTGATCTAGTTATACATACATGTATTTTTCAGATTCTTTTCCATTACAGATTATTACAAGTGTACATAGTTCCCTGTGCTATACAGTAGGTTGATTATCTATTCTATATATAGTAGTGTGTAGCTGCTAAGTGAAACTCCTGATTTATTCCTCCCTCCACCACCTTTCCCCTTTGGTAACCATAAGTTTGCTTTCTATGTCTGTGAGTCTATTTCTGTTTTGTAAATATGTTCATTTGTATCATTTTTAAAGATTCTTTAACTTTCTTTTATGAGTCTCATCTCCAACAATGTTTCTCTTTTCTGAATCCGTTTCAAAATTCCAAGTTCTTTAACTGCAAAATTTCGTAGTCTTCTAAAGGTCTGATTTGTAATGAGAGACTTTATGCTTAGCTAATATTTCTTGTGCACCAACTACAAACCAGGCACCCAAAATACTGAGTGTGAATAAGACAGACAAGGGCCTCTCTTGGATGGAGTTTGCCTTCTAGTAAGGTAAGTAATTGCGAAATACCTTGCAGTCTCTGTACCTGAGCTACCGTTTATGCTTTCCAGAATCATGTACTGAGGCTTTTGTTTTAGCAGCAGTATTATAGAGCAGACGTATATTCTATTTCCGTGCTTCCAGAACTGCTATGCTCTCCAAGAACATTTTACCATATGCACAAGATCAGTACAAATGTTTACAAAGTAAAAATATTGATCAAATGGTAGATGGTTATTTTCTTCTTGACATCAAGTGAAATTCATCAGTTACTCTGGCAAGATACAGACACAACCTTACTAAGCATTTATTTTGCAAAGCACTTTGTTATCTGTACTGGAAAAATATATCTTCTGAATCTATTCATCAAGTCACTTAAAAGAAATGAATATGAGGGAAGAATAAAATAAAAAAGAAATAAAAGATAGATATGGGCTGGATCCTAGGGCTGTTAATATTAAATTGATGATATAAAATCTACAGATTGAAAATAATAATAACTTATGGTGTTAAAAACAGTATTTTCATGTAATTCTCATAGAAGAGGATTGGTAATAGTGTTCATCTATACTGCTGTTTGGGGATTAAACAAGATACATATGCAAGATTTTATAAACCTGAAGTAGGGTGCAATTATTAGGTGGCATATTGCCAACTCCACCAAGCACGTAGGTAGGTTTTCCTATTCTTCTTTGACATAAAAGAAACTGAGCCTCGGAGAAATAGACCAACCCACCTAAACCCACACAGACCATATACTGCAGAGCTTAAATGCGAGCCTAGGTCTCCTGCCTCCAAATTGAACATTTTCCCACTGTATCTCTCTAACTCTCAAATGATTTATGAATAATTAAAAAGCTACATAACAAGACCATATTAATGAAATATAGACTTGATAATAAGCATCTGAGAAAAATAAAGAAAATAAGCATAATCAGAAAGGCTTCCTGAGAGAGGCAATAAGTTTTGAAGGAGATGGAACTGGGTTAAAGCATATATTGTATATATTGTATGCATTGTAGCCTTCTTAATTCCTCTTTTGGCTTCTGGCTTCCTTTCTGATTTAGGTTTAAGAATTCAAGATAATTTTTCCAACTTGGAAGATATTTTATACCTACCTTCTATCATTTTCTGTTCCACAAGGACCAGTTTTCATGCCTGAGGAGGTGTACCCCTGGCCACGGGGCAGCCTCACATGAAACAGAGTTCGGTACACAACAGAGAACAGATGTCAGCAGCTTTCCTGATCCACCATTCAGAAGGGCATTCCAAATAATGACCCCGAGCTGAAAGGTACTAGGAACCATGACCAACCCCTTGAGAAAGTCTAAGTTCAATTTCCTGGCCATTTTATATTGGAATTTTTCTTGGAAAAGTAGAAAGTTCTAACAAAGGCTGGTAATATCAATAATAATAATAATATAATAATTCTTTGTAGATCTACATCCAGAGTTAAAGGGAATATATTTTAAAGACATCACTAAAGCATTTATCTAACTTTAACAGCCTCATCAAAGAACATTATTTTTTAAAAAGAAGCCTCATAAAGATGTATGAATATATAGACTTATGATTATTCAAAAAAAATTGTACAAATCAAAATAAATTTGCCAGAGCAATTTAAAATAATTAACCTTTGACAAACCTCCCTCACTGGTAATGGAATAGTAACTATATGAATAAAAGATAAGTCGTGACATTCAATGAATTACAATATTCATCCCATAAATTACTTGATATAATAGCTCCGTAGTCTACATTTTTATAACACTAAAATGTCCCAAACACTAAAGAACCCATTCATTTCCTGTGTGTGGTTTGCAGATAGGTTGGGTAATTTCTTTTGCCTTCTTCAGAATATCCTTTAATTAAGTCCTTGCTCTTATTTTCCTCCCCAAATATACCCTGCGTCAGCCTGTCAACCATTTCTGCAGTACAGACACCTGCAAGAATTGGGGCTTGCGCTCACGGCTAGAGTAGCTCAGGAAGATGAGTGAGTGTGAACCTGATTTGTATTTATTTGCTGGGTGGGATTGTTGAGGGGTCAGCGTGGCCATCTGGCTGATCACCACATTTAAGGCTCTACTGGTCCAGTAACTTCTGCAGACTGTGGGCCCTTTGGACAAGCTGCTGCTTCTCTCCACGTTTCTGTCTCCACTTCCCTGAGATAAAAGACTGGCAGTAATACCCACCAGGGGAATGGAGGCCATCTTTGACCACATACAGATGAGAAGAGACCACAGTGGGAAATATCACTGCTTAATAATGATAACTAGGAGTGTTTGTTGACAAATACAAGCCTCAGGATGACAGAAGGGCTGCAAAATACAGAGATCTGTGGTCCAAAGTGTACTGCAATTTTAAACAAAGAATGGAAATCTATGGCAAGAGGATGTCTCCTGAAAAATGGATGATTCTCTCACTACCCATTTAACCCATTAAGTGTAAGATCTGCTAATCATCTAGGGGTGACCATTTGGTTTTATCCAACTCTTCCAAGCCATTTGCTAGAGTAAAATGAACATAGTGGGCCATGAAGGCAGCACAAGCTTCCAATTCAATGTGTATCCATCCCCAGTGTCTTTCTCATGCATTTTACATCACAGCAGAATGTGTCTATGCTAATGTATCATTGTATCATGCACAATGCCTGCTGCTGTGCTGTCTTTTGGTCAAGATATTGATTTGAACCAAAAAATGCCTTCTTTTTGTGAAAAGTCAGATGTATGAAAATAAAGGACGTATGGAAAATGAAAAGAGAGGTCACTAAATTCACAGCCCAAACTATTGTTCCTTAGTTGGAGGGACTTAATGGAATCTATATAGTTGGCTATACATTTTTTTTTCTATTAAAGAAATAAGGAGTGATATTTTATCTTCTTTGAAATTGTTTTTTCTTCTTCTTTAGAGTTTTAGAGCCAGGAAAGCAAGATTCATTGGATGATCATAGATACATAGATGAGGACGGAGGACACAGAAATCTGGTAAAGGGACCACCCGTCGACTTGTCAGTTATAGATGATTTTCATGGGTCAGCTATTAACATTGCATGGAAAGGGTACTGCAGATGTCCCTGAAGGAAACACTGCTCCCGCTCAGTTGTCTCTTTTTACTGTTGAGAAAGTTGAAGCTCAGAGAAGTTAAGACCTTTGTCTATCTTTGCACAACAAGTTAATAGCTGAATTAAAGCCTGCCCTTCTCTCTTCAGCATTCGTTCAACACATATTATTAAACATTTACTCTGTTCCAGGAACTGAGTAAATTAAATTTGTTATTTACTTCAAACTTTAATTTTAGGAAAGAAAAAAAATGTATCTTAAAACTGTAAAGGAAGTTCTCTTTCCTTATTCACCTGTAACGTATCTGTTCTTTTCCCTGGCTTCTTACGTTGAGTTTTTCCATATTAGTAGTCTATAGAACATTATTCTAAGCCTAGGCTAGAAAGAGCATTTTAGGTTGCAGTGATTTAAAAAAGTGAATATTTAATGAAAAGTTCCCAAAATTTTTATGAGAAGGTGCTATTTTATATTTCATGGTGTTGTTTTGTTTGTTTTAAAGAAGGTTGAGCGGGGCCCAAAGTGAAATTCCTACTGAAGTGAATTTCCATCTTTTCAGTATGACCCACAGTAAGAAATACATTATAGCCCAGCATATGTGTGTGTATCTGTATATACATATATATATATATTTGAAACATGAAAAGTTTCTTGAAATAATACCTTGTATGACATAATAAAAACAACAAATTTTACATCAAATGTGACTTTATTAATATTTAAATAGTACAAGATGTGTCACACAGCCTATTCTCTCCTATTTCTTTTTAAAATTTTTTAAAATGCTAAACAAAGCTCAATAAAGTAACCAAAGCAATTTGGGCAAATGTTTCAATTCCCGATTTAATTTTGCTTGTAAAAATACGAAAAGGTCAGGTGGCTGGTGAATTTTGTCTGGCTCGGCCCTTGATCTCAGATGGAGTCATTTGCCATTCAAATGCTAAGGGTACAATGGGAAATCTGCCCCCAATTTCTCTTTAGCGTTTAGAGTTCCTGAAATCTAATCCTGTGAGCAACCTTGAGCCTTGCCTCAACCTCTCTGAACCTTCATCACATATGTTAAACGAGGGGGTAGGTCTACATGACTCTCCTGATCCCTTCCAGCTTCAAAGGTCTGTAATTCCTCGATATTTTTTATTTGAAACCTGGATACCAGTGAAAACAAAGTCACCTCAAATGTATTCTAGGCATAAAGTAAGAATTTCTAGAACCACAAATGCATTCCAGTTGAAGTTTCTCTAAAATGTTGACAGATGTGAAGAGAGCATTATCGAAGGCCTAGTTTTACATTTGCATTCAGATCTGTTGTTTCAATGGGGGCATTTTTATAAAATAAAAATGTGTTACTGCTGTTCTTGGAATTCGTCTGGTTCTACAGTGGATTTAATTAGCGAAAGCACTGGGTACTTATGTGCACTCTGGTTTTTGGGAGGCTTAAACATTGCTGTGTTTAGGGCATCCCAGGGAGAGAGAGGTCTAGTTTTTTACTGTCATAGTACGGCTACAGTGTCTCTAGTTGTGCGATGGAATGACAGTGGCAGCTATGCCATGTTCGATGCATATTATATGCATTCTTTAGAGGCATGGGATGGCATTTCAGCTAAGTTTAGTAAGAGTGATCTGGGTAATGGCCTGAAGTGAAGCTACCTTTATTGGTTATGTAGCTCACTTGCCAAAAAGGTGAACTCTTTTTATGTTTTCTCCATATATGGCTCTGTGAACATATGAGTGCTTGGATTAGTAAAATAAGGGAATCAACAGAGAGACAGCATTTAGGGAGCTCATATGGATTTGGTATAGAGAGTTCAGCAGTCAGAGAGGGCTGAGGAAATCTTTATCCTCTCAGTCCAAAAGCAACTGAACTGAAGTTTTTCGTCAAATCGATTTTATAGAGAATAAAGCCAATGTATTTATTTACAGTACCATATGGTCTGGAATATTTATGTGACCATGACCTGTGTGTACTCTCACCAGTAGCAGCCTGCAGGAGAACCCAGATGACAACTAGCAGGTTGCTGGGTGATGCTGGAATTCCAACAAGTTTACATGAGTGGAGTATTTAATGCCATAGGGCCGAGGCAGTCTGTGTGTCCACCTCAAAAAGAGGAATTGAAATGCTCCTCGCCTGTTGGCTAAGCCTGCTTTCTTCTAAACAGCAATTGGATGCTGGGAAGAATATCATCTATCTTTCAACGTTGCTGTTAAGGACAGAGATTATACACACCTAGCACAGCATCTGGTGCATTATAAAAACGTTAATAAAATGATAGTTATTTTAACCTTTGTGACAGGGCTTTTGCGTCTAAGTACTCTTCTTCCCTTTTGAATGATATTTTCTTTCTTTCTTCTATGACACAGGTGACAATAATGACTGTGGAAATTGGCAGAAATTATAGAAATTTGGAAAATTCAGGAATGCAGCAAAAAAGCTAAAAGAATAAGTACAATCTACACAGACAAAAAACCTTTTGTTGATATTCTGGTATATCATCTTCCTTAAAATGTGGTTCCGTTTGAAATATAATTCTTTAAAATGGAAGGGCAGAACTTATTTGATGCCAGTAAAAATGACTCTATATTCACCCTTTGTTTGGACCCTGACCTAGTTCATCTGCCCCACAGAAAAGTTTTTCATAATTCAATTCTGCCTTCTCCATCTCTGGCTAATGAAAAGAAATCATGGGAAATAAAATCTCTGGATCAGGTCTTCAAATAACACTAAGCCAGATAAGTCACTAGCAGGCCAGAAGTGATCTGTGGGAAAAAAATGCTGGTATTGTTATTTGCAATGTGATTCTGGGTAGCTTGAATCTCAGATCCATAGAATGAGGACGGAGGTGGGGAAGGAATCGGGGGAGGGTAGAAAGAGGTGGGGAAGGGAAAAGAGGACAAGAGAGGTGTTTAGCTTTCATTTGCCAACGTGATACCCGCTGCTTTGTTTATGGATTTGATGCTATTCATACAGTCTTTGCAATATTAATTTTTAATTTACGATGCTCATTAGGAGACACTTAAAACAGAACAATTATCATTTATCTTGATATATTATTTACTAGGACTGACTGTCATGGTTAGGGGCCCGTGATTAGTGAAAGGGGGATCCAGAAGAGCTTCTCAAATGTGCCGGGGGTAAAAGGATAGGAGCTTAGGAAGCAGTCCTCAAAACCCAAGATCCAAAATTCTGATGTCAAAGTGAAAGCCACATCATTCCTAATCAAGACTCAGGAGGCCCCCTCCTAGACAAGCCTGGAACGGTACTTAATGAACCTGCAGGATCATATTAATGAGACTCTCTGTTAGGCCACCAGCTCATCAATTATTCATCCAGCTGCATTCCTGATACTTTGCTATCTTCCTCCTCTTTTCGCGTTGGTGAGATTACTTTTTTTAACCCTCCATTTCCTTACCTGGAATGTACACAAAGCCTTCTGTTCGATAGTTACCTATCCTATATTCCTATTCTTATTATTCTTAATATTCCTATTCTTCTGCTCAAACACCATGTCTTCTCAGTACTCAGCCAGGATCTCACACATGATGATGGAAATCTGCTAGAGGGGAGTCTAACTTCTGAATCTCGGGAAGTCAGGGCATGCCTGACTCTCTGCTTCCCTAATACTCAGAGCCTAGTTTCGACAGTGTTCTCATCACATTGTGTTATAATTATCTATTTGTGTGTGACTTTTCCCCCACTGGATTGTGAATTCCTAGAGACCAAAGCTTAAGTTTTATTTATTTTTGTATTTTCATTCCCAACATAATGCCTGACGCAAAACAGACACTTATTAAATGAGTAAATAAGTGAATGAATGGGTAAACGAATGAACGGATGGATGAATTAGGAGTACTCACTCATGCCTAATGTTCAGCCCTGTCTATTTATAGTCAGGCAGACTGTGAGATGGAGGCCTGAGCACAGCCTGCATGTTTCACAGGAAAATAAACAAAACCAAACAAAACAGAATTGTGCATTTACAATCTGAGTCCTGCAGGTGAAGATGTGTCTGCAGGCAAAGTGCCCAAGTTTGTCTGGTACTCAGTTTTACATATGGCTATTGATTTATTTTTTAAGAAATAACATTAAATTTGGACGTGATTCTAGGAACAGATTGTGTGTCACTAGGATGGACTGTCAAGGTCTAGATGACTAGACAATTGGGAGGAGGCTTTCAATAAGCTTTCAGGAGAAAGACCAATGAGGTTGGGAGGGAGGTTTGGAGGGGGACAGAAGCCAAGGGCTGGGACTTATCCCCAGAGTCTGTTATTTGGTTCACTCACTCAAAGTCAACAGGAAAACCGAGGAAGCCAGTTTCCATTCCTCAGGAAGTGGTTGGCGGCTGTGATGCTGACCAAAGTCATTACCTTACGTAGTGAGAAGAATGGGAGAAGACTGTAAATTCTTCCCTTTTGTCCTGGATGGGTAGGATGATGGACAGAAGGGGTGGTACTACTCTAAAGGCAGACTGACAAAGCAAGGAAAGGCGGAGATGGGTGTGAGGAAATGTTGTGACATTCCACCCCCTAGCGATAGCCTCAACCAGTTAAAACTATTCAAAATACCCAGGCCAGCTTGCAGCTAAGACCCTGCCTCCCTACCTAAGCCACACTCTCTGCCATGTGTCTACATTCTGCCACCAAAGGAACCTTCCCAAACACCACTTTCATCGTGTCACAGCTCCCTGGAGAATCTGCAATGGCTTTCTGCTGCAAAACCAAACCAAAACACAAAAACACAAATACTAGATAAAAGAGCAAGGATCCAAATTCTCTGAAAGAGTAAAAATGAATGAGAAGACATTTCTTGCCTCAGCTTTGGCTGTAAAGCCAAAGGCAAGTAGTGACTTTGGTCAAATGATGTTAATTTGTTACATATCAACTAGTCACAATACTACAGAGTCATATTTAGAGAAATAGTATCTGGAAATTCTCTCGGTAGACCTCTTCTTATCAGTGTGCCAGGCTGAGAATAAATTATAAATGTGCTCAAGCTTTGTTCTTCTTCTTCTTTGGGGGACCTGGTTGGGCTGGGGTTGCTGTGACCCTCAGACTGGTTGCCCTGGATAAGAGAAGGCTTATCCATTTTCCCTTATTCCATAGATACAGTGATGGACATTTTCCGTCCTCATTTAACATGGCTGAAATCTGAATGTGTTTCCACACCAATATTTCACAAATGCTTTTGGCCCGATGACTGTGATAAGGTGGTTGCCATAGTCTGCACATGGACTTAATGAGGTAGTTGTCATGGTCTGACTAAACTTGGTTGCAGCTGTTCATATTGTCCTAACTTCCACTGAGCGATGTACATTTCTGTACCGCTTGCACTGGGTTGAGTTTCCCTTAAAGGGCCTTCAATAAAATACATTGATTCAGCCTTGGAGTAAAAAGGTTATTGTGTGCACAGAAAGGCATGGAAATAGAAAAGTGGATGTAAATGTTGATGAAGCAAAATACGTCATAGGAGAGATGAACCATCAATGCTTTCTGAGTCTGAGGAAAGGAAGATACCTGATGCTCGTCAATAGACGTAGCCCATCAGAAGCCAAGCTTGACAATTACAGGTGGGAGAGATTATTTTTTCATTTTTAGTGGTGTCTAAAATAATGGTGTCTCTTTCAGTGGCTAGACTTTAGCTTCCAACCATTTTCTGTGTGTGCCATGGTATGAACCAAATGGAAAACATGGCTTTAAGCTCCTGGATTTTTAGTTCTTTCTCATTCAAGCTTTCTCATTAAAGAAATAATTTCAGTTCAACTGAAAAACTTTAAAATTATTAGAATGGAGGTGTTGCTTGTATTTAAAAAGAGCAGACCTGGGATTAATTTACTCTTTGTTGTATATTAACTTCCATCTATGTAATTTCAGCTTAGCTTTACATACTAAAGATAGGGTTGAACTGTGGGTCCGTGAAGCACGTCAAGCTCAGGCATTTACATAAGCAATGGGTACTGGATCCAGCATTGTCGTTCCCCTGGGGGCAGTGGGAAGCACTTGGGGGAAATGGGACCTTTCTGTGATATTTACAATATATTACACACTCCACACTGACTGCATGTGATTAAAAAGGATACAACCTTTCTTATTTGGGGAGGCAAAATTTGACGCTGGCTTCCAACTACCGCTGACCCCTTTCTCAAAACAAAGTGGATCCTTCTGAAAATACAACTTTCGGATGCAAATCAGAAAATCAAATAATTATATGTAGAAAAGAACTTGAAATTATTTAGTTCAATTCGTTCATTTTACAAGTGAGTCATCTAAAGCCCAAATGAAACGGGCACTTGGGATCTCACAGCTGATTCGTGGCAGTGATTAGGCCTCCTGGCCCTGGCTGGGTGTCCTGCCACTGTCACATACATGCGTCTTGCAAGGAAAATGTCCACATAAACAACATGAGGAACTTTTTGTGTGTGTTGGTTACGTGTAAAACTTTATTAGATTCAATTATTCTAAATCTTTGTCTTCTCAGAACTGATGAACATTTATTAAGATTTGTCACTGGTTAGGGACTTCATCATGGGTTTCAAAGAAGACTCTTCTGTCCCAGAAGTTTTTACTTCTAAGTGATTATAAACGTGGTGATTTTTACCCTTCACCCTCTAAGCCTGTTTCTATTTTTCCAATGAAAAAGTCAGCCTGGAAAAATGCTACAATCTCTCTTGGAATTAAAAATGTATCAACATGACTCTCACCAAGAGAACAGAGATAGGAGGGGAGGTAACCGAAAGTCATTTCCTCCCCTCCCTGCTGTACTCCCTCCAATGCAATTGACAATATATTTTACCGAGGCCTATTAACCCGATAAATACATTCTGGATGGAATGACCCACCTTACTGATTTTAGGATATGACATTTAAGGGCTTATGAAAAAGAGCAGAGAGGGCCTGTCAATATATCATAGAACACAACAAATAGAGGTCAACCTTGCCTTTTTCTTTTTTTTAATGTTTGACTGCAAATGAGGCTTCATAAGGAAAATTGAAAGGAATTTACTTACAGTGTTTGGTCTGTGCCTGTACATTTGTGAGTGTCTGTGGCATAACATGCATGTGTACACACAGACATACACACCTATGAATTTAACATGACATAGATTTTTATTCCCCCTTAAGGGATCTTAAAGTCTAAGAAGAAGACCGTTGCCTGGTAGCCCCACCAAAGCCTGGGTTAAGCATCTCCCTTCTCTAGATAGAACCTTACATTTCCTTGGATAGTTGTTCTAAAAAATACTTTCATCTTGGTTATGTAGTTTATCTAGGGCAAGTGTCAAGTATTTTTTCAGATAAAAAAATGAAAGGAAAAAAGAACTTAAGAAGAAAAACACAAAGAAGACGAGAGAAAGTGAAAAAGAAGAAACTCTCTTCACTGGAATCAAATAGAGGGGGCATGATATAATGGTCTTTCCAAACCACATCTGAAAGCCTGGTGCCTGGACACATGATGGCTATGGCACTGAAACCTATGGCCTAAATCACTATAATATAATCACTATAATCAGCATCTATCTATCTATCTATTTATCTACCCATTTATCTATAACAAATCTTCCTCTAAACAATCTACAGAGAAAGATTAGAACGAATAACCAATTCTGTAAAAAATGATTATGTGCAAATTTCCATTCAAAATAGAAATACCTTATTTTTCTCAACTCTATAACATGAGAAGCTTTGTTATTTTTTTTTCTTAAAAATATTTTGTTGTTTTAAAAATCTTTGAGAAAATACTTTAAAGCAT
The DNA here is from genome assembly GCF_028023285.1 of Balaenoptera ricei. Classification (NCBI taxonomy): domain Eukaryota; kingdom Metazoa; phylum Chordata; class Mammalia; order Artiodactyla; family Balaenopteridae; genus Balaenoptera; species Balaenoptera ricei. Next base: position 45,362,019 of record NC_082651.1, read on the forward strand.
ATGGGGAGCAGGGCTGAACAGTGGGGTGAACGGGGGAGGAGAGATGAGGGGGGGTGACTTTCAATCCCTAACAGGGATTTATAAGGTAACTTACAGAACCATTGCCCAGGGTGGGCAGTCCTGGGTCTGCGGGTCCTAAACTGCGTGTGTGTGTTTGGAGGAGAGGGAGGGGCTAAGCTCATTGCTGTCGTTTCTTCCAGCTTTAACATTCTGTGGTTCATTTGCTTATCTTGCATAATAGGACCTTTCTGGAATATTCATCATGAATGAAGGTAGGAAAGAACCATTAGATCATAAGAACAAGTGTGAGTTAAAGAAAAAGAATGTGAAATTTATTTCCATTGAAAATTCTATTCTGGCCTCCATTACCAGAACATACACTTGCTAAGAAATCAAATTTGTCAACTCTGATTTCCAACTGCTAGCAGAGCATCATATTCTCAAAATGCCATTTGTAATCATTCTACCTCAATATGGTGAAGCGTCAAGTTGAATGTCCACCCAGGCTTTCTTCTCTTAGCCTTCACGTCTTAGCCATTTAAAGAACACTGGTTTTGAGAAACAGAGTTACTCTTTCCTCTTGATATTTTTTCTCACAAAATTCAGTTTCCTGGGCAGCTTCTAGAGGGAAAATTCAATCATGAGATGTACCATAGAAGAGGGCGCCACGCTACTTTCAATATTAACCCCTTTTAATCAGAGGAAGGTCATCGAACTTTCCTGATTTTTGCCTAGGGAAAACTTTCCCCTTATTTTTTAACATATCCTTTGCTCTGGTTGGCCAGTAATTGACTTTGTCCCCTTTTTCATTTATTTTCCTGTCTCCTCGTTGTAGCATCTTCTCCCCGGAGTCTCAGGTTAGAAGTTTTCCCTGTTGTGAAACCATGACAGGTGCCTAATTGAATGATGAATGTCCCTTTATTACTCTGTAATTGAACTGCCAGCTTTTTGATTGGTTTGTAGAGATGCTCCCCCCCACCCCACAATCAGGCACTGCAGGGGGCTTGGTTGTTGGCAGCCTGGTCCTACACTCCATCTGTCTAATCCCATCTAGCCCCCACTTGCTTTTTTGGGGGGGGTGGTGATAGAGGTAGGGAGTGGGGGGGAGGGGAGTCATAATAAATTATGCTAATTCGATGTGGCTCTGACAATGAGAAGATCGTATTGTTCCGTGCATCTTGGGGGTAAATGCTTCAAGACGTTTTGTCGTCATGGGTGCCTAGCCTGACAGGCCCAGGATGAAGATTAATGGGCCTCACCTGAGTGACAGAACAGGGGATTGTGGGGAAGAGAGGGTCATTCATCATAATCTGACAGATGTCATTCAATCCGACAGCAGCTCCACCGTCACTCGGCTAGCAGTTCCATTTTTCTGCCAGTTAAGCAAGGAGTTTAATAACATCCCCAGAATTAAAACTCATTCTTTGCAGCAGGTCTGACAGCTGAAAATAAGAAAATCAATTCTTCACATGTTGTAGCACAGTTAACTGACTGGGGCTTTGACTCTAATTTAGTCTTTGGGCTGCATTTCAAGCAAAAAGCTTTTTGTAAGACATCATCTATTAAGATTTATCCATAGTGCTAACTTTGGTGATGTTGTTATTGTGGGCTCATTAGAGATGCAGGCTTTCATACCAAGTGTCCTTTCACTCACTGCATGCTGAAACACATCCCCGTGATAGCTGGGTCTCTCCGGCTTCAGCCTCATTACCAGTGTTTACTGCTTCTCTCTTCATTAATATTGATCCCCTCCCCAACTACCAGCAACAACCAGACAGACACTAATTTGAAACATTTGGTATCATTAAACTGTTTGGATTTCAGGTTTCAGGGATCTTGGAAGTCAGAGAAGATGGTGCAAACATAAGAAGGGGGAGGGTTAAACTTGGTGCTATAGGGTTGCTCTGATGAACGATGACACTCTAGGTTGGTGAGTATGGCAGACCACAAAACACGGCTCTGAATTCCTTTCATCCCTCCTCTCATCTGGGGGAGGAGTCTATTTCTCCACCTCCGTGAATCTGGGCTGTCCCAGCCTGTCACTGGTTTTGACCAATAGAATGTGGCAGAAGTGACACCGTGTAACTTCAGAGGCTGGGGCTAAAGAGATCTACATCTTCTACGTTCACTCCCTGTGGAAGCTAGCTACCATGTAAGGTATCAGTCCACCATGCCCAAGCTAGTAGCTACGTGGAGAAGAGATTATTATACAGAAATGCCCTGAGACACCAGGCATATGAGTGAAGAGTTCTTGGGTTCTCCAGCCCATCTCAGCTACCAGCTGGATGCAGTCACATGGTAGGCATCTTGGACATTCTAACCCCAGCTATATGGACACCATATGGAACAGAACTGCCCTACTGACCCACAGAATTATGAGCAAATAAAATGATTGTAGTTTAAAGTCATTAAATTTGGAGGTAGTTTGTTATATAGCAATGCATAACTGAAACAGTGAAGGCAAGGCACCAAAATTGCAGCCCTTTAGATTTCTGAGTAATAATATTGGAAAGAAGTGTGACAAATATGTGATGTGAGGGGATAGCTATTTGTTTAAAGAGAAGTTCTAGAAAGGCACATGTTACAAACACACAGAGGGCATGCAATAACTGTTTGGGATTTTCCAAATCCACAAATCATGGGTATTTATTCCAGCATCTGAAGCTTGAGAAGAAGAGTAGAATTATAAGGGGCAATCGCATTTTGAGCAAGATCTTGAGCCCATGGTTAATTCCAGGGAAAGAAACAAAAGTAAAGATCACTGTGGCATTTTTTTATTATAATAATTTATAGGGGCTTCCCTGGTGGCGCAGTGGTTGAGAATCTGCCTGCCAATACAGGGGACACGGGTTCGAGCCCTGGTCTGGGAAGATCCCACATGCCGCGGAGCAACTGGGCCCGTGAGCCACAACTACTGAGCCTGCGCGTCTGGAGCCCGTGCTCCGCAACAAGAGAGGCCGAGATAGTGAGAGGCCCGCGCACCGCGATGAAGAGTGGCCCCCGCTCCCTGCAACTGGAGAAAGCCCTCGCGCAGAAACAAAGACCCAACACAGCCAAAAATTAATTAATTAATTAATTAATTTTTTAAAAAAAGGTGGAGGTCCTAGAGGGTAGGATTCATGAAATCTGGCGGTTTTGAGCAAAACTCAAAACCTCGGTATGACAAATATGAATGCTAAAACCACAAGGGCTCTGATGGCCTTCTTTTTGCTGGGTGGAAGAAGGGTAAATAACTAACCCACCATCACGATCCAAAAAGGCCAACAGCACTGGCACGACAGCTTCTGCTTTGTAATGTGACATGGAGTTTCCACTCAGGGAAGCTCCAGGCAGAGAAGCCACATTCCAGTGGGTGGGTCTGATGTCAGGGAGGTGGATTCCATCTGACTTACAGCTGCACCAAAGGCTGACTTTGGCAGCAATTCCTGGGCTATAATTTTATAAACAGTCTTTTCTTTCCAGACTTCCAATGTGAATTTGGACCTCAGCACAGATTCCATCTCACATCTTTATTTTGTGTCATCACATTCTAATCCGATGACAAAAAGTTGGTCTGAGATTTCAGTGTATTACTATATTAGTGCAATTTATGTCCTGTGTGGAAGTTGATGATGTGTAAAGACTACATTGTGGACTTGCCTGGATTCTAATCCAGCACCTAAAAGGGTAGTGTTGCTTTGGTGGATCACAATGGCACTTTATGATGAAATCCAATGGTTAGTTTGTGGTGCTGGCTTGCCAGTAGATGCTGACAGCAATATTAATTACATTTCCCTAAAAGTGGGCCAAAGCTCTGCAATTCACCTTTGAACAATCATCATTGTAATTTAGCATCTAATTGTGACATTTCTGCTTAATATTGTTTACAGAAATATTAAAAAATGTATATGCTATCTTAAACAGGCAAGATATATAGAACAGAGTAGATCCAGCCCAGCCAAGTAGACAATGGCTTGATTCTCCCTGCTTAGTAAGAGATGTAGTACTGGATGGGAAACCAATCAGCCAAGCACATTCTCATTCCAAGTCTCCTTCAGTTGTTTTGTTAAAAGACATTTCCACAACTTGAAAGCAGTGTGGTCTCCTAGCACATCCATCCTTAGCACATCTACTTCAGAAGAAGTAGACTGAAATAGATAAGCTCAAAAAGAATAGAAAGTAAATTAATTTCCATTTTCACAAGCCTGAGTCTGCTCATTTTCAGAGAAGACAAATCATGCAGAAAATAGCGCCAAATTACTCATGGTTTAATGACAATTTCACAGACAAGACAACTGGTCTCCCAAGTTGTTCTGCTCAGGACTAGGTCTGGATAGAGGTACTTTGGACCTAGATCAGGGCATCAGGATGAGGAGTTCATGCCTCAGGGACCAGTCTCACTCCTTTCCTCTTGGCTGGGGGTGTTGATCTAAATGAAATGCTCTTCCCTGGGCAGCTGTCGGGTTCCTCTGCCGTGCTCCATGGGTTTTGTCATGTCTCCTTGTGGCTGGCCTTTTTATCCTTGCTGAGATTAAAGAGATCAAATTATGTCATGTGGTATTACATGAAGTCAATTCTTGGTGAACTCGACTATTTGCAAGGTAGTCTCTTGTTATTTTTGCTAGATCAACAGATATTTTTCAAGTCATATGCCCTTTGGAGGTGTGAGTATATGAGGTCAGGGAGGGACTATTTACTAACTGTTGGACTATTTTAAGACTATTTTAAAAGGAAGAGGAGTGGATATTTAGGCTTTTAGTCCTAATGTTTAATAGGCAGATGCTGAGTTATTGGGCTATTCCTTTCCTTGGTATTTAGGATATGTCAGTTGAATATCATCAGAAGTATGGGATAATAGTACGCTTTCTACAAGTGTATTTGAATTTTCTTATCTGATTGGGCTTGCTTTCGTAAATTGTTTTTTATTTCCTTCATTAGATGGAAATTGGCTTGTAAAGCTCCAGACCAGCATTGTCCAAGAGAAATGTAACATGAGCCATATAGATAAATCAACATTTTCTAGTATCCATATTAAAAAAGTAAGAAGGGAGTGAAAATAATTTTAATAATACATTTTATTTAATCCAATACATCCATTATATAATTTCAACATTTAATCCTACAAAAAATTACCGAGATATTTTACATTTTTTTCATATTATTTCTTTGAAATCCAATGTGTTCAATACATCTCAATTCAGACTAGCTAGTGACTACTGTACTAGTCAGCACAAATCTAGACCAAACATGATTACCCCAACTGTTTTCACAGTATATTTGTAATACTAATATATGTCTCTAAGATTTTGGAGTATTCAGAAACAATATAGCCTGCAGACACTTTATATTTTATCTCAACACATTCAGTTTATCAAGGCACAAAATAAGTGTGTATAAAGCTGGTTGCCAGCAGGATTTCTTTTTAGTCACCTTTTTCTCCTTTTTAAAACAAGGATCTCAGTAATCTATAGCGAAACTGTAAATCTTAGACCATTATTCCTCCCTTCAATGACATGACAGAAATGTGTACCAAAGAAGAAGAAAAAATTACAATTGTGAAACATACTTTTTCTTATTTCAGTTAAAAGTATACCATTTTTTATTTTTTTAAAATTTTTTTGAAATATAGTTGATTTACAATGTTGTGTTAGTTTCAGGTGTACAGTAAAATGATTTAGTTATACATATATATATATAAATATGTATGTCCTCTTTTTTACTTTCTCTTCCATTATAGGTTATTGCAGGATATTTAGTATAGTCCCATATGCTATACGGTAGGTCCTTGTTGGTTATGTATTTTATATATAGTAGTGTGTATATTTTAATCCCAAATTCCTAATTTATCCTACTTCCCCCTCCCCTTTGGTAACCATAAGTTTGTTTTCTATGTCTGTGAGTCTATTTCTGTTTTGTAAATAAATTCATTTGTATCCTTTTTTTAGATTCCATATATAAGTGATATATGATATTTGTCTTTCTCTGTCTGACTTACTTCACTTAGTATGATAATCTCTAAGTCCATCCATGTTGTTGCAAATGACATTATTTCATTCCTTTTTATTGCTGAGTAATATTCTATTGTGTGTGTGTGTATATATATGTAAGTATGCATATATATGCACATACCACATCTTCTTTATCCTTTCATCTGTTGATGGACATTTACGTTGCTTCCATGTCTTGGCTACTGTACATAGTGCTGCGATGAACATTGGGGTGCATGAATCTTTTCAAATTATGGTTTTCTCCTGATGTATGCAGGATCATATACAAGCATACCATTTTGTAAATTAAACAAAGCAGCTTGATAAGTAAACTCGACATCAAAATTCAGGTCGATAGAGATACGTTGGCTTAGAAAAAATTCTAGAGGCAGAAAAGTAAGAGGATGCTGATGGGAACTCAAGGGGGGGTACTGCTCATGTGCATAGAGGTAAGTACTCATCAGAGCTGCAGTTGAGACCAGAGATGAGTCGACCCCACTCAGAGACAGCTCTACCCCATGGTAAGTCCACTCTGTCCTCAACTCTTTAGAAGACTTAAGACTGTCCCCTCTGCTGCAGCTGGTCCCAGCTCATGGATGATACTCATTACCTCCCTCCTCCCCTGCTCACTCTAGGTTTTCCCTGCTCTCAGCCAAGTGGTTAGCTGGCTTGCTGGAGGTGCCACGTCTTCCTCTCTGAAGGGTCTAGCCCTTGGTCACCTTACCTTTGCCAGGTTATTGTCACTACAACTGCCCTTTCACTCTTCTCCCAGCCATGACGGCAGCTGTGAGTCTTCCAAGCTCCATACACACTCCTCACTGCCCACATTATGAAGCAGCAACTCCAGCTCCTCATGAGGAATCTGGTCAATGACCTTTGCCATTAGGGTAACACCTTTTGTTGCCTGCTGGATCACTGGCCTGAGGAGCCCAATATGACCAGGCAGTAATCATAACTTTAAGTTTGGACAACTCCTTCCTGTATCCCCATGTGAAAACAGTCCTCAAAGTCCCACCTCACCCCTGCTAGGACCCAGTGCCTCTAATTCAACAAAACCTCAAGTGGTGGCAATAGAACATACAAATCCAATAGGTGGGTCCCTGGGAGATCAAGGGCCTGTGTAGTCTAGCTACTAGGGGCACAGCACTATTTGGCACGTGTAGGTTTTTTGCATTTACTTCATCCTGGAAAAGAGCACCCTGACCCTGTAGGTTGTGAACCCTGACCCAGCACCCTAGTGGAAACTTTAATAGGACATTCCAATGTTGTATCAGTTTAGCAGTTTCCACTGATGCCATATATGGCAGCTCCAGTGGACCCTGTGCTCCCATGTTCATGTGCCCATTGTCACATCTCCTTTACTAGATAATGACAGGAACTGATAAAATACTCACCCAATAAATGCAAAATCATGATTTTGGTTAGTGAATGAAGATGCATACTATTTGAAAAGGTTATAATATGAGACTTTGACCTTTTCAGGGTAATCAGGAAGTCTTCCCTGAGGAGGTGATAATTGAGCTACCACTTGGAGGCTCTTTAGAACTTAACTAGGTGGAGAAGAGTGGGAACAATGGTGAGCATTGTAGGCTCAAGAAAGTGGAATAAGGTCTCCTAGTTTTGAGTAGAATTTGGGGGCGTGTGGTGTGAGAAAAGAATGGAGAAAGGGGAGGCAGGCCATGAAAGGGCTCTGTGGGTCAAATGAAGGGGTTTTTTTTCATCCTAAGTGCAATGGAAAACCATTGAAACACAGTGTACGTTAGGGCTTGCATGTGTGAAGTAGGGGGATGAGGATAGAGAGAGAATCAATTTTGTAAATCAACTTTACAAAGGCCACCCTGGGTGCTATATGGGGAAGGCATCAAAGTGGACCAGAGGGAGAATACAAGTAGATCTGTTAGGAGGCCACTGTGTGGTCCAGGTGGGACCAGTTGGTGGCCTGGCCCATAGGAAGCTCTCAGTACATCACAGTTGCTGGAGCTGTCGTTATTGCTGTTCCATATGGTAGAGGACAGGCTTGTGTTTGTCGGAAAGTGTAAACTTCTTTTGGACTTATGTGGCTTCTTTGCTCTTTCAGGAAGGAATGTGTCCCCCGTGAAGGCAAAGACTTGGAGGAGGGAGAAGCAGAGGCATATCAAGCCTGATCAGCTGGCACCTGTGCTCATTTATAGAGTCTGGAACTTGGACCCAAAGCGCTGCTTTATTAATCCGGTGCTGCCCACAGCTGAGTGGCCATATCCACACTAGAGAATGGGATGAAAGCAATGGAGGGACTTGGGTAAATCCAAGAGTGAAATGGGGAGAGTTAGCATGAAGCTTCTCCCATTTCACCTCTAACCTCCTTATTTTCTAGGGGTCTTGGGGATTAAAATAGCTACCTCATGTTGGACCTTTCACTTAGATTACATATGGTGAATCACTAGACACACCAGGCTATTTCTGGATTATGAGGTCCATTCTGCCCAAAACTTAGTCTTCCCATTCACCTCTTTTCCTCCACTAGCGTAGAACCCAAATCACCTCATGAACCACTTGCTCCAGAAGGTTTTCTCTGACCAGCCCTCCCCCCACCACCCCAGGCTGGGTTGCTGCCTCTTCTCTGGGTTCCCAGAGTCCTCTCTGCTTCGTTCCTTCTTCCTTGCTCCTCGCAGTGGACTCTCAGATCATACATCGCTCTCCCTGGTCTGAGAAACCTTTGACAACAGGGGACAGCATCTCATTCACTTTTGCATCCTTCACACCTAGCATGGTGCCAGAAACTCAAATATGGACACAAACGAATGATTGAAAGAGGAATGGGTCAAGGTAAATATCATCTGCATTTGGATAAAGTGCAGATAGAGTCAATTGAGAGGAGAAAACTTGTTTAAGGAAAGGCAGCAAGGTTTGTCTTGGGCACTGGTGATGGGATAGTTATGTAGATGTTTGGCACCTTGTCTGCCCCTTCACAGTATCTCTTTTTCTGCTGGGTCCACTCCACCTCAGCTTCTAACACCCTAGGCCACACTCATGACATTCTTTGGTCTGGTTCCAAAGTGGGGTAAGTTGAGTTAGAGTTGAAACACAGGATCTGGGGGGAGGAGGGGAGAGAGACAAGGTCCCATACCCCCATTGCTGGGGCTGGCCTTGCTGATTGTGGGTAAGGCTCATACTGGTGGTCTGCAAAGTTAAAACTAGTTGCATAACTCATTGTTAGCCAATTGTTTTAAAAATAACTTTAAAAAACTAAACTCAACTTACTTTCCTCCTCAAATTGGTGTGGATGGATAGAGTACTAGGTCAAAATGCAAAGAGAAGGCAGTGATAAAACATGGGGCTTTCAACTCCCAGCTCTGCTTCTTCCTACCTTAGGGGTCTCGAGCAAGCACTGAACTTCAGGGAACTTCAGTTTCTTTGCAACCGGAGATGATGTTAGTTCTTTCCTGATAGGGTTGTCGTGGAGATGAAATGAGGTAATGCTCACTTCTCACAAGGCCCGGCACATGGTAAGCCTGGAAAGATGTTAGCCAAAGCTCTTACAATAGATACATTTGCATTACATGCGAATTACAAAACATCACATGCATTGCATATATGTTTTAAATAGTTCCAGTTGCTTAGGTGTTTTACCTGTGAATCTTTCCAGTACAAGAATCATTCACATGCTTAGATCTCTCAAATTATTTTACATGCCGACTATTGAAATTCAGCAGATAAATATCAACTTGAGTATATCTTAGAATAGGATCTTCATTTTGCTCCAATTGATTTTATCTTTTTGATTCAGGAAAAAATATACATTTTTATTCTTTGAAATTAATCAAAACTGTGTTTGTTCAAATTTGTTCAACTCCCTGAGTGGTTCTCAGTAGCATTATCTCAACTGGGAGATATGAAATCAGTGTAACTCTACCTTCCTCCACTTTATCTAATATGCCTAAACTTAGCAACTCAGGGGAGTGTTGTTCCTGCTAGGTGGGTAGAATGACAACTGTTTTAGCTCCTGGCAAATACAGACATCTCTTTCAGGAAGAATGGAAATTGGGTAAAATAAATCACTTGCCCATAATGACATTTACAGATATTATTAGCTTTTTTTGAAATGTAGTCCGTTTAGGGCTCAGACAAAAGGTAGAGTATTATACTAGAGAAAGCACAAGATTAGGAATCTGGAGTACCAGCTCCAGGCCTTACTAGCTGTGTGACCTTGTGTAAGTCTCCTTCTCACATTTTCTTCTTCTATGAGATGATGTTAAAATAATCCTCCATCTGTTGTGACGGCTGATGGAGATTTTATTATTACTGTATATGTATGTATGTATATTACCCACTCCTCTCCCTGAAAGAAAGGTTTTCTTAACGTTCTAAGATTCTCATATGTGTATATATCAAAGGGCACAGAATTGGTGATATCAACAATGATAAGACCTATTTATCTCATACCTGCTGTAAAATCAATGGTGAGATTTACGTATATGTATGCATATACATATACATAAAATATTTCTATACTCTAACCAAGAATATATGAGAGAAAAATCGGAAATACTTTATCAAAGGACAAATACTTTCCAACATACTAAATTCTTCAACACCAAAAATTTATTAAAATGAAGCAAGCTTTTCTTTCCATGCAGGCTATAAATAATTCCCCTTCAGAGTGAGTTTGCTGAGCGTTAGGAATCTTTCCTCTTGCTTTGGGGAAAAAGAAATCTTTCCTAATACAATAACATCTTCACCTTTTTTAAGTTCTTCCAAAATAGTTCGAATTTTCATTTCACTTTGTGATTCTGAGAAGCAATGATCCTATTACTCAGAGGAGCTTCTCGTCAGTAACTTATCTCAAAGTCTCCCTCTCTCCTGGGAGACATGCCTCTGTTATTCTCAGAAGCTCTGTCGCTGAACTCTCTTCTCTTGGCCAAGGGTATAAATCAAGGAACCAGTTCAATTTGGAATTTAGGCCTTAGCCTTTGTTGCTGTAAGAAACAGACTGGATTATTTACAACCCTGGGTGTCCAGGTTTTCATCGCTACAGATGGTTGGGTGCTTGAGAGCATTCACCTTTCAGATATCCAGAATACAAGCTGTTGATCCTCTGTGGATTGTAAATTTCTGGAGTTAGGCTTCATGGTTCTTGTCCGCGAGGCAAGTTTTATGATCACCATTACATTACTCCTCTGAAATGTTGGGAAGCTGGGAGCCTCCTTCCTATTAGAAGCCTTGCCTTGACTTTCATACCAATAAAGTTGTTCTTAGACTAGAGTTCATCCTAATAAGCATCTTGAGAATTGCACCTGAACTAAGAAATATTTCCCCCTCTGTCTGCCCTAATCCTTGGAATTTCAAGCAACCTACATTCTTTGAATGTAAGACAAGGCTTCCAGCCTAACAGCTTTTTTATCACTTTCCATCAGGTGGAAAAGCCTCCAGGTGGATTAGGCTGAGTGTGTAAGAAGCTTACATGGTAGCAGATGTCAAGCCTCAGTAAAGGTCATTCTATTAGGACAATTCTCTTTCTGGGCACAGATTTCCTCCTGGACCTGGGAAGGAGGACTTGGTATTCTGTCACAGACCTTTGAAATGCTTAAGGGGAAGGGTTATGAGTGACAGATGTGCACACAGTTTAAGGATCTAAGCTTCAAAGGGGCAGCATGTAGAAGGACAATGGAATATAAATGGGAAAATGTTACTTGAGAAATCTTTCCAAGTCAGACACACCAAGCATTACTGGAATGTGACGGTGTCATGGTTTCTGGATAAAGAATCTTTCTCTTATACAGAAACACACATTTCTTCCTCTGAAAATGGAAGTTAGAAGCCCACATGTGGCTCTGTCTGAGGAAGAAAGATTTAGAAAAGTTCTCCACCATCTCACCAGGATTAAAGCATAAAGCGCTTACCTAGTTGAATGCACGGTAAGTTGCTGAAGGGATGCAAAGCAAATGTGCTTAAGTGGGGGGAAAATCGGCTTTAATAAACTCTTCCTAAGAGCCAAGCTCCACATTATGGAGAATTGTCTTAGGGATGTAAAAACTTCGCATAGGTTGTTGGGCTCTTGGAGTAATGTGATTAATTCTGCCACTTATCAGTCATTTTGACTCTCCTGTCACAAGTACAAGTGCCAACATCACACCGATGGTTGGAGGTGAAGCAGGGTACATTTCTCAAGTTCTTTAGTCAGTTGGCATCTGGTTGCATAGCACTTTGTTCTCCTGGTCCCAATTTTTCCAAGAAGTCTAGCCTTCCAGCAGACAACCCAATTACTCTCAAGTACAAATGGGTTCTCCATAAAAGCATTTGACTACTTCATTGCCTAGATCTTACCATTTGTGGCCAAATTTCCAGTCTTCCTATTGAATAACTTCTTGTTAAAAAGTATCCAAAAAGGGGGAGACATCATAGACTTCTGAGTCAAACTATTTCCTTCCACACACCTGAGTCATGGGTGAAGGTTTTACCCATTTCCTTTCTAAGATTTTTCCTAGGCTCCCGTCTAAGAGTTTAGTGCCAGGTGGATGGAAAGAAGGGATGTGATTCAGAACTCATTTGTATTTTTTTAATGTTGGAGATAATCTTATTGCCAGGGATTTCCATTCACTATCCCTGAATAGAAATCTGGTAATTTCTTATGAAGTGGTGGTGGTGGGAGAATGTCTTTACATGGCAATACAAAACCTGTTGCAATCTTGCAAGCCCTGGGAGTGTCTTGCTTAAAAGAGTTCTTGTTGTCACTGGGAGTGCTTGCTGGAGCCAAGCCAGTTCCCGGGGGAAGGTTGGTGTCTGCTACTTGCAGAGCTGGCTGTCGGGTTGGTCCTGCGTGTTTGTAATTAACTACGATGTCTGGATGTTGATGGAGTGAGTCTGGCCAATGGTTCCCCCTCTTTGGAGGGGTTTCCTGGCTAGCTCTCCTGTGTCAGAAATGCCAAGTTGGGAGTTGCCTGGAGACTCCAGAGATGCAGATTCATCTGGCTGAGCTCCAGTTGCGAAGCCAAGTGTCGAGAAAGCACATCAGACTTAACCTGAATTGTAATCAGTGGGCTTCTCCAACCATTTGGCTCCTCTGCTTTCCAATGTTATGTTTAATGTTTTAAAGCATATTTAGTAAACATATCACTAGCAATTGTCAGGCCTTAGTCTCTCCCCGCTCTTTCCTTAATGATTTTCCCTTTTCCTTTGGGTTAGTGTGGTAGACTGGTTTTCTGATTGTGTGTGTGTATACGCACATGCACGCGTACATTTATGCATGTATGTTTCTGGCTAGACAGATTGGGAGATTTGTTTTTACTAGTTCAGTAGCTTGTTTATAGCATCTACTCCTTATGAACCAGATAATCTGAATTCCTCACTTTTCTCACTATATTTGGCTAGCTCTCCTCTCTTGAGAAAATCAAGCTTAGGGTGCACATTAATTACTGCAACAAATTTTGAATTTATAGACTCATGCAAGGTCTACTTTTTTTTTTTTTTTTAAACATCTTTATTGAAGTATAATTGCCTTACAATGGTGTGTTAGCTTCTGCTTTATAACAAAGTTAATCAGTTATACATATACAATATGTTCCCATATCTCTTCCCTCTTGCATCTCCCTCCCTCCCACCCTCCCCATCCCACCCCTCTAGGTGGTCACAAAGCACCGAGCTGATCTCCCTGTGCTATGCGGCTGCTTCCCACTAGCTATCTATTTTACATTTGGTAGTGTATATATGTCCATGACACTCTCTCACCCTGTCACATCTCACCCCACCCCCTCCCCATATCCTCAAGTCCATTCTCTAGTTGGTCTGTGTCTTTATTCCCGTCTTGCCACTAGGTTCTTCATGGCCTTTTTTTTTTTTTTTTTCCTTAGATTCCGTATATATGTGTTAGCATACTGTATTTGTTTTTCTCTTTCTGACTTACTTCACTCTGTATGACAGACTCTAACTCCATCCACCTCATTACAAATACCTCCATTTCATTTCTTTTTATGGCTGAGTAATATTCCATTGTATATATGTGCCACATCTTCTTTATCCATTCATCTGTCGATGGACATTTAGGTTGCTTCCATGTCCTGGCTATTGTAAATAGAGCTGCAATGAACATTTTGGTACATGACTCTTTTTGAACTATGGTTTTCTCAGGGTATATGCCCAGTAGTGGGATTGCTGGATCGTATGGTAGTTCTATTTGTAGTTTTTTAAGGAACCTCCATACTGTTCTCCATAGTGGCTGTATCAATTTACATTCCCACCAACAGTGCAAGAGAGTTCCCTTTTCTCCACACCCTCTCCAGCATTTATTGTTTCTAGATTTTTTGATGATGGCCATTCTGACTGGTGTGAGATGATATCTCATTGTAGTTTTGATTTGCATTTCTCTAATGATTAATGATGTTGAGCATTCTTTCATGTGTCTGTAGGCCATCTGTATATCTTCTTTGGAGAAATGCCTATTTAGGTCTTCTGCCCATTTTTGGATTGGGTTGTTCGTTTTTTTGTTATTGAGCTGCATGAGCTGCTTGTAAATCTTGGAGATTAATCCTTTGTCAGTTGCTTCATTTGCAAATATTTTCTCCCATTCTGATGGTTGTCTTTTGGTCTTGTTTATGGTTTCCTTTGCTGTGCAAAAGCTTTTAAGTTTCATTAGGTCCCATTTGTTTATTTGTGTTCTTATTTCCATTTCTCTGGGAGCTGGGTCAAAAAGAATCTTGTTGTGATGTATGTCATAGAGTGTTCTGCCTATGTTTTCCTCTAAGAGTTTGATAGTGTCTGGTCTTACACTTAGGTCTTTAATCCATTTTGAGTTTATTTTTGTGCAAGGTGTCAGGGAGTGTTCTAATTTCATACTTTTACATGTATCTGTCCAATTTTCCCAGCACCACTTATTGAAGAGGCTGTCTTTTCTCCACTGTATATGCTTGCCTCCTTTATCAAAGATAAGGTGACCATATGTGCGTGGGTTTATCTCTGGGCTTTCTATCCTGTTCCATTGATCTATATTTCTGTTTTTGTGCCAGTACCAAACTGTCTTGATTACTGTAGCTTTGTAATATAGTCTGAAGTCAGGGAGCCTGATTCCCCCAGCTCCATTTTTCGTTCTCAAGATTGCTTTGGCTATTCGGGGTCTTTTGTGTTTCCACACAAATTGTGAAATTTTTTGTTCTAGTTCTGTGAAAAATGCCAATGGTAGTTTGATAGGGATTGCATTGAATCTGTAGATTGCTTTGGGTAGTAGAGTCATTTTCACAATGTTGATTCTTCCAATCCAGGAACATCATATATCTCTCCATCTATTTGTATCATCTTTAATTTCTTTCATCAGTGTCTTATAATTTTCTGCATACAGGTCTTTTGTCTCCTTAGGTAGGTTTATTCCTAGATATTTTATTCTTTTTGTTGCAATGGTAAACGGGAGTGTTTTCTTAATTTCACTTTCAGATTTTTCGTCATTAGTGTATAGAAATGCAAGAGATTTCTGTGCATTAATTTTGTATCCTGCTACTTTACCAAATTCATTGATTAGCTCTAGGAGTTTTCTGGTAGCATCTTTAGGATTCTCTATGTATAGTATCATGTCATCTGCAAACAGTGACAGCTTTACTTCTTCTTTTCCGATTTGGATTCCTTTTATTTCTTTGTCTTCTCTGATTGCTGTGGCTAACACTTCCAAAACTATGTTGAATAATAGTGGTGAGAGTGGGCAACCTTGTCTTGTTCCTGATCTTAGTGGAAATGGTTTCAGTTTTTCACCATTGAGGACAATGTTGGCTGTGGGTTTGTCATATATGGCCTTTATTATGTTGAGGAAAGTTCCCTCTATGCCTACTTTCTGCAGGGCCTTTATCATAAATGGGTGTTGAATTTTGTCGAAAGCTTTCTCTGCATCTATTGAGATGACCATATGGTTTTTCTCCTTCAATTTGTTAATATGGTGTATCACATTGATTGATTTGCGTATGTTGAAGAATCCTTGCATTCCTGGGATAAACCCCACTTGATCATGGTGTATGATCCTTTTAATGTGCTGTTGGATTCTGTTTGCTAGTATTTTGTTGAGGATTTTTGCATCTATGTTCATCAGTGATATTGGCCTGTAGTTTTCTTTCTTTGTGACATCTTTGTCTGGTTTTGGTATCAGGGTGATGGTGGCCTCGTAGAATGAGTTTGGGAGTGTTCCTCCCTCTGCAATATTTTGGAAGAGTTTGAGAAGGATAGGTGTTAGCTCTTCTCTAAATGTTTGATAGAATTCACCTGTGAAGCCATCTGGTCCTGGGCTTTTGTTTGTTGGAAGGTTTTTAATCACAGTTTCAATTTCAGTGCTTGTGATTGGTCTGTTCATATTTTCTATTTCTTCCTGGTTCAGTCTCGGCAGTTTGTGCATTTCTAAGAATCTGTCCATTTCTTCCAGGTTGTCCATCTTATTGGCGTAGAGTTGCTTGTAGTAACCTCTCATGATCTTTTGTATTTCTGCAGTGTCAGTGGTTACTTCTCCTTTTTCATTTCTAATTCTATTGATTTGAGTCTTCTCCCTTTTTCTCTTGATGAGTCTGGCTAATGGTTTATCAATTTTGTTTATCTTCTCAAAGAATCAGCTTTTAGTTTTATTGATTTGTGCTATTGTTTCCTTCATTTCTTTTTCATTTATTTCTGACCTGATCTTTATGATTTCTTTCCTTCTGCTAGCTTTGGGGTTTTTTTGTTCTTCTTTCTCTAATTGCTTTAGGTGCAAGGTTAGGTTGTTTATTCGAGATGTTTCCTGTTTCTTGAGGTAGGCTTGTATTGCTATAAACTTCCCTCTTAGCACTGCTTTTGCTGCGTCCCTTAGGTTTTGGGTCGTCGTATCTCCATTGTCATTTGTTTCTAGGTATTTTTTGATTTCCCCTTTGATTTCTTCAGTGATCACTTCGTTATTAAGTAGTGTATTGTGTAACCTCCATGTGTTTGTATTTTTTACACATCTTTTCCTGTAATTGATATCTAGTCTCATAGCGTTGTGGTTGGAAAAGATACTTGATACGATTTCAATTTTCTTAAATTTACCAAGGCTTGATTTGTGACCCAAGATATGATCTATCCTGGAGAATGTTCCATGCGCACTTGAGAAAAATGTGTATTCTGTTGTTTTTGGGTGGAATGTCCTATAAATATCAATTAAGTCCATCTTGTTTAATGTATCATTTAAAGCTTGTGTTTCCTTATTTATTTTCATTTTGGATGATCTGTCCATTGGTGAAAGTGGGGTGTTAAAGTCCCCTACTATGATTGTGTTGCTGTCAATTTCCCCTTTTATGGCTGTTAGTATTTGCCTTATGTATTGAGGTGCTCCTATGTTGGGTGCATAAATATTTACAATTGTTATACCTTCCTCTTGGATCGATCCCTTGATCATTATATAGTGTCCTTCTTTGTCTCTTATAATATTCTTTATTTTAATGTCTATTTTGTCTGATATGAGAATTGCTACTCCAGCTTTCTTCTGATTTCCATTTGCATGGAATATCTTTTTCCATCCCCTCACTTTCAGTCTGTATGTGTCTCTAGGTCTGAAGTGGGTCTCTTGTAGACAGCATATATATGGGTCTTGTTTTTGTATCCATTCAGCCAGTCTGTGTCTTTTGGTGGGAGCATTTAATCCATTTACATTCAAGGTAATTATCGATATGTGTGTTCCTAGTCCCATTTTCTTAAATGTTTTGGGTTTGTTATTGTAGGTGTTTTCCTTCTCTTGTGTTTCTTGCCTAGAGAAGTTCCTTTAGCATTTGTTGTAAAGCTGGTTTGGTGGTGCTGAACTCTCTCAGCTTTTGCTTGTCTGTAAAGGTTTTAATTTCTCCATTACATCTGAATGAGATCCTTGCTGGGTAGAGTAATCTTGGTTGTAGGTTTTTCTCCTTCATCACTTTAAGTATATCCTGCCACTCCCTTCTGGCTTGCAGAGTTTCTGCTGAAAGATCAGATGTTAACCTTATGGGGATTCCCTTGTGTGTTATTTGTTGTTTTTCCCTTGCTGCTTTTAATATGTTTTCTTTATGTTTAATTTTTGACAGTTTGATTAATATGTGTCTTGGCGTGTTTCTCCTTGGGTTTATCCTGTATGGGACTCTCTGTGCTTCCTGGACTTGATTAACTATTTCCTTTCCCATATTAGGGAAGTTTTCAACTATAATCTCTTCAAATATTTTCTCAGTCCCTTTCTTTTTCTCTTCTTCTTCTGGGACCCCTATAATTCGAATGTTGGTGCGTTTAATGCTGTCCCAGAGGTCTCTGAGACTGTCCTCAGTTCTTTTCATTCTTTTTTCTTTATTCTGCTCTGCAGTAGTTATTTCCACCATTTTATCTTCCAGGTCACTTATCCTTTCTTCTGCCTCAGTTATTCTGCTATTGATCCCATCTAGAGTATTTTTAATTTCATTTATTGTGTTTTTCATCGTTGCTTGGTTCCTCTTTAGTTCTTCTATGTCCTTGTTAAATGTTTCTTGCATTTTGTCTATTCTATTTCCAAGATTTTGGATCATCCTTACTATCATTATTCTGAATTCTTTTTCAGGTAGACTACCTATTTCCTCTTCATTTGTTAGGTCTGGTGTGTTTTGACCCTGCTCCTTCATCTGCTGTGTGTTTTTCTGTCATCTCATTTTGCTTATCTTACTGTGTTTGGGGTTTCCTTTTCACAGGCTGCAGGTTCGTAGTTCCCGTTGTTTTTGGTATCTGTCCCCAGTGGCTAAGGTTGGTTCAGTGGGTTGTGTTGGCTTCCTGGTGGAGGGGACTATTGCCTGTGTTCTGGTGGATGAGGTTGAATCTTGTCTTTCTGGTGGGCACGTCCACGTCTGGTGGTGTGTTTTGGGGTGTCTGTGGCCTTATGATTTTAGGCAGCCTCCCTGCTAATGGATGGGGCTGTGTTCCTGTCTTGCTAGTTGTTTGGCATAGGGTGTCCAGCCCTGTAGCTTGCTGGTCGTTGAGTGAAGCTGGGTCTTGATGTTGAGATGGAGATCTCTGAGAGATTTTTGCCTACGTGGAGCTGGTAGGTCTCTTGTGGACCAGTGTCCTGAAGTTGGCTCTCCCACCTCCGAGGTACGGCCCTGATGCCTGGCTGAAGCACCAAGAGCCTTTCATCCACACAGCTCAGAATATAAGGGAGAAAAAAATAGAAAGAAAAAAAGAGGATAAAATTAAATAAAATAAAGCTATTATAATAAAAAATAAGAAAAAAATTATTAAGAGTAAATGTATTCAGAAAAATTTTTTTTTAATTTTTAAAAATAGATTTATTAATTTTTTATAGTAAAAAATAAGATAAAAATTTTTAAGAAAAAAATTTATTAAGAAAAAAATTTTAATTTTTTAAAATAAAAAATATGAAAAAAACTTATTAAAATTTTTTTTAATTTCTAAAAATAGAAAATACGGAAAAAATTATTAAGAAAACATATATTAGGAAAAAAAATTTTTTTAAGTAAAAAAAAAAAAAAATGGACGGACCTAACCCTAGGACTGATGGTGAAAGCAAAGCTATACAGACAAAATCTCACCCAGAAGCATACACATATACACTCACAAAAAAAGGAAAAGGGGAAATTAATATATCCTGCTCCTAAAGTCCACCTTTTGAATTTGGGATGATTCGTTGTCTATTCAGGTATTCAACAGATGCAGGCACATCAAGTTGTTTGTGGAGCTTTAATCCGCTGCTTCTGAGGCTGCTGGGAGAGATTTCCCTTTCTCTTCTTTGTTCGTACAGCTCCCAGCGTTCAGCTTTGGATTTGGACCCGCCTCTGCATGTACGTCGCCTGAGGGCGTCCGTTCCCCGCCCAGACAGAACGGGGTTAAAGGAGCAGCTGCTTCGGGGGCTCTGGCTCACTCAGGCCTGGGGAGGGAGCGGTACGAAGGAGGCGGGGCTAGCCTGCGGCGTCAGAGGCGTCGTGACATTGCAGCAGCCTGAGGCGCGCCGTGTGTTCTCCCGGGGAAGTTGTCCCCGGATCACGGGAGCCTGGCAGTGGCGAGCTGCACCGGCTCCTGGGAGGGGCAGTGTGGAGAGTGACCTGTGCTTGCACACAGGCTTCTTGGTGGCGGCAGCAGCAGCCTTAGCGTTTCCTACCAGTCTCTGGGGTCCGCGCTGATGGCCGCGGCTCGCGCCCGTCTCTGGAGTTCGTCTAGGCGGCGCTCTGAATCCCCTCTCCTTGCGCGCCACGAAACAAAGAGGCAAGAAAAAGTTTCTTGCCTCTTCGGTGGCTGCAGACCTCCTCTCCGGCTCCCTCCCGGCTCGCCGCGGCACGCCAACCCCTTCAGGCTGTGTTCACGCCACCAACCCCAGTCCTCTCCCTGCGATCCGACCGAAGCCCACGCCTCAGCTCCCAGCCCCGCCTGCCCCAGCGGGTGAGCAGACAAGCCTCTCGGGCTGGTGAGCGCTGCTCGGCGCTGAGCCTCTGTGCGGGAATCTCTCCGTTTTTCCCTCTGCGCCCCTGTTGCTGTGGGATCCGCGCTGATAGCCGCGGCTTGCACCCGTCTCTGGATTTCGTTTAGGCAGCGCTCTGAATCCCCTCTCCTTGCGTGCCACGAAACAAAGAGGCAAGAAAAAGTCTCTTGCCTCTTCGGCAGCTGCAGACTTTTCCCCGGACTCCCTCCCGGCTAGCACCAAAGCCCGAGCCTCAGCTCCCAGCCCCCGCCCGCCCCGGCGGGTGAGCAGACAAGCCTCTCGGGCTGGTGAGTGCTGGTTGGCGCCGAGCCTCTGTGCGGGAGTCTCTCCGCTTTGCCCTCCGCACCCCTGTGGCTGCGCTCTCCTCCGCGGCTCCGAAGCTTCCCCCCTCTGCCACCCACAGTCTCTGCCCGCAAAGGGGCTTCCTAGTGCCTGGAAACCTTTCCTCCTTCACGGCTCCCTCCCACTGGCCAGGTCCCGTCCCTATTCTTTTGTCTCTGTTATTTCTTTTTTCTTTTACCCTACCCAAGTACGTGGGGATTTTCTTGCCTTTTGGGAGGTCTGACATCTTCTGCCAGCGTTCAGTGGGTGTTCTGTAGGAGCAGTTCCACGTGTAGATGTATTTCTATTGTATCTGTGGGAAGGAAGGTGATCTCCGCATCTTACTCTTCCGCCATCTTGCCCCTACTCCTCAAGGTCTACTCTTTTTTCCTGAATTAAGTTCAAAAAACACTATTCCTCTGTATTTTAGTCCACGTAGAAAACAGCCACACTTTGCCAACTGGGAAGTGGTTTCTCAAGTCTTTCTCGTTAATACTTTGAATGTCAGTATGGGATGAAGTTGGGGTCCTTGGTCTTCGCAGTCCTTGCCTCTCTCTTTCTCCTTATCTCTACCACTCCTCCCTACATATGTCATTTCCTGAAGTCATTTTCTAGCTCCTTACAAATCCCTGAATATATTATATTGCTTCAGGCCTCTTTGCCTTCACACATGTATTAATTTCCTATAGATGCTGTAACAAATGACAACAAACTTGGTGGTTTAAACAGCAGAAATGTATTCTCTCAAAATTCTGGAAACCAGAAGTCTGAAATCAAGGGTCAGCAGGTTCACGCTCCCTCTTGAGGCTCTTGGGGAGAATCTGTTCCAGGCCTCCTCCAGTTTTTGGTGGCTGCCAGCATTCCTTGGCTTGTGACCACATCCCTCTAATCTCTGCCTCTGTGATCACATTGCCTTTTTGTCTTCCATCAGTGTCAAATCTTCCTCGGTCCCCCTTTTAAAAGGACATTTGTAATTTAGCACCTTTAGCACATTTAGCATTTAGCACTGTCCCAGATAATCCAGGATAATCTTCCCATCTCAAGATCCTTAACTTAATCACATCTGCAAAAACCCTTTTTTCTATATAAGATAACATTTACAGGTTCTAGGGATTAGGACCTGGCTCTCTTTTGGGGGGCCATTATTCAGTCTACCATACCCACTCCTGGAACAATCTTCCACCCTTTGTCACCTGGTCAGTGCTTCTTAGACTACCTCTGATAGAGGGTCTTCTTTGATTTTTTTTAATATATTCAAAATTTGAATTTGTTGTTGAATACCAATAGTTTTTCAAAATATTGTTGAATACCAATTTGTTGAGTACCAATATTTTTTCAAAATCACATGCTTGGACTTCACAGCAATACCAAATTGCTATAAAAAACTCCCAAACTCTTATTCTTGTCTCATTCCAGAGCAGTAACAAACAGTTTGAAGCTTGAAGACTGCCACTAGTCCAGAGACCATACTTTGAGTAGCACTGATGTAAAAGATTCTTGCTCATTCATGTGCCCCTTTTCCCAGGAACCTTTTCCAGCTCACCATTCAGAACTTGAGTTTAATGGCCTTGTCTCCTGCTCTTGTGGTTCCTAGGATACTTTATTCTGTTCTTCATCACCTAGTTCTTCACTATTTGCTTGATATTCTAGCTTTAAGCTCCTTAAATGTAAGAACCATACTTTGGTGGATCTTGAGCCTAGCATAGATCTTGATGTGTAGTAGATGCTCAATAAATATATTTTTTCAATTTATCAAATGAATGAGTGAGATACACATGGAGTCTGGAGGTTGGATCCAAGATAAACAGAAAAAGGACTTATTTTGGGAAAAAATGAAGCTAAAGAAATGGAAATGAGTCTAGAATGGTTTAGTAGATTGCAAAAATGGTTATAAGTTCTTCCTATCAGGAAGGGAAATCTATTTCCTTACCCTTTAAATTTGGGCTGGCCTGATGACTTGCTTTGACCAACAGAATGTGGAGAAATGATATATGAGCTCTAAACTAACATTCAGAGGCTTCACTGCTTCTGTTCCCCTCTGCCACCATATGAACAAGGCTGGCTTAGCCCCCTGGAGAATGAGAGACCTTGCAAAGAGAGACACCAGCCATCCATCTGAGTCCCCCAGATATGTGCACAAGCCCAGTCAAGAACAGGCGAGCCCAGATCAGTTCTGAAGAACCACCTGGCTAAGCCCAGCACAAATTGATAATACACAGAACCATGAGCTAAATAAAATGATTGTTTTTTAAGCTAGGAAGGATGGTGGTTTGTTATATAGCAAAAGCTAAGTGATTCAGAGAGGAATGAAGAGTGGTGTGTGAAAGTTAGGGAACAGTTGTCTTCTAAGTGCATGCAGAGCAGAATAGAGATGTGTTCAAACTGTGACAGGGAGGGTTAAGATAGAAAGTACTTTTTCTTTGCAGATGGTGAGACATTAGAAAACTAACATAGCCAGCAAAAGGGCCTACCAGTTATAATTTGGGTCTCTGGCCATAGAGCAGAAGGGCAATAACTGATCCACATGAACCTTAAACCTGAGACCTGTCATCTTCAGAAACAGAGCCAACAGGCAACAGTTGATAATGGTGCAGTTCAGCTCAACTGTATAAAAACTGACACTGAGTTTAACGGAAATTTGCAAATAGTACTAAACAGGAAAGAGGAAAGCAGTTGACAAATACAACTTTCAACTTGGATAATTCCAATTGAATTTATGCTTCTCCCTCCTCAGGACTCATTTGGTCATCCTCTTATTCATCCCTTCCACAAATATGTGCTGTACACCTCCCATCTGCTGGGCACAGGGATGGGTACCAGATAGTCAATGGTGAATAGAGCAGACACAAACCTCACAGATCTTACAGTTTGGCAGGAAAGACAACCTAAGAGTCAACTATTAAACTCTGACGCTTAGATGTTTTCGCTTTTGTCAGATTCATCAAGCATACATTTTTGTCTCTATGATGCCTGCAATCATGTATAACCAGCCTCCTCAAGTCCTTGGCATCTGTACCTTTCAGCATGATGCTTAGATTGCTTCATGGCTAGTCTGAAATCAACCGTTTGAAATTAGGTATCACTAAGTTACTGATATGGATCATGAATGAATCAGGGAAAGTGGAGTCAGAAGGTGTGAGAAAAGATGTAACACATTAGGCGGAGGCTTTTACCGGCTTACAGGTGAGCCTATTTGTTCCAGGCTATGGTGCACATTTTTAGCTCCTGTTATAAAACATCTGAGGCCTGGAGATCACAAATCAGATATATTGCATCCAACGTTAAAAACATCTCATAATTTACCACAGTAAATCAATCAATGTTTTCCTAGAAATATTGGAACTGAAACAAGAGTTGAGTGAAAACAGAAAAATCTCTAGAGGTTTAGTTGGCTTAAAGGTATTTCTTGAAATATTGAATCCCAGGGGCTAACACACTGTATTAGAGAGATCCTTGAAAGATGTTTTTCCAAGTGATGGAAAAATGACTTCCAGAAAGTAGTTTATTGCTTGGTGGAAGGAACTCATTAGTCAGATCACAGGACAGCCAGCTCTCAATTACCTGGGGGCCAATTATTCCAGATCTGTGCCTCTTTGATCCTTGTGTCCATTTCACCACACCACAGTCCTTTAGATGGGCTACCATCTAAAAGATTGCTGAGGAAGGCAGAAGACATGTAACTCAAATCAGCTAAAAATTAACAGCATATTAGCTACGCTACTTCTTTAAACTGCTTTGTGAGAGACTGCCTTTATCTTTCTAACATGGTGGTCTTGTGTACTTGTGGATTTTATTTATCCCACTATCCTTACCCATGTTTCCAGTGGTAGATAATCAAGAATAGGTGACCAGAATACAGTTTTTCATTTCTCCCATTAGGTTTGCTTATATCTTTTATTTTTTTTAAACATCTTTATTGGAGTATAATTGCTTTACAGTGGTGTGTTAGTTTCTGCTCTATAACAAAGTGAACCAGCTATACATATACATATATCTCCATGTCTCCTCCCTCTTGCATCTCCCTCCCACCCTCCCTCTCCCACCCCTCTAGGTGGTCACAAAGCACCAAGCTGATCTCCCTGTGCTATGCAGCTGCTTCCCACTAGCTAGCTATTTTACATTTGGTAGTGTATATATGTCCGTGCCACTCTCTCAGTTGTCCCAGCTTACCCTTCAATTTTTAACATAACACTCCCTTCCATGAAAAAGCTCTCCCTCCAAAAAATTCTCAGCAAGGTAGAAAGACTATAGAAAGACTATAGAACTGGTTTCCAGGAAACAGACTTCTACTCTTGGCTCGGAGATTATCTAACTTCTCAATTCTCAGTTTCCTTATCTAAAAAACAGACACAAGCAAGAGGGAGGAGATATGGGGATGTATGTATATGTATAGCTGATTCACTTTGTAATAAAGCAGAAACAAACACACCAATGTAAAGCAATTATACTCCAATACAGATGTTTAAAAAAAAATCGACACAAAATAGTTTATTCTAGTCCTGTGGTGGGGCAGAGGGTATTATGCTAATCAACCAGAGGACGGTAATTTAGAGAAGTTAAAAGCGCTGTGTAATGTAAGACATCATTTACATTTGAAACTCTTGGTGTTGTGCTCTTTTGGAAACTACTCCTGAAACAGCTCTCACTTCTGGCTGAGGGATGAGGTGAGGTTGTAGAGGGCTGGCTGTGGGCTCTTCTGGTCCATGTTTGAAGCTGCATCTCCCTTACCATTGAAGTCTTTTTTCTTCTTTGGCCTCACATCTTTCTTTTCCCAGGCTGGCAGTTACCTACTTGCTGTCTCCTCAGAAACTCCAATTGGTCTAACTTCCTAATTTACAGGCATTGGCATTAAACTTGGAAATTATAAGATTATTTCTTCAAAGTCACAATATTCAGTGTGCATGCAGCACACTTCAGGATTTGCAATCTCAAGAACATTTCATTAAATATCACTGCTGTATGAATTCCAAAACCTTAGAAGCATTTTCTTTAACAAGAGAACACTGTTGAGAAATCGAATCCTTGAATTCCTTTAAAATCACTCTCCTTTGATGAATAAAGACCCCTAGACATGACCTCTTGCTCTGTTCTTTAAAAGGCAAGGGAAAACACACACATACACACGTGCAAATCCATGCATACACACACCGGAAACAGGAAATGCTCCGTTAGTGACTAAAACTGATTGGGTCAAACTACTACATTAAATAAATAAATTAATAAGTAGATCACATATTTCTTAATGGCTCTAAATGAAGTACACTCTACCTTTTAAAAACATAGAGAATGTTGACACAGAGGCCAGAAGGACTCACCAGCGGGGCCACAAGGTATAAGGGACCAAAGGCCTGGGAACCTTTGTTACAGACTTGTGTGCGACTAGGGTAAACCAGTTAACCCTCTGAATCTCAGTAAATGAGGTCTGAGCTCAGTAATATTTATGAGATTCCTTCCAACTTGAGCATTGGATGTTGATACCAAGAGCAATTCTAGTGTACTACATTGTTTGGGTTCCTCCATGTTGTTTAGGATATAGGGTAACTTCTTTCTTCCTCCCTCCCTTCCACCCCTCTTCCTTTCCCCCCTTCCTCCTGGTAACAATAACCTCCTGAGTGTCTATGATGAGCTTGAACGTTGCTATGAGTGGTAGGTAATATGGCAGTGACAAAGACAGACAAGGTCCCTGCCCTCATGCAGCTTTCATCACGGAACCTAGAGAATAAACGATGTGTCTAGTAGTCTTTGAAGACTTTGTGAGTCTCTGCCAGGATGGTGCCTGCTGTCTTGGAAAGCTGAAGGTGATAGACTGTGTTAGCAAAAGCCAAGATAGGTCCCTGCCTGGTAATTTAGGCAGGGTTTTAGCTTCTAATTTGTGTTGTCTAACAGGAGAAAGTTTATGTTTCTAAACTGGAGCCTGGAAGGCAAAGGGTAGGGCATGCTCTAACGGGTACCTGTCACCCAACTCTCCGGTCCCACGATCTCTTTTCTAATCTCTGTTAGAGGGGCAGAGTGAGAGATCAGGTGTCCTTCTGACCGGGTCACAGAGCAATTGGAGCCACATTTCCTGTTTGTTAGGAGAGGGCACTGCACGCCCTCCCCCCCCCCCCCCCGCCTTACTCCCCCTAACCACAGGGCTCTCCATGGTAACAGATGATGAGCCGGAGAGAAGACTTTTAAACAACTGCAGAGCTATGAAAAATTCCTCATGAAAAGAGCCTTTGTCTCCTTTGTTGATATTCAGAAGAGGGTGGGGATAAGATGGTTCTAGACACGGTTTGGAGAAATCTCCTGGAAAATCGATGTGAAACTCATGATAATCTTCTGCCAAATGAAACTGGCCCCGATTCTTTGATTCGGATGCCATGCAGCTTGTCCAGGAGTCCTTACAACTCTGCTTATCCTCGTGAGAAGAGTTGGCATTCTACAGCTTCGCTTGTCACACAAAGAAAGGGATTGTCATAAATATCAAGTGGATATTTGATAGGGATATTCATGTCCCTCATTTCATAATTCAGGAGACATGCTAGTGAAGCAAGGCCTTCTGTGAGGATTAAGTGAGTTAGCAGTGTACAAGCTTAGCACAATACTTGGCACATAAAGATCGTGAATCATAGGAATTGATAGATATGTCGACTGTAGATACATTCCTGTATCATCTGATGCCACAAAAAAAAGGCTCGAGTAATTTAATATGCTGGAAATAAATAGGCTTTATTTTATTTGTTTTATTTATTTATTTATTTATTTATTTATTTATTTATTTTTAGAAAGTACTCATTTAATCTCATCAATTTTTTGTGAGGGCTTTCAGCTCTAAGAATGCAGTTTTTTAAAATTTTATTTCTTTATTTCTTTATTTCTTTATTTATGGCTGTGTTAGGTCTTTGTTTCTGTGCGAGGGCTTTCTCTAGTTGCGGCAAGTGGGGGCCACTCTTCATCGCGGTGCGCGGGCCTCTCACTGTCGCGGCCTCTCTTGTTGCGGAGCACAGGCTCCAGACGCGCAGGCTCAGTAATTGTGGCTCACGGGCTTAGTTGCTCCGCGGCATGTGGGATCTTCCCAGACCAGGGCTCGAACCCGTGTCCCCTGCATTGGCAGACAGACTCTCAACCACTGCACCACCAGGGAAGCCCTATTTGTTTGTTTTAAATTGAAACTGCATATTTATTTCATTTTATGATATTAGCCAGGTACTCACATTTCAAAATACCATTGTTTCCTCCACTTGTCATGAAGCCAGAAATTCATCACTGGAGATTTGATTGTTAGAGAATGGAAATTTTCCTGTTTTCAAATTTTGGGGCAGAAAATTCTTTGGATAGGGAAAACCTCTTATCTTTCTTAAGATGAACACCTAATGAAATAGTTGGGAAGAACAAACCACATAATTCCTGAAAACAGACTTTGAATACAACTGTGATCCAAGAAGGAAAATGGAAACTGTTTTCTCCTGAGAGAGTGCCATATATAAGAACTATGTTAGGCAATCTCACCTGACCTTTCATTTTAGTCATATAGCATCCCTGCAAATAAACGTGGTTATGTTTTAATAAACATAATAAATAAATGAGGATATTTTAATAAATGAGGGTATTATAACTCAGATATCTCAAGTCCTAATCTTTAGTATTCTATGGTTAGGTGCTAGAATTTATTTATTTATTTATTTTAACATCTTTATTGTAGTATAATTGCTTTACAATGGTGTGTTAGTTTCTGCTTTATAACAAAGTGAATCAGCTATACATATACATATATCCCCATATCTCTTCCCTCTTGCATCTCCCTGCCTCCCACCCTCCCTATCCCACCCCTCTAGGTGGTCACAAAGCACCGAGCTGATCTTCCTGTGCTATGTGGCTGCTTCCCACTAGCTATCGGTTTTACATTTGGTAGTGTGTATATGTCCATGCCACTCTCTCACTTTGTCCCAGCTTGCCCTTCCCCCTCCCCTGTCCTCAGTTCCATTCTGTAGTAGGTCTGCGTCTTTATTCCCATCCTGCCCCTAGGTTCTTAATGACCACTTTTTTTTTTTTTTTAGATTCCATATATATGTGTTAGCATACGGTATTTGTTTTTCTCTTTCTGACTTACTTCACTCTGTATGACAGACTCTATGTCCATCCACCTCACTACAAATAACTCAGTTTTGTTTCTTTTCATGGCTGAGTAATATTCCATTGTATATATGTGCCACATCTTTATCCATTCATCTGTAAATGGAATTTAGAATCAAGTTTACCTAATTTCAAAGTTCAATCTCTTTCTTACACTGTTCCAGGTAGGGGAAGGGTAGAGTGTAAGAAAAGGGATTAGGTTGGAGTAGGAAAGCTCTAAAGGCAAAACTGGCATTTGCTTAGGACAAGTCTTGGCATAAAAACAGAAATAAGCAAACAAAAGAATATGCTTCTCTTAATCTGCTTTGGCTGGTATAACAAAATACCATAGACTAGTGGCTTAAACAACAGACGTTTATTTTCTCCCAGTTCTAGAGTCTGGAAGTTCAAGATCAGGGTGATGGCATGATCAGTTTCTGGTGTTGCTTCTCTTCTTGGCTTGTAGGTGGATGCCATCTCTCTGCGTGATCATCTGAACTGTGTGCAATTGGAGAGAGGGAGAGAGAGAAAGAGACAAAGAGAGATAGAGCAAGCTTCCTGGTTTCTCTTCGTATAAGGACACTAATCCTATAGGATGAAGGCCCCATCCTTATGACCTCATTTAATCATTATCACCTCCTTATAGGCCCTATCTCCAAACACAGTCACTTTGGGGCTTCAACATATGAATTTGGAGGGGGCACAATTCAGTCCATAGCAATACTTTTATCTGACTTAATGCTGTCTCTGTCTATCTTATTTTTATATTCCCAATGATTAATATGGTCCCCATAATAAAACGCAATTACTTATTTTGGATGAAATTTAAAAAATGAATGAATGAATAAAAGCAATTGAAGGACCTTTCTTTCCAAGAGGCTATAAAAATTGATGCTAAAGTATAATAGGATTGTAAAAAAAGAACTTTCAGCAGTTTAATTTTCCTTAAAAACTTCCCAAGAGTTTCCATTAAACAACTTACTAGATATTTGGTTTTAATCCAGAATAGGGTTCCTCCACAGAGACACTATTGACATCGTGGACCAGACACTTCTTTATTGTGGGGGCTATACAGTGCATTGTCAGATGTTTAGCAGCATCCCTGGCCTCTACCCACGAGATGCCATTAGTGCCCCTTGCCCCAATCATGACAATAAAAATTGTCTCCAGACATTGCCAATTATCCCCAGGTGGGGTGGGGTGGGGTGGGGATGGCAAGTTGATTTGAGAACCATTGATCTAGAGTCTAGATTCTAGACTATAAAGTGTTATGGACCTTAGAAAGGCTTCCCAATTCTAAAACAAAGAATCTGCTTTAGCTTCATTGGGATGTATGATCCCTTGAGTCTTTCCTGTTTTCTCAAGCTATGGCCTTTTTCTTGACTTCCCTTGCCTCTTACCTTAGCCTGTGCATCATGTACACTCACACAGATTTCCTACCCCATCCCCATCTCCCTTCATTACTTGTCCTTCTGCTGTTCCTCTCTTGATAATTCCTAGTCATGGAAAGTGTCCACCCTCTGCTCCTGTTTTCAATTAGGTAAAAGTCAATTGAATAAGATGCAAATATGGCACCTTAGGTATACTTTTGCCTGGTTCTGCTATAAAGGTACACTCCCCGTTTCAGCAAAGCAGTAACTTACAGCTTGTTTCTGAACTTTCTAATGAATTCTCCACTCTCAGATCACTTAGTCACATGAAGCTCACCTATAACTTTATTTAAAAGATCAAGACTCTCTGGTTTGACTGCTCTTAACATCTGTCTCCTCATTAGGGACCTTCTCTTTCTTTATTTGCTCTGAAAGAAAATCCATCCTCCACTTCAGGGCACTCTTGCTCTTCTTTCTTGTTAACTCCTTCATATTTTGGTCTCCTCTCCAAGTTTTCTTGTCCTCACTTGCATCTTCAGTTTTTCCCATTCTACTTGGCCTATTTTCTGTTTCTGAAAACTTGCTTAGATTTCTCCACCTTAAATTAAAAAACACAAATCCCTCTCCCTAATCCAGTAGTTCTCAATCAGGAGAGATTTAACCCCCAGTGAACATTAACAATACCCTGAGACACTTTTGGTTGTCACAGGTGAGGAGATGGGTGCCACTGGTATCTAGTGGGTAGAAACCAAGAATGATGCAAAACATCCTAAAAAACCACAGGATAATCTCCCCCCACCTCCAGCACCCCTTATCCCCACAAACAAAGACTTATTTGGTTCCAGATGTCAACAGTTACTCAGGTTGATGGTGTGCAATCCTACAATTCTCAGAGATACTACATCACTTCTGCTCTCTATTTTACTTTGTAGCTTCTTAGAAGATTCGTGCACATCTGCTGCTCTGCCTGCTCACTGCTCAATCACACGCACTTATTCCTTAATCCACTCCAATCTAACTTCCTCCCATTAGTCATCAAATCATCAAATCAAATGACTTCAGTCCTCCGTTAGCTTCCTAAGCCTCTCTGCTTGGAGCGATGTTACTGAAACTGAGCAGGACCCTGTGGGGCTCCTGGGCATGGAAGCCTTTCCATGTTCCCCATTTCTTGTTTGTAGGGAATAGGCTCCAGCCTCCATGACCTTCCCTGAGTTCCAAAGGGCAGATTCAAACAGTTGCTAATCAGGGAAGG
Source organism: Balaenoptera ricei (assembly GCF_028023285.1). Lineage (NCBI taxonomy): Eukaryota > Metazoa > Chordata > Mammalia > Artiodactyla > Balaenopteridae > Balaenoptera > Balaenoptera ricei. The sequence continues at coordinate 45,393,393 of NC_082651.1, forward strand.
GAGGGGACGCAGAGACAAGGGAGGAGCAGTCAAAAAATAATAGTGCAGACTTGGGGTAGAGTCCTGGTCTGCCTCAAGGGAAACACATAACAATGTCTTTGAGTTCTTCTGTAGAACTAAAACCCCCAACAAATGGGAGATAAACTACTTGATGAAGCATTCTTCATTCCAGAGAGAAGATCACAGTTTGATAACCTCAGGAACCACAGCTCATCAGGAGACCATCTGAGGCCAGATTAAAGGAATGCAGGCTCTGCACATATCTGATCTTTATCAGCAACCCCACCCTTGAACCATTGCTATAAAACTCCTCACCAAATTCCCCCAGGTTGGAACACACAGTTTTTGAGGACATGAGCCTGCTGTGTCCCCCTTTGCCTGGCAAAGCAACAAAGCTATTCTTTTCTACTTCACCCAAAACTCTGTCTCCGAGGTTTGATTCGGTACTGGTGTACAGAGGCAGAGTTTTCGGCATCACTACCATCCCAGCCGTAACTTGGGAAGTGAGGGAAGGATCAAGGGGTCAGGCATCGTAATGAGGCTGAAGCAGATTCTCTATTTGGAACTGAGAAGTTTTCTAAGATCTGCAATACACTGTAGTCTAGAATCTAGATCAATGGCTGGCTGCAGTCTAGAATCTAGATCAGTGGCTCTCAAAGGAATTTGCTAACCTTAACTCCCACCTGGGGACACTTGGCAATGTCCAGAGACAATTTTTATTATGATTGAGACAGGGAGGTGCTGCTGGTATCTAATAGGTGGAAGCATCCTATAATCCTCTGCCTTTTCTCTCATTCTTTGGCCTCTTTCCTTGGCTCTGTCTTGTCTTTATCCACCTCCAACCTGACTGATCTATTTCCATGAATTTTGCAGTCTCCTCTTCCTCCTTCTCTTTGTCTTATCTACCCTGCTGGTTTGTAAACTCACCAAGAGCATTTTAATCATCCTAGACACCTGGAATACCTTGCAGGGTGTCTTGTTTAGAGGATGGCTCAATAAATACTTGTTTGCTTAAATTAGGATTAAACCATACATATGTCTATGTGTAAAACAAAACAAAACAAACAGCCCTCAAGCCTCAGAAAAAATCCTTGAGCAAAATTTTCTATATCACGTGACATATCTTATCTAAATTTTTCCATGATGGTAAAACAGACATGTGGGAAGCCTCATGGAGAGGGCATAAGAGCTTGAGTTCAAGGAGCTCTGTGTCCTCACTACATCCAGTATCATTCTTGGGCACATTTCCTCATCTGTAAAATCAAAGACCATAGAGTGAATGAGTATCAAGATTCTTTCTAACTCCAAATTTTTATGATCCTAAATATTAGGGGTTCATAAAATTGAATCCCTAATAAAACTTTTTTTAATTTATCAGGTTTTTAAGTAAAATGACATTACTGAGTTGACCTAATTCATTAATATGCATCTATAGTTTCATGGATCAAACATGGTGTTTAAACATATGTATGTATATATTTACAAGAAATAGATGTGTGCATATGTGTGTGTGTGTGTGTGTGTGTGTGAGAGGGGGGGGGGGTATGTGTGTGTATTTTTAACTTTCCATTATGTAGAATTCAGTAAATCTAGGTTTTATTCCTAGATCAAATATTCCAGGAGAGTTCTAAGTGAGTTAAAAGAAGTTAACCATAAAAACATAGATTCAGCCTTAACAATGGTGTCATAAATAATGACAATGTCATAAGAGGGAATTTAAAAAGCAATCAGAAATTATGTGCTTTTTTTTTCCCCCCCACAAAGCACATGTTAAATTAACCAATAAGCTTTGTTACGGTACCTACCTGATGATGATTTTACATTATCTAGTGTTTTAAAAAATGGTTCCAAAATCCTAGATTTATAACCCTGCAGAAGTCCCCACACTGTTGCAATGTTGTCTTCAATTCAGCCACTTCATATTGAAATTTCACACACAATAATTGGCTGACCTTCACAGCTATGGCAGAAACTAATTAAAGCTGTAAGGCTGTGCTAGTAATGCTTTTGTGTGAAATGTGAAGTTTGGTGATAATGAAATATGGGGTGCAGATGTTATTGTCTTAGATAGACTGTGCCCTTGGTTCACACTAATGAACAACAGCAATTATTAAACAAAAAGTATTTTTTACCCATTAATTATTTTGTGTTGTGATAGTAGAAATAAAAACACAGTGGCATCTCTCCTACCAGCATCTCCCCAAAGTAATTTTATGGAACTTTGCCTGCTGACTTCTATCATTAGCCATTCGGTTTCCACTTTCTTCTCCTACTGATCTTAGACCTTTGGGAGCCTCCGGCAAGGACCTGGCTGAGTTCAGAAAGCAAAGGGTAAAGGGCAAGCTAAAAATGGTTACCCATAAAGATTTTTAGACAGCTGAAGGATTAAATAAATGAAGCTTTTTGGAAACAACTTTATACTCCAAACAGAGATGTCAGTAGAAATATGATGCACTCCACACTGCTGGTGTCTGATAGACAAAGGTCACTGCTGCTATTGAGGTACAAGTAGAGAAATAATGCAGGCCTGAGCTCCGGTTTTTGGTTGTTAGGAGCTGAGTTTCTATTAATAGGTCGGTGTGACTTGCTGGACTTCCACTCGGTCAAGTATAACAAATCACAGATTTGCAACAATTGAAGAAAAACACTAGAATAAAGGAAAGGCACATTGTATAGTGAAGTCTTACCTTTTCATGGGCTAATGATTGAGGCTGCTTCTCTTTATCCCTCTCCTCGTTGACTTCAGGCCGCTTAGTTCTCATTAACAGAGCAGAGATGGGAGGGACACGAGTTACACACAAATTGGCCAATTTCCCTATTTGGGAAAGGAGATGGAACTTATTGGCCAAAATAAAATGTAATAATTACTTGTGTAATTTTCTCTGTCGTCCATGTCCCAAAGTATCCATATCCTACTACATGGGCGTCTTAAGGCCTTATCTACGAGGTATTGGCCACTAAACCCCAGCAGTGATGAGGGTAGGAAGTGGCAGAAGAAACACAGGAGGAGGTGGACATCACTGGATCATGTCACCTCAGACTGGGCAGAGAAAAAAAGGTTAGTGCCTGGGAGGAAGAGGATTGATGGCCATGAAAATATTATATAGCTGAAGACGTAGTGGTTGGAGGGGATATCTTTACAACACATTAGGGCTCCATTTTCTTGATGGTTGCGTCACTTGTCAATACATTTGGTCTTGATGTAACAGAATATTCAGAGGAACTATGAGTGGATTTGGGGAGTAATTAATATAGGTAGCGATGGGCAAAATGACTGTTGAGACCACGTGTTGCTTCATTTGGGGGAAAGGTTAAGAATTTCATTTGAATAAAGGACACCCATATATGTTAGGTGGAAACATAGGCTTGTTTTGTTGTTGTAAAGAATTTCAGTCGTGTGCAGAAGGGTACATATAGAAGCTGAGTAGCCAAAGGGGAAGAACTGTGTCAGTTATTAGACTATTGGCTCTCAGCTTCCAATCCACCCTTCCTTTTCCTGCTTTTGATAATGGAACATTTCTCCTTTGCCAGCTTGCACAATGTTAAAATAGCAGAGGGCACTGCAGGGACACTAGAAAGTGTTTTTCTTCCTGGTACCAGTGTGTTCTCTGCTTGTTCCTGCATTGTAAGATGGGCAGGAGCTCACAGGGCACCAAAGGTGTTCAGCACCAGCAAGTTTCATCAACATTACCCCTTTGTGCAGCTTCTCCCAGCACCCAAGAGGGCAGCTTTGCATTGAGTTCCAACAATGCAGCAGATTTCTCCACCAGGCAGTGGGCGGTGATCACGCACTCTCCAAGGGGGACCAACTCTAAGCCTGTGAAGGAGGAGAGACTTCACTGGGTCCCCTGCCTCTGCCCTAGAGGTAGCAGACCGTTCCTTATATCTGCTATTTCTGTAAATCTTACCTTACTCCTTGTATGTTATCTCCTCTTGCAGTTAATCATCTTTTTCATTAAGCTTTTCTTGTTCAAATGATTGTGTGATTTCTGTCTTCTGATTGGAACCCGGCTGATTCAGTGATCCTCCCATCTTCAACCCAACAATTTATACAAGAAGTAAATGATTTCCTTTATTATCATGACTGATTGAATTAAATGTAAAAATGTGCTGGACAAGGAGGAATTTGCAATAGTAGAAGTAGTAGAATATAGTAAAATATAATTGAAGCAATTATCAGCTTTCAGAAGATGCAGTCATGAATTATGAAAGATTATAATCCCATGTAATTTTCAGTAAAAAGAACAAAGCAAGAATGTACCAAAACCTTAACTTTACCCTGTACCAAATAAAGGAGTGATTAGAAAGACTGAAAATGCAAAAAGGTGATAATGCAGGCACGTTGTCCCATGTCAAAATAACAGAGTATCCACTTGGAGATTACAAAAGTCCTCTCATGTTAAACCCTTTGGGCCAAAACATAAAGCAACTGCTTTGGAGTGGTCCTGGCTTACAATGTAGACAGAAACTTTAGATTGTCTTAACCTCAGGAACTTGTTTTGTTCCTATCATATTTATCCAGAATACATCTCCAATTCATTTATTTCTGGCAGACTCCATTACATTGCTAAACTGTATAGACACAAGATCCCATCCATTGCCCTCTCTTCATAGCATAATCGTCATTTTCCTCAACAAATGTACCATTACACACAATAGGATCAATAATGGAGTGGATGTAGTTAAATAGAGCAGTAAAGAGACCTAGCTGGGCACATTAATGAGAGACAAGGCAGGGCAATGGAAGCCTGCCCTTCCCCAAGGAGAGAAATTGCCCCATAGGATATCAAACCATGTTTCTCCTCAGGCTGCTTGGCACATGGACCTATTGATTTCAGGAGTGGAGCACTGTGATGGTAGAGGCTGCCCATGGGAATGGCCTCTGGGGACAGCAATTTGGGCAGAAAAAGAAGAGGGTAATAACTTGTTCAGTGAAAAATAAATGGGTTTCAGTGCTCCTGACCAGGTGTCTTGTCTGATACTTCTATGCTAGGAGTGTCCCTTTGACTTCCAAAAAAAAAATAATGTCAAACTTTGTTGTGAGCCAGAGCCCTGGGGAGAGCTAAACCTGGGTTGCTGCAAAGAACAGCTTTTTAACCAGAGGCTGAGCAAAGTGCTGCTAATAAAATATCGGATGGTTTCTTTCCAATGAGTCTGGCTTCTGAATGATGAGTCTTTGACATCTGTCTGTTTTTAGCAAAGTTTTAACTGTGAGGTCCTGTTTGTATTGGAATCTTATTTGCCCCCATGAAGCAAATGTTGAGGATAATAGTGACTGTGAAGTGGGTCCTTGTGAGTGTGTCTAGGTTACTCAAGGAAAGCAGCTTGTACTCCTATGTACTACTGTTAGGAACATGAGTAAATTGCTAACCTACTCAACGAGTGCTATAAAGTGTATTGCTGGATGTCTCCCTAAAGCAGTAGTTCTTAACCAGGGTTGCTTTTGGTATGAGCATTGCCTCTGGATATTTGGGCTGAGTAGGTCCTGGGTGGGGGAATAGGCATCTATATTTTGAACTAGTGTCCCAACTGGTTTTGATGCAGCTGCTTCAGGAACTGTTATTTAGTAATCATTACACTTAATGATACATATTTTTCAGAGACCAAGGTGACCTGATGAGATAAAAAGTTGAAAGTAGAAAAATTGGTGCTCTTGGGAACTTACGACAAGTTAGAAGGAGACCTGGCAATTTGGAGAGGTCTGTAATTAAGCTAGAAAAGTCAAGACGGAAGAGTTTAGGCTGGATGTGGTATGGGCAGCAGAGTTTTTGGGTAACATCTGGCACAGAATGAGTTCAGTATTCCCAGCACCACGTTCTAAATCTTCAGGGAATACACTCTCATTGTGTCCTCTGTCAAAGACACCCTTTGGAGTGCAGTCGGATACTCTGTTCAATAATAAACAAATCAGAAGCACCATCGATATGGTTCAATTCGCATACTTCATCGTCGTGGTCACCAGGTTAGGGAGAGGTGAGCACTGTTGACCAAAAGGGATCTGTGACTAAAGGAATAAGTTGCAAAGGTGCTGAGGCTGATGAGGAACTGAGAGAACAGTCTGTCTATATCACTCTGTAGTTTGAAGCATAAGAGCCAATTTGCTATCCTTAGTTCCAAATCAGGAAGAATCTGCTTATGAAATGTTCTGGAAGAATATCTTTTATTTCTCCATACTGGAGATTCATTTATACCAATTTATCCACACTCTTTTACTAGGAATCCATTAAAAATAATAGTGCAAAGTTGAGAGACAGGGGATGGATGTTGGTACAACCCATAGCCAAGTAACAGGACGAAGATGACTGGTCCACCTTGGAATCACACATGTGATGTTGATAACTTAGCACTGCCCCCTAAACAACCAACATATATTACAGTCATGTTCACACATGCAAAATATTTATTGGCTCACTCTAAGGATAATGTATGTTCTGTGCAGACTCATGAAAATATGAAATATACCACAATACACATCAAGGATCTGAACAATGCTTTTGTAGTTACACATCCCACACCTCCTGCCAGGCAGTCTTTAGCAGTTAAAACATTTTATACCAAGTTGATCAGATTTATTTAGTCATGTTTATTGAAACCTAGGTCAAAAATTACCACCTCAATTATTCAGTTGAACCATAGTGTATTACTGTTTGTTAACATGTGTATGCTTGGATACATCTCAGGCCAAACATAGTTTCCAAGCAAAAACAAGCCAAGTTAGTCAAAACCTGATATATTGTGATTCCTTGATTCAAAGTGATCCTTTGAAGTGACCATTCTCAATTTTTTGTTTTGTTTTGTTTTGTTTTATTTTGCTGTATTTTTTTCATCCTCAAATCTTTTTAGGAAAAAAAGATAAACCTCCAGACAGTAAATGTACACATTGTTTGTAAGAAACATCCTGCTCTTAGGAATGTCAAAGTATTAAAAAACACACAAAAACTCCCCCAAATCAGATATCTTAAAGCTGAAGAGAATACAAGCTCATACCTAGGTGTTTCTTGCTATGCCGTGGCATTGTATTATAAAGAGGACTAGGATATTTTGAGGTATAATTTGTTGTTCACTAAGTGCAAGAAATTCTAATAACTCAACATCAATATAATTCCATTTTTAAAAGAAGAAGGTCTAGAGAATTGTTTCGAATACACATGTCAAAAGGAGGTCTTATCTTGACCTCATACATGTTCACTGAAGATTTGAAACTTTTTTGGGCGAATTTGCAGGACATGTGGATGCACGGAAAGGAGTCTGTGCATTAGGAATGGAGGCATCTTTTAGGAAAAACTGAATGTTAAGGCATAGAAGTTTTATCCAACGGCACCAGGCTTGGGAGAGAAAAGATAGCCTCCAGACCATCCCACATGGATTTATACTTAAGTTTTGGGCAGAAGGGACTGAGCAAATAAAAACAAAATAAAAATGAATTCAGAAGGATCTGCTTTTTGGCAAATCTAAGGAGCTACTGCTTATATAAGAGAGTATAGCACAAGAGGGCTAGAAGTTCTGACAAAGTTAAAGCACATTCAAGTGCAAATACCAGGGCCTAAGCAAGAGCAGAATAAACTGAAGCTCAAACAAAGAAAAACCTGGGGCAGCCCTCATGCATCATTTGTGTCACAGGCAGCAACAAAGACGGAGACCTACTTGTGATACCAACCACGGTCCTTGGACTCTTTAATCAATAGAAATTATAAAAGGCCAGATGAGAAACTCAGGCAAGGCTTTATTGGGGCTAGTGGGGCAGCACGAGTGAACAAAAACAAGTAACAGGTTCCCTTGCTCTCTCTCTGAGGTGGGGTCGGGGGGAGCTTGTTCCTTAAATGGGGTGAGTGTAGGGACAGATCAGTGGGGCTGGAGGTGTGGCTTAGGTACTCTGCCCACCCCTTTGTGGTGCTGTGTGCAGGGATCATGCTTTTGCTCCTGGCACCTCAGAAGTAGCAGTTGAGTTTTGGCCTTTTTGCATCTTATTGTTCATAATTGCCCTGACTGCATGTGTGTAGTCATTTTTAGTCCCTTTTAGTTTCTTTGCATTCTGTTCCAGGTGCAAGTATTCCAGTAAAGGGTCCCAGGTCTCAGCCTGTCTCACTTGGAGGGCATCAGTGACATTATACTGGCGTTGTAATAAGGAAAAACAAATCTGACTCCATATTAGATCTGTTTCTTTTACTTTAACCTTTGTGTTCTACTGCTTTTGCTTTGAATTAAGAATGTTGCCTATAGTCTGAAATATACAGGATAGCCCATTCTCCAGGCTCTGACCTTTAAGGGTATAACACTTTTCCATTCATACAGAGATAAAAAGTTGCAGAACAGAGAATAACATTTGTCTTGCTGGAGGTTTACAGGAGCGCTGGGACCTGACCTATGTGGACAGCTGCAAGAGCAAAGGATTCCAACACCAAGAAGATTGCAGCATCCAACCACGACCCTCTGTCACCTTGCCTTTAAAAATGCTTTGCTGAGGGGCTTCCCTGGTGGTGCAGTGGCTGAGAATCTGCCTGCCAATGCAGGGCACACGGGTTCGAGCCCTGGTCTGGGATGATCCCACATGCCGCGGAGCAGCTAGGCCCGTGAGCCACTATTACTGAGCCTGCGCATCTGGAGCCTGTGCTCCGCAACAAGAGAGGCCACGACAGTGAGAGGCCTGCACACCGCGATGAAGAGTGGCCCCCACTTGCCGCAACTAGAGAAAGCCCTCGCACAGAAGCGAAGACCCAACACAGCCATAAATAAATAAATAAATAAATTTTTTTTTAAAACCCCAAAGTTTAAAAAATAAAATAAAATAAGGACAATTACAGATGCAGAAAGTACACATTAAGAAAAAAAAAATGCTTTGCTGAAACCCTTTGGGGAGTTTGGGGTTTTTGGAGGATGAGCCAGCGGTTCTCCTTGCATGGCCCTTTCTCTGCTCCAAATTCTGATGTCTTGGTATTGTTTGGTCTCACTGTGCATCAGGCACATGAACTTGTTTTTGGCAACAACATCACAAGACCTTCAATGGGCACTGACGGTGGAGTCTTAATGGCAATGGCCTGCCACCTGAAGGCAACCAAAGGAGACATTTTCAGAGAGATCCAGAACAGAAGAGGAGGAAAATGTTGGCTGCCAGATGAAAAACCAAGAGCTCATAAAAGACACCCTCAGGAGCCTTCCCAAAATTGTGTGTGTCGCAGAGAGAGGGTGGATGAGAAATGTGGCTTTAACATACACCTGGATTTCTTTCACTGCTGAGTGGGGACAGAGTCCACAAAAAACATTTTGTTATGGTTTCAAACTTAATTTTAACAGATCAATCTCATAAGGGAAACCCAGGTTATACTTGCAAGAGTATAGGAAAGACATATTTCATGTTCTAAATGAACTTCCATTTTAATAGCTCACGTTAAATAATTCCATGTAATCAGTGCCCTATATTTTAAAATAATCATACAGAGTATAATAAATTATTAGGCTGTTAAATATAGATGATTTAATCCTGAGTATTATAGAAATATATTATTTTCCTATTGTCTGTTCCTATTATTAATCAAGCAAATTAAGTTAGTGAAGTGGTTCCAATAGAATGTGGTAATTTATTATGTACACCGGTGTTAAAAATTATAAAATTAAACTCTCTGTGGTAACTGTATTCCCCAAATCAAACATGTAGATGTTTATAAGTCTAAAAGACTAACTATCCAAATAAAGAGTTTACTGCTTAGTAGGAGTTTTTAAATAGCTCTATTTGTTATGATTCAAAATATATTGCAATAAAATGGTTAAATGAAACTTAAAAAATTATGTACACTCACATGCATGTTCACACACTGTGCATTGTTTTTCTGTCCATGAGATGCAGTATTAACAATTCACCTCTTGATGGATTGGAAGATGCATCTTGTGTTTCAGACTGGGTTCCCCTCTCCCTTTCCCTGTGCCATTCATAGTAATAGAAAAACCAGTTGACAATAAAAATCAAAGAAATGTAAACAAGTAAATATGTTTATTTCATAGATGCTGCTTTTTATTTAGAGTCTCAAAATGATATTTAAAGGAAGAAACATGCTAAAATCCCAACGGGGACAGCCTATAATTGTCCAGTAGTTTCATGAGGTCTGAGTTAATCTCTCCTGCCTTTCTAGTCTGGAAAACTCCAACACTTGTGTGTTACTTGGGGTGTCAGGTCACTGCGTGTTGCCATGAAAGACAAGAAGAAGAAAAGAGAAAGTCATGTTTACTCATTCTCAATGGTTTTAATTTTTTAGGGCTAATTTTTGTTAACCCATGTGTTACCCTGTGAAATACTCCGACCTCCAAATGAGTCAGTGAAGATGGAAGTGGTAGGTGTATTAATGTCACTCTGAAAGTAAAAGCACTTGTGTTCCCAACTGGCTAAGGCAGACACACAAAAAAATGTTTCCTTTATGTGTTATTGTAATTAAATAAACACAATGCGACAAAACCTCCAATTTACATGAACTCCAAAGGTGCAAGAAGTTGTATTTAGTAAACTTATAGTGAAGTAACAAGGTAACATAAAATTGTTACTCAAAAACTGGAATGTTTTTATAATGGAAGGAAATACAGGGGAGATATTTTTATGAAAATTATTTCAAAGGACTTTTCTTCACAGTCCTTGAATTGTAGTACCACAGTATCCAAAAAGGCCATTTTAATTATAACTCTCAAATTCTGTCATCCTTTTCAAAAATTATTATTAGAATGCCAGTCCGCTGACCTTCAACTTCCACTGAATATAATCTATACATTTTGGTCATGCCTAGGAGGCATCTGAAGCAAAAGCTTGAGGCTTTAAGAAATGAAGCTTGAAAAAGTTTCTCCTTTCCTGTAAATTAGAAAATGGAAGTTGTATCTTTCAAAGTATTTCAGTTTATTAAATAACTAAACCCACTCTTTGTTTCTACCCATGGTCCCTACTCAGACCAGAGTGACTTTGTCTGCAAGGGAGGTTTCAGCTCTGAGGTCAGTGGGGACTTTCATTGAATCAGAAGGTCTGATTAGATTGAGTAACTCCCCTGAGACATAGGCACAATGCAATCCAGGCTTAGAAATGTCCTCATTGAGCAAGACTTCCGAAGCTTGCAAATGTTGCCAAATTTAATTTAATTTTGAATATTTTAGGAACGTTGCCAAAACTTAGGGTTGGCAAAGTTACAGCTAAAAATCCCAGAAGGAAAATGGAAGGTGTTGAGGCTGTGGGTTTGCAGAATTTTTCTAAACATGACCACAGACTTTCTATGAGTTTTGTGCGTCCGCTAAACACACACGTGAATGTCAATATCCGTGCCTTCACCCACGTGGAGAAGACTTTTTATCGATGTGACCGTGTTGGTATAAGGAACAGCTTGTAACCTTGCATGGGCCCTGCACTTGGGGTTCCAGTTCTGCTGATTTACCTGCATAAACTTAACTACTTTCAAACACTTCATAGCTGAAATGCACAAACCCGTTTACTTCAAGCACATCGACAGTCTGAAAGTCAAGTCACAGGATATTCAGAAAGCTCTACTGCGAAGCTGAATTTTGGTAATTGACACCAATAACATAACAGCATTAAAGCAGCCATATTTTTAGAGTGGATAAGTGAGTCTTCTTGTAAATATGCTCAAGGAAAGCATGGAGGTGGCAGAAGAATCATGCCACAACTGTAACAGCTAATAAATCTTTATTTAAGCAGGGACCTCTAAAATTTAATCAGGCATATGAAAGCAGAGATCATTCTGAGGGTAAAAATCTGCCAGTTCTCACAAGAAAAGACACCTGCTTTATGGAAAAAAACTTCAAGTTCAAATTTACTCTCCTGGTACTTTGTCAATAGAAAGGCTTTCTGTAGAAGGAAAAATATCTAACTTAAAAAAAAAAAAAAAGACAGAGGCAGACAGGAGGCATTCCTGGCACACCCTTGAGGGGAGAGAGAATGGCCCATTTGTGAACTCTGTGTCTATGTGTGTGTGTGTGTGTGTGTGTGTGTGAGAGATTTCGCTAATTCATGTAGACGCCTCTCTTTTCTTTCTCTCTTTTCCTCCTTCCTGGGTCATGTACGGGTAGTCAAGGATCTATGGCAGATTTGGTAGTACCCATGATGTAAAATTGGCTGTCACCTTGTAATTCAAGACTATTCATTTCCATGCTCCCTCATCGCTCCCAACCTAAAAATGTCTCCTTCTGCGCTCACATAACAAAGCACAGCTACAGTAAGGTAATACCCCTCCTTCCCAAATTAAAAACTTAAGTATCTAAATTACAATTTGCCTTTAAATCCCTTTATGGATTATAATGGCTCAGTATCTAACATGGCTCCTTGTTAAAATGTTGAGACCACTGGGGCTGGTTTCATTCTAATTCCAGATTCTTTGACTTGAAGTGTATATTTCCTTAGTTCCTTCTTGAGAGAAGGGCTTCGATTAGTACAGCATAGAAGGATTTCCTTGGGAAAGAAAACAACAAGCTTTAAACATTGATTATATTCTCTGAGCAAATTTTCTCCTTCTGTCAGTGTGGAATTTGGTAGACCTTGCGGAGGAAAATATTTAAGTTACAGCATCCACGTTCATGGAACATGATCTAGTTCAGGAGATGAGACGTAAACATTTGAAGCAGGCAGCACCATTTCAGTTGTACAAGGTATAGCCCAAGGCAGTACGTACATATGCATCACAGCACTCGGATAAATAACTCCAGTCTTTTTCCATGGGCCAACCCCAGTCCTTGAACCAACAAAGCTGTTTTTGTTGTTGTTTGTATGTTTTTCATTTCTCAGGAGTCCTTCATCAAAGAACAGGATAATATATTTTAACAAAATTAGCTTTAGGAATGCAACCTTTGTTTTTAACTTTTGCTGCTTTGAGATGCACAGATGAAGCCAAATGAACATAATGAAAACAAAGCTAGTTTATGATAAGATGTTATATATATTTTTTCTGCTACCACGTGATCCATTCTGAAGAAGTTCTGCTGCTTGCATGGTGTTTCCTCCAAATCACTTATTTTATGCTAAGAAGATAATAGTGGTGACTCACTTCAAATGTCAACAAGCATCATAAGTAATGAATTCAGATTCGAGCTCCTATTGCCCAATTAAATAGTTCTTTCAGCAGATCAAATGCCATTCAGGCTTTTTGTGCACTTTTCTTTATGCTACTTTAAAAGTCATCCTGCTGCTGTTTTTAAAAAATAAGTAAAGTAGGTGCTCTCTTTTGTGAAAGATTTTAGAGCTAGTCTTAAATGGCAACATAATGAAATTTAAGGAAAATAGAAAGGGATATGATGTAAGGAGAAATGCAGTTAGTTATCCTTCGTGAGATTCTCAAGTGGGCAACCTTACACTAGATGCCTACAACAAGAGCTCAGAGACCGTGGGGCTGCATCTGAAAGGCAGTGCTCAGTGGACTGGGAATTAGGTACCTGGCTTGGCCCTGCTTCTTTGTGCTGACTGTTGGATATGAGCAAGTTTCTTGGATCTTACCTTTTTAGTCAAAAATATTTGAGGGGTTGACCAGATGACCTCTGAGCTTCCTTTCAGCTCAAAAATTTTATGAGATAGTCCAACTCAATCAAGAGGCCACTGTATAATGCTTAATATAAAATTTGAGTCTAGTTTCCATTAATGTGAGAAATTGAAAATTTTGTTAGACTACAAAAATGTTTTGGTCTTCCCAGAACTTCCGTTAGGCTGGAGTCTGCAGTCTTTGAGACCTAGCAATAGGCTTGTAGGCTAATTGGGAAATGACAGAGATTTATTGGGAACATTTGGGGGTTTCTGAATCATTGCAGGCAGTAGAACAATCTTTTTATAGAAAGCTTCTCTTCAGTGTACTCCTTCATGAGGAGAGAGAGTTGGATGGTTTTGGGGCCAGTTACGATTGCCTTGTCAGTTAAAGGCTTTGTGGAGTAGCCTTAACCCTCAGTATCTGTGTATTCTGATCCACAGTTTCCTTACATGTGAAATGGACAATGCCTACTTTAGAAGGTTGTTCTGAAGATTGACCATAGAGTGAAAATTATCTTGTATGTCAGTTATATACTGATATGTAGCAACTCATGCCAAACCTTAGTAACTTAACACAACCACCATGTTATTTCTCATGATCACATGGGTCAGGAATTTGGGCAGGGCTCATGGGGGTCTGCTCACCTCTGTTCTTCATGATGTTGGCCAGTGGCTCAGTTCTTGTACATGTGGCCTCTCCCTCCACGTGTTTTCTCATCCTCCATATGTCCTCTCTTCCTCTCCCCACATGGTCTCTCTACCCCATGGGATAGGCTGGACTTCTTAGCGTGACAGTGGGATTCCAAGAGTGAAAGCTGATCTAGGCATGGAAGTCCCAGAAAGCCATTTCTTCTACTTTCTATTGGTCAAAGCAAGTCACCAGTGAAACTCAGCTTCAAGGAAAGGGGAAATAGACTCCACCGCTTTATGGGAGAAACAGCAAAATGACTTTGCAATTGGCATGGACCAGGGAGGCTTGATTCACTGTAGGCCATTTTAAACCATCAGCCACATCTCAAATAAAGCTTGGCACATAGTGGGTACTAGATGAATGTATTACATCTTACATGTGGCAACTTTCATCAACATTCAACCCTAATAGATAGGCAGCACATATTAACTCTGCGAGTTGAAGAAACTAAGAAGAAATGGTGTGTTAGTTGCCCAAATTCATACAGTCAATACGTAATCATTTAGGACTTGAACAGAGTTTTTCTGACTCCAATTTCTTTATTCTTTCTACTATAAATAAGTGCTGATAGATTGGAAAGAAAATGAAATATGGAAGGTGATCAGTGAAAATGCCAGGGCCAGGGAATCTTACCTGGCTTTGCTATATTAGAAAACTGCACCTCTTTGTTTGTGAGCCAAAGGTTGGTTGAAAACAATGAAAGAAGAGTATTTTCTTGACTGCGTTTTTTAGGTATCTTTCTCCAAAATTTAACTACATCTGGAGCAATTTTATAACAGAGCTCTAGACATATATTTTTCAGTAAATGATTTCTTGGAATTATATCCAAACTTTCACATAGTTTCAGCTTCAACTAAGAAGCAGACATAGTAGACAGAGGGAAAAATGTAAAGATATGATCTGAGTCAGGCATGATCTGATATCTGTGCCTATAATGGTCTCCTGAATTCAATTTCTGTTCATTCTTTTCCTCCTTCAAGTTTGGTATTAAAACTGTGACTATTTTCAGCAAGAATGTAAAATGAAAAACGAGGGAAAAATATTGATATTTTTAGAGTGTTCATTATAGCACAAGCCATTATATCATGTTCATATAATACTTAACATCAATATATGAAACTCTTTGTGTAAAAGCTTCATGCAAAGATTTTTATTCTTTGCATTATAGTTGTTACTATTGCCGTTATTTTGATTGAGTCCCTTGTTGAACTCTGAATTCTATTTGAACCTGAAACGGTAATCAAAACTGTGGGCTATTTGATAATCCCCATGAATATGACTGAGAAGTTTTCATGAAAGCCCTACAGACTGAACCCATTGAACTTAGAATAGTTCTCATTCCAGTAGAAAGAAGCAGATGTCCCAAACCAAACACACTTGGTTTAATATATTTTACATTGGTTTTAATGGACAGATGTTTTGACTATGACATGGCAAGACAAGGATTTGAAATGGTGGATTGGAAAGATTTTGTTCATAAAAGTAATTGCTCTTACATTACAAAGTGAAGGATTTACATGTGGAAAATGTCAGCCTGTTGCAGCATCTCGTGATGGATCATGTTACTGCAAGCCATGGAGTTCACTAGAAAGAACCAACTTACTTCTGAGGGGCCCTTTTAATAGGCATCACATACAGAATGGCAGGGAGGGGGAGCCTCAAATCTAGAGTCATTCTAGTTATGTCGTTGATCCTTGATTATACATTTTCAGGATTATCTGTGACTTTTATTTCCCATCAGAATTTGGCTGCTGTCTATATTGTTTTATGAGCTAAAAGCAATTCTTACATGCTAGGCACTGTTCGAAGAGCTTTATGGATATAAATTACCTATTTTATCCTCATAAGAACTCTTACGAACAGGTAAGAAAAATGATGTACAGAGAAGCCATATAACTTGCTCAAGGTCACACTGCTAGTAAATGACATAGACAGAATATCTCAGTCTAGCTGCAGAGTCCGTGCTCTCACCTCACACTCTGCTCTCTTTTCTATTATTCAATGTGGTAGGAGCTATGTCTAATTATTTGTGTGGCTCAGAAATTTCTTAAGAGAGAGTGATTCAGATAAGTGAATCTATTACCCCAGAACTTCAAATGCTACTTCTTAACTTATTTAGAAGACAGTTCACCAGCAAACTTATTCCAAGATTTGGAAGTCAAAAGAGTCTTCCA
The DNA here is from genome assembly GCF_028023285.1 of Balaenoptera ricei. Lineage (NCBI taxonomy): Eukaryota > Metazoa > Chordata > Mammalia > Artiodactyla > Balaenopteridae > Balaenoptera > Balaenoptera ricei. The sequence continues at coordinate 45,409,750 of NC_082651.1, forward strand.
GCCCATAAAATAGTCACAAAGCCCTTACACTGATTCCATGCACTTTACCCCTTGTACTCTCCTTCCTAATGCTTATTTTTGACATATAAAAGATGAGAAGGAAAGGGAGAGAAAATTTGGAAAGTATAAACCTATTTGTACTACTTCACGGCATAATCAAAAATTTCATGATCATGGCTCTGAATTGTTAACAAAAGCTTAATTGATGTTCATTACCTTTATTTAGAAGGCAGGGGGATTGATGATGTATGTTGAAAGGTCTTTCCTCAAAAATGTTCAAATTTTTAGACTTTGTTGGCTCTATAGGCTAAGCTTCTATAATGAGAGATCCTATTTGTGGGATACCACGTTCCCAGCAGTGCCAGCTAACTAAGTAAAAAAACCATCATTATGGAAAGAACACTGGGGGAGTTGGAGACGCTCTCCCACTAGCTTGCTGATAAATGATCTGGGCAGGTCATTTATCCTCTCTGTGTCTCAAATTGCTTATATGCTTCCCTCAAAGAGTTACTGTAAGGATTAAATGAAATAATGTATGTGAAAGTGCCTAGTACGGAGTGTGTTCTCAATAAACATTTGTTAAAGAAAAAAGGAGCATTGCATTCCAATGTCAAACGTAAATTATTTTTGAATTATGCCTTCGATATTGTTTGTGCAATAATACACATGTAGAAATATGGATAAAGGAACAGAAGTGATTGTCTTGGGATTCTTCACTAATTATATTACCTTCCCTTTGATTTATCCAACTTTTCTTTTTTTTTTTTTGTCTTTCACCTACTTTGAAGAATATAACTATTCAAAGCCAGAATGCTTCTTTTTGATAAAACCCAGATGCGTAGGGCAAGATGCACTTCCTGAAGAGATTCATTCAGGGACAAAAGGGTCCAGGAACTCTCTTCTCTTGTAATTCCACCACATGTCCAGTTTGGTTTCACTTGACAAGTAGGGATGGAGAGCAGACCTTTCTTCATGTGTATACCTGTGACAAGAGAATGGCAGGGAAAGGATAAAGCAGGTCATCAGCCTCTTGCAAGCACAACCCCAGGCCCTAATCGTGACAATCAATGTACATGACTGTATTTTGTTGTCTGAAACAATTTATAACATGATGGGGGTGGAGGCAGAAGGTAGGGAGGTTTTAGGCTATCAAAAAGACTTCTTTTTCTGATTTATTTTGTTTTGTTTTTTAATATACAAACACATGTGTCTCCTCCCTCTTTGGGCCCCTCCCGAATCCTCCCGGTTAGTTTTCGGCTGCAGCACTGTGTTCCTTATAGGGACCTCCTGTCGTGAGATAAGTCAGGCAAGCCGTTATCATCATTCCTGGCCAGGGAGGGTGGTTTCAGTAAACGATTCCTTAACTAGATGACTCTGTTGGGCGGGGCTGATACCCTCAACATCCCCCTCATAGATCACGGCGCATGTCCTTTACACTAGGCCTACCCAATCATTTTTATAATATGCCTGGGCTTTGTTGGCCTTCAGACCTAGGCAAGATCCTGTCCTAGTCTACTCTTTAGTGGGATCCCTCTGGGCCCTTGTTCAGCCATCCCTTCCCCCACAGGGTAAGGACTCCTTGGGACAAGTGGACCTGCCTGCAAGAAGTCACCCTTCCTTGTAGCCCTGCACTTTTCTAAATTTAATGTGCTTATGCAACATCTGGGGATGTTGTTAAAATGCAAGTTCTAATTCAGTAGTCCTGGAGTGGGTCTGAGAGTCGGCATTTCTAATAATTCCCTGGTGCTGTGAGTAGCAAGGGTCTATATCATGCTCCAGGCACCAGGCTCCCAGAATTCCCTGAGCAAATGACACCACACCTGCACACCCTCTTCCCTGCGTATCCCCTCCTGAAGACAAACTGTGTTGCCAGTGTGACACCCCAAGGCCTGAGAGATCCATGGGGGAACTTAGGGTGCGGGTCTGTGAACACAACTTAGATGTGAGGCCCTTGAAGTGCAGAACAGAGCCCAAAGTGTGAAAAGAAGGGGGAGTCACAGGATTGACGCTGGGATTGGGATCATAGGCCATGAGTCACTCTATACACATTACCATATTCTAACACAGAATTCCAGTAATCCAAGAAATCTAAATTCAATACTGGACTTCCAGGTTGTTAATTAATGTAAAAAAAAAAAATAGAACACATTTTACTTTAATAGTTTGTTACCTTGATTATATATATATTTAAACATAAAGATACAGTATGTGGACCACTATTTGTATTCTTGCTGCAGACCCCCAAATTGTTAGAAGTGTTCCTGTCAGTGGGCACCCACATTTGTAACCCTCCTTTACCTCTCATCTAGATCATTCTGAGCATAAACTTCCAATGAAAAAATGATCAAGGGCAGTTACTACTTTTTACTTGGACAGTTCTTTTGCTGCTGCCTACATTTCTTTCCAATGTTATTTGACTCTTTTTCACTAGACACACTTGTCTCTTTCATATGCAACCTGGGTTTTTTTTAAGACTTTTAATATGTATGTTGGCCTATGCAATACTGAACTGTCTGGGATATGGAACGGTCACAGTCCTTTGGTTAACAATGTTGGCAAATGTGACGCCAAAGCTGTAGGACAATGAAACCCACCCAGTTCAAAAGAGAAGGCTGGCTTTCAATGTTCCTTGGCTGTTCCAATTTTTTTTTTTTAAACTCATTCTCTCATTCTATTACAGTAGCATAGTTTTACAAGTCCTGGGTTAGAGGTCAAATCTTAGCCCCACCACTTGCAAGCTGTGTGAGTCTAACTTTTCCAGGCCTCAATTTTTTTCACCTCTAAGATGGAGATAATAGTGTTTACCTCTTAGGATTGTTAAGAGGGTCAAAGGAGATAAAACACATAAAAGTATTTATAATTATAATCTTTATCTGCCTGACAGAGAATAATCACTCAAATAATGTTTTCTATTATTTGATTCATTCAGGTTTTTTTTAACAGCTTTATGAGGTAAAATTGATATACAAAAAATTACGTGTATTTAATGTATATATTTTGATGAGTTTGGACATATGCATACACCCATGATACCACCACCACAATCAAGGTGATAGCTCGTTACTCAGGTTTTATCTCTTTGTTGAAGCTGTATAAATATTTTCTTGTCCCACTATTTTTCTCTTCTTTGAAGTACTTCATTTTTGACAACCTTTATCTTATTATTTAACTTTCGCTTATATTCCGTCGTGTATTATTAGTTTAATGTGGTTTTTCTAATCATATAACATACTTTAGGTTAACGGCAGTCTCTTTCATTTATTTTGTATCCTCCACAGCTCAGTGTACAATACTGAACACAAGAAAGACCCACAAATCTCTCTTGGGTGTTTGATTAATTAATTGTAAAGAAGTGTTTAAGAACAAATAGGGCTGATTTGACTTGAAGTTCAAGCAAAATGGAAAGAGGAAGTGGCTCAGATAAGAAAGGGGTTGGAATCACCAGAGAACAAGGGTTGGAGAAGGGAAATTGCTCAGTTTGCTGACCACTGAATGTCTTTTGGCAGAATTTGGTGGAAAGGCTGACATGCTTCTTCAGCTCTGTGAGGGGGGCAGGGTTACTTGAATTCACAGTAAGTAAAAGCCTCCTACATCTGGGATAGGCTTATCTCTTTGCTTGGTGTCTACCCTCCCCCCCCCCCGCCTCCCCCCCTCCCGTCCCGTAATCCCTACCACCTCAGTAAACTCTCTGAACAGGACTATTCTGAGACTGCATCCTGAGAGCAGTAATTGAAACATGGGTCATCAAGAAAAAAATAGATTCAGAGTGTGGGATTTGGGGAAACCAGTTGTTCATGTACTTGTGTACTGCATTCTCACTCTCTGGCTATTCTGCTGATGAAAAGGAAAGTAAAATCTCAAGTCAGTCCTTCCTTTCATGGTCAACCTCATCTCTCCTCTCATTTGCTTAAGGCATCGAGCAGGACTGACTTCAGCTGGAAATAGCATCAAGATGATTCTAGACCACAACATAGGACCCAAACAACTGGAGGATTTAGCCAAATCCTAATATGTTTACCCCCTTCTGACAGAGAGAAATGTTTATGTTTATGTCTGAGGCTGTGGTATGATGTGGACTTCAAGAGTTCTGACACTTTAACACACCATGCAAGGCTAGAAGCCCATTCGTCCCTTATTCGTTTGCTGGTGAATATATTTGGGTTTTCACTTCACACCAGTAAATGCAGGAAGAGGTGCCATTTTAACATTGTGTCTTTATCTGTGCATTCCATGTAAACGGAAGTTGTCTCTCTGGCAGTCTAGTGGCTGTATATAAAGCCCCTGTTTACTTAATCCGAATGTCCGTTTCTTTTCTGCATGGTCTGCAAACTAAATGCAGTGAAAAAGTGTGTCAGAATTAGAACTGTGTGAGCCTGAGAAAGACATTTGGGTCAGAGTCACTAAAAGCACCCTCTGTTTACATGTTTCCGCCGTTTCTGTCTACAACTGTAGCTGTGTTACAGCTCAGAACACTAATCTCTTTTTATTAGTATTTTACTTTATTTTATTTTGTATTAAAGGCGCTTTTAAGCCATGTCTTCCAAATGTGTCTGAGGTTTCATAACTGTCTTAGTAGTGTATACACATTATAGTGACGGCAGTGAATTTCCTTCAGTCTGGATTTTGTTAACAGTGACTACAAGAATAGTTTGTAGGACAATTAAAATGTGTTAATCTGTGTATGAAAACTTGATCCAGTTAAAAATTGGTTTCCCGTCCACTTATATTTTGCCAAAGTTTCCTACGTCATGGAGCTGGGGTTTTCTTGAGAGGGGCCTAAAGGGGGTTGTGAGGAGGCGAGGGCTGGGGAGAACTTGGAAGTTACTTAGGCTAGATTTTAGGCCTCTGGGCTGATGTCCTCTTAACATAGCCCACGTTCTGCTGCGGCAGAAAACGATGCACTGAAGGATTGGCAATGGGGCTTGAGCAAGCTCACTTTTCACGCTCAACAAAGCCTAACGTCATTTCACTATACAATCTGAGTTATGTGTGTGCTTTTAATAAACCGATCTTCACAAAAAATAAATAGATTTGTTCTGCTTAAACTGGCATCCAGAGGGCTTGGGGGAAAAAAATGTCTTGAACACCTCCTGGGGATTGGAAGGGAACTTCACACGCCAGCTTCACGTGGGGAACGTGGGATAACAATTTGACAGGAAAGGAGTGGATCCCGTCTAAGGCCCTGCCAGGAGACTTGACCCTGAGCAGAGTGGCCTGAGTCTCAAGGCCTGAGCTTCCCGCCCAGCAGGGGGTAGCCGAGCTCCGGCGACTGGGAAGGAATTCCGCTCACAGGACCCTTCCGTCAGCCAACAGTGCAGCCCCGGGAGTCTAGAAGCTGGTGCTACTTGCCCGGGCTTCGGTTATTTACTCCATAAGGGGCCGCTCACCCGAGGCCTTCGCCCCAGAGCTCGGACCTCTGCGACAGGTTCTGGCAAACAGGATCCCAGTAAAGGGGTGAGAGGGTGCCTTGAGCTGCCTGAGGCTTGGGATGAAAATTGGTGGGTGGGGAGGCAGGTTTGACTTTTCCTTCTGACTCTTCCTCCTTCTCTCCCAGAGGGCAGAAGCCCAGAGCTCCCTGAGGAAGGATGGAGAGAGACCCAGAAGTCAGGTCAGAGTGTGTGTGTGTGTGTGGTGTGTGTGTGTGTGAGTGTGTGTGCATGTGAGTGTGTGTATGTTAGCGTGTGTGTATGTGAGTGTGTGTATGTGAGTGTGTATGTGTGTGTATGTGAGTGTGTATGTGAGTGTGTGAATACATGGGTTGGAGGTGGGGTATGTGTGTGGTATGTGAGTGTGTGTGTGTATGTGAGTGTGTGTATGTGAGTGTGTGTGTGAGCGTGTGTGTATGTGAGTGTGTATGTGAGTGTGTGTATGTGAGTGTGTGAATACATGGGTTGGAGGTGGGGTATGTGTGTGGTATGTGAGTGTGTGTGTATGTGAGCATGTGTGTATGTGCATGTGTGTATGTGTGTGTGTGTATGTGAGTGTGTGTGTATGTGAGTGTGAATACATGGGTTGGGGATGGGGTATGTGTGTGGTATGTGAGTGTGTGTGTATGTGAGTGTGTGTATGTGAGTGTGAATACATGGGTTGGGGGTGGGGTATGTGTGTGGCATGTGAGTGTGTGTGTATGTGAGTGTGTGTATGTGAGTGTGTTTATGTGAGTGTGTGTGTATGTGAATGCGTGTATGTGAGTGTGTGTATGTGTGTGTGTATGAGTGTGTGAATACATGGGTTGGAGGTGGGGTATGTGTGTGGTATCTGAGTGTGTGTGTGTATGTGAGTGTGTGTGTATGTGAGGTGTGGTTATGTGAGTGTGTGAATACATATGTTGGGTGTGTGTGCATGTGTGTGTCTGTGGTGTGGAGGGAGCCTATGGACAGAATCCCCATAACCTCCCCTGAGAAAACCTGAGGTCCAGCAGGTGAGGCCAGGGACGGCTGCTCAAGAGGCGTGGCCTGGGTGGACGAGAGTCAGTGATAAACTGCTGGGCAGCTGGAGAGAAAGACTCGCCAAGCTGAACTTGCCCATAGGGAGGAGGAGGGAGGCGGGAGGGTGACAAGGTCACTACAGAAAAAACATTTTGAAGGAAGCCCGTGTTCCTCACTGTCTGCCGTAGAAGGAGCTGCAGCCTGCAGTACTGCTGGCTCCAAGCGAGAACATTCCAGCCCCGGGTCTCCCCAGCCGGCTTCACCTTGTTGCTTCCCGCTCAGGCCATTTTCGGTTGATGCTGCTTTTCTTTGTTCTGTTTTCTCCCAGTGCAATGAACCCTTACATTATGGGCTTCTGTTGCAGTTCTAACCTCTAATACACAACCATTACATCTTAGCTCGTCTTCTAAATTACTCTAAAATCCAATTATAAACGCCCCTCTCCTTCAAGAGCACACAACTTGCCACATTACTGAAAATGCTGGGCTGCTCTTTTGTTTTCCTAAATTAATAATAACTACCATTTTCCGTCTGCTCTTAGCATGGGAGTCTTTTATATCACCACACAGCTTTCCAAAATGCATATTATGATTCTTTTTGCATCTTTGCTGGGTTACAAAACAGCTAAGGATGATTTTCCAAATATTCGTAAAAGATCTGTCAGTTGGTTTTTAGTATCGAAGCATTTGAAACTCTGCAATCCTTAAAAGAGAAAGCATTTTCAAATTTATCAGTTAAAATTGCACTATAGCTCTGTTTTGTGACAGTGAAATACAAGTCCACCACTTTAAAGGTTTTAAGAGGTTAGAATGGATTTTGTTTGTTAACATTTTTATGGATTGAAAACCCTTAGTCCTACTAAGATTTCAAAAGCACAAGTGATTTTTTCAATCCAGCACACATTGTGAGTTTCTAGAATCTACGGGAGGGAAGTGACTATCTTAAAGACAGATTCAACTTCTGTTTCTTATAGAATGTTTCAGTAAAAGTGAGCATGCCAGGAACATTTTCAGGAAAACTTTACTGAGTGTATCCTCAATTACTTTTACTCATGGAGGGGCAATTGTGATTTCTAATAGAAAATTGTTCTTAAGGAAAATATGGTAAATTCAAATCTGATATTACAAGAAGAAATCTGACTTGTTTTAGTGTTTTATAATCACAGGCATGTAATTGAACTGTAATTGCTTTTTTTCTTACTTCCAAATTCTTACTTTTAGTCTTGGGAAGAAAGTACATTTGACATACCTAAGGCATCTGATTATATAACAACAAAATATGCTTGATGTGCAATTATTAAAAATATGTGTGTGGCTAGTCAACCACTATACTTTTCACTTCACAAGCTTGAGAAACGTTCAGTGGAGGTTTTCATTGTAAAGTCTGTACTTGTGAATCCTTTCTTATGCTCAGTCTTTAGCTGCTTAGTATAAAAAAAATTATAAAGTCTTGGGGAGATTAGAAAAGTTCTAAAGTGCATGTTAAATTTCAATCGAACATTTAAATAATAACATCTCTAGTTAGATAGTTGGTATATTTGTTGTGCCCTGAAGTTAAATCTTTACCCCCTTAAATATTAAATGAAAGGCTGGTTACTCTTCTTTAATAAATTGACTCTATTAGGCGTTTTCAGAGACCAAGGTGAAAGCCAAGGGAGAATTCGACAGGGTGCAACTGATGGGGCACCACTTGGAATTTATAGGCTAAGTGAGATAAGCCAGAAGGACATGCTAATCACTAAATAACATCATCAAACACAGAATATAGGAACCTGACTGCTGTCATGAGCAAAACTCGGGGAAAATGGAGATCAGGGAAAAGAAAATCATAAACTTATGTAAAAAACACAAATATTATAGTTGTTTAGTCATATTAATTATATATTATGTATACAATAATTATACATATGCAAATATTTATTATATATTGTATGTTTTTTAATTGTCTTGAACAAATAGATGCCATAATCTTAATTTAATTATGATGGAAGCATCATACTGTCACTTAACATTTTAACAGTACTAGTGAAGTTTCTTTCCTTCCTTCCTTCCTTCCTTCCTTCCTTCCTTCCTGTTTTTCTATCTTTTAGAATTTTCCAGTAAAAATAAAACATAGACAAGTTTATTTTTCCCTTATACTTCTAAATTCTGAATATTATCTTCTAGTTTCAGTGTAGCCTAAACACCATCTACTCGTTTTGTTGGACAGAATCTAGCACAACTCACAATTTCTTTAAAGTTCATATATTTTAAGCATTGACATTATCTATTTTTTGCTTAGAAATATATGTACTGAAGCATTCTACTAATATGTTCTTTAAGGCTCTCTGAACTTTTCTTTCATTCCTAATTTTTAATGAGTTTTAAACCATCTGGACAAAGCAGATTCAATTCAAACAATTCAAATATCTGGGTAGTCCTTGTAAAAATGATATTTTAAATATCAAGAGTGCATTTCCTAGCAGGTATGACTACTGAGTAGCCAACTTCAAAAGAAACATTTAAATTTATAATTTTATTATTTTGCATGCATCGTAGATTTTCATTTTTTTTATTTTAAATTAAGATTTTGGGGACTTGTCAGGTTAATACATGGGCTATGCAGTCTCTAAGCTCTTTAAAATAATCTGTTATTTATACTTACTAAACAAATCAAAAGTGACTGTAATTTGTGACATTTGAAAAATAGTATCTAGAAGATAAACCATATTTTCCTAATTTATAAGCCACCTCTAGCAGGTCTTTGAGGTTTTGTGTCGATTTGGAGATAGACCAGGCCTTGGGCTGCAGGAGTACCGTTTGGGGTGATGTAGCAGTAAATTACTCTGCAGGACCCCAGGGGCCCAGAAGGGTTAATGCAGCTTCCAGCAAAACGGAACACCTGGCCAGTAACTCAGGCAGGAGGACGGCCTGATTGAATCTGTCACAAGCATGTCTCAATCGTGATTCTTAAAGAGCGCGATACAACAGTGCAGCGGAACTTTTCCCCTCTGCCTTCCCATCCTCTGTTTCTAGGGGAATGAGCATTGGTGCCCCTCCCTGCAGTGTTGTAGCACTGGGAGATTATGATGGTCTTAAAAGTGAAAGCCTATAATTTAAAGTCATAATTCCACCTTTAAAATGGAGATTGAAATACAGTAATATAAAATACATAAGGCATCAAGATGTAACAAATGTCTCCTTCCATTAGATTTCTCTATTTACAAGGCGGACAGTAACATGAAGTGTATTTTCCATGAGATTGTGTAGCTTCCCCATGCAAAACTGAGCAAGTGTTTTCCCCTAGACCCAAATTTCTTTTAATGCCTACTAAATGAAATTTCCTGGCCCTAAAATGAGATCAAATACAATAAAATTTAAAAGCCCAGAAAAGAAGCCTCCAATTTTCTAAGATGTCAAATATTTCTTAGAAAACAGTATCTTGAAAAGTTGGATGTAAATGAACATACAAATTTTATTTCCCTATGCCAATAGTTTACCAAAAATATATAAAATGCTAAGTGTAGCAAGGATGCCCATTGCCAGGTCCTTGACTTCGGAAACAAAGGAACTCAAGACATTCAGCAAACCCAAAATATCTTCTCCCCTGCCTTTTATAATCGTGTTTATGTCTTTATTTCTATAGCACTTCAAAGCTTTTTCAGGATGCTGTGTACTGATTTGAAAACACCAGTTTTGAATACTAAGTAACAGTGAAATGAAAAATTTTCTGTGAATCAATTTTTCAGCCACATGAGAAAAAAATACTATATAGAAAATGACTCTGCTTTCATAGGGAAGGAAATGTCATGGGCCTCTGAATTGGGGGGGAAAAAAAATCTTTGCAGTGGTACCTATTCGAAATTACACTCAGAATAAGCATCTTTTCTTTTTTCCCTTGAAATAAAGTTCAAGGTAACATTTAAATGAATAATTATTTACCATTTTGTTACATGCTGGCATGTATGGCAGGAATCATCTATTAGTACAAATGCTTTTTCTGCTTAGAATGGCTCATTAGTTTCTTTGTAGGCTGCACTGGTTTTAAGATTCAAATTCAAAATCTCCTCTGATTTTGCTGTTCCATTTCTGGCAGCTGGCCAGCGGCAAATATGCATAATATTTCACTGTTAGACCTTGCAAACATTATATCCTGCTGTGCTAAAGAAAACATTGTGTTTCTTACCACATGAAAATAATCCATCACTTTTCAATCAGCACACACACAAAAAGCTCTACCTGTTTTTTCCATCAGACTCAAGAAAAATTAATGGCCCCAATGTGAAAGGTGGACCCTCCATACATGATCCATTAAAGTACAAACTAATCAAAATATATCTAGCATCTGATTTGCTAAGCAAGATGGAATAAAAGAGGTGTGATGAAAAAATAGATCCTTCTAAGACCCATACAATCTTGTTCTATCAGTACTTAACCTTATTTATTTTAAATGTGGGAAGACAGAAATAAAAGATCATGAAGTGGATCTGTTGAATTCAATCAATTCAAATAGATACTCTGTATTTATCTGGAAAAAATGGCTATAGACACCTACTGTGGAATGGAGGAAATTTTATAATAAAAAAATGTTTTGAAAACTAAAGAATGACACATTATAAGTACTCCCCAAGTTGGTCACTAGACAACATAATATATTAAAGTTTTCTTTGAGAGTAAAAATATCAGGGCTCATGCCTTTAAAAATAATTTCGTGCCTTTAGCAATGCTGATGTTATAGCTAGTTTTGAGTGAGGCATGAGGACTTTTCTTTCTAAGGCCATATGACTTTTGCTACAATATTCTAATCAGCAAGAGAGCAGCCGTCCCAAAGGAGTGCTAATTAAAAAACAATCCATTTTACAACTTTTTAACAGTTCCACTGGAATTTCTTGGATTTCTTTGCTACCACTGGGTTTTTGTTAGATATTTTTTCAATCTTTCTCTCTTTTGTTGTCACTCTCTTTTGGTATGACCTTGTCTTATAGTTTAAGGTATTAATAAAAGTATATTAAGAAAAATGCAATATAATGCTAATACTAAGAAGGTATCCATTACTGGTAAATACTTTTACACATAAAGTTTTTTTTTTTTTTTTTTGTATTCTTCTTATAACTTTGCGTTTAAAATACCACTGATGGGGAGGGAGGAAGAAATTTCCCTCTACCCTTCTAGATTCTTCTGGCTGGTCCAAGAATTTAATTGACATGAGACCAGTTAACAGGAGAAAAATCAAACAAAAGTTTAATAACATGTATATATAGAAGATACACAGGAAAACTGAGTAACTTGCCAAAAATTCTGAAGCCCTCACCTTAAATGCCATCTTCAGCTAAAGACAAAAGAGGATGTTGGGGATAGTGATTTGGGACTTCAAAGGAGAGGAAGGCAATTCACATGGAGACAGAAAAGCAAATGTTTGGTAAACAAATGTTTGCTTGGCTATGCAGAGAGAGTGGGACACAGAGTGGACTCTGATCTCTAGACTCTGCCGAGTTTCCTCCACCGCACTTAGCCCATATTCTCTGAAGATATCTCTGGTGATAGCTCAATTCTGGGAACAGGTTCTTTTATCAAATTCTATAGGCAGCTAAGGGAGAAGTAAAAGAAAAAAAAAAAAAAAAACAACTTCCCGAGTCTTCCATTTCTTGAAAGTAATCAGCCTAAATTAATCCACATGCCAAAGAGATACATTTTGGGGTGACAAATTTTGCCAACATATAATCCTGCCTTCTGCAATCCAGAAGCTGAGTTGGTAGATTGCTTTATGTCTTATTGAGTCTGTCTCTTACTCCTGACAACAGATAGTTCAGTTAACTCTTTTCAGGAGGCAGTGATGCAGGTGGGCTCACAAAGTTAGGCTTATAAGGTACAAGCAATCAGGTATTTGATAAGAGGTATTTCTATGGAGGCAAAGGAAAACAAAGGTTAATGGTTGGAGTAAACTAGAAACCCAGTGTCTGAGTCCTGAGAGCTGCCAGTCAAGAATATTTCTGGGTGTCAGATTCAAAGCATCTTCAGATGGACTGAGGGCAAGTAGTGACAATCTGATGAATTTTCTTGGTCTGTAGTTTGAATATCTCTGATGATGTCATCAAGTGATCAGGTAAACTTTCTGAGTGGCTCACACAGCAACAGACATGAGGATTCTGTAAACATGGGCTATTGTAATGATGTCTCTTGTTTATAACAAGTTGTTCAGCTTCCATTTGGAGGGCTTCAGGAAAAGAGCAGCTTTAGTTCCATATGATCCCAAGTCAAAAGTGGGAGAAAAACTGGAAATGTTAGTTTGGAGAGTTGTAGCCAAATATTTGAGAAATTAAAACCTTTACAGACACACAAAAGCTAAGAGAGTTCACCACCACCAAACCAGCTTTACAACAAATGCTAAAGGAACTTCTCTAGGCAGGAAACACAGAGAAGGAAAACACCTACAATAACAGACCCAAAACAATTAAGAAAATGGTAATAGGAACATACATATCGATAACTACCTTAAATGTAAATGGATTAAATGCTCCAACCAAAAGACATAGACTGGCTGAATGGATACAAAAACAAGACCTGTATATATGCTGTCTACAAGAGACCCACTTCAGACTTAGGGACACATAAAGACTGAAAGTGAGGGGATGGAAAAAGATATTCCATGCAAATGGAAATCAAAAGAAGTTGGAGTAGCAATTCGCATATAAAACAAAATAGACTTTAAAACAAAGACTATTATAAGAGACAAAGAAGGACACTACATAATGATCAAGGGATCAATCCAAGAAGAAGATATAACAATTCTAACTATTTATGCACCCAACAGAGGAGCACCTCAATACATAAGGCAAATACTAGCAGCCATAAAAGGGGAAATTGACAATAACACAATAATAGTAGGGGACTTTAACACCCCACTTTCACCAATGGAAAGATCATCCAAAATGATGATAAATAAGGAAACACCAACTTTAAATGATACATTAAACAAGATGGACTTTTGGTCCATTTAGGTCCATGGTCCTAAATTGATATTTATAGGACATTGCATCCAAAACCAACAGAGTAGACTTTTTTCTCAAGTGCTCATGGAACATTCTCCAGGATAGATCATATCTTGGGTAACAAATCAAGCCTTGGTAAATTTAAGAAAATTGAAATCGTATCAAGTATCTTTTCTGATCACAATGCTATGAGACTAGATATCAAATACAGGAAAAAAATCTGTAAAAAATACAAACACCTGGAGGCTAAACAATACACTACTAAATAACCAAGAGATCACTGAAGACATCAAAGAGGAAATCAAAAAATACCTAGAAACAAATGACAATGAAAACACGATGACCCAAAACCTATGGGATGCAGCAGAAGCAGTTCTAAGAGGGAAGTTTATACAAATACAAACCTATCTCAAGAAACAAGAAACATCTCAAATAAACAACCTAACCTTACACCTAAAGCAATTAGAGAAAGAAGAACAAAAAAACCCCAAAGTTAGCAGAAGGAAGGAAATCATAAAGATCAGATCAGAAATAAATGAAAAGAAATGAAGGAAATGATAACAAAGATCAATAAAACTAAAAGCTGGTTCTTTGAGAAGATAAACAAAATTGATAAATCATTAGCCAGACTCATCAAGAAGAAAAGGGAGGAGACTTAAGTCAATAGAATTAGAAATGAAAAAGGAGAAGTAGCAACTGACACTGCAGAAATACAAAGGATCATGAGAGATTACTACAAGTAATTATATGCCAATAAAATGGACAACCTAGAAGAAATGAACAAATTCTTAGAAAAGCACAACCTTCTGAGACTGAACCAGGAAAATATAGAAAATATAAACCAACCAATCACAAGCATTGAAATTGAAACTGTGAGTAAAAATCTTCCAACAAACAAAAGCCCAGGACCAGATGGTTTCACAGCCGAATTTTATCAAACATTTAGAGAAGAGCTAACACCTATCCTTCTCAAACTCTTCCAAAATATAGCAAAGAGAGGAATACTCCCAAACTCATTCTATGAGGCTACCATCGCCCTGATACTAAAACCAGACAAAGATGTCACAAAGAAAGAAAACTTGAGGCCAATATCACTGATGAACAAAGATGCAAAAATTCCTCAACAAAATATTAGCAAACAGAATCCAACAGCACATTAAAAGGATCATACACCATGATCAACTGGGGTTTATCTCAGGAATGCAAGGATTCTTCAATATACGCAGAGCAATCAATGTCATAAACCATAGTAACAAACTGAAGGAGAAAAACCATATGATCATCTCAATAGATGCCGAAAAAGCTTTTCACAAAATTCAACACCCATTTATGATAAAAACCCTCCAGAAAGTAGGCATAGAGGGAAGTTGCCTCAACATAATAAAGGCCATATATGACAAACCCACAGCCAACATCGTTCTCAATGGTGAAAAACTGAAACCATTTCCACTAAGATCAGGAACAAGACAAGGTTGCCCACTCTCACCGCTATTATTCAACATAGTTTTGGAAGTGTTAGCCACAGCAAACAGAGAAGAAAAAGAAATAAAAGGAATCCAAATTGGAAAAGAAAAACTAAAACTGTCAGTGTTTTCAGATGACATGATATTATACATAGAGAATCCTAAAGATGCTACCAGAAAACTACTAGACCTAATCAATGAATTTGGTAAAGTAGAAAGATACAAAATTAATGCACAGAAATCACTTGCATTCCTATACAAGAATGATGAAAATCTGAAATAGAAATTAAGGAAACACTCCCATTTACCATTGCAACAACAAGAATAAAATACCTAGGAATAAACCTATCTAAGGAGACAAAAGACCTGTATGCAGAAAACTATATGACACTGATGAAGGAAATTAAAGATGATACAAACAGATGGAGAGATATACCATGTTCTCGGATCGGAAGAATGAACATTGTGAAAATGACTATACTACCCAAAGCAATGTACAGATTCAGTGCAATCCCGATCAAATTACCAATGTCATTTTTCACAGAAGTAGAACAAAAAATTTCACAATTCGTATGGAAACTGAAAAGACCCCAAAGAGCCAAAGCAATCTTGAGAAAGAAAACCGGAGCTGGAGGAATCAGGCTCCCTGACTTCAGACTATACTACAAAGCTACAGTAATCAAGACAGTATGGTACTGGCACAAAAACAAAAGTATAGATCAATGGAACAGGATAGAAAGCCCAGAGATAAACCCACACACCTATGGTCAACTAATCTACGACAAAGGAGGCAAGGATGTACAATGGAGAAAAGACAGCATCTTCAATAAGTGGTGATGGGAAAACTGGACAGCTACATGTAAAAGAATGAAATTAGAACACTCCATAACACCATACACAAAAATAAACTCAAAATGGATTAAAGACCTAAATGTAAGGCCAGACACTATCAAACTCTTAGAGGAAAACATAGGCAGAACATTCTATGACATAAATCACAGCAAGATCCTTTTTAAGCCACCTCATTGAGAAAGGGAAATAAAGACAAAAATAAATAAATGGGACCTAATGAAACTTAAAAGCTTTTGCACAGCAAAGGACACGATAAACAAGACAAAAAGATAACCCTCAGAATGGGAGAAAATATTTGCAAAATGAAGCAACTGACAAAGGATTAATCTCCAGAATTTACAAGCAGCTTATGCAGCTCAATATCAAAAAACAAACAACCCAATCCAAAAATGGGCAGAAGACCTAAATAGCCATTTCTCCACAGAAGATATATAGATTGCCAACAAACACATGAAAGAATGCTCAACATCACTAATCATTAGAGAAATGCAAATCAAAACTACAGTGACACCAGTCAGAATGGCCATCATCAAAATATCTACCAACAATAAATGCTGGAGAGGGTGTGGAGAAAAGGGAACCCTCTTGCACTGTTGGTGGGAATGTAAATTGATACAGCCACTATGGAGAACAGTACGGAGGTTCCTTAAAAAACTACAAATAGAACTACCATATGACCCAGCAATCCCACGACTGGGCATATACCCTGAGAAAACCATAATTCAAAAAGAGTCATATACCACAATGTTCATTGCAGGTCTATTTACAATAGCCAGGACCTGGAAGCAACCTAAGTGTCCATCGACAGATGAATAAAGAATTTGTGGCACATATATACAATGGAATATTACTCAGACATAAAAAGAAACGAAATGGAGTTATTTGTAGTGAGGTGGATGCAGTTAGAGTCTGTCATACAGAGTGAAGTAAGTCAGAAAGAGAAAAACAAATACAGTATGCTAACACATATATATGGAATCTAAGGGAAAAAAAAAAAAAAAAGGTCATGAAGAACCTAGTGGCAAGACTGGAATAAAGACACAGACCTACTAGAGAATGGACTTGAGGATATGGGGAGGGGGAAGGGTAAGATGTGACACAGTGAGAGAGTGGCATGGACATATATACACTACCAAATGGAAAATAGATAGCTAGTGGGAAGCAACCGCATAGCACAGGGAGATCAGCTCTGTGCTTTGTGACCACCTAGAGGGGTGGGATAGGGAGGGTGGGAGAGAGGGAGATGCAAGAGGGAAGAGATATGGGAACATATGTATATGTATAACTGATTCACTTTGTTATAAAGCAGAAACTAGCACACCATTGTAAAGCAATTATACTCCAATAAAGATGTTAAAATAAATAAATAAATAAAAAGAATATAATATTTGGGCACCATCTATAATAAGGATTGGAAAACTACTATAGGCATGCCAAATTTGTCTGGGACCTTTTTTTTTTAGATTTATTTATTTAATTTATTTATTTTTGGCTGTGTTGGGTCTTCGTTGCTGCACTAGGGCTTTCTTTAGTTGCGGAGAGCAGGGGCTACTCTTCGTTGCAGTGCGCGGGCTTCTCATTGCGGTGGCTTCTCTTGCTGCAGACCATGGGCTCTAGGTGAGCGGGTTTCAGTAGTTGTGGCTTATGGGCTCCAGAGCACAGGCTCAGTAGTTGTGGCGCACGGGCTTATTTGCTCCGCAGCATGTGGGATCTTCTCAGACAGGGGCTCAAACCCGTGTCCCCTACATTGGCAGGCAGATTCTTAATGACTGCGCCACCAGGGAAGCCCTCTGGTGCCTTTTTTTTTTTTTTATAAATAAAGTATCATTGAACACTACCATGTCCATTTATTTGTATGTTGTCAATGCCTGCTTTCCTGCTACAGTGGCAGAATTGAGTAGTTGTCATAGAGACTACAAAGTCTAAAATACTTACTATTTGGAACTTTAAGAAAAAATTTGATGACCCTTGACCCGTGACAATCCACAACCTTCCAGTCTTTGTTTTCTGCAGTGGGCCTAGACATATTGTCATCATTAGATGTAGTAAAAGAAAAGGATGAAAATCTCCTATTAATTCTGAGTTTTTCCACAGAAATTTGTTTCTCTTTCCTTCTGTAACTTATTGTATCTCATTCTCTCTGCTGCTATGTTGTTTACTCATACATTTGTTTTGTTCTTCTGTCCAATAAACAGTTTTTACATAGACTTAATTAGCTCCCAAGGAGTTATAGAGATGATCAGAGGAAAGAACAATCATTTTATATTTGATCACAAGAAAGTCTGCATGGAGAAGTCGAGATTTAAGTTTGTTATTGAAAAAAAAAAAAGTAGACATTTAATTGCAAAGAAGCAAAGAGGGGCAGAGGGAATGAATAAAGAGACTGAAGTTAAAACACTCAAAAGGTATTCAGTATGTATGAACTAGATTGGAGTGTTCATATAGGTCAAGGGAAAATAAGTCTAGATTTCAAAGGACCTTGAGGGCTGGTCTAAGAATTTGACAGAGTTCTTCAATCCTTGCTGCTCCAGAGCAATCTCTAAACCAGCATCAGGATGCCCTGGAACCTTGTTAGAAAAGCAGATTTTCTGCCCAGTTGACAAAAGGGCCTGGGTCCCTTGGCTCAACCCCTTACTGGAGACCCAAGAAATCTTACACAGGAATGGGTAAAATGGCTAGGGGATGGAGAGAAGTTTCTGGGACATCTTGATGTGAGAATTCCATGAGCTGTGGTACCAAAACCCATTGGTGGAACCCTGACATGGGCTCCAATTAGATCGAGAAAACATAAAAGTACAAGGGTTAATAGGACAATAACTTTTGGAAAGTTTGAGAGGATGTTATGTGAAAAGGTTATGTCAATGTTACCTCTGTGTTTTGTGAGAATGGATGTTATGTCTGGCCAGGAATGCTTCCCCTACCCAGTATTGTAAGACCAAGTCTTTTTTTTTTTTAGGTTTTTAAAAAAAATTATTTTATTTATTTAATGTTTTAATTGAAGTATAATTGATTTACAATGTGTTAGTTTCAGGAGTACAGCAAAGTGATCAAGTTATACATATGTCAATAAAATGATATGATGACGATTTTATAATCTTAGCAGATGGTGGGGAGGTTCCTCTTGTGGAGATCATTGAGCATGTTTGGGAGAAGCTTTTGATAAGTCACTTGAGTGCTGAAGATTGCAAAGGCAAGCTCAAATAACAACGTGGGGATTAAAATGTTTTCTAAGGATGGAGAGACATATTAACTGCATGGCCTTTTGTTTTTGTCTGTGAGTATACAGGTTTGGGGTGGAAGTGAGTTGCTCTGTAAAACAAAGGTGACAGGAGCCAGCATTGTTTGAAAGAAAAATAGAAAAAATAACCCTCAGTTGTAGTAAGGGACACAGTGCCTTGAAGGAAGGCAAGTGTCACATGATCTGGGGGGTTGTGATACGAAGTACTTTGTCTGACTCCCTGCAATATCATCAGCTGTCTCCACTGCTTACTCTGATTTCTTTTTCTTACTGGGTTTTATTTAGGGGTAGGGAGTGGATTGGGAGGAGAACCAGAGAGATGTCAAAAGGTGAGTCTGTGTTGATGTGGTCGACAAAATGGCAAGGGAATGAGAGGTCACCTGACTTCAAGGTTATATCAATATCTGACGAGAAGATTAGGGCTTCCTCAACACTTCTGTTACCAATTTTCACATTTAATTTTCTAGTCCTGTCCTTTTAAGACAGGGTTTTCAAATTCCTCTCTGCATTAAAATCACTAGTCTCTGACACTACTCTCAGAAATTCTTATTTAGTTGGTCTGGAGGGAGACCCAGACATTAAAAAGTTTTTCAAGATCCCATGTGAACCTGAAATACGCAACCAAGATTGAGAACTAAAGTAGAGAATATAAACGTATCCAAATAATGCATGTAGTGTGAAAAAGCATATACAGGTAAGATTTCTTTTTCTTCTCTCTCTTAACATTCCCTTCCTTCCTTCCTTCCTTTCTTCCTTCCTTCCTTCTTTCCTTCCTCCCTCCCTCCCTCCTTCCTTCTTTCTCTTTCTCTCTTTCTTTCTCTCTCTCTTTCTTTTTTCTTTCTTTCTTTCTTTCTTTCTTTCTTTCGTCTTTCTCTTTATCTCTCTTTCCCTCTTTCTTTCATCACTGAGATAATTTTAAACTATTGTTCTGATAGTTTTTGTTATGTAAGCACTCAATACCTGTGTTGAATTCCTAACAAAGAGAGAATAACATTAAACTAATCAATCAGTACAGACAGATGCATCTAAATTATTATAATCTACATAGTTCCTGATTATTAAAGAGCATCCATGGATAATATAAATTTAGTAGTAATATATTATAAATATATGTGCATCTGATTTGACAGTTATATGAATATATATCAGTGAAAGTAAACTACGTGAAGAAGGGATCCATTGGTAATAAAGGATTCATTAATGGATTGGCTCACTGAAATCAGTCTATGATTAATTGACTTTGTTCTGCTAAGGCATTGGGCAGGGGATGATAGGTAAGGCATTAAAGTTGGATTCTCCAGAAAAATCTCTCTTCATAGGCTCTTCTCAAATTGGAGAAAAAAATTAGAAAAATAATCTAAGTCCTTAATTTAGCATGATATTACTGGCTAGTTATTCAAAAGAACCAAAACAGTTAAGACTTTGCCACAAGCATATTTTTACAGCTATATTTCTTTTTTTTTTTTTTTTAATTTAAGTTATTTCATTTTCTTTTTTTTTTTTTTTGTAAAGAGTGAAATAGAGAGAAAGTCTTTATTTATTTATTTATGGCTGTGTTGGGTCTTCGTTTCTGTGCGAGGGCTTTCTCTAGTTGTGGCAAGCAGGGGCCACTCTTCATCACGGTGTGCGGGCCTCTCACTATCGCGGCCTCTCTTGTTGCGGAGCACAGGCTCCAGACGCGCAGGCTCAGTAATTGTGGCTCACGGGCCTAGTTGCTCCGCGGCATGTGGGATCTTCCCAGACCAGGGCTCGAACCCGTGTTCCCTGCATTAGCAGGCAGATTCTCAACCACTGCACCACCAGGGAAGCCCCCTACAGCTATATTTCTATTACTATGGTTGTTTATTAAAGACAAGTCTTCTCAGTATACTTAATCGTGTCTATATGTACATAAAGGCATTGGGTTTTTTGAGTCCATCTCTTTACATAAGAATAAGCCTTTAATAGAAAAAAAATTGAATCTCATCCGAGATAAGTACATTATGTTGGGACTATTTCAGAGAAAAATCCATTCCAATCAGTAGTCCCATTAGCACAGATATTATGCTCAAAAAATTTCAGCTGATTTGTTTATTTATTTAATTTCTTTATTAAAGCTTTATTAAGGTATAATCGATATTCAACAAGCTGTATATATTTAAAGTCTGCGATTTGATAAGTTTCCATATGTATACACCCCTGAAGCCATCACCTCATTCAAGATAATGAATACATGCATCACCTCTGAAAGTTTCCTCATGCCCCTTTGTTATCTGTTTTGCCTCCTACTCCTCTGCAGCAACGACTGTATGTTATAGTTTTGTCTGGCTTCTTTCACTGAGCATAATTATTTTGAGATTCATCTTCATTGCTGCATGTATCAATAGTACATTCTTCCCTCTTGCTGAGAAGTATTCCATTGTAGGAGGAATGCACAACAATTTGTTTATTTGTTTCCCTCTTGAGGGGCATTTTGATTTCCAAGTTTTGCCTATTGCAAAGAACCTTCTACGAATATTTTTTATATGTCTTTGTATGGACATATGCTTCCATTTGTCAGGTTAATGCCTCTGAGTAGAACGCTGGATGTGTAGTAGTTGCATGTTTAACTTTTGAAGAACGCACAGACTGTTTTCCAAAGAGGTACCATTTCACATCTTTAAAATGTAATATACATTACAGTACATTGCGTGAGAATTTCAGTTCCTTCACGTCTTCAACGACACTTCATATGGTCAGTATTTCTCATGTTCGCCATTCTAATGAGTGTGTAGTTATATTTCAGTGGAACTTCAGGAAAGTGATCTTAAAGATTTCCTTGCTAGGGAAATGGGAAGGTAACCACATACATTTAGTTTTCTTTTGCTTTCTGCCCTGTGCTAGATATTTCAAATGGAACATCTATTTTAAAATCTTTCTCTCTGCCCTATCATGGTCAAAAAAGTTCATTCACCTTTCCCCTTTGACTCTTGGGAACAATTGTGTGCCCTTAAAGGAGTTACAACAAGAATTAGAAGTGCCCTGGATGCAAGGTAAAATTTGGCCTATGTAATCAATCATATCTGCTTCACTGAACTGTAATGACTCTGTGTACAAGAAACATCTTCAGAGTCACAGACTTGTTTCCATGAAGTCCTTAACATTTGGGGGGATAGAAAGCAGTTTCTACATTTAACTCCTACCTGGCTCAGTCATATCTGCTTTTCTCTTCTTGGGCATATATTGAATTGTACTGGTGTGCAGTTATGGCAGCATATCAAAATATAAGGATAAGTAGAACAGAAGATCACCTAACCTGTTTTTATAAATACTATCATTAATAATTCAAGCTAAGGAAAGGGATCACTTGCGTAATATCCAATGTCACAACAGCCATTTACAAATAGTGAATAGTGGCAGCTGCCTGGGTTTCATCAAGATTTATTCCCCCCAAACCAAGTAAATAAATGACTTGGATATAGATATCTGACCTTGAGGAACAATTTCCAAGAGACACAAAGGAAGACAATTTACTAGTGTCAGCATTAGGAAAAGTAGCTATAATGTTGTAAAGACTCACCCAATAATAATAGTGGCCAATAAAGCTATTACTAATCCCAAACACATGCAGCTTTATAGGGGAAGTCACTTTATAATCTAGTTTTCTGGTTTCTGTTTTCATTGAAGTTCAGATATGAACATAGGATTTTATTTAGCTACTGAGGAGCTGCGATTAAGCCTTTAAGATATGTGAGTTCCTTTGTGCACATTTCCCATAAGTCATTCCAGACTATTCTCATACTACATAAAGGAGAAATGGGGAAAATCTCTGGCCAATCTTCACACTTCAGAACATTATTCCTGTATTAGATGTGATATAGTGCACATCATGCCCTCTAAGAGACTAATCTACTTCTAATCTAAGTGTCTAATTTTGACCAAGATGATGGTTGTGGTGAGACTGATGATGACGTTGATGATGAGGATGAAGTTAATGATGATGATGGTAACAATAATCCTACTAATGATAACGGCGGCTAGCACTTTCAGAGAACTTCCTCTAGACCAGCACTCAGCTAAGTGCTTTGCATGCATTGTCTCATTTAATCTTTGCAAAACCCTGCCAAGTTGGTACTATTATTATCACCCTTTTACAAAGAAGTTAGTGAGATAAATTACATGGACGGTATACCACTCTGTAAGCTCTCTCCATTATAGTCATCTCTCTGTTACTACAAAAAAAATGGGACTTTGCTCTTATAGCTGTTGTTAGCAGAAAAATTGGAGGACAGACAACGTACAGTTTGGTTGGAGGAAGAGCTTGATAACGTTCAACCTGGGTAACAATCAGTTAATGGATATAGATATCAGGAATAAGGGAGAAAGCTCCTCAAGCAGCAGATCATTATGCAGCAGCTCAGCGTGTTTATTAATCATTGTGCACAATTAAAATGCCATTTCATCCCTCTAATTAAAACAAGTAGTTCCCTGAGGCTAGCACCTGAACTAATGAAGCCTGGTTGCCTCAGGATCTCACTCAGAGAAGGGAATTAAACAATGGAGGAGCAGTATGTATACCAAGTTGCCCAGACAACGTCAAACTGTATATGACATCATGAGGAAGTGGACCAGTTGAGACTGGGATTTTAAAGAGCTAGAGATGCTTCTATTTCCAAGCAAGGGCTGGGTTTAAATGTTGAAATGATTCTAGCTTTTGAATTCATCAGATCCCATTTTTGTCATCTTTTATATGTGACAATTAAGTCTGAATTACCTTCCTTCTTGATATGTGGAATGGGAGTCTTGATGACCAGAGGAAAGAGTTCCAGGGGTTGTATGTTGTCATCTAGGTATTTGGGGGACTGCAGGGATTTCTGAAATTGGTTGATTCTGCAAATCAAAAGGAATATAGACAGATCGTGGAATCACAATCTAAAACCCTGGAAAGATGAATGGGCCAGAAGAAGGAAAACCTAAGATTCAGTCCAAGCATTGTCACCTCAACTAAATGACCCTGAACAAGGCACTAGTTTCTTTATTGTAAAATGAGAGGACTGGGACAGGTGATTATCAAAGATGCTTCTAGCTCTAAAATTCTATGGCTTTGGAAGAATTTGTGATTAACAAAGAATCTCAAAGGGTTTTCATCATGTCTAATGCCCTTACAAATTTGGCTGAATCAAGGCTTGCTTATTCTTCTCTTCTAATTTCTGTTTAATTTACCACGTATCTTTTGTGTCTGGTATTATATCTTGCATAGAGCAACTGTTCAATTACATATCTGTAGAAGACACAAATCAGGTTAAATCCACAGATCTCAGGAACTTAGTGGTTTCAGTGCTCTGCTCCTAAATATTTGGTACCACAAAGAGCTGCCTCACATAGGGTTCTGCATGACTCATCTGGGGAATGGCAAATCTGAGGATTATGAGAGTTGCTTCTATTCCAGCCAATCTGCCAATTCAGTTTCCTACAATTCTGTGCTTGAAAGTTATGGCCCATGTTGCCTTTATTTGCAGTAGGCAGAAAGTCAGGGTTCATGCTTCTTCTGCTTTATCTGTTACCCTCTTGGTCCTTACAGTTTCCTGGTGTCCCAGAAAAATATCCATGCCTAGAAGTTTGAAGGACGTAAAAGTATTTGTTCTCTTACTTTTTTATGGGTCACGGAGTTCTGTGAGACTCTGATAGATCTTACGGAACCTCTCACCAGAAAAATGCAAAAACAATTTTGCAAACAATTATAAGTCCACTGACTTCCTAAAATTTATCTATGGAACTTATATTAAAAATCCTATTGTAAACAATCACATAGGAATTTTCAATAGTTCAATAGGAGGCCTGTTGATATATAGGAGGCCACCTTTCTTGATTCCCTCCAGAAACTGAATGAAGATAGCCATATAACATACGAGTTGGTATTTTTTTGGTAGAGAGAGAACCAGTAATGCCAATGCTTGCCAATGATGAGTTGTCTTTTACAGTGTGACTGGCAGGTCCCAGAATAAGATATCATGATTTCAGTTATTACCTCTTCTACTTTCTTTACTTGTAACCAGGCAGCTGGCATCAATGTCTTTATTTTAAACAAAATAAAAAGACAACAACGAGGTGGTAGTAGCCATACTAGTAGAAAACAAGTCAATTATCGAAAAATGTTAGGACCTTAATTTTCTCATACTATCTATCCTGTTCTTTGGGCCTGGAGGAAATTGGTAGCTGGAAATTACAAACTCTGATGTTATGATCTAAGAATCTAAGACTTTAATCTTTCTGATTTGGGGCAATTATTCATATGTTGACCCTAAATTTTTCTTTCAAAACAAACTTAGTCTCTCTTGTACGTCATAGTAGGAAATATAATTTTGGTCAATAAGATATCCAGGAACTAGCAGAAGTCAGCCAATAAGTCAAATTAAGTGGCACGATAATTGGGTTTCCTAAGCATTTTTGAGTATTAAAACAAGTTAATCAACCATAAAACACAAACTCATCAGAATCCAAGGTCTTATTCAATTAACTTCTGGCCTCAAATACTTAAGTGTTTTTTTTTTTTTTTTCTTTCTCTCAAACCATTATGTCATATTTCGCCAAGACAGAAAGGATTTCTGGGGTGGGAAATTCCAAAGATGGAATGAGAGCCAATTCTTTTAAAGTATATCATTTTACCCATAATTATTATTTTTAGTAAAAATGAAAATGAAAGTTTTCTTCTTGCACAGAAGGGAGATAAAATCTTGAACTTACAAGTCCAAGCAGAGGGATTTTTATAGATTTTTGTTTGAAGTGACCCTTCTATTCTTATATGATATTTACTCAAAACATTGGATAAACTAGAAACTTGGGAGGCAAAATAACTATTAATATAATACCACCAACACATGGTTTTGTGCCGAGATGCTTTGTTTTAAATTGATTTACAACTTTTTAACATCTATTCTTGATAGTAAGGTCACAGATTCATAGTCAAACTAGGCACATGTAAACCTTTACTGGGTCCCAAATCATAGCTGTAGATTTAGCTTTCCTGAATGTGAGGCTTTGAAAGGAAGCTTGAGCCCATATGCTGCCAAACTATTGTGGTAGAGTTAAAAGAGCAGAACAGTTTCATTTTCTGGTCAGAAAAAACAGGTTAATATCCCATATGTCACATATTTATCTATGTGATGCTAAGTTGTTTAATCTATGTGATTTATAGTTTCTAACTGTATTTGAGAGGAAAACATTTCTTTCATAAGTTCTATGGTAGGAACACCCACAAAAAATCAGTCCTTCCCCCATTCCCTGGATCATCACTACGTTTCAGTAGTGTCACTATAACTTCAAGGGTAGTAGGAAAGATGCAGATGGAGTAGATAATCAGAATCTACTAATAAATAATCAGAGATCAGGAAAGACAGTGGGTCGAAATTTTGGTCGGTTACCTGAGGGTAAAAATGTAAGTAACTGGCTTTCAGATGTGCGAATGGACCACCGGTCAAGAACACAAGTAGTTCGGTCTATAGTCAGGATTGGCAAAGGGAAATCCAGGTGGCTGAATACAGTCAGTGAAGTGTCAGAGCATCATCTGGCCGACCAGGGAAGGGATAAAGGAATCAAATTTTCATTCATTTCTTTGCTCAAAACTATATACTGAGAACTTGTGGTTTCTGGTACTGGAGTAGCTCATTGTCTAGTTGGAGAGACAGACAACATACACACAATAATTATAATACAGTATAATAAGTGCTAGTGATATTAACACAGTCCTTTGGGAATAAAGAAGTAGAGCAATTAACATTGGAGGAGTCGAGAAATCTTGGTTCACTAAATGTTTGTGGAATGAGGAAGGAACATTTGATGTGGGTATTAAAAGATGAGTAGAAGTTCGTCAAGGTGAAGATGCAGGATAAGAACATTCTGGTTTGAGGGAAATAGAATGGATCTATCCTGAAATCATGTAGGTCTGATATACAAAGAGGATAATCAAAATTCAGTGGAGTCAAGGAGGTTGCGTAGGGAGGGAAATGTGCTCAGTTTGGGGAGTCTTCAGATGCTGATTCTA
This sequence comes from Balaenoptera ricei, assembly GCF_028023285.1. Classification (NCBI taxonomy): domain Eukaryota; kingdom Metazoa; phylum Chordata; class Mammalia; order Artiodactyla; family Balaenopteridae; genus Balaenoptera; species Balaenoptera ricei. The sequence goes on from NC_082651.1 coordinate 45,436,697, forward strand.
CATTTATTGTGTAAGCAAATGGAGAGCTATCAGAGATTTACTAAAGTGTTGAATGACATGACAATTTTGGTTTTTAAGGGAAATAATTCTAACAGCAGTTTGAGGATGGACTTAGACTGAGGGTAGTCAAGTCACAAAAATATCAGGAAGTTCATTGATCTAACAAATACTTTAATAATTGTTAAGGGGTGGAGACTAGTCATATTAAGCATGTACATCTCTAAATACCTTGAATTTTATAGCATTTCCAGTTTACAGAATATTCTTATGTCCAGTATTTCATTTATTCTCTAAAGAGCTCTTGTGATGTAGGTATTATTCGTAGTATTATTCACATTTTATAGAAGAAGAAAGTGAAACTTTGAGAAGATGAAAGATTTACCCATCTTCCAGTTACTAAGTGAATGTTAGGTTTAAATCAGGTATTTGATCTTCAAGGTTAATGTTTTTTTCCTACCATGCAGATGCTCCATAGTCAACTGCATTTTCAGCTGAGCATGAACATTATATTGTTGCAAAAATAGCGGCAATAATTAACCTTCCTGAATCAACACACTTGGGTAGTTCCCTCCCACCTTAACTTGGGACTTAGCTATTTGACTTCCTTTGGCCAATGGGACAATACAAACATTACCAACTGGAGACTTGAAAAGTATGTGTGCAGTGGGGCTTTCCATCTCTTGCTGCTCTTTGGAACCCTGAACCAGCCATGTGGAGAAGCCTTGGCTTCCCTTCTGTGTAAGAGACATGTGTCCCAATCATCCCTGCTGCCCTAGCTGACTTCAAGGCAACCACAACATGTAAGAGTAAGGCCACTGTAGGTTATCCAGCCTCAGCCGAGCCAACTCAGCCCAGAAGAACCACCCAGGTGACTCACAGACTTGGTTTATTGTTATAAGGAGTTAACTTTTGGAGCTTTTATGCAGCAAGTGCTAATCAATAGTCTAGTATAGGGTATTTCTGTAAATACTCTTTGATACTTATAGATATTTTGGCAAAGCAACAAAACAGTATAGCTTTTTGTATCAATTACAGAATGATTTTCATACTTTATCATATGAGAGTTACCTGGATAACTTGTTGAAAAACTCATACTTGGGATCACTCCAGATCTATTAAATTAGTATTTCTGTTGCAAAAACATAGAAGGTTGCATTTTTAACAAGCTACCCTGTGATTCTTACATTAACTAAAATTTAAAATAAACTAGCATATTATTTCCCTTATGTTCTCAAATACTCTCACATAAGTATCTTTTATTTGTTTGACAAGTTACAAGAAATTAACTTTTAAACTGCTATAAAGTAACAGGACTCTCTGAAATTTTTTTTTTTAACTTTTTTTTTTTACATAGTGTCATTCTCTAGAGTGTCTATGGATTTATTGTATAAGAAGAAACCAAGCACTTAAATAATATAGATAGTGACTGAGCATCAGATGTTACTAAAAACTGACAACATGTGTAAGTTCAATATTTACTTTCATACTAAGGTTAAGTTACCAGTAGAAAAGAGGAAAGAAAAGGGGAAAATATGAAGAGGGAAATGGTAGGTATGAATGCTCTGCAAGAGAAGGGGAAAGTTAATCATTGAGGTGTATGTAGTTTCCCAAAGTAGAGGGCAGACAGAGAGAAATAGAGGGGAGAAGGGTCAACAAGAAAAATAGGATAGATGTGTTAAGACTTGACCCCCATATAATTTAAGATGAACACCCACTATAGCCATCTCAAATTTCTTCTGTGAGTTTATACAGTATCATAGAGACAGCAAGATTCATGAAACATAAAAAAACAATGCCTGTTAAAGTACTGGTGTCTCCTAACCAAAGGAAAGGGGAGCTAAGAGCCAACTGCCAGTGAATGAGGGGATCCAGTTACGCTATGAGCTCAATTAAGAGAAAATCAACCAGCTCATTATTATACACAAGGACATTCATTCTTCTGAGCAAGGAGAATGATTCCAACTTGAATAGGAAAACCACAGACCACTAATCAGGGTATCTCAGGTTTGACCTATTCAAGTATATTCCAAATTATCCAATTACCTGGATGGCCAAGAAGTTCCTTGTAGCAGTTATATTGGCACTGATGATACCACAATCAGTTGTCTTAATCAAGCCTTTGAAAATAAAAATGATGAGCTGAATATACTCATAACGAGGACTGAGAAATCAAAGCCACCAGGTCACTGCTGTTGGGTCACTCAGCATTCTGTTCTGGCAACTGCTCTCAGAAGACTGTGTGAATTTTATTCAGTTTGTATTACCACCCACCCACCCATCCTCAGACTATACACCTATTTCCTAATCTTCCAGCCTCCCTTGAAGGAGCACCATTGCTACTTGGGTGACCCCTATAGCCCTTTTCCTGGTCCTGAATCCACTGGACTTCTTGAGCCATATCTTAGTAGCCTGGATTCTTAGCCTACCTGTTTGCTACCCACCAGCCTATATCTAAACTACAGAGGTTGGAAAATGAGGGCCCCTCCTCACCCCAGGCTTTTCTGATGATGACAGAGTACCTCATATTTGTTGGACGCAATACTTGTTTGAGGGCAGGGACGGTTCGTTGTTGTAGCTCCAGAATATGTCCCTGCCACATAGTATATATTTACAAATGCATGATGAATAAGTCAGTAAATAAAAGGGAAAAATTAAATCAGTCATAACACTGCTCCAACAGAGGCAGGGCATAGCATGTAAAATAAGTCTGACCACAGGAACCTGTCAGTCTTACTCATTTTCTGCAGAACCTCTTATGATGTCTCAAACAGCATTTATCCTCAAGAATAATAATTTTGAATGAATAAATATCAGTGGTGCTTTTTTTCCCTTTCTGGTGGAAATCATGTAAATGGTCTGAGTTCCAGATATGGGTTAAGGCCAGGGTCAAGATAAAGGAACAGCCACAAACAATTCAGCCTTCACTGGAACTTGGAGTCAGAGATTGTAAACTTATAAACCCCCTGGAAATCAAGGTAGTCTTGGGGAAATCAATGGCCTTTCTACTGCATAAGGAATGGGGGATGGAATCAGTCCCGTCAAGAGATTAACAAACAGGGGCACTACAATGGCCAACTGGGTTACCCAATTAAGATAACAGTAATTGCCACAACAAAGTGCAACACTGTAGAAACAAATGGTTGAACAATTAACTGTGGGGACGTTGAGGAAAGATCCAAAGAGTTTACATTTAGGCTGTTCTTTTTAAACATTATTGGTGAATATGGATGCAAAAGTTCAAGAAATGCTTCCTGTGCTGGTTTGGGTTCCTCTGAGATAAGCATTCAAGTATGAGTGGTTTCTTTGGAAGGTGGTCCTAGGAAACCTGGTAGGACAGTGGGGAAGTGAGTCAGAGGAGGGAAGGAAGCTAGTCAAAGTGATGTATCAAGTCAGTTACCCAACAGCAACTGGAGGTCAGCCTCCTGAAAAATTGGTGGACAATATAGTACATTCCTCAGAGTCATTCCAACTAAAGTGTCAAGAAGCTGGGACATTTTTCACCAACTCCGTGCCATTGGTTAAAGGACTGCTTTTAGGGACATTAACTCTTCCCCTGTCCTGCAGGTAGGTCAAGCATGCTTCCTGGGCAGAAAAGATCCCTGAACAGATGATCATGTCATCCGCTATGGCCTCTGATTACAATGCAATCAAACTAAAGTCAATTCAGCGTCAGCATAACTTGATTCTGTTTTTGCCTTTGTAACTGCTTCCCTTTCCCCCTCCTCTAACTAGGGCTCTATAATAACAAAGCATAGTTTAAAAGAAGGCATTGTCCCTTTTTGTTCTTGCTCAACTAAGACCTGAAGCAGAGTTGGATGACTTCCACAGAGTGGGGTGGTTGGATTTCACGCACCAGCCCAACTGGAAAGTTTCCTTGAGGCAACACCTTCACTGATGCCCCCTACATCTTCCTTCTTCCCATCACCTGTACAGAAGAACAGACATCAGAGAGTTCAATTCTCTAGACCCTTGGGTCCTTGGTTTATTCTCTTTGGAGTCTTCTGCCGTTTCTGAAACTTCTTCTATATCCTGGACTCTAATCTCTCTGCGCAATTTGCTGGAAGCAATGTCATTACATTGTGAACTACTTAAGTTGCAAAGTCTGATTTCTTAGTATCACTTTGCATTCTTTCTTGCCTCTAGCATTGCACGTGGGACATAAAATGTGCATAAAACTATTGTTGGGTGGTTGGCTAGATAAATGATGAATGAGTGAAGAAGTAAGTGAATGATTGGTTCTTGTCCCCTATAATATTCTGTTGACTAGCTTTGGGTGTCAGTTTGCATCACCATCCTGATCCTTGTTCATTTTTTCAAGTAATTCAACTTTTTCCCAAATAAGGTGCCTTCTCTTTCCAAAGACGTTCTAAGGTGTTACTATTCAGGAAGCTGGCGTTGGCAGAACTGTGTCTTGAACCCCAACTTCCACACTTCTCCTTTCCACATCTCACTCTCCCAGCTCTTCATTTGTTCATTTGCTTTCCCTGCCCCTTTGGTACACAGGTCCTTTCAGGGAGGCAGGGCACTCATTCACAATAAGCTTTAGTAAACTATTATGATAACCACTTTAGGAATATTTTCATTTAAAAAGATGATGCCAGGATTTACTTAAAATATGCTATTGCCAAGTTCTCAAATAAGCAGGACATCTACTTTAGAGCTAGACCCCTGACTATGCCCTAATTCTGCTGTATCATCACCTCCCTCCCTCTTCCACTGGCAGAGATGGGACCCAGGGATATTGCTTTCCTGCCCTATCAACTGAGAGTAAATTATATTTTTCAATAACTATTACCTATCTTATCCCCACATTTCCTAACAAGAAAACCTAACAAGGACTTAGTTTGGGGATTTCAACTCTCAAGTTGAAATCTTGAGTAAACAATAATGTATTAATGAAATCTGCACATTTAAATTGAAAAGCAAATTCCAGTGAAAGCTGAGAAATGATGCAAAGGAATATTAAGAAGTAAGATATTGGATCAGGAAAAAGAATAAAAGTTAGATGGAAATAAAATAAAAGTTAGAAGATATATATACATATATATGTGTGTGTATATATATATATAGAGAGAGAGAGAGAGAGAGAGAGTTTATCTTCTAAAACCACTGTAAACAAAACAAATATATTCTTTTAGAAGAAAATCTAGAAGGCAGTATACGGAGCAATATTGGAAAAGATTTTACAAGAGCATGGAGCAGGAATTGCCTTTAAGGGGCGCATGGCCTCGGATGGCCACATAGAGCAATAAAACATCCATTTGGTAGGAAACTTGGGAAATCTATTTTTTCCCTGTCCCAACCCTTCCAGTCTCATCTCTTTGTCCTTCATACACACACACACACACACACACACACACACACACACACACACGCAAACGTGCATTGCCTGCAGGGAAAGAACAATTTTTTTTTAAGGGTTGGGCATTTTTTGATCAACTTTTATTTTTACCAGTTACTGCTACTGTTGGAAAAAAAAATGTTTTTTATGTTTACACTAGCTATAGTCTTTAGAAGTAAAGTCTAGGGAATTTGATTCAAGAGAGAACAAGTCAAAATTAAATTTCTCAAATGAACTAAGAATGCTACCAAACATACTACATTTTCTTGAATCTTCCCCTTTCTATATAAGCCAGTCTTTCTCAAACTTTTTCATCTCAAGACCCCTTATACTCTTAAAATTACAGAGAACCCTGAGGATCTTTGATTTATGTGGGCTATAGCTATCAATATTAGAAATAAAAACTGAGAAAATTTAAAAATTTATGTTATTTTACATAAAATAGCAATAAACAGTATATCACATAACATATTTTATGAAAAATAATTACATTTCCCAAATGAAATAATCAATGGAGTTGTTTCACACTTTTACAAATCTCTTCAATATTTGGCTTAATAGAAGACCACTGAATTCTCATATCGGCTTCAATAGTCAGTCTGATGAATATGTTGTCTTTGTTGAAATATACGAAGAAAATCCAGCCTTGCACAGATATGTAGCTGGAAGAGAAAGGATGATGCAGAGCATCTGGAAGAGTCTTAAGGAACCCAGGACTGGGGTCTTGATTTCAAACTTTGTGAGTCCTACTCTAGGTCAAAGATTAATTATATCACTCAGAGTCTATATGTGCTGAGATGAACACACTTAGTTAATAAATAAATCACATTTTTAATCTCCAATTTGCATGGAATAAACCTTTGATAGCATGGAAAGATTTGAGTGCTTGGGATATGCAGTGAGGTACTAAGAACACTAGCAGATAGATGTAACATATACAGTTTAACAAAGACACAATTGCATGAGGTCAGACCAGAGAGAATTTTCAAAAATCAGCTACAACTAGAAAAAGCTCTTGGGTTTACAAGCTTACCAGCTTGTTTGCATATATTTTACAAATTCACTTGCATCATTACCAATAGAAGCTCAAGCAAACCATTTCCAATGCTGAATGCTCCATTTTAGTTAACGCCAATATGGAGGCTACAAAACCTGAAGGTCACCCCAAGTATAATCTCTGGAGCGTAAACCACCAAAACTTGAAGACTGAGGTGTGTCACTGAAGGAAGTCCAAAAACACACAATAACACTATTCTGTAGAATTATAAGCTCAAAGAAACACGTTAAAATTGTTCCAAGTCAGACTGTTGGGTCACCTTTCAGACTGAATTGGCCAAAAATTTTGGCAAATATTTTTACTGCTCTGATAAGTAGTTTTAATGACTTGACCAAATAGTTGTTTTGGCATTCACTATAATATTACCAAAGTATTCAACATGAAATTATGATTATGTAACTACTTTGCTTGCTCAGATTTCTTCTAAAGACTTCACTTGTGCTGTGGTCCAAAAATCACAGAGAGGGATTTTTTTTTTTTAATGCAGAATCCCAGTGCCCACCTCAGGCTACTGAACTAGAATTTGGGGGAAAGTCGGTTCTGGAAATACATATTTTAATTTTCTCCCCAAGTGAGTCTTCTGGTATTCAACTTACAGATGAAACTCTAATCTTTGTAGGATTAAGTACAGCATTCTTCATGATCAGTCTCTAAACTTCCTAGCCTAATTTAATATTGCTCAACTCATATACTATCCACACCAACTACTTATAATTCCCCAGATGTGCCCCATTTTCTTTTATCTCTTTGCCTTTGGCCCAGCTGCTTCCTTAGCAATGTCTTCACCTGCATCTTGGGTATATTTGGCCAACTCGTATTCCTCTTTCAAAAATCAGGTCAATATCACTGTGAAGTCTTCCCTGACTTACCCAAGGAGTGAGGTTTCCTCTTTTTGTGCATTGCACCTCAACTCAGCCTTAAATGATTTATCCCATTATAGAATAAGTGTCCATTTTCTTGACTACATCTCTGTTGAAATATTAGCTCTTCAGCAGCATAAGCTATAATTTTTTCACCCACAGATCCCAAACACTTGGCCCAGTGGCTAGAACTCTGTTCATGCTAAATAAAAATGTTTGAAAATGAACAGAGTACTTCCTAGAAAATATAATGATAAGGTGAAAATTCTGAGAGCATGCTTTCAATTTTTTTTTTTTTTTAATTTTCTTTAGTTGTAGAGGCAGAAAGTTAAAAACACAAGGAGAGAGAAAGAGAGAGAGAGAGAGAGGTCATTGTATACAAAATCAGCGAATATAAACCAGCTTTATACAGCTAACATTGGAAAAATGGGGGAGTGCCACACAACTTTGAGGCAGAAAGCCTCATTTGTATGCAATGGAATAAACAATGGATTCCAAATTTAACTCAAAACAGTAATAAATCAAAGCAATAAGGTGAAAAATGATGGTATCAGCAACAGCAGTGGCTATTAGCATGTGTACCTGCTGTGCGACAAAGCAACACAGGGAGACGCTTGGGAAAAAATTCCGAAGTTAGACCAAAAGCAAAGACGTAATTTTGAAATGGGTGAGAGATGAAGAATAGGTTCCAGATATTTTAACATTTTTGCAAGGTCAGGATGGAAAACTGAACTGCCCAGGAAGACAAATGAACTCCAGGTAGTATTTTTAAAGGCAAGTTGGTCAGTATCTTCTGAGGATTTCTAATGGAATGAGCCAACTGTTTGACTGCCCCTGTTGGTTTTGTTGATATCTGGTGATTCAGGAGAGTTAAGATAGTAGAATTACCCCTGGAGATTCTTTTGACAAAAGAGTTAATAAAATGTAGATTGTGGTTCTAATAAACATTGCAACATTAAATTACTGGCTATTGGTTACCAATAAGGTTTGGCTTTAAATAACATGGTGAAATATTTGTAAAATATTCAATTTTCCAGTACCCCACACACACTAAAATCTGTTCAAACTCATCTTCCAGCAAAAAAAAAAAGAAAAAAATGAACAAGCTTAATAATGGCAAAGCCTCTTAAATAACAGAGGTAAACATATTTGCAGCTCACATTGGGTTGGTGGAAGCTCTTTCTGAATTCTGGCAAAAAAAAAAAAAAAAAAAAAAGTTTAGCATATAGCCAGGAATAACAATAGCTAACATTTATTAAGGATTTCCTGTGTGCCAAGTTCAGTAGTATTCTTATGATCCCCAGATGAATAACTGGATGAAAGTGAAGGCATTGAAACGGCAGCAGCATGCCCCAAATCCAAGAGTTATGAGAAAATAAAGCATGTTCGTTTGAGAAATGAGTCTGATCTACTTTCAAATAACTTGGAAACATGATTTCCCCATAAATGCCATTTCTTTGGCTGTTACTTCCATATAAGAGTCAGGCTGGATGCTAAGGAAAACAGTATGGAGTTTCCTCAAAAAAGTAAAAATAGAGTTTGCCATATGATCCAGCAGTCCCACTCCTGGACATATATCTGGAGAAAACTATAATTAAAAAAGATACTTGCATCCCTATGTTCACAGCAACACTATTTACAATAGCCAAGACACGGAAACAACCTAAATGTTCATTGACAGAGGAATGGATAAAGAAGATGTGGTACATACATACAATGGAATATTGCTCAGCCATAAAAAGAGAATGAAACAATGCCATTTGCAGTAACATGGATGGACCTAGAGACCATCATACTAAGTGAAGTCAGACTGAGACAGACAAATACCGTATGATATCACTTATATGTGGAATCTAATAAAATGAGCTTATCTATGAAACAGAAACAGATTCACAGACATAGAGAACAGACTAGTGGTTGCCAAGCGGGGGTGGTGGGTGGGAGTGGGAAGGATTGGGAGCTTGAGATTAGCAGGTCCAAATTATTATATAAAGGATAAACAACAAGGTCCTACTGTAGAGCACAGGGAACTGTATTCAGTACCCTGTGACAAACCATAATGGAAAAGAATATGAAAAAGAATGTATATATTATATATAACTGAATCACTTTGCTGTACAGCAGAAATTAACACAACCTTGTAAATCAACTATACTTTAAATTTTAAAACAAGAGTCAGGCTGGGGCTTATGTCTAATTTCTACAGCATCGCTTCCTTTCACCAGCTGTTCACTAGTCCCTAGTGATGCCTTTTCTCCATCCTGAACAGATAGTTTCAAAACCTACTGAGAAAGATCACTTTCTTTCAGTTCTTCACTTCTCCTGTCTGGCTGCTAATCTGATCTTGGCCTCACCTCCTTGCCCTTCGCTGCCACTGCTTTGATCCTGGAGCCCTTTCACCCTGGCCACTTTGCAACAACCACAATAACAACAATAACACAACAGATTGGCTAGAATGCGTGGTTCAGTTCCAGGCAGTTTTCAAAGAACAAAACATAAACAAATAGGTAATGAACTGAGTCTCTTCGTGGTGATTAAACTTAGCCGTCAGGGATTTCCTACTTGCGAACCACAGTGCTAGAAAATAAAGTACTGGAGTGGAACATAAATATCAAAAAAATTACTTAATGAATACTGTGAAGAAGCTGAGACATCAGCTGAATCAGGAGAAAGCATTGCTGATTGCAAATCATTAGACTGCTACTCAGCTGAGCAAATTATTATATAAGCCATAACTCACAGTGGGGAGTACCTGTAGTGCCCAACTCCTGCATTTATACCCCGAAGGGGCTGAGGTTTCAGAGGTGATGTATTGCCTGACGAAGGTCCACCTATGGTTAAGCGATGCACGTACACATGTGTGTGTGCATGTATATGTATATTTGTGTGTATACTTATAAATATTATACTTATCCCTTAGTAAAAGAACATTTACACGGCTCATTGAAAGCAAAGTTGAATATTGTTACTTAAACAGCACTATTCAAATTGCTAATAGCAGATTTCTGCTTTCATGGATGATATTTAATTTTAGAAGTAAGAGCTCAGAGCCTTAAGTATACACTTAGGGAATCTAATACTCACTCAATAAGAAAATTGCTAACCTAAATAAATCAATGAGAGGAGAAGAATCTCCCTTTTATTTAAAATTTGAAAGTTCTGTTTCTATTTGAGATTCACCCCATGTTATGACTCCTATCAGGGGTTCAACTCTGCAGGGAATGGGTGTGTTCTCTGCTACAACCAAATAGTGAGTAGATGTGAAAGGGACCCAGGGACTCAGGAATGCACATCTCTTGTCTGGGTCTGCAGCTCACAAGTACGTATGATGTGGGGCATAGAGCTTGTGTTGCCCTTGGACCTCATTCCCCAGGTGTATATAATGGTGATGTTAGGACCAAAGGGAGATGTGTGTAAGATGAGAGAGGAGTTACCAGTGGACTGAATATATCAAGGCACACACAATGGCATTTAGTTAAAACAAAACAAAAAAATCTCAAAAAGCAATTCTACATTCCTCTTTGGAAAGAGGGTTCCACAAAGCCAACTGCCATGTATATTAGATCCTACCAGGGAAAGGGAAGACAGGCTCCCCATACCTTTTGGAACTGAACGTAGGAGAGGTTTAAACAGGGACTTGGAGGAAGCTGACGAGACATATTTGGATGTCAAACAGAGTCCGTCTTTTTACACATTTTTTGCCAGATGAAGGACATCAGAGCAGATGCTTTAGTGTCAGTCACTTACAGGACATGTGCTTGGGAAAAAATCATGGCTGGCAGATGCTGGCTGGAGCTATTAATTGACAACAGCCTACATTGATCGAGTGTTCACTATATGCTAGGCGCTCTGATTGATGATTTATAAGGAACATCTCATTTAACCTATCTACTTTTTAATTGAAGTACAGTTGATTTACAATGTTGTGTTAATTTCTGCTGTACAGCAACATGATTCAGTTATACATACATATACATTCCTTTTTATATTCTTTTCCATTATGGTTTATCACAGGATATTGAATATAGTTCCCTGTGCTATAGCGTAGGACCTTGTTGCTTTTCCATTCTTCATTTAATCTATATAACACTATGAAGTAGTTTCCATTATTATTTTTGTCTTTAGGAAGGAAAATTAATCCAGCAAATTGCTAGAGATGGGGTTCTCACATAAGCAGTTTGATAGTACAGCTGACCCCCATAAGTAAAAAACTACCCTGCCTCCTGGATTAGTGTGTGGCTATGATCTTTTGGGGTGTAGAATGACATTATCCCTTGTTAGTCTATGGCATGATCTTTCAGGCTTCCCCTACTATCTACCTTATGCTTATAGTCACAGTATTATTATCTCCTACATATGCCCTGGTGTCTCCCACACATTGTCATTATTTTTACTGATTTCACAGCACTAGCTGCACGAGGGGGGAATATGTGGGCACTCAGTTGCCTCTGGCCAAGGGACTTAGTAGATGGGGGCATAGTGACAAAAAGCTCTCGGAAGATCATTCAGAAGAGAAAAAGCTATGGAGTTGTGTAAAAAGATTTGCTGCTTAGGAAACAAGAGACAAGGGGATGGACAAAAGCCAGGGATATGTTCTCAGATAAGCAGAGCAGATAGGCAGCCTGTTGAAAGGGGGGAGCAGTAAGTTCCCATTATAGTTTCAAAAAGTGTTAGATCTGTCTGATAAGCCTTGTGCCACATATTACTTTAAGCATCATCACATCATCTATTATTGAAATCCAGTAAGTATTAGTCTCTCCTCTTCCCTTGAGATAGGGTAATACCCTCTTTTAAGCCAATTTGAATCAAATATATATATATACACACACTACATCTCCATCGAAGGAGAGGCAGTAATACAACATATTCAAAGTCACTCTGTATATCAATGTAACTTACATTCAGACTGGAAAAAAAAAAACACTTGGGAAAGTAACATCCTTTAAGGGGTTCTAGGGACTTTACAGAGTTGGACCTGCTTGTCCCCAGCTCCTCTACACTGTGTCCCAGAGTTTCCCAATGGATCAAATTCCACTAGCTCACAGAGGAAGCTGGCTGATAATCCAGCTTGGATTGGCTCCCTTCGTTTTCTCAATTCCCCACTCCTTGACTGGGTTTCCTGTGATCATTTCCAAAATAAACTACTTACATTCAGATTCTTGTTCTGGGGTCTGCTTCTGGGATACCAATCTGAAAGAACATCAGAAACACGTATTGAAATGTGGTGATATGTAAGTGGATAATGAAAGCATGGATGTCAAGGAGATCACCTATGGAAAGAATATGAAGGAAGAAGAGGAGAAAGTAAAGAATCTTTCTTGAAGAACACCAACATTTAAGGGTCAGGAAGAAGATACATCAGCAGAAGGAGAGTCAGAGGGAGTTGCAGAGAGAAACGAGGAAAAACCAGGGGAAGGGTTTCAGGGGAAGATTTTTTTAAGACCAAAAGAGACTTTTGAAATTGCTTAAATGTTGATGGAAAGAATGTGGTAGAAAAGAAGAGTTTGAAATGCAGGTAAGTGAAAGGATGAATATAGTCAGTCACTGGGGTCAGATTCCCAAGGGAGTAAGATAAAATTGGATCCAGATCTCAAGTAGAGTGATAAAGCCTGTAATGGACTTGGTGGGTTTGGTCATGGAAAACAGAGGAAATTTCTATCTGATGTTTTGGATAATTGGGTATTTGGGAACAACAAGATAATAAATTGACTTTCCCTCCTAGTTTTATCTGAACATTTTACAAAATAAAGATCATTGGCCTGACCAAAACTCAGAACAAAATGAATTTCGTTTTTTTCCTGCTAGACTTCTCTGTCATTTAAAAGAACAAATTAGATGGACATGGAATTTGAGGAGAAGGTTTGTTTTAGTTAATATTAAATTAAACTCCCTTTCTCTGTTCAACAAACTGAATTGGAATAAGGGTCTCTAATTAAGGATTCCCAAATAGGGAAATTGTTTAGTCATTCTAACAGGTTTCATGTCCTATGTGGGTATAGAAAATTTCAGATGAATCTTATTGAATTATATTATTTTAAAATATTTACCTGAAGCCTAAAATATTTTGATTGGAACTTTTTGTTTTTGGTCCAACCAAAAATGACATCTGATCTATATGACTGTAATGGATGTTCTTGCAACCCTAATAGAACTCTTGATCTCTGGTCACTATTGAAACTAAAATTACCGTGAATATACAATGATTATTTACCTCTTAGTTCCAGATTTTTCTTAAATATCCAAATCTTTCTGTTAATGTTACATTCCTTTCTATTACACAGACTCAATCTATGTTGAGCGGGATAATTGTAGGGCTACTTAAACTCTGGTCCATTAACCATGGTCCATTAACATCCACCTCATGGTGCTAGGGGTTAATATGATCCTGGCTGGGGGATTAGATTAAAAATTAAATTTTTAAATGTAGTATGAAACACTAAGAATTGTTAGAAGCATTAAAAATATAAGTTCCTGTATATGGGTTAGAAGACTATGGCCTTTACTTTGATCCTTTGGCCTGCTAGGTAGTAGCAAAATATATGCAAGGAGAAGAAAGTGTGATCTTGGTCTCTGTCTCTAAGATACTTGTAATTAACTCCAGATAGCCTCTCCATAATAAAAGGATGGGCCTTAGTTATTCTAGTATAAGCACTGCAATATTATAAAGATTGAAGATCTATCAATACAATCAAATGTATAAAAGGAAACTATTTGAAGTGGCTTGAAATTTCACATAGAAATCTATTTCTTTATTATTTCATCAACAGAGTTTAGTAAAATCAGATGGCAGAACACTGTAATAATTCAATTATTGAAACAAATGGATTTTGGAAAGGGTTTTTTCTCTCATGTGTCATGTGTATGTGTGTGAGAGAGAGAGAGGGATTGAGATTGAGAGATTGAGAAGATAATAAAAACAAAAAGGAGGATGTAAGTGGGGAGGAAATCTGAATTGTTTAAATTGTATAAAAATGCTAGAATAAAATGAACATTCAAAACTCCGGTTGAATTTAATCTTTTGTTCAACTCATTCGCCAAGAAAATCTGTCTTCAGATGGTTCATGTTGCAGAATATGATGACACCAGTCACCTATCCTAGAGTCTACATTTGCTATAAAGACTACTGCAGCTTGATAGATGAGGAAATTTACTCCTATCGTCTGCATGGGAGTAAAGTGCCAATAATTTAAGACTTCCAGTGATACAGTACTAACTTTATATTCTAAGCAATCACAACCTGTATTTATCCACCTGCTGTTTTTATGGCTTAGAAATCACACTATCAGTTTGTGATGGTAATTTATTATATTTATATTATAGAAGAAGATTTTCAAATTATAGACTTGCATTGAGTTAGGGAAGGAATTAAAATACTTTGCCCCACTCCTGTTGAATAATAAAAATAGTCCATTCGATAGATGGAGTGTTCTCAAGGAAATGGGACTCCTGGTCATTTTTAGAGTTTTCATTTGGGAACAAAATCTGTGGGAACATATTTAAGTTTTAGATGAGAGAAGCATGGAAATCAGTTTTTAGTAAGTAGAGAAGGGTAGTACCTACAACACCTTGAAGGATTTTATCATGTGTAATATCTTCTCATTGGATTTTTCAAAATAATGTTTTCTAACTACCATTAAAACAATATTTCTCTTACTTTAGGCATTTGACAGCTATCTGTATAATTTCAACCAGTCTGTGTTACATATATACTATTATTTGCCTGATTTTTCTTCATATACACCCACTTTATAATTATTTATTGTAGAAGCCAATACTACTAG
Source organism: Balaenoptera ricei (assembly GCF_028023285.1). Classification (NCBI taxonomy): domain Eukaryota; kingdom Metazoa; phylum Chordata; class Mammalia; order Artiodactyla; family Balaenopteridae; genus Balaenoptera; species Balaenoptera ricei. The sequence goes on from NC_082651.1 coordinate 45,451,736, forward strand.
TGATATACCTCCTACACTTTGGAAAACACCACATTAAAACATAATTTGCAGCTAAATTCATTGGCACTGTTCTATCCCCATTTTGCCAGAATTTGATGAGACCTAAAAATGTTTTGCTTCTTTTTTTCTCAATATCTCAGTGATGGTTGATTTCAACTGAATACTATTTGAAATTGTATTTGAATCATTCTACCACCAGTAATATGGATCCATCCATAGCTAAACTATATGTTGCTAATAAATTTCTCTCCATCTTCCTTTAATTTAAATAGTCTTTTATAATTTTGTTGAACTCTATGCCCAATTGCCAGATATACTTAAATGTTGTGAACATACATTTTTCTCTTTCAGTGATATTACTTACATAAAAAGAATAGATGGCACACTTCACAGTTTTTTTTTTTAAATACCCCCATGTCAGTGGGTATAAGGGTGTTCACTGTAAAATTATTTCAACTTTTCTGTATTTTTGAAAATTTTAATTAAAAAAAAATTGGGGAAAAAAACCCAACATCTACTCCATGAGAACTGAAAACATGCACCTTTGAATTTGTTCTGTAGTGGTTAAAAGCAAGTGAAATATGCTGTAGCTAAATGAGAATATTACCAAATTTTCTTCATATAGGTTGTGGGTCCTTGAAGTCTTGGTTTAAGGAAGGTCACAAACACCTATGGATGGTTATAAATTCCTTGAGGTACTGACAGTTATCCATAAGTTAATATATTTGGTTCATTTCCTCTATCAATAGCTGAAGGTAAGGAACTTCAAATATTAAACTCCCTTTTTTTCTTTTTTCTTTTGATATTTGTGCAGGATATTTATTATAGTGTTAGTCACGTTGAACAAAAACTGAAGACAAATTTTTTTATTTTATTTTTTTGTATTTTTTTAAATTGTTCTGTATTTTACAGTTGATAACATCACCATTTTATTTTATTTGAATTATGCTTGATTTATCATATTATATTAGTTTCAGGTATACAGCATAGTGATTCAGTATTTTTATAGATTATACTCCATTAAAGGTTATTATAAAATAAAGGCTATAATTCCCTGCATTGTACAATATATTCTTGTTGGTTATCTATTTTATACGTAGTAGATCGTACCTCTTAATCCCATACTCCTATCTTGCTCCTCCCCAGCTCCCTCTCCCACTGGTAACCACTAGTTTGTTTTCTACATATGTGAGTCTGTTTCTGTTTCACTATATACAGTTGTTTGTTTTATCTTTTAGATTCCACATATAAGTGATATCATACAATATTTGTCTTATTCTAACATTTCACTAAGCATAATATTCTCTAGGTCCATCCACATTGCTGCAAATGGCAGAATTTCATTGTTTATGGCTGAGTAATATTCCATTGTTATATGTATATATAGATATATATATGTGTGTGTCTATATATATATATCACCATTATAAATGTATGTATATATATACCACATATATGTATTGGGTTGGCCAAGAGGTTTGTTCAGTTCTTTCTGTAAGATGGCTCTAGTAGCACTTAGTTGTCTTTAACTTCATTAAAGACAATTTTGATAGATTGTATGTGACAGCTGTCATATCAGTGTGCATTTAAAAAAAGACATCAAAATTGGTGAATTTTTGTGTAGCCATTTTAATATCGAAGATGGAAGGAAAAAGCAACATCTTCGACATATTATGCTTTGTTATTTCAAGGAAGGTAAAAACGCAACTGAAACACAAAAAAAATGATTTGTGCAGTGTATGGAGAAGGTGCTGTGACTGATCGAACATGTCAAAAGTGGTTTGCGAAGTTTTGTGCTGGAGATTTCTCGCTGGACAATGATCCATGGCCAGGTAGACCAGTTGAAGTTGATAGCAATCAAATTGAGACATTAACTGAGAACAATCAACGTTATACTACACGGGAGATAGCCGACGTACTCAGAATATCCAAATCAAGCGTTGAAAATCATTTGCACCAGATTGGTTATGTTCATCACTTTGATGTTTGGGTTCTACATAAGTTAAGTGAAAAAAACCTTCTTGACTGTATTTCCACATGCTATTCTCAACTTAAACGTAATGAAAACATTCCGTTTTTAAAACAAATTGTGACGGGTGATGAAAAGTGGATACTGAACAATAATGTGGAACAGAAGAGATCGTGGGGCAAGAGAAATGAACCACCACCAACCACACCAAAGGCCAGTCTTCATCCAAAGAAGGTGATGTTTTGTATACAGTGGGATTGGTAGGGAGTCCTCTATTATGAGCTCCTTCCGGAAAACCAAACAATTAATTCCAACAAGTACTGCTCCCAATTAGACCTGATTGCAGCACAGGATGTAAAGCGTCCAGAATTAGTCAACAGAAAACACATAATCTTCCATCAGGATAACGCAAGACCTTATGTTTCTTTGTTGATCAGGCAAACTGTTACAGCTTGTCTGGGAAGTTCTGATTCATCCGCTGTATTCACCAGACATGGCACCTTTGGATTTCCATTTATTTAGGTCTTTACAAAATTCTCTTAATGGAAAAAATTTCAATTCCCTGGAAGACTGTAAAAGGCACCTGGACCAGTTCTTTGCTCAAAAAGATAAAAAATTGTGCAAAGGTGGAATTATGAAGTTGCCTGAAAAAAAGGCAGAAGGTAGTGGAACAAAAGGGTGAATACGTTGTTCAATAAAGTTCTTGGTGAAAATGAAAGATGTGTCTTTATTTTTACTTAAAAACCGAAGGCACTTTTTGGCCAACCCAATATATATATAAATATGTATATATATATACCACATCTTCTTTATCCATTTGTCTCTTGATGGATACTTGGGTTGATTACACATCTTGGCTATTGTAAAGAGCCCTGCTATGAACGCTGAGGTACATATATCTTTTCAAATTAATGTTTTGTTTTGTTTCAGATATATACTCAGGACTTGAATTGCTGGATCATATGGTAGTTGTATTTTTAGTTTTATGAGGAACCTCCATACTGTTTTTCCATAGTGGCTATATCCATTTACATTCCCACCAACAGTGTACTAGGGTTCCCTTTTTCTCCATTTGTCATTTGTAGTCTTTTTGATAATAGCCATTCTGATATGTGTGAGGTGATATCTTATTGCGGTTTTGATCTTTGTTTCTTTGATGACTAGCTATGTTGAACATCTTTTCATGTGCCTGATGACCATCTGTGTGTGCTCTTTGGAAAAATATCTGTTCAGATCTTCTGCACATTTTTAAAAATCAGGTTGTTTTTTATTTTTATATTTTTTGATATTGAGATGTATGAGTTGTTTATATATTTTTGGATATTAACCCCTTTTCAGTCATATTATTTGCAAACATTTTCCCAGATTCAGTAGGTTGTCTTTTCATTTTGTCGATGGTTTCCTTTGCTGTGCAAAAGCTTTTAAGTTTAATTAGGTCCCATTTGTTTATTTTTGCTTTTGTTTTCTTTGCCTCAGGAGATTGATCCAAAAAAACATAAATTGCTGCAATTTATGTCAAAGAGGGTGCTGCCTGTTTTATCCAAGGAGTTTTATGGTTTTTGATCTTACATTTAGGTATTTTGAGTTTATTTTGTATATGGTGTGAGGAAATGTCCTAATGTCATTTTTTTACATGTGGCTATCCAGTTTTCCCAGCACCACTTACTGAAGAGATTGTCTTTTCTTCATTGTATATTTGTGCCTTCTTTGTCATAGATCAATTGACCATAGGTGTGTGGGTTTATTTCTGGGCTGTGCATTCTGTTCTATTGATCTGTGTGTCTGATTTTGTGCCAGTACCATGCTGTTTTGATTACTGTAGCTTTGTAATACAGTCTGAAGACAGGGCGTGTGATACCTCCAGCTTTGTTCTTCTTTTCTCAAGATTGCTTTGGGAATTTGGGGTCTTTTGTAGTTCCATATAAATTTTAGGAATTTTTCTTCTAGTTCTGTGAAAAGCATCATGGGTATTTTGTTAGGGATTGCATTAAATCTGTAGATTGCTTTGCGTAGTATGGCCATTTTAACGATACTAATTCCTCCAATCCAAGAGCTGGAAAGATATCTTTGGAAAGGGATATCCTTCCATTTCTTTGTATCATCTTCAATTTCATTCATCAGTGTTTTACAGTTTTCTGAGTATAGGTCTTTTACCTTCTTGGTTAATTTTATTCCTAGATATTTTATTCTTTCTAATGCAATTTTAAATGGGATTATTTTCTTGATTTCTCTTACTGATAGTTCATTATTAGTGTATAGAAAACAACAGATTTCTGTATATTAATTTTGTATCCTGCAACTTTACTGAATTCATATATTAGTTTGAATCATTTTCTGGTGGAGACTTTAGGGTTTTCTATACATAGTATCATGTCATCTGTAAATAGTGACAGCTTTACTTCTGCCATTCTAATTTGCATGCCTTTTTTTTTTTTTTTTCTTGACTGATTGATGTGGCTAGGACTTCCAATACTGTGTTATTTAGAAGTGGCAAGAGTGGGCATCCTTGTCTTTTTCCTGATTTTAGAAGGAAAGCTTTTAGCTTTTCACCATTGAGTATGATGTTAGATGTGGACTTGTCATAAATGGCTTTTATTATGTTGAGATATGTTCTCTCTATACCCAACTTTGATGAGAGTTTTTATCATGAATGGATGTTGAATTTTCTCAAATTCTTTTTCTGCATCAATTGAGATGACCACATAATTTTTATCCTTCCTTTTGTTAATGTGGTATATCACATTGATTAATGTGTGAATATTGAAATACCCTTGCATCCCCTGGAATAAATCCTACTTGATCATGGTGTATAATACTTTTTATATATTGATGGATTTAGTTTGCTAATGTTTTGTTGAGTACTTTATTCCTTATATATTCAACAAAGTATTGGTCTGTGATTTTCTTTTACTTTCTTTCTTTCTTTTTTTTTTTTTTTTTGTTGGTATTATCTTTCTCAGGTTTTGGTATCAGGATAATGTTGGCCTCATAGAATGAATTTAGGAGTGTTTTATCCTCTTCGATTTTTTGGAATAGTTTCAGAAGAATAGGTATTAGTTCTCCATTTATGTTTGGTAAATTCCTCTGTGAAGCCTATCAGGGGCTGTGTCTGATCCCAAGTTGCTGGAGCAGAAGCCCCGAGAGTCAGGCCAGAGCTGGCTCTGTTACCTTTAAGTGTGTGTTTCACCCTCTCCCAGCACTGGGACCTTTTCTCCAGAGTAGGGGAGTGGTGAAGCAAGGTGGGCCTATACTGGCTTTCAGCTCATGTTGGCTACAGACAGAGGTCCAAACTGTCTCCAATGTGCTGTCTATGCAGGTGCCCACAGTTGTTTTCCTTGCTCTGCTCAGAAGCAGTCTTAGGTGCAAATCACATTTCTCCCTCAGAGCCAATCGGTCCCCCAACCCTCCACTGCCCCTGCCTTGCTGTAGGGCCACACCACAGGGCAGGTAACACCCACATGACCTCTTGGAGTATATCAGACAGCTGTGATGGTCCAGCTGCCGCCAGAGTTCTGGGCTCTTTCTGATGCACTGCTTGAGTGAGCACCAACAATGGCCAGGTCTGCCCCACTCAGAGGCTGTCCTGGGACCTAGTCACCTCTGCATCCCATGGCTGAGCTTTCTCCCCAGTTGTGGCAGCCCTAAATCCAGTTCCACACTGTGATGTGGAGTGAGTGGGGCTGTAGTGTTCACTTGGCTCGGACTGGGGCACACATCAAGGCAGTCATGGGAAACCTAGCAGCCGCCAGAGCAGACTTCCCTCTGCCCTCTCCACACTGCCTGGGGGAGAGCCAGCATGTGTTCCTCATGGACAGAGTACAGGCTTCCCACAGCCCTCCTGTTTGTCCCAGCGGTCCTCCAACCCGCCAAGGGGATTCATCTCCCCTTTGTAGGACCCCTGGACTAGGGCACCCAGTCTCGAACTGCTCACTCCCTGGAGTAGGTCTCCACCTGTATTTTCCCTTTTCCTCTAAGTCCTCTCCCAGGGGCACAGGTCCAGACCTGATTGCTTCACTTCCCTTCCTACCTGATTACATGTGTATCTTTCTCACAGCCTGGTTGTACAGGTGTCTTTCTGCCAGTTTCCTGTTAGTTTTCAGTGAGATTGTTTCACATGTAAATGTATTTTTGATGTGTTCATTGGGGGAGATGAGTTCTGCATCCTCCTACTCTGTCATCTTGATCAATTCCTTGCTACTAAGGAGTCAGATTTGAGCTAGCCTCCTGTATCCTGCTCAGCCGCCTTGCAATAATCTTTTTTTTTTTTCTTTTTAAAATCTATGGTCTGCATTTTTGTTATAACAAAATTTTCCCGAATTTTATTATTGGAAAGATACAAAAGGTAATATTCAGATATAGGAGAATATGGACTTGAACTAGTATATAAGCATTAGCAGTTCATCCTTCTCTGTTCCTTCTGTCTCAACTTACTTGACATATCTTCACAAGGGAATATATCAATCAGTTTATTACTCGATAAATTCTTACTGTAATTTCTAGTGGTAAAGGTTCACCCAAACTCTTATATACAACTGTATATGGGGAACATTTAAAAATCTTTGTGGTGATATTTTTGAGACATTTTTAGTGTGATATGGAATATTCTAATACATAGCAAGCAGTTTCCTGAATACAGAATAATACATATGACAGTTCTGTGGTGTGAAGAGTCCTCATTATCTTTCAACAAATAATAGTGAGTCATCAAATAAAATTTAATGATTTTAGTGAAGAATCACTGGAACTCACTGTTGTTAAAGAAAGACAGATGAATTGATTGATGCACGTGGTAACGTGCCCTGAAATATGACTACACTAGGGCTTTACTCTTCTCGACTGATATGCAAGCTGTAATAAAGCTTTACTGTTATTCAATATCAGCAATGGCATTAACAATATAATTTGAGTTGCTTGGTGGAGAACAAGCCAAAACAAAGATAACTGAATATTGTTGTTTGATTTCAAGTTTTAAGACCTTAACTTCATTCAACTCGGTCACATCAAATTCCTAGAGTGAGAAAAGCAACTGAACGAAGAAAAAGAAGCAGAATATGTGAAATATATTCACATGCATTTTTATGCTCACCACAGCTTTTCAGAAACTGAGATCTCAATTATTTGCAATAGGACAAGCACAGAACGTTCTCTGACAAGTATTTTAAGTCTAGTACTAAAATACCCTATTTAGACAGGCAGGTCATGCAGCATCCTTTAAAATTTATTTCATGTTTTCTTCATTATAATGATTAATCACAATTACTATGGTTAAAACAAACAAACAAACAAAAACAGTGCTTGCTCTTTCTAATAACCAGTACATTAAACCAGCATTGTGTAGTATATATAAGTAAAGATTGCAGATGTTTGCTGGGACAGCACATCCTTCCTCACCCCTGAAATTTTCTAATCCTTGACTCCTGGTGTAAAATGATCCACTGTCCACCTGGCACACGGATTGCACCATATCTTGAATTTTAAAGTTTCATGGAATTAGCTTAACCCGCAAAGGTTCTCAAATGTTTGAACTTCAGCTGACATCCTTGAGGATGGATGGTTTTAAGGAAGTATGGTCATGGTCAACCCCAGAACACACTGAATTTGTCTGTACCTAAGCCATTTGTCTCCAGATTTTTTTTTTTTAATTGAGGAAGTCCAAACCATATAATCTATGGGTCACCTACCTGAAGGTGTTATATTTGTTTACCACAGTTATTTTTACTCCCAAACAGTATAGTTCAACATGCACAAATAACTTTTTTTAATGTATACCTTCTTTTTTAAAATATTCTGTCCCATTATGGTTTATCACAGGATATTGAATATAGTTCCCTGGGCTATACAGTAAGACCTTGTTGTTTACCATTTGCTATATAATAGTTTGCATCTGCTAATCCCAAACTCCCAATCCACCCCTCCCCCAACATGCACAAATAACTTGGTGCTCACTAAGTCAAATGAATTTTGAAGCAAATAAAAAGCAATATGGCTTATGATGTGCACTGATAAATGCCACTGATAACCCTTAAAATCCTTATGCCCATTTGAGGACAACAGTACAACATATTCCAGAATTGTTTACAGCTTTTACAAATAACCAGGGAAGTTGGTTATTAACCAACAGCATTATAAAAGTGTAGATGGAAAATGAGGTAGTTTTGCAAGACTGAGAATAGTTACCGTAGAATTCTAGACTCATAGAACTAAAAGGAATATAATAGAAATAATAATAATGCCTGGCTCTTCATCTCTCTGTCCAATCCACAAACATTTATTAAGCATCTACTGTATACCAGATGTTGATGATAAAAAGATATGCTAAGAGTACAGGGTTGAGGAGGAGAGATATGTACACAAGGACACAATAAAACAGGGAAATTGACAGGAGCTTTGCGGGCACAGAGAAGAATACAAATCTCTTTGAGGTCTGGAAGTCACCCCTTCCTCTAAGGTCTATTTATTTCCTTCTCTTGGTCACATCTAAAGAGTACGTGTGATCTACTTAATTTTTATATGATTATAAGTCGTTGATGAAGGCATTGGATAGGAGCTTGCTATTTATGGTAAAGAAAGACAAAAACTTCTCATCGTGTGATAATTCACATTAAAACATATGTATTTGACAATTTTTAGTAGGAAATTCTTGACCAGGAATGTATTAAGGATAAAAGTACATGTACTCTCTCTAATTAACTAGATGATTGTTTTGAGTTAGACTGTTGTCCTCAATCATGGCTGCACATCAGATTCATCTGCAGAACTTAAGAAAAACAAAACAAAAACAGTGGTTCTCATCACAGAGAGTCCGATTTAATTGGTTTGAGATGGACTGAGGGAATCATTATTTTTACATAGTTCTGTAGTTGATTTTGTCCTGCCAAGAGCTGAGAGACTTTGGTTTAGAGTAATAGCCTTTCTCAACCCATTCTCAACTCTATTTGAGTAAATCCTTACACTTTCCAGTACCACGTTAATGGGACACACTGCTTATTTACTAAGACACTCAAGATACACAGCCTGAATTAACCACCTCTGCTGTTTCTGGCACCTCAGAAGAGCTGGTATTCTCCCTGTTCTACTGTCTTTTCCTTGAACAGACTGTCATAATTCTTCCAGTTTCTAGTGTACTTGCCTTATTCTTAGCAAGTTGCCTCATCTAGTTTTTAGATGCCTTTTTGTTGTGAACTGCCTGCAATTTTCTCCTCTTTTTTTTTTGAAAATAATGTGATTTTTATTACAAATTATGTGTTTTTATAGAAAATTTATAAAATATAAGCCACAAATTAAGAACAAAGATTTTCCCCAGTACTACAAGAATAGGCAACACTACAGTGGCACATATTTTCTTTTTTCTGTGTTAATAGACATAGTAACACTTTATTTACAAATTTAGGATCCTACTGTATCAAAATATCTTTTGTAATCAATGCTTCACCTAAAAAATCTTATCTTGAAGTATTTCAATATCTCTAAATTATCTGGTAGATTGTAATTTTTAATAGTTGCTTGGCATTCCATTGACTATATAATAACATATTTTTAAACAGTCTCCTATTTGGGGCATTGAATTGGTGCCATTTTTTCTTTTTACATGAAAGAGTCTACAGTTGGATTTTGGGTTTTGATGCCAGGTTCGAATCTTTGGAGATTTTAATCCATTCATGCCAATTTTAGTATTTTGCAATTTTAGTCTGCTTTTATATCATTTCCTGTTTTCTCCCTCTTTTTACGAAGCTGTCTTCCCTGATTTCCTTTTTCGTCTCCCTCATCATTTGGTCATCAGGGATGAGGTGATTTGGGCTGGGAGCAAACACCATTGGCAAGCTCCTTGCTCATTGCTGGATTATCCTTTGCCTCCAGCTCACCATATTCCAGGAAATATTGAGAATATTCTTCTGTCTGAATTTCTTCCTCCCTTTTCGTAGGCCATATGCTCTTTCCCGTACAGGTCAGAACTGGATTTACTTCAGTGTGGTCTATATCTTGCAGAATTCTTAGACGTTTCTGCTGTTTGTGTACCATATCCCTGGTTCTGACTGCTGATATAGATTTTCCTATATCATATAAAGTGTCTATTATGTCAGTCATTAAAAGTAGTGCTGGGGCTTCCCTGGTAGCGCAGTGGTTGAGAATCTGCCTGCCAATGCAGGGGACACGGGTTCGAGCCCTGGTCTGGGAAGATCCCACATGCCGTGGAGCGGCTGGGCCTGTGAGCCACAATTACTGAGCCTGCGCGTCTGGAGCCTGTGTTCCGCAACAAGAGAGGCCACTATAGTGAGAGGCCCGCGCACCGCGATGAAGAGTGGTCCCCCACTTGCCGCAACTAGAGAAAGCCCTCGCACAGAAACGAAGACCCAACACAGTCAAAAATAAATAAATAAATTAAAAAAAAAAAAAAAAAAAGTAGTGCTATGTAGAGATTCCAGACTCAGACATAAATGAATACAAATCAAGTGTCCCTCGTTTATTCATTTTAGGTGTTCATGAAATAATTTAACTCCCTAAGTCTTAGTTTTCTTATTTATAATAGGTAATAGTACTTGTACTTAGCTCATAAAATTATTACAGGGATTAAACAAAATAGTGCTTGTGGTGTGTGTAGCACAATTGTGTAACACGAAGAAGTGCTTAATAAATGTTAGTTTGTTGGTGAGGAGGAGGAGGATGATAGTGATGAAGATGGCGAGGAGAACGAGGATCTCAGTGAACACTTCAGGTTGCCATTGTACCCAGAACCCGTTAATGAGGAATGAGTAAAAAGTAACCTGATTCTTTCATTGAAAGCACATTGTTTTGAACGAGAATGAACACGTGTTAAATTACAAAAGCAAATAATAAGTTATTGAAAGCAGATTTTTTAATTGTTTGTTTTAAAGTTGAATCACTCTGTACCTAAAAAAGTTTTCTTTTTTATTTCTTAAATACAAGTATGTTTCTAATATTTATAATCCCCAAACTTATGCTACAGCTTAAACCACCTTATGGGCTGAGTTGTGTCCCCCCCCCCGCCAAGCTCAATTCACATGTAGTTCTAACTCCTCATACCACAAAATGTGACATATTTGGAGATAGGATCTTTAAAGAGGTGTAATTAAGGTTAAATGAGGTCATCCGGGTGGGCCATAACCCAGCGTGACTGGTGTCCTTACAAGAAAAGATTAGGACACAGACACATACAGAGAAAGCCCACGTAAAGACACCAGAAGACAGCCATTTACAAGCTAAGGAGAGAGGGCTTAGTAGACTCCAACCGTACTAACACATTGATCTTGGCCTTCCAGCCTCCAGAACTAGAAAAAAATAAATTTCTGTTGGCTAAGCCACCCAATCTGTGGTTCTTTGTTATGGCAGCCCTAGCAAACTAATACAGATTTAATTTTTGCCCTCTGTAGAGTTTAAAAATTTGTGGACTAACCTGGCTTTTTAGAGCATATCATCATTATCATCATCATATTGCTTTGCAGCAAAATAGCCTTAGTTTATATGTTTCTCATAAATTCTATTTTTTAAGTATTTTGGCAAAAGTTACAAAGATACAGAAAAGAGTTGCTTCAGTCTAGATATTTATTTTCTTAAAAAATAGTATTTCTTGTTTAAGTCTTACTGAATATCTTACTAAGATACTCTTATGCTGAAAAGTTGATCCCAGAGCTTTTTTGTCAGTTTACCTTTCCTGGTTAGACCACAGAAGGATCTCTTAAAGTGACTAAAATATATATATCAATGGATTTTTTTCCCTTATAATCTCTTCTAAGAGCTCATTGTCTCTCTTAAATCTATAGAGATAGTGTATCTGAGAGCTCAATAAAATTTACTTGTTTAAGTGAACGTATAGAAGAGATTCAATGAGCCGATGAAGTTGCAGCTGTGCAAGGTCAAAAGAGCCAAACAAGGATTATACCTGATTGTTTAGTGCTCTATAGTCCACAGAGCTGAATTTTTGTATTTTGTTGGAACTTATCTCAGTTAACAGCCTCTGAAAGATAACCTAGCTTTATTTACTTCTTTACTCATCTCTTCACCTAACAATGAAAAGGAGTCAAGGAAGCACTATCTCTCTTTTCTCATTAAAAGCGAGCTCTTTGAGATTAAAAAAAGTACACACTGCTATATTTAAAATTGATAACCAACAAGGACCTACTGTACAGCACAGGGAATGTGTTATACAGTACAATGTTACGTGGCAGCCTGGATGGGAGGGGAGTCTGGGGGAGAATGTATACATGTATGGCTGAGTCCCTTTGCTGTGCACCTGAAACTATCACAACATTTTTAATCAGCTATACCCCGATATAAAATAAAAAGTTAAAAAAGAAAGAAATTAGGCCAATTAATAAACCTACAGTGGCCTCTACGTGTTCAAATAAAATAAAATAAAAAAAGTAATACTATACCCCAGTAACTATCCAGAATTCAGACCATGGAGGGTGTCCATTAGTGGGTTTTCTTTTTTTTTTTTTTTTTTGCTGGTTGAGAGATTTGCCAGATGTGAGAGGCTATTGTCAAGAACTGAAAAAAGTGTGGCCATTATAAGATAATGTCTCGGCTTATATATACTACCAAATGTAAAATAGATAGATAGTGGGAAGCAGCCTCATAGCACAGGGAGATCAGCTCTGTGTTTTGTGACCACCTAGAAGGGTGGGAGAGGGAGGATGGGAGGATGGGAGGGAGACGCAAGAAGGATGAGATATGGGGATATATGTATATGTATAGCTGATTCACTTTGTTATAAAGCAGAAACAAACACACCATTGTAAAGCAATTATACTCCCATAAAAATGTTAAAAGAAATGAAAATAAAATAGAAAAGATGATTAGTTAAAGCAAATAAATAAATAAAAAATAAGATAACGTCTTGGGAATCTCCTGGCGGTATGGTGGTTAGGAGTTGGCGCTTTCACTGCTGAGGGCCCAGGTTCAATCCCTGGTTGGGGAACTGAGATCCCACAAGCCACACAGCATGGCCAAAAATGAATAAATAAATAAGATAATGTCTCTCTTCATCTGACTAATTGTTAAGAAAGTTTCTGAAAATGGGGGGTGAGTATTCTTGAGACTTTCATGTTTAGCAGTTTCCTCCTTAGAATCAGTAAATAGATGTAAACTTCCAATTAACTTAAATATTTCCTATTTTACAGTGTTTTCCAAAGAAGGTGTTTTAGAAGTATAGAATAATTAGATAACTAGATGCTTTCTCAAGAGCCAATTTTGTCTATTTTCCAAAGTTTTAGGAAATATAACCAGATCATCTTGGATGAATTCTTATCTATAAGTTTTAAAAGAACTTCATAGACAGTGATTCTACAACCATCCATAAATAAATTTTCGTTTCATGTCTGTACTTGAATTATGGGAGGAATTGGGAAACATTACATTGCTAGAGTCTTAAAAATGTTAGAAAAAGAAATCCATATAGGAGGTGTCTGCCCCCTAGTTTTTTTCTTTTTTTCCCCTCTACATATGTGAATATAGCATTAAAATTTTTTTTTTATTTTATATTGGACTATAGTTGATTTACAATGTTGTGTTAGTTTCAGGTGTACAGCAAATTGTACACCTGAACTGTGTGTATAGGTATACATATACACATATCTATTCTTTTTCAGATTCTTTTCCCATATAGGTTATTACAGATTATTGAGTAGATTTCCCTGTGCTACACAGTAGATCCTTGTTGATTATCTATTTTTATATATAGTAGGGTGTATATGTTAATTCCAACTTTCTAATTTATCTCCCCACCACCACCACCATAGTTTTTCTCTTCAGGAGATCTCATTCCCTGAGTATGGTATATGGTATTTTATGTTTTCTTCCTCCTGTCTCCCAATTGCAAGATAATTATTCTTAATTTGTTTTATTGCATGACAACATGTCTGAGTAAAAATTAATATCCCAGTTTTAACTGTTTCTTATCAATACCATACATCCTTCCCCATCAATTTTACTCTTACCACTGGAGGCTCTGCAGTTGGGTATGTACTTCTATCTTATCAAAATTTAACATACTGGCCCACTTCTTTATCATATTTGAAGCTTACTGTGTTCTGGGGTGTTCTCACCGCCATGTTCACTAGATGCCTTTCCTTTAGTGTAAATTAAGTCACTGAATTCAGTTATAGTCATTTCCTGACAGAGAGAGGCAATTAAACTGTGTGGGTCCAAAGCTGGTAATGACTTCACAATTATAAAGCAACCACAGACCATGGTTTCCATATAAATGATGACAGTAGACCAACATGGCTTTTCATGTGAGAGCCTGTACCCAAAAATATACAGCAAAACTCTTGTAGCTGACTGCATCATTTTAGCTTATGTCTCTTGACATTGGAATACTCTTTGTTAAATTCACGAGCAAGGTTCCTCTTCATTGGAGCACTACAGAGTATTTAAATTCTAACTGCATATTGATTCATCTAATTTCATACTTGAATAGTCATAATTTATCAAATTTATAGAGTTTTAGATATTCAGTTTGTGTTGTTTACTTGTTCTTGTGGTTGGATTCTTTTCCTCTTTTTGAATGGAATTTCTAACTAAAATCTCAGTTCATATGTCCTGACACTGCCACAGGACACTCTGTGTGCAATAGCTTTGGGTGGTTTTGATTTAATCAAGAGGAAGATGAGAGCGGGTGTCCATTTCTTTCAACTCCTCAGTTCTTTCGCCATCCATCTTAGTCCACGTGTGGTTACTCAGGACACTGCATTAATGATAGCTGTCAAAATAATATTCTGTGGGTTACAGGTCAAGAAAAATATGTAAAAGACTTCAGCGTGAACTGATGATAAAGTAATTAATTCATTTAGTCATTTAAATGCTAGACTAGCCTGGCCTTGGCGGGATCAGGAGTTAGTGGGAGCAAGAAGAATAAATGCGGACATCTCCAGCTAGTTTACTCTTGTTAAAAGGAAGAAAAAAAGATGATAATAGCATTACCCAACAAGCACGCTAGAGGCAATTTTCTTAATTATAGTGCTGACCCAGCAGCGTACACAGAGTGGTCTTGCTATTGGCATGAAAGCTTTTACTTTCAAATATTAACCCTTCCTGGTACTGTATGTCTTAAGATAATTCCTGGAAGTGTTGCCAGTGTCAGCAGTTTTCTGTTTCTATTGGTGTTTATAAGCCATTTGGGAAAGAACTGAGCTGGGCTCCTGGCACAGAGTCCAAAGTGAGTTACTCTAAGTAACTTTTTTGAATGAATCTAAGAGAAAAGCTCACAACATTCTGTTTTATTAGATTAGTTAGTTAATAGCACAGTACACAAATTCCTGAGAGAGAGATGAATTGTTGTCTTGGTCCTGTAAAATCTTCTGGGACAGCCAAAACCATGCCACGTGATCCATACAAAAAATACATTATTTGATGTTAAATATAAAATTGGCATTTATAGTCTTGCAGTTCAATTGTTGGGTATAATGAATTATAATACATTCTTATTTATAGTGTATAAGAGTACTAGAGCAATTGTAGTAAATTATGCAAGGAAGAATCATTGAAATCTCATTTTAACATCTGAAAAACACTGCGTTGATGTAAGTTTTAACACATTCTTTAAATGCATTTCTTTATCACTGCAGGGCTCCAGGAAGGAACTTTTGACATTCCTCATAGAATCACTGTAGTTAATTCATGGGTACTTGAAGAATTGCTTTTGAAAAGAGACCTGTGATGTGTAATGTCTCTCCAAAGTATGTTTTTCTGATTTCTCTACATGAAAATGTGAAATTTGACCTCTGAGAGAACTCGTGGTTCATGTAAATAGTAGGCACATCAAGAATCAAACAAAAGAGAAACTTGAATACTGTTTGACAAATTTGAGTTCCTCAGTGTTCTAGAGTGGGGAGGTATGCATTAATTATGCTATGGACCATAGCCAAGTCCTCATGTTAATTGACTTTGGTTAGAAAGAGGGATAAAATTTTCCCACGGGTTGATTTAGAGAGACTAGACCTATTCCGTTTTATAAATTTATTTGTTTTTTATTTACTTATTTTTGGCTGTGTTGGGTCTTCATTGCTGTGCGTGGGCTTTCTCTAGTTGCCGGGAGCAGGGGCTACTCTTGATTGCGGTGCATGGGCTTCTCATTGTGGTGGCTTCTCTTGCTGCAGAGCACGGGCTCTAGGCGCGCGGGCTTCAGTAGTTGTGGCTCTAGGGCTCTAGAGCACAGGCTCAGTAGTTGTAGCACACGGGCTTAGTTGCTCGCGGCACGTGGGATCTTCCTGGAGCAGGGATCGAGCCCGTGTTCCTTGCATTGGTAGGCAGATTCTTAACCACTGAGCCACCAGGGAAGTCCCTATAAATTTTGACTATGGTTTCATTAGATCTTTATTATCTTATAGTGATGATATTACACTACATTGAGTGCAAGCCTATTTTCAAACACTTGTTCAGTTTATCAGTTTTTTTCAAACTTAACATGCCAAATATATCAGCAAATCTTTTTTTTACAGTCTATGTTATGAGAATATGAGATAATGCAAAAATGCATCAATTATTCTGTTGAAATGAATTTCTAGGCCAAATTGGAGCTACTTCTGCTTATGGGTGCCAAGTTGGCAAACTGAACCTTAGATAACTTATATGTCCCTGTAAATGCTGCTCTGGACCAGAAATGCAAAATATCCAATCAGCCAATCTCCAAATGCTGAGCCAACTCTGGGCTCTATACTTATCTCTTTGTCCCTTCTCACCCCAAACAAGGTTGACTAGGTGGCCCCAGCCAATCAGATATTTTGTTTCTCTAGCTTATTTTTTGTTCTTTATCCTAGAAAAGCTTCCTGACTTCTGCCCCTTTTTTCAATTCTCAGGAGACTGTCCACTTCATGATGTGTTAAATAAAGTTTGTTTGTATCACCTAAGTTGTCTTCCTTAATAATTTAAAATAATTCTTTTAGTTGTTTTATGTACAGAAAATGCCTACTATAAAACAATGTTTTTCAGCTTCATAAAAATGACTTCCCTTTGGTAATTTTTTCCACGGGGCACTAAGACTCAACTATTGTCCTATGAGTCTCCCTTTGAGAATTCCTTCTTTCAAGAGATTACTTGATGCCTCTGACTCTCTAGTAACTTTTGCAAATGACATTAGAGCCATGGGAGACCTGCATTGGCTCTTAATTGTATAAGGTTCCCAGAAGCCAGGAATGGCTACAGATTTTGGTAATTGAAAATAATGAAAACTTACCCCTTAGTGTAAATATTCTCACTTTAAAAAAAAAACCAAATAAATGAATTATAACTAATAAAAAAATATTTCTTTATAGTTTTTAAGACTATGATGTTTGTCCATATTTTAGAAAAATCTTGATAGTGTAGACAGTTTACATTACATAGGTGGGAAAAAAATCAATAGTACATTTTTTTTTTGAAATCCAAATAAAATAAATAACATGGTTGTTAACCACACTCAGCCATAACTTTTATTTATTTATTTATTTATTTATTTATTTATTTATTTATTTATTTATTTTTGGCTGTGTTGGATCTTTGTTTCTGTGCGAGGGCTTTCTCTAGTTGCGGCAAGCGGGGGCCACTCTTCACCGCGGTGCGCGGGCCTCTCACTATCGCGGCCTCTCTTGTTGCGGAGCACAGGCTCCAGACGCGCAGGCTCAGTAGTTGTGGCTCATGGGCCCAGTTGCTCCGTGGCATGTGGGATCTTCCCAGACCAGGGCTCGAACCCGTGTCCCCTGCATTGGCAGGCAGATTCTCAACCACTGCGCCACCAGGGAAGCCCAGCCATAACTTTTGAAAACCAGTCAGTAGTAAGACGTGCTTCTACTTGCTTTTTTTTGTTTTCCATTTCTTATTAATGTGGGAAGTATTACAGTATCTTATAGCATCAGAATTCCAAAGGGAAAAAAAATCTACATTTCTCTTAGTAGAGGTGAGAAGCCTAAGCAGATGTGATTATAATTATCATTTTAAAAATGAATACTATAATAATGGGTTAAGTACAAAAACAAGGTCAAATGTCTCCAAAGATGATAATCCAAATTAATTTAGCGCCTCTGTGGACTATTTGAAGAGTAGCAAAAATAAAATCTTATTTCCATTTCATAAGACATAGAGTGATTTAAATCACATGGACAGAGTATTTCAGTGAAATGTAACGATCTCAGGGGGATGAAATTTTAGTGGAATTGGATGGAATGTGAGAAAGGGTCAAATGTAAGAATGAGGGAATAGGAAATGACTTAGAAACATTAAAAAATGTAGCTAGTAATGAATTTGTAGTTAGTAGCAAAAGTCATCTTTCTCTTCTTCAATTATTTATTCCTCTATTCATTTATTCAGTTAGAATTTACAGAAATTCTATTCTAAGTTTTGTATTTTGGAAAAAAATGCTTCATGTTTATAATTAACAGAACCTCAAATGTTTCTAAAATGTTTATTTAGGTAGAAAAGAAGAAAGAAAGATTTTAGCATAAAAAATATGGAGAAACAGTTCATAGTTAATCAATGTATTAAATATATGTTCTTGAGCAAGGAATAACCTCTCTGGATCTAAGTTTCTTCCTCTGTAAAAATGAAGTAGAAGTAGATGAAATTTACTATCCATTTAAGCTGCATTTGTCAACTATGAGAGGAGCTGGACTTGCTGGTAGGCTGGCCCCCTTTCTGAAAGTTGCAAAGTCTCCATTTTGCTGGCCAAATTATATCTCAACATGTCTACTGCTCTGTGAAGCTGTAAGAATAGCCATAGTCTCAAACCTTAGAACAACCTCTAGAAATCTTAATAGAAACTACACCTTGAGCGAAGTCTTCCTTTTCCAAATTGTAGTTTGCCAAATTGATGAATTTGACTCATTCTGACTCATTCTGACTCAGCTAAGGGACCCAAGATCTCAAGGTTGTTTTCTCTTCCATCCAGAGAGTGACTGGGAAACACCGGGAGTCTCTGTCTGCATGTGTGATGGTGGGAGGACAGCAGACACCTTCTTTTCTCGCTTCAGCTTGAAGGACAGAGAATCATGAATAAATGACCCTGGGGACAAATACACACTCTGATTTGGGGATGCTGGAAAAGGTTGAAACTGTGACTGTGCTATAAATGACCTGGTTAAGGATAGCTTAAATGTGAGAAACACCAGACCTGTCGAGGGACCCTGGATTTTCTAAATGAAAATATGAGTTACTATGAAATGTTACTGTTTTGTACCAGAATGTTAGGTCCAATAGACAGAATCATAAAGTCTTTTGGAGCCCCAAACAGACAAAATTCTCTTTAAAGAATTAAATTTGGGGCTATGAATAAAAAGTAGTGAAAATCTCTTCTCTGTGATTATATGCCCAGATTCCTATAGTTCTTCCCTGTGATTATGCTTTTATCTTCACCTTTTAGTCGCTAAATTCCTTTACATCCTCCTCCTCATACTTCCGTTCTGCCCCCTTGACATGGAGCTAAGAACTTGACCTGGTTTCCCCCACTCCCAGACTTTCTTGCCTGTCCCCAAATGTGATCTATTGCAGTTTGGGACTCATAGAGCCAAAAATAGGACTAGAAGGGTTGACAGAGATGGTATTTTCCAGAAACTGGAAAAGGAAACTAATTTGGCAAGGGTCTCAAAGCTAGTTTATTGGCAAGATGATAACTAGAACTCAGATCTCATTTCTAGTTCAGTCATAGCTACTCTTACTCTGCCTCTCTGACATCTGGCAACTTCCCGAAAATTGCATGACTCCCTATATCCTGGGTTAGCTTTGTAGGGTTACTATAACAAAGTACTGCAGACTGTGTAGTTAAAACAATGGAAAAGTCTTCTCTTATCTCACAGTTCTGGAGGCTGGAAATCCAAAATCAAGTTGTTAGCAATCCACGCTCCTTCTGAAGCCCACAGGAAGAATCCTTCCTTGCCTCTTCCTAGCTTTTGGTGGCAGTTGGCCCTTCTTGTTGTTCCTTGTCTTGTAGCTACATCACTCCAATCTCTGCCTCTGCTGTCATATGACCTTCTTCCCTGTGTATCTGTCTTCACATCACCTTTCCTCTTCTCATAAAGACAACAATCATATTAGATCAAAAACCCATCCTACTCCAGTATCTCCTTATCTTAACTACTTACATCTGCAATGAACTTGTTTCCAAATAAATTCACATTTGGAGGTACTGAGGGTTAGGGATTCATCATCTTTTCCTTGTGGGTGTGGGTACACAACTCAACTCATAACATACCCCATAGCATGTAGGCTGAGACCTACAGAGGTCCAGAAGGGCAATGGAGAGGCCAGGAAAGCGAGTTCTTCTGAGTGTCTCTCAGTTGCTTCCCTTGGTTCCATTTGACATTCAACTTGTGCTCTGTTAACAAGCACTGGGAGGAACTTTGTAACCAAGAAAATGGATGGATGCTCATCTCTATTTCTCTCTTATTCTCTTATCGCAAAGCAGTTTATAGTCTCTGTTTGGAGAAACCAAGGCAGTCTTTGTCCACTACTTCCTATCTTCCCATCAGAAAAGGCAAGCCTCACTTCCTCAGCTTGGTTCACTGTCATTACCCGCCGACCAGGCAGAGAGCATCACAATGGCTAATGGAAACTTTCTCCTCAGCATAAACTGTGCAGTTCTCTAATTTGTTTAGCTAAACTGCATTAGTCATACTGAAAGTTTTATTATCAGAGTCAAATACAGGAAGCTGGAGTGGACATGCTGTATTTAAAAAAAGTTAAAGCATTTTTAAAAATAAGCTTGGCATATTGATTAGTTAATTTTCTAAACAAGAGGCTTATTCCTTTTAATCCTTAGCATTACTGTAAATTCTATTTCCGCCTTTTAGATCATACTGTTTAAAATGGGATTAAAAAAAAAAAACCTCCAACAACAACACACACACACGTATTTCATGTTAGGTTTTGCTCTAAAGTATTATTGAATTGGGTGGAAGAGGTATGGCTCTGGGTTTCTACCACTGTAAATTTAAGAGAACAAACTGTGATTCTTTGCCTGAGTTGAAACTAACACTTTATGTCCATAAATGTGATATGTTTTCCCAGTGGTCTAAGGCAAGCAATTTTGGGCAATTATTCTGTCATTTCTATAGCGGTCACTTCATTTGACCTAGTTTTTAAAAATTTCTCCCAGCCTTTTGTAGGAGTGGGCCCTTAAGTACATCTTTTCTTCCCCTTACTAATGGTCCTTGTTGTTTGTTTATAACAGATAAAGAACACATATCCTTTGTTAAGGACTCAATCAATGCTACTGGATAAGTCCTAGTATTACAATGTCAGATATATTACTAGTGGACTAGATCCTGTTAGGTGAGTGAGTTTTTCATCACAGCGCACAATGTTTTATAGGGAATATTATTCAGATCTTGTGGATACTCATTATACAAAGCCCTTCTAGTATGTTATCATATTGTGAGCCCACTTGAAATCTTCCCTTCCAAATGAGCCTGACTGATTGCGGCCTTCATTTCATCAGATTCACTATGACTGTTTTCAATGCCTACCATTGAGCTCATGTCATAGTTAAGTCTAAATAATCTGTTCGTAACAGTGAAGACAACTGTTTCTTAGTCTACATTAAAAAAAAAACAGAATTTCTTATTCTTGGTCTTGAATTAAGTCACTCTTACAATAAAGGTTTTCCTAGACCCCCATGTTGATTCAAACTGCTTAGATAACCAGAGCACAGGAAAAGTCTATGATTTGAAAATTCTCAGATAAATCATCTTACAGGTAAATGTTTTAGGTTCAGTGGATTTAGTAGATGCCAAACAGAAAGAAATTCGCTTGAAAGAAAATGGTGAAAAGGTTTATGTATTTTCTTCCAAAAGTTTAACTAAAGTAATTAGATTAGGAAACCAATAACTTTATGTTTGCTTCTGGAGTTTATTTGGGATAAGCAATTTATTTAGTAGATTCTGCATTGCCAGGTTAATTTTTTTATGACATTTGCAAATGGATCAGACAGTATAACATTTCCTCTTTTTCCTTGCAAAAAGAGAAAAAAGCAGCACCAAAAATAGGTGTCCTAGGCATAACTCTCACATAATTCAAGTTACCCAATGCAGTGTTTGAAGCCAATCTAAATGGCTTTACCCATCCCTACCACTGCCCTCCCACACTGGAGATATGTCCCCCTGTAAGATGTCTTCATGATGAATGAGCTAATGTTTATAAAGTACTTTAGAGATCCTTGGGCAAGACACTATCTAATTACAAAGTATAGTTCTCGTTATTAAATGGAAGCTATTTTCCCCCTGTGTTTTTCGTTATCCATACCATTTCCATGCCTTACCCTCCTGATGGTTTCCATTGCAAAGTGGAATCAGTTTCTTAAAAATAATGGGGGGTGGGGAGCTCAATAATTTTAAGTCACAGTGCATTGCACATACCCAGAAAAACCTAGATCACTTCCAAATTCAAGGACTAATAAAAATTGGAAGCACTCCAGTAATTTTAAATTGATTTGCACATTGAAGAGTGATTTAAAATCACTGAAGTGATTCAATTTTTTTTATATATGCACTTCAATTTAGAAATGAGTCAGACAGACAGCATCATAGTGTAGAATAGAAGTCCAAGACATCGAGTTAATGTTTAAAAAGTTAAGAATTAGACTAAAACATAACTGGTGGAACCAAGATCAAACAATCACTAGAGTCAATTGAGCCATTAAGCTGAAGGACCATGGTGAATGTCCGGACACATTTTCCAAGGCCTGTCTTCACCTGGTCCATGGTCATCTCTTCTTCTTAACTGATGATATTTACAATCTTTGTTGCTAATTTATAAATGTACTACATATGCCTTTTAACATTTCTCAGATGTGTTTTTCAGTATTGTTTATTATTTTTGTTTGGTCATTTAATTTTCATGTGAGTGACAATTTAAGTAGAAATATAATGTGAGAAATATAATTGTACAGATGCAATCAACATATATAATTTAAATTTTCTACAGTCACATTAAAAAAGAAAACTAAAATTAATTTTAATAATATATTTCATTTAAGCTAATAGCTCCAAAATACTGTCATTTCAATATGTAATTAATATACAAAATTATTGAGATATTTTACGTTTTTTTTTCTTTTTTTGGTCTTTGAAATCTGGTGTGTATTTTACACTTACAGTATGTCTCAAATTGGAGTGCCTGCCCTTCAAATGTTCAATAGCCTCATGTTGCTAGTGGCTACCATATTGGACAGTGAAACTATAGTCTTGAAGGTCTGAACTGTGTTTTCTACTTTGAAACTTCAGTTATGCTTCCAGTTTGCATTTTTCATTGCATTTACCATCTCACTTTACTTTGTGGCTATTGTAGTCAACAGTGCAGGTTTATTAGCATAAAAAGAAAACCAAATAAAGCAAGACCAAACAATCCAGTGATTCTTCTTCAGGCCACATGCAATTTGACAGCACGTATTCTACCTGAGCTGCATATAGCATTGAAACAGAAAGCTGACATATGGAGTTTGCTGAAGGCCTAGGGCTAAATTTCAGCATCTATGCATTTATGCATAAAATTCAAATATGGCCAAGGAGAAGGCTCTCTATTAACCATGACAAAAAGAAGAAAAAGAAAACACAAGAATAACTTTCAGTGGTGAAATTGAGCAAGAGTTTATTAACAGCTACCAAAGAAGGAGCACCATTTTCCCAGTAAAGACTCTGGCCAGTAATTGTTTACTATCTCTAGTCTCTGCTGGAAAAGGCATTCCATGCTCAAGGGACAGATTTTTCAGAGCCTCCCAGGCCAGCACATGAGGATATGAGTAAATGTAAAAAAGATGGCACCACACAGTGGATGCATTGTCGGGAAAGCAAATGATTTTACGTGACTCAGAGCAAAGAAAGGATGTAAAAGGCCACAGATGACAGTTTGATGGATAGAGATGGATGGCCAAAGAGAAACCTCACTTAAAATTCTTCCTTTGAACATTCCTCCACCGAGGAATTTCATAGAACTACAGTGTAGTTTTCCTCCTTTAATTTTTTATTTGCTTGATTCTGAAAGTAATGTATGTTCTTTATAACAATGTTGAAAGTATGAAAAAGAAAAAAGAACAATAAAAGATGACCTCTCTTCCCACCAGCCAGAGGAAATCATTATTAACATTTTGACTTATTTCCTTCTAGTCTTTCTTTTTATAGATTTTATATAATTGAGATCTTATTGTGCTTTCTTCGTTTTACATTTTAATGTGAACATTTTCTTTTATAGTTAAAAATTTCTTAGACCACAATTGACTTTGTCACTCTGATAACACTTTTTCCATTATAAATGATACTGCGGTGAGCATCTTTTCACCTAAATCTTTTCCTGCATTTCAAATTTTTTGTTTAAAATAGAAGGCAAAGAGAAATGACTGGGTCAAAACTATAAACTTTTGTAAGGTTTTTGAAATTATATTGCTACGGTCTCTTCAAAAAAGGCTACATTTTCCTTCTGAGAGCTATTTCCTACCATGTTTGGCACACAATACAAAACCAGATCACTTGACGCCTTTATTTCTAGGTTTGTTCCAAAATCATTGTTTTAATTCTCCTTTTGCAGTTTTGTTGATAATATTCCATAAGTTGTTGTCAATAACTTGGTGAAATATCCTCACCCAGCAGCAACTTGTCTTTAGCACCTACTCAAGCTATTTGTGAACAGACGGTATAGAGATGAGAAGCTTTGGAGATATTTGCTTCCATTAAAAGTATTACTGCTTTAATTTCAGCAGATAGATTAGTAGGAAAAGATTTTGGGGAAAGATTTCCTTTCCATGCATTCTAAGAGAGCACCATTTGGTAAACCTCACTCTTGTTGCCTGGTGAACTAATACCTTTTAAAATTTGTAATAGCCTACATTTATTGAGAATTTACTATACTCCAAATATTTTATATTTTGGATTTTGTCATTTCATCCTCAAAATAACTCTATAAGGAAGACACCATTATCAGTCCCTTTTTACCATAAAGGGTCCTTATCCTTAGATTGTCACTTACTTAAATTACAATGCTATTAAATAGCAGAGTCAAGATTCAAACCCAGAATCTAGGGAGTCTATTTTGAGAAGCGTGGCCTGTTCTTAACTACTACCACTATCCAGCCTCAAATTTCCCAGTTTGTCCTATAACTTCTGTTTTCTTTGCACCTGCCACTCTTCATTGCACATATCTGTTTACTAGTTGACTGTAAGCTTCTTGAGGGCAGGTTGGTGCCCTGTTCATTGTTGTTATGTCTACCGTTTAATACAGTGCCAGGCACTTCACAGGTACTCAGGAAACATTTATTGGATACATAGTGTGAGTCAAAACGCTTAGAAGTGAGACATAACATGATAATTTGTGACGTTATTCTTTTTTTAAATTTTTTAAATTGACGTATAGTCAATTTACAATGTTGTGTTAGTTTCAAGTGCATAGCAAAGTGATTTCATTTATACATATATATATTCTTTTTCAGATTATTTTCCATTATACGTTATTACAAGATAATGAGTATAGTCCCCTCTGCTATACAGTAGGTCCTTGTTGTTTACCTATTTTATATATAGTAGTATGTATGTGTTAATCCCAAAATCCTAATTTATGTCTCCCCCCACCTCCTGTTATCCCCTCTGGTAACCATAAGTTTGTTTTCTACTCTTTTAAACGTTTTCCAGAGTAGATGGTCTTGTTCTTATGAGTGCAATTTAAAATAATCACCCAGAAAGAGGAACTGAATTGTTCAGTAATGTGAGAACTTTTGGCTACTAAAATGACATTTAGGATACTCTGGGTTATATTTGGCCTGTAACACAGAGCAAAAATTTATCCAACACTCTTTCAAAGATTCCCTAACTGTTGTAAACTAAAAGCCTATTTTTTAAAACAAGTCTAAATTGACGTGTAATAACTTAGTTAGAAGTCACGTGAAGTTTCATGGTTTCAATTGTTTTACTTTGATTTTCTTTCAAAGTGCAGCTCAGTGGGTGTGAACCCACACAAACCAAAACAGAAAGAAGGGGGTTTGCACAGAATCTTCGGAAACTGAGATGCATGGTACTCACAGCTTTATGCAGCAACTCAAGGGGGACAGTATGTCCAGCATTGCAATCTACCACATTAACAAAAATGATGACTCCTCAGGGAGTTGGAATAAAATGTTTAAAAACGAAATAGCAAGGAAACCATTTAATGACTCTTGTGTGTGTTTATGACTTCTGTGTTTACAACTTCTGTGTGGTTTTTTAACAAGGATGGATGTGTTCTTTGTAAAGAAAAGAAGTTGTGTAAAACCCCAAATGCTCAGGTTAAGACCCAAGGATGAGAAAATGTCTTCCTCACAGAGTATTCTTACATTTAAAAAAATGATTTGGAGTACAATGACTGAGAAACAAGTTTCCACTTGTCTAGATAATGCAGTTCTGGATGGAATGATACATCTTTAGCAGAGTGTCTATTTCACTCTTGTTACTTGTTTAATATTTTTAAAAGGGCCACTTTGGAGGTTTTGTATACATTGTCTTTGATTTTATGTCTGTTTCAGGGACAATAAAATTTGCCCTGTTATTTACACTTAGTACATTTCATTTATACATGCAACCTGGCTACACCCAAGTAAAGAAACATTTATTGAATTAGGGGTATGGTTAGGGTTAGGCACTTTGTATGTATGTACTATAGAAGCACATTTTATATACATATATGTATATTCTTTATATATGTTTATGTGTATATGTGTTATGTGTATGTATGCCTGTATCTCTATCTCTATATCTTTAATGTACTTAAAAGCATACTTATGAAAATTTTCTGAATCATCTCCATGTAGAACTTCCCCCATCTGTCATAACCCCACTGCCTCCTATACCTCCTGTTTTCAGAAGTATACTGATACTATCTTCAAAGTATACTTAGACAAAGAATAAATTTTTTTCTCATACCATTTTTCATGGACTGTTGATATGTTGCAATAAGAGAAATCAGCTTTTGTAGAAATATGAAGTATTTTTCTAATCATTCATCATAGAAATGCTCCACAATGACGTAATTTGAATGCTTGGGGTAGCTTAATGAGGTGTCTGTGCAGAGATGGGGAATGTATGGGGTCAGTCCTAGATAAAAGGTGAATGGCCAGCAGATACAATTTGTGCCTAAGTAGCAACATTCAGAAAAAACAAGTGACAACTGATACCGCAAGTTCATGAAACGGCACCAAGAAGATGTTCTAAAAATTGTAGTTTATTGACAAATTGAAACTGAAAGACAAAATCTTGGTTGAATATCAGGGAACTGGCTTCAGATACCCCATGAATTTTTTCTTAAAGACTTTCTGTTGTTATTGCAGTGTTTTTATCCAGGTTTCACTACTTTGATTGGTTTGAATGTACACACATGTTACAATTGGGTCTCAGGGTAAAATCTCTCCAAATATACTGTGAATTTAAGGTCTAGCTTGGCACCGTGAGAAGTCTAGTTTAATTCAACTCAGGGTAGTGTGGGGTCAGGAAACTGGTTTTTAATGGAGAGTAGGATCTCACCCTGATGCAGGTTGTGTGCTGTACGTGAGGTGGGGATAGGACACCAGGAGAGCAAAATCCAAGATGGAAAACCATGGATGGTAACAACAGTGGAGCAAATGGTTTCTAGGTATCATTGTTTTTCTGGGATACACAGATGAACCAGAGATAATTCCATCAGACTTGGTATTCCACCTGAGGAGGTATTGCTTATAGATAGTAAATATTTCACCAGAATTCATCTGCTGAAGTAGAGTCAGGAAGGTCAACTGGAGCTTCAAGCAGTGCTAGACCAGACCTAAAGTTTCTTGAAGTGCCCCCAGGGCATCTATAGCAAGGGGTGCGATGGGGCAGGAAGGAGAAGAACCCAGAGGAAGTGGTCTGCATCCTTCATCCCTTCTTCAACTAGAGGAACTCCACATAATATTGCACTTGAATAAAAGGCTTTACCGTTAAAACTACTCTATGGACTTCTGCTTTAGATACCTATTTATGTGGACATGGAAGCAATGCCACATCCCTTACTGATAATAAAATCCGTCATTGCTGATTACTGCTTTGAGACTTCACAGGTCTGTTGTAGAAGAACTGTATGCTGGTTAATAAGAAAATCAGCATCTCCTGTGGTTGTCAGAACTGTCCCTGTGCAACACAAAGCTTGTTGGACCCTGATATCATCTTTGTGAGCAACTGTGACTCAGTCAAGGTTAAAATGAAATGCCAGTGCAGGTTGTTAAAAGAGGCGGTAGTCACTGAAGATTGCAGTTGTGAAGAGGGTACAGGTATTGAAAAGCATGCAGTGAAGCCGAACTATAATCCAAGCATGTTGAGTGGTGCTGCGCTTTCATATTCCAGGAAACTTTAACCATTTTATAACATTGAACTAAGTAGAAGATACCTGGATTTCTATAGCACAGTGATGTGCTCTAGGATATTGATTTAGCCCAAACTCAAATTCCTCAAACTGCTTACATTTGAAAGTTTTGATACTGCTTCCCTGAATGAATTGGTAGTTTGAGGCTGGGTTAAAAAAAATAGGCCCAGATATTATATAGGAATATTTTCTCCATTCAGAAATAAAGAAAACTCTATTCTAGTACTTCTGGAAGAGAATGGGATAGTGGCATCACAGGATACTAGTATTACGTCTGTTATATCAACTTATACTCACGTAGTAAGTTTGTGGGTCTTGAGTCATTCAAGGGATGCCTAGTCCTTGAGTGTTGGATCATCAACTTAATGTGAAACTGTGCTTCTAAAAGGCTAATCAGACTAATTGGGTCAGAGTTTTTTGTTGCCACGCCCCAGCAGCATAAGTTCACCTTGAATAGGGTGATGGGTGATGTGGTAGAGTGGTCAAAAAAAACCCAAATCATTGGACCAAGTCTTAGTTTAGATTTCAGAAGGCTGATCATTTTATACATTACTGCTAAGTATGTATAGTGAAAAGTATGGAAACATATTCTATATTGCTGATGGGTAATTTTAGTGTTCATAATTTTATTTTCCAAAATGTTTTGCAGTGACTTTGGATTACCTCTGTGATCAGAAGCATAATAAAACCTTAAAAGTGTTAAGCTCTCCTCTTGGTTCAGGTTTCAAACAGAACCTGGGTCTCTTCTAAGTGATACAAGAATACAAGGACCCTCCATTGGCAACTTACTGAATGAGAAAACTGAATAAGAAGTTTTAGACAATTCTCATAAAACTTCTCTAGTTACCCCAGGAAAACCAGCAAAGACGTGGATCAGTTGTTATGATGAACTTATCCTCCTGAGTCACGAGCTGTATCTATTTGCTCTAGTCCAGATTATTGGCAAAAAGGAGCAATTTTTTTGTAAGCAGATCAAAAACATAGTGAGCTAGCTGGGAAGGGGAAGATTTTGGTAGTCAGAAATATGGTGGCATGCTTAGTCAGCACCATATAATTCAGTAATAATGTTAGGGAAACTGTCAATAATCTCTCACCAGCAGTAAACAGATACATTTTGTGATCTGAAAAAACAGAGCTAGACAGAAAATGGGAAGTGAGTACTGAACGTACTGAAATCTAATGCAAAGAAAGCATTGAGGTCAATGAGAGGACTGTGTATTCATGATCATCATCAAAAAATCTACAAACCGTAAATGCTGGAGAGGGTGTGGAGAAAAGGGAACCCTCTTGCCCTGTTGGGGGGGAATGTAAATTGATACAGCCACTATGGAGAACAGTATGGAGGTTCCTTAAAAACTAAAAATAGAACTACCATATGACCCAGCAATCCCACTACTGGGCATATACCCTGAGAAAACCATAATTCAAAAAGACACATGCACCCCAAAGTTCATTGCAGCATTATTTACAATAGCCAGGACATGGAAGCAACCTAAGTGTCCACTGACAGATGAATGGATAAAGAAGATGTGGTACATGTACACAATGGAATATTATTCATCCATAAAAAGGAACGAAATTGGGTCATTTGTAGAGATGTGGATGGACCTAGAGTCTGTCATACAGAGTGAAGTAAGTCAGAAAGAGAAAAACAAATATTGTATATTAACTCATATATGTAGAATTTAGAAAAGTGGTACAGATGAACCCATTTGCAGGGCAGGAATAGAGATGCAGGCATAGAGAATGGATGGGTGGACACAGAGGGGAAAGGGAAGGGTGGGATGAATTGGGAGATTAGGACTGACATAAATACACTACCATGTGTAAAATAGTCAGCTAGTGGGAACCTGCTGTATAGCACAGGGAGCTCAGCTTAGTGCTCTGTGCTGACCTGGATGGGTGGGATGGGGGAGGGGTGGGAGGGAGGTCAAAGACAGAGGGGATATATGTATACATATAGCTGATTCACTTTGTTGTACAGCAGAAACTAACATAACATTGTAAAGGAATTATATTCCAATTTTTTAAAAAAAGAAGATGGAAGCATGGGTTCTTTACAGAAACATCTCAGCAAATTCTGCCACGTTACTTTCTGCTTCCATGGGATTATCATTATTCAATTTCTCTCATGCACAGAAAACTTTTGTCCCATGGCACTGTTTTGTCCCCAAACACTCCTTAACTTCAGACACCTATAATCTTACATGTCCCAGGATCACCAAATTAAGGGATTTTGGTGCAGTCACAGTGAATACAGCCATGTTCAAATATGTCCTATCATGTACGTTTATAAATACTGTTGTATATTTCTTGTCACTCTCAAAGTCCCAAAGGCTTTTATGATATCTTTTCTTCCTTTATATCATATTACAAAAGAATTGCCTCTCAAATACTATCATAATTATTGACTTCCCTAATGGCCACTTTAATTGAAATCATTTGGGATTTCCCAATGCTATTCATTCAAGTGCCATATAAAAAAATGACCTATTAGCAGTTTTAGAATGCTACCCATTATTAACAAGGGGAATTCCCCTTTCATCCATCGTCTATCCTAAGGATTATATCATTTCAACAGGAACAAATCTGTTTCCCATCAGGATTCCATCAATTAACACTTGGGCTTACCTACTACACACTGTATTAATACACACCTCATGTCAGGGTTCTTATTAATTCAGAGAGTTTGTTTGTGAGCTTGCTTATTATTCACAATAAGAAGATTAATTATTCTTAGAATAGGATATTGTTAATGAGCCCTAAAATTCTTATCTAAATCCCTTACTTCACAGATAACCTGATGAATTGGCAAGCATTGTGATCCTAAGTGTGATGTTATAAAAACATTCTTTCTTTGGTAGGGAGTATTTAGAGCTAATTACCTTAAAATACCATTAGCTAGAAGTTTACTAACAGGGATAATAATTAACTTCTTTTGTATTCAATTTATATGGAGAAGCAATACTTAATAATTCATTCATTCTCTCAACATACTTATCAAAAAGCTTTTTTATATGTAAAGTACTGTTCTAGATCCTAAGATCAGGACAATTTTTATAAAGAAATAATTTCAGTATATGTCCTAGTATTTGGTACACATCTATTTATATTCTCTCTCTCACTAAGTGAGGATATTAAGCTGATTTATTTAGAAAGAATTTCAGTGACAATATTGAAACAGAAAGTGATTACTCTGAATTAAAAACAGCAACATCACAAATAACCAGAATTCCTGATGACCAAAGTGTTCCATCTTGGATTGTGATTTTACTTTATTTGGCACCATAAGACCTAAAATTATCTGTGGACTAACTGCAAGCCTTACAGTAGCTAAGTAAAATGAAAGAGATGACACTGGAGTTGGTAGATACTGAAGTAAGCTACTCATACTTCCAGAGATATTGGAATTGTTATAATATAAAATACATTACTCATTATTCAATTCAGGGATCTTCTACTTCATCAAGTTCTTCAGTGCTAGAATGTCTTCATATGCACAATTCCTACTGCTCAATATATTGCTAAAATGAGTCTTTCTAGAGCTTAGGTGAGGTTTTAAACTTCATAACATAAATGAACAAAGTGTCTTTTAGACATTTACTGTGTGATATATTATTTAGGTTCCTATTTAACAACTCAGAAATTTATTTTATTTTTGAGTATGTATTCAGCTGAATTGGCCACTCAATCACAAGGGGTTTATACACAATGTATATTTGTCACCACCACTCTCTATACAATAAATAATTTGCAAAGTCGAACCAAGTTGACCAATGTCTTCAAAATAGTGCATATGCGCTCCTAAATATTTACATCTACTAAATCATCTATTACTCAAAGATCCTAAAGTTTCAGACATGTTTACCAGACAGAAAATAATAAAAACCTTGAGCTCTAAATTTTCCAAGATTTATCAGCATAAACTCACTTTGTGACACTATTTCAATTTAATTTTCTGAATGTAATATGATCCATTGTGATCCATTGTGAGTATATTTTTTAAAACAGTAATAGATAAAAACTCTTACCAAATAAGAAAGAGAAGCTTTAAACCTATATTAGTTTATTGTACTGTTATTTTGTGTTTACCTCTCATTAGCTCTTGCTATTCCTATGGTTGCTGATTATTCTTATCAAGTAGCATAGACTTATGCTTAAGTTTCTGGCAGTGTTAACAATGAGGGAAGGATTTACTTACCTCCAAATGATCATTTGTAGCAGGTTGTGTAAAACATTACCTTCATGTTAACAATATATATGCCCAAGCTTTTCACATTTCCTGTAGCTCATACATTGATTCTAATTTTATGCAGGGGATGGGGAGAATGATAGAATAATTTTTTTAAATATAAAATATGAGTCTTCCTAAAGACCTTCTTAGAGCAAACATTACACAAGCCCGTATATAATCTTCCTTTGCAAACTGAGTCAGGAAATGTGTGTTTCATTTCAAAAAGGAACACTTAAATTTGGAGGGAAGGATGAATATGCAAAAATTGACACAAAGCTTCTTTCAAAATGTTTTGATTATGTGCCAGAAGAGAACAGCATTAGAAGTTTCAATTGAACAAAAGGGAGTAAGAAAATGTACTTTTTACATCAAATGCCAAATTTAAAAGCACATTCTAGGCAAAGCATCCAATTCAAATCAAAAGAGTTTGCTTAGAAAAAAACGGTGGCAGCCTGAACCTGTGGCTCTCTACACATGCTCCCTCCAAAATGAGTAAGATCAACAGGAGTACAAATCAGACAACACAGGACCCATACTTTCAGCATTATTACTAGGAAACTGAGAATATTATGAACTTTGCATAGAATAGAGAAAGTGTGTGACCCTCAGAAATATAGCAGTGAAGAGAAAGAATAAAGTAGGAGAAAAATTAAAGACCCTGATGACAAGACAGAGAACCTTAAGATATGACAAACTTTCCCTTTCTCCCTAACCAACAAAAACATCCATTTAAAAATTGCATTTTTTTCATACTGACAGAAGAGGGAGCTTTTGAATGAGGGCCCCTGTCCAACTACCTAGAAATAGGAACCAACTTTATACAAAACTACGTTAAGATGAAAAACAAAAACTAAGAATTGGGATATTTCAGAAGATGAAAATTTCACCTTCTGAAATCATGAAGCAAGAGAGACCTACTGTAACACAATACTCCCAACTTAATTAAATATTCTCAAACATGCAGTTGGAGATATATATGTAAATAATACATGGGAAAGAAATTAAATTAACAAAATAATCTTAGTCTCATAAAAATGAAGAATAAATTACAAGGTAATCAAAGGAGAAGAGATTCAAATAAAAATCATGTAATAGACATTGAAGAATAGCAGAAAAGTTATGAAGAGAATGAAAATAACAAAGAAGTAAAAAAGGTCATAGAAAAAGTGCTTGAAATGGAAGACATTAAAAGAAAAAAATAGCATCCGTATAATTGAATCCTGGAGAAAGAAAAACAAAACAATGGCACACAAATAATTAAACTATAATCTCCCCAATATTTCCAGAAATAAGAAAGCAGACGTGCATATTAAAAGAACCCACCATGCATTTGGGAAAGCCTATCTGATGTGATCAACTCTAAGACATATCCTGGTAAAACTGCTAGAATTTAAAGATAGAAAAAAATATCCTCAGGGTCTTCAGGACAAAGAAAAAATTATTTAAAACTTTTAACAGTTAGGCTGATTTCAGATTCTCAAGAGTAGCATACAAACATCACAGCAATGGAGCAGCATGTAAGACATTCAAATAAAGAAAATTCATATCAAGAATATTATATACTGCTAAGCTGTCTTTCAAGCACCAAGTATTATAGAAAAAAGAAGTTTTAAACATGTAAGAATTGAGATAATAATTTACCCATAAACTCTTCCTAAAGAATCTGCTGGAGTTAGATCTTTATCTGACCAAGAAAAGACTGGGCAAGCTTAGGTGAAAGGACAAATGGTGATTATTTAATATACACAATTATAGATGTAACCATAAAATAAGAGTGGGAACATCTGTGGAATAATAGCATGTAGATGTTATATGCTCTATAAAATAGAAAGAATGCAAATTTAAAATGTGAAGAAAAGGGAGAGAGAAAGAGGAAAGTAGAATAAGGTCATTAATTCTCCTTTATGGAAAATAAGTGGAGTCAGAGGAAACAATTTAAAACTGAGAAACTATTTAGAAAAGGGTTAAGATGGGGGATTAAAGGCACTGTAAAAGGTACAAATACAAAAGTAACCAATAGAAGAAAAATAAAATCCTTTCTTAATGACAAAAGAAATAAAAAGGAAAAGAGAAAAAAGTAATACCACATAGAGAAAAAAACCCACAATAAATATAACAATATGCACAGTAATTATGACACAAAATAGTATGACAAAGTTTAAATAAAACATAAAAGTCATATAAAGAAAGAGAATGGGCTGTATTAGCCCACTAAAAGGAAAAGACATACAAATTGGTTCATAAGGCAAAACCTAACTCTATGCTGACACAAACCTAAATAGAATGATTCAAAAAGGAGGGGAAAAAAAGCAAAAAAGTGTAACAGGCAAAGGAAACAAGAAGAAAGCAGGGGTTGTAATCCTGACATCAGATAAAGAGAAATCAGATAAAGAGAATCAGGCCAAAAAACATGAAGCATGACATCTTTGTAGTCCAAAAAGCTGTAATTCATAATGTAGATTTAACACTTATGAGTATCTCTGAATCAAACAAAAATAGAAACATTGATAATAGAATATCCTGACACACCATTCTGACTGTAAAACAAGTTAACTGGATTAAAAAAATAAGTAAGAATATAACATAAGTAAGCAAAGTAATCAATAATAAGATCTTACGGATTTGTATCAAACACTACACCCTGATAATGGAAAATGTACCCTGTTGTCAACTGCACACAAAAATTGATGATAAAGCATAGGTAAGTGTCTTTATATAATTTAGGTTTAGGGGAAAGCTTTAGAACTATGATTCAAAAATCCAGCAATAAAAGATTAAAAATAATTAAAACATTTGCATGCATTTGTCTAAAGACAAGTGACACATTCAGAAACAATACTGCAAGACGTATCTTAGCTAAAGGGCTAATGTTTTACTATACAAAGAACATTTTAACTTTTTTTTTTTTGGCTGCACCTTGTGGCTTGTGGGATCTTAGTCCCCCAACCAGGGATTGAACCTGGGGCCACGACAGTGAAAGCTCCTAGTCCTAACCACTGGACCACCAGGGAATTCCCCAAAGAATATTTTAAGAATGAAACGTCCATTGATGGATGGATAAAGAAGATGTGGTACATATATACAATGAAATAATACTCAGTCATAAAAAAGAAATAATGTCATTTGCAGCAACATGGATGGACCTAGAGTTTATCATTCTAAGTGCAGTAAGTCAGAAAGAGAAAGACAAATATCATATGATATCACTTACATGTGGAATCTAAAATATGACACAAACAAACTTATTTACAAAACAGAAATAGATTCACAGACATAGAAAACAAACTTATGGTTACCAAAGGGGAAAGGTGGGGGAGGATCAATTAGGAGTTTGGGATTAACAGATACACACTACTATATATAAAATAGATAACCAACAAGGACCTACCGTATAGCACATGGAACAATACTTGTTATTTTGTAATAACCAATAGGGAAAAGAATCTGAAAAAGAATATATATATTTATATATATATATATTCAGTTATGTATATAACTGAATCACTTTGCAGTATATCTGAAACTAACAAAACATTATAAATCAACTACATTTCAATAAAAAGGAAGAATGAGGGAAAAAATTCAAGATGATCAAAGCACCTAAACAATTTATTTTAAAAAAAGACATTAAAATGGCCCTCAAATCTATTAAAAGATGTTTAACTTCTTTCATAAAAGGAAAATACAAATTTAAAACTACACAGAATACTATTTTTACCTGGTTAGATAGGCACCAATTTAAAAGGTTGACAATATACTGTTGGAAAATAGGCTTTCTCATTCATCACTGGTGGCAATGCAAAATGGGACAACCCTTTGAAAGGGGGATCTGACAGTATCTAACAAATTTACAAATGTCTTAGACCCTCAAATCCCAGTTTTAGGAATTCAGCCTGAAGATACACTTCTAACAAGCACCAATCGTAATTATAAACTACTGACAATTCTAAATTGCCTAAGCAAAGAAGATTGATTGAATAAACTATGGTACATCCACACAGCAGAGTACAATACAACTCTAAAAAAGGATGAAGACGATCTCTGTGAACTGATAGAGACTTATTTGAAGATATATTGTTAAGGGGAGAAAAGCAAAGTGCAAAAGAGTTTCTATAGCACGCTACTCTTCATGTAAGAAAGGAAAAATAAGAAAACATACTTATTTTTGTTAAAAGAAACATAGGAAAGGATAAACCAGAAATTTATGGGGCTGATTTCTTATGGGAGAAAGTAATTTTCTCTGAGTAGATTTTTTGTATAATTTTGACTTTTGTAATCAAGTAAATATTTTGCATATTCAAAAGAAATAAAATAAAATGAAACTAAGAGTAGGGGATAAATCCCTAAAACTGAATGCAAGCAGAAATTTAAAAATTCAACTTCTGTTTTTAAAAACAGCTACACTTAAGGGGGAAAGAACTAATGTAGGTAACTTTTGAATGTAGTACTTTGACTATACACCCTTAGTCTTAAAAAAAAAAGAAAAAAATTAAAAAAAAAACCCCTGCAGACAAATCTTGAACTCTTGTAATATGAAAGTTTGCTGCAGAGGTACCTTAGCCAAGGAATCAAATTAACATCATTGATAAAGGGCACACAGCCATCATATCCCCCCTGATAGAATAATCTGGATGGAAACATTGCTTATGTAGTATTCCAGCTAAAACTCACAAGAAGGAAATAACAGGAAAACCCAAATAATGAGATTTTCTGTAAAACAGTCAGCCTGTATTTTTTTAATATTTTTAATGTCAAAGGCATAAAAGACAGAAAAAGTCTGATGGACTATTCTAGATTAAAAGATACTAAAGAGATCCTGGATTGCATCCTGTACTGGGAAAGATTGGTATAAAGGACATTACTGGGACAATTCAAGAAATTGAAATATAGACTGTATATTAGATAACAGCATTATATCAGTATTAAAATTTCTGGATTCAAAACTTGTTTTGAGGAAATAAACACTAACATATTAGGGATTAAAGGGCATGATGTATGCAGCTACTCCCGTATAGTTCAGAAAAAAATAGGATATATTACAGAGAGAATGATAAAGCAATGTGGCAAAGTGTTAAACCTTGGAAAATCTGGATAAGAACATTCAGAAGTTCTTTATACTATTCTTAGAATTTTTCTGTGAGTTTGAAATTAATTTGAAGAAAAACTTTAAAAAAACAGCATAGAAAATAAACTGTGTGTGCATCCTTCACTCAGGCAATATTTTCTGTAGTATTGTTACTGATAGTAAAGATTAATATTTGGATGGAGAGAACAATAAAGTTTTCAAAGTCATACTAAAAATTGTTGCTTCTACTGTGATTTGGGTGTCTCAAAACAGTTGACCTAAACATGATCCTTTACCGTCCTCCCACCTTAATGTGAATAGTTCACTCATTACTAATATTGAGGATTTCTTTTATAAATTTCCACACACATAGCATTAAATTGTGAAACAATTTGAAAGGTATTTTAAAAGATTATATATGTAGGTATCCCTCTAATTTTAGAAGTAAAATATACTTTCTTAGAAAACTTGGAAACACAGGGTTGTGGCTCAGTGGTTAAGGTAATGGGCTAAAAAACCTGGAAAATGTAGAAAAGTATATACAATAGAAAGGAAAAATCATTGAGTAATGATTTCATGAAGAAGAGAGTTTAAAAATGTTTTGCATATTGTTTAAATGAAGGGTCACAGGCCTTTGCAAAAAAAGACATATAGGAAAGATCAGAGGAGATGAAACGGTGGTTTCTTAATGAAAATAAATCCACTGCATTCCAAAAATAGGAAATTTGCACTTGAATTCACTAAATTTTCCTTCCAGAAAGTGATCTCCCTTATAAAAAATGAAAAAAAAAATTGCTGATATTCAGTTTCATTAGGTAGAGAAATCAATAACTACATAAAGCCTGAGTAGCTTGTTGGCACAAACCTGCGTGACCTTATTTTCACTTAAATGTATCAAGATTTGTTCTGGCATTTAAAAAGAAACACTTTTAAGTTGTCAACGAAAAAAATCTATACAAACAAGTGAGTAATTGAATTATTCACTTTCTTATGCATATAATGATAAAAGGGTGGGGACATAAAAGAGAGAAAGAAATAGATGAGAATTTTCCACGGAGCTGGTCAAAGCTGAAGAAGATGGCGACTGGAAACAACACAGCACTGTGTCAAGATCTAAAAACGTGCCTCATCTTAAATCAGGCCTACGGCCAACTGCGGATTTAAGTGCAGAGGACAACCAGGTCACTTTCCCTTGAGCTCCTTTCCTGTCAGACCCTTTCCCTGGTGTTCACGCTTTTACTGCCATGGGGTGAATTGGAAAAGGGGCCAGAACTTCCCTGCCCAGGGCCTCCTAAGAAGTACATCTGTCATGGATCATGTTATAGAGCAGAAATGTTTGGTTTTGATCCTATTCATTTCAACTGGCAGGCGGTTATTATTAGAATGAAAAATTAAGCCATTATGCTGTCGAAGCCTTGCTGGCTCTAAAAAATTTATGGAGTTAATACAACAAAATTATCTTTTATAGCTGATAAAACAGCTGTATGTAGACGGCTGGCCTTTTCTTTAATAGGAAGAAACACAAAATGGCAGTCTTGTTGGTATGGACCACACCAAGACAGAGGTGTCAGTGATATTTGCTGGTTTGGCAACACATGAAAAGGTACACCATGAATGATGGCAGTCTATCCCGAGAGAGGGTTTTATTTTTATTAGTCTTCCTGTAGGAAGGAACCAAAAAGCATACCTTCATGCTTTCTAAAAATAAGCCCCTGCAGTCCTTAAAGTAGCATTGTTATTTATAGGCCTGCTATTTTTCTGTTATTTAGTGA
The DNA here is from genome assembly GCF_028023285.1 of Balaenoptera ricei. NCBI lineage: Eukaryota > Metazoa > Chordata > Mammalia > Artiodactyla > Balaenopteridae > Balaenoptera > Balaenoptera ricei. Next base: position 45,491,086 of record NC_082651.1, read on the forward strand.
ATGTTTCAATTAACATTTCTGCTACGCAAATATTCCTGTAGCAATTACAACTTTTCTGAAACCAATGAATTGCAAGTATAGCTACTTCCTATTTATAAACCACTCTTCTAATATCTTTAGAAGCTGCTCATCTCTGGTAAAAGATTTGAGTCATAAAAAATGCAAAGCACAATAAGTACTGATGGGGTGCTTTTCATTCCAAGAGCTTTATAGTGATGACTTATTCAGGCCACCTCTGTAAAGGTCACATTGATGACGGTACACACTAGACCAGAACAGTATTGCATCCTTTGGGGGAGAGGAGGGGCAGGTCTCTGGGGCACGCTTGACTGCACCAGCACATTAACACCTGGGTATTTTTCAAACCGAATTCTTGAATCTTTTCTTACCACATGTAATAATACCCAAATGCCAACAAGAGCAATATTTTAACCTTATCCTAAAGACTTAGGTTACATGTGTCATAGAGTCTCTTAATATCTGTGTGTGTGTATTATATATGAATGCCTATTGTTTTATTATTTGTTGAATTTTTTGAGTTGTTTCTTTTCCAGCTTCCATTAAAATGATTTTATTGAAACACAGCTTTCCTTGGTTGTCAGAAACTTGCTTAGCTTTTTGGAGAGAGGACCTAAGTTCTGTTTTGTCCAGATTGTGTATATGAATGGCCATTTTTGGCCTTTCCACTGAGGTTAGAATTAAAAGGTAAGTACATTGACACAATTACTAAGTCCTGATGCAAATCTAACTGACCTACCCTTTCTTTCTTCTTAAATATGTAATAGATTTGGCTAATTAAGAATAACAGTCTTAAAGTACAGGGCCATGAAGTAAGAGGGAGGGTCTTTTGCATGTATGCTTTTGTTTTCCTTCAAAGATGAACTTACAACCAGAAAAGGAGCAAAGGTGCTAGTCCTAGAGGCAGTGGAAAGGCTTTTTTAATAACAAAAATAGGTATCAGTTTTAGAATTTTCTTCTGTGCTATACTTCATTCTTCATATTCCATACACATCACTTCATTTCAGTGTTTCATGCCCATGCACAGGTAAGGAAACTGAGGCACTCATTAAAAGTACTTGCAAAGGTCATGCACATAATAAGTGATGGATTGAAATTCAGATCCAAGCAGCCTGGCTCTAGACACTTCATCCCTAAACATTATGAAACTGCGTCCCCAGCACCAGGGAACCTGTTGAAAGGAGCCCTCACTTCGAGGTGGCCAGTTGCCAGGCCAAGGTCTTAGCCAGGGCAATGCGCTGGTCTCTCATGAGAGGACCAGCTCCGTAAGCTCCACATTTATTCCTTCCCTTGCCCCCTCTGCTTCTTCCATCAATCTTGGACCCGTGTCGCCCTGTGACACTACGGGAACATTTCTGCAGTGGCTCTTGTTCCAGTTGGAGCATGTCACTGTAGCAGCTTCTCTGCCTGGAGGTCCCCCCGATCCAACACTTTATTGATTAATTTCACCGATGCATCATTTCACTCCCCATGGGCTTACAAACCTAGTAAATGTAAAAGTGCTAAGGTCAGTAAATGAATAAAGAAGTGATCATATCAAAAGCATTCTTCTGATCAGAAATTGTTTATTTTATGATTACTCTTGATGTGGTAAAGAGATCTGTGGAAGCCACTTTATATGTATGGTGTTTAAAAGATTTTAAGGCTGATTGATTTTTTAATCTGAATTAGAGATTTGAATTCTGGTTATGCCACTTTCTAGATGCATGACTTTAGGAAAATTATTTTAGCTTTTGTAAGCCTCAATTGTATCATCTGTGAAAAGGGGATGATAAGCATTGCATGGAGTTGTTAAATCTGTTCTGATGTCAGGTAAAGATTAATTCTCTCCCCTCAGATAATCCTTAGATGAATACAGATGTTTAGGTAGAACATAGACAAGAGGAGGAAAATATTAAAAAATACTAAATTAAATTAAAAATATTAAATCTAGACTTAAATTCTTGGTGATTGTGTATTTCTTAAAAACTTTATTGACATATAGTTGATTTATGATGTTGTGTTAGTTTCAGGTATACAGTGAAGTGATTCAATTATACATATATATATATACATATATATATTGTGTATTATTTTTACATACAGGGTAAACATTCGGATTGCTGACAAGAGTAATGTTTAAAATTTGAGCTGAACATTCCATCCAACAATTGATTTGTCTTATCAATTAAAAAGGATTTCCCCATTCAGTCTTGGAAGACATGGAATAAGCAGGAATTGGGGTGTCATTTAAATGACTCTCTGGAATTTTTATTCAGGCTAGAAAATTCCAATTGAGTCTCAATCCTGGTTTTAAAAATATGAGTTTTAGGGCTTCCCTGGTGGCGCAGTGGTTGAGAGTCTGCCTGCCAGTGCAGGGGACACGGGTTCGAGCCCTGGTCTGGGAGGATCCCACATGCCGCGGAGCGACTAGGCCCGTGAGCCACAATTACTGAGCCTGCGCGTCTGGAGCCTGTGCTCCGCAACAAGAGAGGCCGCGATGGTGAGAGGCCCGCGCACCGCGATGAAGAGTGGCCCCCGCTTGCCACAACTAGAGAAAGCCCTGGCACAGAAAAGAAGACCCAACACAACCATAAATAAAATAAATAAATCAAAATAAAAAAAAATAAACAGGAGCTGTTGTTTTAAAAAATATATATATGAGTTTTAAAAAGCTGATATAGCATCACCTATTAAAGGTAATTATTTTTACTTCCAATGAGGCATGGTATGATTAAACTTAACATTTTTTTTCCAGTGAGTGTTGATTGGGTATAAATGAGAACATGATGTCCCAGCAAATGATAACTTTACATTTAAAATGGGAACAGCATCTTCACACTGTATGTAATGGATAATGGTAACAAACAGTGGTGGTCAATTACTCTAGTTTTTAATAAAATATAGAAGCATTTGAAATGAAAAGTGGCATTACTATACTTAACTAACATTCTCTGTGTTCCTAAAAGATACACTAAATCTATGGAAATAATATATAATCTAGAAAGAACACAGTTTCTCTTTTCAGGCAATTAATACATATACATACAGACACAGAGACTGCATATGTCCATGAATTGGAAATTAGGTCAGTCCCCACAGCAACAAAAAAATTCAAGAACTTAGGTGTATATAAAATAGGTTGGAAAAACTCAGAATTTAAACACTAAAGGACATATTGTACAAAATAGTTCTGTTTTCAAAGACAAAATCAACTCTCTGCATTCCGTATGAGAATCAATTTCATTTAAAAAGCCACACTTTGATTATTTATATCCTGCCAAGAGCTGGTATGAACGAACTTTGTACTTGTCAACCTTATTTTGTATTTGTTAGGTACAAATATGTGTATATTCATAAGTATATATGTACACGTATGTGTGTATATATGTATATCTGACTATACACATACACATATGGGCATGTGTAAGCAGAGCCACTGTTTTAGTCTATATATCCATACCATCCAGGGTAAATAATAATCCTTGCTAATACCAAGCATCAACAGAAAGTGATTTAAGAAGGGGGCTAACATGAGAAAAGCTTGCTTTTACAGTAAAATTTTAACAACACAACTCTTTGGTCGCACCGTGGAAATATGTGGCTTTGTTTCCATGCAAACTGTACTGAGAGATTCCATCTGGTCAGCAACGCTCATGTGTATACTTTGGAAGTTTTGTTCAAGTTTCATAAATCTTGTCATATATCAGGTTATCCTCAGTACCAGCCAAAGTAAATAATCTACAGCCAGAAGAGTGAAAGATCATTTATGCCCTAATTACAGATCAACGTTCTTTCTCAGCCAATGCCACGGCTCTCCTTTCATTAATCAGGCTTTGGGTGACTAACATCAATTGATGTTAGAAGGAGTATTCTGCGAACAAGTTTCAGAACATAAACTCTTCTGGAATTACAATATTTAATTGTTTGAGTGACAGTCAAAATAACCCTTGTGCGGCTATTTCTTTTTAATAATTGCAATATTGAGAAATGAGGGAAACCTAAGAAACTTCTGAAAGAAATGTCAATCTCGGGATCTTGGGAATGCTCATAAATCCTCTTGCCCCCGTTACCCCTGGCTAAACACGATTCAGCTTCATGCTCGCGTATGATGGGCTCCCCACCCGCCATTTGAACTACTAATCTCATTGTGCTTCTCTGTCTTGACACTAAACCACTCAAAACTTAACATTACTCAGACTCTAGAAACACAGATTCTTTGTGTTTTTGTGTGAAATCTGCTTTTATCTAGACATTTCCTTTACAATCCTGTAAAACTGAGATGGAATTATGACCTCCTATAGGATGGCTTTAGGGCTCTGATGTCTTCAGTGACTCCCGTAGGGTCCATCTACACACTGGTTTGGCATTTCAACTGCATCTCCTTCTTGTACCTGGGATGTGTTTAGTGGTACTCACATCCCAGGTTTTGCTTCTATGGCCGTTTCTTTCTCATTACCCTCATCCAGGAAATGTGTCCGAGGCCAGCACGTGTGTCCCTCTTTGGCTAGTTCCTGTTTCTTGAATTCCCAAGGAGAAGAGCTTGCTTGTTCCTCATGGCCTGTGTCACCTTGTTTGAACAAAATTCACTTTAAGTGATACGATACTGAGAGTAAACAAGCCTGATGTAAACAGACTTGAGGTTTTATACAAATTCATTCATTCATTCAGTAAATATATATTGGGTCCCTACCACCTGCCAGCATTAATGCAGTGGTGACTGAGACAGTGTGCTTTTCTCCTGGAAATTATATTCCAGTGGGGAATGATAGGTAATAGACACATCTATACATAACATAGTTTCTGATATTGGTGAGTACCATGGAGAGAATAAAACAGAGTGTGGTTATTGAGAGAAAGGGTTTGGGGAGCGACAGTTTAATATGAGGTAGAATGATTGGGGAAGACCACGCTGAGAATGTGACATTTGAATTGAGTGATAAGAAAGATCTAGGTGTATGAGGGGGTGGGGACGTTGTAACCAGAGGGAACAGCAAGTACAAAGGCCTGGCGTCAGGAAATTGGGGTATTAAAGAAAACGCTATAAAAGCCAGTGTGGATTTTGCACTGTAAACATAAACTCGCTGGATGGCAGCTTTGGCATTTCCACTAGTGGAGACCTTTGATGGGGAGCGTGTGGGCACACCAGTGTTTTGAAGGCAACATCTAGACCCTGTGACATCTAATTCTGATTCTCAGAAAGGCCAGGGTCCAGCTAGCCAGGTACTTAGCTATTGGCTTTCTCTGATTACTTCCCCTGCATCTCACCCAGGACCTGATCATCAAGAAAGCTAAAATCAAAACTGAGCTTCTCCCAGATACAATCTATGAGTCAGAAGTCAATGGCTCATTTATCTCCTATAGCAAAAGACCAATATATGGTGGAAAGAAAGGAGCTGGTTTCCTGGTAGCAGTTTTTCTTCCAATCCTTTCCATCCCAACCCTTCCCCCAACTCCCTGCCTTCTAATAATTTGTCTTTTTGTCATAATTTGGTGCTTTCTTTCCCTGTCAATGCTGTTCTTTGTGCTTTTTTAAAATATTGTCTACAGGCATAAAATGATTGAATTAATAAAATAATAGAGTTATTTTCCATTGACATCTCTAACACTCCTAGTTTGGGTCTCTAATTTGGGAACACAAGGACTACTCCTGTTGATCCAATCTTTGACTGAAATTGACAGAGAATTGTGCCTTTAAAAAAATTAACATTGCATTATTCATCCTTTCATTGGGGCTGCCAGAGTTTCAGTCCCTGGGCTGCATGAAGAGGGATGAACCCACTGTGGTCCTTACCATCATGGCTTCATGACATACAGGGGACAGACACACAGAAAATGACTGCATGGTAGTGTAAAGTGGCATGTGTGAAATCTTAGGACAGCTAAAAGTCAAGTCATCAACCCTGGAGAAATGGCAAGGCAAGTTAGAGAGTAGAATTAGAGAGCAACTAGAGTAGTTGACTAGCTTCCAGCCCCTCAGACACTTCTGGTTCTGGCTCACTACCAGGAGTTCATTATTAGAACCAACCTAACCTTGCGAGCTTATGGGAAGATGCCACATTCTTTGGTACTCACATTAATTCCCTATCAGTCGCATAATTGATGCCCTTGCTTTCTTGAACCACTGAATGATCTATGGCTGCAGTTACTCAATTATTATTTTCAACACAACTGATAACACTACTTTATAATTTCATAGTACTTCAACATGAAGCCTGGCTCCGGGTTATGACACAAATTGATGTCACAAGTTTTATTATCTTTGCTTTCTGACTAAGCCGTCAAGGACAGGTGAGGAAAGACTCCTAAAGATTTAGTTAATGTTTATGATGGGCAGCTGAAACATGAATGCTGGAAAATGAAAAGGCAATTACAGACAAGGTTTCTACAGGTCCGATGTGGAAAAGAAGCCAGAAATTTATTTAAATCCTTCTCACTCAACACCTGTTTTCACCTGAGGGGTTCATTTGAAGAATGAGAGAAGGTTTCATCTGGTTAGTACAGACCTTGTTCGTAGTCTCTAAACATCACAGTGTTAATAATTTTGAACCAAGAAACTAAAAAGATGATGATTTCAATACATTTAGGGCCTGTAATTTTGCCAACCCACAACAACAACAGAAAAAGCAGCTAAAAAAAGTCATTTGTAAAGCTTTTTTCAAAACATTCTCTTGCATTCAGCATGTTAGTAGCTAGTATAAGTAGTGAATAACAAAATCCATTTCTGGGTGTAGATGCAGCCATGGAAAGTAAACAACATCACAGAACATTTGTAGAAAAACAGTAAGCTAAAAGGTATGTATTTGTAGTGCATATCTTTTCATCTAAGCATTCCACTTATGAAAACATATCCCTCGGCAGGGGAAGGTGGAAGTGTGTGGGACAGATTTAGCTATAAGAAGCTTTATGGAAGCAATATTAGTAACAGGAAAAAAATGAAAATCTAAATGTCCAATAAGAAAGGATCAGTTAATAAATTCCACATAATGGAAATTATGCAGATATTATAGCAATTTATTATGGAAATATATGCATGATATATTTTTAAAAGGAAAAGAAACAGACTGAAATATAGGATGTGTGGATTGAACCATATGAAATTCTTGTTTTTGTAGTTTAAGGTGGTTGAATATAAGTAATCTGTTATCAAACTAAAATATGATCCCATTTTCATAAATAATAAAAATAAAACTATTGAATATATGTGTGTGCATGCACATAATTCTGAAAATATATTTGCTAAGGTTTACAATAGTTATCTTCAAGACAATAGGCTTAATAGGTTTATTATAATTATTATAATCTTTACTCTTTCATTTTTTTTCAGAACTTTCTTTAAAAGGAATAGTCTTTTATAATAAGAAAAAAACAATGAAATACACTCCAATTTGAAAAAATTTACAAAGGAAGAATTTGCTGCCACAAATTTGTATTCTTTTCATTCAGTGATAACTCCTTCTGCTATTATCTTTCATTCAGCCTTGATTCCTCTTCATTTTACGATAGTAAAAGGGCACATCCTTCATCCTAGTGAAGGTATTCTAAAAAATAGCCAGCAAAATGTGAGCAAAGAAGAAAGAATGCATGGTCTGAGGCCAGTTAACTGACTTGTACCTTCAGTGAACCAAAATATTCTCTTCCCAAGCAATATCAAGAATTTGGTTAACACACACATACACACACACACACACACAAAGCACCCACACATTGGTCAAGTGCATGTTTTGAGTTAGTTTTAGATAATTGCTAGTTGGTATAGTGTATAGAAGTGCTGGGTGTCTTCTAGGAACAACAAACTGAGGACAAAAAATAATCTATTTATATTCCAAATTAGTGGGAAACTGGGTTCAGTTCCCAAGTGCCATGGCATCCTTGCTCTCACCTTTTCTTCCACCTAGTTCTATGACTTGACTGCTTTTGGGCTTGTATATCTTGGCAGAAGCTCTGTGTAGCTCCATCCACATCCTCTATGGTTGTGGAAATCCAGACTGCAACTCAATCGACTCTTTTGATACCTACTATTACCTCCCTGAAGCTATTTGCTCTCTAAGAATACTATAGACATCAATTTACATTTAGCCCAATTCCTAGTGTACTTACACCTACTGTTATGACCGCTGACAAATGTAAAATGATGATCACAATTATGGCCTCGAGAAAGTGCAAGATCTTCAATCAGCGAGGAAAAATTAGATTATCTTCACTTGACTGTTCATCCTACCAAAATAGTAGATTCATATTAGAGAAAATTTGTTTAAAACATGAACCAAAATATTTTTTGTAGTTCTGATGACAATTTCCTTTTGACCACATGGGCTGATTGTTTGGGTACCATAAAAATTAGTCAGCAGAACTCAATTATTTCACTGATTTCCACAAGAAACTCTTGCCCATTTAGCATTTCATAATTTGAGTCAACTTTATTGAAGATATTGATATAGTCACATTGTTCCAGTGTACCTATTTCTTTTCTCAAATTCCCACCTGACATCTCTGTTTTTCTGATTCTAGTAGTTATCAAACCTTTTTTTAAAGTATAGTAATCACCTGTGAAGTTTGTCGAAAATGAAAGTTGTAAGATTCATGTCTTGAGATGTTAGTCCAATAGGTCTGGGGTAAGTTGAATAACCTGCATTTTGATCAGGCACCCCAGAGATTTTGATGCCTTCTCAAACTGGGAAAAGAATGTTTAGAGTCTTTCCTCTACCAAATGGCCCAATGACATTTTCTGCCATCTTTCACCCTGCTTCCAAGTGACCAACCTTTCTGGACCCTTTAGGACACTAGATATCCCTCCATACCCCCCAATATTAATTCTTATTCCTTTGATTATAAAGGGCAAGTTCACAATCACCTTGGTTTTCTGAGAGTTTTCTTAGCCACTATCCCAAGAACTTTAAGGGACAAATCCTTTCCAAGAGAGTGTTTCGGTTCCTTACATGAAGTTAAAATCTCCCTTAATCAGATAATTAACAGATATTCTAATTCAATGAGTAATGGATGTATTTGGATTTTTAACCTCAAAGGCTAATTTCAGTGAGGTTCACTAATATTTGTGACTATATCCTTAGAAACCAAGAATTAGTTTCATCAGTTTTGTATTCAGTGTATTTTTTGTCAGTATTTAGTCCAAGACATAAAGAGGTAATATCAGAAATCTAAACTCTCTGCTTAAGATTTTTTTATGCATTTAGGAAATAATAGCTGTGGCAATTACCTCCACCCCCTACTGCTTAATGAAGAATTTGGGTCTATGAGTAAAAAAATGCAGAACATGGAGTCCACCTGCTTCCACCTCTCAGCCAGAGAACTTTCCCTCTATTAAAGTTGAACTACAGAGTTCTCTGTTTCCCAGGACTCAGAGATCACTGGCCCAGCTGTGATATGCAGTCTCAAAACACAAAACATCTGGAGAGAAGATATGAATAGTTCATCTTTCCTTATTTATGTTTGAAAGCTGAGGCAATGTTTATGGAATAAAGAATTTGTTTAAATGAATGTCCGAACATTATGAATTCCTTGTCACACTTTATCTGGCTTCACAATTGATGTAGTGAACCAGAACCTCTCTATACATACACTCATAGACATATGCATATACATAGGCATATAGCCATAGAGCTATATAGCCATGTGTGTGTGTATATATCAAGAGAGAGATTGCTTTTCCTCTGTTACGTACTTAGGGAAATCTCTGAACATATTAAGGTCACTGTATTCATTTTTCTCAAACCTAAGGGTAGACTGGAAGAATGGGATATGAGTACAACATGAAAGTAATATTTTTACAACATCATGGCTATTAAGAACCTCACATTCTTTGAGTGGAATGTGCAATTTGAAATTAAAGTCTTAGAACTGAATAATCTTCTTACAAGAAAAAATGTTCTCATAACTTGGTTACCCAAAATGCTTTTGACATTCTGTGTAAATAAGTTTGGTGCCTTTAATTTAAAAAATTCTTTGGAGGAAAATTATTGTTTTCTAAACAAATTTCAAGCTTAACTTTTAAACTTATTCTGTATTCACATCTTCTTAAGTATCTAGAATATTTTAATTTTGATTGTGGTTGAGTAGAAACATAATTTTTAGACCAATAATTAGAATGTAACTATAAATAACTAGGCCTATCTGTTTAGACTTATATTAATTTATTGTCTAATTAGCTTAAGTAACAACCAATAACCTTTCAATAAATATTTATTAGACACAAAAAAATGCTTTTGAATGACAATTTACCATTTTTTGTTCAACTTAAAATCATAATTGCGAGGGAAGCTCTGTGCAGAGCAGTTTGGGATACATATTGATGAAAATATAGAGAACTGTGTTATGTTACTGGAAAACTGGGGGCAAACAGCTTTGACCAAATTATTGTCTTGACCTTTCTCAATCTGGTTTATCAAAATAACTGAACGTTCCTTGTAAACTGTATTCCTAGCCTCTGAATTAATCATGACTTGTTCAGAGAAATAATCTGCAATCCTGACTGTGTCCTGACTGAAATTTGGACCATCAGAAGCCTCAGAGCTTCAGTGCATTTGGTTCCTGGTAGTCTTTGATGTACTCTCCCTCCATGCAACGTTTGGGTGGTGGGGAGGTTCACTTATTGACCAGCCGTTGACTGACTTTGGGCCAGTGAAGTACCTAGATGCAAGGGTAGTCTGCAGAGGACCAAATCCTCAGCTCTCAAAGCCATTCATCAGTGTCAATAGATTATATCTTGAGAGTCGTATCAAATTTATTTGTATTTCTTTTCATCTGATTTAAAAAGATAATTGAAATAGTCTTAAGATATGTGTCTTAAAACTTTGATTTATTTTAAAAAATGTTAAACTCTCTATTCCTAAGCTTCATAGATATTTACTTCAGTATCTCATGTGGCATCAAGGGATCCAGTAACCAGTTCCTTTTGTGACTCTTATTTGTGTATCTTTGTTCTCCTGTTTAACTCTAAATTAACGTATTTATGAGTATCTGTGTATATGCATGTGTGCACACGTTTGTATGAGTTCACAGTGATTACTTTGATGAATGTTAATTTATATCAATTGAGGTGAAATAAAATGAGAAAAATCACATTTTGTTTTCCCATTTAAAGTTTTATTTTTGGTACTAACTACTGCATATGTTTGTGCATTAATTTATTCTAGGTTTCTGTGTTTTATTTGTCTGAGTGATCTTTGCTACCTTAGGGTTTAGAACAACATTGCAGGCATTAAACATTTTCATGTTATATAAAGAAATTAATTAGTCAAAAAAAATGAAAGCTATACCTTATAAGATTATTTGCATCTTACAAGTCTAATTTTGCTCAAGGACATTCAAGTTAGGGCAACAATTTGATTTGATTTGATTTATTAATGGCTCTATATCTACAAATAACAAAAGTTTGCCTTGACAACTAAAGTGCAAGGACTATTACAAATATTTTAACCTTATATATATTTTGGCTTTTAAGTGCCTTTAACATTATTAAGATACACAGTGTTTTTATATACATATCTCTACCCCAATTAATTATAACTTTTTAGAATTAGCCCTTAAAAATCTACATGAATAGGAACAAAGTCTTCTATCATTTTATAACTCTCACATTGCTTTAGATAATGCCTTACACACAGTTGTTATTAAAGGAGTGTGTGTTGAACTTCTCCAGCCATGGCTGGAAAGATCAGTCAATGACTTAGAGATTATAGCAAGAGTTCGGTAGATGGTAAAATGCATAATGAAGATAAAAAATTCATTACACAATAACAATTTCTGCTTCCAGCAATGGTGGACTAGTTCATCTTAGACCAAAACTGCTTATGGCAATAAAAATGCTGGAAAAAAATACTAAAAAAATCTAGCTGAAGGCATCAGAGAGATACCAAGGCAGGATAGACTTGCTAACATGTAGGAAAGAGTGAACCTCTGAGTTTTTTATGGCTGGGAAGGAACCCTGATTTAAGACTCAAATTTCTGACTATGATAGAGTAACAGAGACTAGATTTATCTATACACCTAAAACAATCAAAAACTATGAAAATATATAGTACAGTGATTTTCAAGACACTGGATACAGGCAAAAATATCAGTAATCCCTGAGTGATGAGAAACACACAAGGTGAACTCTACAAGTGCCCAACTTTCTGCCTTGAGAGAATTTCCAGTCTGTGGGACAGGAAGGAGAAAAGGCAAATCCTGGTGGACTCCCTGAGTTGGGGAAATAGAGCTGAGAGTGTAGGGAGACCAAGGCAACTAGATTTCAGAGAATAATGGAGAGAAGAAACTTGCATAAAGAGAGAGCCATAAATATATAAAAATGCATCCCATGTTCTTGAACTGGAAGATTTAATATTGTTAAGATGTCAATAGTACCCCAAATGATCTACAGATTCAGTGTAATCTCTATCAAAATCCCAATGATGCTTTATGCAGAAATAGAAAATCCATCCTAAAAGTCATATGGAGTCTCAAGGAATAGCCAAAATAATCTTGAAAAAGAACATAAAACTGGAACTCACACTTTCTCATTTCAAAACTTACTACAAAGCTACAGCAATCAAAACAATGTGGTACTGACATAAAGATAGACATATAGACCCACAGAATAGAATAGAGAGCCCAGAATTAAGTCCTCACAAATAAAAAACCACAGTGAGATAACACTATGCACCTAGTATAACTGCAAAAAAGAAAAGAAAAGCACACAATACCAAGTGCTGATGAAGTTGTAAAGCCAGGGGGAATTTCATACATAGCTGGTGGAAATATATGTATAAGAAAAATGTTCACTATGTACAAATGTACAGTATAAAGTGTACTATGGACAAATTTGGCAACTTTTGAAATGAAATTAGACATACATTTATAATTTTACCCAGAATTTTCACTCATAGTTGATTACCTAGGAGAAAAAAAAAAACTTAAGTTCACAAAAATACGAGAATGTGAATGCTTAGCTGTAATTGCCAAGAAACTACTCAGATGTCTTTCAACTGGCGAATGGATAAAAGCGCTGTGGTGCATCCAAACAATTGAATCCTAACTATTTAGCAATAAAATGGAACAAAATGTTGATTCACACAACAGTGGATGAACCTCAAATTCACTTTGTTTAGTGAAAGAATTGAGGGCCAAAAGGTTACATATTATGTAATTTGATTTGTTTGGCATTCTGGAAAAGGCAAAACTATAGTGAAATTACAGAGCAGTGGTTGCTAGGAGTTAGATGTTGCATAAAAGTTGATTACAAAGGAGTAGTTGGAAAAAATTTAGGGAGTAATAAAACTGTTCCATATCATTATGGTGGTGGATAAAACTTTATGCAGTTATCAAACCCATAGAACTATCACACTGTTTTCCAAAAGACTGCACCATTTTATGTTCCTACCAGCAGTCTATGAAGTTTCTGATTTCTCCATATCCTGATCAACACTGGTTATTATCTGACTTCTTTATTATAGCCATCCTAATGAATATAAAGTTGTATCTCACTGTGGCTTTGATTTGTATTTTCTTGATAACTAACGATGTTGGAAATTTTTTATGTGCTTATTGCCAATTGTACATACATACGAGAGACATGTGTATTTGAGTGACTAATAATAAAACTTATTCTCTTCCCCATAAATGTACTGTACCAACTTCCTATCATGATATTAAAGATCTAGTAAGAAAGAACTAAATATTTATTCTGATCATCACACTCTTCCAAAGCATTATTGGAAGATATTTCAAGATTAAAGGATATATAGGGAGAAAACTATATGTAAAAGCTTCTAATCACACCAAAGTCTTTACGTGAAAGCATAGGGAATGGAGAAAACAATATTGTCAACATTCAGAACTTGTTACATTAAGACACAAACTGGAAGATACAAACAAAATTCAACAATATGGAAAGTATTTATATTACTGAAGACGCTTTATTCAAATGTTGATCAGTCCTCCTTGAAATAGTATTTATTTACTTAGTTTATCAGTATATGTGAAGTGGCTGGGATCTCGATTTTTGTTGAAGTTTGAATAGAATTATTATGCAGACAAAGGTTCACAGAAGTGTGCTTTATGTTGGCTAAAAGCTTATTTGCATATTATGCATTTTCTAATAATGTCTCCTATTGAAAATAGATTCTTTTTTTCTCAAGGCAATATTTAGAAGTCATATCTTCAGCTTTTAATAGAAAATCATTAAGCCACTCAAATAATTTAATATTTTCAGTCCTCCCATTTCAGACCAAAGGATGGGAGGAGAAACATACAACACTGAGAAGGGTTATGATCAAATTTTTTTTTCCCCTCAATGTAAATAAAAAGTCCAAGTCACACAGAGGGAAGTTCTGGTAGAGACATTCTAATATGTGCAGGTCACTCTTTTGACTGTCAAAAGGAACAACTAATTCTTCTGAAAAATGAAGGTCAGCTTTAAAAAGATTATTTATAACTAAATAAAGACTTAAAACATAAACTAAGTGTCTCATGGGATCATTTTTTTTTTAAAGGAAAAGCAGGTAGAAGATTTTTTTGAAGGTTACAAGTAAAGCAGTAGGATGTTTCCAGGAACTGCCATAACAAATGCTTAAAATCACTATTTGGAGTTAGAAGAAGCATGCCCTAAAAAGTTACACAATGCCTTATGGTTATCTTTGGGTTGGAAACTTTTATGTTTCTGAGTGTATATTGCAGGCAAAGAGTTAAGTCCAAGGTCCCTTTCAGTTTCCTCCAAAGTTCAAACAGGCTTACCTTGTGCTAGTATCAGCCTTCCATTATTCACAAATATCTCAATGGAAATTAATAGACAGAGACTTCCTGGTGGTCCAGGGGTTAGGACTCCATGCTTTCACTGCCAAGGGCTCGGGTTCAATCCCTGGCCAGGGAACTGAGATCCCACAAGCTGCGTGGCACAGCCAAAAAAAAAAAAAAAAAAAAAAAAAACGATAGACATCCAGCAAAATGAGGATAATGGTGAGATGTTTACTGCTGAATGATCTTTGGATAGCAAATAGTCAAGATTTCTCTAATTTGTTTTAAAACCTATCTGTTCTATATAACTTTTGGTAAAGGATCTAATGTACATCTAAAGTATAAACCAGCTGAAAGAGTTCTCTTAAGGACAAATATAGAATTTCTTTCAAGAAGGAAAACAAACAAACAAAACCTCTTTCAGTAAATAAATAAAAACATTTCTCTCAAAGTAATAAATACTTTTTGTAGAAATATAGTAATTGAAACAGCATGGTACTGGCATAAAGACAGACAAATAGGTCAGTGGAACAGAATAGAGAGCCTAGAAATAAATGCACCTATGGTCAATTAATTTACAACAAAGGAGGCAAGAATACACAGTGAAGAAAAGACAGTCCCTTCAATAAGTGGTGCTGGGAAATCTGGATGGCTACATGTAAAAACAAATGAGATTAGAACATTTCCTCACACCATATACAAAAATAAACTCAAAATGATTTAAAGGCCTAAATGTAAGACCTGAAACCATAAAACTCCTAGATGAGAACAAAGGCAGAAATCTCCTTGACATCAATCATAGCTATAATTTTTTTGGACCTGTCTCTTAAAGCAACAGAAGTAAAAGCAAAAATAAACAATAGACCTAATTAAACTTAAAATGTTTTGCACAGCAAAGGAAACAATTGACAAAAGGAAAAGACAACCTACTGAATGGGAGTAAATATTTGCAAATGATAAGTGGTTAATATCCAAAATATATAACTAGCTCATACAACTCAATATCAAAAAACCAAACAACCCAATTAAAAAAGTGGGCAGAAGACCTGAATAAACATTTTTCCAAAGAAGACATGCAGATGGCCAACAGGCAAATGAAAAGGTGCTCAACATCACTAATCATTAGAGAAATGCAAATCAAAACTACAATCAAGTATCACTTCACACCTGTTAGAATGGCTAACATCAAAAAGGCCACAAATAACAAATGTTGACAAGGATGTGGAGAAAAGGGAACCCTAGTAAACAAATGTAAATTGGTATAGGCACTATGGAAAACAAAATGGAGGTTCCTCATAAAACTAAAAATATACACTACCAAATGTAAAATAGATAGCTAGTGGGAAGCAGCCGCATAGCACAGGGAGATCAGCTCGGTGCTTTGTTAACACCTAGAGGGGTGGGATAGGGAGGGTGGGAGGGAGGGAGATGCAAGAGGGAAGAGATATGGGAACATATGTATATGTATAACTGATTCACTTTGTTTTAAAGAAGAAACTAACACACCATTGTAAAGCAATTATACTCCAATAAAGATGTTTAAAAAAAAAAAAAAACTAAAAATAGAAATACCATACGATGCAGCAATTTCACTCCTGGGTATATATCAGGAAAAAATAAAAACACTAATTTGAAAAGATACATGCATTTCAATGTTCATAGCAGCATTATTTCCAAAAACTAAGATATGGAAGCAACCTAAGTGTCCATCAACAGATGAATGGATAAATAAGATGTGGTCATATATATACAATAGAATATTACTCACTCATAAAAAAGAATGAAATTCTGGTATTTGCAGCAATGTAGATGGACCTAGAAAATATCATGCTTAGTGAAATAAGTCAGAGAAAGACAAATACTGTATGCTGTCATTTATATGTGGAATCTAAAAAGTAAAACAAATGAAAGTATATAACAAAACAGAAACAGACTCACAGATATAGAGAACAAACTCATGGTTACCAGTGGGGAGAGGGAACAAGGGAGGGGCACGATGGGGGTACAGAATTAAGATGTATAAATTACTGTGTATAACATAGATAAGTGAAAAGATATATTGTACAGCATAGGGAAAATAGCCATTGTTTTGCAACAACTTTAAATGGAGTATAATCTATAAAATTGTCAAATTACTATGTTGTAAACTTGAAATTAATACAATATTGTAAATCAACTATACTTCAATAAAGAAATAATAATTCTGAAGTTTTGGTAGAGATCAACATGATTTCCAAGTATATCTTGGAAGGGAGAGTGAAAGAAAATAGATTGAACAGTGAAAGAGGGTGATTTGAATTAGTATGATAGTCTCTCAATGTAAATGTAATATGTTCTTTTCCAGAGACCAGCTCAAAAGTTCTCTTATGGCTCCACAGTTCAAAGGTTCTCTTCCAGTTTTCCTTCAGCAATTTCTGCTTTTGATACTCACACTTCTAGTAAGGCTGAGGCTAAAAGTGCTGGCCCTGGGTAGCTTCTTCTATTTCACTTTAGGTCTCTCTTTTTTTCTCTGTGTCTGTCTCTTTATGCTTCTTATCTGTCTCTTTTATATTATTGCTCACTTTTTTTCTTTACTTCATTGAGAGGTAAAGTCTTGCCCATTTTATACTAATAAGAACTAAACCATTACTATCTACCATTTCTCCCAGCTCAGATGTTTGTGATGGCATACAGAATCCTACTTAGAAATATTTCCTTTCTTCTTTCTTCCTACTCTTTCTTCCCTCCCACCATCACTTCCTTTCTTCTTTCCTTCCTTTCTTTCTTCCTTCCATTTTAATCAAAAACTTATAGACCCAAGAGAGATGGGAAGGTAGCATTATGGCAGCCAGAGCCCACATAAAAAGGGCACTCAAGCAAGGAGGCACTCAGCAGATTCAGATGTTTGCTACATGCAGGGACTTGTACATATAAATAATTATCTTAAGGATACTAGGAGTCAGTGTTCTCACTCTCAGAGATAAGAGATACAAATACAGAAAGGGGGAAGTTAAAATAAACCCTGTGGTTTTGTATTGGTAATGAAGAGATTAGTATAAACTCTATATACTATGTATAATTTCCTAGTGCTGTCCACTAAGGGAGACTAAGGTAATGGCAACCCAGTAGCAATAGCGACACTTATCACCCAACTATTGGTTTCTATTTACCATTCTCCACTAGAGGAACTAGGACTCCTTGGAAAAATGGCTGCCTCCAGGGAAAAACAAGATGAACTGAAATAAATTCTGGGACCAGAAAGTAAGGAAAGGCCTAAAAAAATGATAGAATCATGTCAAAAGAATGCAGATATTTTCTTGAAGGAATTCTCATTGGCTAAATCTGGGACAATTTTAGCATTACAATAAATTCTTATAGTAGTGGATATTAATAATTGTAACAAAATAGGATTCTGCAGGTTTACACTGATATAAATGAATAAATAGATTCACCTTACAATAAAATGTCAACTAATAAATGAGATCAATATTATTATTTCAATCTTACAGCTAAGGAAACTGAAGCAAACTGCAGTTTGAAGAGGTTAATCAACTTTCTATTTGTCATAGAACTAGTAAGTGATATAGTCAGGCCTAAACTCAAATCTGTCTGACTCTAGACTCCAAGTTCTTAACCAGTACATTTAGTTTTCTATTTCTAATCTTATGACTTTCAAAGCAAGTCTAGACCTCTTGGCCTGATTGCTGGCTTTCTCTGAAGGTTTGGCAACAAGCCCAGTAGTTGTAACCATGTAATGGAGCTGTGGGCCCAGTAGCCATCATTATAAACTAAACCCACCTTTCATCTTTCCCCAAACACTCCTTTGTGTCCTACTCTTTACACAACCTTCCCTAACTTCTGACCCAAATGCTGTGACTGAACATTCATACCCATAACATTTTCCAGGTTTGGATTTTGCTTTTAGGAGTTGGAATTACTGTTGATATAATTTCTTTTTTAAGAGCTCAACAAAACCTTTTTTTGAGAGAACTCAGTTAGCAGAGACCAAATTCATTCCCTACTCTCCCTTGGCTCCAAAAGAGTAGAACCAGCCAGCAACTCAGACGAGAGAACATATTTTGTAACAGACCCTCAGCAAGCTTTGTATAAGACACCAGATGCCAGCCAAAGACAACCTCTCCTGATGTCTCCCATGCTAGAACTTTCCTTTCTAATTACAGTCAAAGGTTTGCAGGCATACAGATGTTAAAAATAAAATTAGACTTGTTCAAAACAGGTTCACTCTTGAAATAGGGCAAATTAGATGTAGTCTGGGTTTTTGATACCATTTAACTGGCTGGCTAGCTAAGACTTGGTGCCTACACAGCACAATAGCACTGAGATTTAAGAAAAGGTCTTTTAGTTTGATCACACGATCCTTAAACCCACTAATTGACACACAGCCATATGCCATTCTCCATAACACAACTTGGCAATAGCCTGTATTTCCTGCTCTGAAATACTGAGATTCTAAGCCAAATACGTGAGAGAATTAGTCATGGACTTTGTTCCTCTTTGACTTCATAAGTTAAAGGTAAGCCTATGAATGTTAATAATCACAATTACAGGTCTTGGTGCACAACATTAATGATACAGTATCATATAGCCTAGCTTTATAACATTAAAAGGTAGAGTTCTCAGCCAAAACCCACCACCACTGGATTAAGAACCTGTGGGGTGCTGAGCACTTAGGAATTTGCCAGCTTCCCCTTCCTCTTTTCAATTACGTAATAGATTCATTTTTAAAAAAAATTTTATTGGGGTGTAGTTGATTTACAACATGTTAGTTTCAGGTGTACGGCAAAGTGAATCTGTTATACATATACATAATATCCACTCTTTTTTAGATTCTTTTCCCATATAGGTCATTACGAAGTATTGAGTAAGGTTCCCTGTGCAATACAGTAGGTCCTTCTTAGTTATTTTATATATAGTAGTGTGTATGTGTCGATCCCAATCTTCAGATTTATCCCTCCCCCGCCCTTACCCCCAGTAACCATAAGTTTATTTTCTACATCTGTAACTCTATTTCTGTTTTGTAGATAAGTTCATTTGTAGTCACTTTTTAGATACTACATATGTGATATCATATGATATTTGTCTTTCTCTGTCTGACTTACTTCACTCCCATAATAGATAATTCTTAAAAGAAAAAAAATATTTACCATTCACAGTGTAAAACCAAAATAAATACAATGCAAGTAAAGTGTAAATCTACCGTATGCTAACACATATATATGGAATCTAAAAAAAAAAAAAAAAAAAGGTCATGAAGAACCTAGGGGCAGGACGGGAATAAAGACGTAGACCTACTACAGAATGGACTTGAGGACATGGGGAGGGGGAAGGGTAAGCTGGGACAAAGTGAGAGAGTGGTAGTGTATATATGGACATATATACACTACCAAATGTAAAATAGATAGCTAGTGGGAAGCAGCCACATAGCACAGGGAGATCAGCTTGGTGCTTTGTGACCACCTAGAGGGGTGGGATAGGGAGGGTGGGAGGGAGAGAGATGCAAGAGGGAAGAGATATGAGGATATATGTATATGTAGAGCTGATTCACTTTGTTATAAAGCAGAAACTAACACACCCTTGTAAAGCAATTATACTCTAATAAAGATGTTAAAAATAAAAATAAATAAATAAATTAATTAATAAAGCCCTATTCAGCTTTAAAAAAAAAAAAAGACGTATTTCGTTTTAAGCTCTACTGATTCTTATCTTTAAGGTTTTTCAAAAATGCATTTCAAAAGGCATTTCTTAAACTGTATTAAAAAAATCTAATATAATTCTTCCACAGAAGATCTAAAATGAACATAAGTGATGCATATCTTAGAATGTAAAGTTTGTTTATGGGTTAAATAGAAAACTTTGGCTTTCCACCTGAATTGGAATACTAGAAATATCTATCTCAAATAAGTGTGACTTGTAAGTTAAGGTGATATTCTTTTTTCACACCTGATGGGCAGGTGACCTAGATGATGATTTCTATCTCTTTTGTGTATCGTGACACGCGGGACCTAGAGCACGTGGGTTTCGGTAGTTGCGGAGCGAGGGCTCAATAGTTGTGGCTCGCGGGCTTAGTTGCTCCGTGGCATGTGGGATCTTCCTGGAACATGGATAGAACCAGTGTCCCCTGCACTGGCAGGCGGATTCTGAACCACTGTGCCACCAGGGAAGTCCATGTCTCTTAAAGTTAACATTTATAAAATGAGAAGGCATCAAGATTTCATGTGCCATATCATTTATTTTTTATATTAGTAAATACACTAGCAATTACTCTTTTAGGAATTTATCCTTAAATATAATTGCACACATGGTGTATGTATAAAGTTATTTATTGCAGCGTTATTTTTTAAGACATAAAGATGGGAGAAAACATGAGAGCCCATTAAAAAGGGACAGTCAAATAATGTACATTTATACACTGGAACTGTGTGCAGGCATCATAAAACAACTCAGGAAAAAATTGAGGAAAAACTTTATGTTGAAATGATAAGATTTCTAAGGTATTCTATTAAGTGAGAAATCAAGGCACAGAAGAGTTTACATAGTCTGTCATCATTTGTAAAATATATATCAATTTTTGCTTTTATGTACACAAAATAGCTCTCTGGAAGAGTAAGCAAGAAATTAATAACAATGGTTTAGAGATGAAAGTTTGTTGGACCTTTATGGGGTGGATCAGATCCATATATATTAAATTTTATGCCCTAAAAACAGAGAAAACACATTTTAGTTTCCTCTAATACCTATGAAAAAAGTGACTATGGGATAGCATTTAAGAATAGTAAAAATTAATGCATATAAACTATTTTTATGAAGCAAATATATCACATCAAAGCCTTAAAATGCATAAAAAGAACAGAGCAGATCAATATGCCTATGAATATAAAAGTAAACCCTAAGTAATACATTATTAGAGAGAATCTAACAGTACGTGAAAAGAATACATATACCTGACCAAGTGGGGTTTATTGCAGAGGTGAAACAATACTGCTCTGTATTAATACGTTAAAAGGGAAAAATGATAAGCATGCCTACAGGTGCTGACAAGGCATTTGAAAAATATTTATATGAACTTTTGACTGAAAAAATGAACCTGGAATAAGAAAAGAAATACACAAATATTTTAAATAAAATAGGGAAAAGTAATATTTCCTAACAAAATGGGAATTGACACATATAATATTTCAACTCTAAAGTCAATATATGCCTAATGGAAAAACACTAGATTCATTACCAGTAATATCCAGAACACCACCAAGAGGTCAATACCACCACTATTATTTGTCACTGTTTTTGAGGTACTAGCCATTGTAATGAGGAAGGAAAACAGAGGTAAAATTGTTCAGGTTGGAAAATAGAAGGTAAAATTATTATTTTTGATGTTGTGATTGTACACATGGAAAATCCCAAAGACTTGACGATAAATTGCAAACAATAAGATAATGTATAAATGTGGATGAGTACAAAACTAAAATCCCAGGACTTCCCTAATGGTCCAGTGGTAAAGAATCCACTTTCCAATGCAGGGCACACGGGTTCAATCCCTGGTCAGGGAACTAAGATCCCACATGCCACGGGGCAACTAAGCCCGTGCACCACAATTACTGAGCCCAGGCGCCTCAACTAGAGAAAGAAAACCTGCACGCCACAACTAGAGAGAAGCTCACGTGCCACAACTAAGATCCCACATGCCTCAACTAAGACCCGAAGCAGCCAAAAATAAAAATAAATAAATAAATAAAATAAATAAATATTAAAACAATCTAATATCCCAAATCCAGGACCTTCCTATACAGGAAGAGCAACAAATTACAAGATATCATGGAAGAAAAGATCCCAATTACAATAGCAAAATAGTAACAATAAAAGATATAAGGAAAAAAACTAGATAAGCAGAATCTGTGATATTATAATCTATAAAAGGAAAGCATGAAAAATAACACTGAAAAGCAAAAGGAAGGCTTTAATAATTAGAAAAGATATATTTATTCAATAATTTATGTCAAGGCTACTGAAAAGCTATTTTAAAAAACTGGATCCCTAACTTATACCATATGACAAAATAAATGCCAAGTGGATCAAATATTTTATCATAAAAAATTAACAAAGAGGTAATAAAAAGAAAACATGGAAGGTTTAAAAGCTGATTAAAAATATCTAAAATATATATCATAGGCAATGTGATAAATTCTTATCTATATAAAGAGCTGCTATTTTCAAATAAGGAAAAAACAAGCCAATAGAAAACTAGGCCAGCAGCATGATCAGATAATTGTTAACAAAGAAGAACCACATGTCTTTTAAAACATGTAAAGTTAACCCCACTCATTATAAGAGTAACATAAAACTTAAAACATAAGATGCCATTTTTTTTCACCTAAAAGTTTGACAAAGATCTGAATGATTGATTGTACACAATATGAGTTAGGCAGAAGTGGCATTCTCATACAAGGCTGGTGGAAATATACATTTGCACAACCTCTATAGAATACAATCTGTCAAAATCTATCGAAATTTAAAATGCTTATTTGCTTTGACCCTGTAATTTGATGTCTAGGAACTTATCTTGCAGATACATTGACATATATGCATATATTTGTATGAATGATTGATGCTGCATTGTCATTAACAAAAATACAAAAATTAAAACTAAAATAAAACAACCAAAATCTCCATTAATAAAGAGTTATCAGTTAAGTAAATTATGGCAAATTCAAATGATATAAAACTATCCAAGTGTAAACAAGAATGAGTTAATTATATGAACTGAAATGGAAGTATTTCCTAGATAGAGTATTAGGTGAAAAAAATAAGGTATAAAAATATTTATCATTTGGGTAAACAAATACATAACGTTATATGAAAGTGTATGAATGTATGTTGGCAGATAATGTATGAAAGATGCATAAGAAACTGATATGAGTACTAGCCACTAGGAAGAGGAACGAAGAAACGTACTTTTCATTATTTTGAGTTTTTAGAATTATGTACCATTTACATGTTTTACCACTCCATAAATATAATTCTTTTAAAAATTTATCAGTCAAGAGACAGAACAGTGAGTCAGTTGTGGCATGGTTGTCATGGAAGCAATCTGTTCATAGCATTCTTACTTCAGTTGAGTTATTTTGTATTGGGGACATTAATGTTTACTTCAAGTATATTCAAAATATTACACTATAATCCAATATTGAAAGCAAAGATGATTGTAATAGCAAAACAAAAATAGGCATAAGACAGTTAAGACAAAACCAGTAGAAATTGCTGAATCCTTTGAAATAGAACCTAGGATTTCCCAAGGTGGAGAGTTTGGTGGGACTGATATAAATTTCACAAGGACCATCACTTAAGTACTCAACAACAGTCTGCCGAAAGCTTCTGATTGATATTCAAGAAAAGCTATTTAACTTTTGCATAAACCAGAGTAGTTTTCAATGTGCTTTGAAATCACACTGCCTGAAAGGTGCTAAAGAGGTCAAGACTTCCAGCATGAGATATGAGGAACAGACTGTCACCCAGGCATTACAAACACTGGTGATAGAAAGTGATAGTGAAGATTATGAAGAAGGTTTATACACCAACTTAAAACATGTTACTGAAGAATTAGTATGTAAATTTTGGGGAAAAAAAGTGCATGTTTTGTGAGTTTTTTTGGCCAGCTGGATACAGATCTTTGGACTCCTGCACACTCTCTGGTCTCCTGCACCTCTGGGAAAGAACCGTGGTCTCTAATTCTCTCTTTAAGGATTTGCCTTGTGCACTTATTACATCATCTCTTGAATTCTTCTCTTTCTTCTTGCATTTTCTTATCAGTCCCTTGACCCAACCCATCCTCTGACCCATACCCACTGCTCCCATATCACCTCAGAGGTAGAGAATAGGCTTCCAAACCTTATTAAGTCAAGTTTCTAGAAAACCAGAGCACCTTATTCAACACTACGAATCAAATGAAAATGTTTATCAGTGATCACTGTGTTACAGATATAGTCAGACCAAGACTGGGACAACAAAGGGCAAAAATAGACTTGGAGAGGAAAAACACTGTGAAATACATACACACACACACACACACACACACACACACACACACACAAGAACACTCGGGGAAGGACTTCCTCTCAATCATGCCTCCTTAAACGATAATTATTCATGACCAAAAATAATTTACTATTGGTTATTAGTTTTTGTTTTAACTCTTTCAGAGGTCCTTAAACCCATTCTCACTTCCTAGCAAAACCCCCTAGGAAAAAGATGTGAACTCAAATCAGATTTCCTTTATCCAACCACCATCTGAATTTCTTCATTGTTTTATTACATCAAATAAGTCCAAGTGTTTCCGACAAGGTTGTTTCTGCACCCTTTGACCCCACAGGCTTCAAATTCCCTATAAAGATGGCTTCCTATTTAATTCTGCTTTAGTTTCCTAGCATGGCAAACCCTCATTTAGGTAAATAGCTTAATATAGAGGTGTCTCCTGTTACTATAAATTAAGAATCCTTCTCAATATTATGTAACATTTATCTCCACTGAGACCTAATGAGCATTTATTTCCTATTTGCGATGTCATACATTTGAGAAAAAAGCCTTTAAAAAATATTCCTAAGCCTGGGAGTTTCCTAATATCTCAATATTTGATATGATATTTAAAAACCTAAAACATTTGTCTGCCACTGCTTTTATTTGAATTTGGGATCCCATCTTTTTATGGAGATGCTTCAAATGGTCCTTTGAAGGTAAACAGATGATATTATTAACTATTTCCATCATGGAGTGGTTAAAGGCAGGGAAAGTGAGAACTAGAATCTCTCTCCAGAACTCCAGACCTGAATGTACACTGTTTACAAGGTATTTTCACCTGGCTGCCCCCGAGTGTTCTGACTTCACAGGAATTCCTCAAAAACCAGTTCCTTCTCCTGACAGATTCCATTCAAGGACTGGCATGCATCTTGTAACTCCTGTGGTCTTTTTTAGCTCTTTCCTCTCTTTCCTAATAAATCCAGTAAATCATCAGTCTTGTTTGAAAAATGGTACAATGCACACATCCACCCCTCACACACTTCCACCCTACCGCATACACATCCCTCTGTCTCTTTCCAATGAGATATTCATAGTCAGCCCATCAGCTCTCAGCTTAATTAATGATTTAATTTCCCTCTCAGACTCCAGGTTGCCCCCTCCAAGTTATTCTCTACATTGCAACAGTCTTCTTTCTTTCTGAATACATGCTTGTAATAAAAATAAAGCAGTACGTTCTCTACATTTGAAAGCTGATCACATAATTTCCCCACTTAAAATCTCTAATACAATGCATTGTCTTCAAGAGCTGAGTGAAAATTCCAGCAGCTCTAAGGCTGTTCCTGAACAAGCCCTTGCTTACATCTCCAGCCTCATGTTTTATCCCTCTGAGTCCCAGCCACATCCAGCTACATTAAGTCCCTCTCAATAGTCCAGACACTCTCTCCTGCCTCTAACCCTTTGCACATGCAGGTACTCCTGTTTAACTGTCTGTTACTCAACATTCAGGTCTCGGCTTGGATTTCATGTCTTCCAATGGCTTTTTCCAGACCCTCCCAGCCTGACATCTCTTTCAAGACTGGGTCAATGGGTCAAGGTCCCACCTATATGCTTCTGTAATCGCCTATGTTTACCTGTGTCATAGGAGGTATTACCTGTATTACAAATTTCTTCTTTCTTACTCTGATTTGCTCGGTAAATAATGAACACCTTGAACATAAAAAATAGCCACAAACCCAGCGGAATTCTTAGCTTATAGTAGGCATTCCAGAAGTATTTGTTGAATGATAAAGTGAATGAATGAATCTCAATGCCATAGACCCTCAAGTTGAATCAATATCCCAAGACAAGTTCATGTTCCAAGCAGAATGCTTGAATTTCCTGGGCTGTTAGAAACCCAGAAGAACTACAGTCTCCTCCTCACTGATGACCACAATCTTGACAGGCACCTTACAAAGGAAAATATCTCTTCACTGTTGCCAAAGGGGTTGGTGGGCAGTAAAATTCAATGACTCCTAAGCCTTGTATTAGGATCTTCGCTCAGTATCTCTGGAAATGCAATGCCACAGGTCTGCGTGTAATGAACAGAAGGCAATCAGTGGGTCTCCCTGTCAAAAGGACTGTTTCCAGTAAAGACAAGAAATGACGAAGGGGCATTTGTCTCTTTCCTTCTTGCCTTTTTGAATTCCTTCCTTTCCTCATAGAGTTAGGGTTCAAGCACGTGTGCATGCGCGCACACACACATGCTTACAGATTACCGCTTGCACATTTGCAGCCTCTGGTCACAGAGGAGTGAGGCAAGTACCCAAACAGGTCATGTTTCACGATATCTAAGGTGCGCTCTCAGTTGCATTAAATATTTATCAGCCAGCGTCTGTTCACTGAGTACTTAGGTATGTTTAATTTTTTTAGTGTTATTTTCTGTCTGGAATTAAAATAGTGGCTTTAGCCAAAGATAACAAAAGGACTTATACCATAGATGTATACAGCAGAGCATCCTGGAATCACCTATTCTCAACTCACCCCGTTGATGCAAGGTTAGGAAGGTGCTCCAAGGCTAAGAAACGTTCTGAGCATCTGTCGGTTTCATTTTGCATCAGGAAAACGAAAAAGATAAGAAAGGAAGAGTTGGTAACTGTGGTATGAATCATTTGGTCTTAAAGGCTGATTCACCCCTAAAAAGAAAAGGAATTCAGCCTCAGGCCAATCTGACGGGGTGGTGGGGGGAGGACATCAAGTTTATTGACACTGTTCATTGGCGGAAGGACTGGGACGGACTTAAGAGGGTGTCTAGCTCCTCATTTTCCTAGGGCAGCTGAAGCCCCTAAAATGGCACCAGTAATAGGATGATGTACTTTCAGTCAATGATGTGGGTGGTTTCCCTTTCCTCCCCCCAGCTATTCAAGCTGTATTCAGTGGGAGACACATAGTAATTTGCTGAAAATCACGATTTGCTAAGAAACTCTCACAAAACCCCAAGAGCCCATTATATTAACAGAAGTGACAAGAAAATAAATATTTTTGACAAGGGAGTGCTCCTATCTGGGGAAGATGGCTGCAATGTCGGTGATTATTCAGCAAATCAAACTTATTTAAACACACTGTCTCTAATACTTAATAAATGTTATAGTGTGGCTTTTTGTGGCTAATAAAACTTGGTTTACATTCCACCCCGTGCCTTCTATGATTCGCCTCCCTGGGCTCACTTAAAGTGCATTAAGAGGCAGCAAGCAAGATGAGGGCGATTTGCTGCAAAACTTAAATAATTCATTTATGCACCACTGCTTTCAGACTGTGTTTTTACAAATGCTGTAATGAGACAAGCTGTGAAATGTTCTACATGGGGAAAAAGGCAGGAAAGTCCCTGGAAGAAAACCTCCTTTCCATGACTTATTCCTTTGAGGTGCAGGACAGAAACAAGGGAATCATCTCTTACAGAAACGTCTGTGCTATTTACCTACTTCTCAAAAATAGGGCATCAACTAGCTGTCGTTTATACTTTTCCATTAACTAGAATTAAAGTCATACCATATTGGAGAGTCTTAATTCCTGAGTTAATTTGTAAAATTGATATGTCTAATTAAACTCCCAAAAGGATATTTGGGGAGAAAGTCTTGACAAAAATTGTTTTAAGTTTCTCTGAATAAGTAACTGGGCAAAAATATCCAATAAACATTGTAATATAAAAAAAGATATACACTTGAACTGTTAGATAATAAAGCATATGATAAAACAATGATATTTAAAAGAGTATGGCCCTAATCACAGAATAAGTAGGCAACCAAGGAAACAGTCTAAAAAGAAATAGGTGAAAGAGATAAAAGTCTAGAAGCAAGTGAAGAATCAACACAATTCAATTTACAATAAATGTAGCACTGCACATCAGTGAGAAAAGAATATATATATATATATTTATGTAAAATTCAACATTTCCTAGTTTCTTACTTGAAAAAGAAATTGTATTCAAGGAATTTACCAACTGACATTCCAAATAGAGTGATGACATTCATTACAAGTGCTATTGAAAAGATCTATAAAGTACTTATAAAAGATCTAGAAAAAATATAACTGAACATTTATATAATTTTGGAGGAGGAAAGATCATTCTAAGGTATAACAAAGAGATAAGCTGCAAATAAAGAGACTACTATATTTTGTTACTGAGAAATATAAAAACGGACAACTGTACTAAGAGCACTATTAACAAAATTAAAAGACAAATAACAAATTTCTAAAATATCTTAAATGTATTGGAAAAGGAGTTAATATCACTATTACATAGGTTTCTTACATATCAAAAAGAACTATTTTTTTGAAAATGAGCAAAGAATATGGTTAGAGAAGACAGAATATGAGATATATAAAATAAAACAACCCTCGTTCGCTTTTGCTTGTCACAATAGCAGAGATAAAACGTTCTGCTAATGGTGAGGGAATGGGAAAAAAGTCATTCTCCTAAACCGCCGATGAAAGTGTTAGTTGGTTCAATTTTTTTTCTAGTGGGAATATTCTCCAGTGACTACGCATTGCAAAATGTTTTTAAAATACATCTTTTGAACCACAAATTTCTATTCTAGGAATTTATACCAGAAATCAACCAAAGAAATTTACAAAGATGTATGTATAAAGAAGCTCATCACAAGGTTCTTTCATAATGGTAAAAATTTTCGGAAAACAAAACTTTTTTCAAAGTAGGATGCTTACGTGTTTTTGGCTACTATGTAGCTAGTAATAATATTCATGTCAGGCAAACTAGTCTCTAAGGGAAAAGCATCACTAGAGATTAAAAAACAAAATAAAGAAACAGACTCACTACATCTAGATAATGTTGAAGTCACCATGAAATGTCAACAATGGAGATGGGCAGAAATAATAAGAAGGTAGGAAACGAACCAGGGAAATAGAGTCTAAGACCTGGGAGTAGAGACTTTAATGAAAAGGGTAGCTGACAGCATCATATGCTAAAGAGGGGCCAAGATAATGAGGAAGGGAAAGAATCCATTAGATTTCATATCTGAGGCATAATTGACAACTTTGATAAAATAATCTTAGGAGAGGGCTCAGGATAGAAGCCTGTGGGGACTCGAGGTGTAAGTCTGAATCAGGGAAACACTAGCTCTAGTTGCTTTGGGCCTGGGAGACGAACCAGGAGATTGTGGGAAAATACAGGCAATAAACTAAGAAAATCTGCACTAAGGCTGCGGCAGTGATAGTGGGAGAGCATGGATTGTCAAGTATTGAGGCGCATATCTGAGGTGGGAACAAAGGGATTCGTTAAGTGACTAGATTGTAGGGCTTAAGGCTGGAGGGAGCCAAGGAGAGAGACAAGCTGAACGTGTCTTTGAGGTGTCTATCTAGTTGAGAAATGGGAATAGATGACACATTAAACAGAGTCTTGAATACATGAGGGAGAATGGTTTGGGGGGAAATACAATGAATTCCATTTTGGATATGGGATGTATGAGATGACTGATGTGTAATATTCTATTAGAAATATCTAGAAGGCACTTGGATTTACAGATCTTGAACTTATAAGAAAGATAGAGATGAAAATATAGAATTGTGATTTATCTACACACAGAAAGATAAATTCATATGACTAAAATAGTGTAGTAACAGTATATAAGAAAATCCTTAGAGCTAAAACAGAGGAGAATACAGCAGAAAAGCTGAAAAACCCAGGCATGAAACATGATGGTAAAGGAGCCAGGGAGGAAGATACAATGCAGAAAATAAAGAATCCAATTCCTTATGAAAGAGATGCTTCTGTTCTTATACACATAAAAGCCTGAAAATCTTCTGTCTTCTTTCAAACCAGGATGGAAATAGTTGCAAGGAAAGTGGAAAAATTCTGGCTGGAAAGTCCTCCTACAGATCCAAAGTCCACAGCTATAAATGAACCGCAAGATAGGGCCAGTCGTGCATTTTGTAAACAAGAAGAAACAGTTCTCAGACAAAAAAAAACCCTTGCATTTGGCTCTAAAATTAACATTCATGAGTTTGATAAATTAACTTTTTTTTCTAGTCCAGTCTATCTGGCTTTCTCTGCTTTTGTATGTTGCCTCTGAGTAGAGCATTCCATTAAGTGTCTTCTATATCCCACTTCACCTATGCTACCTCTCTTGAGCCCTCAGGTCATCTCTCCTCTGCTCTTTATAAAAACAGATTGGAACATGATTTTTTGGTTATGCTCCTCTAATGGAAGAAACTGGTTTGGCTGAACTAGATACCAGTTCCATTTTGATGGGCTTATATTCTTTTGCTTGGGCTGCCATAACAAAATACCATAGACTGGATGGCTTAATATCAGAAATTTATTTTCTCACTGTTCTGGGGACTAGAAGTCGTGATCAAGGTCCAGCCAAGTTGGGTTCCGATGAGAACTCTCTTCCTGGCTTAAAGACAGCTGACTTCTAGCTGTGTCCTCACGTGGCTTTTCCTCTGTGTCATATGAAAGGAAGAGTGGGGGTGGGGGCAAGAGCTCTTTGGTGTCTCTTCATAGAAGGACACTAATCCCATTAGATCGGGGCTCCACCCTTATGACCTCACCTAATTTACTTACCTCCTAAAAATTCTGTCTCCAAATATTACATTGGGGGTTAGGGCTTCAATATATAAATTGGACAGGGGAGCGGGGTGGGCACAATGCCATCCACACCAGGGCTTATTTTGCTGAGATAATTCAAAAGGCAGACTATTCCAGAGCCAAATGGCTGTGGGTTTTGAGTACCTGTTTAAGCTGTTAAAAGAGCTCTAGAGAATCTCATGAGAACTGAAGATTGTTGGTTGAGTTTTCTTTTCTTGATATTCAAGAGAGTTGGTCTCTGTAAACACTCTAAAATTGTAATACCTAATTTTTTTTTAGTTGATGTAAAAAAATATTTATTATTTACTGATATAAGTAATTAACTTGTAAATTTATGTAAGGCTGACCGTCTCTCCATCATGGTGAGCTCTAAATAATAACATGGAACCATGATAAGGAATATTTACATGGAACGGATGCAAGAGTTAACAGCTTAAACTATAAAATCATTTGAAAATCGGGCATATCAGAGTGTGGAGGATTATTTCGACAGGCTCTTGGTGTCTGTGGCTCATCTCCAGAGAAGATCCCAGAGAATCATATAATAACTCTCTGGACACCCTGTCATTGGGAAGGTGGAAGCCATTGGATTGCGGTGGGAGGTTCAGTAGGAGAGCTGATATTGGCCACAGCCATAGCCCTGGCCTTGCTGCTTGAATTTTGTCCCAATCGCACCATTTGGCATTAGTGATTAACCCCAAGAAGAAGGGAAAGGGCACAAAAAGCTGAAAGGAGGAAACAATAAAAGGTACTTGCCTCTAAGAGTACTAAAGAGGCTGAAAGCACACAGCTTCCCTGTTTGCACTTCAACAGTAAAGATGAAACACCAGCGGGAAGAGGATTTTTCTCTTGCCTCCATGCAGCAGCTATAGGAGAACGTCCAGTGAGATTATACCAGTGTTGCTGAAGTCATGAGAAAAATAGGAATGTACCCATAGCCAGCATTGTCAGGCAGTGGCAGAGGCCAGGAACAATGAGGGGCAGCAACTAAGGGAGGCCCACAGAGTCCCCGGGAAGACTCAAGCGAGATCTCAGGGGTGCTTGGAGCCAAAGAGAAGAATTAATATAGCTGAGCTCTTCATTGTTTCCCCAGTGGGCTGTATGCCTACAACTACTGCTAATATGGCACAGAGTGTTCAATTTCCTTAAGGTGGCAAGGGCAGGGATATAAGGAATGCAGTTGCCTTGTGTCTGCGTAGCTGCCTGCAATGTTGGTGCTATGGAGGCGCATAAGTCTCTAGAAGGCAGGCTACATCAGTTTAACTGTCCATCCACAGGGCCTAAAAAGTACACCACCCAGCCGCAGCAGGAAGATGAGGGAGCAACTCTTTGATGGCCTGAGCTAATCAATGGTGGCAAGGCTGTGACTCTTGAAGGCCACAGAAAGAGAGAAGGGTGTCATCAGCAGCTGAGGCATGAAAAGGTCTTGCTATTCATATGAATGCAATCATCTAACACAAGTCACTCCCCCTACACACACACACACACACACACACACACACACATACATGCAAAGTTGTGCCCTTCTTCTTTTAACTGCATCTTTCACCTACCCACTCACCCCACGCCAACACGTACACAAACTGTGGTTGTAAGCCATCTTTGTTCTTTTAAGGTTGATTTTCACTTCAGCCTTACTTCACTTGGAAGTTGATATTAGGGTGAGGAGAAATCCTCACACATATGGAGAAGGGTCAAGGAAGGAGGAAGTTGGGTCACACGATGATGCACCCCAGTCCTAACACTTCATCCCCACCCTCTCTCACCACCAACAGAAGAATATACTTTTTGCAGATGAAACCTCGATAAAAACTTCCAAGCCAGGATTCAATTTGCTTTCCAGTGTGGGAAAATGAGTGAACTCCTGTGGGTTCTTCCTGAGCATGAGGGAAAAAATACAATAGAAAATAAACATGTAGACGCTCTCAGGGCACCCGTCTAAAAATGTCATGATTGGAGCCCAGCCTGAAAGCTGCATCAGCTGCTTTACCTCAACTTTTTGCCCTTTTCCCAACATGCACATATTTATAACCTGGGTTTCCCAAACAGATTACTCTGTATTTCCGCCATCTGGTTTATGGATTTTTTTCTAAACATGCTACAGGCTGCCAAACGGTAAAGCTAGTAAGATTCTTGTTGGAGAGAAAGCAGCTCTGGCAGAGTGTTGTAAAATAACATCACATTAGCTACTTGGAAGCAGTAGCAGAGCTCCAGAGATTCAAGAACTCTGGAAGACTTTGAGAGGGTTTAATGAGGATGCTACCAGATCACTTATGTTTTTTGGCAGAATATTAAAATATTCTCTTCTACACGGATAGGGAGAATCTTACCAAAGAGTAAAAGGTGAAATGTTGTTTTAATTTTGCCATCTTTTTATGACTGTGTCTCCACTGTAGAAAAATGGTGTGGTGGATGGACCTAGAGATGATCACACTAAGTGAAGTAAGTCAGAAAGAGCAAAGACAAATATCATATGATATCACTTATACGTGAATCTAAAAAAAGGTACAAATGAACTTATTTACAAAACAGAAACAGACTCATAGACATAGAAAACAAACTTATGGTTACCAAAGGGGAAAGGTGGTAGGGGAAGGATAAATTAGGAATATGGGATTAACAGATACACACCACTATATATAAAATAAATAATCAACAAGGGCCTACTGTAGAGCACAGGGAACTCTACTTGGTATTCTGTAATAACCTATATGGGAAAAGAATCTGAAAAAGAATATTTATGTATATATATATACATCTGAATCACTTTGCTGTACACTTGAAACTAACACAACATGGTAAATCAACTATACTTCAATAAAAAAAATAAATTATTTTAAAAGAGAGAAAAAAAAGAAAAATGGTGTGGCTTCATTTATGCAGAGACCCAGCTATTGCATTTTTTGCTTCCATTTCTGCCATGAAATAGCATCCAGACAATGTTAAAACAGGCCTCCCTTGTTCAATGGAAGGTCCCATAAAGTTCATGTCACAGCAGCATTTTTGTTAAGTGAATCCTATTACACTGTTCAATTCCATTATAAATGTCAGAGCTTCAGTCTACGGGAAAGCAGCTGGCCCTGAGTAGAATGAAATCACAGGTCAGAATGTGAAAAATATCCTCAAAACACTTATTTAAAGGAACAAATCATATCGGTTGGAAGGTATTATCATTCAAGATATGTTTAAAAGTATTCTGCACTCAAATAATAACATAAGAAATAAAAATACAAGGGTGAGAAATTCTGGCAGCTTTCTCATCTTCAATCTGACTTCTACATTTCAACTAGTGTTAAGAAAGAAATTCCTAATGATCAGAACATTTGGCTAAGGATGTTTTATTTTGTTTTAATCCACTTTAATTACCTGAAAATTTCTAAATTGATATCCTAGGTCTTTTTTTTTTTTTTTTTTTTTTTTTTTTGCAGGGGGTGGTGATGAGGTAGAGTACACTTTTTCCAGACTTTTATGTTAATCTCTCTAAATATCTTTATCTGTATCCTTATACTAGGGCAACAAAGAGGACAGTGTAAAATACAATACCCAAAGTGTGCATTTCTTGTTTCCCTGATGAGTTCTGTTCTAGTGTGTGCAGAAACAGGTGTTGTTTAGCAAATGGCTTTGTGGCTTTGACAAGGCAATGGTTGTTTGTAGATTTTGTGATTGTTTGGGACTTAACGTCAGAGTTGTTTCATTTAGCGGATAATGTTTTTCTCATTTGGGGCTATTAGCATATCAAGTGCTATTTTTTGAGTTTAGAAAAATTTTGAACACTGACTAGATAGATGTATTCATTCACTCATCCATTCATTCACTTATTTTTTTAATATATATTTATTGGAGTATAATTGCTTCACAATACTGTGTTAGTTTCTGTTGTACAACAAAGAGAATCAGCCATATGCATACATATGTCCCCATATCTCCTCCCTCTTGAGCCTCCCTCCCATCCTCCCTATCCCACCTCTCTAGGTCATCACAAAGCACCGAGCTGATCTCCCTGTGCTATGCTGCTGCTTCCCACTAGCTATTTTACATTCAGTAGTGTATATATGTCAATGCTACTCTTACTTCGCCCCAGCTTCCCCTTCCCACCTCGTGTCCTCAAGTCCATTCTCTATGTCTACAATCCCACTACGGGGCATATACCCTGAGAAAACCATAATTCAAAAAGAGACATGTACCACAATGTTCATTGCAGCACTATTTACAATAGCCAGGATCCAGAACCAACCTAAATGTCCAACGACAGATGAATGGATAAAGAAGATGTGACACATATATACAATGGAATATCACTTATTTCTTAATACAAGATCAGAAACAAGATGACTTCCCTAAAGATGCCCATAGTGCCAGAAAAGATTGAGTGTCTCTAAAATGTTGAGCACAGTATGTATAACCTGTCATTTAATCACCACTCTTAAAAATATAGGAATTATTCTCCCCATTGTAGAAACGTGTAAACTGAGGTTCAGAAGGGGCATGTAATTTGCCCAAGGTTATACTAGTATTAAGTGACAGAGTCCAGATTTCAACCTGGGGTTCTCTGACGTAAAACCCCAATGCAACTTCCACTACAACACCCTGCTGTTTAAGAATTGTTAGCAGTTTAAGAATGAGATCATCAAATTATAATGATGAAACGGGACTCCTGAGTTTTGCAACCATAACTGTATGCTGTTCCCAGAATGAAGATGTTTTAATTCAAGAATTCCTTAAGTTTAGAGGTCTAGGAGGCAACTGCTCTATAAAGGAGAGGAATACCGGGACTATTTAAAATAAATTTCCAGCCCTTAGCAGCCTTTTTTTTTTTTTTATAAATTTATTTATTTATTTTTGGCTGTGTTGGGTCTTCGTTTCTGTGCGAGGGCTTTCTCTAGTTGCAGTGAGCGGGGGCCACTCTTCATCGCGGTGCGCGGGCCTCTCACTATCAAGGCCTCTCTTGCTGCAGAGCACAGGCTCCAGACGCGCAGGCTCAGTGATTGTGGCTCACGGGCCCAGTTGCTCCGCGGCATGTGGGATCTTCCCAGACCAGGGCTCGAACCCGTGTCCCCTGCATTGGCAGGCAGATTCTCAACCACTGCGCCACCAGAGAAGCCCCCTTAGCAGCCTTTTGATAACATATTTACTGACAGTTGGAGATCCTCCTGACATTAGTTTTATGGGATAAAATCTACCATCCCCCCAGCTGTAGGAGCTGCAGGTCAAGTTCACCGAGGGAGAGCGCGTGCTCACGGAGCTAGCCGACAAGGTCTCCAAGCTGCAGGTCGAGATGGACAATGTGACGGGTCTTCTCACGCAGTCAGACAGCAAGTCCAGCAAGCTCACCAAGGACTTCTCCGCTCTGGAGTCCCAGCTGCATGACACGCAGGAGCTCCTGCAGGAGGATAACCGGCAGAAGCTGAGTCTGGGCACCAAGCTGAAGCAGATGAGGGATGAGAAGAACTCCTTAAAAGAGCAGCTGGAGGAGGAGGAGGAGGAGGCCAAGCGGAACCTCGAGAAGCAGATCGCCACCCTGCACGCCCAGGTCACCGACATGAGGAGGAAGATGGAAGGCGGCGTGGGGTGCCTGGAGACAGCCAAGGAGGCCGAGAGGAAGCTCCAGAAGGACCTGGAGGGGCTGAGCCAGCGCTACGAGGAGAAGGTGGCCGCCTACGACCAGCTGGAGAAGACCAAGACGCGGCTGCAGCAGGAGCTGGACGACCTGCTCGTGGACCTGGACCACCAGCGGCAGAGCGTCTCCAACCTGGAGAAGAAGCGGAAGAAGTTCCACCCCCTCCTGGCCGAGGACAAGACCATCTCCGCCAAGTACGCACAGGAGCGCGACCGGGCGGAGGCGGAGGCCCGGGAGAAGGAGACCAAGGCGCTGCCTCTGGCCCGGGCTCTGGAGGAGGCCATGGGGCAGGAGGCGGAGCTGGAGCGGCTCAAGCAGTTCCGCACGGAGATGGAGGGCCTCATGAGCTCCCAGGACGACGTCGGCCAGAGCGTCCACGAGCTAGAGACGTCCAAGCGGGCCCCGGAGCGGCAGGTGGAGGAGATGAAGACCAGCTCGGGAGCTGGAGGACGAGCTGCAGGCCGCCGAGGATGCCGAGCTGAGGCTGGAGGTGAGCCTGCAGGCCACGAAGGCCCAGTTCGAGCGGGACCTGCAGGGCCGCGACGAGCAGAGCGAGGAGAAGAAGCAGGAGCTGGTCAGACAGGCGCGGGAGATGGAAGCCTAGCTGGAGGATGGAGGAAGCAGCGCTCTATGGCCGTGGCCGCTCGGAAGAAGCTGGAGATGGACCTGAGGGACCTGGAGGCCCACATAGACTCGGCCAACAAGAACCGGGACGAAGCCCTCAAACGAACCAGGACGAAGCTGCAGGCCCAGATGAAGGACTGCCTGGGGGAGCTGGAGGACACTGGCGCCTCCCGCGAGGAGATCCTGGCGCAGGCCAAGGAGAACGAGAAACTGAAGAGCACGGAGGCCGAGACGATCCAGCTGCAGGAGGAGCTGGCAGCTGCCGAGCGTGCCAAGCGCCAGGCCCAGCAGGAGCGGGGCCAGCTGGCTGACGAGAGGGCCAACAGCAGCGGCAAAGGTGCCCTGGCGTTGGAGGAGAAGCGGCGCCTGGAGACCTGCATCGCGCAGCCGGAGGAGGAGCTGGCGGAGGGGGCAGGGCAGCACGGAGCTGGGGAACGACAGGCTGAAGAAGGCGAACCTGCAGAGCGACCAGATCAACACCCATCTGAACGAGAACGCGGCAGCAGCAGGAGAGCCAGAATAAGGAGCTCAAGGGCAAGCTGCAGGAGATGGAGGGCCCCGTCAAGTCCAAGTCCAAGGCCTCCATCGCCGCCCTCGAGGCCAAGATCGCACGGCTGGAGGAGCAGCTGGACAACGAGCCCAAGGAGCGCCAGGCGGCCTGCAAGCAGGTGCGTCGGGCCGAGAAGGAGCTGGAGGATGCGGCGCTGCGGGTGGACGATTAGCGGGGGAACGCGGAGCAGCACGGGGACCGGGCGGACAAGGCGCCCGCGCGTCTGAAGCAGCTCAAGCGGCAGCGGGAGGAGGCCCAGCGCGCTAACGCCTCCCGCCGGAAACCGCAGCGCGAGCTGGAGGATGCCACGGAGACCTTGGGCGCCAGGAACCGCGAGGTCAGCTCCCTCAAGAGCCAGCTCAGGCGTGGGGACCTGCCGTGCCCCGCCGAATGGCCCGGAAAGGGGCCGGCGACCGCTCGGACGAGGAGGTGGACGGCAGAGCCCATGGGGCTGAGGCCAGAGCTGCGGAATAATCACCTCTTCTCCTGCTGCCCGAGACGGACGACAACGACGACTCCGCCTCCCCTTCCCAGCCTCCGCAGCACCCCTTCCTCCCTCCGGGGACTGCTGTGGCTGTGACCCCACCTCGTCCCCCCGGGCCAGGGGACCTCAGGCCTCACCTCCCCGCCCATCCCCCCAGGCCTCCTTGAAGGGCTTTCCGGCTTCCTCTGCTGCAGCCCCTCCTGCCCCCCTCCAACCCTCGCCCCCGAATCTGATACCAAAGAGTCAAGAGTCCTGGGCCCTGACCCAGGAACAGAGCCGCCCACAGGATGCCCCCCCCCCCTTGCCACAAAGCACAAGGTGGTGACGTGAGGAGGGCAGGCCTCCGGGGATGGGCAAGAGAGTTTTCTACGAATCTAGTTTTCTTCAGACGAAGGAGTTTTGCTAGCCCGATGCCCCAGAAGAGTTGTCACCTTCCCCCGCCTCCGCCACCCTGTCGCTTCTTTGCTGTTGGCAATCACACCCCGTGACCTCACACCCTCTGCCCCAGCGGCCCCCCACTCCCGTGGGCTCTGAGTGGTCCAGCGTGAGCAGGCCCAGGGGGTCCACCTCTGTGCAGGGCACAGGATGCTGGCTGGGGAGGGAGGGGCGTTCCTCCCCACCCCTGCCGGGCGGCGCCACTGTCACCTTCCTGATTCTGAAATGTCTCAAGTGCAGTGATGACCCCTTTCCCTCCTTTGCCGAGGGCAGCCCGCCCTTGCTGCAACGGGACTGTCTTCTCCGCCTGTTGGGCTGAGAAGACAGGGCCCAGGGGCCAAGCTGGAGAGGCCAGCGGTGGCCTCTCCCAACACTCTCGGGGACCAAATATATTTAATGGTTAAGGGGCTTGTCCCGAGTCTGACAGCCAGAGCAGTGGAAAGGGCCAGGTGATCTCAAACCTACTCCAGGACTGGGGCCCGAGGGTAGTTGATCTGCACCGTTGACTCAGTATAATTCAAGACTCTGCCATCTGCACAGATATTTTTAAAAGAAAAAAAAAGTTGTCTTTTCTCCCTCTAACTGTAATAAATGGTAAAATTCCAAGTCTTTATCCCTGCCTTTCCTTTGTAACCATGTCTAGAAGAGAGTAGCTTGTCCTACACTGGTCTACACTGGTGGCTGAATTTCCCTGTATTCCTAACTGTTTTGTATATGCTGCATTTAGACTTACTTATGGCAAAGAAGGTTTTTTTTTTTTTTTTTTAAGGAAAAAAACTCTCAAGAAATCATGACGATATATAAAAGCTACATATGCCTAAAAAGCTCTGAATTCAGGTCCCAGTTGCTGTTACAGAGGCGTGAACAGAATTCCCACCCCGCCCTTTTTTTATATAATGAAATTGCCTTAGTATGTTTGCAGCCGTCACCACTACAGTGAGCTGGTTTACAGATGTTTTCCACTAAGCATCGCGATACAGAGAACCTTGTGCTATGAAAAAAAAAAAAAAAATCTACCATCCTGGGATCCATCATGTTGCTGTCATCTGCACAAATTTGGAGAGGAAGGGGAAGATGGGAGGGAGGTGACCAGGCTAAAATCTCCTTGGGGACAGTCTCAGAATGCAGGAGAGGTAGGGAGTGGGAAGGAAACATTTCAAGGGGTTCTCTTGCTTCTCCTTTTTTCTCGCTTGGGACCAACTTTAGCCCCCAGGTTTTAGAGGAGAGAGAAGAGAGAAATTCAGCAGGGAGAGGAAAAGAGAAGGAAGGAGTATAGGTGAAAAAACAGGGTAGGGAAACTCACAAGAAAGGTTATCTATGCACTCAGAACTACCAAAATGAAATAAAGCCCTCAAAAACGTCAGGAGTATGATTTCATATTTTTTCAATGACTTTCAGAGTCCTGGATGGGGGAAATTTCCTCCTTAATATGAGTACATAAAGAACGGAGACACTCCGGTGGGTCAGCATGCTATAGTTGAAGTGGCCTCTGTGGTCATTGAAATCAACACAGCATTCAAATACAGTTTTATGGTGTACTGACATCAACATTTTAAAAATATATATATTTTAAAAACCTTGTATTGAAATGTCAATATATTTGACATATAACACTGAATAAATTTAAGATGTACAACATGTTAATTTGATACATTTATATATTATAATACGATTGCCATTGTAGGGATAACTAGCTTCTCTATCACATTAGGTAATTATCCTTCATTTTTAGTGGTTGGAATAATGAAGTTCTAGTCTCTTAGCAAGTTTGATGTTTGTAATACAATACTGTTGTCTATGTTCACAATACTGTGCATTAGATCTCTAGGGCTTATTTACCACTGCTTGTAAGTTTCTACCCTTAAACAACATCTCCATTATTCCCCACCCTCCATTCCCTGGTAGCCACCATTTTACCCTCTGTTTTCACAAGTTTGACTTTTTTAAGTTCTACATATACGTGATATCATGCAGTACTTGTCTATCTCTGTCTGACTGACATCAACTCTTTTAGCTTACAAAACTCTGGTTGAATCCTCAGGGGGCTACCTTAGAGGGTGCCTCAAGTCTCTGATTGGGTCTGTGGTCTCTAACGTACATAAAGGGACCCAGGTAAGTTGCTTTATTTTGGAAATCCATCCCACCTTCTCACTCATTCTCAGACATGGAACCTAATTTGAACTCTGTTCTACTGCGGAAAGGCGAAGTGAGCTAAGCAGAGGATTTGTGAGACCTTTCATAAGCAAACTTAGTAAACATTCAGCAAACCATGAGAGAGTGGATTTCCAGAAATATTGCACCTGCATCTCTTACGATGATGAACATTGTTCTGAAGGAGAGTGAATTGATGAGTTCGTTTTAGGTTGGGGGTGAGGGAGCATTCAGAGGTAAACTGTGGAGACAGTTACTGGTTTGCACATGAGGCTTATGAGAGAAGGACGCTGACGGCTAGTGAGGAGATGAGAAGACCGAAGGTCAATTTATTATTTCCTGTAAATGATGGGTGATCATCATGAAGATACTGTTTTTCTGTTTTAGTTCAATTAAAGCAGTCTTCAGTATTGTGTCAATAAATATTGGAGGACAGTTCTAGTTACCAACAGAGAGAGAAGTGTGTCAATCACTTTCTTCTCTGTCTTTTCCTCTCTTCTTAATCTTTTTTTCCAGTTTTATTGAGATATAATTGACATACTACACTGTACAAGTTCAAGGTTACAGCATAATGATTCGACTTACATATACTGTGACATGATTGCCACAATAAGCTTAGTTAACATGCATCATCTTGCATAGATACAAAAACAAAAAGTAGAAAAAAAAAATTCCCATGCTGAGTGACGAGTAATCTTAGGATTTATTCTCTTAATGACTGTTGTATATATCATACTGCAGTGTTAACTATAGTCATCAAGGTCTACATTACATCCCAGTACCTAATTATCTTATAACTGGAATTTTGTACCATTTGACTACCTTCTTATGAATCTCAACTTTATGCCAAAATGAATACTGAATTCAGAGAAGCCCTAGGAGGGAACCGGTAGGCACTGAGAAGCAAGATGTAGGATAACTCTAGGAAAAGTTTCTGTAGAGAAAATGACATTTATCACTGAGACAGGGAGAGCCACCATTCACCAAGATGCACATTCTTCTCTTCTTTCTAAGCACATAGCCACAGCCATGTTCGCCGTCCTCCCTTGCAGCTAGGTTCACCGTGGGACAGAGTCCTAGGCAATGCCATGTGAGGGGAAGTGATAGAAACCATTTTCAGGCAGAGTTTGTTGAAATCTTCTGCACATGCTTCTCCAAGCTCTTCCGGATGACTAGGATGAAATAGACCACAGATGCTTCAGAGAACTTGTGTTGAAAATGTTAGAGCCTCAATCAGCCTTGGTTGTTGAACCACCAAGTGGTTCCACGGTTGGAGGAACATCACCGTCATGAACAAAGAACATCTGCCTTGTCTGTTATGTGAGCAAGAAAGAATCTTCTAGTGTATCTCAGTTGTTCTACACTTCGGGTTCTGTTTGTTTCAGCAGCTGTTTCCCTGATAGTCACTAAACACAACTTCATAGGACAATATATGTGTAATTTAATTTTATAATTTAAAAATGAACAAACTGTTAAAAACCACTCTGCAGGTATCTAACATTTTCCTGTGTCTGGACTTGCTGAGAGGAGGCCTTGCAAAGGGGAACGGGATGGGTGCTCACAGTTTTCCAGGTTCCCATAACCCCACAATTCCAAGATCCCATGACAGTTGGGGGCCAGAACATGAATTGTTTAGATTTCTAAAATGGATCAGGAAATTTTATGTTTTCCCAGTTGGGGAAATTCTCTTGATTTATGATCACCATGTTTATATGTACTAAATCATACTGAAGTGTATTAAATATTTTGTTTTTTAATTTTGGTTGAGCAGGGTACTGGTCATCCAAATGAATGACTGTTCACGAGTGGCATAAATTCCAAGAGGCATTTACAGTGGGTGTGCATTATTTGAATGGCAGAGGCAGACTGATGGTCTCTGGATCCCACGTGAGCATCAGGCATTCAGCAACAACTCA
The DNA here is from genome assembly GCF_028023285.1 of Balaenoptera ricei. Lineage (NCBI taxonomy): Eukaryota > Metazoa > Chordata > Mammalia > Artiodactyla > Balaenopteridae > Balaenoptera > Balaenoptera ricei. The sequence continues at coordinate 45,534,181 of NC_082651.1, forward strand.
GCAGGATCACTCTCCAACCATAAACTTGAGTTGTTACGATTGTTGGTAACAGTTGTACTTTAAAGCATGAAGAAGGGTTGTTTTAAAATTATGATCCATGTGGTTCCCTGATCACTATTTTTAAAGGCCTTTATGCTTCTACGATGTCATGGTTAGAGCCAATGCATGCCCGTGTAACTGACGGAAACGCTTCAATGCCACATTAATATCTATCTGCATGACCATCAGAGTAAATTCATTTATTATTTGAATATCTTAGCTGTCACCTGGTTAAAAATAACTGTTTACTATTCTTTTTGAAAAATGTTATTCCAAGGTTGCTGTTATATTGTTTTCACACAAACGAGAAGCCCTCTACCCTCAACCATTTATCGATTTTATTCTACTCTCAGGACAGTGTTATGTACCAGAAATGTGGGGAAGAAAGAAGAGATGTGTAACATGGGTTCTACAGTCTTCAGAGGGACACACTTAACATAAGAAACATTTGTGAACAGAGGTAGAATTTCATATTAGATTTGCTCAAGAGGGCCTTGAGCATGGATTTGAATCATGTCCCTGGTATCTTCTAGCTGTATAACACTGAACAAATTATTTAATCTGTAGGGGCTCAGTTTTTCCATATGCAAGACAGTTATGCTACTGCCTTCAAACACTGTAGGTCAGAGGAAGGAGTAGAGCATCTCATATGGTCCTAACACCGTCCTGGGAGAACAAGAAAATGGCTTACAGCTATCAGCCAGCAGTAGATGAGGGGTCTTCACAGACAAGGGAAGGCTTAAAAAGCAGAAAATTATTAAGGAAGACTCAAAAGAGGCAAGAAATAAGGACTCTAAACCTACAAGTGTAGGTGAGGGCCAACCAGGTCTAAGTAAGTAGGATTAAGAAACCAGAAGTGTGGCGATTTGAACATGATTCTGTACCATGTTCTGCATCTGCTGGAGCATCTTATATACGCGTTATGTCTCACCTCTGGCTTAGGAGGACACTCATAAATCTGCCACTGATCTCCAGTTCTTGTGAATTGAGTTACACTTTTCAGATCACTAGATTTCACAAAACACTTCCTGTCACTCGATTGACTTATGTGTTTATTGTATACCATCTCCCCCTCCCCAGGATGGTAAGCTCCAAGAGAACAGGAACATATTGTTTTACCACTGATCATTTTTTTCACTGATAAATCCTTAGTCCTGAGACCTGGAAAAGAATAGGCACTTGATATACATTTTAAATAAATGACTGAATTAAATAAATAACTGGGCATCCATTATGGGCAAATCACAATGTTTTGGTCTGAGGCACCTACAAAAGATGCTTAAGGCAGGTCCCTGCCATCAAGAGATGGGCTCTGTTGGGTCAAAGCCAATTATGCAATGTTTTTGCTTGCAACTGACTTAGGGATGGGCTGAATTAAGACAATATTGGCCAGTAAAACAAATGAATTTGTCTTCCAGAAGTTTTTTTTTTTTTTTAAAGGAACTCCTTTATTTACTTATTTATTTATTTATTTTTGGCTGTGTTGGGTCTTTGTTTCTGTGCGAGGGCTTTCTCTAGTTGCGGCAAGTGGGGGCCACTCTTCATCGCGGTGCGCGGGCCTCTCACTATCGCAGCCTTTATTGTTGCGGAGCACAGGCTCCAGACGCGCAGGCTCAGCAATTGTGGCTCACGGGCCTAGTTGCTCCGCGGCATGTGGGATCTTCCCAGACCAGGACTCGAACCCGTATCCCCTGCATTGGCAGGCAGACTCTCAACCACTGCGCCACCAGGGAAGCCCCCTTCCAGAAGTTTTGAGGGAAAACATTCTGGACTCTTGAGAGAAATCCAAGTCCCTCTCTCTCTCTCTCATCTGTCTCTCTCTCTGTCTCTCTCTCTCTTCCCCCCTCCACTCCTTTTCCCCACCTTAACCTTTGATGACCACAGTCATCTTGAGACCACAAGACAAGACGAGCAGCACAGGAAGCAGAGTAGAGCTGAAAGAGTGGAGAGAAATGAAGGTGGTAGGCCCGTCACTTGATACTCCACCCAATTTTGGACTCTCAGTTTTGTGAGTCCTTGAACATCCTTATCTCATAAGCCGCTGGGAGCTGGCTTTTGTTACTTCAGCCAAAGCATCACAACTGATACCACCTGTTACAATTTCTTCCAGAGAATTGAGTAAAAAAATATATGTGGTCAACAAGAACCTGCCAAGTAGTCTCGCAAATAATCTTTCAAAATACTCTATGCCAAGAAGCATCATCTAAGGCTTCCTCAGATACAGGAAGACAGTAAGAAAGCCCAGTTTTATGGAATTAAGACTAGAACTTAAATCTTGCTGCTTTTGCTAAGAGAAAAAATAAAAAAGAACTATTGTACAGAAAAGGGAGTAGGAGTGTCTTGTATCCTTTGAGACTCTTAGTAACTGATGTGCACATGGTAGTACAATATTTTCATCTATACCCACTTATCAGTTTTGTTTTTAAGAGGTGCTGTAATGGGTAGTGATATAGGCTGACCTGGTCACTCAACATCATCTTGGTTTTCCTGGACTGTTGGCCATTCTGCAGCTCTGTCCACTCTCAGGTAGAAAAGAGCGCAGCAAAGAGATGAGATACAAACGGATCACTTCCAGTTCCAGTTGTTAACATGGCTAAAAGGTGTGAGAGAGAAATTTAAAACTATTGACCACTGGGAAATATTTCAAATTTAAATAATGTATATACTCCTCCCATCCCCCATACTCAGTCCAGCACTCTCTACACCCTTCCCTGCTTATTTTCTCCATAGCATTTATTGTCTCGACAGAATACATATTGTAGTTACTTAGTTGTTATTGTTTATATCCTCCCACTAAATTGTAGGCTCCACGAAGGCAGGGATTGCTGTTATCTAGTTCACTGCTAATTGCCAGCATCTATGAGAGTACCTGCTACATAATAACTAACTAATCAGTATTCGTTGAAAGAATGAATGGACTTTTCATTTGCACGAGTATAAAACAATTGACATATTTTATAAACTCAGTTTGAAATTACAAATGCAAGCTTGAAAAGACTTGCTCTGGTGTCTTCTTTTAGCTAACAAACAATTTTTAAACATGAAATGACTTCTTTTAAAACTCAGATCCACGCAAAACATATTTAACTCAGGGAAGAGTATGTTAAGGAAAATGCAGATTCACTCCATCAGGGAGCAAGGAGAGAATGTGAAGACTTTTGGAGTACTGACTTGCTTTACATATCTGAAAATTACAAGGATATATTGTTTTCCTATGCACTTTTAACTAGACATGAACCATCCTCTATTGAGACTAGGATTACATATATATTAATTTTGAAAGTGCTGCAGTAAAAAAAAGTCAGTGTTTTCAAACTTTTCCCTGGAAGAAATACGAGACAGAAATATCCCAACTCTTAGGGTAATGCATGGTAATTTTTGCTCCTCTTTGCCAGGTGGTTCTTTCTTTGCCTGGCAAGGTTGTGCTGCCTTCCCTGGGCTGCAGCAACTTCCTTGGTTTCTCACCTCTCTGTTCCCCTTGCTTCTGCCTCCTCCCTCCCCTATTCTTTGAGAAGACATTGTGGTCCAGTAATCTGCAAAACGTTAACAAGTGCTGAACGAGTGTGGAATTCATATGATCCCTTGGGTCCATTTGTTCCCCTAGAGTTAAATATACAGTTTCTTTCAACAAGTACCATCCACTTCTTGTTCGAGGACGAGATGCTTGTGAGTAAAACTCACTTGTGCATGGCTCACCGTCAAAGATGGGCTTGTTAAATAGGTCATCAGAGGGCTTCCAGCTCTTGGTTGCTGGAGTACCATATTTCCTAAACAGAAGCAGGTAGTCAACCAGGATGTTATTCACTGAAGGTCAGGCTTTTGTATTATAAAACTTCGAGCAGATGTGATAAGCAGTAAATTGCAGATCTATCACTTTTTTTTTTCACCCCACAAAGTGCGGGTGTATGAAATCAGCAGAATCCTGCCTCTCTGTGATTTATAACCCACCTTTGACCACGTCTTATCAGGTTCCCACAAGCCCCTTTCTGAGGCAGCTTGTGTCTGAATGACAATAGACAAACCAACACCATTATGCACCCAAATCTCTCTCTGCATTCTAGACACCAAGATTACATCTGGAGTATTGATTTATTGCTGCTTTTCCCCCACCCCACCCCAGGAACCAGTTTGTTCAGCCTGAACAAGATCTACTATTATTAAACAGAGTCAACAACTCTATGTGAACTTGGGAAAGAAATTATCATTGGCTCTCACCTTTCTAGCAACCCGGGCATATAAGGAAAAGCTTGCATTTATTTATTTATTTTTTCTTATAAATGTATTTATTTTGTTTATTTTTCTTTTTGGCTGCGTTGGGTTTTCTTTGCTGTGTGCGGACATTCTCTAGTTGCGGCGAGCAGGGACTACTGTTCATTGCGGTGCGCGGGCTTCTCGTTGCAGTAGCTTCTCTTGTTGCAGAGCACTGGCTCTAGATGCGCAGGCTTCGTTAGTGGTGGCTCGTGGGCTCTAGAGCGCAGGCTCAGTAGTTGTGGCGCACGGGCTTAGTTGCTCCGCGGCATGTGGGATCCTCCTAGACCAGGGCTCGAACCCGTGTCCCCTGCATTAGCAGATGGATTCTTAACCACTGCGTCACCAGGGAAACCCAAAAGCTTTCATTTAAATATTTAGACTGTTTGTTTGCCTCTGCTTTTCTCTTTTTTAAGTATGCAAAATAAGATAAAACAGGCCTTGGGAAGAAGGGTACATTTGTCCTTTCTCAGATGTTGAAACACAATGTGCTTTCTTTTATGAACTGTCCTGAAATGATTACAAATCCCTGCTTTGGTGTGTACTTCCGAAACACCTACTGTATCTGTAGCAATGAGGTTTTATGACAGCTTTAACATTTTCTGCAAAATATATATGTTCTACCAGTAGATCATTTGGGGGAGCGATATAAATTTTACAGCACATCACAGTTTATATCACTTACAAACGCCTGATGTAGGATTCACATTAAGCGAGCCCCACATCCACGCACAGTTTTCTATTCTTCAGGGTATTTATGTTTGCCAGGCAAAAGGGCCTTTCAACGCTTTTCTCTTTACAAATGATCATTCCTCCTCCCTCGTCACCTCTCAGTTTAACATCAATGGATCTGACTATTTGTCTATGGGAGATTCACCCCCATTCTCATCAATTTACATAGCAGACAATCTCTGCATTACCTCTGCTCTCTAACTCCCACAGAGAAGGTGGGTGGCCCTTCTGGGGTTTCTAGAATCTCTGAAGATCTGAGTGAGCTAAATGAAAACCAAAGAAGAAAATTTTTTTTATAAGGCTCTTACTTTCTGAACCCCCAGTTGGTTCCTATGGTCTGACATATGCTAGAGAACTTAAAAGTGGCCCCGGAACTGAATACTTTCAACCATAACTGCCTTAAGAGGTCTGGGCCCATTATTGCTAAACCTGTGGGAAAATTCTGGGGCCACGATCCCAAGGATTTAGACACATTGAAATTAGGAAAGAGGAGAATCAAATTCAGGTTCAAAGTTGTAGCCAGTCCTTTTGTTGCGGTTCTTACCAGAATGCCATTTTTGGAAAATTTTCTGCCACCTTTGTTCATTGGGTCAGGAACTGGCTGTCTTTAATATTTCTCATTTATATGAGGCCCATTCTTGGTGCTTGAATACCTGGAAGTTTCTCATGTAGGTATTTCATCATAATGGATGAAGAAAAGTATTTGTGTTTAGAGGCATAGTGGGCATATAGAGTTTGTCTGTTTCACTGGGAAATTATATTCCCCCCCTCCCAACTTCCGCATCCACTCAAAAAAAAAAAAAAAATCTTGTTTAGTCCACTTGGTTTGAGTAGGAGTGGACTTAGAACTTCAACTCAAGGTGGTAGATTTGCGACCCAGGCCCAGCCAATTAGAAAGATTCTTTTTGTGTCTATGGGATCATGAGCTACATGAATGATACAGGCTCAGGGTTACCAGAGGTCATCATGGAGCCACACGGAGAAAACCTGTCTGAGACTGAAACGAAGCAGATGCAAACAGAGCCCAGAGTTGGAAACAAAGTTCTAAGACCTCAACTGCTCTGCCTACAGTCTCCTTCACCTCTTGGACTATTCATTTAGGTCAGTCAGTAAATCCTCCCTTTCAACTTAAGCCAATGCAAAGGGAAGGGTAAACAACAGCACATAAGGAGTCTGTTCAGATAAACCACATTATACGTTGGGTACTTCACAGTCTATGTTTTTCACACAACAAACAAGGTCATTTGTCTTTTTATGTCCTGTACTATGGTCATTCATAATTTATGACATTGTTTGGAACAAGAAGTTGATAAGTATAAGGTTCTATTAAAGCAAAGAGTTGCTCCATCCTGGTGTCAATTTCTATTATAGTTGGCCCAAGGGACCAGTCTGGACAAGGAGGACAGACCAGACGTAACTGGACTTCATCCCCAAGCAGTAGGGAGCCAAAATAAGTGTTTGAGCAAAGGAGTGACAATTACAGATTTGCTTTCCAAGAAGCTAAAACTGGCAGCTGTGTAAAAAGGGAAGACAGTGGGGAGAGATTTGTAGAAGGCATAGCTTTTAAGCCAAGTAGAGAGTAGCTGAGGCAGTGTCAGCAAAAGGGGAAAAGAGAGAGTGAGTTTGGGGAAAGTTTCTGAGGCTGATGGGCAGGACTCAGTGATTGAATACATGGGTGTAGGAATGGAGGTGTCAGAATTCTAGTAAAGAGACAGGTAGATAGTGATGATGTTACTGATCTTAAGGAGGAAAGGAAGCGTTATTGAACAGGTAGAAGGAAGAAGAGGTGTTAGTTTTCCATGGTAATTAATTTCCATGGTAATTTAGCTTTGGTTGTAGTTTTACTGCCTTCGGGATAATCAGATGAGTTTGGAAGTGTAGAGTGATATTAAGGCTGAAAACATTAGTGGTAGGAGATTTCTATATCTGATGGCAGTAGAGTCATGAAAATGAATGCATTTCTTCATAGAAAACAAACACATGGAGCTAAAGGAGAGAGAAAACCAGGCCCACAGGGACCACCACCATTCAGGGGCAGATTCAGTCGAAGGAGCCAGGGAAGGAGACTGGGCAGAAGCCATCAGACGTGAGGCAGGAGAGACAGGTCCTCAGGGCTTAATGTGGAGGACATTTTCACAGAGGAGAGTAGTCTACATTCGCTTAATTTACAAAAGTCATGGACATCCCTGGACTTCTCAATTTACTTACAAATGAGGTGAAAACATCATTTACTGGAGAGCTCAGATGGGAAATGGCGTTGCCATAGCACTGGCTTTTGTTGAGAGGAAATGTCCCTTCCCAGTGATAGCAGTAAAAGTGAGAGTTTATTCAACATCAGCTGAAGAAATCTTATGTCTTTCCAATTTTAGAATGTTCTTTTTCCTTCCCATGCAAATGTGATTCACCCTCTGGATCATGCTGTATTTCTGATCACCCAATACCTCTTTTTTCCCCTCGTATCCATATATATGTCCTTTCTGAACAACTAATACTACTGTATATTAATGCTGACACTCTTTACATGCCGGGAACTGTTCCAAGCACATTATACAATTATTATACATATTAATTATTATATTATTGATTATTATATATTAATTATATAATATATAATAATTATATGTTTATTAATTTACTTAATCAACCCCAAAACTCTGTGACATAGATACTATTATAGTATATGAGAGCACTGAGATACTGAGATGTTAAGTAACTTTCCCAAGTTCATACAACTCGAAAGTGCCAGAGCCAGGATTTGAACCTGGGCTATATGGCTTTATTATACATGGATCACATATCTGTGTTCTGTTTTGTGGATGTGCATGTGTGTATGTCTTTGTGTTTTGTTGTTGTTTGGTTGTGTTATTTAGTGACTTTCCAAATAGCTTGCAAACCTTTTGATGGCAGTGCCAAGATCTTATACTTATTTGAATTTTTCTTGGAATTTAGTAATAATAGCTCATGCTTACTAAGCACTTACTAGGTTCCCAGCTCTTGCTAAGTACGTGTACTATTGGTCCTTGAACAACGAGGGGGTTGGGGGGGCCGACCCTTTGCATTGTTGAAAATACTCGTATAACTTTTACTGGGCTCTCTGTGTATACCTGGTTCCTCGGCATCCAAGGTTCTGCCACATCCGTGGAATCAACCAACCACAGGTCATGTAGGATAGGACTGTAGTATTTACTATTGAAAAAAAAATCCACAAATAATTGGACCCTTGCAGTTCACCTGTGTTGTTCAAGCATCCACTGTATTTCATTTATTCAGTCAACTCAATGACATGGATGAGGTTATTATTATTTTTTAATTTACAGATGGGGAATTTGAAGCTTGAGATTAAATAACTTGCTTAAGGTCACACAGTAGGTGCGGCAACTAGGGTTTCAACGCACATGAACACTAACCTCTAGATGATATTCATTCACATACACTTGCTTATATGAGTAAGTTCAATAAATAGAGGACTTACTGATTGTAATTATGCATGAGACTGCAGGGGTGGAAATTCACTGTCTTTATGCAGTCCTGCTTGCTGGCTATGTCCTATTTCCTGTCTATTTTCCACCTGATGGGGAACCTCTAAGCAGGGCTATCGTCAGGTGTTAGATTCAAAATTATATGGGGATCTCAATTATCCAAACAAATCAGAGCTCAGAAGTGTTCAGTTTGACTAATAAAGTTTGAAGATTAAAAAAAAAAGGAACAATGAGTGAAATTTTCAATTTCAGCATGTCAGAGCATACAAGGTAAAGGAAATTGGCTTCAGGGAGTCATTTGAATAATGGGACAGTTCAAATAAAGGCTGTTCAGATTACTGAGTTTGCACTGTACTTAATCTACCATACAGAGAGCAGCCCTCCAGAGCATTTGCTTCGGCACTAGGCAACTCTCTCAAGATTCAGCTCAGCCATGCTCCCCTCTCCAGCTCGTCATCAGCCCTTGGAAAGTCTTGGATTTTTTAAAAATCACTTTTCAGTGAGGAAATTCCTTGAGCTATTATATTATTTTTATAACATGTTAAATTGTACAATAGCCAAAAATAAATTCCTTCCAGCTGATCTCCTTCTCTAGGTTGGGACCATATTGTCACCTTCTTTCAACAGCAATCCTAGGAACGGTAACAGCAGGACTAATGGAAAGTTTGGCTTCCAAGTCCTCTCTCAAAGCCTTAGTATCCCATTGGGTATTTTGCCTGGAGCACAGTCCAGACATTTGACCTGACCCAGGTCTATCAAGGGAGGTTCATCAAGAGGAGAGAGGGGAAAGAAGTGCTCTGGCTTTCCTGCTGAGGAAATCTAGGATTTGATTTATTCCTGTCCGGTACTGCCCCACCTCCAGGGAATGTCATATACCATACTCAGGGCAGCAGGAGAGGGAGTTTGATCAGTCCTCACTTGAAGAACCATGTTGATTATTCAGACACTCTTCTAGTAGAAGATCATTTGTCAGGATGACATGTCTGACTGTCCTGTGAATGCTCCAGCTGCAGGATCTGAATAGTCCCCCCCATCAACCATCACCCAAATAAAATGGAATGGCTGAAACCTAGGAGAAGAAGAACAAACCCTGAAAAAGAGGGAAGAGAGAAAGGAAAAAAAGCTCTAGGAGGAGCCAAGGAGACAGAGGATGGCAGGTGAGCAGGGAAGGTCCAAAGAAAAGGGAATTGTTCTTTGCTCATCCCAGCAATATTGGCTACTTGGGGCTTCTTAGGTCATAGAACCAACCCACATACACTGAGGAGTAGAAGGGGCCAGTTGAAGTGGACTCATTTTCATTCCTTCATCTCTACCCTGCTTATTGTAGATTCTATGGCTTGGAAGACATGAAGAAGGAAAGGGAAGGGAAAGGCAGGGAAGGGGATGGAAGGGAAGGGAAGGGGAGGGGAGGGGAGGGAAAGGAAAGAAAAGGAAAGAATGATTTGACCCTGGAGTTTGCTCTGCACAAAGATAAAATGCATTTTTCTTTCCCCTTTCATTTAGAGAGATTATTCAACATTTGTTCTAAGATATTCAAAGCCTTTAAAGAAAAAATGTAATTCAAAAGCTTCTCCTGATTGTTTGCGTTACTAGAAGTGGGATTTTGAGCAGAGACTGCTCTTGAATTTAGGAAACATGTCGATGACCCTTTTAGTTAGGAAGGACTGTGCATGAGTAGAAACTGGAGAATTGCCTCTGAAGAGCACGGGAGAAAGAGGGTGGGGCACTTGGGTCTTGAAGAAGTGTGAAAAGATGGATAGAAAGTTGAGCAGTCTCACCTGCGCAGTGTGTCAGCCAGCTGGTTCCTAAGCGAAACGGCCAGCCATGGAAAAAGAGTCGATTAACTTCAGGAATAGTGATGTTTATTGTTGCCCTACGTGCCACAAAACAAGCTTCCTCTGTTATCCTCATTCCCTTATTGACAATGTGTTTCTTACAATGGACCGTGCTAGTGACAGTGAGAGGAGTTAGTGGGTGTGAAGTGCTCACTCCTGGGAGTGACAAGAAAGAGAATTGTGGCTTCCACACATCACACCTGCTTTGAGGTTAGCAAGGTGCCAGCAGCATCACTTTGAGGGAAAGCAGTAGTCCTGCATTTCCAGGGGGTACCCAGCAGTCAGATTCACTGAAACCCAAGGTAACCTGGCTGGGACCATTGGGAGGCAGTGAGAACAGAGTGGCAGGACCTGTGTGAACTGACTCTATGAGGAGAGGCAAGATAAACTCCCCTTTCCCTAAACATAAAGGCAGATGGAAGGATGGAATAGGGGATCAGTAGGCTAGATCCTGCTAATATGTGGCTTTGGACAAAGCAGATGGCAGATAATTGAGTTATAATTCATCCAATAAGTGTTTATTGAGCACCTGTTACATGACAGGCACTGTGCCAGGTGCTGGGATATAAAATCTAATTACACAGACAGTATCCTCAAGAAGTGTACATCTAGAAAAAAGACATGCACATGGGTTGACAGTTACCCAACAGTGAGATGAATAGAATGATAGCTGGAACACTGATAACAGCCATCACTTCTCTGCTGTTTACTCTGCACTTGGCATTGAGCCAAGTGCTTTTCATGCTCTACAACATTTACCCTTCCCAAGGACTCAATGTGGAAAATCTTAGTAGACCCATCTTACTGATGAGGACATTGAGACTTAGATCATCTTTTTTTCCATCCAAGTTCATAATGCTTATATATTTCCTAATTAGGGTGTGAAACCTCAGGTCTAATCCCAGAGCTTGTCCTCTTCATAGGGTACTGTCTGGGGGATGGGCAGAAGCACCAGTCAGTCCTGAAGGCTTTACAGCAAGAGATGAGATAATATTGGATTTGATATTAAAATATAAGTAATAGCTTCATAAAAGATGTTGGGGGTGGGAGTGGTGGTAGTGTGTGTGTATGCAAGTTGCAAGCAGAAGGAGAGACGTGTGCTGCTTCAGGGAGATGTGGACCGCCATACCATGCTGACAGCGCTTAGGTTTGGTTACAGTATAAGGATGAAGGTGGGTGTGGGGTGGGAGAGGAAGAGGGGAACCATGGTACATGGACCTAGACAGGTCAGTGGGTTCTAATCATGGAGGGCATGGTATGCCAAGTCAAGGAGTGTGAAATATAAAGGTTTGAAATCCATGGACATGTCTTAAGGAGTAGGATGATCTCATCCAATTTTGGAGGCAGGGGTCACATGGGGATGGAAGTGTGTGGGGAGGAAGAGTGAGGGAGTCTAGTTAGGAAGGTGATGGTCCTATTGGTTTGACCCACTTCGTCACACCCAAGAAATGAGATAGAAGGCAATTTAAGAGAAAGTAAGAAAATAGACCAAGAGGACAATTATAGGAAGTGATTCACAGAGAGCCCCGCAATCTGTATGTGCCTTCATGACTTCCTTTACTACTTCCAAGACCAGACCACCAAGGTCCTAGGAAATTATAAAGTTGTGTACCATCCTTGAAGCACACCCTGTGATCTGGCTTACCTCTTAGCATATCTCCTAGTTGTTCCAACAAACCGAATCTGGATGCCAGAGAAGGAAAATGGACCCAGGCAGTTGCAGCGCAGAAATTAAAACTCATGCTCTGGAGTCAAACTTCCTGCCTTTAAAAAAATTGAAGTACAGTTGCTGTACAATATTATATAAATTATAGGTATATAATACAGTGATTCACAATTTTTAAAGGTTATACTCCATTTATAGTTATTATAAAATATTTGCTATATTCCTTGTGTTATACAATATATCCTTGTAGCTTAATTTATACTTGATAGTTTGTACCTCTTGATCCCGTATGCCTATAATGCCCCTTCTTCCCTCCCCACTGGTAAATACTAGTTTTCTCTCTATATCTGTGAGTCTGCTTCTTTTTTGTTATATCACTACCTTGTTGTATTTTTTAGATTCCACATAAACTTCTTGCATTTAAATCCTATCTCTATTTCTCACTATCTGTGTGCTCCTGGACAGATTTTTAACCCCCTGTACTTCAGTTTTCTTACCTATAAAATGGAGTTTAAATAATAATAATAAAAATAGCACCCACTTCATAAGATGAGTGAGAATTTTATGAAATAGTACATACAAAGTACATAGACTACTGCCTGATGGACGGAAAATGTTAGCAATTATTTTCCAGATAACCACAGGCCTGATTTCTGGGGGTTCTCCTTTTCTTGCCAAGCAGGAAAGTGGCTGTCTGAGTCCAAAGCCAAGGCCTTTTGGCTTGAGGAAACATTTTCCAAGAGTTCTTTAGGCCCTCCAGCTCTATTGCGGGGGCCTCTGCATCCTTCCTGTAGAACAGGAAGCTGTCCCTCGGCCCCAGTAGGCCCCAGTGCACTCACTATTTGGGATGACTTCTCACTCCCGATGAATCCCAGGCTCCTGGACAAATTTCACAGAGCCTCCTTTTTCCGTGAAGCTTAACAGTCAGGCTAAATACAAGCTCATTCTGATTTTTTTTAAAGGGAAGGCAGATGGAAGCCTGTATTCTAGATGTGTCTTAGGCCATGAGAAGTTGTTTTTTGGGCCAGGAAATTCCTGTTGGCTTTCTATGCTACTAAACATAGTCAAAGAGGACCTCTGATCTGAAGCATCCTAGTTTGTGATTTCCTAACTTACTCAACAGCTCAGGGTTTGCCCTCATCCACCATTAAGAAAGTCCTGAATGGAATGGGTCAGACAGAAAGATGGGTTTGAAACCTTGGATGGGGGACTTTGTACAGCCATAGCGTCTCCAGGTTAAGGCAAGGAATGTAGAGATTTGGAATTGGAATCCCTGAGTATGATTAAAGCTACCCAGGGATGGTTGGAGTCCATCAGGCCTACTGTGTCTCTGCACCAGTGACCAGTCTTCTCAGGGATATGTCCAATCTGAAGCTATTGCAAGCTATTGCCCTCATCTTTGAGGGTGTAGGTCTACCCCAAACCTCCTCCAACTCAATTTTACATCGCTGAGATCTCCAACACTATTATGAGCTCTTATTTCACTAGAAGATTTTTTTTAATTAATTAATTAATTTATTTATTTTTGGCTGTGTTGGGCCTTCATTTCTTTGCGAGGGCTTTCTCTAGTTGCGGCAAGTGGGGGCCACTCTTCATCGCGATGTGCGGGCCTCTCACTATCGTGGCCTCTCTTGTTGCGGAGCACAGGCTCCAGACGCGCAGGCTCAGTAGTTGTCGCTCACGGGCCTAGTTGCTCAGCGGCATGTGGGATCTTCCCAGACCAGGGCTCGAACCCGTGTCCCCTGCATTGGCAGGTGGATTCTCAACCACTGCACCACCAGGGAAGCCCCTCACTAGAAGATTTTGACACAGGCAACTCAGCTCTCTACCTATTTCCCTAAGATTTAGGCTTCTATCCAAAATCATTGACATGATTTGTCATTTACAAATAGTTAATGATGCTTGAATTAACAAAAGTCACTGATCCACAGAAGCCAACTCAGCTGAGAAGATAAGCTTCACTCTACAGCCAGGAGTAGCTGAGTCAAAATTAGAAGCTAAGCCCACATGCACTTGAGCATGCACTTGAAATGCTATCACTTCCATTATCTCTGCTTCTACCTTATATATACTTTAGGCAGCAGAACCAGAGGGGAGAAGCTCTGAAACACGTTGGCAGAGGCCACGCCAACAGAGACATCTCTGCCCAAATTGTTAGCGCCAACACACAACAGCTGGAGCTAAGCCGAACTTGGATACGCAGCAGACAGATGCCTGTTCTCAGCAATGTCTGACTAAGTTCCAGAACTCCCGGGGGATATTCACTGTTCCAAAGTGACTCTATTTCCCACTAGGAGAGACTAGCACCCCACTGTAATACCCCAGCTGCCCAGTGCAGTCCTTTCAAGTTTCAGAGTGTTCATCAGATTTATCATATGCCCTGAATTTCACCAGTCACTTTTAACATCTGCTTCCAGAACATGAATTAGCCTAGAAGCCCTAAAGATCACTGCTTATAACTATCTCTAACTTCAGTGACACCATCACCTCCCATAGTCACAGCCCCATTCATATGGGAAGGACACCTTATTAGCGGTTCTTCTTATGCCTGGTGTTGCTGTCCCATCTCTTCAACTGCCATCATTCTGCTTATTAACAAGTTTATCTCTAAGACTCCCCAGCACGAGACCTCTAACTACAGTTCTGTGTCACATTCCAGCTCTGAAAAATACTTTCAAATTCTGCATGGCCATATCTACCCCTGTACTGCCTGCCACGCCCAGGAAAAGTGCTATAGGAATGAGCACATCAATAAGCCTTAGACAAGAACTTCCATTTCTGAATATCCGAGAGTCAGGACCTGTCCATACATACAGACGTGGCAGACTTCCTATATAGATCGCTATAATCTATTCAAAGCACTCTGTTTCACAGCTCTCCCTCTATTTTCACTGTTTCTCTGAAATCCCAAGTCCACTGCCATTTCAGCACGTGGACCATAATTAGTAAAACCATAAGCCTCTCAAGAGGACCTACTGGATAGTATTCATTATGCAAGAGAAGAGCCTAAACGTATGACAGCTAACCTGAGACACTTGGAAATGACATCCAGGGGAGTACATTTCTATACATCACCAACCTCTACTGAGAACCAAAATATGGACCCCCAAATAAGCAAACAACCCAAAAAACCAGAACTCATCTGTAGCTGCCAGTCTGTAGCCCCTAATTTAACCAAACTGCTTCATTTTTACAAATTAGCATTAAAAGTTATGGAACTTCCCTAAAGTATTCTAAATGATAATTAACACATTGACTTTTTTCTCCAGCTCTATTGAGGTATAATTGACAAATAAAAATTGTATATATTTAAGGTGTATAATGTAATGCTTGATATACATAAACATTGCGAAATGCTTTCCACAACCAAGCTAATTGGCGTATCTACCACCTCACAGTCATCATTCTTTTTAGTGAGAACAGTTAAGACCTACACTCTTAGCAAATTTCAAGAGTACCTACGGTATTAACTACAGTCACCATGCTGTACATTAGATCTCCAGAACTTATTCATCCTGCATACCTAAAACTTTGTACCCTTTGACCAACATTTGTCCCACCCCTAAGGCCCTGGTAACCAACATTCTACTCTCTGCTTCTATGAGTTTGATTTTTTTTAGATTCTACACATAAATGAGATCATGCAGTATTTGTCTTTCTGTGTCTGGCTTATTTCACTCAGCTTAATGTGTTCCAGATTCATTCATGTTATTGCAAATGACAGGATTTCCTTCTTTTTTAAGGCTAAAGAATATTCCTGTGTGTGTGTGTGTGTGTGTGTGTCTCACATTTCTTTATACATCTATCTGCTGATGGATACCTAGATTGTTTCCATATCTTCGCTATTGTGACTAATGCTGCAACAAACATGGAAATGCAGATATCTCTTCAAGATACTTATTTTATTTCCTTTGTACCTATACCCAGAAGTGGGAAGCACATTGACTTTTAAAGTTATTTAAAAGCAGCCTATGAAATCTATGAAGTGTACAACTTAAAAATGACTACAGCAACTTATCATCATCATTACTGTTACTTGCTATTGTTTTTATTATTGCTGTAGTAGTTATTCTTTCAACCAATATGCTTTGAGGACCCAGGTTCTAGAAGGGCATCTCCCTTCGTCTTGAGAAACTTAATGGCCTAATTGGAAAGACATGACACAGCAAACTCTCCAGAATCCACTGTGATAGGAATTTAATAAGAAACTACGAAAAATTCTGCATTCATATAGGGGAGTCAGAGGGAGGATTATATGATCTGTCCCTAGATGGTAACTAGATAGCTAAGGACATTCCAGGAAGAGACAATAACGAAAACAAAGATACGGAGACTGGAAAGAGGAAGGTATATATTAGTTAGGGCATCGAGCTAAGCTGTCGTAATAAAGAGACAGACATGTAGTGACTCAAACAAGATAGCAGTGTATTTATTTCTCTGTCCAGATGTAGGTGGGCCGTCTGGAGCCAGTAGACAGCTCTCCTCCATGAGGTCAGCTGGGTTTCAGGTTCCTTCCTTCTTTGTTTGCCATTTGCCAACAGTCGCCAGCACGAGGGTCATGTCCTAGCCCACAGGAAAGGAGGAAGAGAGATGGAACATAGTCATTTCCTCTTTGCACGACATGACCTAGAAGTTGTACACATCGCTTCCACTCGCATCCCATTGGCTGAACTTAAGAGCATGGAATTACAAGGAAGCCTGGGAAATGTAGTTTCTAAGAGGGCCATGACAGCCAGCTGAAACTCAAGGGATTTTATTATGAAAAGGAGGGAGGGAAGCGTGGATAATGAGGGAAAATTCCTAGCATCTACTGCAGTGTTTGAGAAACCTTATGTAACTCGTGCCTGAATACGGAGGATTAGCGGGAAATGAAGTGTTCCGTGATATCTGGTTTCACGAAAACACAGTAGATAATCAAAGCAGAAGGAGCAGAATATGCAAAAAAATAGAGATGTGCCCTTAAAAATGGATACAACCTATTAGAATTATTGTTAGGTCAGTACTGTATGAAGTTTTGATACAATGGCTTCATTGGCATAGAGAGATTGCCAACTCTCTGCTCTTGTTTTATGTCCTATCAAAGTAATTCCTTATAAAAGAGGTCAGATTGGAAGATTTATATAAATTTCTGTGGGGGCTTCCCTGGTGGCGCAGTGGTTGAGAATCTGCCTGCCAATGCAGGGGACACGGGTTCGAGCCCTGGTCTGGGAAGATCCCACATGCCGCTGAGCAACTGGGCCCGTGAGCCACAATTACTGAGCCTGCGCGTCTGGAGCCTGTGCTCTGCAGCAAGAGAGGCCCTGATAGTGAGAGGCCCGCGCACCGCGATGAAGAGTGGCCCCCGCTTGCCACAACTAGAGA
Source organism: Balaenoptera ricei (assembly GCF_028023285.1). Taxonomy (NCBI): domain Eukaryota; kingdom Metazoa; phylum Chordata; class Mammalia; order Artiodactyla; family Balaenopteridae; genus Balaenoptera; species Balaenoptera ricei. Next base: position 45,551,541 of record NC_082651.1, read on the forward strand.
AAGCCCTCGCACAGAAACGAAGACCCAACACAGCCATAAATAAAATAAATAAATAAATTTCTGTGAAGTAAAGGGAAGCACCATCTTAATCAAGAAGAAACGAGGGATGCGTTTTTTAATGTGCTTCATAATGTGTATTGGTCAGTAATAGAAAACAAGACATCTTGTTAATTACAGTATGCAAATTCTGTGTTTTATTTCAATCATTGATTGACCCAGTTTGGATGGGATAACTATATTATGAAGCTTTAGGAGAGAAATCCTTAAGCAGGAGAGGGTGGTAAGGAGGGTGAGATGTGAAACGTGTAATGGGTGTGCTATGTAAAGTAATTTTCTGTTTTCCTGCAGCACACATAGATCTTAGACTTATACCATATTACACTGAGATTTAAGCTAATTATTTAAACCTAGAAAATCCAACTTCTTTCAAAGAACCACAATTACCTCTACAAAGGCAAATCATCACTTTGGAGGTCTCCAGATTTCTCATACTTGACAAGAGCGTAACCTCTGGAGTTTCTTTAACAATTGGATGGTACATCTTTGTAAAAGAGGCCACAGCTAAGAAAATCAGATTGATGTTGATGGTAGGATCACTGCAGGGACATCACAGTGAGAGTAACTGCCCTCTTGGTGGCTGAAGACTTTTTCTGGACATCGAGGTGCTCAGGAATAATGTGTGAACTTTCCTACCTTCCTCCCTCCTGTTAAGTTAGGACCTACTGGAACATTAGTTAGCAGGTGACAGTTGGGAAGTACTAGTGACAGATTTTTAGCTTCCTATCCACAAGACCAGCTGCTCCGTGGTGACCCCACTTTGGCAAGCTCCACTGGCAGCTGGTGAAATGTATTGCTCTTGGCAAGTACCTACCAGCTGTTCCCACCTGTGGTCATATGCAGGATCTGTCAATTATGCTTATTAGATCTGTAAATCCGAGGGATAATCCAACCTGTTACAAAGAGCCTCATTCATGGTATATGGGTATCAAATTTAGTGAATCCCCTTTTAGTGTGTGATTATTTCACACATGGCTTTTGAATCTCATTCTCTTATACCCTCACAACTACACAGTGTTTGATTGAGAAATGAATTAATTGGGAAGTCATTCTGCTGTAGGATAACAAATTCTTAAGACATCAGAGTTCAATCCACCACAGAGAATATACCTTTGCTCCTACCATTAATTTAAGAACCCATTACTTTTATTCCCTCACTTCTTACCTTCTCCTTCTGCATGGCAATTTAAGCCGTATAATTTGCCATCTGAAAGAGTTACGTAAGCACAGAGCATGAAATACTCTGAGAAGTCACCGTATTAATTAGACTCTCACATCATAGAATCATAAAAATTAGAAGTGTTGAGGGTCTGCAGCAGGAGGTCATTTTTGCCCATCTTCCTCCTCTGTGGCTTCTGCCCAAATAGGATGATTTCCAATTGTATTTACTAGTTCTTTGTCCACTTGAGCAGGAAAGAGATTAAATATGGCACATTCTCAGTGGTCTATCCAGTGTTATCACAAAAGATCCCAAAGTAATTGACATTACCTCCCTTAAACCTGTGTGCTGAATCCTCACTCAGTGGCTTTTCCTCTATAAATACAAGGACCCGTCCCGGCTGACATGCTTGTATTATTGGAGAGACTCTAATCTCAGCATTATACAGGCCCACATTTTTCCTCCGCCAAACACTATTTGCAGTTCTGTCCCAGATGTAACAACCTAATCAAAACAGAATTTCATAGAGCACCACACAGACGATTGGTTTCTAGGGGACTGTGCAACAGGTATCTGTATGTTTACTGCCTTCTTTTATGAAACTTGATACAATGAAATTGGCAGATTACACATTGATTACTGGGACTTGACTCATAAGAAATGAGTTGTAAATAATAAGGTTTAGTGGCAGCCAAAAACATTTTCAAGTCCTCATAATGCCAGCTTTCTCAACTATAACGTCATGGACGTCAAATTAACACTGCATATTTCTACCTTTTCTACATGGTCCTTCCCGAGGACCCCTATTGTCAACTGAATTGCATCCATGACAATGAATGCTGCCATGTTCAATGACCTATAGGAACAAGAATCCCTTTCAGAGCACTCTGCCACAGAAATGGTCAAAAGCCAAAGGAATCCATTAGAAATAGAGAAGTTTTGAGCTGAAAGAGTTTTTGGAAACCACCTACTTAGAAAACATGCATTCGAAACACGCTCTCTAATTAGAAAAACAATGTTACCTGAAGGTAAAAAAAACAAATAAACCCCCAAAAATGGAATGCCTAAATTTCAATCCTTGGTCTGTGACCCATTAGTGCTATGAATGCACATAAGTATCTTGATTCTTCTGAGCCCCATGACCCTCAAAAATTGTCAGATTGGCGTTTGCAAGACCTACCTTCAATCCCTACCTTTTAGATGGATTTTTAAATAAGGAAGTTAAATATTGTAACCAAAATTACTTTTTAAATAATAAAAATCTATATAATGTAAGGTATTATTAACATTCCTACCAGGGTCAGCACCCAATTCAACTTCTTCATTTTACAAATGCAGAAACTGAGGCTCAAAGACACTAGAAAATTCCTCCAAGGCACTAGATGGTATGCACCAAGGCTAAGCCAATAACCGAAGTCTGTCCTCGCCTACTGGGTACACTTCCTTTTATGTAACACAGAAGATTCACAAAATTCCAATTTGCTTGAAGGTAAGTGCAAGGCAAAAGTGTGATAGACTCTTTCAAGAAAAAAATCCAACCTTGCTCACACACCCAGCTGCCCCTTCCATGTTAGCACTTCTATAATATATTATACTTGCAAACTGAGATATGACAATTAGTTAATTGAATCTTTGTAGCAGATGGTGGAAGTTTATGAATTGCATCAATTAATGAATAAATAAAAATAAACTGTTGCTCTCATTAGTATCCCTAAAAAAATATGTAAATAGCATACATTCATTTTCCTAGTTCACAGATGGAGATTTTGAGGCCCATCGAGGTTCCACTTGCTCCTGGGCAGGTGGATAATAGACAGATACTCAGTCTAAAAAAAAAAATTCAGACAGGCTATCATTAACTTTTTTTTTTTTTCCTTTCTTATCCAGATCAAAACCTAGTAGAGGCTGTTTACAGTCTTTTCTTCCTGTCTCCTTATCACCATTTTGTAATCCAACCTGGCCTTGGCCTAGGATAACTAGTTACACAAGCTGTGAGCAGCCTGGATATCAGTCAAGGCTTGTCCTTTTCCTTCTGAAAGGTCTCACACCCAGAGGGCCAGAGAAAAGAGAGACTGGAGGCCTTGGAACAAGCGCCCGAGAGGAAACAATGGAATCTTCCATCGTGTAAAGCGTTAGTAATGTTCGAGATGCTCCTGTTTCTAATAGACAGTCTATGTAGCAGGAAAGGAGGGAAACCATTGAGTTGGTCAATGGCTTGGTGTTTCCAACAATGCTAACATCTGGGGGTCTTTGCTTCTGTCCAAGAGTAGCCTCTGCAATCCCCCCACGGCCACGCCAGTCCCATAGGCCACCTCGGTGGTACTGATGCAGTGTCAGAACTTCCAAAACATTTTGTGTGGCAGCGTCATGCTATGCAGCATTTCACTGTTGGTTAGGACCACATTAAAATGTCATTTCAGGCAATTAATATTTTATTTATAAACACTTATAAATATTTATTATAAATGACTAATAGCAGCTCATGAGAAAACAAATCTATTACATTTGTATTAAAACATCATCAGATGCTTAATTATAGGAATATTTAGACAAACCATTAAAAATTTATGCCGACTTTCCTGAGAAGTCTGGGACAATCTCCCTTAGACTTCCCCATTTAACTGAGGGGGCAAATTTGATAGGATGCCACAAAAACAGGGGAAAGAAATCCATCTTCAGTTCCCCTTTCTAGTAGCAGGCACAGATTCTGCCTTCATGCTAAAGAAGTCAAAAGACATCTTTCCTTTTAAGAAAAATATTTTCTAAAAAAATTTTCAGAAAAGACGGACTCACTATGGACAAATGTCCCAGGCATACTTGGAAGCAAAATATGCCACGCCTTTAAATGTATCTGATTAAGCATCTTCTGCTATCTTAATCAGTTCCTAAACATGCAATCGGCAGTCCTATTTTTCAGCCAGAAAGAAAAACGGTTATTGTCAACATTGATCTGTTGTAGAACACATCACCTTACCCTACTAAGTTCTGAAAATATAATTGAAACATTCTATTTTGATACCAGTGACTCACCAAAGTATATAAGGATCTAGGTGTACATTTTGCTTTTGTATGGCTCTTAAGTTTAGGATGAAAAGAGAGTAAATGAGACCGAATCTCCTTAGTTGGCTGTAACTGATTTATTTCTGTTGAAATGCATTGCCATTTCCATATAGCACATATTTCTGCCTCAGTTACTACACTGTTTGATTGGACTTTAACTTTCTTCTTGTATTTGCATTATAGCTATTGTGCAAACACCCTATAAGACTTGCATACTTTGGGAGATTTAAAAGTACAATGACCGATTTGATAGGAAAGTTGCAGTTTCTCCATGTTATTTCCAAAAATTGCTCTTTGGAACACTGTGCTATTGTCACAACATGCCTCTCAGTTATGCTTACTTCAGTTGCTCTTGGATTTTGGTATGAGACAGGTTTACTCCAATACATTACCAAGTGGTTTGAAATAGCATCATAATTCATAAAGGTCATCTTGTGAATTTTAAGACCATCCAACCCCTTTATCTACTTTTAATGACTGGAAATATATTTTTGAAAACTGGCATTATCATTTGTAGCGGAGAATATCATATAACATAAAAAATATGGACTGGATATTTTGCATAATCAAATCAAGATCGAGATGGGCAAGCACTGTAGAGTAGAAATGAGAAATCTGGAAAAACATGCTGCATGGCCATATCTGATGGGCACAGCTTTGAAATAAAATCCTAATAACATAAGGAAATCATTTTAAAGACTTTCAGAAAAACCCAGACATACTAGAACAGCTAGTTCTTTGCTTGGCATTTTTTCCCCAAAGCCACAGTAAACAATCTTGAGTGCACTTAAAATGTTGACAACATTGTTTTGAAATATTTGCCGTAAGGTCGTATGCCATAGTGAATTGTCCACTGGAAGTGCACAATATGATATTATTAAAAAGCACAACTTCTACATGCCTAATTCCAATTAACCACTTGTAACCTGGTTACAAATACAAATTTGAGTCACTTGTCCAGTTTTCTCTCTTTCTTCTGCAAGCAAAATCATGATCCAGGATTACTGCGTTTTACCCCAGTAACAGAAAATGCTATAATTCTCAAAGCAATGAGACCTATCAACCTATTCCAAAAACATCTAGCTGCCATTCCATGAAGAGTGTGATGTTTTGCTTATTTGTTAGGGGTCTGCTCTTTTATTCCAGAAGCAGTGGCTGTTTTTGGAATTCAACTTTTGATTCTCCCTTTAATCACACCCAGAATGCAATGCTTGTAAACTGTCCCATCGTGTCACCGCTCCTCTATTTATTACATCTTATGCTTTAAATATCACCTCTGACAAACAAAAGAAAAGCAAATGTCCCTAAATTTCCTGAAGGGCTGAAATATCAAGCCCGGATTATTATTGTTTATGTCTCAGCTTTAGCAGCTCCAGTGTCTCCATGGTCTGCTGTGTGCCGAGCTGGCAATGATGGATGACCATTACAGCAGCTTATTGGAAATGGCTTGATTTATAACCTGTTCTCCTGCCTCAGTCTAATGGCTTCATTTCTTTCCTCCAGTGCGTGATGCCACAGCCAAGGTCACTGCGCCAATGGCCTTTTGTTGTTCGCCTGCTGATGACCAGTGTGCCTAGGAGTCAGCATGGGAAAGGGTGAAGGGGGGTAGGCAACAGGAAGGGGGGCAACCATGGGGGTGGGGAAGCTCCAACCTTTACATTTTAATTTTTTTTTTCATCTCAGTCCCTGATAACTGCGGTAGAACAGTAGATTAAATGCTGTCTTCTATTTGCTTCCCGTACTTGCCAGACAAGGAGCTGCTTTATGATCCTCAGTGGGGAAGTCTATTACTCACCTCTACTTTAAATGACCAACATCAAATATATACAGCTCCCATTAAAGCTGAGATCAATAAAAATGCCATTAAGATAGTAAAAGTTGCTGATATTAGTGAAGCCCCCAAACAAAATATTTGATTTTCTTTCAGGTTGTTAGTGAGATGGAATAGGAACATATAAGTGAAAGGAGAACTAGCCATGCCTATGGTCAATAATTTATCTCAGAGATTCATTCAGCCTCTCACCCAATATTTCCCTGCTGTCTATTGATTCCTCATCATTATTTGTCATAAGCTGTCCTAACTCAAGGAGAAAATATGCCCTGCTGGTCCAAAGGGAGTCATACCTGGAGAAATGGAAAGGAATTTCATTAAAAGCAAGAAAGAACGGCTGTGGCTTTGAGAAACTCCAACAGCAAGTTGCCTAGACTTTTGTTAGAGTCTTAAAGCAAGTCGTAAGAAGCTCAGCAACATTGCACAAGACACTGTGAGCCCTGGTCTGGGGTTCAAGGAAGCTCAAAGGCCTTCCCTGTGTATGAGTCCAGCTTCCAAAATTTTTGTGTGCCTGTGAGTGTGTGTATATTTTTCCTTTCATATTTTCCCTTTCCCTAGAATCTTCCAAGTTGATTTTCCCAACTGGGCTCTCATGGATACCAGAGACAAATCAATGGTTAAAGAGACACATTAGTAAAGAGTATACAGGATTATGTCTATGTCATTAAGTCAAACTAAAACCCAAAGGTAAAGGCATGACTTTGGAAATAGGATTAATTTTTTAAAGTATGACTATTTGCTTAAGGGCAATTTTTAATAAGTGTTTTATATTTTATTTTCATGAGATACATGTTTGTGATGTGGCATTCAATGGTAATCTTTGAAATTGGTTTTGAACAGTGGCTTGAAATTTGCTTTATGCACATCCAAAAGTCAATGTCAGAGAATTTTTTTAAGTTCAATCTACTTGGAGTGGGCTAATTCCCCTCAAAAAACGATCTTATTTAAATTTTCTCAAATCTTAAGTCAGGTTAGTCTGGAACATAAATCCATAGCATTTTAACACTAAAAGGGACCTACGGGAATACCTACTCTCATTCCTTTGTTTAATAATAATAAGAATGCCACTGTTATTACTGATAATTAATATTAATCTAAATCTTACTCTGTTCCAGGCATTGCACTAAGCCACTTACATCCTCACCACATCTTTATGAAGTGAGCAATATTCCCATTTCATAGAAGGAGACAGAGATCAGATAGCTTGCCCAAGATCACATATCTCACAGTGGTGGAGTCAAGATTCACACCCAACTCTGTTAGATTTTGCAACTAATCATAAATGGAATATTTAAAATCAACTAGAAGCAACTGACTAACTCATCTAACTCAATAATAGAATGCCCTAAACTGAAGAATACCAAAAAGACAATTTGGAGGTAATTTTGAGAATATTTTTATTGAGAGATTCAGTAAAGAGGATTTTGCTCTGGTTTATTCTTAAAAATGAAAAACAGAGAGTCACATATTGGCAGTTCTAGAATTATCTTTCTTCTTTTTCTTGTAAATTAAAGAAAAATATCAGTACCCATAACCCCAAATGTCAGAGCCTATAGTATGCCGAGGGGCATGAAGTGCTATTAGAGAGATGAAACTTATAATTTACTTGGATATTTGCTAATGTCCACATTTGATTTTGTTACATTAGTTAATAAATGAGAAATTATAAATGATGTCTAGTCCTTTCAATTATTTGACTTGCAACCCATAATGCTATATCTTATTAATTTTATGGCTTCAAACATAAGGTTTGAATAAACCTCTGAAATCTCCCTTTAAGTTCTTGAGCAAAATTTACTTCTGAAGAAAAAGTAAACATGGGCTTGTTTGAATTCATATCATCAAGAAATGGGGTTATCTTGGGGGAAAGATGGGGGAAGGCTCAGGTAATATATATATATCCTAAGTAAACTAATGAGTTGTTATTTATCGACTAACCAGTTATTAGAGGGGATATTTACCTAAATTTAGTGAGTAACAGATGTTAGTGATCTCTCAATTTAGTCATATTGTTCATGTGACTCCACTGAGTAGTTAACGAACAATTATCAAGCCACCACTCTGGGCCAAAGGGACTGACGGTCCACGTGAGGAAAGCTACATGTTTAGACCTCATTTAATATGGCATTTAATTCCTGGCACAAGTCTATGTCCACAATGGTAGTGTATAGGTAGGAAGATCTGTTGGGAGATGCATGTCATTTAGTTTCTAAATGAAGATTATAGAAGAAAGGGAAGATCAAAGGAGGGAGAAAGGACAAGAAGGAAGTGATAAAGGAAAAAAACAAACAAAAACAAAGAAGGGAAGGAAGGGAGGGATAGAGGGAAGGAAAGAGGGAGGGAGGAGGGAAGGAGGGACAAAGAAGGGAGAGAGAGAGGGAGGGAGGAAGGAAGGATGATGCTGATACGTGGCATTTCCAACTGGCCTTTGTATTAGTCCTGTGGTGCCTCTTCCTCCACTGTTGTAAGAGCACCCTTTGTACCTACAACTCCTACAACTCCTCTCCCTTGGTCTCAGCTATAATCACGAAACACTTGGTCTGAGCAGTGGCTATTGTTCCCACCATGATTTCTGGGTGGTGCATCATTGAAGGAGTTATTTCCCCTACTGTTGGGGAAGGTCATCCACTGACTGCTCTCCACCGGCCACTCTCTTCCAACACTGCCTCTGTTGAATGTGGGAGCCAATGGGTCGAGGCACATCCCTTCCCAGGGGAGCCCTCATTCAATGGCTATGGAGGAATGGGGCAGGCAGTACAATAAAAGGCAGGCTCTGGATCCCAAGTTCATCCTGACCTGCACTAAACTTCCTGTACCATCTTCATTATCACAGAGTCCACTTCCAAGGAACAACTCCCCATCCCCTCCTTTCCCCAGCCCCTGGCAACCACCATTATACTTTCTGTCTCTGTGAATTGGACTATGCTAAGTACCTCATATAAGTGGAATCATACAGTATGTATCTTTATGTAGCTGACTTATTTCACTTAGCATAATGTCCTCAAAGTGCATTATGCCATAGCATGAGACAATATTCCTTCCTTTTTAAGGCTGAATAATATTCTATTTTGTGTATATACCACATTTTGATTATACATTCATCAATCAATGAACATTTAGGCTATTTCTACATCTTGGCTATTGTAGATAATGCTGCTCTGAACATGGCTATGCAAATATCTCTTCCAGACCCTGCTTCCAAGTCTTTTGTATATATACCCAGAGGTGGGAATACTGGATCACATGGTTGTTCTTTGTTTAGGGTTTAAGGAACAGCCATACTGTCTTCCGTAGCAGTTACACTATTGTACAATTCCATCAACAGTGCACAAGGGTTCTAATTTCCCCATATCCTCATCAACTCTTGTTATTTTCTGTTTTTTTGGCTTGTTTGTTTTTTGTTTTTAATAGTAGCCATCCTGGTAAGTGTAAGGTGGTATCTCGTTGTAGTTTCAATTTGCATTTCTATAATAATTAGTGATGTTGAGCATCTTTTCATATGCTTGTTGGCTATCTATATATCTCTATATCTCTATCTCCATCATCTATCTATCTATCTATACATCTTCTTTGGAGAATGTCTATTCTAAGCCTTTGCTCAGTTTTAATCAGATTATTTGTTATTTTGTTGTCGAGTAGTAGTAGGAATTCTTTATATGTTCTAGATATTAACCTTTATTAGACATATGATTTGCAACTATTTCCTCCCACTCCATAGGTTGTCTTTTCACTTTGTTGATGGTATACATTGATACACATAAGGTTTTTTTTAAGTTTGATTTAGTCTCTTTGTCTAATTTTGCCTTTGTTGCTTGCACTTTCAAAGTTATTGTCACATCCAATGCCGTGAAGCTTTTCTCCTATGTTTTCTTCTAGGAGTTTTATAGTTCTGGGTCTTACATTTAGGTCTTTAATCCATTCTGAGTTAATATTTTGTATATGTTGTAAGGTAGGGATCCAACTTTATTCTTTTCTGTGTAAATATGTAGTTTTCCCAACACCATTTGCTGAAAGGATTGTCCTTTCATGTTAACGTGACTGTGAATGACCCTTATTCCCTATCTCACACCACTCGGCCCTCTCCTGCCTAGAAAAAATTTCTTTCTCTCTTCCACTGAAGCCTGTCTCCTAGATTGCATTTGTCTGAATTGTCAGCCTTCTCTATAATTAGATAATTAATTCTCTAGAATTAAATAAATTCCTTCAAGGATACCTTGAATTTTCTTTGTCTGGAAAGAGAATAAGCAGGTGATCCATTATTAGTGGATGGGTGAGAAATTTGCAATAAAACTTGTGCAAGACATGTCACATTTCTTTTTCTTTCCTTTAAATTACTGAAGATCTGAATTACTGTTCCACCTTGCAAGGACTGCTGGCAAATTCAAACTCAGAATTATGTGGGATGGGGGGACTCTGCTTCTCCTGAATCTTGGAAGCTAATATAAAGCCCAGAAAATGAGGGAAGGACTGCTTTGTTTTCAGCTAGATAATCCTCTCTGTCCAAGAGCAGGAGGGACTTGAAGGCAAAAGCTTCTGCTGATCTCATGTTAAATTTGTCCATGGACTATCGATTGGTTTTCAACATGAATAATAGTAATTGATATTTATGGAGGGCTCACTATGCACTAGGCATTGTTCTAAGTATTTTACATAAATGCACTCATTTGATCGTCACATGCACTCTGTGAGATTATTTCATTATTATTTCTATTTTACAAATCAGTAAACTGAGGTACAGAAAACTGTGTAGAACAAGGCCCACTGGATCCACAATGGTGGGCTGGGATTTTAACCAAGATGTAATGGCTTCAGAGTCTGGGCCGTTCATCACAGCACTTCCTTTCTTACATCAGTACACTTCACTTCCTCCCAAAGAAGAACAGAGTGCCTTCAGTGCCTTCAGGCGGCACTGCTGGAGGGTAAGGCACAGGTCTCACTTCACAGAGACAGCATCTGCTTCTCAACCTGGACAAGATGGGGGCAGGATCTTCTCCATCTTGTACTCCTGATACAAATGGCTCCCCATTTCCCCTGCGTAATAGCTACAAGCAGTTCAGGCTTGGTTAAAAAAACCAAAGAAAGACGGGAAGGGAGTTTTCTTAAAGCAACTTCTGCTCTCTGCCACCAACACAAATCCCACCCTCCTCTCCCTGACCCCTGTCAGTGGAGCAGAAAGACCTGCTACCTACTTGGAATAGGAGCTGAGAAGAATATTCAGGGCCGGGACTCAAACTAACAGCTCCATGCATTTTCCAGCCAGCTTATTATAAATCCTTTCCACCAAGGGCCTTTGCTGACATCCTGGAGGACCTGGGACTGGTCTCTTCTGTTTGTTTATTCATAAAAGGCAACATATATTTCTCCACGGTCAGAGACGTCTCCTTGAAGAATTACACTGAAGGGATAGCACTGGCGTTTTCCCACGATTGGTAAATCACGAACAGGAGGAACAGTCCTGGCTGGACCAGATGAGAGTGGAGACCCCACTCCAACGGTGGGAGGCTGGACCCTGCCATGTGTCACCAGGACACTGGTCATCAGAGTACAGTTCTGCATTTGTTCAGCCTACCTCATGCTTTTGTGAAATACAGGGACATGTGGACCCAAGGTAGGTTGCAGGGAGGCCCCAAACACCATCCTGGAGTCAAGAGATGAATGTCTGGACGGTCGAACAATAGGGCTGTCAAGGCCAAAACAAACATGGTCTCTGTTTTCCTTGTTTCTTTCCCCACATCCCGTCTCCATTAATCACCACACATTCATCAAACTGGTTAAAAATACAACCAGAAAATTGAAACCAAATTCTTAACCTGAAAGAGTTAACACAACATGTATTAAATATGTTTCAAACAAAAATCACTGGTCAGGGTTAGTTGATTGCGGGTATTTCAACAAAATTCTTTAGCCTTGCCATTGAGGCTATCTCTTTATACCCTGGATAAGAAGAATTTTAAAAACAAATGCCGGGCATGGATATGGGATCTGGAGGGTTTCAGTAAGCCTCCCCTTGACAGTTTATCAGTGACAATGACATATCTTACCAGTTTATGGTAAAGACAAACTTCATGAGGTAACGCACACATTTAATGAATGAGCCTATAATGAAAAAAGCATTGGCAACGGTAGGCTGGCAGGAAAATGGGTTTGAAATAACAAGTACAAACCACTCACTGAGCTGGGATTATGAGAATTAGATAGAGCATGTTTTTGGAGCAAAAATGTAATACCACTGATGTGATTACCCAGAAAAATAAAGCTAAATGAAAGTCTGTTTTGAGAGGCACGGAATACCGGAGAGCCAGAAATCCATCCAATCAAATTCACCAAGTCCTGAGCAAAGAGCCTGTAGGTGACTACTGTCATTATGGACTCAGTACCTGGGTGTATTTTTCCCCTTTACCTAGAGCTCCACACAGTTGAGAGGTCAAGATGGTACTTGATACACTTTCTAAAGCCAGGACTCCTTGCCTTTTTACTGGTTGTGATTAGTGAGTTTCAGCTACTAGTTGTATGTACTTTCTGGTCGGCAAATGAAAGAAAGGCCCTGTGGAAGAATCGTGTGTTCTGGATCTCCAGGCATTTGGCAAATGTCAGTTCCTTGATCCTTACAGCACCTGTAGCATAAAAAAGCACTTGAGACCTTAGGAAGTGAGCCATCAAGCATTAAACAGGGCCTGCAAATACGTGGTTAAAAATGTTCTCTGGGTGTGACAAAGTTAAGCTTCCCCTAAATCCCAGGTAGAAACAACTTTAAAGAGTTTTTCACAATCCCTAGCCTCTCTGAAGGAGACATTGATGCACGTGAACTGATGTTAAGTCTTCCAGTGATCTTGGCTCCAGAAATGCAAAATCTTCTACTGGCCAATGGGCAGCCAAAGACTGTGAAATTGCCAGAAGTATCTTGGGCAACTTGGTAGGACTACAGATGCTAAAAGAGATGATCTCTCTGTGACATACAGAGGGGTGGTTGAGAGCTCAGACTCTACAGACAAGATTTAAACCCCAAGTTTTATCCTTGATAGCTGTCTGAACTTGGGCAAATCCTCAATCCCTTTAAGCCTCAGTTTCCTCATATACAAAAAAAGGTTAGCAAGTGTGTCTCCCTCCTAGGGCAGTGGTTCTCAACTGAGGCCATTTTGTCCTCCAAGGGACATTAGGCAAGGTCTGGAGACAATTTTGGTTGTCACAGCTGGGGTGGGAGTTGGGAGATGTTACTGGAATCTTGGGGGTAGAGACCAGCAATGCTGGTAAACATCCTACCAGCACAGGACAACCTCACAACAAAAGACTATTAGGACAAAAGCAGTCAATAGTGCTAAAGCTGAAAAAGTCTGCCCCTGGGTTATTTTAAAAATTCAATACAATACTCCACGTAGAGGGTGTGGAGAAAAGGGAACCTTCCTACATTGTTGGTGGGAATGTAAATTGGTGCAGCCACTAGGGAGAACAGTATGGAGGTCCCTCAAAAAACTATAAGTAGAATTTCCATATGATCCAGCGATCCGACTCCTGGGCACATATCCAGACAAAACTCTATTTCGAAAAGATACAGGCACCCCTATAGCAGCACTAGTCATAGCAGCACTAGTCACATTAGCCAAGACATGGAAACGACCTAAAATGTCCATCAACAGATGAATGGATAAAGAAGATGTGGTACATATACACAATGGAATATTACTCAGCCATAAAAAAGAATAAAATAATGCCATTTGCAGCAACATGGATGGACTTAGAGATGATCACACTAAATGAAGTAAGTCAGACAGAGAAAAACAAATACCATATGATATCACTTATATGTGGAATCTAAAATATGACACAAATGAACTTATCTGTGAAAATAACTCACAGACGTAGGGAACAGACTTGTGGTTGCCAAGGGGAAGGGATGGATTGGGAATTTGGGATAAGCAGTTGCAAAGTATTATATATAGAATGGATGGACAACAAGGTCCTACTGTATAGCACAGGGAACTATATTCAATATCCTGTGATAAACCATAATGGAAAAGAATATGAAAAAGAATGTGTATGTGTGTGTGTGTGTGTATATATATATATATAAAATATATCTCTGAATCACTCTGCTGTACAGCAGAAATTAGCACAACATTGTAAATCAACTATACTTGAATAAAATAAATTAAAAAAAAATACAATACTCCATGTAGAAGCTCTTAAAAGAGGACCAATATCACAGTATCATAGTAAGTCTTCTATTACTATTATAAGTTTCCTTTCATTAGACATTACACAGTCTACTTCTAGGTGAGTCAATTAACTGTAATAGATACATGTACAATTTGTTAACAAACTTAAATAATTTGCAGTCTAAAGGCATTGTTTGTCATGCATACACTAATGTCAGGACGTTGCTCTAGGAGCAAAAGACTGCTCTGTCTGTGACAGGCCTACCATGGGCAGAGCTGGGGATATTGAGCTGAATTCCAAGGCTCCCTCCAGACTAGAGCTGATCTGAGGAACCAGTGCTGATGGAAGCAGCAGCTGCAGCAGCAGGGCTGTAAGCTATCTGTTCTGTCCTCTGGGTGCTTGACCGGGAAGAGAGAGTGCCTCTCTCTCTAGGCCTCAGCTTAACTGGCCTATTTCATGGCTGGACAAACACAGGCTCCTTAACCACTTTTCTATCCTTGACTGAGCTGTAAGTGTCCACAGTGTGACATAAAGCAAAGCTAGAATGCTCCTGCAAGGGCAGTGTGTAAAAAGAACATGGCCTCCCAGACAGCGGGGCTGAGGTCCCCGATAAGACCAATGGTGGAGCAGTAGGTCTCCTGAGGCCCAGAGGGTGCTGATGTTGATGGAGCATTTCTATGGATCTGTTGCCTCTCAGACTTCATTCCAGCCCCTGATGAGCCTTAATGTCAAGCAGTGGGCGTTGCTATTGAAAGGGGCACTTCTGTGGAGCTGATGTTCTTCCAATATCCTTTCCGAAGTCTAAAGTCCTGCAAATCTCCTCAGGTTCAGAGAGTGCTAATACTTCTGGATACATTTGTGTGGAGCTTCTGTCTCCCAGACGCTCTTCCCAGCCAGGGGTGAGGCCTAAGTTTCTCTGAAGACTAAAGGCCCAAAGACTGAAGGTGTCTGAAGAGAGTGTTGCTTTCATGGGGTGTGTTTCTGTGGTGCCACGGCCTCCCAGATGTCCTGCTTCCTCCTTAGTGAGAAATAAAGTCCAGTACATCCCCTCAGGTCCAGAGAGTGCTGTTGTCATGGGGTGCGTTTCAATGGAGACGCTGCCTTCCATGGGTCCCTCCAGTCTACCACGAGGTTTACAGTACAGCAAGCCTCAGGCTCAGAAAGCTCTGACCTTGAGGGCTACGCTTCTGTGGATTCTGCCTCCAAATCATGATTCCAAATCTTTGTCAAGGCCTAAAGTCAAGCACCGAATCGTCTCAGGCTCAGAGAGCGCTGATATTAAAAAGGAGATTACTCAGAAGCTAGAAGGTGCCCTTCCAGTCCTTGGGGAGCCCTAAAGGCAAGCAAGAAGTGTCCTCAGGTTTGGAGAGTGTTCCTGAGGAGGGGAGCCATTGTAAGGAGTAGCTGCCTCCCAGACCCCTTTCCCAGGCTTTGAGGAGGCCTGAATACCACCAAGACATCTCCTAAATGTCAGAGATCTCTGCTGAACAGCAGAAGAGTTCTGAAGAGCAGCTGCCTCGCACAGGCCCTCTCCCGGCTTCAAGAAACCCTCAAGGTCAGCAACAGGTCTCTTCTGCTTTAAGCCAACATTGGGCTCACCACTTTCTGGCTAATAATTGTGATTCTTATGGGTTAAATGTTCCTCAGGATATAGTCTGTGGACCATCAGAATCACATGCACATCTTTAAAAAAACAAACAAATTTCTGTTCCCCACCCAAGACCTACTGAATCAAACTCCTAGTGAGGAATGGAGCCTAGGAATCTGAATTTTTAGCAAGTTCTCCTAAGTGATTCTGATGTTCTGCAAAACTTGAGAGTTACTGATATATGCCTTAAATGTTAGCTCAACATATATTAGTTTTATATTGTTGTTCCATGTATTATATTAGCTTGTCAAATTGAGAACTTTTTAAAGTGCTTCTCAGTATAAGATACAGTCTTTGAAAACATTTAAAAATTCTAAATTGATGAATTTGTTATTATTATTATATTTTCCCAAAAAGAAGACGATCACCTTGAGGTCAGTTTCCCTACATATTGTTGTTGCCTACAAGATCTACCAGATATGGGGGTGGGGCTAAATTAGGAATTTGGGATTAAGAGATACACACATTACTATATATAAAATAAACAACAAGGATCTACTGTACAGCTCAGGGAACTCTATTCAATATTCTGTAATAACTTAAGTGGGAAAAGAATCTGAAAAAGAAGAGACACCTGAATCACTTCGGGGTACACCTGAAACATTGTAAATCAAACTATACTTCAATAAAAAATAAATTAAAAAAAGGAAATAAAAGAAACAGTAATAGAAATTGAAAACAAAAAGACCTACCAGATAGCTGAGCACAAATTCAACAAACATTTGTTTATTAAAAATAAAAAGTGTGTATACACATGTACGTGTGATGTGGAAAAAACACACTGGAAAGATGTTAACTTGAGAGCCAGTATAGTAAGTTCATGCAGGTGTCCAAGGACCCTAGATCTCCATATGCCTCTGAAAAGTAGCATGAATGGGCAAGACGCGGTTTTCCTTTGCACTTTTCCAGGAGAAAATACCTTTTTAGAAAGTCTTATTAGGGAGGGCTACCTAAGGAACCCTTGCCCAAAAAACAAATTTAGGACTCACAGTTTAGGAAATCAAGAGTTTGAGGTGACAGGAGTCCTCTTCCCTGCAATTCTACCCAAAATATGTTGAGGGTGTGTGTGTGTAGTTTTGTAGGGATCAAAGAACACCGAACACCATTCAATCATCTCTTCCGTGGAGTCTGGTGTTTTGTCTCCCTGAGGATGCTTTTGGTTGCAGGCAGTAGACCAAGAGTTTTTACATAGAAAAAGGACTTATTATTTCACAAAATAAGAAATGTAGAGTGAGGACAGTTACAGGAAATTCAGTAGCTCAACAATCCCCAAGGATGCAAGTGTTTTCTCCCTGTCCACTCCATGTTATTCTGCCCCAGACGCAGTGCTGATGGATTGGAGAGGCAGGTGGAAGAGAAAGTTCATCATCCCTCCCCACCTGAGGAAGATACAGATGGGAGCCTCTCACTGGCTTGACCAGCGGGAGGGTAGCAGAGAGAGACAAGCCTCCTCCCAGGCTATCCCAATCTCCTAAGAGCTTCTGGAACTCTTAAGTCAAGCCAGGTAGAGCCCCAGAGCCACAGAGAGTTTGACCCAAGTGTTTCTCTGGAAGGCTCTTCCCTTCCCCCACCCCATCAGTGCCTGAGCCTTTAGACTCCGCTGCCCCATAAGCTCACCTTCTCAGGGACCGCTGGGGGAAGTGAGGCAGGCCAGGGGGTGAGATACAGGAGCGAGATATGCCTTAAGAGATGGCTTTTCCCAACACCCAGCTCCCATCCAGCAGCTCTGCCCTTTCCCATGACTGTGTAGTGCCACCCCAGCTTATCACATCTCATTAAGGAAAAAGAATACAATAAAACCAAGCCTCGTGACCTTTTTTTTTTTTTTTCCTTAGATTCCATATATATGTGTTAGCATACTGTATTTGTTTTTCTCTTTCTGACTTCCTTCACTCTGAGGAGGGGGAAGGGTAAGATGTGACAAAGTGAGAGAGTGGCATGGACATATATACCAACTGTAAAATAGATAGCTAGTGGGAAGCAGCCGCATAGCACAGGGAGATCAGCTCGGTGCTTTGTGACCACCTAGAGGGGTGGGATAGGGAGGGTGGGAGGGAGACGCAAGAGGGAGGAGATATGGGGATATATGTATATGTATAACTGATTCACTTTGTTATAAAGCAGAAACTAACACACCATTGTAAAGCAATTATACTCCAATAAAGATGCTAAAAAAAATAAAATAAAATAAAAAAAGAAAAACCAAGCGTCTGGGGAAAAAGAAGTCACTGGGGAGATCTCCCTTCCTGCACAAGTGCCTGCAGGCGTCCCAAGAGTGGTGTTTAGACACTTAACGCATGCAGAGGAGAAAAACATTTTCCCCACGTACACAGTGTTATTAGCAAGAAAAATCTTTTCCAGCAACTTCTCTGCATACTTCCCTTCAAATCCCATTGGCCAGGAAGGGGACATATATTGATGCCTAAACCAATCACATGATAACAATTCATTGCAGGAGACCATTTCCCTGCACACACGTGTGGCTAGGCAGGGGAACCCCTAAAACTGGGGTCTTCCAGCCAGGAAGAAATAAGGCAATGGGAATGGCAACTGGGTAAGAGACTAAGAGTGCCTACCATATTGGTCTTCAAATGTCCTAAGTCTAAAATATTGAATTTAAACACTGAATTTGATACTTGAAGCAGAGTCACAGAAACTCTCTCTTTAAAACTTAGCAGCATGGTCACTAAGTAAATGGGAGAAAATTACTCAACTCTCTGGGCCTTGTGTTCTTATCTATACAATGATAAGAAACAAGGTACAGGACACCCAGTGAAATTTGAGTTTCTGTTAAACCATGTCCTAAATATTACATGGGACTTATACTACAAAATTATTTGTTGTTTGTCTGAAACTCAAATTTCACTAGGTGTCCTGTATTTTTGTTAAATCTGGCGACCCTAGATGGATGGATTGTGGCTGGAGGGTGGGTAGGTGGATGGATGGGGTGGATGAGATGGGTAGGTATAGTGATAGAACTCTTTGGGACAATTTTTCAACGGTCAAGGGCTGTGTGCCTCTGTGTATATGGGTGAGTGGGTGTGGGTGTGTGTGAATATGCATGTATTTTCCTCAGAAATAGACCAGCAAGGGAAGGCATATGATGAGAATTTGAAGAGCTAGTCCAGCCCAGAGAACAAAATATCTGCTGCCAGGGAGATGAGAATGTGAACATTTGCACTATGATTACACCAGTGACTCACTGTGTGATCTTTGATAAATCACACAACCTCTCTGTTATGCAGGGTTTCACATTAATGTAGATGAGATAATAATATCAGCTTTATTTCTGCCTCACATGAGATCAAGGTCACTTGAGCATTACTTATAAATTCTAGAATTGAAAAAGAGGCAAGGGATGGGTATTTTTGTACATTACATCAATGAGAAGGGGGAATCAGAAAGCCAGGGTAGGCTTGGGATTCTTTTCTAATTTCTTTGGGAAGCACTCACTAAATAATGATTCGAACCTAATATAAGATGCACTGATTACAACCCACACTTTGTTTCCAAGCCTTAATTCACATACCTGAACGTTTCCCTTGTTAGCTGCGCACATCACCCTCTCACTGAATCAGCAGAATTTAGCAAATTCAGACATCAGCTGTTTATTTCCTGTGTTTGACGGGAAACCTATTGCAACCCAGTGATTCCCCAGGGTTTATTTTTTCACAAGTGCCAGAGCAGCACCACACCAGTGAGGTGCGTGCTGTGAGCATGTGCCCATAAAAACTGGTTTCTTTTTGTGGTCACATTTATGTTGAATCGGCAAGTGAATGGGGCTCTCATTATCTTTGGAGGTAGAAGTCCATTACATTTCACTGGGCCTGTGTTATTTTGCTAATAAAACTAATACAGCCCACGAAACAAGAACGGTGGAGGGTGGTAGGGTTAGTGCTTTCAGTGATATTCCCAGAGGCCTCCGAATCATCCTCCTATAAGCGACCAAATGGCCAGAATCCAAGGCAAGCGTGGGGTCAGAGTACAAAAACAGAGGAGAACCACCAGAGAGGGCAAAAGTAGAGAAGACTCTGGCCAGGGGGTGAAAGCAGGTAGGAGAATGTGTGAACCTAGTGACCCAGATTGAAAACAGGGCATCCCATGTCACCCTTAAGGCAGGCAGCTTTACAGTGAGTGTCATGAAAATCACGATATAATCATGCCTTCTCGGTCATTTGCAAAGGACTTTTACATACAGTAGCTCAGTTCATCCTTACTGAATCGGTGAGAAAACTGAAGCTCATAAAGGTAAAATAACTTCCTCTAATGCATATCAGAGGCAGCATTCGAAATCAGGGCTGCTGAACACAGGACCGGGACTTCTTCCACCAGCCCCAGCAGTATTTTACAAATGGTGTAAATTAATACCTGCCAAAACGTGGCCTTCGTCCTCTTATCTACAGCTGTTGAAGTTCCCACCATTGGCATCCCTTCGGGGTTAAAGAGGGAAGGAAACAAACTCTATATTGTATAACCCAGGTTAGGTAGTGACAGGGAAACAAAATAGGGACCAATTTTTTCTGGGTCTTTCATCCTGGTTGTCATCTTGGAAAGCCACGTTACCGTCACGGAAAGTGTGATTTATTGGCATTCATTCATTTGTTCATGCACTCATTTGTTCAAAAAGTGTAAATTAAATTTCTATTTGCCAAACACTGTACTAGCTACTGTGTGTTCAGTGGTGAATAAAAGAGAGATGGTACTTGCTCTTGTGGGACTAAAAACATGACGAAAGGGACAGACATTAAAGAAGGAGACAAGGGCCGAAGCAACTAATTACCGATTGTGAAAAGTGCTGAGAGTGATAAAGATAGGGTGTTTTACAAACAAAATGCAGAGGTGGCTTCTCCAATTTGAGCAGGCCACTCTAAAGTGATGGGTGACCTGACCAATGAGAAGGGATGCTCTATGTGAAGAGTGAGAAGAAAGACCTTGAATAGAGCCCTGGAAGGGAGAGAGCTCTGTCCTTTACAGGAGCTGGACCAAGGCCCCTGGAATTGGAAAGAGGTGAGGGAACAGTGAGAGAGAGGGTAGCAGGGATGCAAAGGAGGCAGGAGCACCAAGAACCATCCTGGGCTACTTGGTATAGCCAACAGCAACAGGTGGGTCTGGCCTCTGGGTGGAGAAGGGAGCCACCAGAAGGGCAGGAGACACCAAAAGGATGAAGGTGAACTTCAACTTTGCCTTAGTTCCCAGGTGTGCAATTCCAGGTGCTCACAGTGAGACTGACACCGCCATTGGTAGTTTATTCCCCTACTTTGAATCCTCTGTCCACCACTATCCCCACTCAAGGTGCCTAATGCCACCTCCATATCTACATTATGGTAAATGGCCTTCAGTTCCACATGGAAACGGGAAAAACACAGGCTGCCAACTAGGTGTGTCAAAAATATTTTCCCAAGCGCCAGATGGAGACTGTGCCCTAAACTGGAAAGTTTCTGGCCACCTGTGAAGGCTGTTCTCTGGTGCCAATCCCACTTTCTCCCACCGGCTCTTTGGAGCTGAGGAAATGCCTCATCAGTGCTGGGCAGGATCATTAGAAGTAACTGATTAACAGCGCGGCTATCGAAGTTCTGGAGTTTGTTTTTCTGCAACCTGAAAGGGTGCTTGCTTTATGATTTTTTAATTAGAGTGTAAATATTGCAGGCCCATAAACCTCTTGATTGATTGCTGACAGGTGTGAAAGTTTGCATTTGCTGGAAAAGGCCCCGAGTCTTCTGTTATCTCCAGCTTCTGTTTTCTCAGGCTCCCCTGGCAGCTGGCTGGGTTGACACACAGGGCAGCACCCAGCAAAACTGCCAGATGGAGGGCTTATCCTCTGAATTCCCTGATATCTCCTTGGGAGCTTCTTCTTCCCTATCACATCCCCCCTCATCTTCTTTCAAAAATCACAGTGGGGCCTCAGCCTGGTGAAGAAATACCCACAATGTCTCCACTGTTCGAGTCATGCCCCATGTTCTGATTTTCCTTCTGACCTTATCACACATTCTATGGCCCTCACTTCTTGAACTACCAAGAAACAGAAATTAATTTAAATACTCATTCATGGGTTCATTCAGTGAACCAATATTAAGTGTAGCCGTGGCTACGGTACACACATTATTTCAGGTGCCCGAGAGATAGCATGGATCATACTAAAGTCCTTGCCATCACAAAATACCTTCTACAAGCGGGAGTAAAAAATATACACATGACAAAATAAGTTAAAAAGATCATTTCAAACACTGATAAGTGTTATGGAGACAATAAAATTGGGACACATGGAAGAGAGTCATTGGGAAGATGCTTTGGCCAGAAGAGCAGGAGATTCAGTTATTTTTCTCCATCTTTCCAGCATGAGCCCCCCACTTCTGTTTGTCTTGGAAGATCTGTTTTATTCTTCTTGTTCTCACACCATATTGACTTCCCCATCCATATGACCAAAAATGACCATCTTATCTCTCTTTTCACATTGATTCAGTACAAGCAATCAATGAAGACCAATCACCCTCCCTGGGTCCCTACTCCTAAAAAGTATTTAGAATCTGATTGGTCCAGTTTGGGTCAGGGCTCCTCCTGGTGAAAATCATCCTTGAGCAATCTAGGCTGTGTCACATATGAGTGTGACCTAAGTCCCCATTGTTGTGGGTAGAGGGGCATTTATTATAGAGAAGAGAGAGAGCATGGCCTGGGAATATACCAACTAGTAATCTTGCTTACAGATAGTTGTTGTATTGCAGACCTATCCATTCCTACAGAGAGGCAATAATCCAGGAAAGAAGTGATGGAGTCCTTAACTGAAGAGGGAGAGTACATGAAATCAAGAAACAGTGGCGTTTTTAGAACCAGCATGTTCTGATATGCTGAATTAAATAATAAAACTGTCTTTGCAAGCTTAGAATTTGAAACGTGGGCATCTAGAGAAAACTCCTGAAATAAAATCCCACGGCTATTTAATATACTCTTAAAGTCCTCCAGAGAAGAAAGCCATACTGCTTTTCAAAATATTTTGAATTTTAAGACTTCTCAGTTTCTATAATCATGAATTGCTTCATGTCTAAGGCAAATGCTCCAATGTTAGGTGACAGCATTTACCTGCACCTGCAGTGTAATCATTCATAGTGCACCTTTCACTCAAATTACGGTCCCAGTTTGGACAATAAATGAAAAGTCATCTTACTCCTAGGGCAAGTTGGATAAAGGAAATTATGTCCATTATTATTGCAAACATCAAGAAACAAGATAGGACAACTTTAAAAACCATCTGAGGTAAAAGTTTCTAGGTGACTTGGAATTTGAGATATTAAGTCACATGCAAGTTTCTAGGTGATGACGGTCACTCCTTATAGATTTTGAAGATATTGCAAAACTCATTTTGTACAGTGTTGGTGGTATAGTGGTGAGCATAACTGCCTTCCAAAATTCTTCTTGTATTATTATTCTTCCTCTGATTCTTTCTCTGTCAAGTAAGTGGCCCAATCTTGATGCTTAAGTTTCTATTCCCAAAGCAAAAAAAGGAAATAAGAATGCATCATGGCCTTTTGGTAAAATGACAGTTATTACTATCTTTGGCCAGAAGAAACATATTTTTGACAGCAAACCAAAGACTGAGCAGGGTATTATCAGCTTTTCAAACACTAAAGTGAAAAAATAAATGGGTAGAGGATTTGTGTGTCATTCAGCAGAGTTTTAGTGTCAGTCATAACAGTTCTTACTGGAAGAATGTTTAATACCCTCTACTTAATCAAAACTAAATTCCACATAAATGACTGTTTGATAAAAGGAAAGAATTGTCTGTGAGTAACTTATCCTACAATGTAGAATTGCTCCCCAATTCCAAAGAATGAAGTAAAGCTGATTGAGAATATTCTAAGTACAGTGTTAGGGTTTTGATAAACACAATGAAATCTCAAATACTGAATTGCTCAGCCAGGAACAACAATTGGATAACCTTGGATAAGTTGATCCCCACTGATTATTTTTTTCCCAGAAGCTTAAAGTGTGAATAAAATGTTCTGGCATTTCACTATCTCATCAATTTTTACATACTGGGGTTTTCAAGTTTCTCATATCCTTCTATCCTATTATCCTCTTTTATCTTTCTTGGAATCTATTCCGGGAATTACTCATGCATAAAATTATGTGAGAAGCCTTCATCTCTAACGCCTTTTTCTAATTGTCAAATTTACGGTAAAAAGATAGTAACTATTGAGCATCGATTGATCCAAGTTTTCATAAATGCTATGGCAATTTCTAGACACCAGGAGCAATCGTAACATATTTTGCAGTAGACTGCCCTAATTAACAGCAAGGTGCTTTCCAAATTTTTCAAGAAAAAAACTGAGCACATCTAATTCTGTTCATTTTGATAATGGAGGGCAGGAAAAAATGTGTCTCATTGGAAATGCAAAGCTAGTCTTCAGTGGAAACAATTTGTTCATTCTCTTCATTGATTTAAGCTTTGTCTCCTCTTTTGAGACACAGGCCACTCCTGAGGTTAGACGTGATGGCATAGCTTAATGGTTAAGAGTGAATATAACAAAAAAGAAGCAGACTCACAGATATAGAGAACAAACTAGTGGTTACCAGTGGGGAGAGGGGAGTGGGGAGGAGCAGTAGAGGGGTAAAAGATTAAGAGGTACAAACTATTATGTATAAAATAAATAAGCTACAAGAATATATTGTACAGCACAGGTAATATAGCCAATATTTTACAGTAACTGTAAATGAAACATAACCTTTAAGAATTGTGAATCACTATATTGTACATCTGTAATTTATATACTATGGTACTGCAACTATATTTCAATAAAAATAAATCAATAAATATAAACAAATAAATAGGAAAAAGTTTTAAAAAATACACGAGTTAGAGTTACAATGCCTAAGTTCTAAATCCTAAGCTTTGCCACTTGCTATCTGGGCCAATTACAACAGGATTCTTAATATCTTTTTGTCTCAATTTTTAATTTGTAGTATAGAGTATCCATTGTACTTATTCCAGTGAGTAAAATGCTTATTAAGCATCAGCACAGAGTCTGGCATAGAGTAGAACCTTAATAAAATATCCTATTACATGAAAGAAAAAAATAGCTAGAAGATAAACAAAGAGCTTAGATAAACAGCTCCTAAATAATCATAGACTCAGCATTTCTCCTCCAGCAGATCTTGGTATCTGCTGGCATCCTCTCTTTAATTCGTGGTGCATTCTCCATCTCCAAGCTTAAAATTCTCTATCTTTTTGGCACAGACTGAACATCAATCCCCGAGGAGATTGTTAATTCGTTCAGGCCAATGGAAAGCAATCATTATAAACAATTCAAAGTTCCCTTTGGACTTCCTCTGGGATGTGGATACAACCACTCCTTTATTATTTCCTAGATAAGGGCGACATCAACCCTGGTAACATATTAGGGTTGACCCGTAGTTAGAAGGAAATGTTTTCACAGTTACATTTCTGACCACTTTATTCATATCAGAAAGCTTTTTCAGACACAGTTCCTTATGGTTCACTTTACCACGTATCTAACAGACAAGACTGGTTCATGGCGCAATGGTTCATCAAGTTCTACACTCCAGAATTACATTCTAGAATGTGTTCTTCTGATTCACTTAAGGTGATTGCTAACTCAGTTATACACAAGTAAACTTGTGGACACACAAATCTTGATCTATTTACATTGACTTTCAGTCCGGCAAGTTCTTTCCAATGTGGTACTGGCAGAGTTCTGGTTTTTTACAAGCATTTCTGGGTTCAAGTCAGTTTTAGACTTAGAATTCTTAAAATTTTGCCCCAATGACCATGAATGCCAGTCACTCTCCAGAGCATAAATTCTTCTGTAGATATAACTGCTACTGAAATCTAAGAGGAATTCATGATTTTTTAAATTTATAGCATGATGGTGCTATGACATTAGTAGTTTTTGACAAATAGCATTTTCCATCTAACTTCTAGGAATACTTTCTTATTACGGTTGCTCTTCTCTACAAACCCATCAAATTCCTCTCTGAAAAGCCAGATCTCCTTGTTCCTCTCGGGCAAACACTGTTTTATAGATAATGCAGGAAAGGCCTTAGTGATAACTGCCCTCCCCAAAACTGTGACGTGGTCAAATGTCTATTTGGGGTCTTTTTTTTCACAAAGTCTATCAAAACTTCCTTTAAAAGTGTGGCTTTGTCCATTTTGCCTAGTTTCCAAGAGGTCTCTTTCCTAGAAAGACTTCCAAAGTTACTCTAGCCTTTGAAAACATGAATACTATTCTTCCCCTACCATTTTAGTTCTATTCAACAGAATCAAGACTTTGGAGAGAAACATGAATTAATATGTCTAAGAAGATTAGCGCAAGATTCTCTCCATGAGTATCAGTCACACACTAGGATCATTGAGATAGTAGGTAGAAGACACTATTTTCAACATGTCTTTATTTCATAAAGAAAGAAGAGTGCTGTAAAGTGATCATGTATTTCTATTCCATTTTCCTGAAATCATTCATTAAAAAAAAAAGAGAGAGAAAACATTAGATCAAGCCTCTCAGGATGTTCTAAGTGAAAAGAAAGTTTGTTTTTTTTGTTTTTTTAATCTTTCTGCTGACTGCCAGAAGAGTCACTTGATAGGGTACAATTGCTACCAGTAATAAATCTGTGCATGAGAAACCTCATTTTTGGCACTACACTAAAGATGAAAGTAGAACAAGGGTGGGGGGATCACCTTTGTCAGACAGAAGGTTAGATGTATTAAAATAAAATCTTAATGGAACCAAACTGAAGACCTGTATCATGTCCAAGATTTCTGGTGGGAAATTTCAGCAGTAATGAGCAACTTCCCAAATGGGATAATTAATGAACAGTGCAATATTTCACAAAAGAAACAATATACTTTTGACAGACCCAGAGAGACATGGGAATATCCTTCACACCAGCTCAAAGTGGTCAAGGTTTGTATTTGTTTGTTGCTTTAAATCCTTAATCTACTCCATCAACCTGGGAATGTCCAAGGAAGGAAATGGTGCAGGGTCTGAGAAGTTAACTGAATAAATGACTTTTCTCTTTGTTACTTAAGTACATATCATGAAAAATTGCCTAACTCAGAGGGTTGTTTCTGTGTATTTCATTGAAATAAATCAAAACCACTTGCTTTTTCTACTTCTTTATTTCCTATTCACTGGACAAATCCTTTGAGTTTATTTTCAATCCCCCTGAATTGAATTTCCCCCTGTCAAGGTTATCAACTTCATCCATGTGGCCAAAGACAGTGGTAGCCTTCAAGTTCTCATCCTAGTCAACATCTCAGAGGTAGTCAATACATCTGATCATTTCTTCCTTCTGGAAACATGTGTCCTTTTGTCTTATCTGACTCTACTTTCTCCTGGCTTCCATTTAATTTATCAAGTTGTTCCAATTCAAGCTCATCCTCCTCTGCTCTCTTCTATGTGTTCATTGCCCCAGGATCAATCTTGGCCTGAACTCCTCTTTATCTATACTAAGTCCCTATGCAAATTCACCTCACTCTGTGACTTAATCTATATGCTATTCATTCAACTTTAGCCCTGATCACTTCCTTGAGTTTCAGGTTCATATATCCAACCACTCCTTAACCTCTCCAGTTGTATGTTAATAGGGATCTCATCTTTGACTTTTTCCAAACATATCTATTCTTTCCCCCCTACTCACCTTTTAACATACACACTCACACTCTACTTCTCCAAATGTGCTTCTGTCCTCAGTCTTCTCCTACCTCAATCAAAAGTGTACCATCCATTCAGTAGTTCAGACAAAAGCCTTAGGAATCATATTCAATTCTTATCATATTGTCCTCAATGACTTGGCTCACCATGATCCTAATGCAAACCACCATCCTGTCTTTTCTGATCCTGTAATGGCCTTGTTTTTAATCTTATTCTGCTCGTAGCATCCAAAATGATCTGTTTTAATGTAACTCAAATAATGTTACCCTTCTGTTTCAAATCCTACCGTGCCTCTGATCACAGAGTAAAATCCAAAGTTCATTGTGGCCTATAGAGCTTTTCATGATCTAGCTGGTGTCTACCTCTCCTCCCTTAACTCATACAATGACCTATACCACTTATTCTACTATACCAAGCTTTCCCTTCAACACAGCAAACTTATTCCTGTTTCAGGGCCTATGCACTTACACCTTTCCTTTGCCTCTTTGAATGGCTGTGTCTTGTTCCTTTAGATCTCATTATGAATGTTACTTTCTAAAGTAGTCAACTCCACTCCACTCCCTCTGTCACCATCAGAATAATGGTTACCTCTGGGAAGATGAGAACAGAGAGTGCCTAGAAAGGTGAACGAGAGAACTTTGGGGGTGATGAGCTTCTGTCACCATGTTTGTGCATTTGTCAAAACTCATTGAAGATTTGTGTATTTCATTGTATGTAAATTTAATTTCAAAAGAAAAATGTAAACAAATATAAAACTCTAGTTAAAGCCATAAATGATGAAGTCTATAGGAGAAAATGTACTGATATCTGCACATCCTTTAGAAATATTTCAAAATTCAATGTACATTGATAAGTGGAAACAATGTATAGGTGAAAAAATATGTGATAAAGCAAGTATAGTACAGTGTTAATGGTAAAATCTAGACGGTGCGTATATAGATGTTAAATCTAAAATTCACCTCTGCTATATGCTTGAAAATGTTATAATTAAACCTTGCAAAATTATTTTCTTAAAAAATTTAAAGATAAATCAACTAAAAATGATTGGATCTGATAAGATAGTTCAAAATGTGGCTGGATAAAACATAAATAAACAAACAAAAGCTTTCCTTTATAAAAACTAAATGGAAAATTAAGACTATTCCCAATAGTAACAAAAGCTATAATATACATAGGAATACATTTGACAGTGTGTGAGAACAATATGAAGAAAATTATAATACTTTATTGAACTGTATAAAACCTGACCTGGGGGCTTCAATGGTGGCGCAGTGGTTGAGAATCTGCCTGCCAATGCAGGGGACACGGGTTCGAGCCCTGGTCTGGGAAGATCCCACATGCCGCGGAGCAACTGGGCCCGTGAGCCACAACTACTGAGCCTGCGCGACTGGAGCCTGTGCTCCACAGCAAGAGGGGCTGCGATAGTGAGAGGCCCGTGCACCGCGATGAAGAGTGGCCTCCGCTTGCCACAGCTAGAGAAAGCCCTCGCACAGAAGCGAAGACCCAACACAGCCAATAAATAAATAAATAATAAAAGTGTTTAAAAAAACAAAAAAGAAAACCTGACCTGACATCTCATACATCTCATTGTAAAATGAGAGATATTTATGATAGAATATAAATGTTACCCAGACTACTATAAATTCAATGCAATTTCAATGAAAACATCTAGTGGAAACACTCATTAATATGAAAAATTGATTCCTAAATATATTTGAAAAGCAAATGGGTAGGAATAGTCAAAATTTGGAATAAAAATTAAAATGAGAGGGAGAACACTTTTGGATGTTAAAGTAAATCATAACATTTTAGTAATTAAAACAATGTTGATTAAACAAATAGATCAATAGGACAAAATAGGCAGCCCAGACTCTTATAAATATGACAATTTAATATGTCATAAAGATGTCATTTAAATCAGGAGGCATAGGATTTAATAAAAAAGTGTTGGCACAATTACATATATACGGAATATGATAAGGTTTAATCTCTAAAATACATTCTGGATGGATTAAATTTCTAATAAACATAGTACAAAATAATAAACTTACTAGAAAAAAGGAGAATATTTTCTATTATTGTGGTAGATTATGTCTTTCTTAAGAAAAAATGGATGATCATAAGCCATAAAAAATAAAACTGACAAGTTTGACCATGTACAAAGTAAAAATCTCTCTAAGTAAATAGACATTATAAACAAAGAAAAAAACAAAGCACAGAGTGAGAAATTTATCTGTGACATAGATATGTAACATAAATAGGGTATAAATAGATGAAGCAAAGGAATAGAGCTATTTATTTCATACGTAGCCAAGATTTGGAGAAGGAATGGTAAGGCAGCTGAGTAATGAGATGTGAGGATGGCCAAACCTTCCTAGCTAGTATGCTTGGACCCTGGAAAGAGGGCCTTACCCTGAGCTCCTCACTTAAGAAGGACCAGCATATCACAAACACACACATATCAAATATGTTGAGGGACTAATGGGCATTCTGCTGCTCAGGATCTGATGTCCAGTACTGGCCCAGCATGACCCTAAACTTCCACTTTTGCAACTACCATTGCTGAAGCCCCGGGGCGGGGAACACTTCTCCACATCTATTCCTATGTCTTCAAAACAAAAAGCAGCTTGCATCTGAATGCCAGGAAAGTTTGTGGGCAATACTGTTGCTGACCTCAGAGGAGATACTGCATCAGGTGCAGGACTATTTGAGCAACTAAAGCATTTAGTGAAGAGAAGATAAGTTAATTAATTTGTCAAATCCTTCTTCTAAGACAGGATGAATGGCATATATTCTCACATAACAATGTATCATTTTCAAGCATCCATTTTCTTATTTTTCTTCATTTTCCAATTTCCAATTCTTTCAACTTAACAGTTTTAGAAAAAGAGTGCAGCATTTGGAAACTTTTGCACGTGATGGCTGAAAGAACACTTTTCAGCATTAAATAATTCACAATTTTCTTAAATATGTGTATGTGTGTGTATGTTCCTACATGTACCACGCATGAGATATAATACCAATTCCTTTTATTAGTGTGTAAATCTAGGTAATGTCTTAAAAAGTGATGAAAATTGCAATATGTGTTAATAATCTGTGTGAAGAAGCTAAGATAATTAATAATAACTTTTGATAATAATAATTTATCATAAGCAATCCATTTAAATGTTCAAACATGATATACAAAATTCTTATTTTATTTATAAATCTAAGTGTTGATACAAGAATTTTATTGGCAACTTAAGATGCTATTGCCACAGGAGAGCAAAATTTCCAAAACTGAAATGAATAAAACACTGAAATTAATAAACTGAAATCAACTGAAATCAATAAAGCTACAATGAATCACAAAAGGTTGTCAAATTTTGCATTAGTACATAACTTATGCAATGATTATAGGGACATAATCAGTGATTTTGCTGAAATGAAGGTAAAAAACATATTTTATGAAAAATATATAATAATTAATGAATTATGTCTTAGTATCATTGCTCATCCAATATCACTGTTGCATCAATAGAAGAGCTAGACATTAAACAATAATTGAATACACTAGTCTTTTCTATTTTGCCAACTTTCAATGATATAAAAACTTTAGATTTACGTCTTTCTGTTTTGTGTCATAAATGAATATAGTCAAAGATGGAGAGGTTTAGAAGAAATATATCTTTTTTAACAGTCTGCTAACTTGATTCAGATCCTTTAACTATTTAGTCATAACGTATATGGCTCTCCACTTGTAATCCTTCCCAGGCCCTGCAGATTTTAGGTGTGGACCTTTTGCTAGTTTCTTCACAGTTGAAGCCCTCCATCCAGCCTTCTTCCTTTCCTCTGCCACTGTACATTGCACACAACCAACTGAATCATTAATCTACTAATGCTACAACCACTGGGCTGGATGATTTACAGTTCTATCTCCTATTACCATATTAACTGCTGCAATGTGTAGGCATGGCAAGATCGTGACATCAGGCAGATTAAGTCCTTTGAGAAACTAACTGAGGCTTCTTTTCTGGACTACAGATTTATTGCGGGAGAAGTTGAGCTCTTTTCCCCTTAGCTTCCCCAGAAAGACAAACAGGAATTTGTATTCTTGTTATCTGGGATTTTTCCCAAGGAAAAGTTAATAGGCTATTGTTTTTAAGGTCTAATATCACTTGGAAAAACTATTTTCTAAACGTGGCCCTGTTGCCCGTATTCTTCTGCAATGTGATTGTTTTAACTACTGAATCTGGTGGAAGTGACACCGTGCCATTTCCACACAAGAGACCTTAACTGGCCTGGCAGCCATTTCACTGGTTGGTCTCCTGTCTCTTGGAATACTCAGTCTTAGAACAAAGCCCCCATGCTGTGAGAAGCCCAAACCACGTGGAGAAGCCACGTGTTGGCAGTCTGGTTGACAGGCCCAACTGAACTCCCAGCTGACAGCCAGTATCAACTGCCAGCCATGGGGGTGAGTCATCTTGGACATATAGTTCAGCCCAGCTGAGCCCTCTGTGATAACAGCTTTGTCATCTTTTGAGGGCAACCACATGAAAGACACCAAGCAGGAACTTCTCATGGGCCTCGTCAACCCACAGAACCATGAAAGAAATGAACACATTGCTTTTTTAAGTTTTGGAGTGGTTTAAACCATGCCAGTAGATCATCGTTTCATGAGGTTTTAACTGAGGATTGGAGGTAACCTGCAAGATGGGTTAATATTGAGTTCAATGGAAGGGAAGACTTGAGCCTGTTTCAATGGAACAATTCTGAGGGCAAACCATTGGAAGCGATATGTACACAGGAGGCCAAACTACGTTAGTCTTAGGAAGGTAATGAGATTTTTATCAGCACAATGATGGGAAGAGAAAGCTTAGGTGGGTGATGGCTGGAAACAGGTGTGGCTCAAGAGCTGACCAGGAGCACCTCAGTTGCAGAATGAGTTTTTTGTTTCACTTGCTGAAGGCAGAGCCTGGGATAGTTGGGTCTGGCCCCCTGTTCCCTGTCTGCCCCACAATTTTGCCAAAGGCACAGCTTACCTGGAGAGAAAGGCTGAAACCCACAGTGGAAAAAAGGATGAAAAAGAATGAGTTCATCACATGGGCATGTACCTGAGGCTTGTCATTCAAGGATAACTAGACCTTGGTGAGGGGGAATGAAAGGCAGGATCCTTATCAGACTGCTGTGGTTTTTTCACTAGAATTTGG
Source organism: Balaenoptera ricei (assembly GCF_028023285.1). NCBI lineage: Eukaryota > Metazoa > Chordata > Mammalia > Artiodactyla > Balaenopteridae > Balaenoptera > Balaenoptera ricei. The sequence goes on from NC_082651.1 coordinate 45,584,302, forward strand.
TTTAGGGAAGAAATGTGACCTCTTCAAACTAATATCAACCATGCTACCATCTCTTTCAGATACATAAATACCAAAACTAAGGGGAAAGACCTCAGGGTAGAAAAAACGCATAACATGTCATAGGGGATTATTTCCTTTTCATTTGTAAGAAGTCAGATATGATTAATATCTGCCTTAACCCAAAAGGAGTAGTGTTAAGGAAGGGCTCTCCTAATTCTCCTGATCCTACCTGAGCTAAACAACTTTTCTGATGGACACTGATAAGTCCAAAATACATTTCTCTGGAATGTGAACCATTTTTGCTCACATCTAAAAAGTGTATGAAATATGGTCTAAGAGGAAGAACAGTACATCCTTTAAGATGATGACAAGGTTAGGTTTATGTTAGGGTCTCACGCTCTTGCCTGAGGGGAAGAAAGAAAAGAGGAAGATGACATGGGAAATTTATCTGATTCCACTGAGGCCTTAACTAAAAATTCAATTCTTCAGATTTTCAATATGTGCTTACTTTTGTCCTCTGGATATTGGAGTGTGCGCAACACTAAAGGAACGTTCTTTGGTGTTTCATGAAATCTTGGTGACCTAGGATTGGTCCCAATGTCAATTCATTTGGAAGACTCGCATTGCACTTTATTGTGAAAATGTCCTCTTATTTTTATTATTCTCATGGCTATACTTTTTATGCAGTAGAAAATTTAATTGTACCTTCCCCTCCCCATGTGCACACGTGCACACACACACACACACACACACGTCAACTCTGGTAGGGTTTGTGGGATATCCAAAGAATATGAAAGCAAAAATCTTTGGGAAGAAATATTCTACAGTATATGGATGTGAACAACAGTATGATACAGTAATAAAAATATTTTCAAGTGTTAACCCTCTTTTCCCCTTGTCTTTGTGCAAACGTCCTATCATTCTTGGATAGTGATTAATTCTAGTTTTGTCTAATTGACTGCAGAGCTAGGTTGCAATAGCTTAAAACCGATCTATTGAGCCAAGTCGTCAATAGGAAGAAGTCTCAGTCCTGGACTGAGCAATTTCTAGAAGAGTATTATTTATCTAAAGGTAATGAAAATTCTTAAAGATATAAGAGAGTTATTTACTTATAAGCTATTTTATAATCTATTATACCACATTCTGTAGAACCAGACTGGAACACAACTGATGGTGTTTAAATCCCAGATGTTACTAGATATATAGTCTTGGGCAAGATATTTATTGAAACTCTCTGTGTCTCGGTTTTCTCATCTGGAAACAGAGGATGAGAATGATAGTACCAACCACGGATCTCTGTTATATGGATTAAAATGATGAATATATGTTTAGCATTTGGAGCTCTGTCTGGCGTATAGCAAGTGTTATATGTTTGTTAAGTAAAAATTATACCTACCGTATAGAATTAGATAAATAAACTCTTGAGTGCTAAGAATACTGCCTGGCATATAGTAAGTTCTACATGCATTCACCAGTAGTACACAAATTAGAAAACACTTCTTCCACTAGCCACACATTGCATTGGTGGGAGAGGGAGGGGTACAAAAAAATGAATAGGATGGAAAATTGACCTTTATTTTGCACATACTATGTTCCAGGCGCCTCATTATGCAACAATATTTATATTGTCTCTGCCAGTTTTCTCTAGAACCAACTATGGTATAACTAGAGCAATTTTACCTAAGAGGAGATAAAACTCAGAAAGGTGAACCGTAAGCTGAACCATTACAGGCAGAAGCAAGGGAGGCCTAGAGAACTCAGTTTTGTGAGACACCAAAATTCAAACTTCTTCCGCTAGATTTCACTGTCCTTCAGAGTTTGGGTTTTCAGGGAGCTAACAACTTAATACAGTAGATAAATACACACAAATAATTATGGGCCTATGTGATAGTGACAAATGTCTGAGCAAAAATATAAGGAGTATAGTGAGTAGAGTGAAGGGAGGGGCGTCTAATTGGAGAAGACGGAAGGAGGACTTTAGAAAAACATGGCACTTATTCCCAACATTATTCTCACCAGTATTCCTCCAAGAACCATGCACTGACTACAGAACATGCTCAGCTCTGAGCATCAGACCCCACAAGGAGCAGGATGTAGCAGTAAATGTGGTGGGAGTAAACGCTGAACCTGGGGGGAGTGGGCAAGGTAAGGGAAAAGACGAGGAGAAAAGCTGGAGGTCATTGTGGAAAATACCACCAACAAACATCTCTGCCTTGGAATCCTTAGATATATATTTAAGTGAAGTAAGTCAGACAGAGAAAGACAAATATCGTATGATAACACTTATTTGTGCAAGCTAAAAAAAAAAGGTACAGGGCTTCCCTGGTGGCGCAGTGGTTGAGAGTCTGCCTGCCAATGCAGGGGACGCGGGTTCGAGCCCTGGTCTGGGAGGATCCCACATGCCGCGGAGCAACTAGGCCCGTGAGCCACAACTACTGAGCCTGCGCATCTGGAGCCTGTGCTCCACAACAAGAGAGGCCGTAATAGTGAGAGGCCTGTGCACCATGATGAAGAGTGGCCCCCGCTTGCCACAACTAGAGAAAGCCCTCGCACAGAAACGAAAACCCAACACAGCCAAAAATAAATACAAAAATAAATTTAAAAATGGTACAAATGAAATTATTTACAAAACAGAAATAGACTCACAGACATAGAAAGCAAACTCATGGTTACCAAAGGGGATAGCAGGGGGGCAAGGGCGAGGAGAGATAAATTAGGAGTTTGGGATAAACATATATACACTACTATATATAAAATAGGTAAACAACAAGGACCTACTGTTTAGCCCAGGGAACTATACTCAGTGTCTTGTAATAACCTATAATGAAAAAGAATCTGAAAAAGAACATATATATGTATAACTGAATCACTTTGCTGTATACTTGAAACTAACACAACATTGTAAATGAACGACGCTTCGATTTTAAAAAAGCCTTGGAGAATGGTGCTGAACACAAATTGCATGTGCTTTCTCAGACTCAACTGCCCACTTCTCTACAAAGGTGTGACTTGCCTCCCGGCCCGCCATAGTCTCCATGACTTTGCTGGGCTCCCTGAGCTGGCTGTAGTCTAGGCTGAATGCCCAGGATAGTGTGGCCTTTCACCCCTCACGCCAAGCCCCATCAGAGTTAGCTCTCCATGGGGGAAGCATTGACCAATGAGAAAAAGGAGCTGAGGGGAGTGAAGCAATTCAGTTCCCTTTCATATTGTCCTTCCATGGGCTATTCTGAGCTGCAGTTTCTTCTGAGGGCCTGCCAGACATGCCAAGGAAACTGCTGTGTCTCATTTCAGTTCACTGGGAAGCAGATATCAACTCCACTACTCATAGCATTGCATTGCTTTGCCTCTGCCCTTGCCTTGTTTCTCTCTTTCCTCTCCTCCACTGTGAGCTTCTGCCTCTCAGATATAAAGGGCAAGCACTTTAATATTTGCCTCAGGCTCTGCTTTCTGGAGGAAGGGAAGAGCAATGTGTTTTCCTAGATATCTGTATACTCTTGTATCTTTCATTCTCCAGTACTTCTTAGCACACCCTCTGAAAATCCTGAAACGTTTTGTAAAGATTGTTTATTAAAATTCAACACTTTGGACCAAGCCGCAGAGTCATCTGGAGTGTTTATGCACCCCTTGATTCAAAACACTGGTTAAAGATACAGAGTTCACAACTGAAAATGCTAATACCATTCTTGAGACGGACCATAGTTAACCCTCTGTTATTCATTTTGTTAGTGCTTTTTGCAGTTACTTTTTGGGGAATATAAACAGATTCACAGATTTATTCACTCATTCACCAATAATTTGTTAAATTCTTAGCATGCACGAGAACTACCCTAAGTATTGAGATAGAGGTGTGTGTGTTTAAGTGTGTGTGTGCACACACATGCATGCACATGCTTACTCATGTACCAATCCTAGGGGATTTATAATCAGACAAAAACTAAAAAGAAAACATCAGTTCAAAATCTACATATAGACCATGTAAAATCAAATTGTTCACAACCTTAGCTTTTATATTTGCTTAAAAGTGGCAAAAGCAGGTACCAGTGATACTGCAGTTGTAGTTCTACCATTACAACACCAACCACGTCAACTAAAAAGGGAAAAACATTCGATCACTTAAATGGTAGTTAAAGCACGTGACAGTAAGTTATGTGTTTAATTTCTAGCCTTCGTATTGGCTGATGAGTTTGAACTTGTGCAGGGTCTTTTGTCTATACACATATATTTAGAATATTTTTCTCTTTCCCCTCTTTAACTCAGTCCCCTTGCCTTGCCTCTCTTGATCATCACTGAGTCTTTTCTGAAACTAATAAAATCAGATTCTTTGCTTTATCTTTTGTTTGTATTGCTAGCTCCCAGGCTTTGTGTAGCCCGGGATACTCTGATATTGCCACAGATCAGGTTATTATTACATTTACAGTGATTTTGCTAGAGGAGGAAAATACCTTTGATTCTAGAGGAGGAATGGGAATGAAAAAGACTAGCTCTGTTTCTTTTTGGGTAAGATGTGGGTTTCAAATCCACAGGAAGGCAAAATCATGAAGGCAGTCTCCCAAAAAAAATTATCTTGTCCATTTCAGATTGCACTTTTCTTTCCCTCTGTGAGTCTCCCTCAGCCTTCATGGAAAGGCTTGGGCCTAATGAGAGGCAAAAGTAGCATTAAAACATGTCAATCATCCAAGTAAAACAATAAAATACGAAATGGAACTACTTGAGGTTACGTACCACTGTCCACACAGCGCTGCTCAGAGTATGTCTGGGAACTATTCCTTAACAGGTGTGGTTAGTTAAGGAACTTGGGTCAGAAAACAAATCAACTATGTCACCAAGCATGCTGTTTGGTTTAGTTGACCTTTTTTCATGGTAAGACTTTCTGGAAGTGAGTAGCGTTCTGATTTATATTCGGACACAAGCATCTTATTTCATCAAATATGGTGGCTTACCAGGTAGCACCAACTTAGCACACTAGTCAAGATTGTCTTTTTTACACTGCAGTAACCATCAACCCTCATATCTCGATGGCTTAACCTAACCCAACTGCAATTTCTCAATCATGCTACCATCCCAAGCAGGTTGACGGGGCTCAGCCCCAAACAGACTAGTAGGGACGGGCTATTGGAGACTCTACTATCTTGTAGCTGAACTTTCTGAAATATATGGTCTCTTCATTTACCATGACAGGAGAGACAACAGAAAATCTGTAAGGTCTTGACTACAGATGTGACACATGCAACTTCCATTTCCATTTCTTTGGCAAGAACTAACTATAAGGTCCTACGTAAGATCAAAGAGGATGGAAAATGGAATTGTGGGCACAAACAGGATGGCTGGTGAACAATAGGATCCCTGCCATGTCCTCCATCCCAAATCATAGAAGGCTGGAATTATAAATTCACGAGCCATAGCTTTCACTTCATACATTTGAATGTGGCCCTAAACAGGATTAGAGAGGTGTCTAGGTTACAGCAATTTCTAATTCGTTTCCTTCTTTTCAATCTCAAACTAGTAGTGTGGCGTTCTCCATCCTTAAAAGCATTGTTGTAAATGGAAAAACTCACTATTGTGTTAAAATTTGAACTAACACAATCATGTCCATTGATGTAACTGCATTCCCAAAGAGGAAAAATCCTCCTCGACCTCGTCTCTTGCTCAAGATCTTTCTGGACCTCAGCTAGCTCAAGGAAACCACTCGAGCCTCAGGAGGGCTGCTCCATTTTCAGTGGACTCCTCTCCTCTAATATAGTGTTGATAGGCTGAGTACCACTGGGCAAACCACCTGACACCTCGGCCTTGTGCAGAATTTGCATTTCTAAAGATCACTCTGTAAGCTATGGTCCATTCGCCTTGGCAAATACTGTTTAAATATAGCATCCATAAATAAATGTTAAATAATTCATGAACATAATTTTGTAAATCCTGCTAGGCCACACCTCTCTGGGGGCATATTTATGAACGTGCGTCAGCCTGGAATCAATGTGTCTGCCAAGCTCCTTGCCTCTGAGGCAGAATTCCCACATCTAGCCCAAAATGCTGCAAACAGCTCCGATTCCCGTTCACTCGTCATCCATCATACTGTCACTTTAATTCAGATGCTGCTACTTGTTTTAATAACATACATCTTACACAAAGAATATTGCTAACACGAGAATCTTGGGGTAGATTTTTACAACCTCATAAAATGATATTAACCCTCTGTTCCCTGGCGTTCTTTCCACGCAGCACAGACCTCTGGACACTTCCCTGCCTCCTCTACTCCCTTCAATCTTCCTGATGCTTATCAATAACCTCCGTTCATGGCGGCTATATAGCACCAGGACCTGTCATCAATCACTGCAGTAAAAATATTATTCCTCCAGCATTGCCCTGAAGAATTATGGAAAGAATAAAAGTGTTATTGCAGGAATTATTTAGCAAACAATAGATGGATAAAATGTATTACGGTAAGTGTTAAATTATATCACCTCATTATGAAGAGCTGACATCAGTTAGCAGGAAAGTGGCTCGCTGCCTTGGCTAAGTAGTTCAGGAGAACAATGGGGGTGACCACAAAAGATTTCAAAAGGCAACACCAGGCTATGAAGACTAGTATATATACTACTGAAGAGAAATTTGTTTGGGGGAATGATTTGGAGTAAAAACCTCTTCTTGGACTGTTTTCAATATTAAGCTGAAATTTACAGAACAGCAATGGGGGTTTATATTCAGTCGTTGAATATAGGTTGCTATTCTAGGAAAGAGATTCTTTACAAAAAAAGAAAATGGATGTGTGGTCTAACCACTTCCCAGCCATGCACCCCGTCCTGTAGCTCCTACACAGTCGTCTAAGCAAAGGTGAGGGAGTCGTTTTCATTGGTGAAGGAAATCTACATCTTGCCACACTTATGTTTCTGTCAGTTCTAGAAAAGTGTACCATACCAATATCTGTAGCCTTTGCCAGTGCTGGAAAATAATGTTCCTGAAATGTCAGATGAAGCCAATTACTAAAATCAGGCTTGCATTTTAAATACTATTAAGGATACCTAAACAAGGTTGGAAACCATGTTTGTTTTTTTTTTTAAACCAAGTAGTTTTTTATCAGTTAATGTAGATTTTTTTTTCTTTTTCTTTTTCTTTTTTTTTTAGGCATAATGTTACACTGGGCTCCTGGGATTCATTTGATCAACATGATTAAATTATTTCCTTACTCAGCTAGAAGGAAATTACTAGTTACCAGACATTATGTGTCTGTTAATTATGTGCAATAAGGCTTTCTCCTATCACACCAGCTCCTGCATTCATGTTCTGTGCATTTTAAAGGCATTATCATTAAAAAAATTTAAATATTGAAAAGGGACAGCTATAATTTTGTTTCATCTATTTAATAAATAAGTAATCTGTGAGATCAGTGGTACAAAGTGTCTCTTTGCTCTTTGTGTCAGCATAGACATTCTTAAGAAGAACATACTGAAAGATCCTTTTGATTTCTATATTCATAAAAGAATATTTCCCTGTCAGCTTTCTAGGGCAATGGCCAGGTCCCCTATCACTGAATAGAATGAATATGAGCATTGCCCCAAAAGAAATCTACGATCTCGTGGCCCTTCAATGCAGAATCTGCTCACCTGGGGTGGGTGAGGGCTCCAAATTTACCTTCCCTCTTACAGCTCAATCTACAATCAAAGGTTTCAAAAGATTTTTCTTTTTTTCAAAAGAAGAGACAACATATGGTAGCTGAGAGGTCTTATTTTGCCTCCTAATGAAATGATGTGCTTCTGTTTCATATTAAAGTGTTAATCGCTCTGAAATTGGGTCTCGCAAAAAAGAATAGTGCTTTTAAAATGCTTAATATGATTCATTTTCCGCAGTCAAAACCAGATGACTTTTATTTTTGTATCAAAAAGAGAAAATGGAAAGCCAGCTCTTCGTCCCCTGATGCCCCCCACTTCCCCCGTCTGCCCAGGCTCCGGACCCAGATCCAATAACCGGTTTATAGAACAGAAAGCTCTTTAGAGTCGGGACTTGCGCCGAAGCCTAGGAGGTTTTGTTTGAGTTTGAGAATCTTCATAGGTTTATGAAATCTCAACAAATATTTCAAAGAAGGAAGTTTCACATTTGAAGTAGGTGATCCTATTAGGCGCTGAGAGACGGCGCCTTTGTTGTGGGCGCAGGCATCATTTTATGTGAGATAGAGCCGTGTCCCACTAATATGCCAAGACATCACTTTCATGCCAGAAACAGATAGGGCTGAACTTGTTTCATGCACTTTGGCTTTCATTGTTAATAATGAATGACGAAAGTTCAGAGGAGAGGAGCTAAGTGGATACTCGGCTTTAAAAGAATGAATTTTAACTAGCAACATGCCAAACTAGTCAAAAACCACTTAGATGGGTAGGAAAGACAGCACAAAGAAAGAACTCATCCTGGAGGTCTATCCACAGCCATTAATTCCCGTGGAGCCCACAGGGAGACTGGTGAGTCTCCTTCCAGAAGATTCCAGCGGCTTCGGGAGTCACGTGACTTGTGCGCCACCAAAGCCTGAGGGTTTGCACCAGTAGGCGCAGAATAGGAAACTCTCAGACTGTTTTCGAAGGAGATGGAGATAGAAACAGGGACAAGAAAGTGAACTAATACAATTTTAAACCTCAATGAATACAAATATCGATTCAATATACTAGAGCCTCTTTTAAGTCGAACCAATACTTGAAACCCCAGAATTTTTTTTTAACAGCCTTCCTTACTGTCCTCTTCCTTCTTACCTTTTCCTTCCTTCCTTCTTCCTTCTTTCCATTCTTGTTCCTTCCCTCCTTTTTTCCTCCCTCATTCCCCTCCCCCTTGCCTCCTTTCTCTTCCTTCCTTCCTTCCTCTCTTTCTTTTCTCCTTTATTTTACCTTGTTTTGACTTTCTGGAGAAAGACCTCGATAACAAGAAAACACACTCTAAAGATCATGCATACAGTATTCATTTTTTCATTCAACCAACATTCACTGAGTGCTTGCTTCATGCTGGACCAGTAGGCACCTGGGCTAAAAAAGTGAGCAAAACAAATCCAGCCCTTTTCTCATGGAGCATAGAACCTAAGAATCTTAGAATCTACACTACTGGGTTCAATCACTTTTTTTCACCTCAGTTATCTATGTCATCTACAATCACAACTCAGGAGGTTGAGAACTGATCATGCGTTCCATCAGCTTGATCATTAAAGTTTCTAGTACATTCTTTGGACTTGACATCTAAAACAAGGAAACAGATACATTAGAAGCTGACACTTTAGAAAAGATTCTCAACGATAAGGAGTAAAAGCATATGACTTGGGAGTTTAAATGAAGATTTGAATTATCCAGAATGTCAAATTCTCTGAGCAAGGCATTTGAGGTGTGCTTATATCTATGTATAGAAGGAAAAAAAGCCCTGCACTAGTAATCAGGACAAGACAGCTCTAGCTTGTCACCACCCGTGTATTCTAAGTGACCTTGACCATGTCCTGTCTATGATCAATTGATTGATCCACCATAGTGGGTGTTTTGTTTTGTTTTGTTTTTTAATTAATTTATTTATTATTTTTATTTTTGGTTGCATTAGTTCTTTGTTGCTGCGCACAGGCTTTTCTCTAGTTGCGGCGAGCGGGGGCTACTGTTCGTTGTGGTGCGTGGGCTTCTCATTGGGTGGCTTCTCTTGTTACAGAGCATGGGCTCTAGGCGCACAGGCTTCAGTAGTTGTGGCTCATGGGTCTAGTTGCTCTGCAGCATGTGGGATCTTCCTGGGCCAGGGCTTGAACCCGTGTCTCCTGCATTGGCAGGCGGATTCTTAACCACTGCGCCACCAGGGAAGTCCCCATAGTGGGTGTTTTACCACCTGCTTTCTCTACTTCACCGGGTATAGAAATCAATACAAATACTCTACAAAGAGAATTAATTATGCTAGCATCTTCTGAGAGTCAAGAGCCCTGCAAATTTAAGTTCTGGGGCTTTAAAGTCAAATTTTAGAAAAGAGCTCCTTGATCTTTGATCCCATGCAAATTAATACATTCTTAGTTTAGGAGAGGGCCCTAATTTGGGGCACTTCCCTGAGATGCTAAAGCTGTTATTCTAGCATTCAAATCAAAGCATTCTTCTTGAGAGCAGATTTTCTGGGAGGGAAGATTCCACTTTAGTTGCCAGAATTTGCTTTTGAATATTCTCCCAGCCTCATCCAGTCCATGGTGGACCAGCCTTACAAATAGTCACACTCTCATGATTCTTAAAACTGTGATATGAAACTGACTTAATCCTTCCATCACCTTAGAAAGTTAGGCTGGTACAGATGGACTGGGAAATGATTATTAACTTGGACTTGTTGTAAGGCTATAAAATGTGGATATAACCCAGTTTGGCTTTGTTCTCCTGTTAATTGAATCAACCAGTTACCTCAGTGCCACATCTGTAGATTTGCCCTATAAGCCTTGCCAATTGTGCCTTTTACTTGTAAACCCACTCTCCTTAGCATAGTTTGATGGCTGAATGTCTTTCTACATCTGAAGTTGACCTTCCAGTTCAAGCTTCCAGAAGGCAAGACTAGGTGCACAAGAATGCTGCTTTGTGCAGAGTCATTCTGTCTGGTGCAATTGGCCTCCCAGGTTGTCCCACCTCACATATCTTTTTTTTTTTAAATTAATTAATTAATTTATTTATTTATGGCTGTGTTGGATCTTCGTTTCTGTGCCAGGGGTTTCTCTAGTTGTGGCGAGAGGGGGCCACCCTTTCATCGCAGTGCACGGGCCTCTCACTGTCTTGGCCTCTCTTGTTGCGGAGCATAGGCTCCAGACGCGCAGGCTCAGTAGTTGTGGCTCACGGGCCCAGTTGCTCCGCAGCATGTGGGATCTTCCCAGACCAGGGCTCGAACCCGTGTCCTCTGCATTGGCAGGCAGATTCTCAACCACTGTGCCACCAGGGAAGCCCTACCTCACATATCTTAACCAATCCCTAGAGAGTCTTTTTCCCTGGCTCGTGTATTTTCTGTCCTGTTTGGAATTTGGGATCTCGTGGTTCTCCCTCTCCTCTAGAGATTTATCTTGGACATTTAATTGGAAAGTCCCTTTGTTTCCCTTGTTTGGCACTTAATCAGATCTCTGTTCCCTTTGGACCATTTCTCCCAGTTTGGAACCTAATTATAGCCCTTGAATCTTTGTTTTACAATCTTGAAATAACAACCCTTCCCTTTAAAGAACACTACTGGTAATCTTTTTTCTGTCCCTCTGCTTTTTGGTATCTAGGAAATTCCCTCAAGTTAACCCAGCCCTTAGTTGAAGATTCTGTTTATTGATTTTTAAGAAACTAAGAAGCTCCCAGGTGAGTGAGGGGGAGGGGAAGAGACAACCTCATGCACTCCTGGTGGGAGTATATACATATTGCACAAACTTCCATGTGGGCAATATGCATTAAACCTGAAGACCACACAGGCCCTTTGCCCAAGTGATTTCATCTCTAGCATTATCCAAAGGAAATGTTTCTTCAGTTTTCAGAGATGTATAACCTATACAAAATAACATTTGTTTATAATAACAAAAATGTGAAATTTAGCTGTTTATCAGTAGATTAGTAAAATAAAGTATTCTATATTAATGTGACAGAATAGTAGGCAGCAATAATTATATGTACATAGATGAGTAGTTACTGACATTGAAATATATTGAATATATTAAATAAAAGATTGCAAAACACTTCTCTGTGTTCATTTATTCAGTTTAGTATCTATCTAGTTATTGACATGATATCTACCTATCTTTTTATCTATTTTGTTAGAGCAAATAATGGTTACTTATAGATGATCGAAGTATTTTATTTTCTTTTGTGTGCGTAAGATATACTTTCTGATTTTCTAAAATGAGTAGGCATTGCTTTTGTAAGTTTTAAAAGAAACAACAAAGGTTAAAGGAAAATGAGAAGACCCCTGGCTAGTGCAGGTCTCATGGGCATAGTGGGTAATCACACCAAATCTTGACTCACTCAGCAATGACAGTGTGTCTCACCCAGTTCCCATGATTATCCTTTCAGGCACCAGGTACTCTATACACAATGTATACCTTTTGATCAGTGTCTTATATGGAGGAGGTACTCCATTAATGGTTACTGAATTAAAATAAATGAAACTATTTCTCTAGTGCACTTGGTACCTCTGTGCCATAGAAGTTCTAAGAATAAAGAATGCATCATTAAATGAATGTTATAGCTTAGGTCATTAACACATACAGTAGATTGAATTATGGTTCCCAGTTCTCCACCACTCCCACATCTGCACTGCCTGCCGTATGAATGCACAGTTCCTCTTCTAGAGACAGAGTGCACGTCTCTACCCATTTGACCATATGTCTTTCCTATGGGATATTAGCAAACATCATTTACAATCATCTACAGCATAAGAGCTGAGGCTTGAAATGTTCTTGCATAGTTCAGTTTTCTCTCTTGAGCTTCTGTCACCACCATGAGAAAATAATGTCTTGGCTAGTTTACTAGTCCAAGAAAGATGCAAAACACATGGAGAAGATTTGAACCCAACCTATGATTTGGAGCCAGGTCCAGCTGAGCGCAAGCTAGATCAGTCAAAAAACCACCTCCACCCTCTTGCCAGACCAACAGCAGATGCATGAATGGGAATAAATTATTGTTGTTTTAATCTACTGAGTTTGGGGATGGTTTGTTACACAGAATCAGTATGGAATTAGCTGACCAATACAGTACACTTATTAGATGTTAAATTATATTATAGTAACAGTTAGGCTTGAGGTATTAATGGAACTTGATACAAAGTGCACAATTCCAAGTATAGCAATGATCTCATCATTAGCTTGCAAGGGAAGTCAACAGTGATTATACATTTTGGGAAAATTGACAAGTCTAAAATTTAAGAGCAAAAAGGAAATGAGGAGCCTTCTGGAAGTCAATTTAGGCAAAGTGGCCCCCTCCCTCCCATTAAGTTTTAATCCTCAGAGGCCAAGATCAATTCTAAAATAGAGTATGGTGTTTAAACATGCTCACCGTTTAGTCCTACAGACTCATGTTTGGGTCACTGAGAAAGAATGTAGAAGCCATAGCAGTGCCTGGTGACAGATTGAGTGGAACACAGGGGAAGGTAATGACCTGTAATAACTCACCATGTTTATGTGGGAGCATATATGAGACACCCTCTAAGGTTTCCCCAAATTTTGAGACAGAGAACACTGCAGAAGATGTGCTTTCATACAAATGGTGGCAAGACCTGGGATGAAACGTGGTTTATTATTGTTTTACATGACTCTATTTAAGATGATTCCATTTGTTCTCATGGCTGAGTGAGGCATCAGGAAACACAAGTTATATGGGTATTGTTTCACACCAACAAGTGGAGACAAGACCTAAACATGTTGCTGCCATACAGGGTGTTCCACTTGAGTTTATAGCCAGTTCCAAACACCCAAACAGGCATTCAGGAAGTTTGAGTCAGTGAAATTCTCTTTTAATGATTTTTCAACCTTGCAATGAAAATTTCTGTTCACAGGATCATAGTGACTCAAAAAATGAGAAGTAGCATAGGGTAGCCAGAGAGAGAAATCAAAGTATCACTAAAGGTGTTCCGCATCTGAGAAACATCAAACTAAACATGGAAGAAAATAGCTGTCACTTTAGTCCATAAATTAAAAACAGATCTGCTCTTCTCTATTTTGAAACACTTCTTATAAAATAGTAGCAGTAGTCTGATTTAACATGCTCTCGTGGTTTCTATTGAACTCCTACTTTCAGAAAAGCAAAATTCTGTTTGCTTTTCGTATGATTTGAATGGGTCATAAGTATGTGGACACCACAAATTAAAATGCTACTTAAATTTTGACCAGTTGTTTTAATATACCTCAAACAATGTGCCTTCATTCTTTTATAGTCTTTTTGACCTACCCTGTCTGCGTCTTAATCATTTTCTTGTTGGGCCAATATTGTTTGCATAACAGTAGGTTTATAATTTATGTTTTTTATTAAAAGGTGTCTGTGGAAAAGAGATTTACCATGACTCTTCCAAAAATTATATTTTTAATCTGCTGTAGAAATTCATAGTACTTTCTACATATGAGGCAGCTTATTACAATGATCCAAACAGACCAAAGTCAATAAATAATCTTGTCTATCTATTGTTAATTCTTAGAAGAACAAACATATGTTTTTAGCATCGTTACTGTTAAATTAGCACCAGCAATCAGGCATTCTAAAGAATAAAATAAAAATGCAGAGCACTATAGTATAATTACTATTTGCATTTAAATTGTGTACTATACTTTCCTAGCACCGTGTAGTAATAGTAAAGTCTAACACTTAACCGAGTTTTTGTCTGTGTCAGTAGATAAGAGGATTTTCTCACAATAGCCCCATGATATAGATACTATTATTGTCGTATAATATTTTGTATATGAAGAAACTGAGGCTTGGAGAGAGAAAATCTCTTGCCCCAAGTTGCAGAACTACTTAGCAGAAGCAAAGGTTCATGCTTGGCAAAGATTCATGGGCTTTATCACCCATATTCTATGGTGTGCTTTTGTTATTAATCAGGTAATGTTAGGCTTACATGTTAATTTTGACATTACAGAGTTCAATTCTATGACTAGCAGAGAAAATCCCATTCCTTTGAAGGAAATAACTCTTCAGGAAATACTTTATGAGTAGACTGTGAAGGGAGAAACAAAGGATTTATCTAAAACCAAATATATCATTTGTATTTTTCACCAAAATAATGATCATGGATATGCATATTGGCACCCCAAGGATTACTCTTTCTTTTGTCATTTAACACAGAAACAACTCTAAGAGGCAAGTGCCATAGCTTATTGGTGTTTAAATTTCCAGAATAAGAAGTGCTTGATTGATATGAAAAATACATGGAATGAGGAGAGATACAAACCGCAGGTCACATGTCACAAAGCCTGAAATGCACATATTCATTCATTCATTCTATGGATATTCATTGAGCACCTCCAATGTGCATTGTTCCTGATATGAAGATACAGCAACAACAAGTCAGACAAAACTCTGCCCTCATGGAGTTTACATTCTAATTGGGAGACAGAAAAACAAAGAAATGTTCAATTTCTTATTGTACTAAATACTATGATGAAAAATAATGGAGGTGAAGAGATAGTGACAAAGGCAAGAAGATTGTAGCTCTACTAGGTGAAAAAGTCTGTGATGTTAAACCCCCTGTTAGTTTACAGGTGCAAGCAGAGCCGTGTAGTGTCTATCTCGGTATTACCCTTATCCAAGGTGGTGTAGGTGTTTTAGTTGATTGACAAATCACATTATTAATTGATTTCTCCCTGTGAATGAGTATGTATAACTACTAATAGAATTCACAAGTCTTACTCACACCAAGCTTACTAACAAATTGGAAGAAATAAGATACACATATACTAAAGTAAAAGGAGGAGGAAAGAGCGTGTTTATTGCACCCATCTTGAAAATGGTGTTCAATACTGGTAGGCAAGGCAGGCTTCCTGGAGAAGGAGAAACTTTTAAATTTGGACTTTAAAAATTGGTAGCATTTGATTAGGCAGAGATGTGTTATCTCCTCTAGAAGACTCTGGGCCTCCTGAGAACAGAGTCTACTATGTCTGACTTCTTACTACCCTCTGTTCATATCTATATTGCAGCAATTATCTTCTGGAACAGAGTCTACTATGTCTGACTTCTTACTACCCTCTGTTCATATCTATATTGCAGCAATTATCTTCTGGTGAACTGTAAGCATTTTCAGAGCTCTTAGAGCAGGCAGAGATATAAGAAATGTGATGAGACAGAGTCTTAGACTAAGGGCAAAATGTGACGTTTATGTTCCTTCTGGCCACGGGATCTTGGGACATGGCACCCAACCTCTCTGAGCCTCAGTTTTTTCATTTGAAGAAATGGCACAACAGTTATTGCTCTGCCTCCTACTAAGGACTATCATGGGATTTAAAGAAGAAAAAGTGGAGATATAGAAACGTTCTTAGTAACCAGAAAATGTTATACATCACTGGGGGCTAATAGACGCTCTTCCCTAACAATAAGCAACACAAAATAGACATGCCTTACAGGAGATTTAGAAGTCACATCATCCAATTCCTAAATTCTGCAGAGTAGGGAATCTCAAACTCAGGGAGGTTAAGGGACATTTATGAGATGACATTACTAGTTAGTGGAAGAAACTCCTTCCCAAGTTTCCAGACTGCCAGGTCATTCCCTACCATACTCTATCGGTCGGGCCATAGTACTGCACCAGCACTAAAGGAAAACTCTGCATTGAAGGAATGAAACCTGCAGAAATGCCTACTAGTTTAACTGCAGACATACAATTAGTTTTGTGATCCCAGCTGAAGCCCAGTATCCTGTTTGCTCCAAAGATAGTATTTTAGCCAGTACCTGCAAGGTGTCACTACCTCCCAACCCAAGCACTTTCCATGTGGCAAGACAGTAAGACTTATAGCAGACTAAACTGAGAGAGTGTTACCTACTTAAACTGTTTTTCTGACTTAATAAGAATTTTTCATCTACAGCAAGCCATTTTAAAATATTGTCTATACACAAACAGTCACTCTGAATAATAGGTCTGCACACAGTAAATGTCACCTCTCTAAATCACACGAGACCTCGGCGGCAGCACAGCGGAGGAGGTTCCATAACAGTTTAAACTTCTGCCTCGCATTTATTATGGATGTGTTTATAAATCTCAGAGGGCACTCTTCCTCCTCCTGGGAAATCCAAAAAACCGTGCCCTGGTTTGTCAGGGTGACTTGTCCAGGATGTTGAGGTCTTGGCCATCCTTCTTACATCCAGATCCCATTTGGTTCCAAAGTGGGTCAGCGAAGGTTGTTGTCAAAGATGCCATTTTCTCATCTTTAATGATGAAACCTCCGTTCCAGAAAAAGTATAGGGAACTTTGAAGACTGGGGTTTAGAGAATGGATATAGGAGCTTTCTGTCTTTCTTTTTTTTTTCTTTACCTTGAATAAGTGATCTTCTCTACAAAAGTGCTTTGGGTTTCTCACATGAGGGAAGTAAAAGACAGCTTACACAGCAGTGGCATTGAAAAACTCCTTAGCTGCTCCCATTCGTCTTGGTTAGTATGAATACTTTAGCATTAAGTGGAGAAAAGGAGAATCCATCAATAGTTAATAACTGACCTTAAGATGGAGATTCAAAGTTCACCACAATTACACCCAAGTGTCAGAGAACACACATGGGACATTATCAATATATTTGACCACAAGAGCCTGGGATGGCAAATTTAAATACCACCAGAGAAAGAACTGAGCATTATTTTTAATGAGAAAAAATTGTTACCGTATCCAGCAGCCCGTACTAAGATACTCAAAACCAAAATTCTCAGTTAGGAATGACTGTGGAAAGGTAAGCACAATCTAAAAGAGCAAATACGAGTCAGGCTGAAATTCTATCATGTGGTGAAGATTGTAAACAAAATGTTTTCTAGATCCAAAGGGAGACAATATTTTAAAGATGGAAATGAGATCAGGCAAAAGGTAAAAGAAAATATGTTTGTGCAAAGATTCTCCACATGGACTGTCATCAAAGAAATGCAACTTAAAACCACAAAGTTTCATCTCTGCACTAGAATGGCTAAAATGCAAAAGACTGACACACCGAACACAGGACCACTGGAATTCTCTTATACCCTGCTAGTGGGAGTATGAAATGGTACAACAACTGCAGAAAGCTATTTGTCAGTTTCTTAGTTAAACACAAACATACCTTATGACCCAGCTATTTCATTTCTAGGTGTTTACCTTGAAGAAACTAAAAATATAGGCTCATAGAAAGATTTTTACAAGAATGTTCTTAGAAGCTTTATTCATAATGGCAAGATTTTGGAAACAACCCAAATTTCCATCAAAAGGAGGAGTGATAAATATTATGTCAAATTCATAGAATGGAATACTACTCGCCAATACAAAGGAATGAATCAGATGTTCTTACAAGTACACGGATGAATCTTATTAACGTTATGTTAAACAAAATAAGCTGGACACAAAAGAGTGTGTATTGTATGATTCTATTTATACGAAATGCAAGATCAAGCAAAACTAGTCAACGGGAAAAGAAATCAGAATAGTGACTCCGCCTTGAAAAGGGACAAAAGAAAGACATGTGGAAAAATCTCTAAGGAGAGAGTGTTGCTTGGTGTTGGCTGTTAGTTACACGGGTGCGTATACACAAATTAAACGTTAGACTAATTTCTACTCATTTTAATATATGTAATTATACTGCAGTTAAAACAAAAAGAAAGTATATGTGGATTAAGAACTCTGAGGCTGATTATCTTCCTGGTAGTCACTGTTATAAAGCCTTACCACTCAAAGGGTGATTCACGGGGCGGCAGCATCACGTGGGTGATGCAGGAGTGCAGAATGTCAGGCCCCAGCCCAGATCTACTGAGCCAGAATGTGCAAGTTAGTAGGAAGCCCAGAAGAATCATGTACACATTAAAGCCTAAGAAGCCTTGTAATAGTGGCTATCTGCTCTTTAAAGAAAAAATATACATCTAATCATCTTATTTAAGGCAAAAGCAGCACGCTTTGGGGAAATCGCCTCACCTCCATTTGTATAGTCCTGAGGTTGCTGTTAATCAGACTGCACACCCTAGCCCCCCTTAGGCCAAGAAGTGGGCACATTCCTTAGCAAGACCAATCAGATTCTCTGTCCTTGAATGGAGGGAAGCAAACATCAAGAAACCACTGAAGCTCATGCCTTCAATGACGGTGGCAGATGAAACTGTTGTCTGGTTCCTGCTGCCATCATCTTTTCACTTCCCTTAGATTCGTCTGTTTAGGGTCTGGTTCTCCATTCCTGCTTTAAGCTCTATCAACTACCTGATATTCTTCCAGTAAATTCACTTTTGGTTACATTATCTGGGTTTGGATTCTGTTGTTTGCAACCAAAATCCCGAACTGATGTTCTGTACTGGAGCATCCAAAATACTTGAGGAATCTAAATGTAGTTTTTCATTGCACGGCAACAAACTTTTTGTGCTTTTTTTTTTTCTAAAGCCCAGAAAAAATGGATTTATGGGACACCGTAGGCCAATACAAAAGATCACATTCAAATTTATTCCCATGTCATCGCATTTTATTAAAATTATATAACCCTCAGGAGCTTGAGTTCCCAAAAGTCTGTCCTCCGTAAAATAATTCCACTGGGAAAGGCCATTTATATATACTGTTCTCTGCATTTTGCTCTACACCCAAAAATGACAAATGGAGAAAATCAATAAGAACTCTTAAAAAGTCAACTGCCAAGAAGTAAAATTACTTTGGAATAGATAGACTGGCCAGCAGTTATCTGAGTGACCTGCTCATATTTTAAAATAAGACTCCTGAGGAGAATATGACATTGGCTAGGTTTGGGGGGAACAAAATAGAAGACTCATCATCGTGTGATAGAAGTCCACAGATGACTTTCCATTTTTTATTGCATGCATAGACAATAGAAATCTTTGCATGTAAAAAATAAAAGCTCATCAGCAAATTGCTTTCATCCAAATGAACATTGGCAGATAGTAAAATGATCCCTCTGTTATTTTAATTCAATGAAATTAATTTTGCAAAAATCCATCTGATCAGTTTTTACAAATATACAGATGATTTTAAAAGAATGACTAGACTTTTTGAACTTAGTGATTTTCCATATAGTCTCTTGTTAACTTTGTATTCAGAAAAACAGCAGAAGTGCTTTTCTTTTCACTTTTAGTATCATCTAAAAATGGGAATTATTTTTAAAAATTTAAATGAACTTTTAAATTTGCTTTGTGATAGATTAGTAGGTATCAAATTGGATAGGACTTGGCCATCTGTCAGTCAAAGCCACTATTACAAAATGAAAATGAATTATTTCTGTATGTTGGAGGGGCTCTCTTCTAGAACCAAGGGGCATGGCACAAAAATATTTTAAATAAAAGAGAAATAATTACATGACAGATACTACCAGCTGTCTATTCAAAATCCATTCTTCTTCTCTTTCTTACTAATAGAACCTGGGTTTATTCTTGGCCACAATGCATGCAGCTAAAATACTCTATTTCCCAGTCTCTCTTGCAACTACTGATGTCAATGAGATAGAAACAGAATTCATTGTGTGGGGATTTCTGGAAAGCTCCTTAAAATACTTACTTTGTAGGTGGTTCACACTTTTATCTCCAACCCCCATTTCTCTTTCTGTGCAGAACATAGATGTGATGGCTGGAGGACAAACTGCCATCTTGAACAATGTCCTTTGAGGCTGGAAGCCCTCTGAGGACTACCAATCCTGGACACAGATACAGATCTCTATTCTGTGTGGGGCTTTCCTGTTAGGTACAGCTTAATGTAATTCTAAGTGATACAGATGGGTAAAAACAGGCATCTATTTAGGTAGATTTACAAGACTTTAACATTTCTTTATGTCATGTCTCCTGGTTTGAGAGTTTGGCCCTTCAGAATCATAAATTTTAGAGCTAAAAGAAATCTTCGAGAACATCTAGGCAAAATCCCTCATATTATAAGTCAGACAAGGCCCAGAGAGTTTCAGTGATTTACCCAAGACCCTGTCAGGAGTAACTTATCAAGTATCCATTATTATCAGCATTTATCAAGTACACATAGTTATGTTTTCAATGAGACACTTTCCAGTATCCAGGAGGTCGGTCTTCTTTCCAGGACACTTATGTGCCTCTCGACACATTGCCTTTCCTTGCGTAAATCTATAAAGAAGTATAGATCTAATATATACTTTAATAACAAAAATACTAGGGAGAGACGCTTGTCTTTTTAAGTTCTGCCATACCTCCCATCATAAATATAGGCTGACAGAGAGTCAGTGATCATTGTGATTCCATTCCTGTGTGTGTGCCTGTGTATGTGTGTGTGTGCGTGCAGCAAGGGGAGATAGTCATAGTGTGAAAGCCATTTTTAGAGAAAGCATCTCAAACTGCTGAAAGAGAATGATGCCTGACAAGCATTTTTTTTATTGAATAATCCAATTTACAAATGCTTCCAGACAGACTGAGGGGACTTGACTAGGTTAAAAGTATGACAACCACAATCAAAGTCCTGATGGAAAGGGTGCAATGAATGATAAAGGTGGGGACGAGAAGGTTTCTCCCCAGTGAACTCAGCTGTTTTAGTAGATCCTCTGGTCTTCATATATCAACGTTCTCCTTTATAGCTAAATCCCATCCAGGCAAAAAGGAGAGGCTTGAATTGCTCTAAGTGCTCTGTAAGATCTGCTACTCGTGTGTGTTTGGAAGATTCCGAAGCACTGTGGCCTGGGTGCAGACTCACAGCAGAAAGTTAATCAAGAGAGCAGTTGGGAAAAGGCACTGGAGTAGCCCACTTGCCTGCTTCACAGATCCTTACAGGGAATATAGGCATGCTGGGGCATTTTTGCCTTTGCAATTACTACTGAGATTCACCATGGCAGCGATCTAGGGGGATTCACTGAAAAGAATGGCATCTCTCAGATTTACAGGGTACAACAAGGAAGTTGGCACATTCCCCCGATGCAAGGTGTGATGTCATCTGTGTGGGCTGAGCAGTCCACACTCATTACCATTCATTGGCCAAATGACTTGGGTTTTAACCAGACGTGGAATGTAATCCATTAACAGTTGAGCATTCATAGAAAGAAAAGTAGCCAGGAAGATTCTAAGAGAAAGGACAGCAAAATTGGCATATTGTGCTATCAGCTGATGGACCTTCTGAGAAACTTGAGAGATCGGTGCCTGCAATGAAAAGCTGAGACAGTGTAAGACCAAGGTGAAAATAAATATCCAGACCCTTAATGCAACTCTTTTAAATATAACTTCATTAACACACCCACAGGCATCCTACTCTCTCTCTGTGTAAAGCTGTTGTTTCTCATCCATGCGTTCTTACACGGAGTTTTCAAAAAAGCTGTTCGGATTTGTGTAAATATGTGACTATAATTGGCTTTCCAATTTCACAGCTTATCATAGGCAGAAAGGGAGGGCTTGCTGACATTTCAAAGACAATAAGCACATTTGATGCAATGGTCTATGATTCTCCCCAGTGTTTTTAACCCACGATTGGAGAAACAGATGGTTAGATTTTCTAGGAAGCTTAAAACAGAAGTTGAGCTAATACAAAACTGCTCAGCTATCAGACGGGGCAAATCCATTCTGTCGCCCTTTTTTTTTTTTTTTCCAAATCACAGCCCATCAGAGGAAGGATTTAGCTTCACAAAAAAATATTTACCAGGAAGCTTTCTGCAGAAGAGAAGGGCATGCTTTGTTAAACCAGATGCATTTTATTTTTCCTGGAAACAAGATTTATGAAAGCAGTATGTTCATATTTCTCCATATACAGTAATTGGAACTCATTATGCTAATTGTATTTCCATTATCACTAACTAACAATCAGAGTGACCTGGCCCACAGTCTAATTTGTCTTTAATCTGTTTTTGTATAGGGAGTTTTACCCTGTAATTTCAAGGTGATAATTCTATTCAGTGCAACTTTATGTATTGCAGAAGGTAATACTTTTGATGCTCTATGCGATCCCCTTGCAACTGTTTGGTGTAGAATGGGGAAGCAAACAGATGTACCTGTATGTGCCGTCTCACTGGTGAAATATATGCTTCACCTGTGATAAGAGTATCCTTTATTATTCTTGCTCAGATTGAACATCCAGTCAAAGCAATGGTAGGGTTGCCCATACTCAAACTCCAGATCTCAATTTACAATATGTCGTACATTGTCTAAGAAGCAGTTGACATTTGCTGTTATCAAGAAGGAAAATGGGTGTTTCCAGTACCTTCTAATGATTAGTTAACACCTTATAAATATTTCCATGTGACAATCTTTTGTAAAAAGAGAAGTGACAGGTTTGGATGATCATGAAACTTCCTTCTTATAAAAATGAGATATTGAAGGGAGAGATGAGATACATTCATGGTATTCTCTCTCAAAGGATACTATTATTTATCAGACAAATATACAGCAGTGGGATGGTACAGGGGAAAGGGAACTGGATTTGGAGCCCAAAGTTCTGAGATCAAGTTCAATTCCATGGCTTATGGAAAGCACCACTCTCTCTGAACTTCAGTTTTCTTTTCATCAAAATTGAGATAATACGTATCAGGCAAATCATTGAGACAGCATCAAGCAGTGGGCAAGAGGAAAGACTTGGGAATTAGACTGAATTTAAATTGGGACTCCATCATATATTAGCAGGTGACCTTCAGGAAGCCTTTGGTTTCCTAAACATATTTTTAAATGGGCATAATAATATAATAGTTCCTTCTTCATAGAGCTGTTTTGAGATGAACTAATGAAGATTAATGTATATAAAATGCTTTGCCCAATCCTTGGCACATGGTAAGCATATAACAAAGGCTAGCTCTGATGGGAGAGAAGTAGCAAACAAGAAAACATTCTACAGGTATGGGGTTGTGATGATTGCCAATCACTGCGAAGTGTTGTTTCATTCTGGGGATTGAAGTGATCATTATCACCCTGACCCATTGGGAAGAAAAGACTTCTGTTGAGAAGAACTGAAAATCAAAGACAGAGGATAAAGGAGAGTAAGCAATACACCAAATGGCTTCTAGTCTTGTGGGTTCCATCGATCTATCTTCCTAGCCTGATTGACCTAGAGTCCCTTTGTGTGTCTTTCAGAGTGCCACTCAAGTCAGCAATTTTTTTTTTCAAAAAAAAAAAAAGATGCCAATTTGTGATATCCTGCTCCTACTGGTACCTAGTCCTCTGCCAACACTTGAGAACCAGTTGGATCACCATGCCTCTTCTTCCACAGAATGCATAGAGTTTTCATATCCTCAGGAAGCCCTCTTTCTTCACCTGGCCTCTTCTTCTGCTTGACAGGGAGATTTTTCCAAATCCAGTCAGATACAAGTGTAGTTCTATAGCATACTCTGGTTTCACACACTCCAAAAAAGTATTTGATTTTCTTTGTCCTAAGCATAAATCATAGGATATCACCTAATCAACAAAATAATCTTAATCAGTGCTTCACCGTCTGGCTTTCCATAACAATCCCAACTCTCTGTTGATGTTTTCCATCTTCCCTTCTGTTAAACCAGATGGTGCATGTTCTAGCCTCTTTATTATCCTTTTCTGACCATTGTACTCTGTCCAAAGATCGTTGTAGGAAACCTGCCACACTGTTGGCAGCAGTGGCCCTGCCCTGACTGTTAAATGTTGTGATGGTTCAGGCAGCCTTTGCTAATGCCTATCCTTTCCTAAATCTGAGCTTTCTTCCAAAGTCACTGACTTCCTAGTCCATAATTTTTAGATAACACAACCACTTCGGTTTCACACATCAAGTGTGAGCTTTTTTTCTTCAGTAGAAGCAAAGTCTAACTGGAATTTTTCCCACATGTCATGAATCTCTCTCACAAGGAGAGTTTGCAATGAGCACCCACCAATAATCACAATGTCTTCTTTCCTATTGTGCTAAGAAAGGGAAAGGAACCATCTTCCCTCCATGCTGAAGAAGCTGGACCATTAGGTTTTTCTCACACACAACATGATCTCTTAATTATATAAATCTTCCTAGACCATTATCCTCCATTTATCTTTCTGTATGAACCATATTGCACATTTAAAAAGTTAAAATATCTGAACATCAGTGGCACTGTGGCTTGAAAAGAAGACAGTTGGGAGTCAATTAAATCTGTGGATCATTTTAAACAGTGATCATCAAACCAATTCTTTTCCTGCCGTGTGTGTGTGTGTGTGTGTGTGTGTGTGTGTGTATGCGTGTGTGTGAAACTACCAGGACCAAATACTAAATTCATTCCATGATAGCAATAACCTTTTTATAGAAATCACTTTAAAAATCTTATCGTCAAACAAGCTGGTTTTCTGGACTTTACTCTGGTCTCTCCAAAACACAAATTCACATAATACAATGAGTAGGAAATATAACAGATACATGGAGTTGAAAGAAAGCATCAGTATCTAAATTCCAAAGAATAAGCATCAGTCACGGAGTGGATAGCTATGGTAACTTGGCACCATTATTCTATAGTATCTGACAGAACTGAAAATCACAGCATGGAGAGATTTTACCACAAAGGATTTTCAATTTGTTGTTTAGGAAGATAGATAGGCAAGTACTTTCTTTATCCCTAATGACTACAGAATGTAAATAATCTTGTTATAACCATATTTCATGCAAATTTTATCTTTGGAAGAGGTAGATTTCCTTCTAGACAATTTCTTTTATTTTTTTTTTCTCTGACCAACCAGCAAGCACAATATGTGCATGGTCCCCTGTTTAAAATGGAGCCCAGTAAACTCACAACTTTGCTCCTTGTGACCCATCTTATCATGGGGACACATCAGCTGTATTGTCTTCCCAGAATACATCTCTCACCTTTCCATCCTGACTCCATGTAAAGAATTTCCTAGAGCACACATAATCTAAGTTTTTCCCCCCTTTTTTAAAAATTACTTACTTAATTTTTTATTGACGTATAGGTGATTTACAATGTTGTGCTAGCTTCAGATATACAGCAAAGTGATTCAGTTATACACACACACACACACACATATATATATATATTCTTTTTCAGATTCTTTTCTCTTATAGGTTATTACAAAACATTGAGTATAGCTGAATCTTAAAGCATCTTCCAAACCACAAACAAAAGATGTAATCAGGCTATTGCTAAAGCTTCCCATTTTCCACTTACCTGCATGATCATAACTCAAGTACCTAAGGAAAAATAACAACCAGGGTTTTTTTTCCTCTCCAGAAATTTAGGCCAATACTGTAGAAGGCAAATTTTACCCCAAGCACTCTATCAATAGAGGCTAATGTGGTTAACTGCTTCCCTGAGTCTTAGCAAAGACCTTACATAATTCTTGCTTTACTGGTGAGTTTTCTAGGATTTGGGACACTTAGCTCCTTCTTTTCTGTTCAAGAGGAGGAATGGAAATGTTTCATGCTGCAATTGCTGAGTGTATTACTGCTCTCCATTTGCATACTGTCTGATGATTTGCATGTGGGGTCAGCCAAAAGGTCTCAGAATCATTTCCCTCTAAAACCATTCCTTTGCTGATAAGGCTTCCCATAAGCATAGCTAAAGAAAATGGGTCACACTGGATTTCTGAAACTGTTTCAGGAAACCTCTTCCTGATTGAGCAATACACTCCAGGCTTTCATAAAGCACCTAAAGGGCTCATTTTACTCAAGCCATTCACGAGAAAAACTCCAAATGTCTCCCCTTTCTCCTGTTCTCCCTGATATCTGAACATGGCCTTCATCCTGCACGCACTCTGTGATCTTGCACATAACTATAATGGGAACCCTCCCAAAAGATGTTTATTGTCCTTCTTTCTTCTCTTTTTTGTTTTTAATTGATGTACAGTTGTCTTACAATATTATATTAGTTTCAGGTGTACAACATAGTGATTCCATATTTTTTATAGATTCCACACTGTACAAAGTTGTTATAAAATTTTTGTCCTTCTTGATCTTGTATACACACAAAGTGTAATTGCATATCATCTTTTTTTAATTCCATTTTTTTTAATGTTTCTTTCAATGTCATTCTTACTCGAAGTAGAATGAGAAACTTAATTAATTGACCCAAGACTTCAAAAGGTTTTTTAGATATGGTCTATAGGTTGTTTATAATTCCAAATCTTTTGTGCTTTTTATGGTTTCCTTCTTACCCAAAATAGAAAGCAAAACTGACAAGTAATATAGCCAGGACCTCTATTTTTTGCAAATCCTGCAGTTTCCATGTTTTATTTAATACGCCCCTTTGGAATCTTATTTCTTGGGACCTTCCACCCTTCCTCTCTGCCTTGTACATTGCCTATGAACCCTGATCCTCCAGATTTGAAAACAGGGTGGTGTTAGGGTCTCCAGCATGAATCTCATGGGATGGTGTGTGGTGTGTTTCTAACAAGGGTGGTTGATTTCAACTTCACTCAAGATTAGCTGGTGCTAACCTATTTGTGCCTAGTGAATATAGGTGTTTGTTTCATTCTCTCATTCATTTATCCATTCACTAATTTCATATTTATGAAATAATCTCTGAGTTAATCCCTTTGTAGGCTCTTAAGATATTGGGCTGATTAAGATACAGTTACTGAGCCCAAGGGACACATAGTTGAGATGAAGAGACCACACCTAAATGACTAAATATAAGTTTATGAGAACAGAGACTTGTCAGTCTTAATAAGCAGCTGTCACAATGCCTAGAGTGCCTGACACATCAAAGGTGCTGGGTGAATGTTTGTTGAATAAACCAGTGACTAATAAGGCGTAATAAGACAAAGGCTTACTGTCTTTCCACTGTTACATCCCCAGCACCTAGAACAGCGCCTACTTCTAAAAGGAATTCAATAAATGTTTAACACTAGCAATGTGACTGGCTTGTAACTAGTGTATGATGCACTTACTAAGTGCCAGAACATGTCTGAAAAAGTTAATTTAATCTTCATAGCAATCTTCTGAGGTAAGAACTATCCCCGTTTTCAGATGAGGAAAAGTTAAGTAACTCATACAAGTCACAGAGCTAGTATTTATGGAACGTAGACTTGAAAGCAAATGGTCTGCTTCAACAACTCAGCCTCTTAAATACTTTACTATCCTGGCCAAGGCATGTTTACTCAATTGATTTGGATTTAAATGTGGCCAGACTTTTGAAAGTCTTGAATAACAGGATAAATGGCCTAAATGCTATTCTCTGTTTTTTTCTGCTATTCTGAATCCTACTACTCCTATTTCTCTAACACTTCACAGCTTTAACATAGATTACTCCATAGAATACTCGCTTCTTGAATATTTCTGAGATATATTGTAGAAGGATGACTCCATCTATGGTTTGTAAAAGATAACAAAGAAGGAAAGAACTAAAAACAAAAGAGCAAGTAAGAGTCTGGAGAAATAGCTTAGCAATAGGGACTTCTCTGAACCAAGGTGAGAGGAGTGGGAATAATGTGCTCAATCACAGACAAAGATTGTCTAGCTATGGACAGTAAGGAGGGAAAGATCATGTCAATGGTTTAAGCCCTGCTGACTATGGGACTCAAGGTACCATTAACTGAAATTTAAAAATTGTCCTGGAAGATACCATTTAGGGAGGCACAGTAAAGTACAGTTTTTAAAATGTTGGCTCAGATGCAGGAGTCATTGAACTACAATTCAGGGACCAGGTTAGGCCCACCACTTATTTTTGTAAATAAAGTTTTATTGGAACACAGCTGCATCCATTGGTTTACATATTGTCTATGGCTCCTTTCTGGTTACAAGAGTAATGTTCAGTAGTTGCCATAGAGATCATGTGATGCCCAAGTCTCCAATATTATCCCTGCCCAAAAGTAATGGTTAAATTCAATAGACTGTTAGAAATACTATACTGGATCCTATGTGCGTGTCCTTGATCTGTTTTTGAAAGTGTGCAAGTGTGTTTCTAAATGTTTGATTAATTAATCAATGTTGCTGAACTCTGAAACTGCGATACACACTTTCAAAACAAATCCCGTGGCACATGAATTACCCATACCTCAACCTAACCTAGGCAGGGTCCCAAGGCACCCACCTATAATTGAATCAATTTAGTTCATGATGACTCAAAAATATTTATTTAACACTATTCTTAGGGTTAAATGGGCAGTGATAAGATGAGTGCAGACAAAAATGGTAATTGGAGGAATAAAATAAAGTCGTGGTTATAACATCATGGAGATATTAAAGTGGCCAGACAAGGAATGCCATCAAATCAAGCTCATTTTCCTTCTCCTAACATATTCTCAGGTTTCTTCCCCTCTTTCCTCTTTGACCTACCCCTAAGGTCACCTTTAAGTTCCCCTTTCTCTACTGAATAAGGTGGTGTGAAAAAAGTACTTCCATTCTGGCTCTTTTTATCACTTCCTGGGTGATCATACTTGTCAAATTATTTTGCTTCCCTGATTTTCGTTGTTTTTTTCCTAAGTGTTGATAATTTCCTACAAGTTGAATGGCTGGAGGATTCCTGTATTGCCTTGGGAGATCATTTTCAGGTCTAAGATCTCCATTGCTAAGGCCTTAGCCTTATTTTGACATCTCATCTCTCT
This sequence comes from Balaenoptera ricei, assembly GCF_028023285.1. Classification (NCBI taxonomy): domain Eukaryota; kingdom Metazoa; phylum Chordata; class Mammalia; order Artiodactyla; family Balaenopteridae; genus Balaenoptera; species Balaenoptera ricei. Next base: position 45,613,344 of record NC_082651.1, read on the forward strand.
GATTCCTTTGAAATGTTATATTTACATTAATATATTATGTCGTGGGTTGACTGTGTAACCCAAAAGATATGTGGAAGATGTGATCTTATTGGGAATAGGAGTCTTTAAAGATGTAATTAAACTAAAGATCTCAAGATGAGATCGCCCTAGATCAGAGTGTACTCTAAATCCAATGACAGTGTCTGGGTAAGAGGAAGAAAAGGAGGAGACAGACAGACCCAGGGAAGAAGGCCATGTGTAGACAGAAACAGAGATTGGAGGGAGGTGTCATTAAGCCAATAAACATTAAGGATTGCCCACAGCCACCAGAAGCCAGAGGCATGGGACAGATTCTTCCTCAGAGCCTCCAAAAAGGAACCAACCTTGTCAACACCTTCATTTTTGAGTTCTGGCCTCCAGAATTATGAAAGAATATATTTCTGTTGTTTAAAGCTACCAAGTTTGTGGAATTTGTTATGGCAGCCCTAGGAAATTAACATACCTTATTAAATAATTTTGGTTATCTAATTCTCTATGCCACTGAACATGGGCCATTGCTATCTGCTGCTTTATTTTTTCCTGCCTTATAGATTGCCATAGTATTTTGGAATTATCTGTTAAGTACTAAGTCCCAGACCTTGAGGAAACTCTATTTCCCCCAAGAATTCTTCTTTCTTTCTTCTTTAATGTAAGTTCTGCATTTTCTGGAAAACACATTTTTATAGCAGAAAATATATATTGGAAAACACATCCCAAAGCTTCTATTAGAAAGCTTCTATCCACCAAAATGTTAGCTGTGGACAAAGATACAACTGTTTTTCAAAACCCCATTCTAGTGTATTAAACATACACTTGTTTTTCAATGGATACAATTAATGTCATCTACTTTGTTTCTGGACTCCAAAACAAAATGATTTGTGTGTTCACACATTTCTTCCCCCTTGGAATTAGGATCTTTAAATAAGGTGCTTTCCTTTTCAAAAAGAGGCTGATGACTGGCTTTATTTTGGAATTTAAAATGCGCAGAGTTTATGGATGTTAACTCACATTTATTAGCAGGATTTCATCAATTATGTAATGGATTGCTGAATGTCACTCTTGTGCTTTACTTCCAAAGTAACTACATGCTTTATGCTTAGGAAAATATCATATAATTATAAAGTAATTCTATGTTCTAGTAGAATACTTAGTAATTATGCTTAATACTGTAGTTCCAATAGTGATTACTATGAAAGCTCATTATAAAAGGCAGAAATAGTCACATATGTATTCTTAATTATATCTGCCACAATAGAAGTTAATGTTAATTGAAGTGAGTTATAGTTATTATGGTAACTAAATTAAAAGCATCTACTAGCAGTGATAACCAACCTTCAAAAGAACCTAGTGTCAAATTAGTGTCAGAAACTTAAAGAAGAGTCACTCTCAACATAATTCTGTTTGGTTTTCTTTATTCAGGAAATGCTTCCACCATTTCCTTCCTATGAGCTTACCCATCTTTATCTCACTAACACCTTGGACTGTACTTGGCATTTGAAAATACTCCATGAGTATATACTAAATGAATGAATAAATATCTTGTAATATTTATTTTCATTCTTCTAAAATTAAGCGATGAGATTCATCTAAAATTATTTGCAAGTAGCTTGTGAGATTCTAAATTGATGCTCTTAATATTTTAGGGTCATTGACCTCTTTGAGACCATGATATAAAAGTGCCTGCCCTTCCTTAGTAAAGTGTATATAAACACAAAGTTTTGCAAACATTTCCAGGATGTGCAGGGATCCCCTGAAGGTCATTTATGGAGCTCAAAGTAAGAACAATGGCTCCCAATGAGCAGCATTTTATGAACTGTACTGTTGGCTGCCAGGATCTGGAGCTAGGTGCATTCCTTGAGAAGTTGATGGTAGATGGCTTTCCTAGTTTTTCCTTTCTCCACTATTTAAAAAAAAGTATGCAGAATATTAAATCATGATTTCACTCATAGTTTATTTTGCTTCACATTCATTTTTAAATTGTTCAGCGTAAGAAATTATACAAAATCTATTCCTTTGATAGGAGACAACAAACAGCATACATTTCTGAACACAAATACACAGCGCATTAAAAATACAAGTGTGAGATGTGAAGTTTCTGGTTCACAGGAGATATTTGGTCCTACTACTGAAAACTTGTTCATCATACCCCCCTAAATGCAGACCCCAGTAAGATGATGCTAATGGTAAGCCATCATCCAAAATAATGGGAGTCCTGGAGGGCTCATGGTCTACACAGGCCTGGGTCAGAGCTTGAGTGGACCCTGGAAGTGCCAGACAGAGGCAACACCCTTGAAAAGAAACAATGACCATGCTCAGAAAATACCACGTGGCAGTATTAAAGCGCATGACCATAAATGCTACAGAGAATGCAGAGAAAAGACATGTTGAAGGTGGGAGTAGTTGATCAACTTCAGAGTCAAGGTGGCAAAGAAATATTTTATATTCCCCAACTTTCTTTCAATGTAGACATAAGAGTGTGACTAGGGGCAAGAATTAAATTATTATAAAGAAAAAAAAAAAAAGTCATGTAGAACATAGTGGCAAGATGGGAATAAAGACACAGACCTACTAGAGAATGGACTTGAGGACACGGGGAGGGGGAAGGGTAAGATGTGACAAAGTGAGAGAGTGGCATGGACATATATGCACTACCAAATGTAAAATAGATAGCTAGTGGGAAGCAACTGCATAACACAGGGAGATCAGCTCTGTGCTTTGTGACCAGCTAGAGGAGTGGGATAGGGAGGGTGGGAGGGAGGGAGATGCAAGAGGGTAGAGATATGGGGACATATGTAAATGTATGACTGATTCAATTTGTTATAAAGCAGAAACTAACACACCATTGTAAAGCAATTATACTCCAATAAAGATGTTAAAAAAAAAATTATTATAAAGGTCCTACTGAGATCTGAGTTACAAAAGGCCTAAGAGAAAAATGCAAGGGCATATCCTATTGGTTTCAAGAGGCCTGAAAATCTTATGTATTTTGGAATTTCTCTGAGGAGCCAAATACCTGGGCCCTCAGAGCATTTCTCATGACCTTTCCCCCACATTTTTGCATAGGACCAAGGTGTGGCCTAAACTCTAGTTCTGAAGAGTTGACCAAGAACAGAACACACCTGTCATGTTATTCTTTATATCAATAGTGAATTTATTCCCATTCCCCATTCCTCAGCAGTACAGAACACTTCATGCATCTTTCCTAATCTACATAATCACTTGTCAAGATGAGTGATTTCTATCCACTTGTCAATGTTGCTGTTTTTTTTTAACATTCCCTGAAAAATTGGTTTAACATATTTTAACTGACATACTTTTCTATGCAACTGGATACCAGGCGTAGATATATTTGATAGTCATTTCTCCCTGTCCCCACTCCCCAAATGAGTTCAGTGCTCATGAAATGAGCTGAATTGCCCTAGAGAATTAAATTCATTACATTCTTGCCTCACAGATGTGGGTGATACCTGCATATACAGATAACCCTACACAAACTCCTTCACCATACCAAGGAAATCTATGGTGAGAGGAAAAGAAGTCTGTTTCCATTGCTGGCTATGCAGCTTAAGACATTTCTTCATCCCAAAGTAGAATATTTTGTAAACCATTTAACCACAAAACACCAAGAAATTATAGAAAATAATTGATAAAAGCCAATTCTTTAAAAAATTTTTTATGGTCATCTCTTGACTCAGTGGTGAATCATAAGACAACTTAAAAGTCAAATCCAAAGATACTTTCTTGGCATTTGACAGGGAGAGAGATTTATGAGTTACAGTCATAGACTTTTATTAGAAATGGAATTGTAGACCAAGTGCAAATACATTTCTCCTCTTTCTATTTTTTTTTATTCTCATGTTGGAAGACCTACGGCTGTTTTGTTTCTGTTTGAGTTCTAATTTCATATTATGATATGCTCAGAACAAATTCCTAAGGGCTTGAAGAATACATTCAAACTTGTTCAAATATTAGTTTCTTTAAAAAAGCAAAATACCTCCATGCAGGGAAAGAAAAAACCACCCAGTAGAATCAATCCTTCTTCACCTGCCCCTCCCCCAAGATACAGTCAACATCTTCCTCCAACTGTAGTTTTTTCCTGCCCCAGACACAAGACACATTTAAAGGAACCCACCCCCCAAAAATACAAGTAACTCCTCTGTCCTGCAAGTAGAAATCAGAATTTGGGATTTTGGCAGGTCCTGGATAGTCAGACAGTGTTTTCTATCACCAACCCAAGGAGTGACATTTGATTTCTAGTGGATGAAAAAGATTTTCTGTCTGTTTTTAGGTTAGAAACTGTTGTCAAGTTAAAGTGAACATTTTGTTTTTTTGAAAAAAAATTCTTTCTCATTCTCCCTGGACTCTGTACTTACAACTAAAATCATGTGCACAGTAGTAAAATTTCCTGAATTCAATTGTCCAGTAAATGTTCATTAGCACTTAGTTGGTGTCAGACTGAGTTCTGGACACTGGAGATGGAGCAGGGAACATAACAGAGAGGGCAGAGCCCGAGGAGGGCATAACATCTGAATGACGGGACTAGCCCAGCAACACTCCCTGAAAAACCCATGGTCTTGGTTTCCAAGGCCAAAGAAAACACAAATTCTGGGGGGAGTTTGTCAAACTAGAGGTTTTTGATGAAATGACTTTGTTGCATGTTTTCCTTTAGCTAAGAAAGTCTCCATCAATATGTACATTATAAGTTCTTTTTGGCTTCATCACTTAAATATTTTTAAATTTTAAGTAGGTAGGTAATACTTTCACGTGATTATATATATATATATATATATATATATATATGAAAGTGTTCAATCAAATGCTTTCCTTCCACCCAATCGACTCATTGCTTCCCTATTCATCCAAAGAACACTGCCCCTCCTCCACTGTTATTGTATATCTTTTAGAGTTGCTTGTCACATATACAAATAAATACAAATATATTTGTAGTTTTCTGCCTCCTTCCTTTTTTTAAAGAAAAATTAGCATTGATACATACTGTTCTATTGTTTTCACTTATCAATAATTCTTGAAATCTTTCTGTGTCATACATAGAGAATTGCTTTATTCTTTCTTAAAGGTGCATAATATGTCATTATATGGATGTACCATAAATAATATTTGCTCAGCACCTATTTATGGACTTTTGGGGTTTTTTTAAAGTCATTTGCTATTAAAAAAAATCACTGAAATGGGTAAACTTGGCATAGGTCATTTCTTACATGTATAAGTATATTTGTAACATAGATTACCATTGTGAAATTTCTGGGTCAGTGGGGATATTCATTTGTAATTTTGATATATCAATAAATTATCCTGCATAGAGTTATACCAGTTTATATACATAGCATCATAAGTGCCTGTTTCCACACAGCCTTACCAAAGAGTGCATTGTCAAACTTTTATATTTTTTTCATTCTAGTGATTAAAAATGTTGTTACTACAAGGTAGTTTTTAATGTGCATCTTTCTTTTCATGAGAGAAGCTAACATTTCTTTATATATTTAAGAGACAATTGTGTTTAACTTTTGGTCAACTTTCTTTTCCCCTCTTCCTAGTGGATACGTGAACATTCTCTTAATTTTTAGGAGCCCTTAAAAGTAGAAAAAATAATCCTTTGTTGATCAAATGAGTTGCATATATCTTTTCTGAGTTTGTCACTTGTCTTTTAACTTTGTTTTTTCTCTTTTCATCTAAAAAATTAACCTTTTAATTTAGAATCGTTTTAGATTTACAGAAAATCACAAAGATAGAATTCCCATACACCTCACACCCAGTTTCCCTGATTACTAACATCTTATGCCACATTTGTCACAATTAACAAACCGATATTGATACAATATTGTTAACTGAGGTCCATAATTTATGCTAATTTCCTTTGTCAAAGATTTTTTGTTGAGGTGAAATTCATGTAACCATAAAATTAACCATTTTAAAGTGTACAATTTAGTGCCATTTAATAAATTCACCGTGTTGTGCACCTCTATTTAGTGCCAGTACATTTTTATCAACCACCTGCCACAATCTCATCCTCATTATGAAGTCGTTGACCATTCCCCTGTCCTCCCAGCCTCTGGCAACCAGCAATCTGCTTTCTGCCTCTATGGATTTACCTATTCTGGGTATTTCATATAAATGGAATCCTACAAAATGGAACTTTGGTGTCTGGATTCTTTCAATTATCATAATATTTTGGGGATTCATCCATGCTGTAGCATGTATCTGTATTTCATTCCTTTTAACAGCTGAGTAATATTCTATCATATGTATAAACCACATTTTGTTATCCAGTATTCCTTGTTGACATTTGGGTTGGATCATATGGTAATTGTATGTTTAAATTTTTGAGAAACTGCCAAGCTATTTCCCACTGTGGCTGCACCACTTTACATTCTCACCAGAAATGTATGAGGATTTCAATTTCTCCACATCCTCACCAACACTTGTTATTTTATTCTTTTGTTTGTTTTGGTTTTGTTTTGTTTTGTTTTTTTGATTTTTATAGCTATCTTAGTGGGTATGGAGTGATATCTCATTGTGGTTTTGATTTGCATTTCCCTAATGACCAATAATGTTGAGCACATTTTCATGTGATTGTTGATTATTAGTGTGTGTGTGTATATATATATATATATATATGAGTATGTATCGGCTGTGCTGCTTGGCTTGCAGGATCTTAGTTCCCCAACTAAGGATTGAACCCCGACCATGGCAGTGAAAGCGTTGAGTCCTAACCACTGGACCACCAGGGAACTCCCATTATTAGTATATTTTTAATTGGAAAATTGCCTACTAAAGTCTTTGCCCACTTTTTACTTGGGATTCTTTTATTTGTGTTGTTGAGTTGTGGGATTTTTTTTTTTAATGTGTTCTGGACACTAAACCCTTATTATATATGATTTACAAATATTTTCTCCCATTCTATAGGTTGTCTTTTCACTTTCTTAATGGTATCCTTAGAAGACCAAAACTTGAAGCACCAAAGATTTTCCCCTATGTTTTCTTCCAGGAGTTTAATAGTTTTAGTTCTTATATTTTGGTCATCAATCCATTTCACATATGACATGGTAGAGATCCAACTTCATTCATTTGTATATAGATACCCAGTTGATCCAGCACCACTTGCTGAAGAGACTACTCTTTCCCTGCTGAAAGATCAACTATTGTCAAAAATCTATTGGCCACAGAAGCTTGGATTAATTTCTGGAATCTCAATTCTCATTCACTGGTCTATATCTGTATCCTTATGCCAGTACCATACTGTTTTGATTACTGTAGCTTTGCAGGAAGTTTTGAAATTCAGAAGTATGAGTCCTCCAACTTTGATCTTCTTTTTCAATATTGTTTTGGCTATTCAGGGCCTATTGTAATTCCATATCAATTTAAGGATCATCTTTTCCATTTCTGCAAAAAAAAAAACATTGGAATTTTGGTAGGGATTGTACTGAATCAGTAGACTATTTTGAGGAATATTGCCATCTCAAAAATATTAAGTTTTTCAATCCATAAATACAAGATGTCTTCCCATTTGTTTAGGTCTTCTTTCATTTTTTCATCAATGATTCCTGGTTTTTAGTGTAGAAGTTTTTCACTTCCTTGGTTAAATTTGTTTCTAGGTAGTCTATTCTTTTTTTTTTTTTTTTTTTTTTGCCCTAAATACATTTTTTGTATATTACATAACCAAAACTATCAATATCTTTTATGGTTTTAGATTGTGAGTCATAGCTAGAAATGCCTCCCATAATTTAAGATTATAAAGAAATTTCGTTATGTTTCTTCCTAGAACTTTTATGGCTTCATTATTATCATTTAAATCTTTAATCAGTTTTGAAATCATCTTGATGTAAAGTGTGAGGTATAGGTCCAAGTTACTTTTCTCATTTGACTCTTCGATTGCTCTAACATCATTTATTGTACAGTCTTTCTTTTCCTCACTATTTAAGATGCCATCTTGAATCATATATTAAGTTCTATATATGTTTGGAATTTTTACTGAACTTTCTATTTGGCTCATTGTTTTGTCTATCTAATCATACCCCACCATCACACTATTTTGGTTTTTGAGTCTGTTTACTTTTTTGAATCTGTTTTAACATTTATTGATAGGACTAGTCTGCCCTCATGGCTCTTCTTTTTGACAGTTTTCATTGTTATTCTTGTTCTTTTTTTCACATGAACTTTAGAGTCAGCTTGTTAGGTTAAAAGAAAACTTTCTTTCTTTGTTACTGGGATCAAATTAAATTTAGAAATTAACTTAGAGAAAATTTATATCTTTATGACATTGAATCTTTCTACTCAAGAATATGCTGTGCCTTTTTGTTTGTTCAAGTCTTCTATTTAAGCTGTTAATAAGACTTAAAATGTGTCTTCACATAGGACTGTCTCATTTATTGTTATGTTTATCCCTTGGTATTTTACGGTATTCATTACTCTTATAAATGGGACATTTTCTTTCATTATATCTTCTAACAGGTTTCTATTTGAAATCAGTCTAATTCATGAGAACGGCAATAAGTGTATATTCTCAAGAAAGGATTGAATAACTTCTAACTCTTCCAGCTTTGCCCACAAAGCCCTATCTTAAATTATAGTTTGTTAATGCTGGTATAAAATTTATCCTCTAATATAATTATAATTTATGCTCTGGATTTGAAATCAGAAAGGTTTAAAAATTATAAATGGATGACATTGAAACAATAATGTTCTATGCTATTTCAATATTATTTAACTTTAGCATTAATGTTTATATCTAATTTATGTACATATGAATATACAAATGTGTATACATACATACATGTATGCTTCTACACATACAAAACCTACACATATATTTCTAGAATGAAAATATCTTTGAATTAATGTTCCTTTAGTTTTTGCTGATAGATATAATATAACTTCAAAATTATATTTATGGATCAGGGACTGCTTTGGAAATAACTTTGAAGACTGAAACATGAGGACTTTCCTCGGCTGTATATTTCGTCACCAATTGTCTTTTATTTTTGCATCAGCTAATGGTATAAACTAGATACTTCCTGACTTTCAAAGAAATGGCTGACTTGTGTCTTTCAACCCTGCAGTCTTCATGACAAATTTGGTTTATTCTTTTTCTGAGTAATGTCAGATTCACTTTGTATTCTTCCCAAAGAAAAGAGAAGACTTTTCTAAACAATGAGGAAATAGGCAAAGTAGTTGTTAGCACTAATACTTCAGAACAGATTTGCCTGCCACTTCTGGCTTTATATCACACACAAAATTTGGAACTTAGGAGCTGAGCATGGCTATCCAACAAAGATAGCTTTATTTAATTTATTTATTTACTTACTTGTTTGTTTATTTATTGGTATTCACCGAACCAGCTCAAAGGCTGTAAAATATAACTTTATACACACATATATATATATATACACACACACACACATATGTATATTTATATTCCTGGAAGATATAAGAAGCTTAAAAATTAAACAGAACCATGTGTAACACAAATAGGAAGGCAACAAATGTTTGGCAGAAAAGTGAGTAAATGAATTAAGGTTTCAGTAAAATGATTCACTTTCAAAACCCATTTTCAATATTTTAATTTGGCTTTCTCACCAAAAGGAGGTACTTTTCTCTACTTCTGCTAGTAAAATCTGGGAAGACAAGAGCTTTGCCAGTAATGCCTTTAGGGTTTCTGCATATTACCCTCTCCCCACTTCTGCTTGTCAGCTGTGATGGATAATACTCCCATTTGGTCATGCTCTCTTTGATGTGATGTATTCTAAAATATCCAAGGAGAAGTTCTCAAATTCCAGAGGTGGAAGAGACAACCCAATGCAGGAGCATTTGGAATGGTGGATTGGATCAAGGTGGTGATAGTCAAAGAATAGTTATAAGACTTTCACTGACTGCAGGAATATGGCCTGGCCCTAGATTACCAAGTACATAGTAAACTTTAAGCCCACCATCCATAAAGCCATATGAGGAGAATATAGGCCAGAACTTTTAGTCAAGAGGAATATCATAAATACCCACTTCACATTTAATCTCTGAGAAAGAGTCAAAAGATGAGGACAGTCATGGAATTTGATCCTCAAAAGTTCAGATCTAATTGGGAAAACTATGACTAACAGATATGAATCAACAAGAGAGCTATAGAAAAAGTATATAAAATTCAAAAGATGGCATTCTACCAACCCATAGTTATTCAGAGAAAGAAAGAATCTTACTTAGACATTGAAAAGTAGATACTACAGGCACTGATTTTCATGGCACAGTTACAACTGAATGCCTGAGAGCCTTGAGATTCATGGTTTCTGTCTGTCTTCTGAAAACAGTCAGTATCCCTCCAAAGCCTTGAGGTCAGGTTATTAACCAACATCTTTGGAGCGCTTACTGTCCACTTGGCACTGAACCAAATATGTACTACATATCATCTCATTTAACCACAAACAACAATATGAAATACTTCCTCTAATTATCCCTGTTTTATAAATGAAGAAACAGAGGCAAAGAAAGACAGAACCTTGGACACCAGTAAATGGTTGATCTGGGATTTGAACCTCAACCCTCTGCTCTAGAATCCAGACTCTTTAGTTAATAAGCTTTTATAAATTTTTTTCTGGAATGAAGTTGAGGACTTTTAAGCAAGATGAACAAAGAGGCAGATAAGGGAACTTTTCCTTGAGTGCAACTCGTTGTCTTCTTTTTTTCTCACCCCCAGCAGAAACTCTAACATCTTCCCCACCTCCTGCCCCTTTCAAAGAGCCTTAACACAAAATGCAATGAAACTATTTCATTCCAACCTGTAGACCATATAGGTTAATTTTCTTGCAGGCTTGCTCGAAGCATGCACACAATGGTGGACTATGAGGGAAGGGATCAGCTTCCCTGGGGCAGTTAGAAGGACGCTGCATGCCAGGGCCTGGAGGTCAACAGAAATGCTGCCCCAGAAAAGCAGAGATGACTGATGGCCTGAATGCACAAGGGGCCCTGGAATGCTCTTTTATCTTAAGTCACTGTTCTCCCCCAGCCCCCAGCTCTCCATTCCTCCCATACCATGTTTCCCATCCTTCATGCCTACAGATTTACTCTTCTTCCTGGCTTTGATTAGCTTGCCCCACCACCAACCTTCACCCTGCTTCCCTATTCTCCCCAAGAGCCCAGAGTGCTCCCGACATGAGGGAAGCACTCCATCATCCTGACGGGAAGTGTCAGGTGCACAAGATAGATGCAAATTTCATGGCACCACTGCCTCATTCAGCCATGTTTTATGAGATTGAGAAAACCTGGAACCTTATGCTGTGGGGCCATTTGGTTGGCAGGGAACAGAATAGACTTTATCCAACACTGTCTGTTGGCAGCCCTAGTCCTAGATTTATACAGAGAAGTGGAGATGGCCCCAGCTATGGAGCCGGCTGTTTAGCCAGCTGGGGGCCTCTCAAGTGGTGGAAGAGTGATGGCGTAGATCCTGGGACAGAGCCATCCACCTAAGTGCTCCCAATGGCATCTTCAGGATCCTACCTCAGGCTGGAGCGGCAAGTCCCAATGAGACTGGCCTCTTGTACAGAGGCAGAGAATTCCTAACATTTTTAGCCACTCATCTCCGTGGCCCACCGTGCTAATAAAACCTGGCATCCACAGCAGAGCTGGAGCTGGATGAGAAACAAAGTCTGTTTTATATGTTTTCATTTGAGTCTGTGGCTTTCTATTTTAGAGGACGTTGTTCCATCTGCCTCCAAATCTATTATCCTGAGGGGGTGTCCACCTGGGAGGGAAAGTTTGACACAGGCTGAGACATAATGGCAAAAAAACCAAGTTCAGGAGCCAGACTGCCTGACTGAATTTGAATCCAGCCTTCTTCCTTTACCAGCTCTGTAGGACTGAGGGAAATTTTTTAAAATCCTCTTTGCATCTCAGTTCTCTCTCTTTGTCAAGGAAGCATAATAACAGCACTGACCTCATAACATAGTCGGGCAGATTAAGTAAGTTAATAAAATACAAAAATGTAAAGCACTTAGAACAGGGCCTGGCCAATGGTAACTCCTCAATGAAAGTTGGCTACTATTATTTTGGCAAATGCACTTTCCCACTTCCTGTACAGTTTGTTTTCCAGCCTGTACGTGTCAACCTGAAGACCTGTGATCACGACGAAAATTTTCAAAAGGGATCCCGAGGAGTGTCTGAAGGTTTGACATGACTACGAGACAGCACACTGAGGAACTCAGCTCTATATGCTAAGGTCTTTGATGGCAGGTCTGAAGAGGGGGAAAGAAATGTGAGTAGCTCTGTAATCTTTTTTGAGGAATTGCACAGATAGAGCTATCACAGATAGAGCTTCACAGATAGAGCTGACCTATCATCAAAGGTTAAGGAAGTAATCATCTTTTCTGATCCTCAGGTATTCAACAGTAGCTGAGACCCAGACCAAGTCTTTGAAAGTGGAGTGAAATTCTCTGTGGAGAAAACTCTAGATCTTAAGGACCTTGGCAATTAATTGCCAGTGAGAAAACTTAGGTCCAAAATGACTGCGTTCCATAGTGTCCCAGACAGACAAAAGAAGAGTCAAGATTAGAACCCAAACTCCAGACTCCTAATTCAGTGCTCCTGCGATCTAGTGGCTCGCAAGGTAGTCCTTGTGGAACCTTCTACCACCTTACAGTGGGCTGGCTTCTCTGTGAATTGATGTCCTTTCCCTCATCGAAATCCCCTGTACATGCCTTCAGGGCACTCTGCCCTCAGTACCGTCTGGACAGTACTGGGTCAGTTATTAGGGTATAAATTTAGGAAGCCTATTAAAGTCTGTATGTGAGACACTAGGCTAGATGCTGCCGAAGAGTATTGACCATAATCCCTGCTCTCAGACACCTTATAACCTAGTTGGCCAGACACCATGGAAGGGCCAGGAGAACGAGGTAGGGTGGGAAAGGGCAGTATTGGAGGCCTTATCACAAGTGGGAGTCGGGAGGCTGTGTGAGCAGATTGGATCTATGTTTAGCTTTCTAGGTATTTCAACATAGCCTATGGAATTACTGCTTTAATAGCTTGTATGCATTTACTTAATATGAACTCTCATGATTTTTCACTCTACATATTTTGAAAAGAATCATCAGAGAGGCTCTTATTAGCAGATGCAAGCTATTATATATAGGATGGACAAACAATAGGCTCCTATTGTATAGCAGAAGGAGCTATATTCAATATCCTGTGATAAACAGTAATGGAAAAGAATATGAAAAAGAATGTATATATATATGTATAGCTGAATCACTTTGCTGTATAGTGGAAATTAGCACAACATTGTGAATCAACTATACTTCAATAAAATTGTTTTAAAAGGCTCTTATACTCCCTAGTACAAAGATTGTTTAAACTTCATGACTTAAATATAATAGTAATAATAATAACAATCATTGGTTGAACACTGACGATGTGTCAGACCCATTGGTAAGAATTGTGAGTTAACAGATGATTCATTATATTCCAAAAGTTCAGAGACAGCCCTGTCCTTCAGGAGTTTTCGAGTTCCACGCAGGGAGGTCTCTCATTTAGCCTTGCTGAACTTCCAGCTGAGGAGGGGGCTTGCCTCGGGAGTCCCAAGTGAGTGATACAAAGCACGATTCATAAGCTTGTCCTACAACTTCCTGAGGAAAGAGCCTTCCAAAACTCCCACACCAAATAAAATAGTTAAGGGGAAAATGAGAAAAAGGTTTTCTTTTTTTTGTTTTTTTTTAAAAATCAATTATACTTTTAAATTATTTTCTTCACAGGATTTATTAGAACAAGAAGAAAACCCCCTAAAGTTCTGAAGAAATATTAACATAACATGCCTGTAACTCATGCTGTGTTTAATGAGAGGTGCTGTTTTTCCTGCCATAGGGGCCGTAGCCCAATGACTGATGGCTCTGAAAAGGGTCACATACATATTCATCAAATTCGACATGCACATGTAAACTGGTTTTAATAGGCCATGACAGCAGAAGTTGTGTCGGGCAAATAACTGCACATGTGCTTCTTCCCACAACTGGCATATTTAGCCATTAATGCTCTGGTATCCATGGATGAAATATTAGCTTGTTAACTTAAGACCATCACTTGCTGTTGATTCTCAGTGGCAACCAAGGGAAGGAATCCTCTCAGCTACTTTATTAGGGGTGAAGCTTGAACTTCAATATGCTCATTTTACCTTAATGGTGCCATTAATACCATTCTGTTCCCTGATCCCAGAGTCCATAAAATGGATGCAAAATATCCTGACTGAAATTGATAATACACTCAGTCTAAAGTGAAGATGGGTCCTACTCTGTCACTAACACAGCCGGTGTGGGGTTTAAAACTTTTTCTTAATCTGTTTTAATGCAAGATTCATTTTATTCAAGTACCAACCAGTTTGAAGGTTGTTGAGGCATGTATGGTTGGTTATGCAGATATTAGCGGCAAATACATACAAACACTTCTAAGACTCTCTCCTTGGTTATCTGATGAATACAGTCTCAAGCTCCCAGTGAATTAAATGATCACAAAGCAACTGAAACCACAATTGAAAAAAGGCCATCCAGTAATAAAGTAAGATGTTTATGCCTTGTAGAGGCTACCACATAAGATTAGGACTCCAAAGCTCTATTTTAAGACACTCAGGCCCTGAGTTGGGGTTGATAAATTGTCTTATTGTAACCATCTGGAGGCCTCTGGCTACCTCAGCCATCAACCTCTGGATACCTATATTTTGTTAAACACAAGTATCTTTAATGACCTATGGACATTTGGCCTTGTCTGTCCGTCAAGTTTCTTCTTGGATTGAATTGGTATTTTGTTCTATTTTTGTAAGACAAACAAACAGCTGTGCATTTGAATCACCTAAAGATTTGTTCTAACCAAAGTGATTTGGGACATGTTGTCTTAAAATGACATGTTGAGGAGGAGTTTTCTAGCAAAAGTAATCTATCGTTCATAATCAATCACATTTTATTATTGCCCTCTTCCCCCTCATCCCTCTTTTCCTGCCTCTTCTCCAAATCAATGATTGATCTTTGGGAAACAATTTTCTGCCCTTTATTACCAAAAAGAGTCCCCAGATCTTTATAAACTTAAAATAGGATCAACTTTACCAAAAAAGTCACCATCATAGTAAAATACTTTATCCTTTAATAAAGTTACACTATATGGTAAGAAAATATCCAAGAGCAATTAGCTGAACAAATTCACTGGCTATTTGGCTCTTCTTCCTGAATATATTTTCCTGTGCAGAAAGAAGTATTATGCACGATGCCTTTCTCTTAACCTCATAGTAATCAGTTATAAATAAAGAGTATGCTGGATTCAAACCTGGGTTTTGTACAGCCAACAATTTACTCAAAAAAAAAAAAAAAAAAGCATAAGGTATTGTACTTTCCAAGGTAGACATGTCAAATCTATCCTTAGCTTTTTAAAAAGAATGTATTTGTCTTCATTCTCAGACTTGGTGTCTTGGGATGAGATCATTTAAGGGAAAATATGATTAACATGGGCCAGCTCTTCATTGTAATATATTAGTGGTCTCAAAACAATTTATCCAAATGCTGCATTTCAATACAATGATTTTAATGCCCTGTATCCCATATATTTGGGAGTTCCATGACTATGTTCTCAGACTATGTTCTGAGATAGTCTCAATTGAAAAGATTATCACCATACGTATAGATGATATGCTGTGTGTTCATCATTTTTCCAGTTCTGGCTTAAGCCCATTAGACCACTGTTGCCAAAGAACACAAGGCACAATCTGCTTGATTCTGCTTCCTTGGAAAAAAAACAAATAAAGGACCTCCATTTCAAACTATTGTAATTACATTTCAGTGCAATTAAGAAACCCACCCCTAGAAAGCAATGTTGCTTCCGATGACCAGTGAGCTGAGGGAGGAAATGGACAGCCAGCTCTCCTTTGGCATTGCTGCCCACCACTAAGAGTCTGGGATGACTGGTGTACTTGACTGATTCAAAAAAATGCCATCTGGTATAGATTTCCTTTCAACTCATTGGGAGGAATTCAGGCTCATGGGCAAATAATTGAAAGCTGTTGTCTTTGGGGTGGTATTTTATTTAGCTCTTTTTTTCTAGTTAGCTTCTGGAAGCCAGGCTGTCTGAACTAACGCACATCTACTTATTCTACCTGTATTCACACTCCTGACAAATGCCCCTTCAGCTAAGAGTGCACGCCCATAAGTAATGTGCGGTTTGCATTTATTCTGCTCCAAAGTGCCGTAAACATCGAGGCCTACTTATCAGAGGAGTATGGCTGGTAACAGGGTCTTTGAGAACTAGAGGCAAACGAACTAAGCAGAATGAATGGCGTGGCTGGTCCTAACTGAACTCTGGGTCTGAACTGAGGCCATTCAAATGAGATCACATATGACTTTAATCCACTCTCTGCCCAGCTTTCTTGGGGGATAAATCTGTCTACAGTTTTTATTTACATACTATCATTTTACCGTATGGCACTGCCATCATAGTTTCAGACTTGAGTAAATCCACATTTAAACAGCGATTTGTCTCCTTTTGATAGTAAATATTCTCCTAAGTGGTGGTTAGGATTAAAGGGAATTTGTCGAAAATAGGTAAAGGGGGCTATTTAGGATTAAATGAAATTATGCACTCAGCCAAGACAGCCTTCCCTGGGAAGCTCAGTCCGGCAGGTGCCAGGCTGTCCCACAAATTCCCCCTTTGAAAGTACAGTGATGATAATTCCCTGAAAGGAGCAAAAGAAAGGGAGGGGTGGAGAAACTCATACAAATGTTCTCAGCTCTCCAGACTCCCCGGGAAGGGGGGCAAATCCTGCCTGAAACAGCCCTCAAGACGCCACCACTTAAAGGTTAGTCAAGAGTTCTTTTGAGGTGACATTTAAACCTTTAATAGCTCCCAGCCAGTTTGGGCAGGAATAATTTCCCCTCACTGGAGGCCCGGAGCCGGGCACTGCTCAGTTACCTGTCTACAGAGGATGCGAGGGTGTGGATGAAACCCAAGCAGGGCGATTTGGGATGGAGCCTGCCGGTGTCTGCCGGCCTTGCCCTCCTGCCCTAATTGCACCAAAGGCCCAAAAAGCTTCAGCTTGCACGTTAGGCCCTTGCTGAGATTAGTAATTATAATATCAGTTTCCCCCAAACAGGGCTGACAGAATGGCTGGGGGAGCAGAGGTGACTCAAAGTTTAGTAAGTCTTGGGGAAAGTTTACTGGCTCCTGCTGTTCTCTGGCTCACAAATTTGGCCTTTCTACTCCCCAGCACTGGCCACAAACAGTAGGAATCCTTTTCAATCACTATTAGCAACACTTCATTTCTGTCATATTTGACCCCTGGCAAACTGCAACTCAGCGAAGAACATTCTTTCCAGAAAGGAACCAGACATCATTCAGCTAGAGACGATTTACTGTGGGACATGGAGCTGATTTCCTTTTGCTGTCCCCCTGGAGCTCCTCAGTCTGTCAAAATGAATTGTCCTTTTGCACAGCAGTGCTAGTGGGAGGGTCTTTCCTGAGAGACAGAGAGAGAGGCGGAGGTCGGCCCTGGATTCTACTGAATTGTCATCCTGCCTCTGACTCACTGTTCTGAGCCAGGATCTTTGGTGTAGCCTATCTGTCCAAGTATCGTATTTTGTAGCTCTTCTTTTTTTTTTTTTTTTTTTTTTTGTATTGAAGTATAGTTGACTTACAATGTTGTGTTAGCTTCAGCTGTACGACAAAGTGATTCTGTTATCCATAGATATATATATATTCTTTTTCAGACTCTTTTCCCTTATAGGTGATTACAAGATATTGAGTATAGTTCCCTGTGCTATACAGTAGATCCCTGTTGGTTATCTATTTTATATATAGTAGTATGTATATGTTAATCCCAAACTCCTGATTTATCCCTCCCCCTCACCTTTCCCCTTTGGTAACCATAAGTTCGTTTTCTACGTCTGTGGGTTTATTTCTGTTTTGTGTATAAGTTCATTTGTATCATTTATTTTAGATTCCACATATAAGTGATATCACCTATTATAGTGATATTTATCTTTCTCTGTCTGGCTTACTTGACTTAATACGATAATCTCTAGGTCCATCCATCTTGCTGCAAATGGCATTATTTGCAGCACTATTCACAACAGCCAAGACGTGGAAGCAACCTAAATGTCCATCGACAGAGGAATGGATAAAGAAGATGGGGTACAGATATACAATGGAATACTACTCAGGTTTTCTTGAAAACAAGACCTAAGTTACTTAGTGGAGAAAAGCCACCTCCCCCTCCATGTCAGGGCCATAGTGCGGTTCCCTCCAGCCTTACTCAGACTGAATTTGCCTAAACACAAAGGAAAAAAACAAAAAACAAACTAAGTGAAACATAACAAGATTGAAAATTGCTTCCATCAGCTAAAGGCACAAGCACCCCTCCGGCCCTCTAGTTATTGAAGGAGAAAACACGTTGGACTTTTAGTCTGTTGTTTCTTCCCCATCCAATTGTCTATCATGGAAATTCCCAAGCAAGACTGTGACTCAATCATTTCCTCCACCATCTGGGTATCTTTCACTGTTATTAATATTAATCTTATTTGAGGGAAGGAGACGTTATTGTTTAATGGAACAGAGTTATTGTTGGGGATGATGAAAACATTTGGAGTCTTGACGGTGGTGCTGGTTCTACATCACCGTGAATATATTGAATGCCACTGAATTGTACACTTATGAATGGGTAAAATAATAAACAGTATGTTTTGTATATTTACCACAATAAAAATATTAATCTAATATTAATAATTAATATTAAGTCAAATTACATATGGCTGAGCTGTGCTTCCTGTCTTAGCTTCTCCTCCTAAGATGTAGTGTTTACATGGACCGACCATGGTAAGGAATGGTAAGCCTACTACACAGCACAAATCTTGCCCTACTTCAAATGAAACTGGAAGCAGAGATAGAAAAACCAGAGTCAGAGCACACAGAACTGGGCAGAACCTTGGATGGCCTACTAAATATATCACTTCATAGGTATGGAATACTCAGATGGTTTATAAGACTGCAAATTAGGAATAAGATGGGCCTAGGTAAAATGATGGGAAGTGTCTTCTCACAATGACCCACAGACATTTAAAGAGGCAGGAGATATGGATTTCCAGAAAAAAGTCACACATACTGGGGGGAAAACAGAGGTCATTCTCCAGAGGTTTTGATCCATTAGTTTGCGTTTCACAGAACGTATCCAGATTCGACAACAGCAGTGCAAGATGGGACCAATTAATTTACACTGCTTCATGTAGGAAAGGCAGCAAGTCCTGGTATGTCCACTGCTAATCTTAACCAAAGTAATTGTGAGATGTTAAAATAGTTTATAAATTTATGAAATCAACGAGTGATTTGATCTTTTGTGATCACCCAAACTCACTGAACAAACATCTGTGAATTGCCTTCATCAATCTTTTTGGCCCTGTGTTTTAGGCACCAAGGACAGTATAAAATTTGATATCCAAACCATAATTTTTTCCCACATAAGAATTTAAGCATTGGGGTTATCTGGGCCCTTAAACTCTTATTGATTCTAGAGTCAGTCATTAATGTCTTGGTTTCATGGTCAAGCACTAGCTTAGAACTTCTAGGAGACTCGTTAGTTGGTTGAGACTCATTCCCTAGAGCTATAAGCAGGATTCAAAAAATATGACCCCAGGACTTCCCTGGTGGTACAGTGGTTAAGAATCCGCCTGCCAATGCAAGGGACACGGGTTCAATCCCTGGTCCTGGAAAATCCCACATACCGCAGAGCAACTAAACCTGTGTGCCACAACTACAGAGCCTGTGCTCTAGAGCCGGTGAGCCACAACTACTGAGCCTGCATGCCACAACTACTGAAGCCCGTGCTCCTAGAGCCCGTGCTTCACAGCAAGAGAAGCCACCTCAATGAGAAGCCCATGCAACACAATGAAGAGTAGAACTAGAGAAAGCCTGCACGCAGCAACGAAGACCCAATGCAGCCAAAAAATAAATAAATAAATTTATAAAAAAAAAATATGGCCCCATCTGAGCAAAACCTTCCATGATCACTTCAGCCCAGACTTCATTTTTTTCTCTCTTCCAAGTGTGTTCCAATTCATTGGCAATTAATGTGCCGAATCTAAGGGGCTTTCTGAGGTAGGCCATAGAATGTATTGGAGAGAGACACTTTGGATTTCCCAAAGCAGGAGTTAGCTTAAGGACCATGCTTAGAAGTTATACACCTCAAGCTCCATTGTTCCGAAAGTTCAATAAATTGCCTCTTCCTACCTGAGATAGAGGAATGAATTAAATGTTTGGTGAGATACGATTTTCAAAGGGCACTATGTATAAAGGACAGCATTAAGGGGAAACATGGGGGAAGTGATAAATTAGTAGATTGGGATTAACATATACACACTACTATATATAAAATAGATAACCAATCCAAGGACATACTGTATGGCACAGGGAACTCTACTCAATATTCTGTAATAACCTATATGGGAAAAGAATCTGAAAAAGAATGAATATCTATATGTATAAATGATTCCATTTTTATACACCTGCAACTAACACAACATTGTAAGTCCACTATACTCCAATAAAGATTTTTTTAAAAAACCAGAACAACATTAATAGCAGATAGACTTTACGCAAGAAGAACAATCTCTCCTCTATATCAGCTAAGTTAAATCACTAATTTCCCATCACCCAACGCTACTGAAAACGAAGCTAGACTGGGACTCTCCCTGCCTCAGTCTTCACTGAGACACGTATTAGATGAGCTCAATACATAATATTAGATAGAAAACTGGGAGATAGACCCTATGTCCTGTGCAGGAACTGTTCCAGGACTCTGACCCCTTGGTCAGATCCAAGAGATAAAAGGGATTCTATGAAAGAGAATTTGGGGGGAAAAGCTGGGGAGAATTCTTTTTCTTTTTTTTTGAGGTAGAGTTTCCTGTGTTGTCATTTCTTCTTCCTTCTCCATGCAGGGGGGAATGGGGTGCTCCTCACACAAACCAAATGTGGGGAGGGGAGGCTAGGAAACTCCTTAAAGCTTGGCCTGTGTCCCCTGACTAGTGCCTGATTCTTGTGGCAGTGAACTGACTCCAGCCCCAGGAATCTGGAGGACCAGGGAAGGCTGGCTGCCTGCTTTGGTGGTGAAAGAGAAGACAGTGGCCAGCACTCCCTGAGTTGGCAGGACGAGACGTGAGAGTGTTTCTTATGGATCACATAAGGCAGGGGTCCCCAACCCCTGGGCCACAGACCGGTGCCAGTTTGTGGCCTGTTAGGAACCGGGCCGCACAGCAGGAGGTGAGCAGTAGGAGAGTGAGTGAAGCTTCATCTGTATTTACAGCCGCTCCCCATCACTCGCATTCCCACCTGAGCTCCGCCTCCTGTCAGATCAGTGGAGGCTTTGGATTCTCATAGGAACGTGAACCTTACTCTGAACTGCACAAGCGAAGAATCTAGGTTGCGCTCTCCTTATGAGAATCCAATGCCTGATGATCTGAAGTGGAGCTGAGGCAGTGATACTAGCACTGGGGAGTGGCTGCAAATACAGATGATCATTAGCAGAGAGGTTTGACTGCACAGAGACCATAATAAATCAATTGCTGGCAGACTCATATCAAAACCCTATCAGTGAGTGGCAAGTGACAATTAAGCTGCATCTTATGGAGTAGACTGGACATAAGCAACACACTTCAGGTGTCACTGTCTCCCATCACCCCCAGATGGGACCATCTAGTTGCAGGAAAACAAGCTCAGGGCTCCCACTGATTCTGCATGGTGAGTTGTATAATTATTTCCTTATATATTACAATGTAATAATAATAGAAATAAAGTGCACAATAAATGTAATGTGCTTGAATCATCGTGAAACCATCCCCCTCACCACGGTCCATGGAAAAATTGTCTTCCACAAAACCGGTCCCTGGTGCCAAAAAGGCTGGGGACTGCTGACGTAAGGGATATGGAGGTGGAGGTGGAGAGAGGACCAGCATCATGACAAGAAATTCCCCCAAAGGGAAGGAATCAGTTTAACCATTTTCCAGGTCCAGAGGGCATGATACTTCTCAGCTAAATGACATCTGTCCTTTCCCCTTACCTCTCTTCATTCTCTGTCGCCCCCCACCTTCAGCTCTTGGAGATGGAGAAAAAAACTATAGCTGGAGAGTACAGGGAAGGAGGTAGGCTGTGACAAAGCAGAAGGCAGAGGGACAAACTGTCCCCATGTCCCCTTTCCCACTGCAGGCTTTCAGCCTTAAGCAGGTACAAGGTAGAGTTGAGAAGCAATTTTAAGCTGAATCAAGCTCTGACGTTTGGATGGAATGGTGTCTTGGAATTACCTTATGACTTGACTCTGTGACTTAATGACTTGAAGTGACCCAAGAAGTCTTTGTTATCAGAGAGCGACCAGAATCGTTAAAGGCCGGAATTTTTATCCAGGGCAGAGAAAGTGAAATAAAATTGAATGGAAACTGCCATTTCACTTCAACAAGCCAGTTATTCTACCAACAGCAGTGCCATTAACAAAGATGTAGTTCCCAATAAGGATGTTAGCGTCTAAGAAGCTAAGTTAGGGTACGACAGAGGAGGGGAAAGAAGACATAAGAAGAAGAACCAAAGCACTGATCAAGCCACAAATGGCTCTGAGAAAATGTGCAAGTCCTTCAGGGAGCAAACTTGGTTTCAAAAGGATTCCTATACTAAGAAACGTACGTGAAGTTATAAATGTCTAATTATTAGTAAATTTATGGATAAGTCTACCTTAAATATTTGAGTCATTTTCAAATAATTTCCATCTTTCTGAAATGGCAATGATATAATTCCATTCAAGCGTTGCCAAAATCGAAATAAACTGAATGACAGCAGTTTAGTGATTCTACCAGTACCAGTTAGGGATGACCCAGTAGTCAATCTGCCTGATTCAGGTAATAATGAGCACTTAGCGGTGATATCTTACATATGTACCTAGTCACCCTAACTCCATCATATGCTTTGTAAGATGAAGAATCAGGCTTTATCCTTTGAGATTTAATAAATATTTGTTAAATTAAAAAATGAATATAATAGGCAGTCAATTATGCATACCATTTTGATTCCCATTCTCCAACAAGTAGAATCTTACTTTTACCCAAACTACCCAAATAACTGTCTCATTTTATTACCTAGTTAGTAGAACACTAGCTATATAAATGTTTTCTGAAATCAATTTATTTTCCAATTGTCAATTTTGTTATATTACTCCCCATCTTTATTAGTAAATCCTACTGAAATAAATTTAAGCCACAGAGCCATATGAAATAAAGTCTGAATAAATCTGCTAGGAATATCTTAGCTAATTATTACACAGAAAGGAAAAATGTGACTTGGCTGTAAAAATTATGGCTAAACACTTTTAATTTTGTTAATTTCTGTTCACCTAACACTGGAATGATAGGAAACACAGAGAAACAATTCACATTTACAAGTGACAAAGTCATCTTCCTAGCTCTGGAAACAAGAAGTCAGTTTTCCCATTCTCTGAACTAACCAGCCTCCCAGTGGGCAGGGGAACCAAGCAACCAGTTGCCGCCCATCCAAGATAATTGTTATTAGAAGATCTAATGGGTAATTTTGTGTTCTCAGAGGAGGACTGGTGTTTATACTCTCTTTTGCTTTCTCTGGTGGGATCTCCTTTGTATAGATAAACCAGAATCTCCTTTTTCAGAATAGACCTTTCCAGAAACAAAAATATTAAAGTGAAGAATGAAAACCTGCCAAGTATAATTCCTGAAAAATCACTTTAGCCTCAGAGAATTGTTTTTCTCTCTTGATCTTTCTCGGTTGTACCATTATGGTTTTGTCAAAAACAATATTGGCCCAAAACTGTAAGAATCCTTTTGGGTCACCATTAACAACACTTTCTTCCCACCAAGCTTGACCACAGCAGACTGCAGCCCCACTTTCAACATTCCTTTGAGAAAGCAACCCAGCATTCAACTACCTCAGATTTATGGTGTGAAAAAGGACATTTTTAAAGACCTTTGAAAATGTTAAAAATGAACGTGGCTTTGCTATTATTTCCCACAGCAGGAATTTAAATTTATAAACACTACTCCTAATCAATTTGGGAACTGCCCACAGAGCTAGAGAAAAAAAAGTTCACATGAACATTCTTTAGATATCATTACATGTTACAACCGACTTTCCACATTGAAGCCTTGCCACTGTAAACGTGTATCTTTCCACACGTTTTTGTTTTAAATTCCCAAAAGATCTTCTTGCCACCCTATGGTTAAGAGCTAATACATTTGTGTCCAGCATAGAGGGCTGTTTATCTTTCTCAGAGCAACTTTTGTTGCAACGTTGTGTGAGTGTAGATGGTTTTCTGATTGGTTAGTGAAAGCCAAGAAATATGTTTTAAAGCAATTTGTTTCTTAGAACATTTTGTCCACCTCATCACAGCGATGGCTATTAATGCTCTATTTGCCATACTTAGCAAGATAATTTATATTCTATTAGTACCTTTATCCGTTTCAGCCCTCTATTACCAACGTAGGTCAAACATTTGGCACTTAAAATGTTTAGCACTTAAAATTCCAGATAGAATAGTGATAACATGTCTTAAACACAGACATTCTTTCAAAAAGAACTACAAGAAAAAAGAAAACTTTAAAGTTTCAGCAACACGTCGTAGACATGAAATTGATCCCCAACCCAAACAACTCTATGCTCCATTATCATAGAGTAAATTTCAGAGCTATTTAGGTAGAGCATAAAGTTCAGAGAGTCATGTGACCAAAAACTCCAAGAGCAAGTAAATGCATCAGGGGTCGAAGGGCACAGAGCTGAGAGAAACATCTGGATTCCATCTTTTGAACTTTTAATGGAAACACCGATCACTGGGTGCACATCTGGGGGTTTTGACAAGAAGAAAGGGTGTTTTTTTTTTTTTTTTTTAATGGGGAGTTTGCTCTAGTTTACTATAGAAGTTTACTTCACTTATGTTGGATATGAATCTCTTCACATAGTGTTAGTTTAATATTTGAGACATCTTAGAATATTACTGAAATTATGTTGCTTGATTATTTCTTTAATAAAGTAGGTTTTTGCTGTTTGAGTTTCTTTCAAGTTTGGCTTACAAGGCAGTATCCCAGGAAAAAGTTAGGAGAGCCGTTTAGCTATGCAAACTGCATTTTCCCTGGGGAAACTGTTCTTATTACTTAGTGGGAGAACCATTTTTAAAATCACCAAACAGTAACCAAGGAAGAGCCCTGTAGCATTTGGCCATGCTGGTTCACTGCCTCCACCCCAGATTAACTCCCTGACATATCTGTGTAAGAAAAATGTTGCTGCAAAGTATTGAAGAGCCTTTACCACACTGTTAATGGCTGAAAAATGTGTCCAAAGCACAAATAAAAATAATGCAAATCTCTTTGCTGGAGACTTGCATGGTTTAGCTTCACACCTACTACTAACTGAGGACACTATAAGCAAGTCACTTAAGTTCTTTGGACCTTAGTTTTCTTTTTTGTAAAATGACAATCCTAGACTATTTGTTTTAGCCTAGTTTGTTTTCAGCAATGATGTCTTATATGTGTTGATCATCGTCCTGGTTCGTGCAATAAAAATAAATTTTAAAAATCTTGATTTTTCAAACGGTACTTTTCAATTTCTACAGCACACTCACATGTCTTATTTCTCTTGATCTTGTGAGGTAGGAGTGGCAATCATCCTCCCTATTTTGCAATGAGACCACCAAGGCTCAGAAAGGTCTGGTGTCCCTTAGTGGCCACAGAAAGGCAATGCATTTCCTCCCAGGACAGAAATCTTTCCTGAACATTGGGAGACTCTCATTCCCTGTGATTAATTCCATAAAAAAGAGGTTCCTCAATCAGCAAGATCCATGCCACAGAAAAGCTGATCAATGGTATGGATGGTAAATAGGGATGCACCCCCAAAATTCAGAGCAAAAGGGGCAGTTGCTATTCCTTAGGAAGGAACTAGGCAAATACATGAGAGCAGTAATCAAGCTGTAATAGGGCACTTTTCTACACTGGAAAAGGGCCAGTGTTCAGATAAAAAAGACTCACTATATACCAGTCAAAAACAATGAAGAAATGAACATCTAGAGATAGCTTCAAGATGGCAGAGGAATAAGACTTGGAGATCACCTTCCTCCCCACAAATACATCAAAAATACATCTACATGAGGAAGAGCTCCTACAGAACACCTACTGAATGCTGGCAGAAGACCTCAGACTTCCCAAAAGGCAAGAAACTCCCCACGTACCAGGGTAGGGCAAAAGAAAAAAGAAAAAACAGAGACAAAAGAATAGGGATGGAACCTGCACCACTGGGAAGGAGCTGTGAAGGACGAAAAGTTTCCACACACTAGGAAGCCCCTTCACGGGCGGAGACTGCAGGTGGCAGAGGGGGGGAGCTTCAGAGCCACGGAGAAGAGCACAGCAACAGGGGTGCAGAGGGCAAAGCGGAGAGATTCCCACACAGAAGATCACTGCCGACCAGCAATCACCAGTCCGAGAGGCTTGTCTCCTCAGCCGCCGGGGCGGGCAGGGGCTAGGAGCTGAGGCTCGGGCTTCAGAGGTCAGATCCCAGGGAGAGGACTGGGGTTGGCTGTGTGAAGACAGCCTGAAGGGGGCTGGTGTGCCACAGCTAGCCAGCAGGGAGTCCGGGACAAAGTCTGGGACTGCCTAAGAGGCAAAAGATAATTGTTTTGGGGTGCGCAAGGAGAGGGGATTCAGAGCACCGCGTAAACAAGCTCCAGAGACAGGCATGAGCTGTGGCTATAAGTGTGGACACCAGAGACAGGCATGAGATGCTAAGGCTGCACCTGCAGCCACCAAGAAGCCTGTGTGCAAGCACAGGTCACTATCCACACCTCCCCTCCCGGGAGCCTGTGCGGCCCACCACTGCCAGGGTCCCGTGATCCAGGGACAACTTCCCCAGGAGAACGCACGGCATGCCTCAGGCTGGTGCAACGTCACGCTGGCCTCTGCCGCCGCAGGCTCGCCCCGCATTCCGTGCCCCTCCCTCCCTGCGGCCTGAGTGAGCCAGAGCCCCCGAAGCAGCTGCTCCTTTAACCCCGTCCTGTCTGTGCGGAAAACAGACGCCCTCAGTCAACTTACATGCAGAGGCGGGGCCAAATCCAAAGATGAACCCCAGGAGCTGTGCGAACAAAGAAGAGAAAGGGAAATTTCTCCCAGCAGCCTCAGGAGCAGCGATTAAATCTCCACAATCAAATTGATGTACCTGCATCTGTGGAATACCTGAATAGACAACGAATCATCCCAAAATTGAGGCAGTGGACTTTGGCAGCAACTGTAGACTTGGGGGTTGCTTTCTGCATTGAATTTGTTTCTGGTTTTATGTTTATCTCAGTTCAGTATTTAGAGTTTATTATCATTGGTGGATTTGTTTATTGATTTGGTTGCTCTTTTTTTAATATATATATATATATATATATATATATATATATATTTTCCTTTTTCTCCTTTTGTGAGTGTGTATGTGTTTGTTTGTGTGATTTTGTCTGTACAGCTTTGCTTTTACCATTTGTCCTGGAGGTCAGTCTGCTGGTGGTTTTTTTTTTTTTTTAATATAGTTTTTAGTGCTTGTTATCATTGGTGGATTTGTTTTTTGGTTTGGTTGCTCTCTTCTTTCTTTCTTTCTTTTTATTACTTTTAAAATTTTTTTATTTTAAATTATTTTTTTTAATAACTTTATTTTATTTTATTTTATCTTTATTTCTTTCTTTCTTCCTTCCTGCCTTTCTTTTTCTTTCTTTCTTTCTTCCTTCCTTCCTTCCTCCCTTCACTCCTTCCTTTCTTCCTTTCTTCCTTTCTTTCTTTCTTTCTTTCTTTCTTTCTCTCTTTCCTTTTTCTTTCTTTCTTTCTTTCTTTCTTTCTTTCTTTCTTTCTTTCTTTCTTTCTCCCTTTTCTTCTGAGCTGCGTGGCTGACAGGGTCCTGGTGCTCTGGCCGGGTGTCAGGCCTGAGCCTCTGAGGTGCGAGAGCCGAGTTCAGGACGTTGGTCCACCAGAGACCTCCCAGCCCCACATAACATCAAACAGTGAAAGCTCTCTCAGAAATCTCCACCTCGATGGGAAGACCCAGTTCCACTCAATGACCAGCAAGCTACAGTGCTGGACACCCTAAAAAACTAGCAAGACAGGAACACATTAGCAGAGAGACTGCCTAAAATCATAATAATTTCACAGACACCCCAAAACACGCCACCGGACACGGTCCTGCCCACCAGAAAGAAAAGATCCAGCCTCATCCACCAGAACACAGGCACCAGTCCCCTCCACCAGGAAGCCTACACAACACACTGAACCAACCTTACCCACTGGGGGCAGACACCAAAAACAATGGGAACTACAAAACTGCAGCCTGTAAAACGGAGACCCCAAACACAGTAAGTTAAGCAAAATGAGAAGACAGAGAAATACACAGCAGATGAAGGAGCAAAGTAAACACCCACCAGACCAAACAAATGAAGAGGAAATAGGCAGTCTACCTGAAAAAGAATTCAGAGTAATGATAGTAAAGATGATCCAATATCTTGGAAATAGAATGGAGAAAATACAAGAAACGTTTAACAAGGACCTAGAACTAATGAGCAAACAAACAGTGATGAACACCACAATAAATGAAATTTAAAATTCTCCAGAAGGAATCAGTAGCAGAATAACTGAGGCAGAAGAACGGATAAGCAGCCTGGAAGATAAAATAGTGGAAATAACTACCACAGAGCAGAATAAAGATAAAAGACTGAAAAGAATTGAGGACAATCTCAGAGACGTCTGTGACAACATTAAACGCACCAACATTCAAATTATAGGGGTCCCAGAAGAAGAAGAGAAAAAGAACGGGACTGAGATAATATTTGAAGAGATTATAGTTGAAAACTTCCCTAATATGGGTAAGGAAATCATCAGTCAAGTCCAGGAAGCACAGAGAGTCCCATACAGGATAAATCCAAGGAGAAACACGTCAAGACACATATTAATCAAACTATCAAAAATTAAACACAAAGAAAAAATATTAAAAGCAACAAATAACATACAAGGGAATCCCCATAAGGTTAACAGCTGATCTTTCAGCAGAAACTCTGCAAGCCACAAGGGAGTGGCAGGACATATTTAAGATGATGAAAGGGAAAAACCTACAACCAAGATTACTCTACCCAGCAAGAACCTCATTCAGATTCAATGGAGAAATTAAAACCTTTACAGACAAACAAAAGCTAAGAGAATTCAGCACCACCAAACCATCAAACAACAAACGCTAAAGGTACTTCTTCAGGCAGGAAACACAAGAGAAGGAAAACACCTACAATAAGAAACCCAAAACAGTTAGGAAAATGGTAATAGGAACACACATATCGATAACTACCTTAAATGTAAATGGATTAAATGCTCCAACCAAAAGACACAGACTGGATGAATGGATACAAAAACAAGACCCATATATATGCTGTCTACAAGAGACCCACTTCAGACCTAGGGACACATACAGACTGAAAGTGAGGGGATGGAAAAAGATATTCCATGCAAGTGGAAATCAAAAGAAAGCTGGAGTAGCAATTCTCATATCAGACAAAATAGACTTTAAAATAAAGACTATTACAAGAGACAAAGAAGGACACTAAATAATGACCAAGGGATCAATCCAAGAAGAAGATATGACAATTGTAAATATTTATGCACCCAACATAGGAGCATCTCAATACATAAGGCAAATGCTAACAGCCATAAGAGGGGAAATCAACAGAAACACATAGTACAGGACTGTAACACCCCACTTTCATCACTGGAAAGATCATCCAAAATGAAAATAAATAAGGAAACACAAGCTTTAAATGATACATTAAACAAGATGCACTTAATTGATATTTATAGGACATTCCATCCAAAAACAACAGAATACACTTTCTTCTCAAGTGCTCATGGAGCATCCTCCAGGATAGATCATATCTTGGGTCACAAATCAAGCCTTGGTAAATTTAAGAGAATTGAAATCTTATCAAGTATCTTTTCCAACCACAACACTATGAGACTAGACATCAATTACAGGAAAAAATCTGTAAAAAATAAAAACACGTAGAGGCTAAACTATACACTACTAAATAACCAAGAGATCACTGATGAAATCAGAGAGGAAATCAAAAATACCTAGAAACAAATGACAATGAAAAAGTGATGCCCCAAAACCTATGGGATGCAACAAAAGCAGTTCTAAGAGGGAAGTTTATAGCAATACAGTCCTACCTCAAGAAACAAGAAACATCTCAGACAAACAACCTAACCTTACATCTAAAGCAATTAGAGAAAGAAGAACAAAAATCGCCCAAAGTTAGCAGAAGCAAAGAAATCATAAAGATCAGATCAGAAATAAATGAAAAAGAAATGAAGGAAACAATATCTAAGATCAATAAAACTAAAAGCTGGTTCTTTGAGAAGTTAAACAAAATTGATAAACCACTAGCCAGACTCATCAAGAAAAAAAGGGAGAAGACTCAGATCAATAGAATTAGAAATGAAAAAGGAGAAGTAACAACTGACATTGCAGAAATACAAAGGATCATGAGAGGTTACTACAAGCAAGTATATGCCAATAAAATAGACAACCTGGAAGAAATGGACAAATTCTTAGAAAAGCACAACCTTCTGACACTGAACCAGGAAGAAATAGAAAATATAAACAGACCAATCACAAGCACTGAAATTGAGACTGTGATTAAAAATCTTCCAACAAACAAAAGCCCAGAACCAGATGGCATCACAGGCGAATTCTATCAAACATTTAGAGAAGAGCTAACACCTATCCTTCTCAAACTCTTCCAAAATATAGCAGAGGGAGGAACACTCCCAAACTCATTCTACAGGGCCACCATCACCCTGATACCAAAACGAGACAAAGATCTCACAAAGAAAGAAAACTACAGGCCAATATCACTGATGAACAAAGATGCAAAAATCCTCAACAAAATACTAGCAAACAGAATCCAACAGCACATTAAAAGGATCATACACCATGATCAAGTGGGGTTTATCCCAGGAATGCAAGGATTCTTCAATATATGCAAATCAATCAATGTGATACACCATATTAACAGATTGAAGGAGGAAAACCATATGATCATCTCAATAGATGCAGAAAAAGCTTTCGACAAAATTCAGCACCCATTTACGATAAAAACCCTCCAGAAAGTAGGCATAGAGGGAACTTACCTCAACATAATAAAGGCCATATATGACAAACCCACAGCCAACATCGTTGTCAATGGTGGAAAACTGAAACCATTTCCTCTAAGATCAGGAACAAGACAAGGTTGCCCACTCTCACCACTATTATTCAACATAGTTTTGGAGTTTTAGCCACAGCAATCAGAGACGAAAAAGAAATAAAAGGAACCCATTTGGTTTTATAAATGAATTCTTCCAAACTTTCAAGTAATAGATCATTCCAGTGTTCTATTTCATTTATAATTTTTGATATTTTCCAGATTATATATAATTAACATGTGATAAGACACAAACAACTAAAAAATGATATTTTATAAACTATTAAGGGAAAGATATCCATACCAACAGAAAAATGACAAAGGATATCAAGAAGCAATTTACTAAATAATGATAATAGTATTAATAACAGAAAATAGTTTTATAGTACAGACTATTTGCCAGATATTTCCTAAGTAATATATTATATAATTATATAATAGTAATATGTATAATATATAACAATTATATATAGACAGGTAATTATATATAATTACATCTCACAGAGACCCCTATGGCTTAGGTATCATTATCATCTCTGATTTAAGATGTGTAAATTAAGGCACAGAGAGATTAAGTAACTTGTCCAATGTCACATAAGTAGTAACTGGTAAAGCCAGTATTTAAACCAAGACTGCTTGTCTCCAGAGCCCATGGTTTTAACTCAAGTCAATAGGAAATATATTTACCAATGAAATGTAAACAAAGACAATAAGTTCCTATTTCTTTAAGCTATTGATTGCAAGATTTACAGAAATAAAACCAGTGTAAATGTATATATGAGGAAATAGAAATCTCATACACTTCTGCTGAGTGTATAAATTTGTATAATGTTTTATTGAGAATAACTTTACAGTATATATTAAAATCCTTAAATTATATAAAACATTTGCCCCATTATTTCCACTTCTAGGTGTGCATATTAAATAAACACATATTTCCAGATGAACATAGACTTTATTATGTTTATTTATAGCCCTGAAAAACTAGAAACAAACCTAAATGTCCATCAGTTGGGGAAGTGATAAATAAGTCATCAAATTGAGTGCAGAGGGAAAAGCACCAACTCTTCAGCCTTTCCTATGGGCTTAGAGACTCAGAACAGTGGTCAAGTCTCGTGGAAGATAAAAAGCTCAATTCAACCCAAGTTGGAGTCTTCCCTATAGAAAGCTGAAGAATTGGCTTAAGACCAAGCTGGTTTAAATCCAGATCCATAAATTGAGGGACACGTAAAGTCTATGGACCTAGGGGAACCAAGACAGAGAGTGTATGCATGAGACGCTTGTGAGCTTATATCCTCTCATTTGTCCAGCATTAAAACTATCCTTATGATAATTATGTTCTTCTGTAGTGTTTTGAAGTTTAAGCAGAAAGTTTGCGTGTGTCACTGAGGTGCCAAGGTGCTAAAGAGTTGGTATTTTCTTCTGGAAAGAAAAAACATAAAGTAGAAGGTCTGGGAAAGTGGAATGGCCATAGTGCTTTGCATAATGTTCAATAAAAATTAAAGACTAGCAGTTTGAAAAAAAAAGTGGTGCATACAATTAGAAAGATGAGTGTCACCAAATTTGGAACGTTACCTTTACATTTCAAGATATAACTCCACTAATGAAAAAAGACAATATCCTCTCTGCCCCCAAATCTAATCAATTCATACAAGGAGAATTCAAAAGAAACTTCTTTCCTATTTAATTTCAAATGATTTCAATGATATAAATTTCTACAAGCATCAACATGACAAAAATCTAATGGCATTTAGAATTCTCTATTGATCTGTAACTGTTTACCACTTCTTGAGAATCCCCAAACCCATGAATAAAAAGGCTTTTCCTTCAAGGAATATGATTTATCCAAAGGTCAGGTAGACATGATTCTTATTTTTCTCATGCACAAGGATATAGTTCAGCCTTCCCTCGTGCACAGACACAAGTGACAACACTTGTAATGCCCAAGGTGAAGGATGGCCTAAAGCATCCTGCCAGGAGAGCTAGGTTCAGATGGTGGCATCAGAGTGGGAAATTGGGAATTCAGAGTTCAGCATGAAGACATGGGCGCTGCCTGTTTGTAAATGCCACCCTGGGCATCGAGTGGTAGGCCCAGACCCCAACAACACCGGGCTTCTCTTTTACTAGAATACACATGCTCTGACATGTCATTTTCACCCCTCTACTTATGGTGCGCTTCTGCATCTCCTTTCATCCTACTCAGCTCAAGTGTACCTCCTTTGAGATGTCTTCCCCATAACCCTAGGCAATCAGTTCCTCTCTACTCTTAGCAGCTATAGCATTTGGTAAGCATCACTAGCTTGTCCCTCATCACTCTGTGACTATTTGGGGATCTGATCCCCCTGCTGGACCAAGAACAGCTATTAAATTAATTCGTGTATTCCTAATCCCCAGTAAGGGCCACTGATTCCCCAGGGCAGAATTTAGCAAGTTTCTTGGATAAAGGGAGTGTTTATATTTGTGAAGAGGAACAACTTTCTGTATGGATGCTCCCAATTATAGACCATGGGACACAGTGGGGTGTGACTGTAATAAGAAGTTATCCAGGAGAAAGAGAAGACAAAACGCTCTATGGTGAGAATTGGGTTGCTCCTATTGTTTAGGATTCTACACACTTTTTTGAAACTCAAAATTCCTCCAAGAACATTTCATCTTTAGGATACCTTGGCAGAGTGTGCCATTAGAGTTTATAGCTACCTTAGTCATTAGAAATATTTAGCTGAGCAAAAGGAAGGAAAAGGAGGACACTCTAGATATGGGATAGTCATCTTCTGATATTTAAAGGACAGAGACGTGAAGAGGAGACCAAACTTGTTCTAGACAGTCCCAGGAATGGAATAAGACTAACTGGTAGAAATTCTGGAAGATTTCAGATATATTCTAAAAAGCAATTCAGCAAACATTTATTGGCATGTACTATGAGTAAGCTTTAATAAAGGGAAGAAATTATAAGAGTGGAGACTTAAAAATGAAATGACAAAAGAAAAGGAAAAGGAAATGAGTTGCCTGACCCACGAGAGGTTCAAAGGAGACCATACTCATTCATCCATTCATTCAAGATTTCCTGAGTACCTGCTATCTGTCATGAATTTTTCTAAGAGTGTGGGTCACCCCATCCCAGCACCTTACAATGCCAAGTACATTGACATTGGTGGGGTGATTGATCTAAATGTCTCATCCTGAGATGTTGTTCCTAAACCAACTTCCTTTTGCAATTTATGATGAAATGAAATGATCGAGAGACTTTTTCAGACATCACAGTTTGCGGAAGAATTGAAAATACTGTCTGTGCCTCTGAGTGGTAGCAGTGTGTGTGTGTGTGTGTGTGTGTGTGTGTGTGTGTATGTGTGTGTTATCTAATTGACTCTTGGTGAACACAAACTTTTACAATTATATAGAGCAGAGTTACCTATGGTGGCAGCAGAGGCTGTAGACAAAAACACGGGGAGGGAAAGCAGTGAAGAAATAAAGTACAATCAGATGCAGAGTTGCAGTGACTCTCTTCTAAACATCCCATAAATGTGCATTTAGCTCACATTTATTTTTACATACTTCACCAGAAAATAGCAACTGCAGCGTCTTATTCCTGATGGTAGCTTCAGGCAAAGAGGAGGCATAAAGTGAGAAAGATACACAATAAACAAACAAGCAACAAGCCCCTTCCGCAAAGTGCAGTTTTCAAAACTTTCACTCCAGCTCTCAGCCTCAACAGCTGAAAGGACTTGCAGCATACTTTGGGTGAATGTTAATGCTTTTTCCTGAATATCAAGTGTGTATGAGGATAAATTTAGGGTCACTTAACCAAGAAAACAGTTTTGTTCCCAAACCAAAAAATATATTTTTACACTTTATTCATTACAAAGTCTCCTATGACAAAAAGCCTCGATTTCCTCCCCCATTGATTTGGCTTAATCAATTATTGACTATATTTTTTTTTAGTTATAGGGAATATTTTATCTCCACTTAACTAATAACAAAACTGAACATATATCATGAGAAGGTAGATACAATTTGCCTGATTCCAGCTACCAGGCAATCTTCACAAATTTTCATTGTAGATTATTCCTTTCGACAGGCAAGATTTGTAAATGCTGTTTGATTGCTTCCCTTGAGAGCGCAAAAGCTTGTCAATCTCAAAATGTAAAAGACTAATCACATGGCGCATCCTTCTGTCCAAAAGATCTCAGAAGATCCCAGTTCAGTGAGTGAGCCGCCAGCCTCCATCTCTAGAAAACCAGGGGCATCCTGCCTGTTTCTACCAGCTCAACTCCTTTACCCAGCCCACCACCGATACTATGATTTCACCTCCTAACAACCTCTTGCATGTATTCGCTTATCTCCTTTTCCACCGTGATGACTGCTATAGCTCCTATTTGATGTCTCATATCCATTCTTATTTATATCCACTCCACTCTCCTTGCTGAAATAAGACAATATTTTAAAAATGAAAATCAGATTGTATTGCTCCTCTATTTAAGTATTATATGGCTTCGTTTTGGTTTTAGTAGTAAATAAGCACTCGAAAAGAGTTCATCCAAAATGATGATCGCAACTTTATCATCATTCTGGTCTGGGTTCTCCACCCCAACCTGTGCTGTATGGTCTTACTTTTTTTTCAGTTCCTTAGATGGGATGTTCCCTCCTGCCACAGGGCCTTTGCACAAGCCGACTACTCAGCTTGGAAAGCTAACTCCACCTTCAATTCTTTTTGCCTCCTATCCTTCCACTTTTTGATTAATTTTCCTTTATTTAGGGGAAGTCTTCTCTGACTTCCACAGATGGGATCAAATATTCCTATCATAGATTTTGAATATTTGATATACCTCTCCTTCCTAGTCCTTACTACAATCATAATAATGTAATATTTGTTTTCTTATCTGAGTGATTTTAGCCTCCTTGACTTACTTCTCTGAAGGAAGCGCTCGTATAAGTTTTTGGTTATTCTTTATATCACTAAGATCTAATACTATTTCTGGCATAAAAGAGATTTCAGTAAATAATGGGTAAAGGAATGAATAAATGAATGAATGAATGAGTAAATGGCACATTCAGTGTGTGAGTAGTAAATAGACACAGTGAGAAAGGTCATCCAAAACAATACCAACAATTTTTCTCATTACAATATCCGTGCAGATGGAAACAACCACATCACAGAAGCAGCGGCTATGAAGTCAGAACATGGGACTTCATGCTGATGTCTCCCCTTGGAAACTCAGTGATCTTATGAAAGACCCTTAAAGCTCTTTGGTACCAGTTTCTTCATCAATAAAACTTGGGAAAAAGCCACTCACTGGAGTAATGTGAGAATTGTACAATATACATTTGAAAAGGCTTGGAGGACTATAAACCCCAGTAAGTCTGGAATATGGAGGTTTGTAGGAAATGGTAGAAAAGAAGGTGAGTACAACCTTGACTGTATCAACTTGTTCTCCATGGTTTTATGGAACATGATTACATGCATTCATCTATGGACTGTTCATGGCTGCTTCCATGCTGCAGCAGAGTAGCTGTCACAGAAAGAGACCACGTGGCTCATAAAACCTAACATATTTATTATCTGTCCCTTTACAGAAGAAGTTTGTCAACTCCCGCTCTAGAATATTGTTATTATCACTGTCTCGGTGACTGGTTTCAAATAAGCTTATAAGTGAGTCAGTTTGATCCCTCCCTCCACCCCATCCCCAATATCTAATCCCTCCTACCTGTTACCTGAGGCCTTTGTTTTGGCCCTCAGATTTCGTTTTCTAGCCAACACCTTTAACCCCATACAGTTCTTTAGTTTTACAGGTCATGCCATGTAATGACACAAGGTATTGTGTTTTATTACAACTCATTCCAGAGGAAGGAAGACTAGAGACCATCACCTCCATCTTACCACCATGCCCTCTGTTAGGAAGATGTTGTCTAAGTGAAACATAAAAGTAAGGATGTGCCAAAAAAATCATTTTATTTATTAGAGTTACTTAGTTATATGTGCCTCACTTTGTAAAGCAGGGAAAGTGAAAGCACATATATCATAGAAATGTCTAGTGGATAAGAGTGATGATTGCACAATATTGTGAATGTACTTAATGCCACTGAATTGTGTACTTAAAGATGATTACTTTGTTAACTTTCATGTTGTGTATATTTTACTGCAATAGAAAAAACCTATGAAACTTTTGGCTTACTTGAATAATACTTTGGCTATAAAAATCCACCTAGACCCCAGAAGTCAGAATTAATCAGTCCTTCCTGTATACCCAGACACATGTTTGTTCTTCCATCAGAAATCTTATTTCACTCTCTCATACTGAAGTTATATCCATCTACGTTTTATGCTCCTCTAGGTTATATGTTTCTTGAGGGCAGGCACTAATCATTCATCTCTGTATCTCACACTGCTGAGCACACACCAACTGCTTTATAACTATTTGCTGCAAGCAGGCAGAGGGGAATGGAGGAGTGCGGAAGGGCCACCAGTGTCAACTCCAATGTCACTGGGGGCAGAGCAGAAACAAGGAGGTTCCTTGATTTCCATTCGGCAATACAAGTTACTCCAAATAACTGCTCCCCATTCAATTCTGCTTTCATCTGAAAAGTGATATCTGTATCCTTCTCAACAAATAAATATACTCGAGCTCGTAGCTAATGGTCCATACTCATCATTTTAGGATTCCCTGCTCAAATGCCAGTAGGAACCTAGGAGGCAATATTACCAAGCAAAGCAGGCCAGAGAGTGACTATGGCAAACTGATGTCACAGACTGTCAAAAGTCTGTGGCTAGCTTTTCCCGCTAGTCACTTAATTTCCATTCCAAGTGTAGGCCCAGTGTTGCCAGAGCTTCTGATTTTCTTTAAGCTGGACATTGGCTCAAAGTTTTTAAAAACAATATTGCAGGCCAAGCAAAACATATCTTTGGGAAGTTTGTGACCTTATTCTAACCCTTCACATACTATCACAAATACTTTCGAGAACATCTATTGTAGAAATTCCTGGAAACTCACTCTTCTGAATGAGGAGAATACTGTAATGTGTACCTAATGCAAACAGCTATTTTTAGGATTAAATGAGATCACATGTAAAAGTGCTTAGTAAAGTCTATGTTTCTGTATAGATGCTCAATAAATATTATTTTCTCCTCTTCCTTTCCTCTTTCCTGCCTTTTTAATTGAGAGAAGGGGTTACTTGATTTACTGGAAAACATATAAAAAGAAAAAGATGTATTCTTTTTAATAAAGATGTCATTTTAGAAAGATAAGCTCAAGAATGTATTGTGTAACACAGGGAATATAGCCAATATTTTATAATAATAACTGTAAATGGAAAGTAACCTTTAAAAATTGTATAAAAAAAATTTTAGATGTCATTTTGTTACATCAAACTCCATATCAGCCAAGTCAATGTATTCTACACATTGAAACCCTTTCCCAGGATAGATCTCTGTAGACTTCTTTAAACCCAGATGAAGCTGACTTGTAATTGATAGTTGGATTTTTATATAAAAATGATGTTCCAAACAGGTTTAAGACTGCTTGAATACAGATTTTTCTCTTTAGTGATTTAAAACATTCTCGCATATTTTATTTGTACCATAAAGATTTATAAATAGTTTTTTGGACAGAATAAAGCTTTGATCCAGTTTTTATCTGACTTATTGTAAATTTTGCATCCAATTCCATATAATTGTATGCTATTTCCTGTATTTTCAAAAGCACAACAAGCTCACATATTCCCAAACCAGTCCTTTCCCAAATCATTAATCTATCGTAAGTCATGAATCAGGTCTATGGGGGCAGTATAAACAAGGAGAGAAACCACTGGACTTGGAGCATAAGACTCAAGCTCAAGTTTATTTCTCTTTAAGATCTGGTTAAACGTGGGCAAGTTATTGAATCCTAAGGAACTCATTCCTCATCTGTGAATTGGGGCAGATAAGCACTACTCTCACAAGCTTATTGTAAAGGCCAAATGAGATACTGTACTCTTTGCAAAATTATATAAATTGCAGAGGGATAAACCAGTACATATACCACTTTGAGGGGGAAGGACAGTAAGGAATTGGGATGGGGACACAATCTAGCTATGTTAGTGGCAATGTCTTTTTTTCTTAACGGTTAAGATGGTAAAATTTATGTTATGTGTATTTTAGCACAGTTAAAATTTTTTTGTTATACATATAAATGTATCTACTCTTACTCAAATTCTTTTCCCATTTAGGTTATTACAGAATACTGAGCAGATTTCCCTGTGCTATACAGTAGGTTCTTGCTGGTCATCTATTTTAAAATAACTGTGTGTACATGTCAATCCCAAACTCCCAATCTATCCCTTCCCCCCACCCTTCCCCCCTGGTAACCATAAGTTTGTTCTCTAAGTCTGTGAGTCTGTTTCTGTTTTGTAAATAAGTTCATTTGGATCATATTTTTAAGACTCTGCTTATAAACAATATCATATGATATTTGTCTTCCTCTGTCAGACTTACTTCACCTAGTATGATAATCTCCAGATCCATCCATGTTGCTGCAAATGGCATTATTTCATTCTTTTTAATGGCTGAGTAATATTCCATTGTATATATGCACCACTTCTTCTTTATCCGTTCATCTGCCGATGGACATATAGGTTGCTTCCACGTCTTGGCTATTGTAAGCAGTGCTGCAATGTCTTGACGTGATGGTGAGACTCACTCTTTGTTTCACCTTTATTTCCACTGAGTGGCCCCTTCAAGTGTCATAGCTTCCCCTGACCTACAACTTCATCCCCTACATCTGTATACATAATCAAAAACAGGAGGGAAAAAAAATTTTTTTACATCATTGACAGCAATTTTCTATATTCTAGGCATAGAGCTAAGCGTTAGACACACGTCAAATCAATCCATTAGTACTTAGAACATCCCTATGTGGTAGATATTATAATCCCCAGTTTACAAATAAAGAAACTGTGGTTAGCAATGGGCAGTACCTTGGCCAAAACCATTGACTAATACATGGTTGAGGCAGGACGGCAACCCTGGCGACACCCAACCAAGATATCACTGGGGCAGCAGCATGCAATACGGTGTTCCCAGGAATATAGTTTTCCAGATAACTGAGATAAATGCTTCAAGTGCCAAATTTATTTTGGGGAGAAAACTCCACTTTTTCCTACCATTTCTGAATATGGTCTCTGCTATGAAGACAGCAACAAAATTTTCCTTTTTTCCCTCCTTTTCTGGTGGAGAAGCCTTGGAAATTATCTAGACTGTCTAAATTTTCAAATCACATGACTGACACAAAGCTCCTTTGGTTATGATATACATCAACAGTTACGCCGAGGGCTATAGTGATATGTAGAAGCTTCCCTACACCAAATGATAACACATCACTGTGGTCTACTTCATACTAAGTATCTTTATATTTTGTTTGTTTCATGGTTTTCTTTCTTTTTCCTTACTTTCAAGTTGTCAGGCATCACTTTCCCTGGTTATAAACAAAGTGCCTTTCATTAAACACCTCTTTCACACCTTGAGCTGCGCTGCTTATAATTTGCTACAAGCTAGGCAACCGGCTAACTCTCTAAGATTGGGTGTCCAATAAATTCTGAGCAGGGACTTAAGAAGAACTCTTATGGGTGAACTGCATAAGATTTTGTGAATATATGCAACCTCCATGTTGGCTTCCCTGATGACTGTCAACTGTATCTTAGATAATTGAGTTTACCAGAGAAATGAATGCCAAATGAGTGAGGAGTTGAATACTTTTAGTGATACACATCCCAAAAGAAGGCATAAGTCAGACTTCCAAATAAATCTATCCCCTCTTCTAGTCCCCTGCAGGGATCCTTAGAGCTAGCAATCTCCATCTGCTTCCTTTACATTACTCTGCCCTGTCTTTTTTATAATTATAGTCAAATCATCCTTTACCCTTTAACTTCAGTTGTCACTTTCCAGCTGGAAAACAGCAAATTTGATCATTCAAACAGAAACAGCGTCTGTTGCTAATCCCTCAAGCTGGTGTACTGGTTTCCTTTCTTGCAGCCAAACATTCAGTAATATGTGTTTATATGTATATCTTTTCCTTTATATTAGTAATAAGTCGGTCATTAAGGGCTGTCTAATGAGAGAATGCAGTTTTCTGGCCTGATAAGTCCCCGAGCTTCATTACCAAATTCATCTTATATGTCAGCCATTAAATAGCAAGGCATTTTCCTCTCTCACCCATGCGGTATCATTTAATTTCATCTAAATGGAGTTTTCTCTATGGCCATAATCATCATCATCTTCATCGCCACTACAATCAAGAAGCATTTATTACCTGCTGCAATGCATATGGTGTTATATTCAGTATGGTTCTACAAACTCCACCATCATGGCCGTCACCCATGGGAGGTCAAAAAGTACAATGGGATTATTGAAAATGGTGAAATGTGAATTCAAGTCCAGACCTCACCACTGAATAGCCGGGTGAGCTGGAGTACTGCATCTTCCTTCTTTGTGCCATGCCTCATCTGAAAATAAGACAAATGAGTTGCATTATCTCTAAGATCATGTCACACTGTAATGTCAAGTCCTTTTCCAGACTCAGCTACAGGCATTTCAAGTGGGAGGAAGACCAGCAGAGGAGAAAACTGATCTGGAACTTTAAGCAGGTGGTTACATCCAGTGAAATAATTAGTCTCTGGGTCTCAGATCAGAGTTGTCTATTCTGAATATTGTTTCTTTCCCTGGTCCTGATTTCTCTGTGTTCTCAATATCTTCTGCCACACTTATTCCACTCTCTGTTTCTGACCTTGGCTCTTTTCCCATTTTCTCCAACTCCTGGTCTTCTTCTCCAGGTGGCAGCCCACACCAAACCCTCAACTTCTGTTCTTTTACTTTTCCCAACCACACACAGGAGCAGTGCCCCAATCAGAACACCAGCTTTGAATGGTTTTAGGAGGTAAATCCTGAGCCCCCTGGTTCCCTGTTATGCAGGTTATGTCTGATCCCCTTGAAAGAGGAAGATAGAGCCTGAGGGTAGGTTTCCAACAGGAACTGCGGACTGAGGCTCATCATATAGGGAACAGGAAGAAGAACACAAAATGATTTCAAAGAGAATAAAGGAGGAAACTCAGAAAATGCAGACAAGTCTAGATGGTGATCACAGAGACAGACATGGACGCAAACACCACAAAACCATGCCTGGGTTGGACTGGACACACAGGAACAAACGAGACGTAGGCAGTAGGAAGGAAAGGTACAAGGATTTAATGGGATCCAGAGGGGAGCTCTGTGATTTATGCCCTGAAATGTACCCATGGGTCAGGAGAACCATCACATCCCCTCCCAGCCAGTGCATTAATTAGACTGAGTCAAAAGTCATCAAATCAGATAGGTAGGCTGATATACGGACAGTAGCCAAAAAATCCCTCTAATCATTATAGTTACTTGTATTAGCCATTCATGACTTTGTGCTAACTGCTCGACATGCATATTTTCTCATGGAACCTGACAAACTACCTTTTTTGTTGTCATTATAGTAAAATACGCATAACATAAAACTTACCATTTTAATCATTTGTAAGTAGTGGCATTAAGCACATTTATAATGTTGTGCAACCATCACCACAATTCATTTCCAAAACTTTTTCATCATCCCAAACAGAAATTCTGTACCTATTAAACAATAACTCCCATTTCTCCTTCCCTCCAACCCCTAGTCACCACTCTTCTACTTTCTGTCTCTAGGACCCAACCACCTTTTAAGAGTAGCCATAAGAGTGGAGTTACATCTTACCGCAGGGTGAAATTCTAAAGTTAACGCATAAGGCAAAAAAACATAGTCTGCATTCTCACTGGAAATACCTGAGGCAGAAAGGCATTGTAGTAGTGACAGGAATACCATCTCTCAATAAGTGTGACCCAGCCAGTCTTACCTCCTTCAATGTTCAGCTGAGTCCCAGAGGAAGTGGCAACGTATACATTAGGATATTATTGTACAAAAGAACATACTGTTTCTTTAAACAGTGTAAACGCTAGGTTTGTTGAGATGCTCATTTCATATGCGGACCTCAGGAATTAAGACCAAATGAAGGAAGAACAAGTTCATTCCTTCCATTTCACATTTACCTGGGGAAATTCATTGAGTAGAATAGCAGATGGGATCATTCTTGCGATTCAAATGATTTTCCTCCTCTGCCCTTACTTTTCAAACAAATGCATTATGCTGCATTCTTGTCCATTGAGTATGTACGAAATACTTCCCTCCTATGATACCCTCTTTGTAATGATGAGGCTTAGAGAAGTTAAGGAACTTGCCCAAATTCACAAAGCTTTGTAAGTCATTGAATTACTGCCTTTAAGCACTACCCAATGGCTGCCTTCCAAATGGTTCTTTCTTTCAAGCAGAGACTTTTTTTCAATATTAATTTTTTCCTCTTCTTTTTAAAGTTAATCAGGGGGTATATTGACCAGGGAAGCTCCTGCGAGGCACTTTTAAGTGTTACTCTACAATTTCCATTCCATTTTCTCCTATGACACAACATGTAAATCTCTGAATTCTAGGGGCCAGTTGTAAGTTGGTTCCAAATACCATGGAACACATAAACATTTCTCCTCCCTCCTTTCTCCCCCCCAACCCATAACTTACTCACTCTTTGACCTCCCCACAAGAAGCATGACTGCCTTAAATTTAGAGTTTCCCTTTCCATTAAACAATGCACGTGTTTCACCCTAATCATATTTCAGAGATAG
The DNA here is from genome assembly GCF_028023285.1 of Balaenoptera ricei. Taxonomy (NCBI): domain Eukaryota; kingdom Metazoa; phylum Chordata; class Mammalia; order Artiodactyla; family Balaenopteridae; genus Balaenoptera; species Balaenoptera ricei. The sequence goes on from NC_082651.1 coordinate 45,657,311, forward strand.
AGTCGATCAGACTCTTAGTGAGCTTGCTCACTGCCCCAGGTGAGGAACCGCCTACAAGTACATAAACTGCCAGGGGCACACCATTGATTGGAAGTCAGGAGGTAGAGCTTTCAAGAATGATTTAGGAATGCAGACCACTTTTACTAATTTGAACTAACAGAGGGGAAGGTCAGGCCAAAACCATGAAAAAAATCTAGATAAGGAAATATTTTTGAAGAAATATTGTTTTACGACTCCCACCCACCGTAATTTAAGTTGTCTCCGAGTTTATCCATTCACCCTTCTGCTGACTAAGAGGCTCTTAAGGTTGCTCTCAGGAATAAACAAGACTAGTTTCTAATTAGCATAACTATTATAAATAAATGTAGATTATTCAAGCGCTCGAAGATAATTTTTTTCTAAGTAACATGTTCATACCACTAATTTGTAAATATTTCTTGTAAGAAAAGAGTATGCTGAATAAAGGTAAATTTTAGCCAAAAGTAATGTAGTTTCCTCTCTGCATCATAATTAACTTTGGTCCAGTACAGATTAGCCTTGATCAAAATTTCAGTTACGTTATGGCCAAAATAACACAAATAAACATATGATTCGTTGAACAGCAAAATTCATTTTCATAAAATAGTGACTTTTTTCTGGAGGAAAATAAAACAAAAAGAAAGGTGGTTCAAGGCATGGGATGTATACAATACGAAGAGTTAGTAATTAAAAAAGGAAAAATCTCCTTTCCAAAGCAAGAATCCTGTCTTAAGCCAAAATGAGAACAATATAAGAGAGTTTAAGCATACTCATTATTTTCCTATTTGGAGAAGTCCTCTCTTTCATATTATTTATTCTGTTTCCAAATGCCACGTTCCAAACATAAAAGTGATTTTTCACTGATGCTCTTCAACTTGGTCAGGCTACCCAAACCCCCTCCCCTTCCTTCCTAAATTTAATTAAAACCAGCATTCCGCCATACTGGAGAGAAACCCTATTTACATAACACAAAGAAAAACAATTTTTAAAAGCCCACATTAATCATGGCTTTAGAGAAAGTCACCACAAATAGAATGTATCTAGCCAAGCAACAAGCTCCAGCCACTTTAGAAAAATATGTCTTTCTGGCCGCAAGGATACAAGTGTTACTCCAGAACTAGCTCTTCTGTCCCCCAAATTCCTTGTTTTCTTCTGAACTGACATGATTTGCCCACCTTGATATAGAATAATGCATATTCAAAGTTGTCTCTTTGTTTTATGGTATTGCCAGGAATAGAGGAAGGAAAATCAAGTACCTGCTATGTGCCAAGCAAAATGCTCAGGGCTCTGGAGACATTACTTCCCTGTATTGTCCTGGCAGCTCCATGAAGTTGCTTGTTTACTCACCTTGAGCTTCAATTTTTAACCCAGAGAGGTCTCCTGCCCCAGAGCTCCCTCCTGGCCCACAGAGATTCAAGGACATATTTAAGAACCTCAGACATCCACTGCTTTTTTCTGCCTTACAAACATACACTTTTTTTTTTGTAACATCTTTATTGGAGTATAATTGCTTTACAATGGTGTGTTAGTTTCTGCTTTATAACAAAGTGAATCAGCTATACATATACATATATCTCCATATCTCCTCCCTCTTGTGTCTCCCTCCCACCCTCCCTATCCCACCCCTCTAGGTGGTCACAAAGCACCGAGCTGATCTCCCTGTGCTCTGCGGTTGCTTCCCACTAGCTATCTATTTTACATTTGGGTATACACTTCTTTTGTCATTGTTTTATTTCAACCATTGCACTGAGAAACACCTTCATCAAAATGAATAGAAAAGTATAGAAAGTTTGCTAATGGCAGAAACCTCAAATGGGTGAGCAAAATGGAAAGAAGAGTCCAGATTAATCAAGATTATTCCAGAAGGCTGCTAATGAGCAGGGATCAGAATTAATTATGATGGAAGAATTCACCCAACTCTCTACCTCAGTTTACCTCAAATATAAAAAGATAATGGCCTATACTGTCTGCCCAAAAAGTATGAGAAAAGGTTACAAAATTACCATACACAACTTTGTCAAAAATAAAAGAAGAAAAATATAAATTATTGAATTTTTGTTATAAGTCAGGCCCTTGTAGAGGAATTTGTATATACTTTCTTAATCTGCACCACAAACAGGTGAGATGGGTATTCTCATCCACATTTTACAGATAAAGAATCTAAAGCAAAGAGAGTTTAAACTTTTGACAGAGGTTACACAGCTAATAGCCGGTAGAGCTAGAGTTTAAATCCAATTTGCCTGATTCCATTTCTCCATCTACACCTGCTCTACCTCTCATCACAGGTGGTCCAGAATAAAATTGTTATGGCCACATCACGGATATACCATGAGGAGTAGATGGAGTGGCCCAGATTCTGTTGCTGACTCTCATCTATGATTCATGGTTTGTTTTTTTTGTTTTTTTTTATGCCTTTTTAAAATTTATTTTATTTATTTATTTATTTATTTTAAAGTCAGTGACCCTTACTCTTTTTTTTTTTTTTAAATCTATTTTATTTTTGGCTGTGTTGGGTCTCCGTTTCTGTGCGAGGGCTTTCTCTAGTTGCGGCAAGCAGGGGCCACTCTTCATCGCGGTGCATGGGCCTCTCACTATCGCGGCCTCTCTTGTTGTGGAGCACAGGCTCCAGACGCGCGGGCTCAGTAGTTGTGGCTCACGGGCCCAGCTGCTCCGCGGCATGTGGGATCCTCCCAGACCAGGGCTCGAACCCATGTCCCCTGCATTGGCAGGCAGATTCTCAACCACTGCGCCACCAGGGAAGCCCTAAAATGTATTTTATTTCTATTTATTTTTGGCTGCGTTGAGTCTTCATTGCTGCACGTGGGCTTTCTCTAGTTGTGGCGAGTGGGGGCTACTCTTCGTTGCGGTGTGCGGCCTTCTAATTGTGGTGGCTTCTCTTGTTGCAGAGCACGGGCTCTAGGAGTGCGGGCTTCAGTAGTTTGGTGCGCGGGCTCAGTAGTTGTGGTGCACGGGCTTAGTTGCTCCATGGTATGTGGGATCTTCCCAGACCAGGGCTCGAACCTGTGTCCCCTACATTGGCAGGTGGATTCTTAACCACTGCGCCACCAGGGAAGCCCTTTTTTTTGTTGTTTTTAATTTTTTTGGTCACGCCATGAGCTTGCAGGATCTTAGTTCCCCAACCAGGGATCGAACTCAGGCCCCCTGCAGTGGAAGCACAGAGTCCCAGCCACTGGACTGCCAGGGAATTCGCCTGATTCATGTTTATTCTGACTCCTGAAATGCTGTGAATATGTTGTCAGCTTCTTTGACTCCTCTCTAAATGTAAGCTCCAAAAGGGCAAGGATTGATTGATTGATCTATCCATTGATCTTTTTGTTTACTGACACATTCCAACTCCTGAGGACATTGCCCCACACTCTGTAGATGCTCAGTAAATATTTGTTAAATGGATGTAGTGAATGAAATCCTGTTCTGGCCTAAGCTCTGGGATAGCTGTTCTCTCTGATCACCCAACTACACATAGGCTGGCTTTACCCTGCCTAGAAATAATGTGAGCTTAGCCAGACAGTTATGTCTCGATAGCTTTTGCAACCAGATGAGTTGGAAAATACCTGCAATTACTACTCCCTGGAGATTATAGAGGCACCAACAAGGTGAAAATTGGGAGAAACCCCACTGCATTGCACAGAATCACCCTGATTGAAGACCAGGCTGCTTGTCTTCACATGTCCTTGTGCCCAGGCCTCATGGATTCAAAGCATTTCTCTATGACCCTTCAGGGACACTCAGGGGGGTTGGGGTGTGGTACATCAGCCAGACCGCTGGGCTTTCTGTCCTATGTCCTCCTGGCCAGTTCCAATCTCAAGTTCAGTACTGACTCTCCCTCACCTTTTTTGGATGTATATATCTAAGTCAGTTTCTACTCTGCCAGAAGTGCTCTGTTTTGCATTTCCAAAGCTCATATTTTTGTGGGGCAAAACCCCACAGGTTTCCTAGTGGACAGTCTGCGTTGTTCCATTGCTTGTTTTTAGTGGGTCCTTTTCATCTCTGTAATTACTGAAAATCAACAGAAAGGTTCAACAGGCAACCTTGCAAAGTGGCAAGTTCAAGAGTCACAGGTTCACAGCTCACTGACGGTTGAGACTTCAACGTCCCCTGACAGACTGGGATGCCTGGATCTGACTTTATTGACTGATTAAAGAGGGAGGCAGTAAACAACTTCTGCCAGAGTTGCTTTCTCTTTTTTCCTGCACTTGAATGATTCGCCCTACAGAAGTGCCAGTACTGAGACCCCCAAACTAAAGCCTAGGATTGGCCTTGCATCTTACTCTGAACAGTGCCATAAACCAGACCCAATTGTCTCTGCTATTTCCAAGAACTACCTGAAAAAAACCTTTTAAAATCTCTTATTTGATACTGGTCTAAATCGCATTGGTAACTTAGTCATTATATCTGTGATGACTTGCATTCTTGATCTCGGCATCAAATAAGCTACTCCTCATTAGCCTCCCTCTTTCCCTCTACCTAACCTTTCCTACAAATTCCATCAACCTTGTTGTGAATGTTTAAGATGGTTGAAATTCCAGATTCAAGACTGCACTTGTTAATATTCGTCAGCAGTCTTTGAGCACCATGTTTCCAATGGGATACAATCTTCCCAAAGATGGATGTATATCAAAGATTTATGTACATAAGTGCAAGAACCCGGATGCTGTCTTGGGTAAAGGCACACACATTCTGCCTTACATGAGCATTATACAACTAACTTGGGGTCCTATGATACCCTAAACTTAACCTCCTTCACTGATGACCTCTAAGCCTTAGCAAAAACAAATTACACCATCTTTGGAGAGCAGCTAAATATCTGGAACCCTGAGCCTCCCCAATCTTCCCTCCAAAATTTAGTCCATTATTTCTGATTCTAGCCATTTCTTTACTGGTCTCCTCTAATCTTCCTTCTCCCAGGCATGAAATTTCTCCTATTGGTCCTGTGAGAGAGTCCTTTGTCATTTGTTTTCAGACATAATTCTGTACTTGATTATCTCACATTTATCAGTTTGCCAAACATACATGTGTTTGCAATGAATAGTAGAGGTAAGAAGATCAAAGATACTCAAGTAAAGAGAGGCTGAACTGACATAGATAACTAACATATGGCCATATGTTTGGTTTTTCCCAACGATGTGCCATGCGGACTTACCACTTCCAGGGTGAAAAACACAGTTTATAAACAAAAGCATATGAACAGCTAGTGCTTAACATGGAACCTAGCATACAGTAGGTGCTCGATACTCAATTAATAAATTTATGAATGTCAAAATATTTGACCAAAATTTCAGCCCAAAGTTACATGCTATATTTGTCCAAAGAAGTGGTCACCAAACTTTTTTGATTGGATTCCTAACCCATACATGTTTGAGCATACAGCACTATATGTACAACTGGACACAATATGTCATGTTTTTTATAAAGCATATGCAGAGTAATGAAAGTGGAATGGAACTTTTTAAATATATAAATAGATGTTCTAATATTGGAGCCAATATATTAATTGCTTTAAATAGATGGGAACGTCACACCAACGGTTGAGCCTCAAAATTCACTTTTGGAATTTCCAAATCAATGGAAGAGAAACGCGTAAGAAATCTAAACTATCAAATTGACTAAACATGTTATATTTTGTTTGGGGCTATTTTAAAGCTAGCACTTACATTATGAGGATGCCTCGAATTCTAGAAATTTTCCTCAAACGAAACAATAAAATAATATTGAGAAATCTTAATTTAGGAAGAACTTGGAAAATGACAAATTTTCTCTATTTCTCTCTAGTTTGTTCCTCTCTTTAAGTCACTGATTTTTTTATGAAACAGAAAAGCAAAAAAAAAAGCAAAACTTTTTTTTAATTCAGTATTTTTCAAGTATAAATCAAATTAGATTTTTTTTTTTTAATTTATTTATTATTTATTTATTTTTGGCTGTGTTGGGTCTTCGTTTCTTGTGCGAGGGCTTTCTCTAGTTGCGGCGAGCGGGGGCCACTCTTCATCGCAGTGTGCGGGCCTCTCACTATCACGGCCTCTCTTGTTGCGGAGCACAGGCTCCAGAAGCACAGGCTCAGTAGTTGTGGCTCATGGGCCTAGTTGCTCTGCGGCATGTGGGATCTTCCCAGACCAGGGCTCGAAACCGTGTCCCCTGCACTGGCAGGCAGATTCTCAACCACTGGACCACCAGGGAAGCCCCTCAAATTAGTTTTTAATCTTCCTTCAAGCGTGGTGGAATGCACAGACAACAGGAATACACAGAGGAAGTAAGATGTCAAAAAAAGAGGAAATTGGCACACCATCATAGGTCAGAGGGCTGCCAACTATCAATCATTTCCAAAGGTAAACCTCTCAGGGGTCCATTACCCAAATAGTTCAGAACTCCTTAAATTTGTTAGAACTAGAATCACCTTCAAAGTCACCTGGTCCAATACCCCCTTTCTACAGATCGCGGGACCAAATTCCCAAGCAGTTCATGGACACACCTAGTGGTAGAACTAGGATTAGAACTCACATGCCTGATTCTTATTTTAATTCACTGTGCCATGCTGCCTAAACAGTGACTTGATAAAAAAAAATTGCCTAACTACAAATTTTTTCTGTGCCAGGCACTTTTCCAAGTGCTTCACAAGTTTCAGTTTCATTATCCCAGCAGCTCTATTAGTTAGGTTCTATTATTTTACTTTTTCCATGGCAGCGATTATTTATTTGTTTATTTATCAGCTTTATTGAGGTGTAATTGACAAATAGAATTATAAGATATTTAAAGTGTACATGATGATTTGATATAGATATACATTGTGAAAGGATTCCCATCATTGAGTTAATTAACACATCTGTCAAATTAGGTTATAGTATTATTCCCTCTTGTAGAGATGAAGAAACTTAGGCATGGGGAGCTTAAGTAACTTGGCAAATATCACATGACAAGTGACAGAGCCTGGATATTTACTACTTACCTCATCGCTTCATTCTGAGAAAAAGAAAGGAAGATTTCCAAATTATACCCAAGTCAAAATTAAATAAAAACAAGGTGTTAGAATAGCTATTTTCATTGGCTAAGATACTGCCAAGTTACTTTTATTCCTTTCTGACAGAATAATCTCATTCTCCACTTATTCAGCAAGCTTTTCATAGGGACTTTTGTGTGCCTGCAACTGTGCCAGGAGCTGGGGACTCAGAGTGGAGAATTCATGCAGGCTGTGTTCAGAGGGAGGCTTCCTTTGCTGGCAAAGGCTGAGAAGGACATGATCACAACAAGTGCGACCAAGCTGAGCTAGGCCAGAGCAAGCCCAGACTGTGGTGGAATGCCATGTGCGCTGCTCTGGCCCTCTTCCATTGAACTAGGAGTCCAGAGCAAGACGATACCATCAGGTGACAGTAAGACCTGAAAGCCTTCTCCCTTTACCTCTTCCTCATTGTACAGGAGAAGCTATGCTGGTGCGAAGCAGGCACAGGTAAAATATTGGTATCACCAGAGATATTCAGACAGACCACCATACCAGGTCCCTCTGAAGAAAAAAATGGAAGCAGGGTTTTCTCTTGTGGGAAGAGTATTGCCTCTGAACTACTCCTGTCAAGGATTTGGGATTATCTTATATCCAAAAAAAAATCTTCTACTCATGGATCAGTGCCAAAAATTCTATCCTTAGTTTTCCCCTATTGACCTCAAAGCTTGATATAAATATCTGAGGTGAGGTGAGGGCTGAAGGTTCTCTTATCAACTATTCAAGTATTCCTTAATTTGAATTTAAGAAGTGTGAAAATATTTCACAAGAGGACGTTAACTTTCTCTTGGTCCCTGGGAACCCAGAGGGAGAAGAAAGTGGAAAGAGAAGTATGTTGAGCAGAGAAAACAAGGCACCAAAGACTCTCACGGCCCTCTACGCTCAGGACTGACTGGAGTTTTAACGCAATGAAAGACATCTGTATCCCAGGGAGGGGAGGACAGTGGAGGTCAGAACACTAGAAGCTGTCCGTAGCAGCAGAGCAGCACTGCAGAGCACCTAACAAAACTTGGTAGCTCCAGTAGGTGGCTATTTCTGAAGTTGTTGGGTGTGTGTAATGGTTGCTCTTGTTTTCCCCCAAAGCCACTCAAAGGGAGACCAAAAAATCTGAGTATTGATTAAGGCTTTAATGATTACGCCAAACCATTCATCTTATGTTGGGGAAATGAGAACTCATGAAGATTGAGAGACTTGCCTGTCTCCAGACTCTGAAACCAGCACCCTTCCATGTTATCAGGCTGCCTTCCATAAAACTGACCTTCCATATAACTAGCATGTGTGGCTTTGGGTAAGATGAAGACGAGTGAGTGAAAAAGGACCTTCCATTCATGGATATCTCAAGACCTATGAAAAGGAATTAAAAGTTTTCTTTTACTGTTGAGGATACTGAGTCCCAGAGAGATTAAGTACCTGTTCAAGTTCACTGTACATCCAATGAGTAGTAGAGGTGGGGGGAATTTGAACTTTGAGTGTTCCCTTCAACTCAACAGTCCATACTCTGTCTGCTATACATACTGTTTCTGAGGGGTATCTTTTTGGTTTTCCCATTAGACATCAATTTGGGGCATATTTTTCCTTCTAGATCATATCTTTAATGAGTTAAATGGAATTTATCAATACTTCATTTTATTTTATTATGATTATCCAATAGATTCAGCCTCTGTTTTTGAGCAGGATTGTCTAAAGCACTTATATATGCTTTACGTATCTTCCTCAAAATACCAAGAATTTTTAAATATTTTAAAAATATTTTAAAGCGCCACTGTCACTTTCATAGCTAATGATGACCCTGCTGATGGTGGTCATTCACTGTGTCTGGCTACAGCATCGCCTGGAACTGCAAGCAGTGAGGAAGACACGTATCTGAAGAATCTTGGTGTGTACAGTACTGAGGAAATGACTCAAGGCTCTAGGATGTCATCCATAATCACCACTTTTGAAACAGAAGTTGCAAAATCTGAGGGTGGCACTACCACTGAAATTCCACCATGTCTCCTCCCACTGTCACATCTGCCTATGTGACACTGTCAATCAAGACTTGGATATCACAGCCTGGATCTGGGCAATAGCATAGTATAAGCATGATCTTTGATGCCTAGTAGATTCAGAAAGATTAAAGAACAGCATCAAGTTACCTAGACTGTACTCCCTTACTTTCTACAAGCATTCGGCATATTAAAAGAAGGCTAATGCATTGTGTATTTCAAGTAAATTTCACAATCAGCTTCACTAAGGACACTGATCAATAACATCCTGATCTGTAAGGAACACTTGTCCAAACATCTTCTTATGTCAGAATGGGATAAGCCTTTCCCCGGTGTTAAGTGCAGAAAATACTGAAAAAGAAAATCAATTCCCCTTCTTGCATTCAACTAGGACAGTCGTTCTGAAACTGTTTCTTTTAGGTCCCCAGCACTGATGGCTGTAGCTCAACGACCACTGGGAGGGGACTAAGGGAAGGACTCTAGGTCTCCCAGCACCTCTAAAGAAGTTTCCTTTGAAAAATGAATATGGGAAGAAGGAGGGATGACTAGGCAGAGCACAGATTATTTTAGGGAGGTGAAACTACTCTGTATGACACCGTGATGGGGGATATATGTCATTACTCATCTGTCCAACCACATGGAATACACAGCACCCAGAGTGAACTCTAATTAAACCATGGACTTTGGGTGATAATGATGTGCCATTGTAGGTAACAATGTAGATTCATCAACTGAAACACTCTTGTTGGGGATGTTGATAATGGAGAAGGTTATGTGTGTGTAGGGGTAGGATATATACAAGAAATACCTGTATTTTCCCCTCAATTTTGCTGTGAACCTAAAACTGCTCTGAAAAATAAAATCTGTGAATAAAAAAATGAATGTTGCAAACTCCTAACAGGCCTTTGGAGTCTTCACCCCCCCTAAGCAGTTAAATTGTACTTTTCTCATGCCTGAATCTCTCCTTTAATGCACTTAGCACTGTCCTATATTCATGCCCCTTACGAGGAAGCAGATGTTGGGCTGGCATATGGTGCCCACTCATAAATTTCTCTAATCTTTCCCTGGTGGACAAATCACAGGCAATGATGGGTTCCAGTGACCGGCCTTCTTAGCTTTCCCTGAGGAGCTTGGGAGCTCTGGTCTCATTTGTTCACCTCAGGTGGGTGAGCTAGCGCCGTGGGCATCCATCCACTGACAGCAGACCCAGATGGAGGCAGCAAGAGGCCGGCAGGCTTGATCAGGCTCTGAGAGCCGCACCCAACATTCCACCTGGGAAAGTCAGGACTGGGGAGCTTGTGGTCTTTTGCAGCCCGCTGGCAGCCACTGGAGGGACTGAGCCAAGGGCTTCAGCTGCACGGGGAACTCTGAGCTGAGTTGCCCTGAAGAAAGGGGATGAATGGCAGAAAATGGAGCTACTTATTAGTAGATCCTGATGCAAGTGCCAACTGATTAGATCACAGAACACCCAGAGGTGTCTATAAAGGTCAAAGGAAGAGAGGCCTCTCCCGACATAAACATCACAGTGTACACTCATTAACCCTTTTCCTTCTGGCACAAATGGTCTGCAATGACACAAACGGTCTGATCACCTATGACCCTGCATTTGCACACATCTTGCTTGTAGTTGATTTGCTTCAGTCATGTCTCCCGATCCATATTGCAAACAATCTGAGAACACAAACCACGTGTCCTAAAACTTCCCCTCTCTTCTAAATCACAAACCTGAGCACATTCTATGTGCTCGTAATCAAGTATGGACTAAATGACAGATGGAAGGCCACCACCACTGACCTTTCTCACATCAGTAGCAGCAACTAACACTGATGTTACACCCCATTGTGTTTGTACAGTCACAGTGGATAATCTGCTTTCATGTGCATTGCCTAATTTGCCTATTATACAGAAAATAACACTGAAACTGTTGTTTCAATGATTTGTCAAAAGCCGTAGAGATTTGAAATATAAAAGAAGGATAAAATTCATGTTTCCTGACTTACAGCCCAGTTTTAGCTAGAGTTAACCTGAACTTTAATTCTAGAATAAGACAGCTGCTTTTTCTTTACATAGGAATTCAGGCAGGTAAGCAGTCACATTGATGGTACTGGGGTAGTATTAGAAGTGCTCTGGAAATGTTGCTCAATGGTGAGTGTGGAGCCCTATCTAACCCTCTATCCTGACACTCAGCCATACTATTGAGTGCCTCTCTGTTCTAGAAGCTGAACTTGTGCCATCCCACAGGAGCTTGGTTAATGATAGAGAGCTGGAAGTATACACATAAACATAATAAACGTGTCACACATTACATGAAGTTTCTAAAAATGTTATATGTTCTGGTATAATAAGTCATAATTCTAGTTATTACTTTAAAATGTATATCCCAGAAATAACTATATTTCCTTGTCAATTGCATTATTATGAACTTTCATCAAATCTTTAACCGTGGTCATTTTTAAGTCTTTTGTCATTTACAGACAGTTCTAGGTGTAACTCTGATGCTTTTGCAACAATGTTCCTATAAAAGTGTTTCATCTTCAAGGAATTCATGGAAAAGACTCTTGACAAGTACAGGTTTCTGGTAACTGACTGTACTGCTGAACTGAATGAATAAGCATTTTCAGAACTCTAATGGAAAACTGATGAATTCATAAAAGTGCTAACAAAAGATCAAGATGAAAAAAAATTAATTACATGGGACTGAGTGAACTGATGAGGATGAGTATAATTTTTGTGACTTTCTGTTTGAATAAAAAAAAAAAAATCCCACAAGGACTCAGAGGCAAAAAATATACAAATCAATTTTCACTGCAAAGTAAAGGAGCTGTTACAGTGGAGGATTACTGGACTGAATGTCAATATTATGACATAGTATGAGTGTGTTTCGTGTTTGGTAATTGCAATCATTGTTGCTTTTGTTGTGGTCATCCATTTACAATGCTTGGTGTCAGTTTATTTATCTCTTGTAAAAATAAAATACAGTGTGTGTGTGTGAAAAAAAAAAAAAAAAGAGTACAGAAACTACAACTAGATTATCTGAGTTTGAATCCAGTTCTGTCATTTACTATCTGTGAGATATGGGCAAATTACCTCACCTCTCTGTTCTTCAGTGTCCTTATTTATAAAAAGTAAGGATAAAATGAGTTAACATATATAAAGCATTAAAGTATTGACTGATACATATGTATGGATAAATAAACGTTATAGAGTCAAAAAACAAAAAAAGAAATCCAAACAATGGAATATTATTCAGACCTAAATAGAAATGAGCTATCAAGCCATGAAAAACACATGGAGGAAACTTAAATGCAAATACTAAGTGAAAGAAGCCAATGTGAAAAAGCTACATACTCTATGTTTCCAACTATTGTATATGACATTCTGGAAAAGGCAAAACTACAGCGACAGTAAAAAAAAAAAAAAATCGTGGTTTCCAGGGATTAGAGGGAAGGAAGGGATGAACAGGCAGAGCACAGAGAATGTTTAGGCAAGTGAAACAACCCTGTAGGATACAATACTATAATAGTGGGTTCACTGTCAAAACCAATAGAATGTACACCACCAAAGTAAACTCTAATGTAAACCATGAAAAAATAAAATAAAATAATAAATAAATAAATAAACAAATAAACGTATTACATGCTAGAATAGTCTGGGCCATCAGTGAGGCCATGAAGGAAGATGCCTCCAGCTCTGACTGACCAATGGGGAAAAGGCATCACAAGGGAGTGGCTGTTAGGCTGAATCTTGCAGGTTGGAGAAGGGGCACGAAATAGAGTTACAGGTGAAGGAACAACATAAATAGGAGGTGGGCATGAAAGAACATGACATGTTTGATGAACTGTTTGTTTCCTCCCATCCTCCACTTTGATATTTTTCCTCTTCATCCATCATTTCTTCCTAAAATTCAATCAGTCAACAAATATGTATTGGGCATTATTTTACACCAGACACTGCCCTTCCCTTGTTTCTTATCCCAATTTCTGGTTACCTCACACCTGTAGAACTGCAACTACTTTTCTGCATTAGATCACAGCCCCTGGTCATTCAACACTGATTTGTAAGCACGTGTTGATGTGTACTTAAGTGAGAGGCACTCTTTTGGATGCCATACAAGGTCTAAAACTCCATAAAGCAATAACCCTGTCTTCAAGGAGTTTGAATTCTTGTAAGGAAGACAAGACAGGTATGAAAATAACCATAATTTATGGCATAAGTGCTGCATAAGAGGTGTAAAATGAATTATAGACATTTGCACAGCGTAATAGAACTCCATTATGACATGGCTCATTAGTACATGCATTTGGATATACCATAAATCAACTCTCGATTCACACAGAAATAACGAATGGATCAATTAGGAGGAGGAAGATTGTTTTTCAGATGAAGCTGAGATGGCAGAACTAAGACCCAGGCTTCAAGTTCAGCATCATCTTTAATGGCTTCATAGCTCTCCTCAAGATCCAAGACAACAGGATTGTGGCAGCTGACACTGGAAGAGAGAGCTGAGACTTCAAGGTCAAAATCCAGTGAGTCATTACCACAGGCAGGGTCAAAGGAGTATGTGGAATTTTTCTATAATGTCACGCAGGAAGATGGGAGGAACACTGAAGAACCAGACCACCATGTGGGAGGACCATCAGTGCTGAGGTTCAGAGAATCTAGGACACGGTCAGTCAAATTCAGTCTAGGGCTTACTCACATCACCCCGTACATGCTCATGACTTCAGTTACCATCTTTATATAGCCTACCCTGACTTCCTCTGAGACCTAGGTTTATATATCTGCCTGCTCAACCCTCCCCCCTGGATATCTATTTCAATATTCCCAAGACTAGTGTCACCTTCCATCCATCTAAACCTGCTCTCTTGTGTTCATTAATTGTTCCATCATCCACTACTTACCTAGTCATATAGTGAGAAACCCAAGAGGCATTCTGGCCACTGCCTTCTCCTCCTTCCCCATGGCCAAACTATTACCAAATGATGTAAATTTACCTCTGAATTATCTTTTGATTGCATCCATTTTTTTACACCTCTGTGGCCACCCCTCTGGTCTAGGAAGGCTGAACTACTGTAGTTGCCTCCTAGCTGGTCCCCCACAGCCATTCTGACTACTCTATAATCGATTTCCCACCCTGCTCTCAGAGTCACCTTTGCAAAATGAAATATGACTATGTCACCCCCCAGGTGATGATATTTCCATTGTTTCCCATTGCTCTGAGAAGAAAACCAAAATAGGTAGCTTATGTCAAGGGTCTTGCTTTATCTAATTTAACCTGCCTCTCTAATCTCATTACCCCTATCTTTCTCCCAAGCCTCTTATAATTCAACCACAGTGGGCCCTCCTTGGTATCAAACATGCCAGGCTCCCTCCTTGGTGGGCTGCACCCTGCAGGCCTGCAAGCCTTGTAGTTGCCCAGCCTCGAGACTGAAGAAAGAGCCTGGAGACAGCAACAGAGACAACAATGGTTTTTTGGACAGGGCATCTTACACAAAGTGTTCTGGAGGACACCTCACCGTGAGAGGTTATTTTAAGAATGGACTCCTGACAGAGATGTTTTATCAGACATCTCAATACATGTAATTATGATCCATGGGTCTGATTGTGTCCAGGGTGTTGCTAAACTCAGGTGGTGAGGAGTCATGGGTCCTGGTACTTAACAGGGAGAATAAAAGCAGTCAAGGCATAAGCTGCTAACATTCATTTAACTCTTTCTTCACCTGAGCCCCAAGAACCAGAAAAGACACTTCTTTAGCAGCAGCTTGCTACTTTATATAAAAATGATAAATGTTGACTCTACGAAATTCAAACAATAGAAACCATAATACATAGGAAAAAAATCACACTGCTCAGGGATACTACTGGTAATACCTTGGTTAAACTTCCTCCCTAGGGATATATGCATTTTTTATTACATAAATTAAATCACATTTTACATCCACTCATCATGCTCACAAGGGAAATGGTTGTTGACCAATGGTTGTTGACCATGACGTTGTCATGACGTCATAGGTGTAACGATAGCTGAGGTAACATTCTTAACTAAGACAAGGAAGTGGTAGATTTTCTAATGATTTGGATTCAAGCCCTTCAAATAATGCAACTTCTAAAGAGACCCAAACTCTTAAAAATGGAAACCCACCGAAGTGATGTAAGAGATCATAGAAAGGTAGGGAGATTCTGGATGTCACCTGTGGCTGGCTTTCTGTTAACTCCTAGACTGGAAAACCAAGGCTCACAGAAGAGTGGGGGCAGGTGATGAGGAAGGCAGAGACCGGAACAATGTCCTGTGTGCATATTCAGTTTGGACATTCCCCATGATCACTGCAGAATTTCAAGGCGAGGAGCTTGAAGTAAGATTAGCAATTCATTAGTGGCAAGTTTGAGAAGTCACCATAGTCACTGTCTAATGAGGCTTTACGGTCTAAATCTCCAAGAAAGAAACAAAACATCTCCATTAGCTGGTGACAAACATCCTTGTGCAGTTCTGGAACTGAGGTTTTGTTGATTGCTTAGACACTTGAGAGAGGGTTGTGATTCATATTATGAAAAGAACTAGATTTTTTTTTTTTTAGGAGATGCAACTCGGTAACTAATTTTTGTCTCTCTCTGCCAGTCTAACCGTTTGAATGTTAATTTAATTTTACAGAATATCATTTATGTAAATGTAATTAGAAGGGAAACATGATCTGGAGATGCATAGCACCAAAGAAAATTTATTACTCCAAGGGGTATTGCTCTAATCATTCAACTGCAATATTGAGTTTTCCCAGATTTAATCTAAAAGCAATAAATTACAAAAGGCTAATGCCCTGTCCAACAACAAGCTGTCACGAACCCAAGTTTCAGGAAGGGAAACCAGAAAGAAGAAGAGAGGGGAAAAAGCCTGAACTTGATTTCAGCAACAGGCTATCAGCAGCTTCACATTTCCTGACATAAAACTCAGGAGAGACAACAGAGCTAGGGGGAAAAAAAAAGAAAGAAAAAAGCTTCATTTCCTAAATGAGAATAAAATGGTGACTTCCAACCCCCTACTGCTTTTCCTTCCAGAAATCTGACCAGGGCTCTTTACTTGTTGCTAAACATTATTATAAATGTTCCAAGTTCAGGGCCCCATGTTCCCCAACAACAGAGGGAAAGGAATCTAGCCAGGATAAAACAGCCCTGTCTCTTCACTTTATGGCGAGGCTGTTCTTTTGCAGAGACAAGGAGAAGACCCAGTCTGATTAATGTCAAGGTCCGTATTGCATTCCGTTGCGCTCATGCCGGAAAGCCAGTTCTCCCAGGGCACCCTGCCAACACAGATAAGCCAAGCCTGTTAAAAGGAAACACTCTTCAGTCTCCAGCTCTCCTGTCCATGACAAGTGAGAGGTCGTCACTGGAAGAACTTGGGGTTGTAGGTGGTCTCCCTGTTGCATAAGCCCTATACCTGAACTTGAACGTGGATGTGGCTACCCGGTCCTTTAAAGGTGCTCAACAATTGCCACGATGGAAAGAGAGAAAAAAAAAAGCAATCAATCAATCAATCAAACAAACCACCTGGCTCCACGAAAGAAACCCTTGGTGAGGTGCTTAAAAATTCCATAGGCTGGGTTCCACCAAGGAACGATGAAATTAAGATTTCTGTGTTTAGGAATCAGGTATGGGCATCTTTTAAAAGCTCCCTGCTGGTGATTTTAATGTGCAGTCCACATGAGGACAGTCCTGGAAAAAGGTTGATGGCCTGCAGTGGGATACCTGGGTTCAGTAGGTCACGGTATCATAGAACCATTCTCATGGATGGGGATTTCTTGGATGGAACAAAGGTGAAGGGGAAAACGTATCTACTCCCAGAGAACAGAGAAATGATTGCAGCTGGCCAGGTAGGCAGCAGTAACTATCAAGTAAAACCACATCATTTCACGTGATTTTAAAACCTAAGTAATAAAAGGCCTTAAGTTGTTGCTACTATTTTCTTTGCCTAAAAAAAACATGTTAAATAATATAACCTACCTCATCTTCTGCAAGTCAAGGAGTTTGAACATTATAACCAAAAGGCACTTCTGGGAAGAAAAAAAAAAAAGCCAAATCCTAAAATAAGTTGTACATTTCTTTCAATACTCAGAAACATCTTGACTCTGTTTGATTGTTTGTGTTTGTTTTTTGTCCTGGAATTTTGTGCATTTGTTGGGCTGCTTCATTGAAAAAAGGGTGTAGTATCTGAGGCAAATGAATATTTTCAGAGTTCAAAGAGAGAATGGAGGCTATGACTCTATCAGTATTTCCAAATTTTACATATGCAATTAGCGGTACATGAAAGATTCTTAAAATCTTTAGCTTTTTTGTTTTTATTCGAATGTTCAGTTGAAGAAATATAAGTAGCGCTTCAAACCTGTGCTTCAATGGAAAATATTTCTTAGAGTGGGACTAAGGAAAATTTGACTTTATTTAAAACAACTTAGGAAAGATATATCTAGTACGGATGGCAAAATTCATGAAAATGGCACATGAATAAAATTTGTCCATAAACACCCTGATTAAATAACAGGAGAGAAAAACTAACTATAACCACTGAGCATTCAGTATTTTCATTATGTTTCCTCTACCACCCCCAAGCCCCCCACCACAGACATACACTTCACTATTTGAAAGGATTTGTCTTTATCTTCCTCTCTTCCCCAAATTAGTGAAGATACTTTAGTAGGATTCTTTAAAAGATAAAGTACTTGTTGATGATGATGTTCTGAAGTATTTGAACAATGTAAAAAGGCAATACCTTTATGTCCATTGGTCCAGCACTTACTTCACAGAAAAATCAGCCGCAGACTTCAATGATTGACACAAGCTGTCTGGGAATCGATAACTTTTGGCCATAGGAAGACAGATGAGAGAGAGAGAGAGAGAGAAAAAGGTGCTCGTTTCCGACTCCATTTCTTGGAACTATGTCTCTGCTGATTCTACTACTCTTTAATTGCACTTGCTAAGCAAAACATGCTGATGGGCCAAGCAGAATTAAATTACCCAAACAAGTCAGGTGGAAGAGCATCCTTTGTTACCTGATCTGTGGAGGCTGTGTTTCAAGTCTCTTCCTCCCCACTTGTGAGTACCCTTTTCCTGTCTTAAGACCATTATATCTCATGTCTCACTAAACTTTTTCTTCCAAATCACACATCTCAAGAGTCTTCAGTTAAGTGATTCATTATCACAACCCCCCTGTATTATATTACAAATTTAATCAGCTAATTATTTTTTCACATAGCAGATATTTGATTATTAGTTAGTTCTTCTCTTAGGAGTCAACCAAACTACATAAAGATGGGGCATAGTACAACTCGTCTTTCCCTACTTGTTCCAAAAAGTGCTACATAATTGCATCAAAAATCAGCGAAAACAAGACAAAATAAACAATATCAACTGGTTTTAACAGTCATATCATGAGGCAATGGTAACAGTTTTCAGCAGCATGGTTGGGTTGCAACAACTCATAGAGAAAAACATAGTTTTTCAAATTTGTCTGGTTCACATATCAGGTCACAGCTAAAAATATAATGTTCTCAACATCACCAACCAATGACACCAAATAATGTCACCAACCAATGATCAACATATCTTTTTCCATTGAAAAACAATTTAGAAGTCACTCATTTCCAGTTACACATAGGATTTTCAAATGAAGTTGATCAAATATTCCCAATTCTTATAAATACCCAAGTAACCATACTGCTGAGATAAAATGAAATGCTGAGCAATTCTTTAAATAATACAGCAACACAGACCATCTAGTCTTGGAAAGGCAGGCCATGTTTTCATATCCCACCTCCCTTTACTTTTAGTTACAGTTATTTGCCTAGATTGTCTAAATTTTGGTTTCAGCGTCTCAATTCATTTAGCCTATTGAGATAACCTTTGCTGACTAATGTATAAATTCTCACTATCAATTTACCAAGAGGAGAGAAAAATGGTTGTGGCCTAATAATAAAATGTTTGGGGAAAAAAGAAAAAAAAGTAGAAGTTAGATTGTCCCTAGAATTAAATTAGGACAATTGAGTAGACAAAAAGGGAAATATCAAGGTATTACAAATGGAAAACACCTGAATAATATAAATAGACTTGGATGCCTTAAATCCTTTTTGGAATAATGAAGGGTAAACGCAAATCCATCTATCCATACTTGTAAACATACAGAGAGGTTCAATAAGTTAGTTGCCCAAGTATACACAGCTAAATACATTAGTAAATACACTAGTAAGTAGTAGATCTGGGATTTGAAACCAAAGAAATACATCCACCCAAAAACCAAAAGTAATTGAAAAGTTTGAATGAACCATCACAGAGGGTGGCAGTGGGTCAAGTCCTTAAATGAAGGAGGCCATCCATGTGAAGATCTGGGGATAGAACATTCTAAGCAAAGGAAACTCCCAATGCAAGGACCTGAGGTAGGAAGAGGCTGGAAGTGAAGGTATTGAATAAATGGAGAATCCAGCTGGGCTGGAGCAAGCCCCATTTATCAAGGACATTGTTGTCCAATTGCACTCTAGCACCAGAGATCGGTAATGGCCACATCTTCTAGAAATGTGAGGTGACCACTTTTCATTCCAAAAGAAAAGGACCTTTGATTCTTTTGGCATTTCAATCGTTAGTGTTTCAGGCAATTACTAGCTGGCTAACATTTGAGCAGGATTGATAGATTCCATTCAGGTCAATGTGTGACTTATGCTTTCCCATCCCAGGAAATTTGCCAAGATCAGTAGGTTATAGGGCAAATAAATGCCATGATATGTCAGAATTTCTTATTCTTTTTGCATTCCTCTGGCCTTCTTGTTTCAGGTACTAGAGCCAGGCTGGGAAGTGGATGGTGTAACCCCTAGCCCAGTGCTGCACATATAGGCACTTAGTAATACTTAGAAACTGGATCAAGGTAATAGCAGCTATTTAAAACATCAAAAATTTCCTCCAAACACTTAATTTACTCAGAAATGGAAAAAAGTACAAAAAAAGCTGTATTTATTTTATAAACTCTATTGACTTTTTTGTTCTTGTCCTTCTTTTATTGATTATTGACATACAAAAAAGGCTGTACATATTTAATGAATGATGAGTTTGAAGATAATTATCCACCCATGAAACTGTCACCGTCTACACCTCCATAAACTTAACCATAACCTCTAAAAGTTTTCTCCCTCCTGTCTATTTTCAAATAAGCATAATTAAATGTATTATCTTTTTAAAAGGTGGAATTAATAAAACAAGGTGAATTTGGGGGGATGGGGTTGGGTGGTGTTTCTCAGGAGCCAAAGAGCTATTTTGGTAGGTTTTTGCCTTCTACCAAGAAGACACATTTTGGTATCATATAAGTACAGTCTTAAATCTCAAAATATGGACAAAAGCAAACTAGAAAATCTTTAACTTCATGGTTGATATAGGCAATGTGTTCAATTCAGGTCCATAAGCAAGTTTATCCAAAACTAGCTACAATCTAAAAATTCTGCCTGGATTTCTAGAGCTCATTTTACCTGAGTTCAGGAAGCTCAAGTCTAATAAGAAGTTAAAATAATTCTTAAATTCAAGTATAACTGTTAGAGACTAATTCATCAGTCTTTGTGAGGTTATGAAAGCCGCCATGGGGAATGCATTTGACCCAGGTCTAAGAGTTAATTACTACAATTTCTGTCAAAGACCGCTGTTTTCATTATGCAAGGGCTTTCCTATAGTATAGCCATTCATTACAATTTCTTAATTATTCAATCCAGCAGGGTTTATAATTATAATCCTGCCACTAATGACAAGGAAATATGTAATTCCTTGGGAATCACATTTTTTATCTGATGTTAATTAATGCCCACTGATAAATAGAGACTTAACCATAAAACCCACTAGCTGCTTGAATTTAATCTTTTCATATTCATTGCAAAACTAAAAGGAATCTGCTCCAAAGCAGCCAGGTGAGTCCATTGTGCTAGTTTTATTAACATTTGAACATACAACAGGTTTATTTCTTGGTGTGAACTCCCTTCATAAGTAGTATTTGGGGCTGGCACCAGTTCAGAGCTTGAAGAGGGAGGTGGGGTAAGTCTCATTCTTTTCTTCACCCTAAGAGGCAGCTCTCTGTCAAGATTTCAACATTTTTAAATGTTGACAAGCATGCACACTCTTAAGATGCACTTTTTCCCTGGCTCATTATGTAAATTATATTCATGTAATGCATCACTTGGGTATTCAAGTGCAAGCCCGTGGTGTCTAATACATGTCCTCCTTGTCAGGAGCAACAGCACTGTACATTTTCAGGAAAGATAACTGATGAGGGGAAAGAAAAAAATAACTGCTGTTTTCAATCAGAACTTATAGAAAGGGCCCTTAGTCCAGAAAAGATGTGATGCCAGGCTAAGGCTGTAAAATACATTTCTGACCTTATTAGCCAGGCTCCTGTGTTAAATATAGTGGCTATAATAGAATTTGTATGCCCTAGTTTCTGACAGGTTGAATGTTGCTTAGTGATCCAGGAGTGGAAACTGGCGGCCTGCATCCAAAGGAGATCATAGATTACAGACGTTTCCTGGGTATTGCAACAAAAGGATGCTGTTACAATGGCTCCCAAAAAGAGAGACAGCCTCCTACTGCCTGTAATTGGAAGGGGGCTGTATTTGTTATCTGTTACTGTGTTATGAATTACTCCCAAACTATTTCTTTATCGTGAAACTGTTTATCTGTGTGCTGGGAATCTGGGCTGGCTCAGTGGGTTCCTCGACGTTAGCGTCTCTCACAGGCTGCAATCAAGGGGTCAGCCAAGACTGTGGTCATCTCAAGGCTCAACAGGGGAAGGATCCTATCATTTGTGTTAGAAGTGAGTCACTAGGCTCAGCCCACAGGCAAGGGGTCAGGAACATACAAGTGTGTGAATACCAGGAGGCAGGGATCACTGGAAGCTATTTTACAAGTCTTCCTACCAAAAGAACTGAGGTTTCTTAGGTACCCAAAATATTGTTCCCCTATTATTATGACATACTTATTATGGCACCTAGTGAAACCTACAAGCCAACAAAATGAAATGGAAGCACTTTGGATCTCCTCCTACATCATGGTGACTGGCAGGAAATTTAGTGATGTTATTCACAGGAAGTGCATGGCATAGTGCAAAAAATGAACTTATTTTCAATTCCAAATATAAGCAAAAAAATATTCTTTCTGGAAAAAATAGGTGTTAATGTGCTTTTCCTTCATGTCTCCAATACACGCAAAGCCTCTTCCAAAAGTCCAGAGGAGACCCTTAATCCAGCAATGGAGATGGCAGACATAGCAGCACAGCTGAGAGAGCTAGGGAGCTGCAGCACCCTGGAGCCAGCCACAACCAGTGTTGCACAGAACATAGTGGATGGAAGCAAAGGCTTTGATGAAGATCACTTGATGAACACTCTGAGCTGACGACTCTACTCTTGTCAAGGGCCTAAGCAAGAATAACATTTAACAATAAAGCCACTAAAACCAGAAGCAGACCTTGCCCAAGCAAGAAACACAAATGATGTGTGATAGCAGCCATGTTTAGGGAATAAAGGAGAATATAGAGCAGATCAGGAACATTCCTTTGGCCACGCTGATAAAAAGTTATCACTAATCTTCAATGGTGAGGAACTGGAAGATTGTCACCAACATCCACTGTGTGTTTGTTATATTTTGTGAAGAGATGGGTAGGATTTTCTGATGGATGACCTTTGAGCTTTCTCTGGCTTGCTTGACAATGCCCTAACTGGGACTGATGGCTTCCTTCTTTAGGGAAAGGTATGAGGCTGCAACTTCCCATGGGTTCATGAGGTACTACTCAGAATCACTTCCCAAGTGAACAGAAATTCTAAGATTTCCAGATGCTGGGCATCTGTATTTCTTCAGAACACCCTTAACAATTTTGGTTCTAAGCCAAGACTTCTTTGAACAAAGCAAGCCCAATGTGCTTATTTCCCCTCAAGTCTGCTCTCACAATTGCCTTATAAAAATGAATACTAGCAGGGCTGAGGTTCCTTCAAGGGAGGAACAGCCTCATAGTACACCCCGTGGTGTACTGCCCAAGCACACTGTCCTGCAGGATGAGCAGAGAACTGAAGACATCCACGTCTGCTGACCCTTCTGCCCCTAAGGTCCATCTGCACCAAGCGATGTTGCTAGTGTCCCCCTGAGAACTTTGCCCCAAGTAAGTGTATGTGTATCAATACCTTTAGAAAATATCATATTATTTTTGTTATAGAGTGAGTCTGGAAACAGCTAAGAATCATAATAGAGAAATCCATGTCTCCAGTGTGGAAACTAACTATGAGAATGAATGTTTCAGTGCTCAGAATCGACAACATCTGGTAAGTCACATATTTCATGAAATGCAATCTTAACCAGGCTTATTGAAGTCTGTGTGTTTTGTGTATAACACTGAAATTTTATCATCGGTCATTTATTGATTTAGTTCTTTTTTGAGTCATTAAAGCTTGAAGGTTGTCTTAGCCCAGATTCCACAAGAAGCAAAATCTAAGAAAATGGTCATGTGTGAGGAGTTTATTTGGGAACATGATCCCAGGGAACCAGAGTGAAACGGGAGGAGAGATAGGCTGAGCTAGGACATCACCATGGCGATGGGTTGCTCACTCCTGAGGGATCATCTGAGAAGCAGAATGAAATGCACCTCCAAATGTTCCTGGGGCAGAAAAGGGGACAAAGGAAGAAGCATTTTCTCATTGACTTCCATTCCTCATTGGTGAACCTTTCTCCCATCCTGGATTTAATTCTTCCTACTTCGAGGTTGCACAGTCTTGGGCATAAAGTGAGTTCCTAAAGCATCCCATGCAGTAGTACCAATAAAGAAGCTTCATGTCTGCCAGAGGCAAGAGGTGTATAGCACTGGCCTGAAGCAAGGCTGTACCTACTGGAAACTGGCTGGAGCCTAAACAGAACTATTTTTTGCAATAGTGGCTGACCTAGGATTTGGGGGGTGGCTTAGAAAATCAGAAGTGGTGCTTAAGCGTTAGCTATTAAAAAGACTTTCAGATGGAAAATTCTTGTGGAGACACCAACAACCCTCAGAGGGCTAACACCTCAAGTGCATAATAGCTAGTTTCCTAGTGGAAATTCAGAGATAGTACTGAAGCTATGAGACACAATTTCCATCTTCGAATGGAGAGTTCAGCTTGTAGGTTTCACTAGGTGTCATAATATGGTCTCATTGGAGTGGAGAAATATTTTGGCCCCTGATATACCTCAGTTTCTGTGGTAAGGTGCCTTTAAAATAGCTCCCCCAAACTCCCACCTCGTGGTATTCATGCCCTTGTGTAATCTTCTCTCCTTGTTTATGGGCTGGACCTAGTGATTTGCTTCTAATGCAAAACAAAAGTCATAGAACACTGAGTGTAAAAATTATTTTATTTACAAATTTCTTTAGGCCTGACCCTATGAGAATGTAAGCTCCAGGAAGGCACAATTTGGCCAACAATCCTATCACGAGACACGGGATAGTGTTTGGCACATAAGAGATGCTCAATCAGCATTTGTTGAATGAATACAATTGGATGAAGAGGGAGGGAGGAAGAGAGTGGTGGCCAGTATTTAAATCAAGGAAGGATCAAGCCTGATTGATTTTCGAGTGGTGGCATGAGTAATCAGGACTTTTCCTAACAACCAGAATGAGAAGAGGTTACAAATCCCCACATTACACTGGAAAGATGGTGGGATGAATACTCAGAAAACCTACTAGCTCTTTGGCTAAACTCCTTTGAGCTTTCCTGTTTTGTTTTCTTTTCTTTTCTTTCTGTTAAAGGGAAGAGTTAGGAGAACTCTTAACAAGTTCTCAAAGTTGTTAGTAGTTAGGAGAACGATTGTTTGTACACAAAAGCGTTTGCAAATTTGCAAAGCACTGAGCAAATATTTGTTGCTATTTGTCCTGCCTCCTTGGGTACTTACCTATAAGGTGCCATCCCTCTCGATTGAGTTAGAGCCATAGGAAAAATTCCAAAGTCCCAGAAACCATTTCTCTCTTTTCCCTATCTTCCAAATGAAATAGTTTGGCTTTTCATTTGGTGAAATGCAAGTTAGAAGTCAAGGTGAAACCGACATAGAAATGGAGGTGAGAACAAAGGGAAAGAAACTCGGATGGAAGCAAATATAACTTGCCATGAGGACTTAACATGAAGACTTAAGATGTTGCCAAGAACAAGAATGTGATACTTCCTCATGTGACACATTTATTGATTGATTTCTTTTTGATGTGGTTTGATGGAGCCTGAAAGAGAACATGAGAACCTTTCCACTCAAGTTCTAGAATGTCCGGTATTGGCTTAGGACTTCACATTCCTCTTTGGTTCCCATGGATTCACTCAGCTCTGGTAAACCCAATCTCTTTCCAGAAAGCAGGCCTGTAGAACTGAAGGGCTTGAAGAGAGCTATCAGCTCAATGTCTTGGAGGGAATCTCTTGAACAGCAGTAGGAAGAAGGCAGTTCATTTTGGAGTAAGTGGGAATAGAATTGGGAATAGGAGATGGGGGCCAGCTAGCAATCTCATGAGTCCGTGTCCTCAGAGATGCTCAGCTTTGAATGGTAGGATTATATCAGCTGCTCAATTATTGAAATATAGCTGTTCTGCTTGGTAAGAACATGCTACCACCTGAGGGTCCACCTCCTGCCCTGGACACTCTGGCCACTCCCCCAAAAGTCCACTCTGTTGAACAGCCCCACAATCCAACAATTGGGTGGTTAATGCCTGGCTCAGCATAGCACCTCCTGGACCATGCCTTAGTGGAAAGATCTGCTTTTGAACTTGCACCAGTTGTTCAGGCTGCCCTCTATCTGTGTTAAAGATGGCTAATACTGCTCCTGACTGTGCCATTCTACAATTCCTTCCCATCCTTGTTTCTACTCTTTGAACATATGTGCACACACGTGCTCTTGCACACAAATAGCTACACTCACTGTGCCCCAACTTCAACAACTGCTCCCTGCTCTTCATTCTGTTAGCATTTAGCTCTCACCCTGGGGCTCAGCTTCTGAGTCTCTCCTTTGTTGTAATGATGGCAGAGTCTTCAAAGAGTGACTCACTCCACTGATGCATTTCCCCCACGTATGCCTTACACCAAATTACTCCAATATTTCTGGAAATATTTAACATTTACCAACTGTTTATTTTCTGCTGCATGTCAGTCTTTGTAAACCTCACTTTTCTAGTACGTGAAATGATACTAATCATATCTAGCTCACAAATTTGTTACGAGGAATAGGTAAGACAATGTGTGCAATGGATTAGCTTAGTGCCTGCACATGGTAATTACAATAAATGATAGCTATTGCTATCATGGTATTTATTATTGAAGTTTTTATCATTAGGTTTTTGAGTTTGAGTCCCCATTTTCCTTCCAGCGAACCCATCACATTTTCAAAATGGTGTCTATAGCAAAGGACAATAAGAAAATGTTTCTTCACTTCTTTTGTTTCTTATTCTAACTTTATTTTAATTTATAAAGAAAAGGAGAGAGGTAAGTATTCTTAGAAGTTTTGGGTTAAATTTAAACTAACTTAGCAGCTGACATTCATAGAAAATCAAATAAGCTAAGACTCTTTAAAATATATTCCCTCACAATTAAACCTCAACTAACAATTAAAATAATTCCAAGAGTTTCAATTAAGGAGCAAGAGGATTCAAGGTACACTCTCCTTTCTGGAAGGTCAGTACAGATTTTTCTTGCACCTCTTTGTGCAACAGAAAGGGCATGTATGACACACATTACACTTCCAGGGAGGACATTATGAAAATCTAAACTACATCCAAAGTGTATTTTACTCCTAATAATTAGAACTGGATGAAAGCTAGGAAAAAAAAAAAAAAAATGAACCTGCTCAAACTAAATTGGTTCAGCTCTAACTGATCTAATGCAGTTTTCTGAAGAATAATTGATATTATATAATCGTAACTGCCAGTTTATGTCACAAAAGTGACATTTGACACTTTCCTGCTAACCAGCCTAACATCATCGATCAAAACATCACTTGTGGGGCTTCCCTGGTGGCGCAGTGGTTGAGAATCTGCCTGCCAATGCAGGGGACACGGGTTCGAGCCCTGGTCTGGGAAGATCCCACATGCCGCGGAGCAACTGGGCCCGTGAGCCACAACTACTGAGCCTGAGCGTCTGGAGCCTCTGCTCCGCAACAAGAGAGGCCACGATAGTGACAGGCCCGCGCACCGCGATGAAGAGTGGCCCCCACTCGCCGCAACTGGAGAAAGCCCTCACACAGAAACGAAGACCCAACACAGCCAAAAATAAACATAATAAATAAATAATAAAAATTAAAAAAAAAAAAAAAAAAAAAAAATCACTTGTGTAATGACATTCCACCAGTCAGCTTAACATCATAAATTATGACATCACCTCTTTTACGAAACTAGAAGATTGAAGAAAAGAGACTGGGAAGACATTCCTATTGAAAACCAGCATTCGTCTTTGATTTGTATTTTCAGAATCTTTGATGTTCTAATCATGTTGCCAGAATGCTTATTAGTAAGTGAATATATTAGAAAAGAAAGAAAGAAAAAAGGAAAGAAAGGAAGGAAGGAAGGAAGGAAGGAAGGAAGAAAGAAAGGAAGGAAGGAAGGAAGGAAGGAAGAAAGAAAGGAAGAAAGAAAGAAAGAAAGAGAGAAAGAGAGAGAGAGAGAAATCTCATGAAATTATACTGGAAGCCAAAAACAAATAATACATTTTCTAGCTCCCCTTAGTTATGGTTTCACATCCCTGGATGGTGATAACAGGATTTTATTTCACAACTGAACTGTGAAATGGCTATTCTTGGAAATCCCTGGAAAATAGGAAACAGGAAAGAAAATTTTAACTTTCGGTTTGAATATGGAGGAGTATATTCATGTCTGACCAAACCCATTTAAAAACAATTTATATGTCAGGAAGTTTGCATATTACCTATAGGATTTCCAAAAACTAACTACTTGTTTTTCACCTGAAGCTTATAAGTATGTGCTATAGAAAATATGACAGGAAATAGGTCTTCTAAGATGGAAGACCTTAATCCCAAAAAGTAACATTCATTTTTGTGTATCTGAAATACTGGATTTGGGGAGACTTCAAGATGGTGGAGGAGTAAGATGTGGAGATAACCTTCCTCCCCACAAATACAACAGAAATACATCTACATGTGGAACAACTCCTACAGAACACCTACTGAACGCTGGCAGAAGACCTCAGACTTCCCAAAAGGCAAGACACTCCCCACGTACCTGGGTAGGGCAAAAGAAAAAAGAAAAAACAGAGACAAAATAATAGAAGTGGTACGTGCACCTCTGGGAGGGAGCTGATGAGAAAACAGAGAAACACACAGCAGATGATGGAGCAAGGTAAATACCTACCAGACCAAACAAATGAAGAGGAAATAGGCAGTCTACCTGAAAAAGAATTCAGAATAATGAGAGTAAAGATGATACAAAATCTTGGAAATAGAATGGAGAAAAAACAAGAAACGTTTAACAAGGACCTAGAAGAACTAAATATCAAACAAACAATGATGAACAACACAATAAATGAAATTAAAAATTCTCTAGAAGGAATCAATAGCAGAAAAAATGAGGCAGAAGAATGGATAAGTGACCTGGAGGATAAAATAGTGGAAATAACTACCACAGAGTGACATAAAGAAAAAAGAATGAAAAGAACTGAGGACAGTCTTAGAGACCTCTGGGAAAATATTGAATGCACCAACATTCAAATTACAGGGGTCCCAGAAGAAGAAGAGAAAAAGAAAGGGATTGAGAAAATATTTGAAGAGATTATAGTTGAAAACTTCCCTAATACGGGAAAGGAAATACTCAATCAAGTCCAGGAAGTGCAGAGAGACACATACAGGATAAATCCAAGGAGAAACATGCCAAGACACATATTAATCAAACTATCAAGAATTAAATACAAAGAAAAAATATTAAAAGCAGCAAGTGAAAAACAACAAATAACATACAAGGGAATCCCCATAAGGATAACAGTTGATCTTTCAGCAGAAACTCTGCAAGCCACAAAAGAGTCACAGGACATATTTAAAGAGATGAAAGGGGAAACCCTACAACTAAGATTACTCTATCCAGCAAGGATCTCATTCAGATTCAATGGAGAAATTAAAAACTTTACAGACAAACAAAACATAAAAGAATTCACCACCACCAAACCAGCTTTACAACAAATGCTAAAGGAACTTCTCTAGGAAGGAAACACAAGAGAAGGAAAACACCTACAATAACAAACCCAAAACAGTTAGGAAAATGGTAATAGGAACACACATATCGATAACTACCTTAAATGTAAATGGATTGAATGCTCCAACCAAAAGACATAGACTGGCTGAATGGATACAAAATCAAGACCCATATATATGCTGTCTACAAGAGACCCACTTCAGACCTAGGGACACATACAGACTGAAAGTGAGGGGATGGAAAAAGATATTCCATGCAAATGGAAATCAAAAGAAAGCTGGAGTAGCAATTCTCATATCAGACAAAATAGACTTTAAAATAAAGACTATTACAAGAGACAAAGAAAGACACTAAATAATGATCAAGGGATCAATCCAAGAAGAAGATATGACAATTGTAAATATTTATGCACCCAACATAGGAGCACCTCAATACATAAGGCAAATGTTAACAGCCATAAGAGGGGAAATTGACAGAAACACAATCATAGTATGGGACTGTAACACCCCACTTTCAACAATGGAAAGATCATCCAAAATGAAAATAAATAAGGAAACATAAGCTTTAAATGGTACATTAAACAAGATGGAATTAATTCATATTTATAGGTCATTCCATCCAAAAACAACAGAATACGCTTTCTTCTCAAGTGCTCATGGAACATTCTCCAGGATAGATCATATCTTGGGTCACAAATCAAGCCTTTGTAGGTTTAAGAAAATTGAAATCATATCAAGTATCTTTTCCTACCACAATGCTATGAGACTAGACATCAATTACAGGAAAAAGAATCTGTAAAAAATATAAACACATGGAGGCTAAACAATACACTACTAAATAACGAAGAGATGACTGAAGACATCAAAGAGGAAATCAAAAAATACCTAGAAACAAATGACAATGAAAACACGACGACCCAAAACCTATGGGATGCAGCAAAAGCAGTTCAAAGAGGGAAGTTTATAGCAATACAATCCTACCTCAAGAAACAAGAAACATCTCAAATAAACAGCCTAACCTTACACTTAAAGCAATTAGAGAAAGAAGAACAAAAAAACCCCAATGGTAGCAGAAGGAAAGAAATCATAAAGATCAGATCAGAAATAAATGAAAAAGAAATAAAGGAAACAATGGCAAAGATCAATAAAACTAAAAGCTGGTTCTTTGAGAAGATAAACAAAATTGATATACCACTAGCAAGACTCATCAAGAAAAAAACGGAGAAGACTCAAATCAACAGATTTAGAAATGAAAAAGGAGAAGTAACAACTGACACTGCAGAAAGACAAAGGTTCATGAGAGATTACTACAAGCAACTATATGCCCATAAAATGGACAACCTGGAAGAAATGGACAAATTCTTAGAAAAGCACAACCTTATGAGACTGAACCAGGAAGAAATAGAAAATATAAACAGACCAATCACAAGCACTGAAATTGAGGCTGTGATTAAAAATCTTCCAACAAACAAAAGTCCAGGACCAAATGGCTTCACAGGCGAATTCTATGAAACATTTAGAGAAGAGCTAACACCTATCCTCCTCAAACTCCTCCAAAATATAGCAGAGCGAGGCAGACTCCCAAACTCATTCTACGAGGCCTCCATCACCCTGATACCAAAACCAGACAAAGTTGTCACAAAGAAAGAAAACTACGGCCAATATCACTGATGAACAAAGATGCAAAAATCCTCAACAAAATACTAGCAAACAGAATCCAACAGCACATTAAAAGGATCATACACCATGATCAAGTGGGGTTTATCCCAGGAATGCAAGGATTCTTTAATATACGCAAATCCATCAATGTGATAAACCATATTAACAAATAGAAGGAGAAAAACCATATGATCATCTCAATAGATGCAGGAAAAGCTTTCAACAAAATTCAACACCCATTTATGATAAAAACCCTCCAGAAAGTAGGCATAGAGGGAACTTACCTCAACATAATAAAGGCCATACATGACAAACCCACAGCCAACACCATTCTCAATGGTGAAAAACTGAAAACATTTACTCTAAGATCAGGAAAAAGACAAGGTTGTCCACTCTCACCACTATTATTTAACATAGTTTTGGAAGTCTTAGCCACAGCAATCAGAGAAGAAAAGGAAATAAAAGGAATCTAGATTGGAAAAGAAGTAAAGCTGTCACTGTTTACAAATGACATGATACTATACATAGAGAATCGTAAAGATGATACAAGAAAACTACTAGAGCTAATCAACAAATTTGGTAAAGTAGCAGGGTACAAAATTAATGCACAGAAATCTCTTGCATTCCTATACACTAATGATGAAATATCTGAAAGAGAAATTAAGGAAACACTCCCATTTACCATTGCAACAAAAAGAGTAAAATACCTAGGAATAAACCTACCTAAGGAGACAAAAAAACCTGTATGCAGAAAACTATAAGACACTGATGAAAGAAATTAAAGGTGATAAAAACAAATGGAGAGATATATCATGTTCTTGGATTGGAAGAATCAACATTGTGAAAATGACTATATTACCCAAAGCAATCTACAGATTCAGTGTAATCTCTATCAAACTACCAATGGCATTTTTCACAGAACTACAACAAAATATTTCACAGTTTGTATGGAAACACAAAAGACCCCAAATAGCCACAGCACTCTTGAGAAAGAAAAACGGAGGTGGAGGAATCAGGCTCCCAGACTTCAGACTATACTACAAAGGTACAGTAATCAAGACAGTATGGTACTGACACGAAAACAGAAATATAGATCAATGGAACAGGATAGAAAGCCCAGAGATAAACCCACGCACATATGGTCACCTTATTTTTGATAAAGGAAGCAAGAATATTCAATGGAGAAAAGACTGCCTCTTCGATAACTGGTGCTGGGAAAACTGGACAGCTACATGTAACAGGATGAAATTAGAACACTCCTTAACACCATACACTAAAATAAACTCAAAATGGATTAAAGACCTAAATGTAAGGCCAGACACTATCAAACTCTTAGAGGAAAACATAGGCAGAACACTCTATGACATAAATCACAGCAAGATCCTTTTGACCCACCTCCTAGATAAATGGAAATAAAAACAAAAATAAACAAATGGGACCCAGTGAAACTTAAAAGCTTTTGCACAGCAAAGGAACCCATAAACAAGACAAAAAGACAACCCTCAGAGTGGGAGAAAATATTTGCAAATGAAGCAACTGACAAAGGATTAACCTCCAAAATTTATAAGCAGCTCATGCAACTCAATATCAAAAAAACAAACAACCCAATCCAAAAATGGGCAGAAGACCTAAATGGACATTTCTCCAAAGAAGATATACAGATTGCCAACAAACACATGAAAGGATGCTCAACATCATTAATCATTAGAGAAATGCAAGTCAAAACTACAATGAGTATCACCTCACACTGGTCAGAATGGCCATCATCAAAAAATCTACAAAAAATAAATGCTGGAGAGGGAATAAATGTGGAGAAAAGGGAACCCTTTTGCACTGTTGGTGGGAATGTAAATTGATACAGCCACTATGGAGAACAGTATGGAGGTTCCTTAAAAAACTAAAAATAGAACTACCATACGACCCAGCAATCCCACTACTGGGCATATACCCTGAGAAAACCATAATTCAAAAAGAGTCATGTACCACAATGTTCATTGCAGCTCTATTTACAATAGCCAGGACATGGAAGCAACCTAAGTGTCCATCAACAGATGAATGGATAAAGAAGGTGTGACAAATATATACAATGGAATATTACTCAGCCATAAAAAGAAATGAAATTGAGTTATTTGTAGTGAGGTGGATGGACCTAGAGTCTGTCATCCAGAGTGAAGTAAGTCAGAAAGAGAAAAACAAATACCATTTGGGAACACATATATATGAATCTAAAAAAAAAAAGAAGAAAAGAAAAAAATTGGTCTGAAGAACCTAGAGGCAGGGCAGGAATAAAGATGCAGATGTAGAGAATGGACAGGGAGGGGGAAGGGTAAGCTGGGACGAAGTGAGAGAGTGGCATGGGCTTATAAATAATACCAAATATAAAATAGATAGCTGGGGGGAAGCAGCTGCATAGCACAGGGAGATCAGCTCTGTGCTTTGTGACCACCTAGAGGGGTGGGATAGGGAGGGTGGGAGGGAGACGCAAGAGGGAGGAGATATGGGGATATATGTATATGTATATCTGATTCACTTTGTTATAAAGCAGAAACTAACACAGCACTGTAAAGCAATTATACTCCAATAAAGATGTTAAAATAAAATAAAATACTGGATTTTATGGCAGAAAAGAGACATTTCCCAAACTATTTATTGAGCACCTGTTAGGCCAATAATTACATGAGTAAGGAAACAAATCCAAGAGGAGGGGGAGAAATACCTCTCTCCTTCACTTCTGTGGTCTTCCCATTATCAAACATGAAAAATGCCAGGCATGGTACTTCATTTATAAGAGCTAATAAACAAGAGTCTGTTGCCTTCCTCTTTAGTTTACAATTTGGTAGTAGAGGGATAAAGGTGAGTTTTCAATGTCTTAATCCATAATTTTCAAGAAAGTAATCAAATAGATTACTTTAAAGTCATTTATATAATTATGTATATGAATATCACAAGAATTTATGAAAAGATATTTTTTCTTTTTATACCTTGCTGCTGAGCAGGGTAAACTGTAGACATTCTTAACTTCCATCAGCATTGGTTTTGGGGCATGCTAGAGTCATACATCTCCTTCCTGGTTAACCTGTGCTTAAAATAAAAAAGAAGGGCTACTCAAAAAAGTGCCACGAGCCAGATCATATTAGAACTCTCAAAGTTCTATCTATCTGGTATTTGAGTTTTTAGTTCTTCAGTTCTGCCTTTAAATTCCTTGGATCAATGGGGTTTCCCACATCAGCTAATGGTAAAACAAAGAAACAAGTAAACAAAAATTAAGGCAAAACAAAAAAAGTTCTTTGTATTTGAATAGTTTAACTGCTTTGCATAGAATTAACAGATTCTGCCTTATCCTGAAATTGATTAACTGTGATAGGCAAGTTCAGGCCTTGACAGTCATTGGGCAAAGTCCCATGATACCAAGCCACAAGGTATGGCTGCTGGCACTGTTTGGTGATCGAATACCAAGAAGTACCAAAAGTTCTCATTCATCTTGTGATGATTCTTGATGGATGACTTACCCTGACAAGGAAAATTTTTAGTAGATTTCTCAAAGCTTAAGAAGATAAAGTACAAGACTATATAAGCTCGTCCTTTATTTATTGCTTCTGCAATTGTAGTCGCATCATGAGATTTCTGCGTGTTGATTCTTGAAGGAAAGGTAACCTTTTGACAGCATCTTTGGGTTAAATGAGATAAAAATTAAGTCTGATGTTTGTGATAAAAAGGTAAATTGCTCTTACTGCTAATTAGTGGTTCCCTTTATAATAAAAAATACCAAAACTCTTCATATATACACATATATTTTGGGTGGGAGGGCAGGGTTATTGACTTTATAGAATTTATATTTTTTAGAATACATGGGAATCAAAGTTTGAGAGCTGTTTAGCCAGTTGTTTTGTTTTTTGTTTTTTAAACATGATGATCCATTTTTTAATTAATTTATTTATTTTATTTATTTATGGCTGTGTTGGGTCTTCGTTTCTCTGTGAGGGCTTTCTCTAGTTACGGCAAGTGGGGGCCACTCTTCATCGCGGTGCACGGGCCCCTCACTATCTCGGCCTCTCTTGTTGTGGAACACAAGCTCCAGACGCGCAGGCTCAGTAGTTGTGGCTCACGGGCCTAGTTGCTCCGCGGCATGTGGGATCTTCCCAGACCAAGGCTCGAACCTGTGTCCCCTGCATTGGCAGGCAGACTCTCAACCACTGCGCCACCAGGGAAGCCCTGTTTAGCCAGTTTTGATAATGAATGAATTCAATAGCAGACTTCAGAGTATAGAACAAATCCCGTTTCCAAGTAATTGTGTATAAGTTGAGGCATGTTTGGCTGCATTGGAACATGAATAAATCTTTGAATTTTTTTTAAGGACCGAAGTTTTGGAGAAGGAAGGCTGTGTCACAAGGAGTAAGAAGAGCTTGAAAGGCTCCAAGTGCACTTGCTTTCTTCTCCAATGAGCAAAGCATGAATGAGGCATCCAAATACTGGCACAGAGGTGTGTCAGTTGCCATGAAGAGTTCTTAAATAACAGAGGAGAATTTTAAGCAAATCCATGTAAATTGTCGTAGCATATCTTAGTCATCTCTGTAGTGGGCTGTGATTTACTTAGTCTCATTCCTTGACTTTTTTTTTTTTTTTTTGGAAACGTTTTGGCTATGAATATTTATGCCCAGACTTCATTTACTGACTGAATTTCCACTCTGTTGGAGTTATGCATTCCCATAGTTCACCCAAGAAAGGTGAGCAGTTAGAGGTGAGGAAAGAGATTTCCTGACCTTTTAGAAATAAGAAGTTACACTGGATTAAGTACAGCCCAAGCGAGGTTACTTGCATGTTGGTGGAGTGTAATTATTCCAGAATTATCTCAGTGAAACAATTAGTGCTCAATAGATTCAGTGCCAGACCTGCCATTGTTCTGAAATTTTGTTAAAGCATCTCACTCTGTCCCCAAATTGGGCAATTTATAATTCTTATGGTAGGTGCTAGTGAGAAAGTCCATGGATTCCTACTCCTGAGTGTAAACTTATTTACAGCTGGTGCTTTTCAACTGAGTTGTAAGTGCGAAGGTGCTAGACTTGATGTGATGGGAGTGTCTCCTTGGTGATGAAGCATTCACTAGCCAGGTTTCCTGAACCATCAGATGTGCAGCCAACAGGGAAGTCCATTCTCATTTCAGTCCTCAAGTGTGCAGGCTGAAGGTCCCAGACTTTTGGCTCTCAATCTCCCACAGCCGGTTCTTTTTAAAATGGAACTTTAGGCAAAAGGAACTCAAGTTTGAACACACTGCCAAAGTGTACATTTTTAGAAGTCATTTCCATTTCCTCTTTGCATTTTGACAAAACTGCCTCAAGTAGAAGGGGCAGGTTTATTTCACCTTGTTGATGTTTTTGACCAAACTTAGAAGGTATTTCTTAGGCTAAGCTACTGTCTAAACCGCAAGGATGGGTTAGTCATAGGTAGGCTGGTTCCTGTGGCTGCAGTTTAAAGGAAGGCTGATGTTTCCTTTAAAGATGCTTTTAAGCAGTTATTTCTTTAAATAGTTAAATAATTTAGAAGCAGGTGAGAAATCACAATGATATGGGGTATTTTTCAAAATTATTTTTTTCTAAAATGATTACATATTATAGAGCCTGAAGGTAGTATCTGTGTAGAGTTAGGGTAAAGGGAATGTACTGAATGAAATAAGATTTATATTTCATAAGAGCAACTGCTTCTTTTACTCTGTAGAAAGGAAACAGTATTTGTCTTAAGTAGTAAACAGATACATGCTGATACATATACAAGGGCAGCTTATTCTGCCACTTAAATCAAGTCATACAAAAAGAGATCACCCAAAAAGGTGTTTGAAGGATGGTAGATGATTATAGTTGTTGAATAAAAAGGAACATAACATTATAAAATACATTTTTTTCTTGTTTTTCCTATCTATAACAACGTAGTGAATAAAAACAACCTGGATATACTACAAAGTAAGCCAGGGTAGGGAAGAAAAATGTCTAGACAGGATTATTCACTAGGAATGGCATTTATTGACATTTGCTAAGTACCAAGTACTGTGTTAAGATTTTACATATCATAACTAAGCCGTTTATTTTACACAACCATCTTTATAAAATCATTTTGATTCCCAGATGAGATGTCTAAGCCTCAGAGAAATCAAGAAACTTGGAAATGCCATACAACCAAACCATCGTAGGGCTATAGAATAAACCTAGGTTCCATTCCAAAGTTACAACTTCTTTTCACTCTTTTACTGATTGATCAACTTTCTTCTGAGGAATACTGGCAGAAAGAGAGAGGGTTCTGTTAACATTCATCACAGGGGTGCTATAAGTTTAAGCCAGTACTAAATAGAGACTGGAAGATATTGATATAGGTTAAGGGTTATTCATAAGGAGAAGGGGATGATCATATTCTTTGGGGCAAAAAAAAAAAGGTTACATTTATATGCTCAATTAATCTATTAAGATTAACTTATTAATTATCAAGACTAACTGAATACAACTCAGCATTAGTCTTATGGAAGCCTTTTCAATTTCCAGCTTTGCTTTCACACAAATCTGCCATAAGTGGAGGGTGCAACTTTACTACCTTATTTTTGTTTCTGACAAAATTGAAATGGGATTTCTGAGGCTAAGCTACTGTCCAATGCAACCTCTCAGATCAATGGTATATCAATATGCAACTGCAATCTTTATACATTTTTACTTTTTGTTAGAATAAGACTTTGGCTGATGTTTAAGTTATGACTTTTCTCACAAATTCCCTTTATTTTTTTAATTGTGTAGCAAGGCAGTGAGGTAGAAAGTATGCTGAACTTGAAGTGAAAGGACTCTGTTAGCCTTGATTCATTCCCTTTTAGGTGTGCCATCCTGGTTAGGTTATTTTCTTCATGGCTCCAGGCTTCCCTTTGCTGATCTGTCAACAGAATGATCTAGAAAATCTCATTTGACTCTAAATTCCATTACCACTAGAAAATTTTACTTTTGGAAAATGTACTGTGTGACTATATAATCCAAAATATGTTCATAAATGATAACCGAAAGCCTAATCCCTTAAGGGTCAACTCATTATCATTATTCAGAGGCCATGCCTATTATTTTTTATTCTTTAATGAGTTTTAATGAGATGCACTACTTAAATTCAGCACCAGCTCTCTAAATGTGTTTTTCAGAATGGTTTTTATTTAGACAAACTGAATTAGGAATATCTACTCAGCACTATTCTCTTCTGAAACAATCATTTTGGAAAATATAAATGCAAGACTTTTCTGGGGTTGGCAGGCTCATTATGTTTATGTTATGAGTTCCACCTACATGAGAAACTAGAACACATCTTCCCAATATGAGATGTTGACATTTCTTCCACTGTTCCCAACTTCTAAGTGACTTTAGATTTTATTTTGTTTATGCTCACTTTTTGGTGATCTCACCCCATCTTATTTATACCATTTATAATGCTGATGACTCCCATATTTTTGTTTCTAGACCAAACCTCTCTCCTAACTTTAGACTATTTCACTGACATCTAACTGTTTACTAGACTTCTTTACTTGGAAGCTGTTATGGGTTGAATCATACCCCCAAAATGATATGTTAATGTACTAAACCCCAGTACCTCCGGATGTGACCTTATTTGGAATGAAGGTCTTTACAGAAGGTCATCAAGTTAAAATGAGGTCATTATGGTGGACTCTAATCCAATATAACTGGTTCCCTCTTGAAAAAGGAAATTTAGACACAGAAACAGGCACACACACACAGAGAGGATGATGTAAAGACACATAGGGAGAAGACAGTCATGTGACTGGCATGATGTTTCTACAAGCCAAGGAACGCCAAAGATTGCTGGCAAACACCAGAAGCTCAAAGAGGAAATAAAGGATTCTTTCCTAGAGCCATCGCAGAGAGTATGCCAACACCTTGATTTCAGATTCCTAGCCTCATATGTGTGAGAAAATAAATTTCCATTGTTTTAAGCCACCCAGTTTTTGGTATTTTTTACAGCAGCCTTTGAAAACTAATACAATTGCCCAATAATCATCTCAAACCTAAAATGCTCCAAACAGAGCTCCTGCCCTGTCCCCCTCTCCTGCCATTTCTCCTCTTCTCTGTCAATGGGAGCTCTATTTTACTGGTTGCTCAAAACTCTTTGGAGTCATCCTTTTTTATTATTATTTTTATTAAGGTATAGTTGACATATGATGTTATGTTAGTTTCAGGTGTACAGTTTAGTAAATCAACATTTAGATACATTAAAAAAAAATCACCACAGTAAGCCTAGTTACCATCTGTCACATACACAAAGTTATTGCAATACTATTGACTATATTCCCTATGTCATACATTACATCCCTGTGACTTGTTTATTTCATAACTGGAAGTATGTACTACTTTCACCTATTTTGCCCAATATCCCTCCCCTCTGGTGACCTCCAGAGTGTTTTCTGTATCTATGAGTCTATTGTTCTCTGTATCTATGTATCTATTTTGTTTTGCTTGCTCGTTTGTTTTGTTTTTTAGATTCAACATATAAGTGAAATCATACAGCATTTGTCTTTCTCTGCCTGAATTATTGCACTTAGTATAATAATCTCTAGGCCTATGTCCCTGTTGTTGCAAGTTGCAATATTTCATTATTTTCCATGGCTGAGTACTATTCCATTGTGGATAGATAGATAGATAGATAGGCCACATATTCTTTATCCATTCCTCTTTTGATGAACACTTAGGTTGCATCCATAACTTGGCTATTGTAAATAATACTGCAATAAACACAGGGTGTGTATATCTTTTCCAGTTAGGGTTTTTGTTTTCTTTGGATAAATACCAGAAGTAAAATTGCTAGATCATATGGTAGTTCTGTTTTTAAATTTTTAAGAAACCTCCATACTGTTTTTGATAGTGGCTGCACCAATTTACATTCCCACCAACAGTACACAAGAGTCTCCTTTTCTCCACATCTTCACCAACACTTGTTATTTGTATTCTTCTAGATCATAGTCATTCTGATAGGTGTAAGATAATATCTTACTGTGGCTTTGATTTGCAGTTCCTTGAAGATTAGTGATTTTGAGCATCTTTTCACATGTCTGTTGGCTATCTGTATGTCATCCTTGAAAAAATGTCTGTTTCAGTCCTCTGCCCATTTTTTAACTGGAGTGGTTATTTTTATATTGAGTTGTGTGAGTTCTCTATATATTTTGGATATTAACTCCTTATGAAATATATCATTTGCAAATATCTTCTCCCATTCAGGACATTGACCTTTTGGTTTATTGATGGTTTCTTCACTGTGCAAAAGCTTTTTTAGTTTGATGTAGAATAATTTCTTTATTTTTGCTTTCATTTCCCTTTCCTGAGGAGACAAAACCAAAAAAATATTGCTAAGTCAATATTTTGACTTAGCAGTGTCAAACAGTGCATTGCCTATGTTTTCTTTTAGGAGTTTTATGGTTTCAGGTCTTACATTTAAGTCTTTAATCCATTTTGCGTTTATTTCTGTATGTGATATAAGAGAGTGGTCTAGTTTCATTCTTTTCCATATAGTTGTTTTCTTTTCCCCAGACCATTTGTTGAGGAGACTATCTCTTCCCCACTGTATATTCTTGGCTCCTTTGTCACAAATTAATTAACCATATAAGTGTGGGTTTATTTCTGGGCTCTCTATTCTGTTCCATTGACCTATGTGTCTGTCCCTTTTTCTCTCTTTCCTCCTTCTGGTACCCCTATAATATGAATGTTAGTATGTTCTATGTTATCTTAGAGGTCCTTTAAACTATCCTCATTTTTTAAATTCTTTTTTCTTTTCACTATTCCAATTAAGTGATTTCCACTATCCTGTCTTCCAGATCACTGATCTGTTCTTCCACATCCTCTAATCTGCTGTTAATTCCTTCCAGTGTATTTTTCATTTCAGTTATTGTATTCTCCAGTTCTGATAGGTTGTTTTTTACATTTCTATCTCTTTGTTGATGTTTTCACTGAGTTCATCCATTCTTCTCCTGAGTTCAATGACTTTGTTTATAAATATTTCTTTGAATTCCTTATCTGGTAAATTGTTTATCTCTATTGTGTTTAGTTCTTTCTCTGAGGTTTTGTCTTGTTCTTTGAGAGGTATTCCTTTGTCTCTTCATTTTGCCTAACTCACTCTATTGTTTCCGTGTATTCAGTATATCAGCAACATTTCCAGGTCTTGAAAGAGTGGCTTTATGTAGGTGTCTTGTGGGGCCCAGTGGCACAATCTCCCCAGTCACCAATTCCAGGTGCTTCAGAGGTATCCTCTTGTGCGCTATGTGTACCCTCCTGCTGTGGTTCAGCTGTGACTGCTGCAGGCACAGTGGTGAGTGGGGTTGGTCCCCAGGCCAGCTGGCTATGAGGCTCAGCCACAACTACTGCAGGTGTACTGATGTGTAGGGATGGCCCCCAGCAAGAGTACTTGTGAGGCCCATCCATGAATGTTGTAGGTGTGCAGGTATCCTGGGCTAGCCCCTGGAGCAGGAGATGCTTTGGAGGGGTGCCAGGTCAAGCCAAGGCCACTTGCTGGGTGGGGTGGAGCAGGAGCCACTCTGGAGAGTTGCCAGGACAGGAAACAAGGTGTTAGCTAGTTGTGGAGAGTGACAGAAATGGTGCCTGTGAGCACAGGGCCAGCTAGGTGGAAGGAGAGTTAAAAAAAAAAAAAATGATGCCCACCGGTGCTTCCATCCATGGAGGAAGTTTCACCAGATCTCTGACTCTTCAACACATGCCCTAAAATTAGTCAATGAATCTTCTCTGGTATGACCCAGGCACTTTTCAAGCTGCTGCCTCTCTGCTGAAACTCAGAGCAAGTGAGTTTGTGTATGAGCCCTTCAAGAGAGGAGTCTCGGTTTCCCATAGCCTTCTGGTTCTCCCATTGACTTTCAAAGCCAGACATCATGGGGGTTTGTCTTCCCAGTACAGGTCTCCAGGCTGGGGAGCCCAGTATGGGGCTTGAACCCCTTACTCCTCAGGAAGGACCTCTCTGGTTGTGATACATCTCACTTATAGGTCACTGCACTGGGGGTGTGGGTTCTGACTAGACCACATATCTGCCCCTCCTACCCTTCTTAATACATCCTTTTCTTTATATCCTTAGTTGTGGAAAATCTGCTCTGCTAGTTTTCATGTCATTCTCAGATACAGTTGTTCTACATTCAATTGTAGTTTTGGTGTCTCCATGTTAGGAGGTGAGCTCAGGATCTTCCAACTCCACCATCTTGATCCGGACAAGAATCATCCTTGATTCCTATTTCCTTCTCATTCTCCTCATGAACACTACCCTTAAAATACAGGTATTTTTTAGAACCTAAGATGCCATCAGTTGTGAGATACATGATTATAGTATTCATCCATAAGAAAGAAAAATAATCTGGCAACAATATGATTCAGTGGCATCGTTTAGAATTTTTATTTTATACCTAAAGACTTCCAAACTTACGTAGACTTTTTACCATGTTTAATTTTTGTTAATGCTGGGAAAGGAAAATGTATGTGAAATAAGTTGGTTAAGACACTAGAAAAGAAAAATGTATGTGAAATAATTTGGTTAAGGTTTCAAAAAATATTATCAACTTCAGAACCCACTTTCTTAATTGCTTTGCCTCAGAGCCATACAAATACATGTTTTTCCACAACACATCATCCATGGTGCCACTAAGAGTAGTGATGCAATGCTCTACTTCCTACAGATTTAAAATAGAATCTGCCAAACTGCTAGTAACCTGTGACTCAAATAAGAAGGTAAAAAAGCACTAAACCAAGTGTGTTCATGTGCAGATAAATGGCAACTACATCCCTATGCCTCCCGGTCTGTAGTGATGGTCAGAGGCCATCAATTAGAAGATATATCATTTTCAGAGGCATTAACATGTAAAAAAGGCAGGGGAAACTTCAGACCAAAATATGTATATTCTCTACCACTATCTCCCTGGTCCTAGCCGCCATCATCTCATGCCTGCCAGCTTCTCACAGCCTCCTAATTAGTTCTATACTTGCCCTTCTACAATCAATTCTCCTTATAGCAGTCCACGTGATTCTTTCACAATGTGAATTCAGTTTCCTGAACACACCAAACATAATTCTCACTCAAGGTCTTTACTTGCTGGGCCCTCTTTTACGTCACTGTTCAAGTGTTGCCTCGTCAGCAAGGCCTTTCCTGACCATCTGATTAAAAATTCCTCTCCCAAACATACTCTGTTTCCTTGCTTTTTTTTTTTTTCTCTAAAGGACTTATTACCATAGATCTTTAAATAAATGTTTATATACACACATACATATTTATTTATGTTTATACAATATATTTATATGTATAAATATAAAGCACATTTAAACACTGATAGATAGATAGATGGATAGATAGATAGATGATAGATAGATAGATATAGATAGATAGATAGATAGATAGATAGACATTTATGTCTGCCTTGTCTCCTCTCATCATAGAATAAGCTCCAAGAGGACCTAGACATTGTCTGTTTTTGTTCTCCATGCCCATAACACTGACTTGCACATAGACAATACCTAGTAAATATTTTTTACTTTTTTTAAAGTAATGAAAATGAGTTAAATATAGTGAACTAACTAACTAAATTGCCATAGAACCTGATGAGTATGGTAAGAGACACTAGGTATATTTCCTTGGATAAATTTTGTTCAAACTTCAACCATGCCACAGAACTAGTGTTGGAGGAATAAATGAGATGACCATAAAAACAAATGCACCTCCACCTGCTCTTCCCTGCTACTGATTGTTATTAAGACTCTAAGGAGAAGAGCATAGGGGAAAAACAGAAATGA
Organism: Balaenoptera ricei; assembly: GCF_028023285.1. Taxonomy (NCBI): domain Eukaryota; kingdom Metazoa; phylum Chordata; class Mammalia; order Artiodactyla; family Balaenopteridae; genus Balaenoptera; species Balaenoptera ricei. The sequence continues at coordinate 45,700,963 of NC_082651.1, forward strand.
ATGCTACTATTTCTGGGTATACTGGATTTCTGGCATTATGTTCAGAATGAAAGGGTGATGGGGTGTCAGCATTCAGAGTGTTCATGGTGATCAGAAACCTATCAGCACACCAGGACATGCCAAGTATCAGCTTTTCTAGGAAAACTTTCTTGGTCCTCCTAGCTCACATCTTTCTCTTTTTATGGATTCCCACAGGCTACAGAATACTGCCCACCTGATTCTATTACTTCTCTACATGCAAATCTTTCTCTCCACCATACTGTACATTTCTGAAGAGCAAGAACTTCATCACCCATATATAGAGTATCTTCCACCACTCCTAGAACAGAGTTATATCCATTTGGAAAGGAAGAAAGTTTCAGGGAAAAATGAAGCATTTTAGTAGTTAATGAGAGGGTCAGTAAGCCAGGTCTTGCAGAGGAGATAGGTTCTTCACACGGATAAGCCTTGGACAGGGTATTTGGAAAGTTTGCTTGCCAAGAATCTCATTGATTGGAGGCCATCAGCTCTATGGAAGAAGTTGTGAATGTGAATCAAATTACTTGTGAAGAGTTAAGTCTGTCCACATTTGTCTCCCATTTGAGGGTGTTGAGCAAGGGTGGAGGGACCTACCTTCGGCACACTTACACTTAGAGGTACTCTGTAGGAGGCAGTAATTTATAGTTATGGAATAAAGTTGTGTAGGTATTCAATGAAACTCTATTTTGGGGGTGCTGTGTATAGCTGATTGTTCATTATAGGTAGAGCCATCTTCATTTGGACAATACTATCAACCATAATTCTAGCTCTAGAGAACTTCTTTTTTGGCTTCAGGATATACACTTAGAGAAATTTCCTAAAATCCTTCCTGGAAGAAGCATCTATTGGCAGCTGCTTACTTTAAGGTAATATGAGCCATTATCAAAATGAAACTTAAGTGACATACGTTATTTAATTTTAAAAAAAAATTTTTTTAAGTACTTTTTTAAAAAAAAATAATTTATTTACTTATTTATTTTTGGCTGTGTTGGATCTTCGCTTCTGTGCGAGGGCTTTCTCTAGTTGTGGCAAGTGGGGGCCACTCTTCATCGCGGTGCGCGGGCCTCTCACTATCGCGGCCTCTCTTGTTGCGGAGCACGGGCTCCAGACGCGCAGGCTCAGTAGTTGTGGCTCACGGGCCCCGTTGCTCCGCAGCATGTGGGATCTTCCCAGACCAGGGCTCGAACCCGTGTCCCCTGCATTGGCAGACGGATTCTCAACCACTGCGCCACCAGGGAAGCCCCCGTTATTTAATTTTTATTGTTCACTCTTAGTTCTATATTTTATCTTGCTATTCTGCATTTTATGCATTTTTCAAAAATAAAAATATTACATTTTTTAGAAATTATAAACAGCATACAAATTTTAAGTAATAAAGGAATTATTTGACTCCTATTTGGCTGGAAACTTCCTAACCAATTTCTTCCTTTGTTATGCAACTATATATTTACCTCATGCTCAGTGGTTGTACTGAATGGAGATCATCAATTTAAATAATTCATATCCTTAGAAAGGGGTTGGATGATTTGTGATATAAAAAGAAAATGCTGTTTCAATGGTTCAGCTGTACAGTGACTGCATGTGGGATTAATGTGATCTTTGAAAAGGGAGACTGGCCAATGCAGCTATTGTTTTATTCATTCTAAAAACTTTAGAACTTAGTGTACCATCTTTGTAAGGTGAGCAGTATCACTGTTGCCCAACTTCAGGGAGCATTACTCACATTTATTCTTGTGTGTGAATGGAATTCCTGGAGCAGTTGCCTTCTGACATTTACATAGAACACAATTTTGAATGGTGCCTCTTGAAGAATGGTTGCCCCGAGGAATACTAGGGTGGGTATGAAGAGTTAACTAGAGAGAACTAGAGGGGGGAAAGTCTTCCAGCCACCCTGGAATCTATAAAAAGTTCTCCCAGATGCTACCCACCAATTGATGATTCTTTCTTACAATTTTAAAATAAGCTAAGTATAAACACAAATAATAAAATCATTATATTCAAGATTGAACAAACATGACAAAGATTCTCTTAAATGAAAAGTTTTTCTTTTCAAGTTTAAAGTAAATAATGGAAAACTAGGTGACATTAAATAAAAATAAAAGCAAAATTTCCTCATGACCAATAAGATGATAAAGTCAATAGCAAGTAACAATGGCATAAAATGATAAACTAATTAAATGATTAATTAATTAAAAAATAGAATATTGGCCAGCTCATGGTTCCAGAAATCTCCTAGATATTGGATTGGAGGCTAGAGAGAGTAGTGACCCATGCTCAGAAAGTTTGCAGTACTGGTTTCCTTTTCCTGTCCTGTCTATCTTTTCTCTTCCTTAGCAAATCAGGAAAGGCCAGGATGGATGAGGGTGCAGTGAACACTTCTGCACAACCTATTTTTTATGTATATGAATTCCTCTCATGACCATGAGACCTAGGCTTTTTAAATTCAAAAGCCAGAAATTGAAAGAGAAAAAAACATTTAACAAAGCTCAGTAATATTTATGAGAATACATACATATTTGATAAACCTCTCAATAAACTAGGAATAGAAGGGAAGTCCCTCAACTTCAGAAGGAACTATTAAAAACCTATAGTGGACTTCTGGTCTGGAGCCAGCAGCAGCGGCGGTGGTGGCAGCGGGTAGAAAATGGCTCTGGTGCAGCACCTCAGGCTTCTCCCCATGGTGCCACAGAGGGCTTGAGGCTCATGAGCCTCACTTGCCATGCCCCACTTGCTCGTGCACTTTACACACATGAGAGAATTGGAAGCTAAAGCTACCAAAGACGTAGAAAGAAATCTTAGCAGATATTTCTGTGTCCCTCCCAACAGGAAGCTTCCACAAGCCTCTTAGGTAACCTCATCCACCAGAGGGCAGACAACAGAAGCAAGAAGAACTACAGTTCTGCAGCCTGTGGAACGAAAACCACATTCACAGAAAGATAGACAAAATGAAAAAGCAGAGGACTATGTACCAGATGAAGGTACAAAATAAAACCCCAGGAAAACAACTAAATGAAGTGGACATAGGTAACCTTCCAGAAAAATAATTCAGAATAATGATAGTGAAGATGATCCAGGACCTCGGAAAAAGAATGGAGGCAAAGATTGAGAAGATGCAAGAAATGTTAAACAAAGACGTAGAAGAATTCAACAACAAACACCTAGAAGAATTAAAGAAAAAACAAACAGAGATGAACAATACAATAACTGAAATGAAAAATACACTAGAAGGAATCAATACAAGAATAACTACGGCAGAAGAACGGAAAAGTGACCTGGAAGACAGAATGGTGGAATTAATTGCCATGGAACAGAATAAGGAAAAAAGAATGAAAAGAAATGAAGACATCCTAAGAGACCTCTGGGACAACCTTAAATGCAACAACAATCGCTTTAAAGGGGTCCCAGAAGGAAAAGAGAGAGAGAAAGGAACTGAGAAAATATTTGAAGAGATTATAGTCGAAAACTTCCCTAACATGGGAAAGAAAATAGCCGCCCAAGTCCAGGAAGTGCAGAGAGTCCCAGGCAGGATAAACACAAGGAGAAACACACTGAGACACACAGTAATCAAATTGACAAAAATTAAAGACAAAGAAAAATTATTGAAAGCAGTAAGGGAAAAATGACAAATAACATACAAGGGAACTCCCATAAGGTTAACAGCTGATTTCTCAGCAGAAACTCTACAAGCCAGAAGGGAGTGGCACAATATATTTAAAATAATGAGAGGGAAGAACCTACAACCAAGATTACTCTACCCTGCAAGGATCTCATTCAGATTCGATGGAGAAATCAAAAGGTTTACAGACAAGCAAAAGCTAAGAGAGTTCAGCACCACCAAACCAGTTCTACAACAAATGCTAAAGGAACTTCTTTAAGTGGGAAACAAAAAAGAAAAAAAGGACCTACAAAAACAAACCCATACCAATTGAGAAAATGGTAAAAAGAACATACATATGGATAATTACCTTAAATGTGAATGGATTAAATGCTCCAACCAAAAGACACAGGCTTGCTGAATGGATACAACAAGAAGACCCATATATATGCTGTCTACCTGAGACCCACTTCAGACCTAGGGACACATACAGACTGAAAGTGAGGGGATGGAAAAAGATAATCCATGCAAATGGAAATCAAAAGAAAGCTGGAGTAGCAATACTTATGTCAGATAAAATAGACTTTAAAATAAAGAATGTTACAAGAGACAAGGAAGGACACTACATAATGATCAAGGGATCAATCCAAGAAGAAGATATAACAATTATAAATATATATGCACCCAACATAGGAGCACCTCAATACATAAGGCAACTGCTAACAGCTATAAAGGAAGAAACTGACAGTAACACAGTAATAGTGCGGGACTTTAACACCTCACTTACACCAATGGACAGATCATCCAGACAGAAAATTAATAAGGAAACACAAGCTTTAAATGACACAATAAACCAGATAGATTTAATTGATATTTATAGGACATTCCATCCAAAAACAGCAGATTACACTTTCTTCTCAATTGCACATGGAACATTCTCCAGGATAGATCAAATCTTGGGTTACAAGTCAAGCCTCAGTAAATTTAAGAATAATGAAATCATATCAAGCATCTTTTCCGACCACAAGGCTATTAGAAATAAATTACAGGGGAATAAACGTAAAAAACACAAACATATGGAGGCTAAACAATACGTTACTAAATAACCAAGAGATCACTGAAGAAATCAAAGAGGAAATCAAAAAATACCAAGAAACAAATAACAATGAAAACACAACTATCCAAAACCTAAGGGTTTATAGATCTAAGAGGGAAGTTTATAGCAATACAATCTTACCTCAAGAAACAAGAAAAATCTCAAACAATCTAACCTTACACCTAAAGGAACTAGAGAAAGAACAACAAACAAAACCCAAAGTTAGTAGAAGGAAAGAAATCATAAAGATCAGAGCAGACATAAATGAAATAGAAACAAAGAAAACAATAGCAAAGATCAATGAAACTAAAAGCTGGTTCTTTGAGAAGATAAACAAAATTGATAAACTTTAGCCAGAGTCATCAAGAAAAGGAGGGAGAGGACTCAAATCAATAAAATTAGAAATGAAAAAGGAGAAGATACAGTGGACACGGCAGAAATACAAAGCATCATAAGAGACTACTACAAGCAACTCTATGCCAATAAAATGGACAACCTGGAAGAAATGGACAAGTTCTTAGAAAAGTATAAACTTCCAAGACTGAACCAGGAAGAAATCAGTGAACCAGTAATGATATTGAAACTGTGATTTAAAATCTTCCAACAAACAAAAGTCCAGTACCAGATGGCTTCACAGGTGAATTCTATAAAACATTTAGAAAAGAGCTAACACCCATCCTTCTCAAACTCTTCCAAATAATTGCAGAGGAAGGAACACTCCCAAACTCATTCTACGAGGCCACCAACACCCTGATACCAAAACCAGACAGAGATACTAAAAAAAAAAGAAAATTACAGACCAGTAGCACTGATGAATATAGATGCAAAAATCCTCAACAAAATACTAGTAAACAGAATCCAACAACACATTAAAAGGATCATACACCATGATCAAGTGGATTTTTCCCAGGGATGCAAAGATTCTTCAATATGTGCAAATCAATCAATGTGATGCACCATATCAACAAATTGAAGAATTAAAAACCATATGATCATCTCAATAGATGCAGAAAAAGCTTTTGACAAAATTCAACTCCCATTTATGATAAAAACTCTCCAGAAAGTGGGCATTGAGGGAACCTACCTCAACATAATAAAGGCCATATACGACAAACCCACAGCAAACATCATTCTCAATGGTGGAAAACTGAAAGCATTTCCTCTAAGATCAGGAACAAGAGAAGAATGTCCACTCTCGCCACCTTCAACATAGTTTTGGAAGTCCTAGCCAAAGCAATCAGAGAAGAAAAAGATATAAAAGGAATACAAATAGGAAAAGAAGTAAAACTGTCACTGTTTGCAGATGACTTATACTATACATTGAGAATCCTAAAGATGTCACCAGAAAACTACTAGCACTAATAAATGAATTTGGTAAAGTTGCAGGATACAAAATTAATGCACAGAAATCTCTTGCATTCCTATACACTAACAATGAAAAATCAGAAAGAGAAATTAAGGAAACAATCCCATTCATCATTGCAACAAAAAGAATAAAATACCCAGGAATAAACCTACCTAAAGAGGTAAAAGACCTGTGCTCAGAAAACTATAAGACACCAATGAAAGAAATCAAAGATGACAGAAACAGATGGAGAGATATGCCATGTTCTTGGATTGGAAGAATCAATATTGTGAAAATGCCTGTACCACCCAAAGCAATCTACAGATTCAATACAATCCTTATCAAATTACCAGTGGCATTTTTTACAGAATTAGAACAAAAAAATATTAAAATTTGTATGGAGATGGAAATGACTCCAAATAGCCAAAGCAGCCTTGAGGGGAAAAAATGGAGCTGGAGGAATCAGACTCCCTGACCTCAGACTATATTACAAAGCTACAGTAATCAAGACAATATGGTACTGGCACAAAAACAGAAATATAGATCAATGGAACAGGATGGAAAGCCCAGAGATAAACCCACAAACCTATGGTTAACTAATCTATGACAAAGGAAACAAGGATATACAATGGAGAAAAGACAGTCTCTTCAATAAGTGGTGCTGGGAAAACTGGACTGCTACATGTAAAAGAATGAAATTAGAACACTCCTTAACACCATACACAAAAATAAAGTCAAAATGGATTAAAGACCTAAATGTAAGACCAGACATTATAAAACTCTTAGAGGAAAACATAGGAAGAACACTCTTTGACATAAATCACAGCAAGATCTTTTTTGATCCACCTCCTAGAGTAATGCAAATAAAAACAAAAATAGACAAATGGGACCTGATGAAACTTAAAAGCTTTTGCATAGCGAAAGAAACTACAAACAAGACGAAAAGACAATCTTCAGAATGGGAGAAAATATTTGCAAACAAATTGACGGACAAAAGATTAATTTCCAAAATATATAAACAGCTCATGCAGCTCAATATTGAAAAAACAAACAACCCAATCATAAAATGGGCAGAAGACCTAAATAGACATTTCTCCAAAGAAGACATACAGATGGCCAAGAGGCACATGAAAAGCTGCTCGACATCACTAATTATTAGAGAAATGCAAATCAAAACTACAGTGAGGTATCACCTAACACCAGTTAGAATGGGCATCATCGGAAAATCTACAAACAGCAAATGCTGGAGAGGGTGTGGAGAAAAGGGAACCCTCTTGCACTGTTGGTGGGAATGTAAATTGATACAGCTACTATGGAGAACAGTATGGAGGTTCCTTAAAAGACTAAAAATAGAATTAACATATGACCCGTCAGTCCCACTACTGAGCATATACCCTCAGAAAAACATAATTCAAAAAGACACATGCACCGCAATGTTCATTGCAGCACTATTTACAATAGCCAGGTCATGGAAGCAACCTAAATGCCCATCAACAGACGAATGGATAAAGAAGATATGCTACATATATTCAATGGAATATTACTCAGCCATAAAAAGTAACGAAATTGGGTAATTTGTAGAGACGTGGATGGATCTAGAGACTGTCATTCAGAGCAAAGTAAGTCAGAAAGAGAAAAACAAATATCGTATGTTAACGCATATGTGTGGAATCTAGAAAAACAGTACAGATGAACCAGTTTGCAAGGCAGAAATAGAGACACAGATGTAGAGAACAAACGTATGGACACCAAGGGGGGAAAGTGGCGGAGGGAGTGGTGGTGGTGGTGAGAGGAATTGAGAGATTGAGATTGACATATATATACTAATATGTATAAAATAGATAACTAATAAGAACCTGCTGTATAAAAAATAAATTAATTAAATTAAATTAAAAAGTTTAAAAAAAAAACCCTATAATGAACAACATTGAATTCTGAAACACTACAGGTTTTTTCCCTTAAGATCAGGAACAAAACAAGGATGTCCACTCTCACCACTTCTACTCAACATATTATAGGGGTGTCTAGCCAGTTGAATACAGCAAGAAAAAGAAACAAAAAGCATCCAAATTAGAAAAGAAGATATAAAACTCTATTAGCAGATGTCATAATAGTCCCTATACAAAATCCCTTGAAATCTCCTAAAAAGTCAATAAAATCAATAAATGAGTTTAACAATATTACAGATTATAAAACAAAAATCAATTGCATTTATATACATTAACCATGAACAATCAGAAACTGAATTTAAAAATTAAATCATTTACATTAGCATCAAAGTGTGAAAAATTTATGAAAAATATATGACAAAATATATGCAAAAACTTTATACTAAAATTTACAATACATTGCTGAGAGAAATTAAATAATACCTAAGTAAATGGAAAGATATACCATGTTCATAAACTAAAAGACTCAATATCATCAAGGTGAAAATTCTCCCCACACTTACCTATAGTTTCAATACAATCCAAATCAAATTCCAGCAAAATTTTGTAAAAATTGGTGAACTGATTCTCAAAATCATATAGAAATGCAAAGTATCTAAAATAGGCGAGATAACCTGGAAAAGATAAAGTTGAAGAATTTACTGTACCTAAATTCAAGATTTATTCAAAAGCTACGGTGATTGTGGCATTGACATCAACATATACAAATAAGTCATTGGAAAATAGCTGAGAAACAAGAAATAGATCTATGCATATATAGTCAAATGATAATGTTTTCAACAAATGGTGTCAGAACGATTGTATATCCATTTTTTAAAACATCCCTGATCAATATCATTTATTGCAAACAAATATTAACTTAAAATGGATCATAGACCTAAATGTAAAAACTAAAACTTCTAAAGAAAGAAAAGTAGAAGAAAATCTTTGTAAACTCAGTTGGCCAAGATTTCCTAGATAGAACACCAAAATATAATACTCTTAACAAAAATTTGATGAATTGGGCTTCATTAAATTAAGAAATTCTGCTTTTTGGAAGACACTGTAAATGAAAAGATAAGACACAGACTAGGATAAAATATTTGCAAGTCACATATCTGATAAAGAACTTGTATCAGCAATATAAAAAGAACTCTCAAATTCTACGCTAAAAAAGAAATCAAATAAATCCTCAGTAAAAAAATGAGCAACAGATTTGAACAGACACTTTAGCAAAGAAGATATATGGATGACAAAACACATGAAAATGCTCAATATCATTAGTCATTAGAGAAATGCAAATTCAAGCCACAATCAGATACTAATTTACCTTGTAAGATGGCTAATATTAAAAAGACAGATCTTGCCAAATGTTGGGAAATATCTGGAGCAACTGGAATTTTCATACACTGATGGTGGAAATGTAAACTTACACAACCACTTTAGAAAACAGTTTGCCAGTTTCTTAAAAAGTTAAAGATACACCTACCACCTGACTCAGCCTTGCCGTTCCTAGGCATGTATCAAGAGAAATGAAAGCATATGACTAGACAAAGACTTACACATAAGTGTTCACAGCAGCTGTATTTGTAATAACTGAAAAACTGGAAACTTAAGTGTCTATCATCAGGTGAAAGAATCAACAAATTGTGGAACAGTACTCAGCAATAAAGAGTAATGATCCATGCAACAAAATGGATGAATGTGAAAATAATTATGCTGAGTGAGAGAAGCTAGAGAAAAAAAAAGTACACACTGTATGAGTCCATTTATATAAAATTCTAGAAAATACAAACTAATCTATACTGACAGGAGTATATCAGTGGCTTTCTGGGAATTGATGGGGGATAGGATAGGGGGTGGAGCTGGAGAGGGATGAGAATGAGAAATCAGGAAGGAACACAAGGAAACTTTTGGAAGTGATGGATATGTTCATTATCTTGATTATGGTAATGATTTCACAGGTGTATATATGTCAAAAATCATTATATTGTACACTTTGAATATATGCAGTTTATTTTGTCATTTATACCCCAATAAAGCTGTTAAAATTTTTAAAAAGGTGTTTAATTAGAGGAGTAGTATGTTCAAGTCATTCAGTGAAAACTGATTGGATTCTAACTATAGATCAAGTTTTTTAAAAAAGGAAGTTTAGAAAAATTTTCTAGATTGGTTATATGCAGATAAAATTTGAAGTTGAAGAAACCAGAAAAGGAGTAACTAAAGGAAAAAGCATAGACTCTGGAGTTAGAAGGACATAGGCTCAGATCCAGGATCTTCCACTTAATGCCTGTGTGACCTTAGGAAAGTTGACTAACTTCTCTGAGCTCAGTTACTTCATCTGTAGAAGAAGAAAGCATGTATCTGAGAGTCATCACGATGTTTAGAAATCACGGACACAAAGTATCTGGTGCAAAGCAGTCACCCCTTAACAGGAGAGCAGGTATCAACTGTATTTGTTAATAGGTAAGAAATATATTTTTGTTGGTCAGACATGAGGTTATAGAGGCCAAAACTGGGGAAGGGAGACAAAGTGAAAGCAGTGAAATATCTTGGATTTTATATAAAAAGACAAGATGTGGTGACTAGTTAGTTTTTAGAAGCATGGGAAGCAAGAATCAATCACTAAAAGAATGATAGCTCCATCACTAGAAGTTTTTCTAGTAATCAGGGGGGAGGGTCAAGGATAGTATAGACTAGTATACATCCACACAGATAGATCCTAAAAGTGGTTTTTTGATGCAAGTCTGAAGTTGAGTCTAGTATATGTTATTAATAATTGGAAGCCTCCCTGGCTGCAAGGCTCACCAGCTTCTGTGTTGCAGCAATGGCTATCAAATTTCAGTTCCATACCCAGCATTGACCAGGGCTGGAGTCCCTGGGAAGGTGCTTCACTGCTGGGGCTGCTAGAGACCAGAATCACCACATTCTACTGCTGCCATAGAGACCACCGGCACCTGTGAGTGAGCGCTGCACTGAGGGGACCGGGAGAAGGAGCTTCTACTTTTCTCCTGCTTTCTGACCTCCCCCGGTGCCTCTACTGCCTGAATTAACAGCAAGCCAGCTAGTGAACAAGCCCAGGGAAATAAGAGTTTGCTGACCCCCAGCCCGGGCAGCACAGAGCAGAACGTAAAAGTGCAGGACTGAGAGGGGACAGGTAAATAACCAGCACAGCGTCTACAGGAGTCACTGCAGAGAGAGAGAACAGGGATGAAGGTGAAATGGAAGCAATGAAGAAAGAAACATAGTTAGAAAGAAGTGAATCAGAAAAATTAAGTACCCCAGAAGTTCAATGAAGAGAGAATTTGAAAAGGCAGGCATTCAAAGGTGTCCACTGCTAGAGAGAGAGCAAGGTCTAAGAGAAGGCCACTGGATTTGATGATCAGCGGTCCTACTGACCTTGAAAATCTAGTGTTAGTTTCTCAACTATTGCAGGAGCAGGTGCCAGATTTCAGAAAAGAATCAATTTCAGCATATAAGATTGTGGGTATAAACTCATCGTAAACTTCAACTCATCGTTGCAGTTTAGCAGAAAGTGTGAGAAGTCAACTGACTTATACACCTTTCTCAGAAATTGGACTCTAATAGGGTGACCAACCTGTTCCCATTTGTCTAGAACTTTTGCAGGTTTAGCTTGGAAAGCTCCTGGTTCCAGGAACCACTTAGTTCCAGGCAAGCTGAGATGGCTGGTGACCATGACCCAGAATGTCTTAGAGAATGTGCACAAATAAGTTATATTCAGATTTCAACAAAGGATGCGGGTGATGGTAACGTGTAACTTCTAATGTATTTCCAGAACAACCATTGTTTTGCTCCCTGGTTCACTAATAATGCAGTCATTCCACTTGACTTTAAATGTGATTCTTCTTCATCCAGGTCTTACCCTTTTTAGTCTGTCTACTGGCTGCAATGACATCCCAAGAGAAACATTCTCCTACTTGGCTTTTTTCAAGCTCAACCTTTTCACGACACCCCAGTTAATTAATATCTGCCCTGGGTCAGCCTGGAGGGAAACGTGTTGAGCTTGGAGATTTCCATTTGAACACTGAACCCCAGGAAGGAGCAAGGCAAATTTATACCAGTGGGTCTAATTGCTAGAAAGATAATTCTGCAAAGATGGAAATCAGCTGAAAGATTAACACTGCTATACCAGCTTGAGTGCCCTGGCTAACAGAGAGAAAATAATGTTTCAATTAAATGAAGGGATACTGAATTAGGTAGATTACTCAGGAGACTGGTAATGGAATACAGAGCCTTTCACCTCCAGGTCACCATTACCAATCTGGTCCAGGGCAGTTCTAGACCATAGTTTTGAGGAGCTGAGGGCTCACCCCAGCCCTTACTGTCTGCAGAACTTGATGAACTGGTCTCTCAAAGCACCTGCATCAACCTCTCAAGGTCACTGTGGTTCACTGAAGATGTAAGAGGAAGCAAAGCCCCTCTTTGGAGGGGAGGGGCTGGCCCTGCGGATAGCCAAGGGCCACTACAGGGAAATTAGGATGGGGGAAATGATTCAAGATGGGGAGACACACAGAGAGGGGGGGCGGGAATCATGTTTCAACTCTCATAGGAGGCAGTTAACTGTTTCACTTTAGAATTGAGATAGAAGTGAAAATGGTGATTAAGAGTTTGTTCTTTGTTTGGGGAGGGAGTGGCAAGCGAAGAGGAGATTTGCATTAGAAGTCAAAACTTCATTAGAGGGCAGAACAAGATGAGCAAAACTGAGTCATGATATCACTTGTTACCACTCATGTTTGAATATGTCCCAGGGCTTATCTTATTCCACAGAATATTACCACAGACGGATAAAGTCTGATATAAGGAGATTAGCTTAATTCCTGGTGCCAGTGTAACAAAAATCCTCTCCCATAATGGAACCCATATGTCAGCTGGGGTCTCCCAGTCATTTATGATCCAGATAAGACTGTCTCAAACTGTACATTCCACACTTTGTAGGAGTCTAAAAAGTCCCCAAGATTCCTGCAAATTCTCAGAGGTTGTGTGCTAATGGTTACCTCTGTATTGAAATTCCTGCTTTTCCTAAATACATTCAGTGGATAGGTTATCTGACCATTTGGGGCCCTCTCTGTCTGAGAAGATCTAAATGAGAAACTCAGCTGCTTCCTGCATCTCCACGATCACTGTATTAAAATGCACAGAGACTTCAGTCAAAATGGGATGTGGGGTGCGGAAGGGTGGAGGCCGTTTCTGTCACAGCAACACAGACCACAAATGGGGGCAGTCCCTGATTTTAAAAGTCTCAGAACACCCCACCACAGGGACATTCTCCTGCCCCCTTCACTCAGCTTGTGACTATCCAACTGCCCCTCTCTTTTCCCCTTGACCTTCTTGAGTGCCCCAGAAACCCCACATTCTTATTTCCTTTGCAATTCTCACTTCCAAAGTCTCTGGGACCGCCTTTTTGAGCATCTTGGCAAGGCAAAAGGGCTTCCAGGTCAGGAATCCACCCTCTAGAGGAGGCAGTCTAGGTTTTAAGAAATACTTTTTTTTTCCTCCCCACTACAGAAATACACCAAAGAACTATTTCAACAGTAGCCCGAGAGACAAAACTCTAATTCAAAAAGATACACGCACCCCTATGTTCATAGGAGCACTATTTACAATAGTCAAGACATGAAAGCAACCTAAATATCCATCGACAGATGAATGGATAAAGAAGATGTGGTACATATATAAAATGGAATATAACTCAGTCATAAAAAGAATGAAATAATGTCATTTGCAGCAACATGGATGGACCCAGAGATTATCATACTAAGTGAAGTAAGTCTGACAAAGACAAATATCATATGATATGGCTTATATGTGGAATCTAAAATATGATATAAATGAACTTATCCATGAAACAGAAACAGACTCATAAATATAGAGAACAGACTTGTGGTTGTCAAGGGGGAGAGGGGTGGTGGAGGGGTGGATTGGGATTTTGGGATTTGGGGATTAGCAGATGCAAACTATTATATATAGAATGGATACATAACAAGGTCCTACTGTATAGCACAGGAAACTATATTCAATATCCTGTGATAAACCATAATGGAAAGGAATATGAAAAAGAACATATATATGTAGAACTGAATCACTTTGCTGTACAGCAGAAACTAACACAACATCGTAAATCAACTATGCTTCAATAAAATAAATTAAAACAACAACAAAAAAATAGCTCGAGAAAAGGAACTTCCCAGTTCAGCTCATTTCTCAGGATATAAAACAAAAACATGGAAATGTAGTACCATTCAAATACATTGGCAGATTGAGTTCCCCCAAGTAGAAGGCATAACTAGAATTTTGGCACCTTGATGAAGAATTACATGGAATACTGAGCAGGGACGGGCTGTGGCCATGTTATTAGACATAGACATGAGTGGTCCTACAATAATTCCAAATTGATGAACCAAACCTTTAATAAAGACAGTTTGGGGACATTTGGTTTGAGAGGGACTACTTAGGGTTGAGTGCCTTGGAATGTGTTTCTGATGGGGGCGGGGGAAAGATGTGTAACTTCAATAGAGAATGCAAGTTTATCATCACCGGCTGCTGGAAAAATCTATAGGCATCAAAGTTGTTTCCAGAAAGGTAACTGTGGTAAGTACATAGTTTTTCACTTTCCTATTAAATATTATAGCAATGTACCCTTTAAGCAGAAGATACTGCTTAAAATACCTTCATTCTCATCTAATTCAAGCCATCATTTTACAGGTAAGGAAACTGAGGCCCTAAGAGGCTGGTGGACCTAGGGCAGGAAATGGGAGCTTTTCTCCTTGTCCTCCCATGTTACCATCCCCTGGTTCTCATGCATTAAAGCCATGTAGATTTATAAGAGCAAAAAATGATTTATGAATCCTGGGGAATGACAACAAGGAGAATTTTTTAAACATATGTTTAAATATTCTGTGCCCTTGATTTGATGGGAGATGTAAGAGAGCACGGGAAAGTTGACCTATAGATCATTGGGATGATCCAGCTGAGCCAAATAAGACAGCTTTTCATTAGCTGGGTACTTTGGAGTAGCTGGGATATTTTTATTCTGGTAATGGAGAGATAGATATGGCCTCTGGGAACACTTCTTGGAAATTGTACTTTCTCCAGATGCTCAATTTGGGTGTGGGACAGATTGGCTTCAAGGCCAAAAGCAACAAACATTACCACAATCCCACTGGTCAGAGAGCTGAGGATCTTCAAAAGTTTGGAGGCTTGCCACGAGACCCTTGGGTTTTTGTCATCAGTCTCAACAGCAATCTTAAAATTCTTTTGACAGCAATAGCCATCAAAGCTGATGGTTGATAGAGCTTGCGCAGGCAGGAGTGAGCCATGGCTGCTGAGCTCTGGTAGTTAATGCCCCTCTCCAGACACTCACTCCATCAGGCTCCAAGACAGGCATTGAGCGAGGTTAGCCATTTACCTAATGGTTCCCTACCACTCAGTGGGAGGTAATAAAGTTCCTCCTGCCCCAGGCTGCCACACTTACTGGCAGAAACTGGCTGAATAGAAAATATCTGGGAGTATTTTTAAGTACACAATCTGGTCCTGATAAGTAGTTATCTCCATAAAGCCATCTAATATTAAATTTTATTGAATCTTTTCAGAAGCACACTTGGAAATCTCAAGTTTGGAAGTGAGGGGGGGTGGGTGGTGAGTAAGCCAAGACATCAGAAATTTATTATATGGGCAAATATAATATCAACCTCAGTAGTTGATATGTACGAAGGTCCATACTGGAAATATAGCTTGGAAAGCATAGACAGTTCCTACCCACATCTGTATAGCAAGTGTGTGGGGAAACAGTCTATATGCAAGTCGGTAAGAAATAACCTCTATGTGCAGCAAAATACGCACTCAGAAAACATGTCATTCTAGTGTCAGAAAATGTCAACAGATAATTGCTCTCTTTCTTGCCTGACTTTCATATGCATCACACCCTCACTTACGGTATGTTGGTACTTGCCTTAATCTGGAAAAATCTGAATTCCAGAGTTTGTTGGAAACGAAATGCTGTTTCACTAGTTTTAAGAATGTACTTATCTGTGTATTTCAGTAAACTCATTCATATTTTGAATTTTTTTTAAATTGAGGTAACACTGGTTTATATCATTATGTATATTTCATGTGGACAACATTATATTTTGACTTCTGTATACACTATAGTGTGCTCACCAATAGTTTAGTTTCCATCCATCACCATACAGTGGAGCCCTTTAACCATTTTGCCTAACCCCCTAACCCCCTTCCCCTCTGGCAACCACTACTCTGTTCTCTGTATCTATGTATTTGTTTTTGTTTGGTTCAGTTTGTTCATTTATTTTTTTTAGATTCTACATATGAGTGAAATCATATGATATTTGTCTTTCTCATCTGACTTATTTCATTTAGCATAATACCCTCAAGGTCTATCATGTTGTCACAAATGGCAAGATGTTATCCTTTTTTTATGGCTGAATAATATTCCATTATATATTCCATTACATTACACAAACACACACACACATATACACATATATACATATACATATATATACCATTTCTTCTTTATCCATTTATACAGGGATGGGCAAGATATAGACTGTTTCCATATCTTGGCTGCAGTAAATAATGCAGCAATGAACATACGGGTGCATATATATCTTTTCAAATTAGTGCTTTTGTATTACTTGGATAAATACCCAGAAGTGAAATAACTGGATCATATGGTAGTTCTAGTCTTTGTTTCTTTGAGGAAACTCCATACTGTTTTCCACAGTGGCTGTACCAATTTTCATTCTTACCAACATTGTGTGAGGGTTCCCTTCCCTCCACATCCTCCCCAAAATTTATCATTTCTTGTCTTTTTGATAATAGCCATTCTAATGGGCGTGAGGTTATATCTCATTGTGGTTTTGATTTGCGTTTCCCAAATAATCAGTAATGTTGAACATCTTCTCATGTGCCTGTTGGCTATCTGCATGTCTTCTTTGGAAAAACGTCTATTCAGATCCTCTGCCCATTTTTAATTGGGTTATTCGTCTTTTGTTGTTGAGTTGTATGAGTTTTTGATACATTTTAGACAATAACCCCTTTCTGGATATGTGCCTTGCAAATATCTTCTCCCATTTGGTGGGTTGTCCTTTTGTTTTATTGAGGGTGTTCTTTGTTGTGCAGAAACTTTTTAGTTTGATGTAGCCCCATTTGTTTATTTTCGCTTGCTTCCCTTGCCTGAGGAGACATATCCAGCAAGATATTGCTATGACTTATGTCAAAGAGTGTACTGACTGTATTTACTTCTAGGATTCTTGTGGTTTCGGTTCGTACCTTTAAGTCTTTAATCCGTTTTGTGTTCAGTTTTGTATATTGTATAAGACAGTGGCCCAGCATCATCCTTTTGCCTGTAGCTGTCCAGGACTTTTTAAAATTTGTCCTTTTATTTCTTCATTGACCCAGTGGTTGTTCAGTAGCACATTCTTATAGTCTCCACGTATTTGTGATTTTTCAAACTTTCTTCATGTAGTTGATTTGTGGTTTTATACCATTGTAATCTAAATTTAAAAATAAGTTGCTCATCCTTATATATGGATTTACTTGAGGTTATTCCAGCCATTTTATAATCTAATTTAAATTCTTAATTTTCTTCTCAGTGATATAAAATATAGGTCTCAGTCTATTTCTTAACCAAAGATATATCAGTTCCACTGAGATTTCTACTGTTTCCCTGTTTTCACTGCATTTCTAAATGCTTTTCATCTTTCTACTTGACTTACTTGTTTCTTTCTTTCCTTTTTTTCCTTTGTTTGTTGTATTTTTTGAGGAACATCTTAAAATTGAACTGAGATGATTTAAATGAAGAATGTCAAAGCCAATTATGGATTGACTGGAAATGACAACTGAAGATTTGATAGCTATGATATAATAGGACTTCTCCCTCACAAAGTGCATACATTTTTTCCAATTGTTCTCATTATGAAGATGGCACAACTTTTATATAATTGACTTATTTTATAGGAGAGGTGATGAACTGAACCAAAGGACTAACTGCTTTCATCATTGTCAAGTCACCACATATATTCCCCTGAAAAGAGGGAAATAGCCCTACCGAATTGGTTTGAAGGAGAGATTAATAGGGAATTAGGGCTTGGTCTGGTCTGATGGCCAGTGTAGTAAATGCTGGGACCCAGTCTGCTGTAGTAGTGAATGCCCAACAAATGAAATGGTCGCATTATTACTCTTAGACTGTTCATTGAACTCCATACCTACCAGAAGCCAAGGGAGAAAAGACCACTGACTGTTAAAGATCACAAACTTTTAGCAAACATGCATGTGTACATGTGACCAAAACATCTTGGCCAATGAGTTCACCTAAAACAGAGCTCCTATTTCATGTACATAGAGTACATTTCATTCACTTCAAAGTCTGGAAAGAGTATGGGGCTGAGACCCAGAAGATCTGCGTCCAGTCTGGCCCTGCTAATAGCTAGCTGTGTGACTCCTGGTTTGATAGTGTCTACATCTCCAGGAGTTGCACCCATGGCACAACTATTGGGAGAGGGAAGGCATTAGAGCCTGGGAGGTAGAAACTTTGATTTCCCTTTTTGGTTGTTGGTCTGTCAGAAAAATATGTTCATCATCTTGAACCCTCCCCTGTGCCTCCCTTTTTCTCAATTTCACCTCCCCCCCAAATCTTTCCTTTGCTAGCCATAAACACAGAATTCTAAAGTGATAGGCTTTCAGGATATATTGCACTAATACATCATCAACATTGTCATTATGATGTATTAACACAATGCATCATCATAGACCTGTCAGAGCCGTGATTTATGACTCAAAAATGTGTTGTAGTGTGGCAAGGCATCGGGGACCCAACTGACTGAATACTTGTTTATTTTTACACTTAAGGGCTTTGAAAGTAAGTTTCACACTACTTCTCCTCAAAGAAAAATTAGGGGAAAACTTTGAAAGGAGGACTCCATTTCAAAACACTGTAGGGGCCAGTGGGTCACACTTAAGATATAAAGGTTTATGTTTTCCCATACCACTTTAAGTTCAGAATCAAACTTCCACACGTCAGGTCATTTGGCTCCCACTGAAGAAATCTAGCCTTTTCCATGCCTTTCCACCCCTCTATTTAGAACTCCTTTAATAGTAAAGTGTGAGAGGTGTGGTAGGAAAGGTATACGTTAGAGGCTTTCTTTTACTGCCAAAAGTAATAAGGATAGTGTTATATTTTATGAGAATAATAAATGTGATTATGCAGGGAAAATCTGCTTGTGCGGTAGCTGGGTGCTGGCATTACACATTTTCTTTCTGAGCATTAAGTTCTTTCATAATGTCCTTGTCAAAGTATTAAGCACATACTGCATGAAGAGCATTGAGCATGGTGCCAAGAGAAAGGCAGAAGAGGTGGAGCCACTGCAGAGAAAGAAAGAAAGAAGGGAATTAAAACCAGCTAAGAAGAAATATTGTATCACTTGAATTATAATAACCCCTTGGAAATGACTGAGATGGAAGAAGATTCATCAGGAAAGGCTGCTGGAAAAGATGAGTCATGGGGCAAAGTTGGAAGGACGGACGCTGGGGAAGAGACGAGAGGGATGTCTGATTGTCCCCAACTCTAGGATAACAGTTCTTTCCAGAATACAGTCATTCCTCGGCATCTGCGGTGGATTGGTTCCAGGACCCCTGCAGATACCCAAATCCGTGGATGCTCAAGTCCCCTACATAAAATGGCGATGTACAGCCAGCCATTGGAATTGGCATCTCTACACTTGACCCCACTTGCTTCCTAGAGCCTGGTTTCTTAAGAACTAAAGGGATATTAAATCTGGGGTCTGCGAACTTGGATTGACTCACGTCCTTTCAGCCTCCTCTGCATAGCCCACCTCCACCCTTCAATTTGTCTACACAGCAGCATTATCACTTTCACAAATGGCAAAATCTGCAATGATCAGAAATGTAGAAAGTGCCTTTGGCCAAATGATATTATCAGATCCAATGACCTAGGGCATAGCCCCAAACTTGACAGATCAGAGCAAATGTCACCTTAAGGATATCTGTACACTATGACACACTTTTTCTTATTGCAAAAAAAAAAAAAAAAATGCTTAGTGTAATTACAGCCAGGCCTGGTTCATCCAGGCTTATTCATCTCCATGTCTGGGGAGCCGGAAATGTAACTAGCAAAGAATTCACCAACAGGAGAGGCAGGGAATTTGCCAAGAGTTTGTTAATCTAAGGGTTTATTTTTTTATCCAAACGTAAAGGGAGTTTGCAAACTGGTTCAGATTAACCAGGTCAAGTTGTATATTTTGTTAACTTTAAAACATTTTTTAAAACCCTTTTCACATTAAAAAAAAGTACTTAGAGTTAGACAGGGCTGGTGAGGGTGAAGGAAGGTTGTCTGCTTAATAAAAGTTATAAGGAGAGATGCGTCAGCAGCTTCATTTCCACTTTCTGGTTTCAGCCAGAAACAGCTGCAAAATGTCTCTTCTAGCTCAAGCCTTTTTATGAGTTTTACTAACTTCTTATTCAAAGATGTCTTTTATTGATTTTCTAAGGAATCTTGCCACCATGGAGAGAAGAAAGAACATATATGAACACTTTATGCCTTATTCACCATCACAGGTGAATCAAAATCTTCAAGATAATTTGGTTATTGGCTTCAGGTATTTCTGTTGACTTTTTATATTTTCCAGAAAAACAAAATTACCCAGTTTTCCCATGTATCCTACATTCTAATCACTGAAATGGCTGCCATGATTGAAATTCATCATTGGAGCCCCATTGTCCTCAAGATAACATCTAAGCTCCTGGGCATGGATTCAAATATCTTCATGAACTAGTCTTTCTTTACCTCTCTACCTGTATCCTCCATTATTTCCATGCCCTAAATTCTAAATTCTTGCCGTAATGAACTATCGACTGTTTCACACTTTGTCAGCCTCTCCCTTGTCTCTAAGCCTTGCACGGGCTGCTCCTTCCATCCTTCTTGCTGCAGCTTCCTCATATTTTGTCTGGCTCACTCCTCATCCTCTAGGTCTCAACTTGGGCATCATCTCTCCCAGGATGCTTTCCTCATCACCTTAAGACAAGGGCTAGCTGCCCCGTCTGTGTGCTGTCATGTCAAAGCTTGCCAGGATGACTGATTTTTCCACAGTACTTATCACACTGTCGTGGAATCACCATACTTGTACTTGTGTCCCTGACCACACAATTGGCCCTTCAGATGTATCTGAATCTCAGTTATATCTCCCAGAATCTAACATGGTGCCTGGAATATTCATCCCTCGTATAAATATTTGTTGAATAAACGAGCACAAATAAATAAATATAATAAGTATATCGATTCCATGTCCTGCTGCAAACCTTGCATTAATTTGCATGACTTCTTAAGTATATTAAATTATTTTAAACCCTTTACACATTAACAAGATCCCTTATCTTCACCCCAGCACAAAGCCTTAGACATAGCAAGTGCTCAATCAGTATTAAACAATTGACTAATGAATAGAAGCTCTTTGTGCCCAATGGAATAACTGACATCTTTGTTATGCAAAACCAGAGACCATGCCTAGACTAGTACCCCATGTTGCTGCTGTTTGTATCATGTTGGAATTCTTGATTACTGAAACACTAAAATTCTTTTTTTTTTTTTTTTTTTTCAGTTAAGCCAACTTAGACATAGGCTCCTTGGGCATTTACCGTCTTGATCAAAAATTGGTTCATCATAAGGAAGACTTTGGTCTAGTGCAGTGTATATTTTAAAAGACCCCAGGAAAAGGCACAGTTATCCCTTTATTGACCCTCTTAAACTCACTGGCTTTAAATGTCTAATGAGTGTTTTACCATTTGAGTTTAGGGCTTTGATCTCCATAAAAATGTTGATGGCCCGTGGCAGAGAGGTTCTTAGTCTGCTTGGTCACCAAGACCTGGACATTGGCAACAACACTCTAACCTCTCTTGAATGATCTTAGATAGATTTGTATCTCGATTAAGACCCTTTGAAGGCTAGACAATTAATCCAGTAGCTGGCAGTGTCTGCAAAGCCACGACCTCATAACACCCTCTGGCCGAGAGCGGAGTCTAAGGAAATGGAATTGGGTTGGGTAAGATTTGACAGGGGGAGGATTCTGGGAGAATGCTGGGATGATTGCCCTGACCAAGTGTGGTGCTGTTAAAGCCCATGAGCATCTAGTGAGCAGTCTGGGGATACTGATGTCTGGAGTAGAGTCAGACCTTGAAAGGTGAAGAAAAAAAAGAAGAAAGGAGAGGAGAATCAAACACAAGCTACACAAACTTTACAGATTTTCCCTCTAACTATGCCTCAACCAGAGGTGGCATTTGGGAAACACAGCCATGTTAACCCTGGTAACCATAACTACCTTCAGCTAACATAAGGGTATCTTAGTAACTCAGTGGAAAGAGTGGAGACATTTGAATCAGAAAGATTCAGGCTCCCTTTTGTAGTTAGGTGATCTTGGACAGGTCATCTCAAAGGCTCAGTTTCTTCGTCCATAAATAGGAATTGCAGTGCTTATGTCGTAAGCCATTCTGAGGATTAGAAGTAACATATGCCTGAAAAATAGTGGGTGTTTAGTAAGTTTCCTTCCCCTTCAACAGGATTGCAATGTCTTTTCAGTTTGGCATTTAATTCTGAGTTATCATCACCTTTGGCCAATAGAATGCTTTTAGAGCCTTTTTATATAACAGGAGAGGAGAAACAGGGAATATCCATAATTGAAACCTCTTTGATTTAGAGGCGCCTGTTGCCAACACTATAAAGTGAGTTCCATCTTTCTCATGTCCAAGCCATAGGGGAAAAAAAAGGTGAAAATTCAGCCAATTAGTTGTAAGTTCCCTCTATCTCCAAATATCCAGGTATTTAGCCATGTGGGAGAAACAGTATATGACTTGATGACTTTTTCATTTGTCATCCATATGGCTTGGCCATTTAGAGGAAGAGTAATCAGCATAGATACCTATGTCATTTTGAGTCTTCAGGTTTTCTCATCAATCTAGATCATGGGCCAAATTATTAACTCCCTCTTTCTCCCTCAGGAAGTACAAGCATATGTGTTTGTTAATACCTTAATGAGTCTTTTTGTTCTATTTCAGAGCAAGGTTCTTTAACAAGAAGGTTTTAAATAAATTTAGATTTTGTTAAGCTGCAATTAATCTATTTTGCCAACTTCAGTTGGACTATTTTAAAATTCTCTGAGTGATGATATTTTTCATGAATATCACTGTTTTTAAACTCATCTTATACTTTCACAGCACTTTTGAGATGCCTCCTGTCAAATCACATGTAGAATTGCCAACAGTTAAACAGGTTTTTTTAAGAGATGAGTCAGAGAAAAATTAATCAAAGATTTTGAGAGATGAAGGAACCTCAGGTTTTCTAGCCCAATCCTTCATTTTACAGATGAAGTTGAGACACGGAAGGGGTGTAATGATTTGCCCAAGGTCACACAAATAAAATATGACAAAACTGGGATAAAACTCAGCCTTTCCAGTTCAGTTTCCTTCTTCCTAAAAAAGAATCAAAACTCTGAAAAGTTTGAAAGAAGCAGTAGCTAGCACAGTCATGACAAGCTACTGAAGGAAACTGGGACATGGGCTGCACCAAGGAACTGTTGACAGCAGTTTCAAAGAATATAGGGAAGTTGTTCATTAATAAGTAATGGTACATGCACCTCAGTGTTCAGAGAAGCACTATTCACAATAGCCAAGACATGGAAGCAATCTAAATGTCCATCGACAGATGAATGGCTAAAGAAGATGTGGTGTATGTATACAATGGAATATTATTCAGCCATAAGAAGGATGAAATAATGTCATTTGCAGCAACGTGGATGGACCTAGAGATTATCATACTAAGTGAAGTAAGTCACACAGAGAAGACAAATGTCATGTGATATCACTTATATGTGGAATCTAAAAAGTGATACAAATTAACTTATTTATAAAACAGAAACAGACTCACAGACATGAAAATCAAACTTATGGCTACCAAAGTGGAAAGGGTGCGGGAGATAAATTAGGAGTTCGGGATTAGCAGTACAAACTACTATATATAAAATAGATAAACAATAAGGGTCCTACTGCATAGCACAGGGAACTATATCCAATATCTTATAACAAACTATAATGAAAAGAATCTGAAAAAGAATATGTGTGTGTGTGTATATATATATATATATATATATATATATATATATATATGTCTGAATCACTTTGCTGTACACCAGAAACTAATACTACATTGTAAATCAACTATACTTCAATTTAAAAAAACCAATAAATTTTAAAATCCGTAAGATTAAAGTTGGGAAAATTTTTTTTTTAAAGTAATGGTGAGCCAAAGAAAAGGAGCACATATGACAATTCTAGAATTCTTACTATATCTTACACTAATACAGTGGTTCACAGTTAGGGATGATTTTGTCCCCTAGGGGATATTTGTCATTGTCTTAAGAAATTTTTGGTTGTCACAATTTGGATGCACGTCGGGGGAATGCTCCTAGCATCTAGTGAGTGGAAACCAAGGACGCTCTTAAAGATCCTACAGTGAGCAGGATCGATCCCCGCAACAAATAATAATCCGCCCAAAATGTCCATGGTAACAAGGTTGAGAACCCCTGGGCTAATAGTCCTCAACTTTATCAGAACCAACATCTACTTCTTATAACCACCTTTACTATCCTGAAATGAAATCCATAGGAAATATCTGCAGCCTCGACTAAATATAAAGGAGAAATAAAAGTAAAATAGTTTATAAGAAAATTATCTATAGTTCAGTTTGTAAAACTCAGAGACAAGTACACTGGAAGGTGCTTGTACCTATTCATTGAATCATCACTAAGGATGCTACCTATGGAGGGTTGCTGGTGCACGTACCACAAATGATTTTGCTGCTAATGACATGACTTTCTGAAATGGTGAATAAATTTTAATAAAGCTTTGAACAAAATATGATAAAATAAAATCTCTCACTAATTTTCGTGTCAGTATATGTTAAAACCATGAAAAGATACTTTGTGCTTATATGTAAAACAGAGTAGGTGTCTAGTGGGATGTCCAGAAGTCCTGCAGATCATGGGCAAGTGCTTATTCTACAGGACTCTCTAGCACATCACAGGGCATGTAACATCCCTGACCCCCATCCGATAACTGCCAGCAACACATGCCAAATATTTAACAATCTAAACCCACCCACACACATTTCTAAAATTCCTTCTGAGAAAGCAACACTTCCCCTTTTAAGCACCACCAATTTGGACAATAATGTAAATGTATATATATCATAAGAAAATTTAATAATTGACTTGGATATAAAGCAGCTTCCTAAAGAGTAACTTTACTCTTTCCTTGGTAGGCCCTTCTTTGGTTTTAACAAAAAGTCAGATTGACTCCTAAAACTTCCTGTGCCCATATTCTTTTTTTTTTTCTTTAAAAAGAAAATCACGTAACACCTATTTCACAAAATAAAAAATGGTGGTTTCTCTGACGATCTTATTTCCAAATATGTATATTTTTTCTCAAAAAATGTTTCTTTTTAATGAAAGAACTTCAGATTTTATTTTTGATGAATTCACAATGCTTAGTTATGGATATGATAAGCAAAATAGATAGCAACAACAAAACCATCCATTTTCTGAAAAACTACTTCTTAAATGAGTCATAAACGTAGTAATTTCTCTCCCATTAGAATGGATGTGTGCGGGTTCTGATGGTGCAGTGAAGAGCTCTATTTCCAAGCCATAATAAGATTTTACAACAGTGAAACCTCAGCAGTTGATTAACTTCTGTTCTTCAAGCCAAGATACTATTTAAAAACACCAAATTACTACTGATTCTCAAATTCTTAACTTATGTACAAATTGGAAGATTTAAGTGGTCATCTCATAGAATCTAATGAAATGAGCTGGTGGAAGAGAAGAGAATATTTCCCAGGTCTTTTACTTATTCTTGACTAGATGGATTTAAATTTTACTAAAAATAAATCATTGACAACATCTTAAACCATGATCCAAACATGTATGTGTGTTTTAAAGTAGAGGGTAGGGATGGGAAAGTGGATGAGCTCGTGGGGTTTGTAGGTTATTTCTACTCATAATCCTTCATCTAGAGCCACATCAATTTTATCTATTTTATTTGTATGTTTCCAAAAGATTTTGTTCCAACAAAGCATTTCTCCATCTAAAAAAATTTGAAAACCACAGCCTTAAGGGAAATTAGGCAGCAGACGTAAAGAAATATAATATAGGTCAAATTTCATCACAATAAATATTATTGTGACAGAATCTCTATATAGCAAAAGATTTCTGAGCCCTAGGCAATAACACATTCTTCTTAAGAAATATGCAATACAACAAAATAAAAGAATCTGGACAATCTTTTTATTACAATGGCCTTTGACCTGTATTCTTTGCTTGGTGGAAGAGTGAATCTGTCAGTTGGAATTCAGTGTTGTTAGTTTCCTCTAGGTATAACCATTTCCTTTTCTATCTGTTTGGTGTCTGCCAAATGTTTATAGTGAAATAAAAGACCTGAGTGGTTAAAAAGCCACACCTAGAAGTGTGCTCCATAAATCCTAATTACTATTCAACTTTGGTGCCAAGAACAAGAGGAATGATAATCTTAAAAGGAACATTGAGGCCCCATATGATAGGGAGAGCTGGTTCCCACCCAATGTCCATTTTCTCCCTCTTCCTTGTTATCCAAACCCTGATTTTACCTGTATCCATTAACAACTGACATACAGCTTACTTTCCCCAGCCTCCCTCGATATTAAATATGGCTAACGAAATATAAAAATGTGGGGTGGGTTTTCAGAGAAGGTCACTTAAAAGGAATAGTCTAAGCAAAGAAGAGCTTCCATCTTCCTTCCTGTTTCTAAAAGTCAGTGATAATGGCTAGAATTTCCTCTGCGATCTGGGAAAATTCGTTATCCTTGAAGATGAAAGCCATGTGTTATGAAACAGAAAAATCTTGAGTTCCTAGTGCTTTTGGAGAGCCACCCAACAGCCCTGGATTGCCTATCTCTGAACCATTATTGCAGGAAAGAATAAATATTTGTTTGATTTATCCTCTAGAATTGAGACTCTGTTACTAGCAGCCAAATATAAATGGTATATCATCCTATCCTAACCAGTATATCCTTCTTTTCCATATACTTTGGGATTATATTGTTTGTATTTTTCTATTCAGTCAAAGTATACCATGTACCTTTATTATGTACCAGGACCTGTACTGAGACTTAAGGTTTTAGTAACAGAAATAAATAAGACATGCGCCTTTCTTTCATGGAAATATCTCTAATTCCAATCATTCTAATAGGCAACATAATACCCTTAATGGAGATGATAGGGCCACACTAAAAAAATGCCTTAAAATTCTGAGTTTCTTTCGTGTTAGTTTTATTTTTTAACAATCTACAGTTGTTTTCAGGTTCATTGAGGTAGGATTGATACAATAAGCTGCACATTTTTTAAGGCCATAATTTGATAAGGTTTGAAACGTGCATACACCCATGAAACCATCGTCACAATCAAGATAGTAAATATATCCATCACCCCTATGCATTTTCTTGTGTCTTTGCAAAATCCTTCCCATCCACACTTCCCACCTCCAATCCCATCCTCAGGCCAACATTAATCTGCTTTGTATAAATGTGCTAGTTTATTTTACCAACAGTTATGATGGAAAGACACATGGCTATATACTGGCATGTTTTGCTCAGTCTAGATAGCTCATCTGTTTTCCAGATTTCTAAGATGGCAAGCTATTCTGTTATTGTTTGTTTTCTATAATTTATGGGACTATATCTCAGGTTAGCTACATATGGATAAGAAAGGAGGAATCCTTGATGTTCATCTTTTCAATTATATGCATGATCAATGATAAATATTTTTATTTGTAGGTATGGATGGATACCAAGGTGAGACTTACACATATCACATGACTGCTGGAACAGGGAAGTTACTAACAAGGATTCCCATTTAATTCAGAATTCTTCCTGGCTTCTAGACTCTCTATTTGTATCTGAGGGCATAAAGAGAGTGAATGTATACACACACACACACACACGCACACAACATTAACTTTTTAAAAGAATTTCAGATATTACAAATATAAGGAGCTTTTATGGTATCATACGTTTTTCCTTAATGATTTCAACTTGTATCTTTGACATACAAATTAACTCTTGGTTCAATTTATAAGAAGCCAAAGATTTTGTAGTAATTGTGGGATAAAATTTCCCAAGATATCTTTGAGAGAAAGTACCTTTTTAAAGAAAAGGAATCCCTATACCACACAGTAAGGCTCTGGAAATTGAAAGACATCTAATTCCTATAGGTTTCTAGCTTTGAGGAGTTTGCACAGTGCCAGGTTAGGAAACCTTATTTGAATGGATTTGACTCAAACTCATAAAAGAACCCAGCTCATGCAACGGGGGAAGCAACTTAAGAAAGCCTGCTTGTAAGTTGCCATAGATCGTCATGTGTGACCCTACCTCCACGTGATTTCCTGCTTCTTCCAGGTCATTAGCCACTGATGACTGCTACTGATGGGTACACTACACCAAAGACAGTAGACAAGGGGGGAAGAGTAAACTTTCAGAGTCCCTGTTCTCTAATATATTTCTCTTCCTACTCTTGGACCCCATTCTGAATTCCTCCAAGCAGTGTTATTTAGTTAGATGTTTGGATTAGACTCTCATGCTGCCAACAGCGCATCTGTTTTCTCTCTCCACTAACGAAATCAAGTGTAGGTTGGAAACAGCTCATTGACTATGTAAGAAGATAGGTCCCTGCAAACCAGGGCAGAGCCAAAACCATTAAGCCATTACGTTTTGTGTTCTCATGTTTTATAGCCCTCTTATTCACCCTCTGTGGTAGGAGGTTTTCTGACGTACTTCTGACCTCTCAGGGATAAGTCACTGGCACCTCAGCCCCGTGGCTGACCTTGTGGTCTGGGCTCATGCAGGAAACAAATTAGATGGTGTGATTTGAGGAGTGCTGGGAAATTCTCTCCTCCCGCCTCCTTTTCCTACCACCCAGCCATCACTTTACCAAATATTTAGACTATCTCCCAGATCACTGATACCTGGTCACCAAGTCATCTTGAACTGTCAAGAGTACAAGTGGAATCCACACTGGAAATGTTGACCATTACATTAACATGATGCTATCCAATTAAATGAAAATTCACAAGTTAGAGAATGCTGATCATACCTCTTAAAGCTGTTGGTAGCCTCTCAACCATTGCCACTTCTTTGATTCTTTCACAGTGCCTTGCATTTAGAAAGTGCTCAGTAATTGTTTACTTGACAAAAAGAGATGGAGAAAAGAATGCATGAAACACCGACAGGTGAGCTCTCACTTAGTTTGTGAGACACATAGGGCCCTAACTATTTCCTGACTGAATGAATACCCTGTGTGATATTTGACCAAGCTTGTCATAAATTCTCTTCCAGTGAATTTCTAACCTTAACTCTCTTAGTGTTCATAACATCTTTCATGTTCCTCTTAGAGTTCTAATCTCTGAATGGCTCTGGACCCACGTGAGCAAAATAATAGGATTCCTATTTGAAAAATATAGTGCGTTCCAGCTCACTCAAGTCAAGGCAGTAGTAGGGTAGATGCAGGGACAGTGGGCTAGGAATTGAGATCTGGAGATTTGGAGAGCAATCTTTGCCCTGATGTTCTGAGGCCACCATTGATAGCAGCTATACAATTTATTGTTCCAACAGGACACTTTTGAGTGTGAAATGAAAGTGCTAAGAAAAATTAAGCTAGAGCAACAAGTATACACTAAGCCAACCAGGCTACAAGCTCACCTGCAAACTAGGCAAGTTAACTTCTCTGGGAACTTCAGTTTCATTATCTATAAAATTGAGAGTCAGAAAAGATTACCTGGTTGGTTTCCTCGAGAGCCAATCTTCATTTCTCATTCCTAGATTCTCAGCTACGTTTAAAATAGGAATACATACTTTCTCTGATTTTTCACTTCTCTTCCATGTCTATTCAATGGAAATTTCTGGCCACACAAAATCCTCTTGGAGATCAATTTCAAGGAAGTCAGTCTTTCTAATGGTCTGTCTCTAGGTGTACAGCAGCTTTCAGCACTGCCAGAAATGTAGTTATCCAGAGCGCGTGTGGGTCACTATCTCCATGAACTCTTCCCTGAATATATTTTTCTTTTAATTATAGCAGGAAAATAGTGATGAAAATGGTGATGGGAAGACTGTTGCAGGATATTTACTCTTCATAGCTGAGCTCAGTTCCAATTCCTTGGACTCCCTTTTTCTAAAACTGCCTCATTTCCATTCATCACCATCTGTCAGCCATAATGATGCGTTAAACAACTGTATTTTGAAATAGCCAGTAGTTTCCATATGGCCCTTCTTCCCAGCCAACAAGAAAAACAATTTATTCCTTACACATGTATCATTTCACTTGATCCTCACATCGACTCCGTGAAAATTAGATGATTCAGAGAAAACAAGTGACTTGTCTAAAGGGACATAGGTATCAAGCAGCAGTCAGAATTGGATTCCAGTCCAATTTTATTATGCCATGTTGTATCTCAAGAAATCCTGTGATGGATGAGGTAAAAAGGTTGATCATGCTTAAGAACTTTTGCTTTATAAAATATTTAAATTATTTTTAAATACCAGAAATATGATAGTAGGAATGGCAAAAACAATATGGTCAGTTATGGTCCAGGTGTGAAATTCTTTTTATTCAGCATTTAATGATTCCTTCAACATGGTTGTCCTTTATCCCCAGCTAAGGGGATGTTATAGATAACTCTTTGAAAAAGAAAAAATCTTGCAGGATATTGGAGCCAGCACTTGCAGATCATCCAATGCTGTTGCACCCTGATTTTTTTTTAAAAAGCACATTTCTCACTCAACCACGTGTAAACGGCCAGAACGGGAAAGAGTATTCAGTGTTGTAATTGCGGATTTAAAAAGAATGGGAAGGGTTTCAATCCTTGAACTTTTAAAGGGCATATTAAAATACCTCATTTTAAAAATGGTGAACAACTCGAGGGCTTGTACATGCTCATTAAGAGAAAGAAAGTTAATGAGACTAAAGACTCCCTGGAAAAATCCACTGGGCTATTTGAATGTATCTTCTTGTTCCTTATTAGGACAGCCAAGGAAACTGAGTTAACCACCTCCCCAGAAAGACTTGGGATTGGAGTTCAAAATTTAGGTGCTTTAAATAATCACTCAGTATGCGCCAATCCACGTTAAATGCTGAAGTATTTATAAATATTTCTTTTAAATACACAAATTTTTAAGTTTACCCAGACAGGTGCAGGGATGTATCATGTGCCAACAAACTGTCAAAACTTTTGACAAAGAGTCATTAAGCTGTGGCAATGTTTCTAGAAGAGCACAGGTCTTTGTGTGACATAAAATCCAATGCCAGGGAAAATCACCAGCTCCTTCTGCAGTAATTCATTAAAAAAAAAAAAAAGATTAAAAAAGAATTTTCATCTTTCTGCAGACGTCATTTGCCTTGCGAAGTAATGTAGTCATGTAAACCATTACTATGCCTGACTTAGCCTTAAAAGCCTCTGGACCTAATAAGTGATCAAGGTGTGGGAACCACAATTGAAATTCTGGTTCTCCAAGCAGGGTTAAGAGACTGACAAATTCAAGCAATCTTTGCCAAAGAACAGTGAAGCCACAAGAGATTGGAGTCAGAAGACGGCGCGTGCCTCTGCTCTTTTGAAGAGTCACAACTTAAAACAGAAAACAGAATAATTGTTTAAAGTGTTGTTGAAGCGTTAAATTCATTATATACTTGGAAGTAATCCCTCTTATAAGGTGCGTATAGTTTATGGACTGATTTTGATATTGTTTTGTACTTTTCTCAGCTTTAAGCAATAGGTTACCGGTATCAGAAATAGATATGCTCAAAGCTCTCGGGTGAGTTTCATGTTTATCAATCAGCCAATATTTACTACAGACTCAATAAAGGCAAGGTGCTCTGCTAAGAATCAAAGGATTTTTTAATCACATGAGACAACAGCGATAGCAACAAAAATTGTGGTGTGACCTTGGCCTTCAGAGTCCATCCTCTAGCTGGGGGAGTCAGATACCGACACCTACCAACATAACCCACAAGTACAAGGTAATAAAATGTTAAGCACCCAATGGAACAGCTACATAACTGGTGGAGGAGTTCAGGTAAGGGATAGGTCACTTTAGGAAGGACTGATCAAGAAACTCTTTAAATAAGAGGAAGGATTGAAAGTGTGCTCTGAAGACTGGCTAAGAATGTAAATAGAGAGGTAAAGAAAATAAATAGAGAGGTAAGGGGTGCAATGTTGATAAGGGAAACAGCTGGGGTAAATGAGCAGATGTGAGTAACGTATGATTTGAGTGGAGAGTTATGGTAGACGAGTTTGCTAATAGAGGCAGAGAAGATGAGAGTTTTTAATGCAGATTAAGTAGTTTGGACTTTCTAGGCATTAAAAGTCAGGGAAGATTTTTGAGCAGGAAAATATCTATAAATACATATATTTAATTAGCGTATGAGGTACCAGTTGGATTTAAAATACAAAGGTTAAAGTTGAAGGTACCAGGTAAGAGTTTATTCTGAGTCTTAGTTTGAGGTTATAGTTCAAGAAATCAAAATTATGAAACCCTTAGGATGTCTGAAGCACCATAGTAGTTGCTCCAGGACACAGAGAGTTGAAAAACAAATCACTTGCCTTTGAGAATTAGAAAAAATTACCCTGGAATATCAAAAGAAAGAAAATATCTCTGGTTATGTCAGTAAATTTTTATGCTCAAGTACAAGAAGACATGAATTCTATGGAACAGGAGAGGAAAAGTCATATGAATAAAATAGAATAAAATGAAAAGGCAGAACAATGATTAAAAAAAATAAGAATGGTATATAAGGAAATTAAAAATATTATAGCAGGAAAAAATTTTGGAGATTAAAAATACAGAATTATAAAGAAGAAAAAAGGAAATTTATGAAATGGTGGACAAATTTAAGAAGTTAAATTATTTTTAAGAAAATATATGTAATATAGTTAGTAAAACTTCAATAATAATATTGATTGGAAATTCCAGAGTACATGAACAGAAACTAAAATCTGAAAATTGAGGAGACTTGAGAAGAAATAAAAGCTTGACTTATGTCCCCTCTTATATAGAAAGACTTTAAAAACTATATTTTTTTACTCTAATTAATACAAAATAGATTAAAGAATGCTTTTGAAAAATTGAAAAGTAATCAATAGTTGAATTAAAACAAAATATACTCTTCCTAATACACTAGAAATTAATATAGCAAAGAAAGTATGGCTTATATTCTGAATTTCAGAAAATAATAAAATAATAAGAAAGCATGACTAAAAGAATTATAGAAAGTGACAGAAGTAAGGCCAAATATAACAGTTATAACAAGTATAAAAGAGTTAAATATTCCCTTTTTAAAAACACTCAGTTTGAAGAAAAAATCTAACTACTTCAAATAACAAGAATATATCTAAAAAAAAATACAAATAAGTTAACAGTAAAAAGTTGAACAAAGCAAATTATATAAATAAAAAGAAATGAAAGGGTTGCAACAGTTACATCATACAAAACATTAAGGCAAAAATACAGAAAGAGAGACAGTTAATTCATGCCAATACAGGGTACAACTCACTAATAATATATATTGTTATAATTTTCCATATAGGTAATTTTATTATATCGAAATATAATTATATATAAAATATAAAACAAGTATATAAAATATTCACAAATAAAATTTTTAAAAGTCAATAGAAGAGAATTAAGACAATCTTTGATGAATCAAGCAGCAAAACATAAATATAAAAAAGATATAATAATATAGATACTTAGCTTAATAACTCTATCAGGCTATGTATCCTCCAGTGAAAGAATACAAGTATAACTTGCTTTTGGTGTTGTTGTTTATGTTTGGTTTTGTATTATTTTTGCAATATCCCTGCAGTGTTTACAAATTCAATCATTTAATTGGCTACACCCATACACACACACACACACACACACACACACACACACACACACACACAAATCTCAGCAATTATTGCAGATATACCTCCCAGAGAGGCACATTCTAAGATGGAGATTAGCATTTAGAAGGTTCAACCTCTATGGAAGGGAAGGGAAGGAAAGGAGGCAAGTTTGGACGAAGGAGTAGCAGAGCTGTGAGTTGGAGAACAGGATCAGTCATTGAATTTGGCTTCCCAGGGAAGGGAGTGTGACATTGGGTGCGGCAGCTTTTCAGTGGAGACAATCCCCAAGGATTGTGATAGCTGAGGGCTATTTACCTGCTGCAATCCCAGGAAGAATAAATATATTTTTCCATTGCTGAAAGAGAGTCTGAACTGTGCATCACAATGTCCATCACGGAAAGCTTAAAAAATTAGAAATAATAATGGTCATATTTTCCAATAGAAAAGGAATAAAGCTACAGGTTAAAAATAAAAATATAAATTAACTCCTAAAACTAGAGTATTAAAATCTTGTTTCTAAATAGATTTGTTCAAAGAGAAAACCAAAATTGCAATTACTTCACATTAATTAATAATGAAAAAGAGTAACTACATATCAAAATATAAAAGATGTGACTACATATATGCAAAATAAGATATATTTTCTTAAATGTTTTATTTAAAACGTATTACCTCATAGTGTTAAGAAAATTAATGAACAAGCTGAAGACAGGGAAGAAATATTTGCAGTACATATGTTTGACAAAGGATTTCTATCCACAATATGTAAAGAGCTCCTACAACTCAATAGTAAAAAGACAAACAACCCAATTTAAAAATGGGCAAAAGATTTAAACAGACATTTCACAAAAGAAGATATATAAATGGCAAAAGTGCACATAAAATGATGCTTAATATCATTAGTCACCAAAAACATGCGAATTGAAATCACAATGACATACTGTCTCACTCCTACTAGAATGGTAAAATTAAAAAGATTGACAATATCAAATATTAATGAGGGTGTGGATCAAATGGAATTCACATACATTGCTGGCAGTAGTGTAAAAGTTACATCCTCTGAAAAAGTGGCACTTTCTGATTAAGTTAAACTCATTACCTGCCCTATGACACCCATTTCTACTATTAAGTATTTACAGATTGCCATAGGAAAACTTGTACAAGAATGTTTAAAGCAACTCTACTTACAAGGGCCTAGAACTGGAAAGAACTAATATTTCATCAACAGGAAGCTAGATAAACAAATTGAGGCATTCATACAATGGATTATGACTTGGCAATGCAAAGAAATGAATCATGAACATATGTAACAACATGACTCTCAAATGTATGATTTAATTTATATAGAGTATAAGAACAGGCAGGTGATGAAAATCAAGGCACACGCCTCTGGAGGTGGACCTGTCTGGAAAGTCACATGATAAAACCTCCTGGGATGGTGGAAATGTTTTAGGTCTGGATTTGGATGTGAGTTACATGAGTGTATGGATTTGACAAAACTAATTGAACTGTACACAAAAATTCAAATGCATTCCATTCAGTGCATTCCACTCTCTGAAGATCATACCTCAATAGAAAGAACAACAACAGTGTTTTCAAAACTTTAAGAATTTTATTTCTATGTTATTTAAGTAATTTCAGAGCATCAAAAATATGGAAATCTCTCTCATTTATTTTCCAAAGTTCCTGTATCTCTGATTATAAAACCTAGTATTGTGGATGAAACACACACACACACACAACCTCTACCAAACTGAATCTAACATTATGCTAAAAGAATTATAAATTATGAGCAAATTACCTTTATTTATGGAAAATGAGTATAACATCAAAACCAAAGTATTAAAAAACACTATCATTTGATAAGTGTTTAAAAGAACTTGATAGGAATTAACATTCATTCTTGATTTTAAAAAATAGCTAGATGGGGATAATAAGGCAATTCCTTAAACATTAAAAAGTCTATCACAGCACACCCATCCTCAATATCATAATAATGTGGAATACTGGAATCATTTCCATTAAATTCAGAAACAAAATAAGCCTAATATTTCAATAATTATTTATTTCTATTCTGGAAGTTCTTTTGTAATAATACAAGAAAGACAAAGGAGTACAAGCTTTAAAAATGTGAAAATATGGAACAACTAATAATTTTCTCATAAGTGTAAAAAGGATGGATTACTTAATAAGTAGCTTGGTATAATTTCCTAACATTTAAAAAAGATAAATTTCATAGCATACTGCAAATAAATTAGAAATAAATTACATTTTAAATTAAAAGCAAACAACCACAAAGCCACTAAAAATAATTATAGGTTAAAATATACATAATTTTATGGTGGTTGAAAACATTGTAAGCTTAAACCTATGGCAAAAGCCTTAAAAAGAAAATAAACAAAATTTGGGAAAATCTCTTTTAAAAAGTCAAAATTTTCTAAGGGTTTTTTATCACAAATATATAAAGAGCATTTGTTTGTAATTGCTGTAAATTATAAGCAAAAGACAATATGAAAAATAGGCAAATGACATGAATAGGAAAACGAAAAATAAAAAATAAAAGTAGTTAAAATTTGTTGCTAGTAAATTTAATTAATGAATTCCTGTTTTAACCACACAAATCAAATTGATAATGTTTCAAATAAAAATGACAATATCTGTAACCAGCAAGACATTGAAAATGGCCTAAATGAATAGAAATATGTAATTGTCTAAACAAATCATGATATGACTGTATCACAAACTACTCTGCTTCAATTATAATCATATGTTGTATAAGAAAACATCAGTGGAAATAGAGACAATTACTGTGTCATGAATAAAATATGTTGCCTGATATCTTTGTAACTTGGCATCATTTTTGGAAAAATTAATATTCATTTTTAAAAAGACTAGAGCATATACACCAAAATATTAAAAAACATTGTTTCCCCTGAGTAATAGAAATAAAAATGAATAATACATTTGTCTTTGTGGTTTTTTTGCTATACTGTCCAATTTTGTCTACATCAAAAACGAAATAAAAAGATGTTTTTTGCAATCAGAGAAAATATATACATAAATGATAAAGATAAGTGCCATAAAATTTTAAAACTAACCATAACCTTGATTAATAGAGGTGAATTTTCTTTGTTATTCTTCAGCTGAAAAACAGACAGATGAATTTTCTAATCCTGATATACTGTTTAAAGCAGAAAAAAAGGAAGAAAAAGTAAAAGAAGGAATACCAGCCTAAGCTCTGACAATAAGACAGATGAAGTTTTTTGTTGTTTTTTTAAAATTTATTTATTTATTTATTTAATTTTTGGCTGTGTTTGGTCCTCGTTTCTGTGCGAGGGCTTTCTCCAGTTGCGGCAAGCGGGGGCCACTCTTCATCGCAGTGCGCGGGCCTCTCACTGTCGCGGCCTCTCTTGTTGCGGGGCACAGGCTCCAGACGCGCAGGCTCAGTAGTTGTGGCTCACGGGCCTAGTTGCTCCGCGGCATGTGGGATCTTCCCGGACCAGGGCTCGAACCCGTGTCCCCTGCATTGGCAGGCAGATTCTCAACCACTGCGCCACTAGGGAAGCCCCCAGATGAAGTTTTTATCTCAGAATTTTATGTGTTCTTAATACCAAAGATCAGACTGATAGTAAGTGTCCAAATTTAATTACTGTTATTGACACTTTAGGACAAAATAAGAAAACAAGAAGATAGCTGCCCAGAGATAGATCCTACAGAAGCACATATTTCCCTGGAATATAAGTAGCAGCAACCATATAATGTAGGTTATTTTTTAATCAAGCTGAGCTTCATCAGCTGGTGTGAGTGAGAGTTACATGAAGTATAGTAATTTAACATGACTACTAATGTTTTCTGAAAACATTTAAGTCTGGATCCAACATGAGCTATCAGCATGGATACCTGTGCAAGATCCAATTTTCTGTTGGCCCTGGAAAGTGAAAAAATATTCTCCAAAGTATCAGCAGGGTTTGCAAGGTAGTAAGCACAAAAAATAGGAAATAATTTCAAGTGGTTCTAAATGGTACTTGGGAAATGTCTTTAAAAATAAATCCTTTCTGACTCTTCATTATGTTGCACAAATGAGAGGCCCAAAGATTATGGCTCAATGCCAATTTTACATTCAAGGTCAGATAGGCAACAATCAGGCGATGATATTTTATTCTCCCACACATATGAAATTCTGTTTGAACTCATCAAAATGAATTTATAGACGTGCTAGACTATCCAATGAGAAGATTGGGTGTAAGTAGGACAAGTTCCCTACTTGGTTTCCTAATGCAAGTAAATTACTAGCCAGGCATGATTTCACTTGGTACAGAGGGAAAAGAAAGTTAATAATTCTTGTCCCAACCTTGACCAAAATACAGGCCTGAATTTTTCAGGACAACAAATTTTAAAACCTTGGCAGTGATCATTCAGGGATATTTCTGAATAGGATACATTCACATGAAGTCTTTTTCCCTTTGCCAGAATCTCTATAACTGCTTGGAACTTGGAAGAATGAAAACAAAATATCTGAGTGTAAACGGGACCAGAGTTGAATATTTATCCACTGCAATTTAATCTGAAGAGATGCTCTTCTAGCATTTAGGGTCTGGTTGAATCCCACAAAACCCAACAATATTTAGAACTAAAATGGTTCTCTGTCCTTAGTTCACCTCTCAATATCATACTTACGTGGGTGTAAGTGAACCTCATGATGTTAAATTCCATTTTACATCCATTCCATTCCAATTGATGTCAAAATGGAATTTAACATCATCTCCTTTGTGGTTGAAATCATGTTGTATTTTTTATTTAGAGAGTTTCTTCTTAATATTTTTTAGAGGTATAAAGTTATAGAGTCCAAAATATTCCTCTCTGGGCATGGAGCAGAGGCTCTGAGAAGGGGAAGGACACAGTCTTACAAATGAATAGCCGGCCGAAGAAAATGTTTTGTTAATCCTTAATAGCAAAACAATAGAGGAAAGATTTGAGGATACCCCATATAATTAATAGAGTAGAACTAAGCATACCACACATGCCTCCAAGAAGATCACAGAATGCACTGTGGAAAAACAGCAATACAATGGTTAATCACTTCAGAGAAATCATGCAGAAAGTACTACATGTACCACATCCAAGATAATGACCAAACCTCTTCAAAATCATCCCATCTGGTAAATGTCTTCCAAAGCTCAAATTGCACCAGGCCATCCTTAACTGTCCTTGACCCTTCAGGCACATAAAGCTAGTTTTACTTCCACTGCTTCGGCAATGAAAGCTACATGCAAGTAAACAACAACAAAATCCTCTTGTTCTCCTAAAAGACTGAAAAATGTCTGTAAGCTTACGAATGAAGAGGGGAAAGGGTGGCAAACTACCAAGTTGGATTTTCAAAGGGGATGGAGTGAGACAATGGCATTTTGGGTCATACTAAGAACACACAGAAACTGACCTCATGCACAAGGAAGATGATCCAAACTCAAATCAGAACCAGGCAGTTCAGAACAACATTCTCAGGAGCAACACATGATCTTCTGGAATAATGGGACTAAGAACAAATGATCTGTAATCGTGTTAAGTATTTATGTGTTTAAGAAACAGACTTTTCCATCTAAATTACTGGTAAACCATCCATCCAACTCTAAGAGAGATTTTATGTCTCTGCTGTAATTCCTGAAATCTGTGTTGCTATCCAGTGTTATCCAAACTCATAGGATTGAGCTGTTATGATTTTAATTAAACTTGCAAAGTGGCATATTAGAAGCGGATCTAATCAAAGAGACAATGAAGCAAGAGGGTGAGGCTTAAAACAATATTAACAACGAGTGTTTTGTGGTTTCTCTTCAAATACCAAAGGAGATTGAATTGGAGTGAGGAGAATATTGGCTAATAAATATCCAGAGGAAAAAACAAACCACCTCTATTTTCAATCTGTAAGTATGAGGGCAAGGAATGATGTCAGTTAAGTATTGTTTATAATGTTTCTCTAAGTTCAATTCAGCATAATGAATTTGGTGACACCCCAAGCAATTCTGCAGCAAGGTAAAATTTTGCACCCAGGATATTTTATTTGTACAGCATATACTAAGAGCTGAATTTTCTTAAAATATGCGTAGAAAAATTCG
Source organism: Balaenoptera ricei (assembly GCF_028023285.1). Classification (NCBI taxonomy): domain Eukaryota; kingdom Metazoa; phylum Chordata; class Mammalia; order Artiodactyla; family Balaenopteridae; genus Balaenoptera; species Balaenoptera ricei. The sequence goes on from NC_082651.1 coordinate 45,741,065, forward strand.
GAAGATAATGCCAACAGATTCTTAATTCTTGGAAGGCTAAGTGTACACCACCATCTACTTCAAAATATAGATAGTTGAAAATGTTAAACAAAAGGTTAATGGTCAATTTTACTTCCTTTTTCTTGCAGCTCTTACTTAAACAAGTTGCACACATAAGTGATGCTACAGGCATAGGATTTTGCATTAAGTTTGCAATGTCAGGTTTGTTTATAAAAATCATATTTTTAACCACTGGCCCCTGGGGCTCTGTTCTGGGCAGTTACAAGTTCCAAGCAGTTCAATTCTGATTTTTAAAAAGATAGCTCTTTTTTCCATGAACTTTCAATGGAGACATTTCAGATCTTGGCACAAAACATTTGGTTTATACTTTTTGTGGCCTTACAAACTTACAATTAAGTTTATTTGCTTAGCACAGAAAGTGTCCTTCTGTTTGCCATGACTGGCGGGTGCCCACTGCCAGCCCTGGGGAGACCTGCAGAGTTTTTATTCCTCCTCTCTCTCTCTCTCCCCCTCTCTCTCTCTGTGTCTCTCTCTGCCTTGGCACCAGTACTGTGAAAAGATTTCCTCGTAGTGCTTTTGAGAGCATTTACCACAGTTTTGTTCCTATTCAGAACTTTTAACTCCATTCATAAACCTAGTGGTCACACGGTAGTTAATAAGGGGCAGAAATCTTTAGAGTCTTTTCCACTGTGGTTGAAATCGTGGCTTCTGTAATTTATGCCCAAGCATAACAATGCTCCTAAGCAGCTGTGGAACACAAGAACTCCCATTCCTGGATTTGCTGCCATTTCAAGGAAAATGCAAAGACGTTGCCGAATATTTATGAGAAATAATTGCATGTATTTGTTTTGCAGTCCATCGTAACCTGGCAACATCATGCAGTTTTTGCTTTGGTCTTAACCACAGAACTTAAATTAACATTTTTCTCCATCGGTTTTTTTTTTTCCCCTCTTTTTAGCTCAAGAGCACCGAAACATAAAGTAAATGTGATCATTATGAGGTTCTAGAAATATATTGTAGCTGGGCTTCCCAGATAAAGATGTTCATTAAGGGGCTATGTTATGATGAACGCTATGTGGATTTCTACAATGTATCTTAAATGTCAGTATGGGTTGGAGGCCAAATGGTCATGACTCTCACAGCTAATTACTCATACTCAGTCCAGGAAGAACTGTTGTTTGCAATGTGGCTTAGGCTTGTATAAACTTGATTCTTTGATATCAAAGAAATTGTCCATGGCAAAATTATGTGTGTGGTGCAACTCCGCAGGGTAAGCTTTCAGCTAGGGTTGACCCAGGAAAATGGGCAGAACGGAGACCGTTCTCTAGGCTGCTGTCTATAACTACCGCTTTGCCATCTCCCCTGTCCACGTACCTCTCCTGAAGCCCATTCAGAGAACTCTAGAATGTTACCTGAGCTGCTATTATTTACACGGCAATCCCTGAGTCAAGAGAAATGTCATTTTTTATATGGCAATTTCTACCAGCTCTGGAACTGAGTTGAGAGTCATATTTGGAGACGGTGCCATTGCATGAGGCACCATCGGTGATCGTTCCTTTCGTAACTTGGTAGTGTTAGAACTCAGAGCAGCATCATAGAGTCACAGCAGTGGGGAGGCTGACGGACATTTCTCTAAGTCTATCAGTGCCCCCTGGAAGACTCCCTAAGTGTAGACAGTGGTCTATCATCTTCAAAAAGATCTGTGTCAGCATTATCAACCTCATCGCCATTTTCAGTGCCAACGTCAAAGACCATTCACAAAATGTCTGCTTGTCAATAGTACCAGGATCACCCTCTTATTTAAAACATAAATAAATAAAATGTATGAAACTTCACCCTTGTTCATTAGAAAAGCCCAGCCTAAGACATTACCGTGGATATTTGTGGGGTTTTTTAACTTAATGCCCATTTCCTCTTCTTGGGTAGCTCTTGGATTTTCTTTGGGAGAATTGTCTCTTTTCCATTGTAAGTAGTTTTAGTGGGATGGTAAAGCAACATTCTGCTAGACAGTTGAAGAAGTCCTTGGATATTCTTTCCTCTTTCATTCTCTCAGGTCTTAATAATGATCACATCACACAGCAATCTCCTTGAGTATAAGCTAGAAATTTTAGAGACATTTTCATTTCCCGACATCTCAACTCCCATAGCCATCAGGCTCTGTTGATCACAGTCTGTAAATATTTCTTGAATCTCCTTTATATCCCCATCTCTCCCTCCTACCAGAGTGAGGGCCCTTGGTGTTGGTCCCTACACTAACGCGATGGTCTCCTCAGCAGTATGCCTGCCTCCTGTCTCTCCCCACCCCAGCTCTTTGCAATAATAAAAGTAACTCTTTAAGTAATTGATCCCTTACGATGGGCCAGACATTATGCTAAGCACTCTTAAAAATCTAATCTTCACAGCTCTCCTGAAGTAGATACTACTTTTCTCACTTTATAGACAAGGAAACCAAGGCTAAGAGATATTAAAAACTTACCTATGATCTCCCAGGTACTACCTATTCTAGCCAAGATTTGAATTCACCTCTGTATGCTCCAAATTCTATGTTTTAAAGGAGGTAGAAATAGTCACATGTTACAAATGTCATTATTTATTTCTCTGCTCAAAATTCTAGTGATTCCTAAACCATTGCCTGTACGATAAAGTCACAACCAAGTGAGGCTTTCCAGAGTCTGCCATGGTCACCTGAGACCCAGACATCCAGCCATCCCTAACTGCTTGGTGTCCTTCAAATTAGTGACGTTCTCATTCCTTTGCATCCACTGCTCCTTCAGTCAGCAGTGCTTGTTCTGTTTTCCTCCATTGGAAAAATCCTTGTCTTCAAGATGCATCTAAGATGTGATTTCTCTCTGGGATCATCCCTGGATCCCCTGGCCTAGTGCTTATTCAACTCCCTGGGGTACCCATCACCCTTTGACATTCCTCTACTGAGTCCTCCTCGCACTGTACTCTGAGTACTTGTGGGCACGTCTGTTTCCCCATTAGGCTGTGACTTCTTCAAAAGTCTAGGCTTCATTGGTTTTCTATCCTTCCTGCTTCCACCCTGCCCCACCTTATTCTCCACATATGTCAGGTCATATCATTCCTCTATTCAAAACCCTCCAGCAAACAATTTCCTATTATATTTAGAATAAAGTCAGAAACCCTCAACAAGGTCCATAAAGCCTGAAGTCTGTCTGAACTCACCCCCGCCTTCCCTCTCTTTGTCCAAGTTCAGCCACATGGCCTCTGAGCCATTTCTTGACCAAGCCAAGGACACACCTACTCAGAACTCTGGGGCTGACCATTCCCTCTGCCTGGAAGGCTCTTTGCTCAGAGGTCTACCTGGACACTCCCCTCGCTTCATTCAGATCTCTGCCAAATGTCAGCTCCTCAGAGAAACCTTCCCTGACCACTTACATAAAACATAGAGAATTGCAGCCACCATCACTCCCTTCACCCTTCTTTCTACTCAGCACGGACAATTATATGTCATTATATGACACACCTGGGTGTGTATCTATCTGTCTGCCATGTCCACTGAAACGCAAACCCCATGAGGGCAGGCCTGTGTCTGCTTTCTTCGGTGCTAAGCCCCAGGGCTTTTACCAGCCTCTACTAAGTAAGCATAAATGAATAAGCGAGACTCCTCCCCGACTTTCCAATGTTTACAGCATTGCCAGTTACACTGCAGGGGCTCAGAACATACTTAGCATACAGGAGTGAGTTATGGTGCAGAGCATGAACATTTGCCATGGAATGTTCCCTAACAAACTTGATAGGTCAAAGCTTCTTACCTCCCAAGGGACATTTCAGAAGCTAATTAAATGGTAAGGGGATGCTGATTTGATAGACAGTGAGGCAGAAGAGAAGGCAAAGAGAGTTCCAAAAGAGAACTCTTGAAATCTTTTAGAGATGTCATATTTCAGCATCTGTGATCCACCCTGTCACAAATGTCTCCAAATCTAAGTCCTTCCTGATGTTATCGCCAGAGAGAAAGCAACTTCTCCTTGTTAGCCCATGAACCGCTTCATAGACAAGAATGTTCAAAATCAGGAATCCCTAATCCTTTCCTCTCTAAGTGAAATGAAGCTGGCATTCTCATCTGGGACCATGTCTCAGAAGTGTATTTAAGTCAATTGCAGCATAATCTTTGAGCCATCGTTAATTCTTCTTGACCTTTAGGAAGCCAGGTGTCATGAGAAAATACCTCTTTTACTGTCTGCCATGGTTTTCATGATGTATTAGGAGACCCTAAGATCCCTTCCCAACTTCATTATTTCCTTTTTTCTGAATGTCCTGATGCGTGTTTGGTATAAAACATTAATCCATCATCTGCAAATGACTCCGGTTTCATCTTTAGCAACAATGCTACTTACCTGATATTTATTTCTTATAAATAGAAAATATATTCTCTATATTTCAGTTCTCAAGTCTCTCTCCTTCTCTCTCTCTCTCATGACTGATGTTTGGAATCTGGGTGACTGAAAGGGATGTCATTATATCAGAAAGTCTATACAGATTGGGAGGGAGATTATGTTTTGAAGGAAAAGGGGATAAATTCTGTTTTGAACATTTTGATTTCAAGATGGTTTTAGAAAACTAAATTCAACTTCTCCAGAAGCAGATAAATGTAGGAGCCTAGAGCTCTGGTCATACACCACCATCTTCCAATTCATCCCAAGCAATGGTGAGAGATAACTCTTGCTCCAACATACCTTGGTAATCTTTCCTCCACTACCAAGAAAAGAAAATTCCCCACGGTTTCAAAGATAATTCAATCATACCCAAACCTAGGTATTGAGGAACTATTGTGTTCCAGGCATTGTCCTTAGTTTTTTAATATATTCAAGGGTTGACATAGTCCCAAGCACTTAATCCAAAGCCTGGGTCTTTTATCATGTTGAGGATGTGAAACCCTAGCACATGATTAGAATGCTTTGTACCCTCCCTCCTCCTCTACCCTCCCTTTTCCCCTCTTTTGTCTTCTTTCCCCTCTCCCCTTCCCTTTTCTCTTCTCTTCTCCCTCCCTTAATCTTTCCCACTTAGAGGAAATCTTACTTTCTGGGTCCAAACTCAGCATTCTCTCTAGCTCACCTTCAGTACAATGATTTTCTTCCTGATGGCGTTGACAAAACTTTTGTACGTCTTTCCCACCTGTTTGTCAAGTTTCCCACATTGGACTGAACTCTCCTTCCGTTTGCTTTCGCCACATTACAAGACACGCAGGGTGAGATGAATGACTTGGCAACATCCCTCAAAAATCAAGGAGGAAATCAGCAAAGGGTCAGCTCCAACCAGCTGTTCTCTGGACTGACCTCATTCACCTTGAAATCAGGTCACTGGAAGCAGAAAGGGGAGAGGAAAACCATACGCATGGCTGCATCGCTACATCCTCTGGGAGAGAACGTGTCTGTGTGTAGTGGGAGTGAGGGAAGATTTTTGTGCCAAGAGGAGAAAGCTATGCAGTGGGACCAGAGGCAGACCTGCCTTAGCGGGTGTGACAAAAATCAGGAGAAATAGTCCACTCAAAAGAATTCTCCTGCACCTACACTGGAGGATGGCTAATTCTAGCCCACAGTGTGGGTTGCCTCATTTCTGCTGGGTTGTAACGTTAGGTATGTGCGCATGCAATTAAGATTTTCCTGGCGTCACCCCCACTTAACCCAATGACAACGGGGAAGCAGGATTTCTCCATCTTAACAGCTAGTTCAGAGCCCAAGTGGCAGTCCACTAGCAGCCAACGTGAGGAGAGGCTGAGTGGCAGTTCTAATTGACCATTTCTACCCAGGATCCTCTTAAGAATGTACAATATGAGCTGTCAGAGCCCCCTGCCAATCACTAGAAATCTGACCCAGAGAAAGCACCATCTCAGAGCGAGGGCTGTTTATACATCCAATGAATTCAGTTTCCATTGTATTATTTTTAGGCCATGGCAGAGAAGAGCCTGCCTAATCATATCATAAAATCATGAATTTAGTAGATTATAGATGATACCTTCAAACCTAAATATGTCCTCTGGCTGCCCAAACAAGGGGTCACTTAGCGTTTGACATCATCAACCCTTAGAGCTCCAAGTTTCTTATTAGGGGTTACTTGGGAGATTTTGCAGAGTTGCAGCTTACCAAACACTCCGGAGGAGTTGCTGTTTTATGACACAGGGGGACAAAAACCTAAAAACCTAATTTGCATTGCGATTACAGTAAACAGGACTTCTATATGAGCTGTTTTCCTGGAACGCAAGGGATGAAGGCAATTTATGGAGACATGTTCCATGCCACATGTGCCTGTTTTCCTCTCCGTCAATGAGAGATATTTTACTCTGACACAATTTCAACACACGTCATAAGCAATGGGGGCTGGAAAGAAAGAAGCCCACAAAGGCAAACTAACTAGACAGACAAGAGCTCATCTGTGGCACCTGTGAGTGCTCAGCTCCGGTGGAATGATCCGGCCATAATAAGGCTAGACACATGGATTTCTAAACGTCTCTACAAGTGGCTAGTTAGCAAGGTGGCCACACGCCCACAGATGCGCTGACAGGGGAACTACAGGAGAAAACACGTGTTTCCGTTTGCAGCTGCCATCTCCACTCCATCAGGGGACACAGCCGGTGTCTTCTCTCCCCAAGTTAACAGGAGGCTGTGGGAAAGATGACAGAGCTTCAGATTCCCCACCCACTGAGCAGGAGGAAAAGGGGGGTGATCAGACTGAGAAACGCCCTTCCAAATTCTCCATCCATGAATGGACACACACAGGTGTGTCTCCATTTTTCAGGCTTACATTGTTCAGCTTGTTTCTGAGCCGTGATGAATTCTGCAGGAAAAGAACTATGGCAGCTTAAATTTTTGTTCCCAGATACTCATGGCCCACTCCCGGCAGGAGAATCCCCTATGGACGGGGCTTGGCCATGCAACCTACCCTAGCCAGTGAACTGCATGGAAAGTGATGTGTTTCACTGACGTGTAGAAGTTTTAGGGCCAGTATGTGGTCTCCAGGCTCTCTTTTTCCTCCTGCTTAATGACCAGCAACGTCCAAAAGCGGAATTGCTCTGTCAGCCTGGACCCTGGAGTGAAGACAACGTGTAGCAGTACTAACGTGGACCCAAGACGAGTATAAGCAGGAAATAACCTTTATTGCTGTGCACCACTGAAATTTGGGGGTCTTTTGTTACTGCAGCATCATAGCTTAGCTAATTCTGAGTCAATTTAAGAAAGGACTACCTATAATATATCTAAGAGTGGGTGACATCTTTGCTTGAGAATGTCACACATTTCCTTCCTCTTGTCATGATCTCTTTCTTACCTCTAGCCCATTTGTGTCTGGATTAGTTCTAACCTTGGTTTATTCATCTGATCTTCCTCAAGCTGGGTATCAGGCTGGGCAACTCTCTGGACCTCAGAACTGAACACACGTTAGGCTGATGATAATACGGCTAATTCCACTGGAAGAAACAACTGTGGATCTGACAATCATAGAACATATTATTCTCTTTGAAAATCGGTTTATTATCTTTGCAGTGGACACATTTAGCCAGTTTTATACAAAAGTATATAGATGCTATCTCTTAATATTAGAAAGATGTGGTCAGAGAACTATATGACAAGAAAGACCTATGATAATATAACATAATCTTTTTAGAGACTCTATATAGAAAAAAGATCCCAATCTTAAAATGGTTGGGAATCAGGAATGTTTCAAGAATGAGAGTAAATGCTGTATTTCTAGGCATAAAATCCACTGCATAGCAGGGTACTTTTATCTCATTTAATCCAATTAGTATACATTGATTACCTTCTATGGGCACATCATTATGTTTTTTGCAGGAAACAGTTTTGAGGTTCACACATGTTCCTTATTTGCTAGTGAAAGGCAATATCCACTTACATCTCATCCAAAACTCATGAAATTTTATCTTATTCTTCTCCTTTAGGTTTTAAGCGTTAATCACCTCAGCAAGCAGAAGATCTAGATCTGAGTGGGTGAGAGTTTCTCAACATTATCAGTTACACCATTAATTACAAAAGACAAACAGGGACAGAGAAAGTTAATGGCTTGACATCACAGTTAGGAAGCAACATTCCAGAACCATAAAATGTTGGATTTGAGTAAAAGAAAGCATCTGAAATCCTGAGACCCAGAGAGGTTTAGTAACTCACAAACAGTAGATCAGAGTAATGAGTTTTTGTATCCTCCCCGGCACATTGGCCCTTTCCCTATAACTGTGTGCTGAGGATGGGCTAAAGAATCCCATTTGAGATGAAATTGGCTTCAAAAAGAACATAGAGTATGGGAAAATTAGGAATATGGATATTATGAATACCAACAATCTATTCAGAATAGATGCTTTATTTAGAAAAATCCCAACAGTCTCAGCCTTTGCTTGGATGTCTCCAGTGACCAGCAGCTCGTCTGTTCTGTTGTGGGACCTCGTTGATTAGTAATAAAGAATAAACACCTTCCTCATGGGCATTTCCACAAGCTGGTCACAGTTTTACTTTGTTCTACAAGATTAACCTAGTCCAGCTGTTTCCATACGAAGAGAGGTGCCATTGTGTCCCCCCCCAGAAGACATTTGGCAAAGGGCAGAGAGACTTTTGGTTGTCCTGACTACTAAAAATGCTACTGACAGAAATACTAAATATGGTATAATGCACCGAACAACCCCCCCAACAAAGAATTATCTAATCCCAAACTCCAATAGTACCGAGATAAAGAAACTCCGATCTAGTCCAAACCCTATTTGATACAAAGCCCTTCACATATTTGAAAGGAGCTATGCTATTCCTTCTAAGTCTTCTTTCTGCTAATACCTTCAGGTTTCTCATCATCCTACGTATGACTCAGTTTCTCCATCCTGTGGGGACTCTGTTGGACATGCTTCAGTGTGTCCTCATTAACTGCCTCAACCGGAAGGGCACACTATCCTCTAGATCATTCATAGATCCAAGGGACTCTTAATCCCCATGATCACAGCACCATATGTGTTCAAAGCACGAAGTACCAATAAACCATCACAGAAGCATGAAAAGAGTTTGCTGTCTTAAATCAGAGTGTGGACTCAGCAAGCCTTCGTGGTATTTAGATGATGGTAGAAATAGCAGTAATTGCAAAAATAACATCTACTGTGTACTGAGTGTTGATGATATGGCAGATACCTTCCTAAGGTATTTATATGCATTATCTTATTTAATCCTCCCAGAAATCCCACGTGGTAGGTTGTGTTATCATCATTTTTACAGATGAAGAAACCAATTCCTAGCTAGGTTAAAAAACTTGACGAAGGTCATGAAGCTAGTGATCAGATTGGCCAGACCCAAACCCAGATCTGCCTAACCTCAAAACACAGGCTCTTAATCCCCTCAGTGTGCTCTAACCCATCCTCTTCAAAACATGGATAAAATGGCACATTTTGCAAAAGAGTAACAAACTACCATGAATTAGTTAATGCATCCATCTTAACATGCATGCACATATCTTGGCAGGAGGTCTCGCTCCTTTGCAACCTAAGACCAGAACATACTTTGCAAGAAAACAAAGCTACTAGGATAAATAGGTCTCATATTTTAAGAGCCAAAAGCTTTGTGCGTTTTTAATAGTCTCTCGGGTAAAAACAAATCAACAGCAATGTTAAGAAAAGAAAGGTTTCCAACATTTTCATGGCCCTCTGTTCAAGAAAGTTGTCCCACTCAAAACTAAAAACACTGGACTGGACCATCCCAGATTCATGACTATCCTGGGACCTTACATGAGAGAGAGATGGCTACAAATCTTTGTTCCTTTGACATACCAGGTTTATTTGTTTCAAAGGAGTTTGGGTAGTTTCTGCCTAGTCCTTCTACATTTGCACCTTAAGGACCAGAGCTTTTAGGCTTATGACTCATGGATTTTTTTCCTTAGAAAAAGGGTGGACTATATTTTTTCTTTTGGCAGCTCTTAAATTAGTCAAGTTACCATGTAATCTTTGAGTTTTACCAAGTGGCTTCAAGGATTAGATACTGAGAGCTCAGGAAAAATGCTTGGATTACAAACTTTCAATATGTTGCAACTGAGAGCTGGTCTTTTCTTTCTTTTACAATCCAGGAACATATTTCTGCCATATTTATATAGCACTTTACTTAAGACAAGGAAAACTGCTAGCAGAGGTGAGGGAGAAGTCACCTGGCATTTAGAGGGCAAAGCTCTTTTGGCAGCAGAGCTCGCATTAAAACTCATCATAATTTCACTTTCATTTTTAAACTGAAGAGTCTTTGATATTGGTTGCTTTTTGTCAGTATAAATGTCTCCTCTTTCCTTACTCATGGGATGACCTCAGTTCTACTCTGTAGGTGAGTACATCCCTGCCACGTAACTTTCTTAGAATGTACCTGAAAAAGGATGTCTCTTGCTTTCATCATTTATCCACCCCCATGTCCCCAGATGTCCCTTGAAGTTGGATTCTCCCAGTGCCTTTCCATCTGCCCCTAGTGATTGGTTCTTACTCCTCCAAAAACAAGACCTGCGTTAGCCATAATGGAAGGGAGAGCTGATCCAGCTCAGTGCCATTAAAGACAGACCAGAAAATCCAAACCCCTCCTAAATAATGCCAACTCTTCAAGTTGCCCAATGGGATTTCAAGTCTCTAGTAGGGATCAGAAAACCTTCCTTGTAAATGCATGCTGACCATGCGATTGAATAAGTATTGCTCTTGGGTCCCATAGTCTTCCCTGCCTGACCAACTATGTCAGCTAGGATTTATGAGAATTAATTGAGATAAGGGTCTGAAATCTCTTTAATCATGGTAAGGCAGCTCAAAATTCAAAGGATAAATATTACCACTAAGTAGGAGGCTCTGGTCAAAACAAAATCCCCATTCAGGTGGATTTGAAGAGGAAAGATGCACCAAATAAACATTCCTCAGATCAAACACTATCACTTCTTGGGAACATTTCTTGAATCCCTCGGACTTTATTGAATCACCCTCACCTGTATTTTCCCGATGAACTTGCACAGCACTTCTTATGTGTTATCTTTTATAGCAATGATTGGTGATTTTCTCATCTTTTCCCCTATTGGATTGAAAGCTCCTTACTTGCTCCTACTATGTGCAGTGTTGGCTACATGACAGGCACCCAACAAATGCCTCAATTTAATTAATAAGTTAGCTAATTAATAATTAACACAAGTCAGCATTTGCTGAGTGCCAAATAATGGGCAAAGACATGTGGTTTAGGATTCAAAGGAGGGCTGAGAAAACACAAAATATGTTAGTAAGATAAAGGATCTATAGAACAGTTGGGATTCAAAGAAACACAGGGATGAATTTGATCCATCCATCCATCCATCCATCCACCAATCCATCCATCCACCAATCCATCCATCCATCCATTCGTTCAATAAGTATTTCATCTTACTACAAGCCAAGGAAATGCACAGACCTGGAGATTCGATTTCAGCGAGGGGAGATGGCACGGGAAAACCTTGGAAAGTCCTAAATATAAATATATTTATAAAGTAATGAGCAAAGAGGTTTATCTGGAAGGGAGAAGTGAGAAATTAAGTTTTAGAAGGAGGCTGGTGTCAGATGGTTCCAGGCATGGTCTGCTTGGCTAAAGAGTTTGTACTTTCTTCTATAAGCCATGAGGAGATAGTTTGCAGAAGGGCAAGATAGATGGGTTGCAGAGAGCAAGGGCTGGTGGCAGGGAGACCTGTTTTAGGAGACTGTTATAGAAATTCACGGAAGAGGCAGAATCCACAAATAGGCTGCTAGCGAATTACACCCTAGAGTCTCCATCTCTGCCCTAACTTAAGCTGTGGATGCTCCTGTGACGATATCATAATTATGTTGCTTTTTAAGACGGAACCTGGGCAAGAGGAAGAGGAACCTGTGGGTATAAGAGTTAAGCAACATTGAATTCAAGGCTTCGCGCTATTTCAGCTTGGGGTAGCGTCACTCAAGTGGTTAAGGAGACTGGTAAATCCTGGGGGAGCTGTCAGTTCTCTCCTTGTCTAGGCTTCCTTCTATACCAACCACAAACATCTTAGTTTGAAAAGACATGTGTTAGACAATGACAGTGCCCACTTACAATTATGTCTTTATTTCTGAGTGGAATTAGATTACAAATAGTCCCCAACATAATTCATATATTTGCTTATTCATTCATTTTCTACTAGCATGGTGAAAATGAATAAAACATAGACCTTCTAAATTATTAATTTTTTCCTTGGAATTTAAAAAGCAGAATTGATCCTCCCAACGAAACACTGACATGATTATTATTACTTGTGTCTTACAAAGTTTGTATTAGATAAACTTTGTACCCAATTCAAAAATATTTTTAAGATATTGGGAGTCATTCAAGAAGCTTTTCGATACACACTAAGAAAATCAAATTTTTCCTTCTCCTAGCAATTGGGTCAAGTGACATAAATACCCAAATCAAATGGCAACCTTATCTTCCCAAACGTTTTCCAAAAGACTCTCGCATTTGGGGTCCAACAGCTAGCTGTCTGTGACTAGTTCTCCTATATCATTCCTCCATTCCTATTTTTACTTTAAACGCCAACTCTTTTTGCTGTTTCCTACAATGGTTTTAGCCTTTCTTGGTAATCTAATGCCCCAGCCAATTTACTGAGGTAAAGATGTGTTTATACAAAAATTGCTATCAGGAAAACAGTTCAAGAATTGAGAGAAGTCAGTGTACATTTTAACTGACAACTCCATAAATAGATGGAGATGGAGTCACATTTCAGGGTCCTGAACTGCTATGTACATTGCCTTGTTCTCTTGCTTGGACCTAAGCATGGATTAAATTCCCACAAAAACTTATTCAACAAATCTTAATTGAGTGCCTACTATGTACTGGGCACTGGGCTGGGCCATGAGGCTGCACCAAGGGGCAAATCTGCAAATCACCACGACGGGTGCTGCTTGCTAACTTATACTTTATTTATCCACAGGACTTATACTTTCCCAACTTTCGATTTTAAGCTCTGAGAGGGCAGAGACCATGCTTCATTCATGCTTTATTCACCTTTACTTTTCTTAGACCAGGCATGGAATAGACATTGACAAGGAAAACCAGAAATTTTCCTCCATTCGTGATTTCCTTTGCTTTGCATTCCTCCAATATGTCTATACTTACATGAGTTGTCTAATCTAGACTTTGACACGCCAGTTCGAGTTGGTTATTTATACATGCAGAAGTTCAGCTTTCTCATCTATAAAATGGGTCTAATGATAGCTGCTTTCCTACTTACAGTGGTTATTTTGAAGCTTAAATGAGAGACTGGCCTATGAAAGCTTTTTGTAAACTCTTAATAACATAAATGTAAGAAATTATTTTATTTACTCCTAAGATGGCTCGGAATTGTACCTTGGTTGTTTCAGAAAGGAAAGTTTTAGCTCTTTAAATAAAGCACAAAACTCTTCGAAGACCGGGTTCCATATTGCCTACGGCAATGGTGGGCTTATGACAACACGAGAAGATGAGAATGAATGGGGAAATGCAGAGCACTGGTACCATAGCACAGTCATAGCTAGTGGAGAAAGACATGCACGTAGAGCTACCAAGAAGAACATGAGTATATTAGGAGAGCAAACCAACCAGGCAGTGAAATCTATAATCTGTGTTACCTCTTATGGTCACCTTTAAATACATGTTACATTTGAATCCATGGAATGTGGCTAGTTAAGGAACTGAATTTTTAACTATTGACTTGTTTTAAATTTAAATAGCCACCTGCAGCTGGTGACTACCCTACTGGACAGCACAATTCCAGTCTCAGCTTGGCCATTGGTTATGCCATTAGCTGTGTGACTCCGGGAAAATCTGTTACCTTCTCTGAGCCTCAAAGTCTAGCAGAGGAAAATAGATTAAATCATCTCCCAGGTATCTCTTTCAGGTAAAATATCGTGTGAATCAGAATACAAGAATAACAGTTAAGACACAAGCGCTAGTCTCAGCTCCATACAGATTTCATACTTGCATGTAGCATGTGGAAAATCTATGTAAATGCTAGTTCTTAGCCTCTCTGTGCCTCGGCTTTTTCTTCTATAAAAAGGAGATAGTAAGAGAAACTACCGTTTGGGGTTATGAGGATGAAATAATTTAATAAATAGAAAGTAATAGCACAGATCTTGGTGCACAGCAGTGATGAAATGCTACAATAAATATCTAAGTTCGGTTCACTCTCTCCAGTTTCTTTATGTGATATGTGCCATCTCAACTGCACAGGCTTTTATGAGAATAAAATGAGCTGATACACACGATCAATTTGAAATGCTAAAAAAAATGGACGCATATTAGTTTTTATCTTATTTTTTTAAATCATGGATTTGGTTAAGATTTAGGTTAAATCCAATCTCTCATAATGCATTCAACCAATATTTACAGAGTGCCTATAAATAGTGTCAAGGACTATTTTTCAGGCTGCAGCTTATTGTAGAGAACAAAACAATGGCCTACCCTTGGAGAGTTTACTTTCCGATTTGTGGGCACATGCGCAAACACACGCACACACACACACACACACACACACACACACACACACTCATTCTTTCTGTTCTCTCTAGAGTCAGTCTGCCTCAGTTTGAATCCCAGCTCTGCTACTGACCACCTGTGTAAACTCTAAGAAAGTTGCTTAACTTCTTTAAGCCTCTGTTAGCTTATCTGTAAAAGGGGACTAATAATGGAAATGTTTAAGGACGAAGTGAAATAATGAGGGTAAAGCACTCAGCGCAGTACCTGGCACTCTGTAAGCGGTACATAAATGGTAGCTATTATTGTTTTTATTATTAGAGCAGAGAAAACCTGCTTTCCTCCTAAGGCTCAGTTCTTAGCTGAGTTGTGGGTCATGCACGTGAGAGGCCGTGGACGATCCCTTCTCCTGTTTATCATGTTCCTCTGGGACTTCTGAACAACTGTCCATCTTGAAATCCCCCAGAGAGAATACTCAGCAGTACCAGACTCTGAGTTTTTTGGATTGTTTCGAAGAAGAAGGATCCTGATCTAATCTGCCTCAGAGAGTGGGTCTTCCTTAGGGGAGGGAGGGGAAATGGGGAGAAACAACTTACACATTAGAAGGTGTAGGGGAGAGTAGGGGTGCAGGGAAGGGTACATGGTGAAAATGGAGAAGCCTTACCACCTCCTAGTCTGTATTCAAAGCTGATCAATCCCTGCATTTCCCCAGTATTTTCCTGAGCTGCTTTTTGCTAACATCAGTCAATGCCTAAGGAGAAATCTACAGGGAAAGTGGAGGTCGTTCTGCCAAGTAGTTATTAAAATAGTGGTCCTCGCCTCCTTGTATAGGCTGCTGATAACACAGCAGCAGAATCAACCATGAGGACCCCTTCTCTTTTCCACACTTGGCTTAAAGGATCTTTTTCGTGATGTTTTCCTCCTCTTTAAGACTCAATTTGATGCTCATTTTGATCTTATTTTTTCAATGCATGCAAAGAATTGGGAGCTGGAGAAGGATGTACCTTCCTGAAAGATGACTCCAGATCCTCACTGCTCTCGGGAGAACTTGTAAGTATCCAACCCTCAAAATCCATGACAAATCAACAGAGCTATGCCCTAGAAATAGCCAGGCTGACTGTGGCTAGGTGGCTGCGTGTAAACAATGTTTCCAGAGCTAAAAGGATCCTAGGCTGTTTATATCATGGTTTACATCCCCCATGTCTACAATATCACCATTGCTCCTTCCTTTGGATCATAGCATTGAAGACCTCAGATAAAACGGGAAACCTGCCAGGGAATTGAGCTATGAGACCCTATCAGTACTCCCTCTTCAGAGGCCCACAGAGAGGGGGACTTGGATATGGGAATGAACCAGGGTGAGGGATCCAGGAAAGCAATGGAGGGCTGCTCAAGGTGGGCTCTCTGCAGTGGGTAGGGGTGAGGGAGGCCTGTTTGAGAATGATAGGGCCTTTATGGGACCTTAAATGCTGGGGGTCAGGTAAGGACAGGTACAAAAAAAAGGAAAGAAAGGGTCTGGGAAGGAGAGAGAAATTCATCTCTAAGGCCATCCCCTCCACTGTTTTGCTAAGGGAGCAACTAACTGCCTTGTTACATAAAGGTCAGGGTAACCCCATAATTCATGGAGTTTATTTTCCCTTTCTGGAAGTTGCAATTGTGAACTTTGGAGATCTGGCAACAGTAGGCAAGGATGCTGCCAGCGGGAGGAAAGATCTAGTACAGTCCTGCATGGGCTATCGCTTGCTCAGATCTTACGGCAACCTTGCCTTGTATGGCGTTGGAGCCATGGCTTTCCTTCCAAAAGATCATGTCCTCCCTTAATCCCTTGTCTGTATCTAAAGCCAGGCACTCCATAAATGACTATCATAGCTGCTCCGCCGAGTGTTTAGACAGCAATAGAGAAGGGACTGAAGCCTTGGGACAGCGCAGGACTCACTCACTCCCCCCACGAAAGCCCTGGGCTTGAATTTCAGGGTCTGTTCCCAGTGTCACACGCTGATACCCCTCCCCTCCTGTTTGGATACTTTAGTAAATTAGCAAAGGAACAAAAACAGCTTCTTTTGCACATCTCCCCTTTGCCCTCAAAAAACAATTTGGGAGACCCAAAACTTTTCATTAGACACTTGTAGTTTAACAAAGCATGTCACATTCCTCTGGAAAAAGGGTGACATTTATTTCTTTATTTTTCCTTATTCCTGAAGCGGCTTTAATCTCATGGCAGAGCTCATGCTGCGTTGAAGCTGAAGATGTCACCCACGATAACCATGAACTGCTGTGACAGTGGGAAGGGAGGGGAAGAATTGCCTCTCCGAGTGGGGTAGGGGCGCTGAACGCGAGAGAAAGGGAAAGATGCATTTGATTGTGTTTACAAGATTCATTCACAGCCCAGCAGGCAGTATTCACACTATAATATTCACCCTAACACAGATAATTTGATTTTCAACCTGGTCATCATGCTTTCAGACATAGCAATACATGAAAATATATGCTTTAGCAGTGCATGTTAAACAAGGTTGCACACTTTAAGTCGGAATATATTAGAGGTGAGTGCTGAAGTTAGTGACTGTAGAAGTCTCAGAAATCTCCATTCAGCACATGGCATAGGCTTTGAAATGACTCAAAACATTTTTTACATACTGTTCCAGCTGATCACTGTATATGTATATATCTATCTACATACAGGATGCAGTGAAAATGATAAACTTGCTTGCTTTTTAAATTTTTCACGGTTTGAAGAGTCTTTAACTTTCTTTAGAATCCCAAAGCAAAATGGAAATTTAACCCCACCCATACACCTTGAAATGATACCCATTACTATTATAACTAAGTAGGGGGTGATGTATTGTCTGGCCCAAACCACTTACCTGGTGAGGGAGGAAACAGCCCAGGTGCTTTAGGTGACTTTTTCAAGGTCACACAATTAATAAGTGAAGAGCTGAGGTTAGTTTCCATGCCTTCTGAATTTGTGTTTCCTGCCTTCTTTCCTGCCTTTGGAATGGAATTAAATAAAATGTGGGAGATAGTCATACAGTTAAAATCAAAGTTTTTTGCTATGGCCCATTGAGCACATAGCCATACCCACCAAGACATCGCCCATCCTGGCCTCCAGTCCTACGGGCCTGAGAGTCAGCCAACACTTGTAAAAGATTAGTTCACTGCAAAGATTGCTTCCCCAACGCCTTCATTCTTCTACTGCTTACGATATTAGTCAACAAGGGATATTTCTTGGCTATGGGGAAGCCAGAATGGAGAGCATTGGTCTTGGAAGACCTTGGTCTTTTAACACTATAGTGTGACCTGAGACAATATGACTCCCAGAGAAATACAAATTGAAGGTCCAGTAGATTGACTTGTCTTCGTATGGATGATGAATCTGTTTGTCAAGTGTGATGAATACAGACTTTGATTTGGGTCCTGGGTCAAACACTCACACTTCACAAGCTGAAGATAATTGCTCCCCAATGCTAATAAAGCAAACAGATGCCTGGGACACATCAGGAGACAGGGGTCACCAGGGGAAGGGAGCAGGCAGATGGGGAGGGCCTCCCCTCTCCCCCTCAACCCATTCTGGAGCTTTCTGTACTCTGCGGGGTCCACATTCCCTTCACATCCCAAATCACCAAATTATTTTGCTCTCAGAGGTCTGAGCAGTTAGAAGTCGATAGGACCGGAAATCGCCCAGGAGGCTAGGAGAGCCACTGAAGTTTGCTAGGACTCAAGAGTTGGCAACCCAAAGCCTCCATCTCCAAGAGGTCTGAGCGAGACCTGTGGGAAAATGACATAGGCAACCTGGGAAAGGGTTGCCTGAAATAGGTGTTTTCTTTTTAATGCTGGAAACAGGCATTTTAGAATTGCCTTGTTGTAACGTGTTTTAAAATGAACGTGCTTCTAAATAGTCTAGGAGGTAAATGAATGTAATTCATAATTGTTTGCCAGCCCTGTGCAACCATGGGCTTCCAGCAGGCTGGGACACTGTCTGGTTTGCCCCCAGCATTTGTTAACAACATGGGCTTTGGGGAGTTACCGAGCCTCTCGGGGCGTCAGATTCTCCACCTGTAAAAACTCTCATGTCTCCATTACAAGGTTATGAGGATTTAAATTAGCTCATCAGAATAGAGTACTTAGAACAGTGCCTGACACATATTAAGGGCTCACTAGAATGTTTGGGTCCATTTGTTATTTAAGTCTTAGGCCAGATAAAAGACAGCAATCATACCACTCAGTCATTCAGAAATAGCTCCAAGAACCAGGCTCTGGTATTTCTTCTGGCATCACCCTCCAAAATAAGGTGATGTTCTCACAAACTGCATCCTGCTTCAGAGAATATAAGGCACTTGTTTGGTGGGACAGAACATGCTGCTTGCCCTGTACCACACAATTAATAGTGTTTAACAACCATTTTTATTAGGATGAGAGTGGTGACAATAAAATTAAAGGAGCACAGACTCAACAACAACGAGCCAAAAAAGGAAAATTCAAGCGCCCCCCACACACTCACACCTAAATGCGGAGGCAAAACAATCTTTCCTCTCTTCTGTTTTCCTGGGCTTTCTCCATAAACTGAGCTCTACCAAGACAAAGGAAAGAACTGCTCCTTGTAAAACTATGGTCTCCATGGCTACTTCCAACAGGACCGCCTGATTTTTCCAGAATCAGAATGCTGGCTTAGCCAAACCACCGTCTGCTCCTGAAGAAGGATTGCCCCAGCCCCAGAGCTCAGGAGGCCAGCCGTGGGCCCAGGCTGACTTGGGCTCACCCTGTGCTCTTGCAACCTCCCCTCCCTTCCCCACGTCTGGGCAAACCCTGGCGGGCCCCAGCTTGCAAGCCTGCCCCTCCCCACAACGTGGAAAGCATCAGCTCAGCGGCGGTTCAAGCGCAGCAGCGATGCTGTCATCAAAGCCTATGCTCCCACCTCGCGCTCGGGAAAGCAGCTGGTGAATGTTGTGTCTTGCGCTCCAGATGGACCAGGCCCAGCGCTCAGCATATCTACTTAGACAGGTGTTTGACTCTGCGTTTTCCAGGTGGCCAGAGGAAGCTGATCACTTGGTGAAAGAGGAGGCCATGCGGGAGAGGGATGGTTCCCTGCACCGGCAAGAGGGCAGAGCCAGCCACTTGGCTTTCACCCATCTGTTCACCAGACATGGTCCTAAAGCCAGAACAGGTCCTCCTGGGGTTCGTACTTCCTTTGGATTTTAACGGAGAGAAAGGGGATTCTGCTGTCAGTTCGCACTCTTTTGGCAACCGTGGTCTTTTGGTCTGGGGGACTTAACTAGGTCACCAGGATTAGTGGCAGCTGGCGTTTCCAGTCAGAACATCTCTGCTCCATCAGCCCAGGCTACCAGGAGTGGTGTAAGAAACTGAAGGAGCTGCATGGTGTGTTTCTCCCCAGCGCTGCCGCGTCCACCTTCATGAGCGGAGGGCAGTGAAAGGGACGCTTTCTGGTCACTGGAATGACATCCACAGATACCCTAGCCGGGAAACCACAAACAAAGACAAACAAATGAAACAGCTGCTCCTTGGAAGGCAGAAATCAAGGAAACATTCAAGCAGCTTTTTTGCAGCAAGAAGATTCACAAATGATGTTTCATACAATCAGGAGCGGAGGGGACCGGTTACCCCTGTCTCCTGGGGGTTTCAATGACCTGAGCTCCCGTGCCGACACAAGGTACAATGCCATTTCCAAGGTGAACCCGGGAAACCCAAAAGACTAATTGGAAGACCCTTAGGGAAACTAGCACAATGATACGAAGGAAAACACACAAGTGTATAAAACTAAAAGACCAGAAGAATCTCCCACGAGGACTTCCCAAGAGAACAGGGAGGAGAGAAAGCAAGCCTGCAAATTCCCGAAGACCCCCTGTGAACAAACTTGGCACTCTGAAACTATCTTCAATGTTGGGGGGGGGGGGGCGGAACCATCTTTCTTAAGTCCCCTCCAAGAGCTCAGAATAAATGGAGTACATTTGTCATAACATAAACGGGAGAAAGGGGTTGGGAGGGGGTGGGAAGGGGCCTTCTCATGAGGCCACCTGGCCCAGAACTGGCACTGTGGGACGGCTGCTCCTTCTCCTTGGGTCCTGTGACCCAGCAGACGCTGGCAGGGCAGGAAGGCAGCTGTCAGTTTTCACATGGCACTCAATTCTGGCAAGGGAGCAGGTCCAGTGGAAGCCAAAGCCTCGTCAGGAGCCCATCAGCCCCAGGATGGCGGAGCTTCTGCGGACTGGTCTCAGGTCACAGGACTGTGGGAACACATGGCCTCTTACATCTGACTGTACAAGTCATAATCCTTCCCCTCTGGAAAGCCCAAGGAAACCTATTGCTGAAATTTGGGATGCAGAATCCCTCTATACCACTAAGTGAGAGATATTCCAAGGATCAAGGATGGTGTTTTCTATTAGCATTTATTTATAATTCATATTCTAAATTGTTTTAAAAGAGATTAAAGAATAATAAGGTGATATATATATACACACATACACACACACACGCACACACACATAACCATGACACTCAGCTGTGGCACTATTAAAATTTGGGGTCAGATAACTCTTCATTATGATGGGGGGTCAGGTGTCCTGTGCATTATAAGATGTTTAGCACCATCCCTGGCTTCTACCCACTAGATGCCCCTACTTGCGAATTACTACATTTAAATGAAGATGCTACATCGATAGATAGTATGTAGATATACAATGATCAAAAGTTATAGACAGAAATAAGGAGTCTAATGTTTTTAAAAATTCAGCCTTAACTTTAGCCTGTTCAGGTTCACAAAGAAGGAAGCCAGGGTGGGAGCTGGGCTGTGACAGTTCTGGTGTCGTTGATGTTTACCTAGCACTTCTGCCCAGGTTTAGTATAGTTGCATACGTGAACTCATTTGGTACTTACCGTTATCCCTATTTTACCAGTGACAAAAATGAAGCTTAGAGAGGTTAACTAGCTTCTGTAAGGATGACCAGCTAAAAAGCAAGAAGACCACGATTTGACCAGTTTGGTTGACTGAACTGCTAGACCTATACTGTCCCACATGATAGCATGAGCCACATGAGGCCATTGAACACCCGGAGGGTGACTAGTCCAAAATGAGATGTGCTCTAAGTGTAAAACAACACTCCAAATTTCAGAGATCTGTTGAAATGATATTTTGACTCTGTTGGATTAAACGAAATACATTATTAAAATCAATTGTACCTTTAAAAAAAATTTTTTTTAACGTGGCTACTAGAAATTTTAAAATGCGGATGTGGCTTGCATTAAATTTCTATTAAACAGTGCTGTGCTAAACAATACTATCTCCCCTGGCATCAGTTTTAAGAAAGGCTGAAAAGGAAAATTATGTGCTGTGGGCCAGGAGGTAGATACCCAGAGCAAGGGAACAAGTATCGTCCCCTTTTGTGATCAAACTAAAAATAAATACAAGGAAAACCAAAGAAATCTTTTTAGAAATAAAGTTATCTGTAAATTTGGTAAAGGGTCAAATGGGGAGAAAAAAGAGTTTCAAAGTATCTATTATCAAGTTCATATGTCAGCCCAGTTTTTCTCTTCGTGGATATCAAATGCTGATTATTTGATCCCACAATCAGCCCCAGGTGGACCTGCTGCTGGGTCAGCTTAAGCACGCCCTCATTTTCTTCTTCATGATCACTCCACTAGCCTCAACTTTGCGCATTTCAGCTGGTCCAGGGCAAAGGCAATTTTCCAATCATCTTATAGCTCCAGTCACTGGCGAATTTTTTTTTTTTTTTTTTTTTTTAAAATCTTACACAGATTTGTCGCTCAGAATGAGTCTCTGGGTGCTTTCTTGTTACCTGTTCAACCCATACGGTCCCTTGTGCCTCTTCCCTCATCTGGAAATATCATCTTCCATCACAATCCCACCTCTTCTGCAAGGCCAGGCCACGGGCTCAGCAGGTAAACTGGTAGACTGGGGGACCAGCAAAATGGTCTTGATAAATAGTACCAACTTCATAGAGTTGTCGTGAGGATTAATAAATGAAGGCAAGTACCACCTGCAAAATACTACCTGGAGCGTGCTAAGTGCTTCCTAAATTCAGCTGCTGGCATTTTCAGTTGTCTTTGGGTTAAAAGGGGGCCAAATCATGTATGTGAGGAAACTCCTTTTCCCATCTACCCATGTACCTGTGCTGATTCTCTCTCTCAACCATTGGGGAGCTCAGTGTGATGGCAGAGAGCGGGCAGTGCACCAGGGACGGAACCGCAGCAAGAGGAAAGCCGCTCTTACCACATTGTTATTAGAGTTTGATGAACAACTCTGATCATCACACAGTTTAAAATTACGGGATTCAGGGCCAAAGCCGAGGGATTTGTTTCAAATCGGTAAATCCCCAGAAGAGGAAGTCTCTAAAGCAGACGCCAGGAGAGCACACCCAGAAGACACACGCAGCGGGCTGCAAAGGGCTTTGTTGGAAAAGCATGGGGGCTGCACTCCATTCCAGCATGGGGCCAGGGTTGCGGGATAGAACAAAAGCAGGCAGCAGGCTGGATACAGAGGAATGGTATCCCACCTCCCACTCAGTCAATAATGAGAGATGGATGATGGTACCCGCTGAATAACCTCACTTTGCAACTTTTATGCGAAGGTTTGACAAATGACACCAGCAAAAGGTACAAGGGAGTGATTAAAACCAGCCCTGGTGAAAGGCAGAGATAAGCATCCTGGGGCTCAAGTCTCCTTGAGTTCCCCCCATTTCCACCTCCAATCCCTGACACTGCCTTGAGTTTTCCAGAACTTTTTCCATCTAATCACGTCCTTCTTCCTTTCCTCTACTGCTCCCCATACACGAACTTGTCTTTGGGACCATTTTATCCAGTCCAGTCTGTGTGGCTGGACTCAGAATAAAAGGCTTCATTCACTCACTCATTCATTCATTCAATGCACCAAAATGTTCATCAGCTTGCTGTCAAAGCAGGAATTTTCGGCATGTGTTTAGCAATGACAATTTTCCCAAAATCCTTACAAAGAACATTTCCTGTTGAGGAAAATCATGTGGAAGTCCTATTAAAAACAGATTCTCAGACCTCAAAGGAGATTTACTGAATCAGAATTTCCCTGGGAGATGGTGCTCTCTGGGGAGACCCAGTGAGTCTTATCATACAGAAAGCCCAGAGAGATGGCTGTGCTTTCTTGTACCACTTCCCTTGCAGGAAGCTGTGGCTTGAGGTGGAGAAAGTTGCCTCTCATGCTCTGATCTTTAAGCTCTGTCCCCTACTTGGCTGAAACCTTCCGACAAACTCTGATTCAAATGGTGATCCATGAAAGGGACAAAATCCATCAAAGGCAAAATCACAGGGACCCAGATTCTCAGACATGTGGATGGTTTCCAGGAACAGAAATGAACCGGATCAGAGCCACTGCAGCCAACGAGGGCTGTGCCTCCAGAGAGGCCATGATGTGGTGAGAAATGTCCGAAGGCATTGACGATGGCAAGGAAACGAATTACGCTCAGGAATGGTAACCCTCAACGTGGTCTCAATCTCTCCTGCATTACGCAGAGGTGTTGGGAAATGTCACCCTACCTGCTGGTAAAGATGTGTCTTTACGTCCTTCTACCACACTCACTGGTAGGAAAGTAATTCACCAAAGTCCTGTTTTTTAGCATGTTCTGACCTGCTTCCAGGAGTGACAAAAATATGGAAACGAGCTGCATATAAACACCTTGAGGAACTGTGCTTAGGAATCCAGGCCTAAAATAACAAATGACTTGACTCCAAATATGTGGGCAGCTTGTCAGAAATCAAGTCTCCCTCCCCCCTTTACCCTGGGTAAAAGGAGATATGGGCTACCCTTAAAAAACCTTTTCTTTGTCCAGGCAGTGGGTCTGTACAAACCATCACTGAACTCGGTGGCCTCACTGGGCGCCACGTTGATTATTTCCTGCACAAACTTCGCGGACGATGCTAAGATAAGCCAGAGCTAAGTTTAGCACGCAGTTTATTGATACTGGCCCTTAAAAATAAATAACAAAGTGACTCCTACAAACTCTTTCTTCCCTGTCCCCAACCATCTCCATATGCTTTACGTCTGCTGTATTAAACATAATACCATTATTATTACACGTCAGTATATGTCAAGAAACCCCTGTGAGGAGGGGCAGGAGGAACAAGTGAACACCCTTCCAGGGTGGCCAGTGGGACACGGGACAATTAAAGCATTAAGAGGAAGGATCTATGTACGGGGTTCTCGGGAGGCCTGCAAGGCTGCTACAATCAGCAACACCTGTGCAAACTAGCAGAGAGAATAATGGAAAGGTAAGATTTCTGAACCTTCCAAGACAAGCCAAACTCGTTGAAGATGACAGCTGTCATTAATACAAATGTTTATCGCACTGTTATGGGAGGCTAGTAATAGGTGTTGGAGGGTCAGGCTGACCTGGAATACTGAACAAGAGCACTCTGTGGGCTCTGACCCTACCCTGGGCACAAAGGGACAGCCAACACATACATCAGACTGAGGGTCACAAAGGATCACCTCAAGACATCCAAAGAAGGAAAGCTCCCCAGTAGAAGAATGAGCTTAGTGTTGTTACCTGTCTAGTTGATGACCTTTTCCCTTTCCCTTTTTTTTTTTTTTTAACTGTCCTTCAAGGGGGCTGAAAAGCAATTTTCATGTTATGTCTCTAAGTATCGTTTTCTTCCTGCAACAGGGTTCTGAGCATGCGCAGTAGGAATGATTTAACACTGCGTTGACGACTTGCTACAGAAGAACGTCATGTGGAAAGGTAGACTGCCACAGCTAATGGGCTCTTGTTTCAAAGGGATGCTGTGTGTACATTACCAGCGTATTCAGAAGGTGCAGAAAGGCCCAGGCAGCCATTAGGAATGGAGTGTTGTTGATGATGGAAAGGCACTTTGCCGGGGAGGGAATGGTGGGAGAGAGAAGGCTTATCTGTCTTTTTGATTAGAAATGCATGCTTCCTTTCATCATCTGAGCTGAAAAATTGGCTTCTGCTCTTGGTTTATGAAACCATTTTTCTTTTTCCTTTCTTCCCAGGTTTGCAAACTGCTTAATAAATTAGTTACTGTGAGGTACATGGGTGCCACAATAACCTTAGAGGCTTTTCCCAAATGCAGCCTTAATATTTTATAAGTATTTAAATAGATTTATTCAGTTCGATCTGGCTGATTTATGAAAGCTGGCATTCTGGCACGAAAAGGGGGTTCCATGCAGATTAAAGCTGATCCAAACACATTTAAGAGGTGCTCCCAATTCATATGAAGTTTTTCTTTTAGGAATTAAGAGTAAAACTTTTGGATACAGTTAACTGTGCAAACGAGGTAAAGGAACATCCGAAGCACAAAAGCTTGAAATGGGAGCATCAGGCCGGTGGTCACGTAAGGTGTTTGGAACAGTTCATTCCTTTATTCGTTCACTCATTCAACCATCACCACAGAGAACGCTGGGAATTGTGCTAGGCGCTGGTGACTTTCTGTCCTCTGTTTGGTCCAGCTTTAAAGATTATAAGACAAAACTTAGGCGTCTATATAGCTCTCAACCCACGGAAGAGAACAAAAGTCAGATCATCTTGTGTAAGTTACCATTCTGAACTGCAAATGAAAGTGACCACCCTTTTTGATAGAAAGGACAAAGATTTTTGGCTCCAAAGGGTGGTTCTTATCTCCAGTGAAAGTGAAAGAGCCTGCTGGGAGTTCCTATGAGATGACTCCCATGTCAGCAGGTCAGGGTTGGCCAATACCACCCCCCAAGCCAGTCATGCCTTGGGCATCCATTATACCCTCTGCTGGAACTAGAGCTTCCAAAGACCACCCCGAGCCTCTGATCGAAAAATCAGATTCCAGATTCCAGCAGCATCAGATGCTCAAACAGAATCCCTCCCTGTGTGTCCAAGTAATCTGTGCAAAGCTAAATTCTATTCTACTGGATTTAAAAAAAAAAAAAAAAAAAGCAGACTTGGAGATTTATATCAGGTCACGAAAGCTTCGGAGAAAAGTAGTCAGAATTAAAGAGAACATAAATCATCTTTTCAAAATATATATTTTTTTCTTATTTACCAGATTTCTGCAGGCATAATATTTGTCAAGTTTTAAGTCTAAAGAGTCAGACATCCAATCCTAAAGAGGATGAAATATGTTAGAAAGAACACAATGATCAATTTCAAGCAGCATAATAGATAATGCCCCAGTGATACTTTAGAGAGTATATGAACAATTAAGGTAATTATCCATACCAAAAACTATTTTATGGAAATGTGCTACAAAGAAACAAAATTACATTAGGGTCTAAATGATCAGAAAGCAGCAGCCTCATGGGCAGTCTTTCTAAGGCCTTACCTTTTCTTTTCTCTGCTACTATCTGTTTCACTAGGAGAGCTGAAAATTATACCATTTGTGTTAGCATCAAATGCAAATGGAATGATTGTCCCTTCTCTAATCAAAACACATTTGTGGATTGAAATACCACATGGGGCAATTTTCAGTTAATCACGGATGTTAATAAATATGACTCTAAGCTCATAAACAAACATTACTTTGGCAAATATAATATAGGAAATTATTGTTAAGCTTGATCAGACATGTAACAAAAACTGAACTTTGAAGAAAGTCAGCAAATTAGCCATCTGAAATAGAGATGGGCAGCAACAGTAATGAAAGATTAGATTTAGCTAAAATTCTTCGACAAACCATGCATTAGCCCTAGGAAATATTTAAAGCTGGCTTTGCTGAAAATGGCAAATATTAAGTATTATCATAGTATTAGTTTCTTTAAAGAGCAAAACCCAGATGCTTAGTGATTGGAGATTTAAAAACTGGAAAATCAGGTTTACCAATGTCAGTTACCCAGAGCCTGAGTTATATTAAAGCCCCTAACAACGAACGGTGTTTTCAAATGAAATAGAAATATGTAATACTCATTCTATTTCCATCACTGAGCTTATAAACCAATTTGAGATTCCTTCCTTTAGCCTTCCCTAAATGTAAAATAGGTATTTGTTTTGGTGACAAAATATCTAAATGTCTATAAAAGTATTCCAATCCTCTCTAAGACCAGGGTTAGATTCAGACCTGCAGAGGCAGTAATACAGGAAAACTTTAGACACTATTTCTGTCTCCTGCCATGCACTTAAAATAAAACACTACGCTTAAACCCCAGACTTCTTAGGTATGTAAAGCCAAAAGATCTTCTATCTAGGTTTACTCATTTCAAAATTCTAATATGTTTGTTTAGAAAAGCTCTAATATGAGCTTTTCTCTTTTGCAGGAGTGAGGAAGCCTCCACTTGCTTTCCCGGTACCCTACGTGAAGTCTGCTGTTGGGTCACCCAGCACATGAGAGAAAAGGCCTTGAAGTGAAAGTAGTGTGAGCGAATATTAACATCTAGGTTTTAGGAAGAAGAAGCGGTATTTTATCTGTTACATTATCTCTAGGTCAATCTGCAGATTAAACGCTATGTATCTATGCAGCTAAGTGAAGCATCTATGAAATGCAAGTTTCATCTGAAAAACTGCAGTGACAAAGTCCAGAATCAGCACTTCCTTTGGATGATACGGATAACTATCTCTCTCCCCTACTTTCACTGAAAATGTAGACGTACACCTAGAAAAAAAAGAACCTTGAGTAACAAATGAGTTCATACTAAGGGGGCCATTTTCAATATGTGTGGAATCATTTTATGAGCTACCTTCCACTTTTTAGAAACTCCTATATCCTTAAGCCTGGCAATTAATAATATGGCTGGTAAGAGTAATAATTGTATCTATTTACCAAATACTGTGTACATATCAGGATTTGTATAGTGTTGCTTTAACTTACTAATCACTTAGAACAATCCTATAAGGCAGATACTATTTTTAATCTGCATATTTTCAATGAGAAAACTGAAGCTTAGAGAGGAAAAGAAATTTATCCTGGTTAATGGTCACGTTGGGATCTGAACCTAGCCAAACTTCAGAACTGCTGGTGACGATCAGTGAAAGCATAACCTTTTCAAACATACACCGTTAGTTTTCTGAATTCCTTACGTTAAAATATTCTGTGCAAACCAAAATTGCAAAATGTCCCCATTCTACACTGTATAATAGAAAATAATTACCCCTATTTAAAAAAATAGAATTTCTGTTTTTAGCTTTACGATCGCAGCTTGTTGCCCTGTCTTCTCCATTATCAAGGAAATCGAGTAAAAGAAATATTGTTCTGCAGGTCTTTGGCTGAATCCATTTGTCCTCCTTCCTTACTGAAAACCAGACTAAACATTTCGAATGTCTACATTTTAAAATTTCCAACAGTAATGAATAAACTGTACCTGGGGTGCTCTAACCAGCCCCCCAGATGGTTAGCATTTATTTTATCAGCATTTTATTCTGATAAAACTGCACCAGTGCACACTCATGGCCTGACTCTTTCTGGGTCCATCCATCCTTGGACCTTTCTCATACGAAGTCCATGAAAAGCACGGGCTGCTCCGAAATTCACTGTTGGAAGACCATGAAGAAGGCAATGAACTTTCAAGGCTTAGTATCTTAAAGGACCCTATAAATGAAATAGGTCAAGGATGAAGCACGTAAGTGGCTGGGAAAAAAAAAAAAAATCTCCGTTTAGTTTATACAACTTCAGCTTTCCTGTCTGTTCAGATTCCATATAAGGAATAGTAACTTTTCAAGCCCGTAGGCCTGGACATATTTCTTGGCCTTATAATTCTCACAGTTCTAGACATTCCAAGGTAGAGGGTCATTCAAACAGAGTTGTAATTTCTTGTGTATATTTATTTCCAAAGTATCTTATGCATAGTTTCCCAATGAAATCATAGATGGGGGCTAGGCGCATGCTAGCTGGGTTTTTTTCAAGCATGCCCAGAAGAAGCAGTTGAAAAGAACTGCTCTGGGCTCCTCAAGCAAAAGGGCCAGACTTGAGCTCTCCCCACTGTATCATTCACTTGAACTGCAGATTTTGTCTTGGACTGATATAAGAAGAGAAGAGAGAGGAAAGGAGTTCATGAGATTTAAAGAGTGAACTTCCCTATAAACAGCCAAGCCAGGTTGCTAGGTTATGATAGAGTCCAATGCGGATATGCTGAGAGGCCAACCACCAGCATTCAAGTGTCTCCTCAAATCCCAACCACTCAACTGCCTTAGTGCTTTGGTCACTTCATCTGTGAAACGGGCGGGACAGACCAACATGGCGGCACGTTCTCTCCAAATCTGGCAACTACTAAGCATTAAAAGTCAACTTTTTCATATTTCTTTTCCTGTACTCAAAAAGTAACTAAATAGTGTATATATCGTTTTACATCTTTAGTTGAAATTTGAAAGGCAGGATGCCTCATAATGTGAAGAAGTTTTGAAACTCTACACAAATCCAGGGCTCATTGTTACTAACTCCAAGTTAGTAACAAAAGTGTTTCTTAAACTTTATTACAAACGCTGAATTATCTAAGGAAAAAAATAGGTCACACTCTATGCATTTAACCAGTATTTACCATGATCCACTTGTTCATTAAGTCCCTATTGACCAGATATTCCTCTAGACATTTGGGATGCATCAGTGAATGACAAGTGGATCGGTGCCCTCCTGGAGCTTACAGTTTCATGGTGGAAGAAACCCAATAAACAATAAAGATAATAAATTAGAAAATTCTCCTATAAGTTAAAGCATGTTTAGTGCCAGGGAAGAAAGAGAAATTTCAAGAGCCTAAAGGATGGGGAATTTGGGACTTGAGGTTCAGTGATAGGGTAGACTGCCCTCTCAAATACAGTGGCCAGCAGAGGCCTCATAGAAAAGTGACTGATATTTGAGCAGAGACTTCTAGGTGGTGAGGAAGTGAGCTATGCAGATATGTGGGAAAGAGCTGGCCTGGGGTTCAAGGAACAGCAGATAACTATAAAGACGGTGGCTTTCTGCCCCAAGAAGCAAGAGAAGCCTTGCAGGGATTTGCCTAGAGTGATGACCTATGTTTCTAAATTCAAAAACTGTATTAACATCCATAAAGATGTCTCTGGACAGTTAAAATATATACATATGTAAGCACAGCCTCCTATTCTTATTAAGGCTACCAAACCGCCATCCATCGGGCACTGAACCCTGGTTTTCTAGTTGGAAGAACAGAACAGGGTTGCTCCATCTAAACTTGTTCACCCATTAATCCTAAAGCCTAACTCAAGCATTTGCAGAATTGAATTCTACTGGTGTTTGTTAAGTGCCCACTCCTGGGCTAGAAAATGTACCAGGCACAGTTGGGAATAAAGAGTACCAAGGGCAGAACAGAAGGGCGTAAAACACACAATTTTATCACTTGACCTTGCTCGCTTTCAGGCTTTTCACTTCCAAAACAAAAGATCTTCTATTTCTCAAAGATTTGGTGAGGATTCAATGGAATAACGTGTCAAACACCTAGAATAGTGTTGGACACACCTACTACAGTTCGTCACTTAACAAACGCTACTTATCTCTCACCTGAATCAATGAAAGAAGATATTATTTTAAAATTAAACTGAGATGAAACCAAGGAGGTACCCAGTGTGCTAGTGGAGAATTTAAGTGTACCATCAGCAGAGTAGCATTTTAAAAGACATTCAGAAAGAAGTTTAAGATGGGCTTGGAGAATATGGAAACTTTGTGCAGCCAGAACTTAAAGTCAATCAGAGTGCAATAAAGACAAAATAGACAATGGCCAAAAAGATCTCCACTCTTAAATTACATTTTCAAGAAACTCTTCTTAATTATATCTGACGGAGACTACGGAAAATACAACCTGGTGTTGGAAAGCTTAGGTGTAGCCATTTACTTCTGCTGTGACTTTGATCAAAGAATGAACCTGCTGGGACTTGAGATGGAGAACAGTCTAGCACAGATTGAGTTACAGAGATATTTGGGTGCAGAGAATCCCCAAAGTTGTATTGCGTAAGAAGCTGCCTCCAGCTGCTAGGATGTTCAGCATGGAGCTTGCTGAGAGTGACATTACACCAGTATCCCTGGGTCCCCAAAGCTGGGCCCATGGCCAGTCAGAGCCCTAGCCTTGAAAGACAGGATCCAGCACCATGCTATGCGCTCAGCCATAACTCGGTCCGCTTTCTGCATGTGTCTGTCTGCTCTACACCACCCCCATCCTCAGACCCCATACCCTTTTGCTGCAAGGGCTGCAAGATCCAGGATGAGAATTGTGGCTTAGAAGACTCCATAAGAAGGCTTCTGGGCTTGAAAGAAAGCAAAGATCCAATGGAGCCTAGAGGCAACATAACTATGATACCCAATAAGCTGGGAGTTCATTTAGCAAACACGGTTCCCTTTACTTGATGTACTTTCAGCATTGCTTATGAGCTATATCCTACTTAGGAGTATGAACTCTGCAATTATTTCCCTTACATTATGAATCATTTATCTAGTCAATCTAATATTCTTCCCTTATGCATCTTAATACCTCAGTTAACTGTTATGAGTCATTTGTTATTTGTATACCAGAAAACTGCTTTCCAAGTTACTACTTATTGGTCATAATCAATTAGGGAAGTTTTTAGACTATGGCTGTCTTATATAAATACACTGGTAAAGTTCAGCTCCTATGATTTCTGACAATTAAATTGTTCTGTCACTTGGGGACTCTCATTAATCTCAACTTGTCATCCTTGTTTATGCAGGTTATAATGGGCTATGTGTGTAAGTGAAATGAGACACTGAAAGCCTTTGGCTTTTTAACTCTTTGATGAGAGTAGAATTGAAATACTTCCTTTAAGTGGTCACTTTGATTTGTACAGTCTGAAGGAACTGTGTTCTGGACAGCAGTTCATCAACTCCGCCGTAACCCACAGCAATCTTTATGTAGATTTGTAATTAAGAACCAGAAAGAGACGAGCTGGCACCTACTTCCACCCCAGAATCTTTTTGTTCCTATTTATTTTTTATTTTATTTTATTTTTTTAATGAAATATAGTTGATTTACAATGTTGTGTTAGTCACAGGTGTACAGCAAAAGTGATTCCGTTTTTTATATATATATATATGTACATATATATGTATGTATATATCTTCAGATTCTTTCCCCTTATAGGTTATTACAAAATACTGACTATAGGTCCGTGTTCTATACAGTACCAAAGGGGAAAGAGGAGGGGAGGGATAAATTAGGAGTTTGGGATTAACATATACACACTACTATATATAAAATAGATAACCAACAGGGACCTACTATATAATCTCCTAGATTCTTGATACTTGTATATCCTGAAAAGGAAATCTCAGAGAAGAAAATCAAATTGCATTGCTCTCTGTCTTTACTGGTCAACTCCTAAAAGCTCTGGATATAACTATTACATAAATGGGTAAAAGAAAAGAGGCACCAGAGTGGTCAGAAAGGTCCTGGGGAAAAATGTAGATGTCAAGTGCCATCGACGAGGATTTGATCCATGGCTGGGATTTAAATTCAGGGAGTTGTTATGAGAGCTACTACAGGATTAGTATTAAGATATAATTTATTGGACATTATTTATGATGTGAAATATGCAAACAGCACATTAATTAAATTCAGGTGTCCCTACCTATAGCAAAACCTCTGATGATAATTAAATTATACAAAGTGATGCAAGTCAAAAGATTAGAAATATGAACAGAAATCTAAGAGCTTTAATAAAGTCATAAATCATTGTAAAGGAAATGGTAGGTATTATTATTACATTGAGAGAGAGTCTGAAAAGAATGTGTAATAATAGAGCTGATGAAAAACATATCTGAAATAGAATTGTAAGGAATAAGGGGAGCTCATTTGCCCAGATGAATCTGTTAATCAGAAACTGGCTTGAGAAAGAACAGTTTGGCAAAAAAAAAATTTTTTAATTTTTTAGAGTCCAGATTCACCACGGTTGACTTCCCAAGAAAATTCAAGTGGTCTCGTATTTGTTAAGTATGGTAGAGGGGGACCACGTTCATTCTTTGGAAAAAGCTTTAGTAACTTTTTGAGTTTTCTGAGTAGTGTAATATCTTTGGACCCACTTCTGAAAAGCAGTAACCGTTATGCAAGGACTTTCCTCCCGAGGTTGGAATAGAATTACTACTTAACATCAGACATACTTTATTATGATTCTGTGGTTCTATTTTACTATTCTGTTCTCTCCTGTACACAATGCCACCAGTGTCTCATTGACTGAATGCTTGTTACATGCCAAGCCCTGTACTACATTCTCATTTATCTGCACAACAACCCTAGAAGGCAGATATTCTTATCATCCCCATTTTATACCCAGATAGCAAGTTTCAGTAATTTCCTCAAGGTTAAGGCAAGGATGTGAGCCTAATCTGCCTGCTTCTAGACTCCAGCTTGAACCACTCCACTGGCTTGCCTCCCTCTGGGTGCCTGATTTATCCTTAAGCCCCAAGTCCATCCATTTCCCCATTGATCCCTCCTGAATCTGAGAACCTTAATGGCAGCTGAGTCACCTACAGTGCCAAGTCCTTGACAGCAAGAACAATGTCTTGTTTACTTTTAAATTCCCCACAGTGCCACACACAAAGTAGTTATTGATAATATTGGAGGGAGATAGTGAAATAAAGAGGCAGATGAGAAGAGGGAATTGCTGAACTTAGTGACTGATTATACCTACCCACCATAGAAGGCCATATGTTAAAGAAACGCAATGGAAGGTCAGTTAGGAAACATGGCGGCTCACCCACCTCTACTGCTGTGTGGTGCGTGTTGTTGAATAAATAATTTAGTTTATCTCAGCCTCCATTCCTCATCTATAAAATGAGGAGTTGGCCCAAGTAACCACTCTGATCCCTTGCAGCTCCCACATTCTCTGACTTTATATTCATTTAAAGGTGTTTCTTCACAGCCCCACCAGTGACCATGATAAACCTGTTTGTACTAAGTCCTTCCATGTACCAAACACTTTGTATATATTATCTTCCTGTGATCCTCATAACAACTATGTAAGGATAGTATTATCATTCTCCTTCAGCAGAGAAAGTGAAGCTTAACAGGCTTACAAGCTTAAGGTCATGCAGTCAGTGAGTGGCAGTAAGGTAACCCTGATCTCATACATTTAGAAATTTACAAGTCTACCAGAGCTTGAGAACTGTTGAAACTCTTAGCTAACTGGCTTCTTAGAAAGCACAAAATACTATCCTGTGACCCTGAAAAGCTTCAATTGTGTTTTCCTCAATCAACAGGAATCCGGGACTTGAGAAAATGAAACAATCACTGAGATGTGATTTTTGGAATTGCAATGTTCACAGTCACAACTGTGTCTCTAACCCTGGGCAAGCATCTCACAGAAACATCAGATCATTGCAAACCTGTCAACACTTGGCCGTCTCCGCCATGTCTCCCAAGGCCAGGCCTCCAGAGCACTTTCTGTCTGTACTATTTGGTTGTCACTTAATCACACACTCCTTTATCCAGCCTGTTGCTTCATGTGCCTTACTCTGGCCTGGCCAACACAAACACAAGTTCCTTAAGGACAGAAGCTGAGCTTTGTATTTCCTTCCAGCCTTAGAGTATCCACAATGGAGTGGAGCCCATTAAGTGGTTCTCCCTTTCATTCAGCTTATTCATCACATTTTCAGCAAAGGATCAAACAATGTGTTCTTGCTCTGCCCCAATTCCGGTGCCCTAAAAGTACCAGCAATCCCACAGTTCATCTGTTACGTAACTGCAAACCACCCAAAAGGGTCTTCGGTACCACATTGTTCTGCTGAGCCTAGCATTTGACTGCCAAGATAAGCATGGTGCCAAGGTGAAGAAGATGAGCAGAGATGCCTCCTGCCTTCCAGGGAGGGGTTTGATTTTAATAGCATTCTTCAGGTGATAGCTTTCTATCAGTCCAAGGTCAGTGTAAAATCAGGCCCAAGAGAGATGGAAGATGATGGAAATCATCCCAAGATCCCAGGGAATCCTGTCAGCCCCTTCCCTTCCACTTATGCTGTGCCTGCTCCGCTTCTATCAAAGCTGAGAGCAACGACCTAAGATTCCTTCTACTCAGCAACACATATGACATGCTGCCTGTCTTCTGGTTGAACAAATAGTGCACAGCAGAAAATCCTTCAAAAATCTCAAGAGGACTGGACCCAAATTTTTTGTTTAATGTATCATCTTAAAAGAATCAAGCAAATAGGGCTTGGGGTAGAGGTCTTGATAACCCTTCAAAGACCATGAACTTTGCAAATCAAGAGAGAAAAGCCATAATCCAAGAATATGCTGCAATATGACAACAGTTGTCACTTAGGAAAAAATTGTTTGATTTCAACAACAAAATCAGGGAGATCTTCAGGATACATCCTAAGAGTATTAGAAGTACCTTCTTCCTTGCATCTGGAAAGTTCAGGTGCAAAATATTAAGATCTATCATGGAAGTTGTAAGACAATTTGCATTTTCATTCACCAAAGAAATAGATATCAAGAAGACAGAAGGCAGAAAGATAACAACAAAGGATGCTCAGTAAAAATAGTTACTGTGTGCTAAGTACATACTATGTGCCAAGCTCCTTTATATATTTGTTTCATTTAATCTTCACAAAGACCCTGTGAAGTAAGATCTATGCCTATTTTGCACATGAGTACCTCAGAGACCTCTAGTCATAACATGTTTGTTAAGTGCTGGGCCCTGCATTCAAATCCAGACCTTTCCAAGTCCAGGCTGTTAATCACCAAAATTCAGTTTGTGTCTATCCTGGCAGATGGTTAGACATTCAAGACTGATTCTGGAGTTTGATTTGCGTTATTAATAAAGTCGGAGGGATAAGGAACAATTGCAAACTTCCCTAGATGCCTCTGTTGTGCTGAGTAGGAGCCACTGGTCTCTCCAGGTTTGCTAGTAAAGGGACAGCACATCAGTATAAGGCTGGTGTCAAAGGGGAGGCTGAGAGTGCTGACATTGAACATGGTCTTTGAAAGTGCTGTTAATTGAAAAAGCTGCACAGTGTCAGGGCTGAGCAGGGATCCAGCTGTGAACAGCACTCTGAAGGGTGTTGATAGAATGGGGACTATCCAGCTGTGAGGGGCCCGGAAGTGCTTGAAGAGGTGACAAGCACTGGAGTACTCCCTTGGCCCTCCCCAGCGGTTGTGGCCACGAACAGCAGAAGCTACAGAGACTCCCTGCAGCCAAAAGCCACAACCATGGCACTCGCAGCCTTACGCCTTGTCAGGAGCCTGAAGTTACCCTCACCAATCATGACAGACACAAAAGAGCTGCTCAAGGTACAAAGATGTCCCTGAGTGATGTGAAAAGAGCCCGGACACAGCCTCACCCCATGAGAAGTATCAGACGGGCCTAAGCAGAGAAACTCTTCCTTGGTATCTCACCAACTCCTGGACTTTGGTCGGTGGGTAGAAGGTGAAGGTGAGGTATGGTCTGCTTGTCATCCAGGGATAGTGTTGAAAATGACATCCTATCCGCATGATGTAGAAATTAGCAGGGGCTTTGGATTCAGAGGGACCTGGGATCAAATCCTGTTGCTTCCGTGTACTAGCTATGCAGTCTTGATGAGTTAAATAAGACTTTCAAGCCTCCCTTTGTAACCTTTAATGACAATAATAGTCATTTCCTGTTAGAGTTAGGGCAAAAATATTAAATGAGATAAAATATAAATTGTGACACATGGTAGATTTCTAAAAATGTTCATTTTCTTCCCTCCCCGGTATATCACGGAAGGTGCAAACAGCTATTTTCTGCTAAAAAAAAAAAAAAAAGCTCATGGCGTTGGAAGCCCAGAAATGCCAGGTGAGAAGTAAGCAATCTACAGAGAACTTGAAGCATGACGTAGATCGCCAGTGGCGATGTCACCAGGGAAAGTGAGTGGGTCACAGAAGGAAACATATTAAAGTGCTCAGAAATGCCCTTTCAAGGTTTGATGATTTGGGATTCCTAGAATGGTTTAAGCATCTGTGGGCAAGGTGATACAACACAGAAAGAACTTCCAACATTTTACCTATAAAGATCCTATCATCTTTCAAGTCCAAACTCCATGATCATGTGCTCTGTTCCAAGTGGCAGAAAACCCAGTTTAAGTTGGTTTAAGCTGAAAAACATGGTCCAGGTGACCAAGGAGTCCAGTTCAGCTTCCAGTTCCAGATTGATGTGGACTTCAAATGACATCAGCAGGATCCAGCTCTCTGCTGGGCTTCTCTGTGTTGGCTGCATCTGAGGATCTGCATGGCGGCTCACAGCACCTTCCGGCTCCCTTTGTCAAAAAATCCAGTCCAACAGCAGAAAGAAACTGCTTCCAGGATGGCACAAAGAGAACACATGGGTCCAGATTGGAGTTTCGTATTTACTGGTAAACTCAGCTCCAGATGAGTGAACTGGGAGCATTAGCTTCCTTGGGGCATGTGATCCTCTGGGATTAAACTCATTACCACAGTTGGCACATGGGCTGAGAGTGAAGAGGAATGGTAACCCCAAAGCAAGTTGGGGTATGGTCTTTACACAAAAGTTGTGTGGATACTGCACAGAGAAATCAACCAATGTCCACTGCTACGTCCAAGCCCCAGAGAACAATGGCTTTACATTCTTTACATGTTTACTAACATTTTTGTGTGTCACTCGTAAAGTGTTTATCAACCTGGTATTTTAGGTGAATGATTGGCGCCTTAAGGGCAGAGACTATTTTCAATGTCTTTGTCTCCAACCATATCGTCTTTCACAGTAGCTTTGCCCATGGTGAGTAAATTAAGGGGATTTCATAGAAATTAATGAATTTAACATACACAACCATTGAACATGAATAATTGAAGTCGAAAGTTGAAATAGTTGACCTGTAGAAGAGATTATTAAGAGGAAAAATTTGTTAGACTTATAAGATTTCTGGAGGAGTGGAAGGAAAGGAAGTCAGAGGCTCTTTATTCAAAAATCGTTGTCAGAAAGCCCCAACTTCCTTAAGGAATTTATTAAAGAGATTGAAAGGGCACATTGCTCAAAACCACCAAAAACCCCCCATGGAAAAGAAGGCTGAACATTCCGAGTCAACCATCAAGATAAATAACTAAAGAAAAATATTTCAAAAGGTGAAGGAGGCAGGTGAATTAATTGGAGGGGAGAGGATAGAGAAAAGGCAAAGACTCTGAAACAAACAAACTAAAAAAGAAAAACGGTTTTCCAATAACTCTATCAAGAATTTGGGGGGAAAAGTTCAGATAAGAAAGAGAAATTTACTATCAAAATTACCCAAGAAGTCTGTTTGCAGGATTAGATCTGGTCACCATCAAATCCTATCTGGAGGAAGTTCTCATAGCTACGTGAGACAGAAAAGTTGATTAAGTCTCTTAAATAGGTTCACACTCTTTTTTAATTAACCTCTGGGCCTCCAGGGTCATAGAGTGTAGATTGCTTCTATTTTATTAGCGGTCACCAATTTTACCTTGTCAGGACTGCACAGCACACAAACAGGTATAAGAAATTCATTACAGCTCTATTGTTGAGAAAGATATTTCAACTGAGAATCTCCTTTTGAGAGAAAAAGTTTTAATGTGTCTTTGGGTCAGGAGAACATTTGACAACATAGAACAGGAGATGGCCAAATTATGGCCAGTGGGCCAAATTCAACTTGATGTCTGTTTTTATAAAGTTTTATCGGGATACAGTCACGTGCATTTGCTGACTATTATCTGATGGCTGCTTCTGGTGCCTATATGGGCAGAGTTGAGTAGCTGCAATAAGGATCATGTGGTCCAAAAAGTTTAAAATATTTCTCATCTAGCCCTTTTCAGAAAGAGTCTGTTGATCCCTGCCATAGAAGAAAGGGAATCTCAGTCCACAGAAAACAAGTGTGGTTTTTCTACCAGTTCTCAAAGAATTTGCATGTTAACAGCAAAATGGTGGCAAGGTAGTTTGTCATTATCAGTAATGACTTATGGACGGTGAGTAGAAAAGCAAAAGAGAGAAAGGATGCAGGAGATCTGGTTGCTGGGGAGAAGGCTCACTAAGGAACCAAGATGGGACAAGATACGGGAGGAGGAGGGGCATGTCAGACATCCTTGGAGAAAGAGAGAGAATGAAAAGAGCAATTAGTAGAAAAGCATCCAGTGCCTTTGTCTGCCTCAAAGTGTTTCTCTTGCCTGCTCCTGCTGCACATTTGAATGTTTTATTTCTTCGACCCTCCGAGCATTACCAAACAGTTATTATCTGAGCTCCTAACAAACAATTATTCCAGCTCCTAATTTATATTTCAATCATTTTAACTACTGATCTTATGATCACATCTAGGCTCTGATCACATTAGTGTCTATTAACTATGCAGCAACCAATAAAATCTGCATGAGAGACTTATTTCATATATACTCCCTCAGTGCAATTTATTAAAATAATGTAGACTATTAACGTTTAAGCTAAATGTAATATATATATTTAATATAAAAATTCTCATTAGTGTGATTAATAAAATTTTTAGTGTAAGCTGATATTTAGTTAGAGAAAATGAACAAGTTAAGCCAACTGAACTATTCCAGTTACATTAATTTAATTAAGTATGACTTTTACATGATGTAGGATTAGGTATATACACTGATAATTCTAACATATTTAAAGAATCAAAAAGTTGAATCCCACTATCAAAGTTACAGTCAAATCACCAAAGATCATTCTAGATAAAGCATACTAACTTCTCTCACTGAAGCTCCCTCACTTTTCTAAATATGCTCTCAGGAATTACAGAAGTTGAAAAGTAATATAGCAACACTGCAATGTTTTCCTCCTTAAAAGGTCTCATTGTTCAGCTTTTCCTTTTGAACTGCACTAGGGCTGTGTGTGTGTGTGTGTGTGTGTGTGTGTGTGTGTAGGGGAGAGAGAGAGACACAGAGACAGAGAAAGAAAGACAAAAACGGATCTCATCCTGGTTCTTTGAATTATCTCCATTTATATAGAAATATTTCCCAAAATGATTTCTGGAAATATTGGCTGGTCAGACTCCACTTTCTCCTATCTGGACTCTTCCAGAACCACCTTGACCTGGGCTGATGTAACTGCCCTGACACTTCCTAACTTTGCAAATTTTGGCAAATAACTACTTCAGCCCAGTGTCTCTATCAGTAAAACAGGAATGAGAGGTGGTGAGGATTAAGTGAAATGGTTAGAAAAAAACCTCGTCTCTAATTTCTACCCCTCAGAACTTGGTGTCTTTGCTGCTATCCCAGAATATGTTATGTTTTATTACTTCTTCTCTTCAAGCATAATCTCATGGCCAGTGTGGCTGAATTATTTTCTACATTCTAAAACTCTTTCCTAGATTGCCAAGACCGTGAACCCATCTTATTGCTCTCTTCTCTCTTCATCTCCATCTTTTTCTACTTTGTCTTCTGTGCTGGTGTCATTTTACTGACACCTAAGTTGTCCCATGACCATTTAGGGCTAAAAAAGGTGGAAGAGGAGATTGAGTAGAGCACAGACGCTCTGGTCCAGGGGGGTCTGTGTTTGAGTCCCAGTTTACTTGCTTCATGGCCTTGGTTAAGTGCTGAGTCTTTTTAAGTCTTGATTTCCATCCCTGCCAGATGGGGATGACCAATCATAATACCTACTTACAGGGTTAGTGTGAATAGTGAATAATTACTGCAAAAAGTGCTTTGAATCATGTCTGGCTCATATTAAGAGCTTAATAATAATACTATCAATAGTAATGGGGATGGAGATTCCTAGAAAAAAATCACTGCTCTTCTGGAAGCTAGGTCGTGCATTGGTGATGAGGAGACCCAGAAACGTCTCTGCAACTAGCAGAATACTGGGTACTGTGATGATTCAGTTCCCTAGATGCAAGATAAGGCATTTTCTATATTATTCCAAGGACAGTCACTGATGCCCCCTCCTTTGGCTCTAGTGGTTTACTTCTAAAGGGTGTGCTTGAGAATGACTGAAGCTGCCAGTACAGCTAGAAATACAGTCCCTTTCAGAGAGTAAGATAAAAGCAAAAAGAAGAAAACTTGTACCTAAAATCTCCCACTCTTGGAAATGCACCAAGAGCCCTGATGTCTGACAACCTGTTTTCACACCCAAAGCAAAGTGCTTCTGCCTCTGCTGCTAAGAAGGGACAGGGATAACGTGAAAACAAAATACTGACTTCCAGGCCTAAGATCAGCACTCATTATTGTCATTCTGAAACCAGGAGGAGAACCAGAACCCAGGCTGAATTATCACCCAATCTCCTTAATAAATGTGGACAGGGAAATATCAAGAAAGATGCAGGCTAATAGGCTGGAACAGATATTCCCACACCAAATCCATCCCAATCAGGTGGATTTATTTGGAAAGGACAGTCAGGCAATAATGGGAAGCAATTATTAAATGCACTGCAGCGAACTTCTGGAGACAGGGAAGAGCCCGTGGCTGGCATTTCACATCCTTCCCTGAAAGGCCTTTGATCACCTAGTCACTCTGTCCCTCCCCCTCATTCAGCAATAATTTAGACTGAAGGCAGCATTGTTCAGGTGGAGCTCTCAGGCCTAACAAGTCCTCTCCTCCCCTTCTGTAACAAACTAGTTAATAGAACTTGTGTCAGCACTTTTGTCAATTTCCCCTGCCCCATGACCCTTATTTTATTTCAAAGCTAAGTTAGAAAAACTTCCTCTGCCAATAAGTCCATCGATTCAAGGAATCCATCTCTCTTTGGCAACTCCATTATAAGAAGTTGTTTAGGGGTCCATGACATGGAATTAGACTCCTTGATTTGAACTCTGAACCCAACACATATGAGCTGGACAATATGACTTAAACTTTCTGTGCTCAGGGTACCCATCTGTGAAATGAGGATAATGTATCAATAGTGTAAGTTTCATTGGGGGTGTTGTACAAACAATTCACAAAAGGGCAAGCTAATTAAGCTAATGCCTTTTGCGTCATAAGTGCTCAGGAAATTTTAGCAATCATTGTAATCATCGTCATCACCATCATAAAAATTACCATTATCCTTTGTATTTGAGACACCCTAGTTCTCTGAATTTGGGACCACATATTATTTAAGATCTCTTTAGAAAGACTTATAACATGGTATGGTGGCTAAGCATTAGATTGGATTTAAGACACCTGACCCTTTGTAAACTGTACAAATAAATAGTTATTACAAAGGAACTCAAGGACCATTTTTTCCAGCTGTGGAACAAGGACAAAGAATTAGGTCCACTGAATCATGTTTCAAGGCCTCACATCTCTTCCTTGGTCTTCTCTGCATTCAAGCACTCATTTTCTGACTAGGGTGAAGAATATGGTCTGTGCATGTGATCTGGGATCAGTGTGGTCCACTTCAACTGAATTATGACTATGCCTTAACTATTGGAGCAGTCAAGACATAAACCCCACCAAGCTAATCAGACCTTTCCACCAGCACCCCAAGAAGCAAGCACCTTGGTTTCACTCTCTCACTCAGATTTTTTTCTTCCTGTCCTTTATGGTCATGCTACTAATTGGCTTCCCCAAGATGCCACATAGGACACCTGAGTTATTTTGCAAGAGGAGTGTTACATCAATCAGGAAAAGACGGATCCACTTCAACAATAAGTACAAAGCAAAAGAAGAAAAAGCTGTCTCAAAAATCAGTTCTATTTTATGAATGTACCATGATTTTCAAAGGTTAACAGACCTTATTACCTGTGTCTAGTTATTCTATCTGCCAAGTTAAAGCCCATGAGGAGCTTTGAACCATAATGAACAAAATGCCTCAAGACCTAAAAGATACCACCAAACACCATCTTCATGCAATCAGCCTTGCCCAGAAAAAAGCTCAACCCAAGTCTTTACCAAACTTAATCAAAGTTATGCAAATAACCCAATCTCGGTAGCTTAGTGCCAGGGAACTTCCGCTTACCAAAATCCATATGGGCCCAGATTCCATAACATGATTAAGACCTGCTTTTCAGTAGATAATACATGGTTTTACTTCATTAATGAAATAGCCCTGTGTTGATCGAAACAATAAAGAGAGAAATTAACTTGGTCTGGGTGGCTGTTTGAGCCTGAATTTTGAAAAGCTGTGTCTCTTAATTTCACCCTGACTTTAAAATATGGCACACCTGGACAATCTGTTTCTCTCCAGGGAATGTACTAACTCGGATTGTTTTATGCATTCGAGGTCTACCATATGGAACAACAGTGTCATTAAAATGGGCATTAAAAAGATTTGTTCACTCAGCTAGATTTAGACAGATAATAATACTTGCCACTTATATAGTACCTTTCGCCTGTCCATCTCAAAGTAAGCAATTTGTAAACACATATTGTTACGAACTCTTTATAAAACAAGACTATGTTAGCTTTTTTCTCTGTAGAAAACAGTTCCAACATGCCATACACGAAGTCCGCACCAAGATAAAAGACGGTACAAAAATAACACTAACAAAGCAGTCCAAGAATGTTAACTACATACTATGTTAAACAGTAACTACAATCTGTCCACCCCTGGCAGACAAAGAGGCTCTGCATATATGACAAGAATTTGTTTTCTTTTGTCTCACCCTGGATCCACAAAAACGAATTTTCATGATAATTATAAACACTGTTACTTAAATTAGTTGTAAGTGAAATTGGCCAAAACCTCATCACTACTTTCACTTTACTAATTCAGTGTTCTGATGATAAGAATTATTAGGATTCCTATGCAATCTCTATTTGGATTTTCATAATTGTCATACTATTTGTATATCTAGCTCTTTAGGTTTATTTCTCAAAAGGTCAGAACTCAGAGGTGTAGAGGACTGTTCATTGTGCCTTCTACACCATTAACATTCCTCCTAGCTTTAAATATTTGTAAAACTTATTTATATGTATCTTCCCCCCCAACCCCGGTCTCTCTGATCATACAATGCCCACTTTCTCTTTATTTGCCACCTTTATTTGTGATTTCTTTGCTTGTGTGGCACAAAAGACTTCTAAGGAATAAATATTACATACCCAAGAAAAAACTCTGAGCTTCAGACAGTTCATTTATCAAATAATATGTCACTATAGATTACAAAACATAAACATAGATTAAAAATCTATCCTATATAGGGACTTCCCTGGTGGCACAGTGGTTAAGAATCTGCCTGCCAATGCAGGGGACACGGGTTCGATCCCTGGTCTGGGAAGATCCCACATGCCGCGGAGCAACTAAGCCCATGCACCACAGCTACTGAGCCTGCGAGCCACAACTACTGAAGCCCGAGTGCCTAGAACCTGTGCTCCACAACAAGAGAAGCCACCGCAATGAGAAGCCCACACTGCAATGAAGAGTAGCCCCCACTCACCGCAACTAGAAAAGCGCACACGCAGCAATGAAGACCCAACACAGCCAAAAATAAATAAATTTTTTTTAAAAATCTATCCTAAATATATGTACCTCAGTTCACAAGAATTTGT
Source organism: Balaenoptera ricei (assembly GCF_028023285.1). NCBI lineage: Eukaryota > Metazoa > Chordata > Mammalia > Artiodactyla > Balaenopteridae > Balaenoptera > Balaenoptera ricei. The sequence goes on from NC_082651.1 coordinate 45,785,775, forward strand.
CAGATGGGGTAGGATAAAGATCATTGTGCACAGGCCAACGGTATGAGTAGAAACTTGTATTCAAGTGAACATTCCATAAGATATAAATGGATACAATAAGGCAGCCAATTATATACAATACGAGGCAACAGGAAAAGAGCCCTGTGAATGTAGTCTAGATAATGTATGTTTAATGTAAGAGTCTTGTATTAACAGTTTCCAGATGATCAAATTTTAAAGCATCTTGATGTATATACACTACTAAATGTAAAATACACAGCTGGTAGGAAGCAGCCGCATAGCACAGGGAGATCAGCTCGGTGCTTTGTGACCACCTAGAGGGGTGGGATAGGGAGGGTGGGAGGGAGACGCAAAAGGGAGGAGATATGGGGATATGTGTGTACATATAGCTGATTCACTTTGTTATACAGCAGAAAGTAACACACCATTGTAAAGCAATTATACTCCAATAAAGATTTAAAATTAATTAATTAATTTAAAAGCAACAACTTTTAAAGAGGTTACTTATCATTCACAGAGTTTCCATAATACTAGAAAAGAGATTGAAAACTTAAATGATAACAGGGACTAATTAGTCATCATTAATGAATGACACATGCAGGTGTATGGTAACAGGGAGGAGTGCATCATAACAATAGTTTGCTGTGATGTGTATCCTAACAGAAATTCTTTCTTTAAACATATCAACATATGTTTATACATGCATAGATAAGTTTAGAAGTAAATGCATGGTAATTAAATGCATACACACACTCACACATACATATACATGCCATAATTTGTAAAATCAACATGGGTGAACTCTGTTGCAGTGGAAAACACACATGCCCCTTTGAAGAGGTTGGCTACTCCTCAGTACTAGGTAACTATGTCCATGAGAGAATGAAGGCCCAGTGGACAGATATTCTGACCTCCCAACAGGAACTGCAAATTTGAATTTTTTAAATGTGAAAGCTTTTAATTTTTAAATATTGGCTCCAATTTTTTAAAAATACTATACCTGTCAATCAAAAGCACTTCAGTGATTTAGTTCCCAGCACTCATAAATATTTATAATGTAAATTAAATTCACTATTTAGAAATAGTTATGTTTCATCAACAAAATGAAAAGACAATTTGCAGAATGGGAGAAAATATTTGCTAACCATATATCGGATAAGGATTAGTAACCAAAATATATAAAGAATCATGCAACTCAATAACAAAAAATAAAAGACCCAATTAAAAAATGGACAAAGGACCTGAATAGACATTTCACCAAAAAAGACACAGAGATGGCCAACAGACATGAAAAGGTGCTCAGCATCATGAATTATCAGGGAAATGCAAACCAAAACTACAATGAGATATCACCTCACACCTATTAGGACATCTATTATTTAAAAAAAAGGGGGGCTTCCCTGGTGGCGCAGTGGTTGAGGGTCCGCCTGCCAATGCAGGGTACACGGGTTCGAGCCCTGGTCTGGGAAGATCCCACATACCGCGGAGCAACTAGGCCCGTGAGCCACAACTACTGAGCCTGCGCGTCTGGAGCCCGTGCCCCACAACAAGAGGGGCCGCGACAGTGAAAAGGCCCGCGCACCGCGATGAAGAGTGGCCCCCACTTGCCGCAACTAGAGAAAGCCCTCACATAGAAAGGAAGACCCAACACAGCCAAATAAATAAATAAATAAATAAGTCAGGAGCTCTTAAAAAAAAAACAAACAAAAAAAACTGTTGGCAAGGATGTGGAGAAAGAGGTCCCTGATACACCGTTGGGAGTGTAAATTGGTCCCAGCCATTATGAAAATCAGTATGGAGGTTTCTCAAAAAATTAAAAATAAAACTACCATATGATCCAGCAATTCCACTACTGGGTTTTTATCCAAAGGAATTGAAATCAGAATTTCAAAGGAAAATACCTGCACTCCCATGTTCATTGAAACATTACAAGTATCTCCCGATTTTTGAAAGTTCCCTTTATACCACTTTGCTTTTACAAAAGGCCTACATTAGTACCTATTTTCACTAACTAAAAGAAATCCAAAGAGGATTTTCATTTTTATGAAAAAAGACAAAAAGTCAAAATAGCATTCAGTGTTGGTTTTGCAGAGACGTTATAGAGACAGTGGGCACCCAGAGCAGTGAGAGTGGGCCGGTCAAGATCCTTCCCCAAGAACCATACGTAACATCTCAGTATCAGGCCACCATAGGTTAGACCTGTGTCTGTGAGCATCTGTGCTTTATCTCAATTTATTTTGTGCATCCGTTAGCAAGATGTATCCTAAGGTTATTTCATCTTCACTTCATGCCATTTCAGTTTAGGAAAGGTTTCACAGGAACACTCTGTTTTCGGATATCTGGGGAAAACTGTATTCACAATAGCCAAGATGTGGAAACAACCAAAATGTCCATCAGTAGATGAATAGATAAAGAGAATGTAATATGTACATACAATGGAATATTATTCAGCCTTAAAAAAAAACAGAAATTCTGTCATTTGTAACAACATGGACAGACCTGGAATACACTATGCTAAGTGAAATAAGCCAGACAAAGAAAGACAAATACTGTATCATCACAGGTATATGTGGAACCTAATACAGTCAAACTCATAGAAGCAGAGAGTAGAATGGTGGTTGCCAGCAACTTGAAAGAGGAGGAAAAAGATAGGTAATGGTAAAGGGAACAAAATTTCAGTTATGCAAGGTAAATAAGTTCTGGAGACCTACTACACACCATAATGCCTATAGCTAACGATACTGTATTGTATACTTAAAATTCGCTAAGAGGTAAATTTTATGTTAGATGTTGTTATCACATAATAATAATAAATAATAAAGGTGACAGGAGGAAACTTTGGGAGGTGATAGATATGTTTATGGCCTTGATGGTGGTAATAATTTCATGGTTGTATTCTTATCCCCAAACTCATGGAGTTTGTATACATTAAATATGCACAACTTTTTATATATCAATCATACTCAATAAAGTGGTTTTAAAAAAAAGACATAGTTATGTTTCTCGAAAAATTGTTTGTGAATGAGGTTTGTCCTCAATACAAAGACAAAGAGCTCCTACAAATGAATAAGAAAATGGCCATAAAAATATGTGTATAAAAATATAAGTAAATTACATGAACAAGCAAATATCAGAAGAAAAAAACACACCACTATTATATGTAAAAGGAACATTAATTTCAGAGTCATGCAACAAACTGAAAAATTTTTTAAGATTTGAAATACATTTTAAACATATTAGAAATATAATTTATTTAAATTAAGTAAATACACTTTTATAACAGACATGAAGTATTTATAATACAGAATTAAAATCCCACACAAATGTTTAGGATAAAACAGACCTACAAAATTTCACTTTTGGGGATGATCCCAAACCCTGATCTGCCACTGGAGGTAAATGTGGTAGTAAGTGGAGAAGGAAAATGTATGCAAGAATCATGAGAACCAAGTTCTATTCCTAGTGACATCAGTGACATTGCCTTGGTCAAAATACAGCCTTTCTGATCTTGATATTCCTTTTCAGCCAAAAAAAAAAAAAAGTTCTATGTCACTTTGGCAAATCAGTTATTAAAGTATATTTTGTTTGCTTTTTTTTGCTTTTTCAGCTACTCCTGCACCTCTCCTGGTAGCATGGGGCACACTTGGCTGTGTCTTGCACAACACTGAATGTGTAAGAATCCTAGGGATGCTGTTTTAGGTGATCTGATCAGAAACTTTACACTTGTCTCTATTACTTTTCTGTTATGTGGATACAGGGACTTCTGAGGCTTGCTACCAGTTGGGAGGTGACATGCAACTCTTCCCTAATCTCAAATCCTACAAAAGTGTATGGCACTTCTTTCATGTATCTACTTCCTATTCATATACACATCAGCATTATCAGGTGGGTGGGTAGAAACGAGAGATTCTAAATGTTGAGAGATTAAGATGCGTAGGAGCAGCTGGCAGAGACAAATGAAAATAGACTGTCAAATAAGTGGAAGCCAAATAAAAATAAGGTGGGACCATAACATCCAAGAAAAGATATAGCTTCCCATTGCTGCTGACAGGTCAAACAAGATGATTTCTGAAAAGGTAACCATTGGATTTAGCTACATGGAGGTCATTGTTGACCTTAATGACAGCAGATTCAATGAAGTAGTGAGGGGCAGAAATTAGGGTGGAAATGATTGAAGAATAAATGGGAAAAAAATGGGTAAAGATGGTAGACAAAGCACACATGTCTAATTTAGCTCTCACCTGAAATTCCACTGCATTAATAGAAAAGATATTGTTGAAAAAGAAAGAGTGGAGTATCAGACAATAGCACGTAAAATTGTGGATACATTGTTCTAAAAAATCTCATTTCTAGAGATCTGTATTACAGATAAATCTGCACATGTCAGAAAATGATATATCTACAAGATTGTCCATTGTGATATTACTTATAATAACAAAAGATTAGAAACAATCTAAATGTCCAGCAATGGGCAACTGTTGAACAAAGTACAAAATATCCACAAAGAATACCATGCAGCTGTGAAAATAATAAAAGAAGGTCTCTATGTGCCTATTAGAAAAGATCTTCAGGGGAAAAAATAAGGGACAAAAATTTGGGTACAAGAAAGGGAGAGAGAAAAATAGCATATCTATGAATTTGCTGGGTTTGGGGTTTTTTGAAACAAACACTGAAATTAAAAGTTAGAAGGAGAGAAAAGGGATGGATGGATGAGGAATGAGTGAAAGTGAGATTCTCATTTAAATAGTTTTTGACCTTTCAAACCTGGTGTTATGTATTTTTTAACAACATAATTATATTGACTCTTCAAAAAATAAAAAAATATATAAACCACTGCTTGGGGATGCAGAGACCTGAAAAGAGCATCCCTTTCACCATAGCAACAACAACAGCAAAACCAGACAAACTGCAAGTTCACAACTTTTCTTGATGCCATTAAGAGCTGTAGTCACAGCACAAACTAGTCTGAAATCTAAAGAGAGACAGGTGGCTGGGGGGAGTGATAGGATGTGAACACCTGCTTACCTAGGGCAGACACAGACACAGGTAAGGAAGAATCAGCTAGGGATGTTAACAAATTTGTGGAGAAGGCGGGTAGGTTGATAAGAGAGTTGTGGAGCCACTTAGGCCTTATTAGAGTCAAAAGGTGTCCACTTCCATATATAAAAATTATTTACTTCAGTCTCTAGTATTCTACATATGACTTCCAGTTTTCAACAAAAAATTATGAGACTTATGAAAAAATAAATAAAAACCAACCGTTGAGAGACTATACAATTAATAGAACCATATTCAGATATAGAACAGATGTTAGAAATGTCAGACAGAGAATTTAAAATAACCATGATAACTACATTGAAATCTCTACTGGAAACAATAAACAACATGAAATATCAGATGGATAATTTCAACACCAAAGAAACTATAAAAAAGAACTAAATGCTGTTAATTAGAACATAGTAAGAGAGATGAAAATGGCCTCAACAGTGTCTTCAAGTAAACTTGACAGAGCTGAAGAAAGAATCAGTGACCTTAAAGATAGATCAATAGAAGCTACTCAAACTGAAACACAAAGAGAAAAAAATGTGTTAAAATAAAAGAATAGAATATCCAAGAACTGTGGGACCATATCAAACAGCCTAATGTGTGTACAACTGGAATCTCAGAATGGTGAAAGATTAGTTGCTTTTACCATGAGACTGGAGAAAAGGCAAGAATGGCCCCTCTCAACACTGCTGTTCAATATTATACTGAAATTCTTAGTCTGTGCAATTAAGCAAGAAAAATAAATAAAATTAATACAGATTTAAAGGGAAAAAAATAAAACTATCTCTATTCACAGAAAACATGCTTCTATACATGGAAAATGCCAAAGAATCTATTTAAAAGCTCCCACATACAATAAAAGAGATTAGCAAATTTGCAAGATATTAGGTCAATAAACAAAAATAAATTGTATTTATATATGCTAGCAATGAAAGATTGGAATACAAATTTTCAAAAAAAGTACCTACAACAATAGCTAAAAAAATGAAATTCTAAATATCAATCTAACAAAATATATTCAGAATCTGTATTCTGAAATCTACAAGACACTCATGAAAAAAATAAATAAGACCTAAATAAATTGAAAGATATATCATGTTAACAGTTAGAAGACTTGATAATGATAAGGCAAGCATCAATTCTCCCCAAAACTGATCTATAGGTTCAATGTTTTGTAGTTTTTGCTCACAAGTTTCTCAGGCAATACCGAAGTGTGGAACAATTTGCCTCTCCACAAAAATAAAAATATGAAAAAGCTTCTAAATACATCCCATACTTTTTAGTTTTACTGCTACTTATCTTGACTACAGGTTCTCAAGTTGTTATTCACTCAGCTTTATCAGTTTCTTCAAGTTTATTATTAGGATCATCAGGCAGGAATATACTACCTGATGTGACCTCAATGGTTTTCAAGGGCTCATTATTTTGCTCATTGAGGAATTATCTTCAACAGTTGTGGGGAAGTTTATGTTCCAAGTGTGTTTATATTATTAAACCTTTAAAAGGTAAATACAAAATAGCTTGTAAATTCTAGAACTATCAGTTCTTTTGTACTACCAAGGAACTCACTGTGAAGGGAAATAGAACTAAAAATAAGAGCATGTTTACAAACAAACATTTGAGTATAATTATAGCAGAAAGTTGAACAAATACGTGGGAAACATTTTGTATGTGTTCAATCAAATTTAAATGTACTACATCTCAGGGGACAAACTCAGGTTCCCAAAATTCTAGCCATGCAAATCTTCTGGGACCCACCAAAAAAAAATTACCCTTCTAGGGGCTTCCCTGGTGGCGCAGTGGTTGAGAATCTGCCTGCCAATGCAGGGGACACGGGTTCGAGCCCTGGTCTGGGAAGATCCCACATGCCGCGTAGCAACTGGGCCCGTGAGCCACAACTACTGAGCCTGCGCGACTGGAGCCTCTGCTCCACAACAAGAGAGGCCGCGATAGTGAGAGGCCCGCGCACCGCGATGAAGAGTGGCCCCCACTCGCTGCAACTGGAGAAAGCCCTCACACAGAAACAAAGACCCAACACAGCCAAAAATAAAAATAATAAATAAATAATAAATTTAAAAAAATTAAAAAAAAAAATTACCCTTCTAGCTGGTTATATCAGGAGATAGAACACTAGCCCACTGGACCTAAGTCATAGTTCCATGGCCTCCCGCAAAGTCATCCTCAGTTCTCTTTGATGGATCTACAGCACTAATGTAATGAGTGGATAAGGCCAAAGTACTAAATTTTGCAGTTATTCCCTGTGCATTAGTGTTCTATTTTCTGCGCTTTTGTGAAGAATTCAAAATTGTGTGACATGGAAAATGGAATTCTGCTAATTTACCTGTAAATGCAAAACTGCTTTTACTCCCCAAAACTTTTCTCTCAGATCTTCACATAAGATTGATGCTCCTGGGCACATTGCCATATTTATCCTGTAACATTACATGACACCCAGCCCTCTCTACTCAGCATACCACCTAATCTCCAGGGGTACTTGGGTCAACCTGAGAAGAAAAGCAATGTACCATTCTTTAGTGGCAGCTGCCTGGAAACATGTTCGACAACATCATTAAGATGCCCTAGTGAGTCGTGACTAAATATCTCAGATTAGCAAATCAACAAATTTCTATGCAATATCCTATAAATATATTTGGCTTTCAAAGAGAGACAGGAATAAAACTAACCCTAAAAAAACCGTACACTGGGTGAAGCAAACATTACTTCCAATATATTTTTAATGGAATATATAGGAAAAAGAGATTTTTCACACACCAAATCAAAAATCAAAAATATTTGCACATCAAATATATATATATGAATATGTATTTTCCCTAATTGATAAATGACTTCATATTGGATATGCATTGCCCTGAACCAGCACACACTACTATAAAAGGTCACAATGGGAACACCAATAAGGTAGTACATTAGAGGTAAAATGACAAGTAATCTATGAGTAGATAGATGGGAAGTAACTAAAAACTATGAAAGGAAGATATATTTCTATACAGATGAAAATGTTTTTTCTGTGCTGTGTTTACTGAAAACTTTAATTCCATTATTTGTCTTTAATTCATTTTAGTTCTCTTCTTTCTTATTCTCTCTTACAAACTAAAAAAAAATCACCCTTTCTTTTGCCATCCCATTGTAAAACTGCCCTCATTATTAATTCCAAAAATATAATTCCTTTTGTTCCCTTGTCTTACATGCTTCCTCCAACTCTCCACTGCTTTGCTCAAGGCTGACCTGTTCTCAGTGTCAGATTTCTCCCCAAGCATTTCACCTGCCCTGATTATACCTGAGTCCTATCCCAAGGGCTTTTCCTGTGGGCCTTAGGCCCCTCTCCAGCTGAACTTGTGACTACTGAAGACAAGGGCAGGCCAGTGGAGATGGGGATATGGGGAGTACTCATCTGCTTTTCCTACATCACATCTCAACAACTAAGGGCATTTACTTTATAGCTTCCCATGTCTTCCTGTTTTTACCTTCTCCTGGTTTCAGAAAATGCCACTTCTTTATGCTTTGAACACCTCAGGAGCTACTTACAAACGTCCATCCAATATGTTCCTCCATCATTGTTCTGAGCTACCCATGCTACAACCTGCCAATGTGCCCTTCCTTTCATCTGGCATCCCTCAATAGTGATCTGAGCCCTTTTCTTTCAAAGCATCTTCCCATGGGACAGAGACCAGACAATTCCTCATAGTCATCAACTCTGACCACTGTGTCTTCTTGTCTTCAAACTCGTGTCAAACTCTATCACACCTACACCTACAAAAAGTCAAGAGTATTAGAGACTCAATTGACAATCCCAATCTCCAGTCATTATCAGCATGTTCAAGATAAAATGAAAATAGCAATACATTTTTGATTCCAAACAAGATGAAGTTGACATATTTCTCCTTATTCCTCCCACTAAGTATAGTTAAAACCCTTGAATGTTATATATAAGAAGACACTGAAAGGTGGAAAAAAAGACAAACTGGCTAGGGAAATTGGGGCTCAAAACATGGCAGTATGTTCCCTACATTTTCTTTTTGCCTCCTTTATATCCCAGACTGGGTACTTGAGAAGCCTGGAACATGGTACAGCTACTTTGGAAAAAGTTCTGGCAGTTTCTTATAAAACTATACACATGCCTACTCTATGACACATCAATTCCAATCTTCCATATTTATGCAAGGGAAATTCAATCATATTGTCACAAGGGACTTATAAATAGTGTTCATAGCAGTTTTATCCATAACAACCAAAAACTTGAAACTGCCCATGTGTCCATTAATAGAAGAATGAACAAACTGTGATTTACTCATGGAGTGGAATATTACTCATCAATTAAAATGCATACACTCTCAATATTTGCAACTATATAGATAGATCTTAAAGATGTTATGCTGAGTTAAAGAAGCTAGACATGAGTAGAACATGCTGTATGATTCTATTTATATGAAATATTAGAACATCCCAAAAATTCTATCATAAAAAACATCTGAATTCTTGTATCTGGGGAACGGGACAGGAATTGGCTGGGAAAGGGCATGATGAAACGTTCTGGTATAATGGAACTATTCTATAACTCGATAGAGGATTGTGTTACATAGGTATACATACTTGTCAAATTTCAGATATTGTAGATTTAGTTGTTCATTTCATTATATGTAAATGTTACATCAGAAGTAAAGAACTGTAAAGAAATATTGAACACTAGTTAATGGTATTGATGTTGCAGTATTTAGAAGGAAGTGTAACACCTGGAATTTACTTTGAAACACAATAAAATATATGATGGCTGAATGGATGAATAAACCTATGATAAGTGAGCATTGTTAAATGATTATGGTAGAATGTAGGTGGTGATTATTACTGTAAACTTCTTCCAACTTTGCTTTATGTTTGAAATTTTTGTTGGGGGAGAAAATGACCATGTATATGTGTATGTGTGGTTCTCTTTCAAGACTTTTTACTCTGTTATTTATTTAATCTTCAGCTAATACCACACTATCTTTCTTACTCTAGATTTATATTAAATTCTTCTTCTTCAAGATTATCTGTACTATTTTCAGGCCTTTTATTCAACTATAAATTTAAAATCAGATTGTCAATTTCTACAATAGTTTCTCTGAGATTTTGGTGTGAATTGAATTGAATTGAATATATGGATCAATTTAGGAGAAATTAATTTTAATTTATGAACATACTCTGTTCCTCTATTTATTTATCTCTTTAATATCTCTCAATAATGTTCTGAAGCTTTTAGTATAGAAATATTGAATCTCTTTTTGGTTTGTTTTCTTTTAGGTATTGGGAAATTTTTAATTCTGTTGAAATGTTATTTTATTTCATTTTTGTTAGTATAGTAGTCTCCTCTTATCTGAGGAGGATTTGTTCCAAGACCCCTGGTGGATGCCTGAAACCACAGATAGTACCAAACCATTCACATACCATGTTTTTTCCCATACATACATACCTACAATAAAGTTTAAGTTGTAAATTAGGCACAGTAAGAGATTAACAACAATAACTAATAATAAAATAAAACAATTATAACAGTATACTATAATAAAAGTTATGTAAATGTGGTCTCCCTCTCTCTTTCTCAGAATATCTTATTGCACAAGTATAATGCACTGTGGCTGTAACTTTTGCAGTGTGAGGTGCAACAGCAGCAAAACTAGAATGAATTTCTTTTTTCTTCTTCACAATTTCACAAATGAAAAATTAATTCTTACCATAGATATTAGCAACCTCAGCATACAGTTTTTTTCTTTCCTTTCTAAAAACCCTGATTAACCAAAGCAATCTTGAGAAAGATAAACGGAGCTAGAGGAATCAGGCTCCCTGACTTCAGACTATACTACAAAGCTACAGTAATCAAGACAGTATGGTACTGGCACAAAAACAGAAATATAGAACAGGATACAAAGCCCAGAGATAAACCCACGCACATATGGTCACCTTATTTTTGATAAAGGAGGCAAGATTATACAATGGAGAAAAGACAACCTCTTCAATAAGTGATGCTGGGAAAACTGGACAGCTACATGTAAAAGAATGAAATTAGAACACTCCCTAACACCAGGCACAAAAATAAACCCAAAATGGATTAAAGACCTTAATGTAAGGCCAGACACTATAAAACTCTTAGAGGAAAACATAGGAAGAACACTCTATGACATAAATCACAGCAAGATCATTTTTGACCCACCTCCCAGAGAAATGGAAATAAAAACAAAAATAAACAAATGGGACCTAATGAAACTTAAAAGCTTTTGCACAGCAAAGGAAACCATAAACAAGACATAAAGACAACCCTTGGAATGGGAAAAAATATTTGCAAATGAAGCAACTGACAAAGGATTAATCACCAAAATTTACAAGCAGCTCATGCAGCTCAATATCAAAAAAACAAACAACCCAATCCAAAAATGGGCAGAAGACCTAAACAGACATTTCTCCAAAGAAGATATACAGATTGCCAACTAACACAAGAGAGGATGCTCAACATCACTAATCATTAGATAAATACAAATCAAAACTACAATAAGGTATTACCTCACACTAGTCAGAATGGCCATCATCAAAAAATCTACAAACAATAAATTCTGGAAAGGGTGTGGAGAAAAGGGAACCCTCTTGCACTGTTGGTGGGAATGTAAATTGATACAGCCACTGTGGAGAACAGTATGGAGGTTCCTTAAAAAACTAAAAATAGAAATACCATACGACCCAGCAATCCCACTCCTGGGCATATACCCTGAGAAAACCATAATTCAAAAAGAGTCATGTACCACAGTGTTCATTGCAGCTCTATTTACAATAGCCTGGACATGGAAGCAGCCTGGGTGTCCACTGACAGATGAATGGATAAAGAAGATGTGACACATATATATATAATGGAATATTACCCAGCCATAAAAAGAAACAAAATTGAGTTATTTGTAGTGAGGTAGATGGACCTAGAGTCTGTCATCCAGAGTGAAGTAAGTCAGAAAGAGAAAAACAAATACCGTATGCTAACACATATATATGGAATCTAAAAAAAAAAAAAAATGGTCATGAAGAACCTAGGGGCAGGATGGGAATAAAGACACAGACCTACTAGAGAATGGACTTGAGGACACAGGGAGGGGGAAGGGTAAGCTGGGACAAAGTGAGAGAGTGGCATGGACATATATACACTACCAAGTGTAAAACAGATAGCTAGTGGGAAGCAGCCATATTGCACAGGGAGATCAGCTCGGTGCTTTGTGACCACATAGAGGGGTGGGATAGGGAGAGTGGGAGGGAGGGAGACGCAAGAGGGAAGACATATGGGGATATATGTATATGTATAGCTGATTCACTTTGTTATTCAGCAGAAACTAACACACCATTGTAAAGCAATTATACTCCAATAAAGATGTTAAAAAAAATGTACAAACAATAAATGTTGGAGAGGGTGTGGAGAAAAGGGAACCCTCCTACACTATTGGTGAGATTGTAAATTGGTACAATCATTCTGGAGAGCAGTATGGAGGTTCCTTAAAAAACTAAATATAGAACTACCATAAGTTGAGAACTTTTACCTTTTCACTTAAAGGAAACACTTTATGGTTTCACTTTAGCATATCCAAATTGCCAGCATAATTACTCTTGTACTTTGGGGCCACTATTAGGTAAAATAAGTGTAACTTGAACACAAGCATTTGGATACCTTGACAGTCAATCTGATATCCAAGAAAGCTACTAAGTGACTAATGGGCAGAATACCCTAGACAAAGGGATGATTCACACCCCAGGCAGGGACGCATGAGATTTCATCACACTATTCAGAACATTGCCCAATTTAAAACTTGAGAATTTTTTTATTTCTGAAACTTTCCATTTAGTATTTTCAGACCATGGTTAAGAGTGGATAACCAAAATCATGGAAAGTGAAATCGTGGATGGGGAGGACTGCTGTAGTACATAAAAAATACAATGAAAGAAACCAGGGATCCTTGGAGAAAAGCCTACTTCTAGGACTAGGGTGAGAAATATACAAGACGAGCCTGGAGCAACTTCCAGTGCCAGAAAGTAAAGAAGTGCTTTAAAAAAAAAAAAAAAGCCACACTGATGAGAGTTTGTTAAAGAGTTACAGGAGCCAACTGAAAGAGTTCCAACAGCAAAAGCTAGGACAATATTGACAATAAAATAAAATAAAGCCATATTGGATTAACACCTAAGTTTAATTAACTCCTCCTAAGTCCATACTGATGTCAATAAACGATTGGATAAATAAAAGGGAAAAGACAAATCTCTCGTGTAGAAGAATGAAAAATAATTTTTGCAGGTACCCACTCCTCAACAAGGGGGACCATAAATTCCCACTCTTTAAGTGTGGGCTACCCATTGTGACTTTCATCCAAAGAGTACAATATAGAAGTGGGGTTGGGGGGGTACCTTTACACTGAGTGATATTTTTCAAATGTTAAACGAACATTGTACTATCTTAATAAATTCTAATAAACAATAAAGATGTTTACTATTTTTATATCTACTTTCATGAGAGAGGTTCACCTGTAATTTACCTCTCATATTATTTGTCAGGATTTAGTATGGAGATATTAGTGACATTTTAAAATAATTTGTGAATTGTTCCCTCTTTTCCTAAAAAAGTGCATTGTAATTGGTGTTATTTCTTCTTTAAGTTTATGGAAAAATTGATCAGTGAAGCCATCTAGGTCAAAAGATTTCCCTGTGTCAAGATGTAAATTGCAGACTCTTCAGTATTAATATATCTAGGACTATTTATATTTTCTATTTCATCTTTCGTCAGGTTGAGTATGTTTTGCAATTTTTGTGATGAATGTAATCCAGATCCTCAATCTTACTGTCATAAAGTATCTCTATGTCTTCTATGTTTGAGATAGCTGAAGAACCTGCAACGATGTCTTATTTTAATTCCTAACATTATTTATGACTGCCCTCTTTTTTTATTAATCAAACTTGCTAAGAGTTTATCAACTACATATGTTTTTCTTCAATTTTAAGATACAGCTCTTGGTTGCCACATGACATTTCCAAAATCTAGTTGAATGTCCATAAGAAATATATCCTTTTCCATATCCAGCATCATGGAATTCCCAAGTATTCACATTCAAAAGAACAACAGAGGGGCTTCCCTGGTGGCGCAGCGGTTGAGAATCTGCCTGCCAATGCAGGGGACACGGGTTCGAGCCCTGGTCCGGGAAGATCCCACATGCCACGGAGCAACTAGGCCCGTGAGCCACAATTACTGAGCCTGCGCGTCTGGAGCCTGTGCTCCGCAACAAGAGAGGCCACGATAGTGAGAGGCCCGCGCACCGCGATGAAGAGTGGCCCCCGCTTGCCGCAACTGGAGAAAGCCCTCGCACAGAAACGAAGACCCAACACAGCCATAAGTAAATAAATAAATAAATAAAATTAAAAAAAAAAAAAAGAACAACAGAGTTTTTTTTTTAAACACTAAAAATGAAACAAAATCAGATCAAAATCCTTTTTAACACTGAGCACGTATATAAAGAATAGTAGAAAGCATTATGGTAAGGAATAAATCTAGACAGGATGCCTGTTTGAAACTAGTGTGCTTTGATGCAATAAAGGATGACAACTAATAAAAATGCTTTCCTGCAGGTTGACCAGTTGTCCCTCTGTGCTTCATTTGAGATGAGATAGTCTGGCCGGGAAGTAAAAAAATGATGTAGTCATCCCTTGAAACCAATCATTAAACTTTGGTGGGATGATGAGGGAGACATGTAAATTTCCCTGGAAGGACTTAAGAACAGAAAGTTTTCTCCCTGGTCTATCTATGTGGAAGCTGGGAGTACTGGATTGAAATAGATGACTTCTTAATTTTTCCTCTAGCTTGATTCATTTATAATACTGACAATAGAATCTGACTTAAGATACTGAGACTTTTGGATTGATTTCAACACATGTACATTGAACTTCAGTTGTGAAATTGCCTTGAGAAATTCAAAAATCTGTTAATGAGTTATTGCCTATTAGACAAGCATATCAAAATACTATTTAAAAGCTCATGAACATGCTTAGCAGGAATAGGAACTTTTAGCATGTCTCATATAACCAACATATAAAAGCATAAAAAATGGTTCTGAAGAACCTCGGGGCAGGACAGGAATAAAGACACAGGCGTAGAGAATAGACTTGAGGACACGGGGAGGGGGAAGGGTAAGCTGGGATGAAGTGAGAGAGTGGCATGGACATATATACACTACCAAATGTAAAATAGATAGCTAGTGGGAAGCAGCCATATTGCACAGGGAGATCAGCTCGGTGCTTTGTGACCACCTAGAGGGGTGGGATAGGGAGGGTGGGAGAGAGACACAAGAGGGAGGGGATATGGGGATATATGTATATGTATAGCTGATTCACTTTGTTATAAAGCAGAAACTAACACACCATTGTAAAGCAATTCTACACCAATAAAGATGTTAAAAATAAAAGCATGTATATATGTGTGTGTGTGTGTGTGTATATATATATATATATCGCCATATGTCCTTCTGTTAAAAATAAAAACTAGTGTTGTTAAGGAATAGCTATTTCCTGATAAAACTACCCATTGTCTTCTTTGCCAGACAAATGCAGCTCAGAAACCGACACATTTCAGTCCATCTGTATGTATAGCATGTCCCACGTCACAATGATAACACAGGCATCTTAACTTTAAATGAGACAAAACAAACAAAATTAACACTGGTGGGAACCCTCTGCCACTCAATTTGTGTTGGGTTTAACACCTTCCTATTTTATATATCCTTCCACATAAACAGTTTTATATTAGCCTCTGATATGGTGCCTTCCAACAATTCAATGCTGAGCTGTTTAAAAGCACTAATTAGCAGCTTTAATACAGAAGGGAACACATATATTAGAAAAATCCTGCAAACCCAGAATACCCTTTGGGCCCTGCCATTTGTGTGTGAAATAACTCAATAAAAAAAATACTATATTGTTAATCACAAGACCTTCCAGGAATATAATCAATCACACAAGAAATATAAACTGTACCTTTATAAACAAAAGAAGAAAAATGATAACTTCCATTTAAGCTGAGCACAGGAATCATCACAATGAGCAGATGCATTTGTAAAACTAAGCACACTTCATAATAATGGTAAAAAATACTACATGGGCTTCCCTGGTGGCGCAGTGGTTGAGAGTCTGCCTGCCGATGCAGGGGACACGGGTTCGAGCCCTGGTCTGGGAGGATCCCACATGCCGCGGAGCAACGAGGCCCGTGAGCCACAATTACTGAGCCTGCGCGTCTGGAGCCTGTGCTCCGCAACAAGAGAGGCCGCGATAGTGAGAGGCCCGCGCACCGCGATGAAGAGTGGCCCCCACCTGCTGCCATTAGAGAAAGCCCTCGCACAGAAACGAAGACCTAACACAGCCATAAATAAAAATAAAAATTAAATTAAAAAAATAAAAATACTACAACTGTATGTATATCCAACTGACATATATGCATCACATTCAATTTTAGCACAACTACCAATACATTTATTAAATTAACACTTCATCTATTTCTTTCTATCACTTCCAACAATACCAAAGCCGTATCTACTTACATATTAACTTTAACAGAAAATAAATAATCTTCAAGTACTTTGAAAATAAAGAAACATTTAATTTTCAAAGGATTCCAGGGACACGTTTTTTCTATAATCTGGAATGTTCACATAACCTAATTATTTCTTTTTAAGTAACATTAAAATAGCTAGCTACTGGGACTTCCCTGGTGGCACAGTGGTTAAGAATCCGCCTGCCAATGCAGGGGACACGGGCTCGAGCCCTGGTCCGGGAAGATCCCACATGCCGCGGAGCCGCTAAGCCCTTGCGCCACAACTACTGAACCTGTGCTCTAGAGCCCGCGAGCCACAACTACTGCAGCCCGCGTGCCTAGAGCCTGTGCTCTGCAACAAAGAGTAGCCCCCGCTCACCGCAACTAGAGGAAGCCCGCGCAAAGCAACGAAGACCCAACGCAGCCAAAAAAAAAAATTAAATAAATAAATAAATTTAAAAAAAAAAAATAGCTAGCTACTTATAATTTCAGGAATGTTTTGCTTTTCTCCAACTTTCCACATACCTTGATCAGATAGTTCTAGTTAACATTTCTAGTACATGTAAATAATTATATCCTTGAGTGCTTTAAAATTACACTAATTCCTACACCATTAAGGAAGGAAAATGTTTCTAGTTTTTGATGCATTATAAGTGGAAGATATTAATTTCTAAATGAAATTATGCATTAGCAGGGGAAAAGCTTTGTACTGAGATAATATTTAAACATAAAATGTGAAGTATCTCAGGAATTATGGATGATTAAAAGCAAATAGGACAACGCAGTCATATTGTATTTGGATTGTGGGACCCTCTCCCATTTCTGCAAATTTCTACTCCCTGAAGAAAAAGCATCTTTATATTATAAAATTGTTTAGCTGTCAGGATAGTTGGCTTGAACGGTAGCAAACACTCAAACCCAAAGAAATGGCATACTTCAGTAATATGTTTATGCTGTTATATAACAAACAATAAAGAATAGAGTAACCATTTTTGTTTTTATTTGCTAATATTTTGTCATTTGCACAAAACTGCCGCTAAACGATGTGATTTCTAAAGCAAGTTTTGAAACCTTGAAGGAAATTAACTCACACCAAGTTATATGTATTATTTATTAGTATAGTGCTAATTGTATTTTACTATTTTGGGTAAATAGCTTTTTAAAATTATGCAGAGATGATGGAATTGTCCCTTTTTGAGTAGAAATTTCCACACGATGGGTAATTTCAATTCTTTCCAGCTTTATCCCATTAGTAGAAACAGAGGTAGCCAAAGACTTCACATATTTGCTATGAATATATTTTAATGTATTTTCTCCAAAGGAATAAAGCTGGCTGACACATAGGTTTTTTTCTCCCCTCATGTCTTGGTATTTTATAATAGAGGTAGTGAATACCTTACAGTGTACTCAATGTGTTTAGCATATGGTATTTCACTAAATATACTGAGCATTCATTTTGAGGGGCTGCCATGACACTGATGAGCAATTTTACATAGACTAGGGGTATGTTTAAAGACAGTCAAGCCTTTTAGGAGACAGATCCTCTGTTTCTGGTGAATATGGAGCTATACCTCTTTCACCATTTGTGACAGGTGACACTGTCTCTTAGTAAACCCATATCTGCCCATGATGATGGAAATGGGGTAAGACTGTAAGAGTTTAAGTTAGGGGGAAAAAAGAAGCTTTCCTATAAAGATAGGCCTGCGATGTTAAATTATACAACTATTGTATTCATTTCCTAGGACTACTATAGCAAAGTACCATGGAGAAATCTATGTCTCACAGTTCTGGAGGCCAGAAGTCCAAAACTGAAGTGTCAGTAGGGCCTTGCTCCCTCTGCGATCTGTAGGGTAGAATCCTTCCTGGCGTCTTCATAGCCTCTGGTGGTGGCCATCTATCCTTGGTCTTCTTTGACTTGCAACAATACGACTCCAATCTCTCTCTCTGGAGTTACATGGTGATTTCCCCTGTGTGTCTTCACATCATCTTCTTATAAGGACACTAGGCATATTGAATTGAGCCCACTCTACTCCAGCATGACCTCATCTTTATTCATTACATCTGCAACAACCCTATTTCCAAAGAAAGTCACATTCTGAAGTACTGGGGGTTAGGACTTCAGCATATCTTTTGTGGAGACACAATTCAACCCATAGCAACCATGGTTAATATCAGATGTAAACCTAAATGGGTAGGCTCAGACCTAAATTGCTAGCTAGGATCTTTCTCTGGATCATTTCCTCTCTTCTTGGAGGAAGTTCCATTGCCTGGAGATGGGAGGCACTTTTCTCCTTTAGATGCCAATCAGCTAGAAGAAGGAAGAGTAAAGGGGAGAGGTTAGGGTTGCTGAGAATCACTTATGGACCACGGTATATCTACAAACAGTTAGTCTATAATGACTATCTTTTTGGAGGAATTAAGATGTACTGTCAGACAGAAAAAAATAAGGAAAGAACCTCCCTCTCTCTTGCTCCTGTTAAAGATTCTATTCTAAAAAGTTCCTTTGGAGAAATACTCTGTCAGTCTACTAGGAGTGCCTTGCTTTTCGTCAGCTCTACTCTGTGGAGGTCACTAATCTCTAGTCATTGACATCCTCCAATTCACCAATTGAGGAAAAAAAAACAAAAACAAAAACACCATGAAGAAAGGGTTCAAAAACAATGTTTGGGGGCAGAGGGTGGGGGGACATTTGCATTACCTCCCACTTCAGCCTTCGTCTTCAAAGTCCTTTCTGCAGAGTACTAAACGGTGTTTGGCTTTTTCCCCTTTTTGTTTTTCTCCTTTTAGAGGGGAGGAAAAGTCAATGAGATTTTTGAAAAGGCTCAGAACAGAGAGGTCACTTTTGAACAAATGACATGTAAGGAAAGATAAATTTACATTTTTCAGGCCTCATGAAAAACAAGGCCAGCTTTGTCTGGGATTCACTGACAAGTCATTGAAGGTAAGCATCAGCTGGCCACTGGTCGTGATGGAGCCAAACGCAGAGAAACATGAGCTAAAGAGACTTTCTCTGTAACCATAGGTTGATCATCCCCAACTTCCCACAAAGGCCTTTCATTTCCATCTGGAATGAGTATAGGATAACCTAGATGGGGCAGCCCCTTAGTCCCCAAGCAAAACTCTTGACATTTGCCTAATTATCTTTTCTCATCATCAGTCATTTCTTGAAGTCTCTGCTTCATTCCGATGCCAGGTATTTCTGAAATTAATCATGTCACTGAAAGCGGCATCTTTTCATGTAAATGGATTTTATTATCTGGATCAGAAAAGCCCCGGCTTTGAGCAGCAAAAGCCCATTTGTAGGGAAAGTGTCTGAAATCTGACATGCTGTCTTCCTAAGAAAGATTCTTACTGTTAACCTCCCAGCAAGCACCAAGCATCCGTCACTGTGAACTTGTGAGTGTGAGTGCGTGTGTGTGCATGTGTGTGCGTGTGTGTGTGTGTGTGTGTGTGTGTGTGTGTGTGTGTAGCTGAGAGCCTGGGGTTGGCTGCATGCTAATTTACCCCATTGTTTCAGGGTGACTGCCTTTCCAGTATTTAGGAACAAAGCCTTTTTGCATAAGCCCTCACATACAATTATTTTATATTTACTTCAAGGGCCATCATTCTATCTTCATTGCAACTATATTAGGGGACAAGCCACAGCTTCTTTGTCTCATTGTAAAGGCTGCAGATTACAGACAGGGTTTAGCAGGATACCAGCATACTCCCCTTTTGTTTGAAGGCATTTTACAAATGTTTGAGGACCCTGCACTGCATCAACACGTGGCTTTGCTCAGCCTCTCTGAATTCAGAAAGAGGAGGAGAAAAATGCCTCTAAGAGCTTGGTAAAGTGCCATCAAATTCAATTTTCAGGTGTACAACATTTGCTCCATAAAGGATGGGGAAATGAGGAATAGAAAGCAAGAAATTCTGACTTGCAGAAGTATCACCAAACTGTAACAGGGTCTCTAAAAGGGTTATACACTCAGCTTCACAGCGCTGGCTGGGATGTTATCTAATTAGCAAGTAGGAGTGCCTGACAATGAACCAAGTTCAGTAGCGCATTGCCAGTGAAATACCAGCCCCCTCCTGTGTGTATAGTGACACGTGGGGAAAGTTCTTTCTACATCTCAGATTCACTTTTCTTTTGTTCTGTTCTTTAACAACTCAGTGTTAATAATGGGGTATTTTTCCTCTGAGAGTACAGAAGAGTCATATTAATTACCTGCAACCCTCCCTCTTCTGTAGAAATAAAATTAATGTTGTGACATAAACTGACAAAAACCAGGAAATTAAAAGTTAAAGCTGATACTCCTTCCTGATGTTTTCCCTTTTTTGGTCATTGCAAAATGAATATAGTGAAGATAATTTGCTGGAGGAAAGACTTGATCATGGAGTTCATCAAGAAAGAGGAAAAAAACATTTTTTAAATCTCTTTTGCGCTCTTCAATGCCAACTTGGTTTTGAGTCTAACAAATTTAAGCAAATCTAAAAAACAAACTTATTTTACCTTTTGCTAGGGTTCGGGACCTGACCTGATCCCTGGCTGTATATCTACATCTGTATGGTCAGGAGAACAAGGGTAAATATTTCAGTTCATATTGTCCTAAGAAATAGATTTTTAAAACATTGGTTGGTGGATAAGAATGGTCTTTTGTAGACATTTCACATGATTTCCCACTGATAAATGTTGTTTACTTTGACAGAAATTTTTAAGCATTTTTTAAGTCTTACTAGGTTCAATATTACAGATAATGTAACAGGGATTGTGTGTTTCCAAGGTTGTTAGTGCCAGTTTCACACTTTATTCAGGTTTCCTTAGTTTTTACCTAATGTTTGAAAAGTACCCCTGCTTTAAGAGGTAAAAATTTTATGTATAAAATAAACTACAAGGATATATTGTACAACAGAGGGAATATAGCCAATATTTTATAATAACTATAAATGAAGTATAACCGTTAAAGATTTTGAACCATTATATTGTACACCTGTAACTTATATAATATTGTACAGCAACTATACTTCAATAAAAAGTATCCCACTTTCTCTTAACCACTTCATTTTCCTAAACCAGAAGTCTTTCTTAAACCAAGGAAAACAGAAACCTCGTCTTCCTAGTCTTCAGAAAGGCTGAGTAATAATTTTTTCATTCTTTGAAACAAGACACACACTCAAGAAAATCAAGAATGTCCTAAATCAGAATTAGTAGAAAGCACAGATGGTCTGGAATTTGGAAATACAGTTTTGGAGTGTTCCATTAACCAAGTCCTATAGGAAAAACAAATGCAAAAATCAACTTCTGAGAGGCTGTATTTAAGAAAACCTCAACCCCTCCATCTTTTTGTAGTGTTTGAAGATTAGCCAAAAGGGAGAAAAGGGAGTGTAAATTCAAGGAATGAAGCTCTAGGCTGTAGGCCAGAAACTGTGAACCTTCATCTTCCCCCCTTTGCTGAGAAGAATGTTTCTGGGGAAAACGTTCCATGAGGGGCTTGTACTTCTAAGGACTTTCCTGAACTTTACTTTCCTCTTTGCATCTGCCTTCAGTCATATTAATCTTGGGTTCCTGTCATCTTTTTGCTTTACTCTCACAAATACAAATGGCTTAGTCTTGTGCAGAGGAATGCCCTGTTTTGCCATCTTTTCTGTTCGGGTATATCGCTTCCACTCCATCTTACTTTGCAACAATACCACCACCTCCTGGGCCACTCATGATTTCCATAGCTATCTGCACATATCAGAGCAGGAAGCTGTTAAATTTCATAAAGAATTGTTAACCAGAGTAATTAGATTATAAGTTTCTTGAAGACAGTCTTCTCGAATACAATGACAATTCTTACAAAATCAATTCAAATGGGAAAAAAATGACGTGACAAATAAATGTAACATGGTATCCTGGATGGGCTCCTAAAAGAGCAAAAGCACATTAGATGAAAACTAAGGAAACCTGAATAAAGTATGAAATTGGCACTAACAACCTTGAAAACACAAAATCCCTGTTACATTATCTGTAATATCGAACCCAGTAGTACTTATAAAAATGCTTAAAATTTTCTCTCAAAGAAAACAAAAATTATCAGTGGGAAATCATGTGAGGTATCCACAAGAGACCATCCTTATCCACTATCCAATGGTTTTTATCTATTTCTTAAGATAATGTGAACTGAAAATTTTACCCTGTTCCCCTGACCACACAGTTGTAGATATACAGCCAGGAATCAGGTCAGGTCTCAAACCCTAGCAAATGGTCAAATTTTTTTTAATTTGCTTCTATTTATTTGACTCAAACGAAAGACTGATGGGCAACATGGGTTGTGTTTTAAGGGAAGTGGCATACCTAGGAATTTTGGGAGTTAGCAGCATCTTGGATAAGAAGATGTAGGAGGGTCTTTGACAGCAGGTGCAAATCATCTAATGGTAATTATCAAGGGGGTGCTGTCAGAAGACAGGGAGCAAAGCAGAGTTTAGCGCTGATATCAGATTAGTCATTAGGAATTCCAAAATTATTCTGATTTGAAGTCTTATTCCTGGACTGAGTGTTTTTAGGGAGAGGGGCTTTACAAATACCAGGGCCCTCTCTTTCTCTCTCTCTGCAGCTAATTTGGAAAAGTAGAAAATTTTTCCTGCAAAGTGAAGTCAAGACATTAGGAACTGGGGCTGAAGATCCCACCCACAGTATCTGGGGCTTGAGAGCCTTTCTTTGCCATAGTCCTTGTCTTTAAAAAGAGTTCAGAGGATGGAACTGCAAATGTAATTCAGCTAAATGTCATTGGGGAATGTGATATTTCAGAGCTAAAAGCCTATTTAATCACTTTGGGCCCCTATTTCTAACCTGTGAATTTCCCCCAACTCTTTTTGTAAATAAAAAAAGAAAAAAGAAAACCTAAATTATTTTTCTTTAGAAATGCAATAATATTCCTCAAGAATTTGGTAAGCTACAAGAATCACACTGGAAAAAATTTCTAAGATGGCTCCAAAATTGAAGTAAATGGCATCTGTCTTGCTTCTCAATCATCCTAAGACCAGTGAATCTGTAGTTTCATTGTCCATCTTAATTTCAAATGAATGACAATCTCAGAATCTGGGAGGAGACATTGGTTGCTTTGCTTCTTTCCTAAATTGGAATAGTCCAAGCAGTATTGAAAACAATTTCACACTATATCCCAACCTCTCCCCAGATCTATTCAAGTTTCAGCCCTGATTACTGCATGAGTAAATGAAATGGCTTGTCAACCTCTGAAAAAATAGTCCATATATTACAGTCAGGACACCTACATAATGACAATGGGCCTGCTTGTGAAATATCACCTATCAGGGGAAACTTGGGAATATGCATCATTTTGTAGCTTCATATTCCATATTTTCTGCTGCATATTTCTTTAAGAAGAACTGTGGAGGAAAATCATACAATTTAGTTATTAGACTATTCTAGCTCTATGGTAGTGTGCATTGCTTTACATAATAGATATGCTGCTAAAATGTATATGTAAATCCTTCCCTTTTTTTATTTTTTAGTAAACTTGGTCTTAATTTACATTGAATTGTATTGAATTTCAGAAATTGTATGTAGCTCGTAATTCTGAATAGTCTTTCTTTGTTACAGTTACCAAATACTTCAGGATTAATTCAAGATATTTAATTCATTGAACATTTTACTATATGTATGCAGTACTGTGCTGAGAATTAGACAAGAGCTGGCCTTGGGGAAGACATGCTCCTGAGGGAAAGCTATAAAGTCACACACACACACACACACACACACACATTTTTTTTATAAAAACTGAATTTCTTCGTAAGAGCAGCTTAGCACAGTGGTTCAGGTTATGGGTTCCATAGCCAAACTACCTGTGTTCCAGGCCTTGCTCTGTCACTAACTAGCTGTGAGACCTTGGTTATTTTCCTCAAATATATAATGGACATAATAATAGAACCTAGTCAATTATATTCGGAGAGAACAGTAGCTGGGACCTAATGGACACTGAGTTAACATTAGCTAATACTGTTTCCTCATCGGTAAATAGGAATATAATAGTACCTTCTCTATAAGGTGGTTGGGCACATTAGATGGCTTCAGGCATTTAAAGCTTTTTGATGCTGTCATTACTATAATCAGTATTAGAGATGTACTATCAAAATACTATAAGGAACCAGAGAAGTTGGCAGTTAATTTAGATCTAGAGTGTTGGCAAAGGAATGAAGAGAAATCCACAGTTCTCTAAAGAATGAGAAGGATTTTGGTGTGCAAAGAAAGTGGAGGGCTTTTCTGGCAAAGACAAATAAAAACAGCCTGAGCAAAGTTCCTGAAAGAGAATAAGGCATTTTGGGTCGGAGTGTAAGGGATGGGTGTGGAGGACTGTAACTGAAGGCATAGAAGAGGAATTGGAAAATTAGTTTGGAAATGTGTATTTAGACCTTGTTATTGAAGGCTTTCAGTAACCTGAATAAATAGCTAAACAAATAAACAAACAAATAAATAAATGGGCTTCATCCCTGTAAACATTTTGAAGCCAGTGGAGTTTCTTTTTTTAATGAGAAGAGTCATGTGATGGAATCCATTTTAGATAACGTCGGTAGCGGCATGGAAAGTAAATCAAAGAGAAAAAAGTGCGGAAGCAGAAAGTCGAGCCACAGGAATAATGTGGTTAAAAGATTAGTTAATAAACAGGAGGAAAATAAAGAGGTTGGCAGGGAACCTACAGATCAATGAAACATGTTAGGACCTTATTTGGAGTCTAACTGGAAAAACCTTTAAAAAACATTTAAGACATTTATACAACCGTAAATATGAGCACTGACTAGAAATTTGATGAATTAAGAAGTTATTGCTATTTTTAGGAGTGAGTATAGTATTATGGGTTTTTGTTTTTAAACACAGTCCTTATCTCATAGAGAAAGATATTGAACTATTTATAGATAAAATTACATAACGCACGAGATTTGCTTCAAAGGTGGTTTGGGATATGGATATCAAGCAGGATTGATTTGGGGACCTAGAAAATGGGTACATGGAATTTGTTATACTCTTCTGTGTACTTCTGTCTAAACTCTCCATAATAAAAGTTTTAAAAAGAAAGAGGAAGAATGCTTTAGCCATGGGCCCATAAAAGAAGTGTGGATTTCAGAGCCATGGCAGAGGTAGAAATCAAAAATGCTGGCAGCTATTTGGAAGAAGAGATGGAGAAACAGGATTCAAATTTCATCCCAGATTTCTAGCGTCAATGACTAGATGGATGATAATGGCCATGACCAAGAAAATAATAATGTGATCTCTCTTAAGAAAGTTCTTTACAGTTTACAAAATGCTCTTGAGTTTGCTACTTTATTTAATCCTCAGAACAGCCCTATGAGATAATACTTCCATTTGACAGATAAAGAAATTGAAGCTCATGAATTAAAAAAATTCAAATAGGGAGGCAGATTTTAGGGTGAAAGAGAGTGTATGGAGACAGGGCCACAGTATGATTCTCACAGGCACTAAAGACACTTGTACCTTCATGGACCACTTCCCACGAAGAGAAATATTAAATTACATTTTATGACTGTGCTGCTACAAAGAATATACTAATATGACATATTAAGATATTTTCTTTGACCTAGAAGTTCCCTTTTTGTTCTAATTTTTAAAGAAATTAGGACATTTTTGTGGGCCCCTAAAAGTATTTTGGCACTTGGCCACAATATGTAAGTTGGCCTTGAATAGAGGGTGATGACTTTAGGACTCTCTCCATGGGAAAACTTACATTTTTTAGAGTCATCCCCACGAATGGCTCATAACCTGATAATAAAAACTTATGCACACTTGAAGAGCTCTGTTTTTTTTTTAATTTTTTAATGTTCTTAATTGATGTATAGTTGATGTACAGTATTATATAAGTTACAGGTGTACAGTAACTTATACTGTTATTCACAATTTTTAAAGATTATACTCCATTTATAGTTATTATAAAGTATTGGCTATATTCCCTGTGTTGTGCAATATACCCTTGTAGCTTATTTTATACATAATACTTTGTAACTCTTATTCCCCTACCTCAATATTGCCCCTTCCCCCTTCCCTCTCCCCACTGGTAACAACTAGTCTGTTCTCTATATCTGTGAATCTGCTTCTTTTTCATTATATTTTTTGTTACATTCACTAGTTTGTTTTATTGTTTTAGATTTCACATATAAGAAATGTCATACAGTATTTGTCTTTCTCTGTCTGACTTACTTCACTTAGCACCCTCCAAGTCCATCTGTGTTGCTACAAATGACAAAATTTCATTCTTTTTTCATGGCTGAATACTGTTCCATCTTCTTTATCCAGTCATCTCTAGATGGACTCTTAGGTTGCTTCCATATTTTGGCAATAGTAAATAATGCTACTATAAACATTGGGGTGCATGTATCTTTTCGAATTAGTGTTTTTGTTTTTTTCAGATATATACCCAGGAGTGGAATTGCTGGATCGTATGGTAGTTCTATTTTTAGTTTTTTGAGAAACCTCCGTATTGTTTTCCACAGTGGCTGCACCAATTTACATTCCCACCGACAGTGTATAGGGGTTCCCTTTTTGAGGAGCTATCTTTTAAAGATCTCATTCTTGACTGCTTTAAAGAGATATATGCCTTTGTGATGTGAAAAATCCCCTTAGAAGGTTTGTAAGCATAATTTCCTTGACTATAGAGTAATCATTCCCATTTGATAGCTTAAGTTAAAATGTTGGATCTCAAGATGACACTATTTTTGCATTAAAATGGTAACTTCTTTAGAGATCTCTTTGTATCCCTTCCCAACCTCCCAGACACACAATGGACATCATGTGAGGGGAACTTAAAAGAATAGAAAGGGGAACATTAAACTTAAATTTTGATGATTATTCTCTGGCAAGTTAATGTTGGGGTACTGACATCCAGTTCAGAGTCTAATTGAAATTTTCAAAAGTCTCATTTGAAAAATTCCTGAACACTATTCATAGCCAATAATCTCTTTGAAGATTTTCCCCTCTAAGCACTACTGTAGAGAAAAAACAAAGAACGAATAAAGATGGGGATATATTGTGTAGTTCAGTAATGTGTGACTTCTCTATCAGTTATTTTCTTCAAAAATTCTGGTTTGCTAAACTTAATCATTGCATTATCATATCACTTACTCATGAAGCTGAACTATAGGCTTTATTTTGTTTGGATGTTCATTTTGCTTGACTGAACTCATAAGTGCTATGCTTTTTATTTCTGAAAAATTCCGTATTATCATAGATTATTGTATCCTGAGGGAACTATTTATTCCTTTTCCTTGTGATATTTCTCATGACTGTAAGCCACTCTCTGATCCTTCACCAACCTCCAAACATAGACACCCAGACCTCTCACAAATTTCTATTCAATTAGTTTTAAAAAGTAGCTTCAAACATCAAGACAATGTTTGCATATTTTACCAGAATGAGAAGATTCCATTGACCTTCTGGCTTGACAGTTTAAAATGTCAGGTTCTTCTACCCCATGTGAGATAAGGTTTGTTATTTTGCTTTTATTATAGTTATTTTTCTTTTCATTGATAAAATGATTTTTCCAGTTACTAGTTAGTGCATACAAGGTGAGAACCACACCTGCCCCTCCATTCTTTACATTAGCTGTGTACCCTATTGTCCAGCATGATACCTCTAGTACATCAGTCATCTAAGTTGTCTTGGGCCCCAAGACAATTGAAGTCAACCCACAAATCGTCCTGCCTAGGTTGGCAAGAATCCAGATCTTGTTATCTAGGAGCTGCTTCTCCGGGAATGAAAAAAATGAGGGCAAACAGAACAGGCCTGGCTCACAGTAAAAGTGGCTTTCCAAGAATATGCTGACATTTTTAGAAGGTCAGAACGGGCAAAATCCAAGTTGGAAAATCCATCAACCTATTTACTTTATAATTTGTAGGTTTTCATGTCTTTGTTTTGCTACACATAGAAATGGGTTCAACTTGAGTAGCTTGAAACAATAAAATTTAAAATGGGGAGGGGGTAGAGCAGGGGGCTAGAGAGACTAGCTTGAACAGAATACACTAACATACACACAAACACCAAAAAAAAAAAAAAAAAAAAACTCCTCAAAACTATTGCCTATATTGGGAAGTAAAAATTTATAAAAGAGAGGCAGACATACAAGAAGAAATTGTTTATTTGTTTGTTTGCCTTTACAAAACCCATTTGGGAGAAGCATCCATATATATACATCAGTTAT
The DNA here is from genome assembly GCF_028023285.1 of Balaenoptera ricei. Lineage (NCBI taxonomy): Eukaryota > Metazoa > Chordata > Mammalia > Artiodactyla > Balaenopteridae > Balaenoptera > Balaenoptera ricei. The sequence continues at coordinate 45,814,593 of NC_082651.1, forward strand.
CCGGCTTGCCCCAGTTACACTGATGTTAGAGATGGCCTTTGTTAGAAATTAATGTGTGTAATAAAGTTTTACATTTTTCATATGTTTTGAAGTATATGAGCTATATTTCTTTTGACTGCATAATTACTTTTTGTACACAAGAAAAATGAGGTGCTTAACCCTAAGTAAATAACCTCAAAACCAACCAAGAGTAACAGTTACATTCTTTTCATCTTCTAGGCTATATACAATAAATATTTCCAGAAACTTTTTAAGTTACATTATTGTGACTTGTTGCCAAAAAAAACCAAAAAAACCCTCAAAAACCGAAAAACAAAAACTCTTTTATTCGATCAGAACTAAGCTCAGACAAAAATATATCCCACCCCATATTGATATTTTGCTCTTTTTGTTGAGAGTAGAGACTAATTACAGCTACCAGCTTTTTTCCTGGTTTATATTAATTTCCAAAGTGTTTTCCTTTGACACTCCAGAGACATCTTTTACTCAGAATAAACTGTTTGAGAAGTAAGACGATGGATTTATGGCATTTTAAGTAGTTTATTTTTCTGGATAGGTGCTTCCACCAACTCCTAAATGTTTGCAGAGAATGCTGTCAATAAAATTATGTTATACTGATCAAAGTTTCTCTTCTTTGCATAAACTGCATCTTTAAGGCTAAGCATTCAGCTGCTTCTAAACAATGGGACTACTTTTTTAATAAAGGAATCTACCTCTATCAGTCACACCTTGAAGAACCAATTTGGGTCTTTAAAAATATTTATGTGGAAGCTGTAAAATCTCAGAGTAGGAAGGGGGTAGACAGTGTTACAAATGCTAACAGACTATTGAGACTCCTAACCCTTTCTGGTGGCTGGCTCCACTATAATGACCAGAGTGCTTGTTGTTTTCTTTTCCCTCTGCAGTAGCACTTATCATGACCTTGATTTTTTGTAAATGTAGTATTATTGAATTTGGTAAAGAAGTTGTAAGCTTTGCCAAGCTTGAGTAAACCAGGAAAATGCTGATATTTTAAGTTACGCATGATGGGCTCTATATAAATATTCATGCCATCTATTTTCCCCTCATCTGGAGTAATGACGACTGTAACTCAGGGTTTTTTTTATAAAAAAAAAAAAAAGCGAACAACTATATATTTTTTTCTCTTTCTCTGATTCCTAGATGAAAATCTGTGTGTATATGGGTATGCCTGTGCATATAAATATATAGAACAAGAGAGGAGATGTCATGATCCGTATATGAATAGCACTTATCTCTGCAAATTAGAATTCTCAATAATTTTATTATTTCCTGCTTTCTTGGAATTTAAATATTTATGATAAATGATTTTTATTTTCTAATAAATAAAGTTATTAATGCTTTCAAATATTGGTTCTAACTTTCTAAGACAATTTGCAAATTAAGTTAAAGGGATTTTTTTCAGTCTCTGAAAAATAGAAAATATTACATTTGTTCGAGAACTTGTGTCTGCGTTGGAGACAGTGGGAACAGATGGGGTAATCTGGTAAAAGTTAAAACATGAAAATAAAAGATCAGTAGGGATCTGTACCAGGCAGTAATCTGCCTTCGAAAAGTTGGAAAAGAGAGAACCAATATAAATAATTAGAAAAAGATTGATCTGAACATACTGTCAGAAAAAGGCTAGCGTGAGGAATGATGGCAAGGATCTTTCATTAGTTCAGGAGGTTTGCTTGTTTGCTCATTTATTCGTTTGAAGAACGTGCACATATAGATAATTTTAGTACAATACCAACATCAAACACTGAAGGAAGTAGAGAGACTAGAGAGAGAGATTATTTCAAGTTTTCAAGTACTGTGAGTTTCCAGTACTTGAAGTACAGAGAAGGGTCATTCTCTGCAGTAACGGACACAAAGCCTTAAAATTAAGTGTTATTCCTAGGGAATGCAGTGCATCTGGCCGTGCCTTAAAATACAACCTCTCAGGTGAGACAGAGAGAGAAAGAGAATACGAACGAGAGCAGAGAGAGACTGACTCAACTTCTTTCCCTTGCTAGTGAGTATCTATCATTGATACAGAAACTTCTGATCAACCTGGTGGGTTATAGGTGGTCAGTAGGCTTGTTTTATTCCATCTACCTTTGCTAACACTCATACTGGGGATGAGGATCCTCGTTCTTGGACTCTATATTTTGCTAAGATGTGTAACCCAGCATCTCTGTCCACATCGTCTCACACATTCACTTTTAGGATAATGGTTTCAAAGTCTTCAGTGTCTTCCAGTGACCACTGGAATAAGTCCCAGTTTCCTTACCTGGTAGTCTCTGCCTTTGCAGCTCTCATCACTCCCCAACACAAACCCGTCTACATTCAGACCAAATTTCTCACCATTCAGTACCACCTTCTCACTGTCTATAAATACCCTAATTCATTCCTCTCTTTTCAATGTTTCCCATTTTGCCAGAGATACTTTTTCTAGACTCATCTGCAACCTACTCTTCAAGATTACATTGAAGAACCCCATAATTCCACACCACATTGAACAACCAACCCCTTCTTCACACCCTTGCAGATTTGTGTTGAAACTCCATATATTAGTTTCAGTATATCCAAGCTTTGATAGCACACTTCTCATCTCTGTGTCTAGATCTGGATCCAGTCTCTTGGAATATGAGCATCCCTGGGACAGAGAGAAAAGGCACAGTGTAGACGCTCCGTACAGTCACACTATATGAATTACTTGTGGTTCTTCCTGCTTCCCTCTCATCCTCAACCTGCAGCCGAGAGAACCAGAACACTGTTCCAGAAGTGTAACCTACGTATTCACATCTGGTTGACCTGTCCTTCCAGACTGCAGCACTGCAAGCCTGGAGCTTTTCAAAGGAATTAAGCAAAAAGACTCTCTGCTTCTTCTATCCACTTCCCACCTTCTGTTCCCTCCCCCATGTCCCTTTACTCTGTTCCAGTTGAGACTTGGATCAGTTTAACTCGATGGCTTCCCTTATAGCAATTAAAAAATAACAATTAAAAAATAAGTAACACCAACACTTGCCATTCCTCCTCATAATGAAGGTACTCTTTTTTCCTTTTAGTAAGTAAAAACAAATTTCGCACTTTGGGTTTGTTTACTGGATAGAATCCAAAGACAGAGCTGTAAGACAGAGGACAGAGTTTGAGATGATGACTTGTCTGTTTATAGATGAATAATTGGCCGAGCTTCACTGGTGCTGTGGGATGGTGACTTGCAGGTCTGATATTTATTTACACAATTCACTGAATGTAACAGAGTTTGAAATATAGCTTATAAATATTTAGAAAATATTGTTTCTAAGTATCTGCAGCTTCTTTACAGTGTATCAGGCTATTTATTTTGAAACAACATCTCTTTTTATTGAGAGGTAACGTACATAGCTGAACAGAGATGCATGCAGCATGGAACATAATTAATATTGTGGGGGAGAAAAGAAAGGAGATGGCTGTTAGATAGCTGACAATCAGTCCTCCCTCACAGGGAAGGCTTTTTGAATATGCTGATTAAGAATGTTATCGCTAGATGTGCATTTGAACTTTCTATATTAGGTTGCTTTGATGCGACGATGCTTTAGTAGAAGAGGCACTTGTCCGTATTCGGGGATCAGTAGGTCCTCCAGGCCAAAACACTGATGGCTTGGTGATAGATTCCTAAAGTGGCTACAAAATCTTCCCTTTCCTAAATACATGTTCTTAAAAGCAGGCTTTGCAGCTCCATCCTGGTAGAGGTGGACTTTATTCCTCCAACCCTTGAATCTGGGCTGCCATGATGACGTGCTTTGACCAATAGATTGTAGCAGAGGTTCTTCGTACTGGTCTTGAATATATGCCTCAAAAGGCTTTTCACCTTCTCCTCTCACTCATGAAACCCTGAGCATCTGTCATGCAGATAGCCCGGGCTGTCCTGCTAGATGATGAGACACATGCCTCATCACTCCCATCACCACAGGTGGACAGCCAGCCAACCCTGCCAAAGTAGAGTCACCTAGCTGACTCTAAGCTGGCCACAGATGCATAAGTGAGCACAGCTAAGACCAAGAAAACCACCCAGCTGAAAGCCCAGCCCAAACTGAGACCCACAAAATCATAAGCTAAATAAATAATTGTTGTTTTGAGCCACTACGTTTGGGGGCAGTTATTTCAGCAGCAAATGCTAACTGACACAAGTGTATGATATCACAGTAGGTCATAACCAATGACCAATGTCTAGGTCATGTGCACGGGGCAACCTTTTTTCTATATGAAATCAGCAAGTCATTCATTCAACGTAAGTTTATTGAGCACCTAATCTAATTCATGTACTGCTTGTTCAAGGTACTGGGAATACTATCATGAGCAAGAGAGATGAAGTTCCTGCCCTCCTTGAGCTTGTATTTCAGTGATTCATAGAGACAATGACAAATAAACAAGTAAATATATAATATGATGTGCAATAGAAAAAAAGTGCTATAAAATAAAAATAAAGCCAAGAAAGGAGACAGAGTAAATGGGAAATGCTATATTTCATAAAGTAGTCAGAGACAGACTCACTGAAAAAAAAGATTTGAGCAGAAACTAAAGTATAGGAGTGAGCCATCTGGAAATCTAGGGAAATAGTACTAACTGTCTAATGGGACATTTTAAATTAAAGTTATATTTAAGTTACCCCCCCCATGAAGACCTCAGTCCAGTTTTCCCTTTGCACCTTTTTGAGGTGATTTAGTAATCTTGCCAGCCCTCGTACCTATGCCATTATCCGATCTCCACATTTTAAATTTAATTGTTAGTCATGTAAGTTACAGAAAAATATTTCTGGTAGGTTGAAGGATTTTCCAATGTTGAGTTGTTAATGGCAGGCAAAATCATATCTCCATGATTATACAAATGTATTCCTCTTGTGAAATAGAAGTTATTTCTATAGTAGTCTTGTACTCGATTTTTTAAAATATGTGTGGTTAAGGCTCTCTTTCTTTAATCCCTCAGGAATATCTCTAAGGTAAAGCAGGGTTTTTGTTGTTGTTTTTGTTTATTTTTTTGTTCTAATAAAGAGTATTATGTAGGTTGTTTGAGATATTACGTAATTGTGTTGTCCACGGTAAAAAAGAAATTGAAAGACATAGAGACAAAAGTTTACAATTCGTGTTCTGTGTTTGATTTTTTTTTTAATTGAACCTTTAATTTATTGGCAGAATTCTAAAAGCATCTGGTATGGGCCACAGAAAAAAAGCAAGTAAGCTGATTTTCAACCAGGATGAACTCATACACTCTTTAATACTTGAAGCAAATCATCCTCCACAAAGTTGAACTAAATCTGAATTGGAATTCACACAATGGTTGAATGAAAGATGAGGTCTGGGGATACTTTTCACCACTTGGTTGAGCATAAAACCATGTGGCAAAGACTGTTGGCAGTTTTTTCCTCTTCCTGGCAAGGGGATAGACTACATTTTCCAGCCTATCTTTCCTTTACAAGTGGTCATGTGACTGAGTTCTAGCCAATAGAATGTGGGCAAGAGTGTTCAGTGCTGTGGCAAGGCCTGGCCCATAAAAACCTGTATGTAGTCATCTGTGCCCTTTCCCTTCATTTGGCCAGGTATTGGTACCCAGGGTAACTGTGTAAGGATGTACTGAAGATGGCACAGCCTCCATCAGTCTGAATCCTTGAAAAACTATAGGGAACAGGTCTGTTCGCCTGTTAAATGAAGAATAAATGAAATTCTTATTCTCTAAGCCATTATATTTGGCAGGGGATGGTGGGACAGGAGGCATTGTTTTTGAAGGTTAGCATGTCTTAATCAATACAAGCAGTATCTAACATTCTTCCCTACTGCCCACACCAGAAAAACTAGCATATAATATTCTTCAGTGTGAAAGCTAAGGCAGACAGGTGCTGAATGAAAACAACTACAAAATTTAAAATGCCAACAATGAGATTTCATCAACACATATGTCTAGGAAAACCATGTTTCTAAACAGGGGTCATATTCCCTATGTCTTTTTGACTCCTGACTGGTGAAAAAGATGTTGACTGGATAGTAGGTACTTAGAAAGTACTGAATGAATGAATGAATGAATAGGTGAAGGGGTTAGAAGACTTGAGCCATGTCAGGAGACATAGGTTTTACAAATATTCTTCTATGACATGACCCGTGGATTTAAATATGAGCATCAGCTTCCCTCCTGTGAAATTACAGGGTTGAACTAAATGTTTCCAAGGTGGGAATTCTAAGCCCCATTTCTTTTCTTTTTTTTTAATTTGTTTGTTTTATTGAGGCATAGTTGATTTACAATATCATGTGAGTTTCAGGTGCACAACATAGTGATTCACAATTATTAAAGGTTATAATCTGTTTATAGTTATTGTAAAATATTGACTATATTCCCTGTGCTGTACAATATATCCTGTAACTTATTTACTCATTTATTTAATATTTATGTATTTTATTTTTTTTAACATCTTTATAGGAATATAATTGCTTTACAATGGTGTGTTAATTTCTGCTGTATAACAAAGTGAATCAGCTATATGTATACATATATCCCCTTATCCCCTCCCTCTTGCATCTCCCTCCTACCCTCCCTATCCCACCCCTCTAGGTGGACACAAAGCACCGAGCTGATCTCCCTGTGCTATGTGGCTTCTTCCCACTAGCTATCTATTTTACATTTGGTAGCGTATATATGTCAATGCTACTCTCTCACTTTGTTCCGGCTTACCCTTACCCCTCCCCGTGTCTCCAATCCATTCTCTACGTCTGCGTCTTTATTCCTGTCCTGCCCCTAGGTTCTTCAGAACCTTTTTTTTTTTTTTAGATTCCATATATATGCGTTAGCATACAGTATTTGTTTTTCTGAGCCCCATTTCTAAGAGTAATTGGTCCCTTCCAGTAACTAAAAAAAAAAACGACATAAAAGTTCCAAGGTTACCAACTGTGAGAATAGAGTTGTAGAGGTCTGGGGAGCCAATGACTCTTAGCATTCAAGGTACAGTATGAGCTACCTCTTCTGCTTCTGGGGGCTTCCAGCCTAAGTACGTACAAAAAAAAACATGAAAAGAGACTGCTAAATCTACAAGGGGTCCTAAAGTGTACATGGCCTGTACGCCCTCACATCACAGATAAATACGAATTAGGCCCCTGGAGGTTATGTCACAGAGCCACTCTTCCCAGCCAAGGCTAGAATTTTGGTTTCCTAACTTGCAACCCAGGGTACTTTCTTCAGATTCTCAGTTAGTCTTATCATATCTTGCCTATGCTTAGCTTTATCCAGGCTTAAAATTATATCTAACCCATGTAACAAGAATAGGATATTGTATTTTATTTTTTATTTGGTTGGTTGGTTAAAAATATCTTGTGTTATCAAGACCTCATCACACCTTTTTTTCTATCAATTCTGCAATAGGCCTCTAAATCTGTGCCACTTCTTATTTTCTCTTTTATTATGCATACTGAAATAACCATAGTAATCTCAAAATCTTTTGTAACTTTCCAGTCTGTCATTCTTCCCAGTTGACAGGAGTGTTTTGGTCTTTGCCCCAAAATGCACTATTTTGTAAGCCTTCCTCTACAAAACTTCCCCAACCCAACCTCCAAATCCTGACATACAAAGTTGCTCTAATTACCTGGTTAGTGTGGCATTAGCCAGCAAAGCAGGAAATCTGAAAGAAACATCAGTGTGAGAGATAAATGCTAGAGTTTGTTGTGTCAAAGAGGAATGATATCAACTAAGATAGAATGAAGGATGCTGAAGGAACTCATAAATGAAATCAGAAATTCTAATTGAGGGAGTTGACACAGAAGGTAAAAAGAAGACATGTAGCTAAACCTTTAGCCCATTCATTTATTCATTGAACACTCGCTAAGTAATGAAACATGTCAGGCCCAGGAAAAGTAAAGAAGGTACATAGAAGAATAAAACACAGCCTGTACCCAAGAAGATCACTACTTAAGGGGGAAAAGTAAATAGAGTTGCTACTAAAATGAATTTAGTTCACTACTCACATACGCACACATGGCCACCTGGCTCAGGTCTCCTTGGAAGGCTTGGCACAGTGGGTAGGGTGAACATTTTTTCTGTTTTGTCCTGGATAGTCCAAGTGTATGCCTGTTGTCCTCCATAGTGGCTGTACCAATTTACAGTATGCAGGTTCCTTAAAAAAGTAAAAACAGAGCTACCATATGATCCAGCAATCCCACTCCTGGGCATATACACAGAGAAAACCATAATTCGAAAAGATACATCCACCCCTATGTTCACTGCAGCACTATTTACAGCTGCCAGGACACAGAAGCAACCTAAATGTCCATCAATGGAGGAATGGATAAAGAAGATGTGGTATATATATATATATATATATACAAACAATGGAATATGACTCAGCTATAAAAAAGAATGAAATAATGCCATTTGCAGCAACAAGGATGGACCTAGAAGACTGTCATACTGAGTGAAGTAAGTCAGACAGAGAAAAACAAATATCGTATGATATCCCTTATATGTGGAATCTAAAAATATGGTAGAAATGGACTTACTTACAAAACAGAAATAGAATCTCAGATATAGAAAACAAACTTATGGTTACCGGAGGGAAGCGGGGGAGGGATAAATTGGGAGATTGGGATTGACATATACACACTACTATGTACAAAATAGATAACTAATAAGGACCTGCTGTATAGCCCAGAGAACTCTATTCAGTACTCTGCAATGGCCAATATGGGAAAAGAATCTAAAAAAGAGTGGATATATGGATATGTATAACTGATTCACTTTGTTGTACACCTGAAACTAACATTGTAAATCAACTATACTCCAATAAAATTTTTTTTAAAAAGTATGTGCCTCCTTTCCCTTCTAAATTGTCCTGTTTTGGATGATAAATTATGTGGCAATATTACTTCCATGTTTTATGACAAAGGAAACTGCCATAGATCTTTGGAGCCAAGAAAGGCTATGAATTCTATGTATTAGGGAACTTGGGGAAATGTTATTCAGAAGAAGGGATGTGTGAACTGAAAAAGAGCTCATCTAAACTGGATGAAAACAAGGACAATAAACAGACCACAGTGCTTCTCCAGTTTGACCTGAGTAAATACTGAGACTTTTGTAGACTTCCTCTTTAAAAAAAAGAATAAGCTTGATTTGTAAGAGAAGTTTTAGGTTCACAGCAAAATTGAGACAAGTGCAAAGAGATCCCACATACCCCCTGCCCCCACCCCAACAAGCACAACCTCTTCCACTGTCAACTTCCCCCACTCAGAGCCGTACATCTGTTACAAATGATGAACCTACACTGGCACATCATTATCAGTCAAGGACAGGCTTAGTCCTTGCCCTTTAAGAGTTTAACGTCTAGCGTGGGAGACAACCATTAAAACAAGCAACTGCACAAATAATTTAATAAGAAGGTGTGGATTGCCTGGCACATGGCAGATGTTCCAAACATTTACTCTGCTAATATACATTGAGAAGAGTTGCCAGACTTAACCAATAAAAATAATGAATGATATTTTACATTAGGATTTACATTAGTTCGTTTACATTAGGGTTCACTCTTGGTGTTATATATTCTATGGGCTTTGACAAATGTACAATGACATGTATCCACCATTATAGTATCATACAGAATAGTTTCACTGCCCTAAAAATCCTCTGTGTTCCACCTAACCCCAGGCAATCATTGAGCAATCATTGAGTTTTTTACTGTTTCCATAGTTTGCCTTTTCCAGAGTGTCATAGAGTTGGAATCATAGTATATAGCCTTTTCAGATTGGCTTCTTTCACATAGTGATACACGTTTAATGTTCTTCCATGTCTTTTCGTGGCTTGATAGCTCATTTCTTTTTAGCAGAGTCTAGATGCCTAGATGTATCATTGCTTATTTATCCATTCACCTACTGAGGGACATCTTGATTGCTTACAAGTTTTGGCAATTATACATAAAGCTGCAATAAACATCTGTGTGCAAGTTTTTGTGTGGGCATAAAATCATTTGTGTGGACATTACTCATTTTAGTAAATACCCAGGAGCATGATTGAAGGGTCATATGGTAAGAGTATTAAATTTTGTAAGAAACTGCCACGCCGCCTTCCAAAGTGACTGTACCATTTTCATTCCCACCAGTAATGAATGAGAGCTCTTGTTGTTCTCCATACTCACCACCATTTGGTGGTATCAGTGTTTTGGATTTTGGCCATTCTAATAGGTGTATAGTGGTATCTCACTGTCGTTTTAATCTATAATTCCCTAATTACATATGATGTTGAGCATCTTTTCATATGCTTATTTGCCATCTTTATATCTCTTTAATGAGGTAACAGTTCATGTCTTTTGCCCATTTTTTAAAATCAGGTTGTTCATTTTCTTACTGGTGAGTTTTAAGAGTTCTTTCTATATATTCAAAAACAGTCCTTCATTCAGTATGTCTAATGCAAATATCTTCTCCCAGTCTGTGGCTTATCTTCTCATTCTCTTGACAGTGTCTTTGCAGAGCAGAAGATTTTAACTGTAATGAAGTCTAGGAGGTTATCAATTATTTCTTTCATGGATATTTCCTTTGTATTTAAAACTCATCATTATATTTATGGCCATCTAGGTTTTCTCCTATGGTATCTTCTAGTTTTATAGATTTACATTTCAGTCTATAATTCATTTTGAGTTAATTTTTGTAAATGATGTGAAGTCTGTGTCTAAATTCATGTTTTTGCATGTGAATGTTCAGTTCTTTTTATTGAAAAGGCTGTTTTCTCTGTTGTATTACTTTTGCTCCTTTATCAAAAAGGAGTGGATATATTTATGTGGATTTTTTCTGGACTCTCTATTCTATTCTATTGATCTATTTGTCAGTTTTTATGGCAGTCACACACTGTCTTGATTACTGTAGCTTAAGAGTAATTCTTGAAGTCAGGTATTGTCAGTTCTCTACTTTATTCTTTTGCCTTTAATATTGAATTGGCTATTCTGGGTCTTTTGCCTCTGTATATAAACTTTAGAATCAGATTGTCAATATCCACTAAATAACTTGCTAGGATTTTGATTGGGATGTGTTGAATCAATAGAGTAAATTATAAACCATATTTAGTCTTCCTATTCATAAACATGGAATAGCTCTCCATTTATTTAGTTCTTGTTTAATTTCTCTTATTAGAGTTTTGTAGTTTTCCTCATATACATCTTGTACATGTTTTGTTATGTTTATTCTTAAGTATTTATTTTTAGGTGCTAACGTAAATGTATTGTGTTTTAAATTTTAAATTCTACTCGTTACTACTGACATATAGGAAAGTGATTGAATTTTGTATATTAACCTTGTATCCTGCAACCTTGTTATAATTGCTTATTAGTCTGTTCTTTCAAGTACTGTATGTAGACAATCATGTCATTTGAAAAAAAGACAGTTTTATTTCTTCTTCCCAATCTGTAATCTCTTATTTCCTTTTTTTCGTATTGCATTAGCTAGGACTTGCAGCACAATGTTAAAAAGAAGTGGGGAGCAGGAACATCCTTGCCTTATTCATGATTTTAGCAGGAACGTTTCTAGTTTCTTCCCTATTAAGTATGATATTAGCTGTAGGTTTTTTTGTAGATGTTCTTTATTGAGCTGAGGGATTTCCCATCTATTTCTCATTTGTGAGAGTTTTTATCTTAACAGGGTATTAAATTTTGTCAAATGTTTTCTATACATTCATTGATATGACTATGTGATTTTTCTTCTTTAGCCTGTAGATGTGATGCATTACATTAATTGATTTTCAAATGTTGAACTAGCTTCACATACCTGAGATAAATCCTACTTGGTTATGGTGTATAATTATTTTACGCATTGTTACAGTTGATTTGTTAATATTTTGTTGAGGATCTTTGCCTATGTGTTCATGTGAGATCTTGGTCTGTAGGTTTCTTTTCTTATAATGTCTTTGTCTGGTTTGGTATTAGGGTACTGCTGGCCTCATAGAATGAGTTAAGAAGTATTCCCTCTACTTCTATCTTTTGAAAATGAAAAAAGAATTGGTATCATTTCTTCTTAAATTTTTGGTTGTATTCACCAGTGAACCCATGTGGGCCTGGTGTTTTCTAATTTGGAAGGTTATTAATTATTGATTGAATTTCTATAATAAGGAAGGCACAATCACGTTAAGGATAGTTATGTCTTCTTGGAGAATTGACTCCTTTACCATTATGTAATGCCCCTTTTTATCCCTGACAATTTTCCTTGCTGTGAAGTCTACTCTATGTGAAATTAATATGGCTGTCTCAGCTTTAATTCAATCAGTATTAGCATGGTAGGTTTTCTCCATCCATTTACTTTCTATCTATATGTGTCTCTATATTTAAAGTGGATTTCTGATAGACAACATATAGTTTGGTCTTGTTTTTGATTCATTCTGGCAATCTCCAGTTTTAATATTTTGATCCATTCTGAAAAGCTTTATCTTTTAGACCATGACATTTAAAGTGATTATGGATATAGTTGGGTTAATACCTACAATATTTGTTACTGTTTTCATTGTTTTTCTTCTTGATTCTAATTTTTGTCTTCCACCATTTTTCTGTCTCCTGTAGTTTTAACTGAGCATCTTATATGATTGCATTTTCTCTCCTTTCTTGAAATATCAGTTCTACTTTGTTTTATTACTTTTTTAAGTGGTTGCCTAGAGTTTGCCATATACATTTACAATTAATCCACGTTCACTTCCAAACAACACTATGACACTTCATAGGTAGTGTAAGTACATTAATATAACAAAACTATAACTAATTCTTCCCTCCTGTCTCTTGTATTATTGCTGTCATTCACTTCATGTATACATAATCTATAACCATTAAATACAATGTTGTTACTATTATTTTGAACAAACTGTTACCTGTCAGACCAATTAAGAGTAAGAAAAAAATTTATTCTACCTTCACTTATTCTTTCTTTAATTCTCTTCCTTTCTTATGTAGATCTGAGTTTCTGACCTAATCATTTTCCTTCTCTCTGAAGAACTTTTAACATTTCTTGCAAAACAGGTCTTCTGGCAACAAAGTCCCTCAATTTCTGTTTGTCTGAGAAAGTCTATTTCTCTTTCACTTCTGAGGAATAATTTTTCAGGTTACAGAATTCTAGGTTGGTGGAGCTTTTTTTCTCAGCACTGTAAGTGCTACTCTCTTCTCGCCTTCATGGTTTCTGAGGAAAAGTTGGATATAATTATCATCTTCGCTGCTGTATAGATAAGCTGTTTTTGTACCTCTGGTTTCCTTCAAGATTTTTTTCTTTATCTTTGATTTTCACAATTTTGCATATAATATGTGTATGTGTAGGTTTTTTGTGTGTTATTGTTGTTGTTGTTGCTGTCTTTGACATGTATCCTGCCTTGGTGTTCTCTGAGCTTCTGGGATCTCTGGTCTGGTGAATGACATCAATTTGGGGGAAATTTTCAGTCATTATTATTTCACATATTGCTTCTGTTCATCTCTCTCTTTCTTCTCCTTCCAGCATTCCCATTATATATATATAATGTATATACGTATATGCCCCTTTTTATCCCTGACATACATATATATATATATATATATATATATATATATATATATATATATACACACACACACACATACATGTATGTATGTTACACATTCTGTAATTGTCTTACAGTTCTCGGATATTTTGTTCTATATATTCCAGTCTTTTTTTCTCTTTGCTTTTCAATTCTGAAAGTTTTATTGACATATCCTCAGGCTCAGAAATTTTTCTTCACCCATGTCCATTCTACTAATGAGCCCAACAAAGGCATTTTTCATTTCTATTACAATGTTTTAATCTCCAGGATTTTTTTTTATTCTTTTAGAATTCCCATCTCTCTGCTTACATTACCTATCTGTTCTTGCATATTGTTTACCTTTTCCATTAGACCCCTAGCATTTAAATTATAATTGTTTTAAATACATGATCTGATAATTCCAACATCCCAGCCATATCTGGGTCTGGTTCTGATCTTTGCTCTATCTCTTCAAACTGGGTTTTTGTCTTTTAGTGAGCCTTGTAGTAGTTTTTTGAATAGTGGACATGATGTATGGGTTAAAAAGAACTGCAATAAATAGGTCTTTAATAATTCAGTGGTAAGGTGTGGTAGGAGGGAAAGCATTCTATAGTCCTATAAATGGATCTCAGTTTTTTAGTAAGCCTATTTCTCTGGGCTGTGAACTTCAAAACTGAAGTGCTTCTTAGTTTTTGTTTGTTTGGTTGTCTTTAACCCCCTTCATGGTACAGGATGGCTAGAGCTGGCTGGAGTTGGGTTTTTCCTTCCCCCAGGCAGGCTAGGTTCTGATAATACCCATAGTGAGGGCAGACTCTCTTAAGAAGAACAGAGGGCTCTGGTATATATTTCAAAATGGTTACTTTTTTCTCTCTCTCTCTGCCAGAAGCCCAAGGGGATTTTTTTTTTTCTCTGACCTTCACTGTGAGAACCTGGTTGAGCTCCTGAAGGTAAAACTCACAAAAGTGTGAAGGCCACTCAATGTCTGAAGCCCCTAGAATTTTGACCTCTTAGACTTGTCCACACTTAGCCTCAGCAATTCATCAACAGCAGTTTAGTTTTCTTATCCCAGTACTGATTCCCACAGAATTTTCTGCTCCTAAGTTTCTGCTCCTCTAAGTTGTGGTTCTCTGTATCCACCAATTTTAGGGGCAGAAGTTGGCCCTGTGACCTCACTTCTATGAAAGATCTAAGAAGAGTTGTTGAGGGACTTCCTGGTGGCGCGGTGGTTAAGAATCCACCTGCCAATGCAGGGGACACGTGTTGGAGCCCTAGTCTGGGAAGATCCCACATGCCGCGGAGCATCTAAGCCATGTGCCACAACTACTGAGCCTGCGCTCTAGAGCCCCTGTGCTGCAACTGCTGAAGCCCACGCGCCTAGAGCCTGTGCTCTGCAACAAGAGAAGCCACTGCAATGAGAAGCCCAAGCACCGCAACAAAGAGTAGCCCCCGCTCGTGGCAACTAGAGAAAGCCTGCACGCAGCAGGGAAGACCCAACATAGCCAAAAATAAATAAATAAATAAATAAAATAGAAAAAGAAGAGTTGTTGATTTTTCAGTTTGTTCAACTTTTTACCTGTTGTTAGGATGGAGTAATGACTTCTAAGGCCCTTACATACTAGACTAGGGAGCTTACTTTTTAACAAAATTACCATCGTGGTCAAATAGAGAGAGTATTGTATGAGTAGCCAGAGCTTGAGACCTGAGTTCAAAACCCAACATCCCCTCTTGTTTGTTATAACCTGTGGGAAATTTACTCCACCTGTCTGACTCCAGCTTCCTCTTCTATAAAAAAGAGATATTGATATGTTGTTTTGAGCTTATATATATATACACATATATATTTTTGTTCAGTTCAGTGAATGAGTGATCTGGTGAGTCATAAGTCTTCAATAATTGTTAGTTCCTTTCCCTTTTCCTCTTATCAGTTGCCATAATAAATCACTTAATTTCTCTGAGGTTACTTCTTCATCTTTCAGATGGGGATAATGATGGCTAAGCTTACCAACTCACAGGACTGTTTTAATAATCAAAGAGCCAATGTATGCTATCATATTTATTAAAAAAGAGGATAAGTTATTAAACAAAGACAAGGCAAGAATATTAGCACCATAATAATAATTATTATTAGCATTACAAATACTCAAGGCTGAGCCTGACTCACCTGTCTTTATGAAGTTTAACACAAAATCATAGAAGTCTTACATGACGATCCAGCCTGAGTTATTTTCCAAACCATTTACTTGCTTTAACGTTTTTTTTTTTCCTGCAATAATCAAAGCTCTTTGTCTCCAAGCATTTATAAGAATTGTCCAAAGAGTGTCTGGTAACCTCTCCTGAATTTCATAAGCCTGTGCAATAAAGGGCTGCAAACAAAAGGCTACAGTTATCCCCCTACCCCCCACCCCAAGGTAGAGTTGTTTAAGCTTATGTTCACAGATGCCAGTATTTTGCCCACCCTCTAGTTCCTGCCAATGAGGATAGCTTTGAGTAATTAAATGTGTAAACTATCAAGAGCAAAAGCATCACTGAGCATTCTAAGAGCTGCACAGCTGGAAGGCATAAAGAGACCTCAGAAGTTGTTCTGGGTCCTTCTCCACCACCCTCAACTTATGGGTATTCCCCCCAAGGCTTCCCATTTTCCAGGATATCCCATTCAATATTTTCACCCTGCCAGGCTTAAGGGATTGACCAGATGTTCCCAATACTGTAAGATCTAAAGAAATAGTTATCTTGCCCCATTACTCAAGAACTTCCATACAATATTCTCCTGCAACGCATTCCCTTAGGGCTTCCATATTAGGTCTTTGTCCAGCATGTTAAACCTAAAGGCCAACAACACAACCAACGAAGGTGGTCCCCTTCCCTGCATCCTTTTCTGCTACTTCAAGCGAAAGAGTGCTGCACTGTCAACGGATACTAAGCATCTTGCCTAATTATTTGTCACTAAACTGTTACTGTTGGTATGTCTTTCTTAAAAAAAAAGAAAAGAAAAGAAAAGAAGAAAAGAGAAAAAGAAAGAAAGAAATCTCTTCTCACTGGATCTTGCCTAGTCAGCAGGTTTCTTTATAGCATTGTTCATTACCGTCCTCGCATTAATCCTGCACACTGTAATGTCTCCCCAGGATGAGGTTTCCCTTCCTCTCCATATAGTTTGCTTTTCACTGTAGCTGCTGAGCAACATAAATCAATACAATGCACACCATAAACACCACAAGTGCTAACCCTGCCAATTGGCTCTCTTTAATTGGTTTCAGCTAAAAACCTGTAAACCTATTTGAAGTGAAAAGGCAGACAAATCAAAGGCAAGATGGATGACCTGAAACCCTCCCTGGGCCAAGGGTTGCGAGCTCCAACATGGTATTTTTCATCTCTGTCATGGGCTTTTTCCATTTCTCTCTGGATCCTTTCTACTTCCCAGGTATTATGCATCAGCGGCCTCCGCATTTATAATTATGGAAAGGAAAGCATAAATACTCCAGAGGCTGTATGGTGCATTTTAGAGATTGCGTTAGTGGAGAAAGCAACTTGAATAGAATAAATATTCCCCACAATTAGTGTTATAGTGACAATTTTTCATAGTTACCCTCTTTAGAAGTAGACTCAAGACGTGATGAATTCTCCCTCAAATGTCACAGACAAATGACAGGTTTGCTGGACATTTTTATCACCAGGCTGACTTTTAAAAACCTATGGCTTCGTTTGTTTCAAAATGCATTTACTTTTCGATTTGCATTGCTGCAGGGAGAGCCCATCGTTCAGCTATTTGTCCATTTGTTTATCCACAGTGACAACAGTGCCTGGGGTACTGCTCAGTTTCCAAAAGCCTATCATTCTCCTGAGGCTGAGGAGATTGGATGAAGCAATTTTACCTGAGGGGTTCCAGGTCCAAGGCCTCTGGGAATGGCCTCTTCACTAAACTGGCCCTGAGTTGGTGACAATCCACTTGCTTCCCCTGGCCTGAGGTGAATCCTCTAGTCAAGCAAATTACCTAGTCCATGATCAAAGCCACTGAGCAAGGGACCCTTTTCTAGAAGGTTCCAAATCTTGTCAAGCATGCAGTGGTATTTGAAAAGGAGAGCTCATGTGTTCAACAAATGATCATTTAAAATATGTGTTAAAGCAGCCACAGAGAAAGCCCCTGGGTAGAAACATACCAAGACTGACACTCATAAAGGGCTTGTCAAACAGTAAAATATGTACGTGCATACACACACGCACAACACTGGAGAAAAGGAGCTTTCACTGGGCATGTTGCACAAGCAGGACCTTTTCTTAGGCAGTTGCCACATCTAAATTAGCATTTCAATAACACAATCGTTTCATCACACTCTTGAAACCACTTTTATCTTCCGTTCTATTTAAACAGGGCAGCAGCCAAATTTTATGAGAGGCTAGATGCGAAGGCAGCCCCAAACTTGATGCATAAATCTTCCGCCCAATTCAGGGAGTACAAATGTAGTCATCTGGCATGTTCATTCAGATCTTTCTTTAGTGTTATTTTATGGTTCTCATTAGCAGCCCTCAAAATGCCCCAGGCACAGTTTTCTGGGTTCACTGTGAGGCTGAATTTCTAGTCACACCCTCAGGGTAAGGCTGACGGTATAAGGTCTCTCCCACCCAGAGTTTACATACATGTAGAAGGAACACCCCTAATAGGGTATTTTTAAACCAAACCAGCCATCAGGACCTGCCCTTTGATCAAAGACTCAGAATAGGATGCTCAGAACATCTCATTACAACATGTGCAGGTCAAGGTCAAGTTTTTTTGAAGCACAAAGCCCATTGTTCTTGCTCTGGATTGAAATCAAGGGTGTCTCTCTCCCTGAGTTTTCATTTCCTGTGATGGCACACCCCCTCCTCCTTTACCTCTCTCCTTAGGTGACACGGGCACAACTTCATTTATTGGAGGCACTAACTTTCCCCATTTTACTGTGACTTCAAGAAGTTGTTTCAAAGCCTATGAATCACAGAAGGCTCCATAATACTGGCGTGCTCTTCATTGTGAAGTTTTTCCCAACCTATGTGGTTGCTATTATGTAGAGGAGGTTGGGGGAAGATGAGGAAGCAGTTGGGTGTATGCTACCTAGCAATAAACAGTTGAAAAGAGTTAGAAAACACTTTCGTTGTAGCCTGCATTACAAGTTTACTAGGAATGAAAAATATCACCTCGGCAGCCCTGTTTCTGTGAGTTGAGCTTTTTAAAGTACACTGAAAGGAGACAGGGGTTTTCCACAGATGAGCCCACCTGGGTGGTCAGAGGACCATCAGTTTACTTTAGTTTGTTCAGAAACACACAGAAACAGCTAGGTTTTCCAGCACAGAATTTCTTTTCTAACTTTCTCTTCCCCTAACATCCCTACCTCTACCTGAAAAAAAAAAAAAAAAAAAAAATTGTCTGGGTTTTGGCAAATGCTCTGTTGACAATCGTTGTCTAATTGTAGGCTCATTAGAAGGAGATGTTGAAAGTGAAATTCTCCTGATCTACCATTCGGCTTTTTCTTTTTCTTTTTTCTTTTATTTCACATTTAATCTTTAAAGTGAAAATAAATCTCTACAGGAAAAGCAAAATATCCCTCTAATACCAGTGTCTACATAGTGTAACCTTTCCCTAAAAAGAATGTTCATTTTGTTATATAGCTTAAATATGAACGCCCATTGAAAGAGGCTAAAAACAAGATTGCAAAATGTAGAATGACTGTGCCAATTTCTAGCTGTAAGTAAGGTCTCACTGTCCCAAGGTCACCATTGCTTTTTTGATGGCAACGGGTCCCATTCGTGTTCACTCTTCTTATAACTGCCCTGAGTCAAAATGAGCCCTTGGTAATACAGTCAGAGAACAGGATATATGTGTATGTATAACTGATTCACTTTGCCGTACAACAGAAACTAACACAACACTGTAAATCAACTATACTCCAATAAAAATTAAAAAAAAAAAAGAAAAAAGAAGAATTTCAGAAGACCATAAAAAAAAGAGGACGGAAAAACTACTGATGTTTCACAGCTTCCAAAAAGACGAAGGGAAACACCATTCTATTTCCTAACACTAATGTATTCGAGCCAAGTAGACGCTTTGGAGTTCCTTCTGATTTCATCACTCTGTTCCTACCCAGATATGATCTAGATCTAGATGTCAAAGAGAAAGCGTCCCCGCCACATTTTCCCTCCAGTCTAACTGGTAATTCTGAGCCAAATGTCCCCACCACGCAAATGCAATGGAAGGTTTGATGTGGCTGTATTATTCCAGATAATAATATCTTTCCTTGTCTTCTTTTTGAATGTCAACCAAAAGCACATTTTTGTTTTGCAATAAGAATTGTGCATCACAAATGAGATCAGCTAAAATTCTAGACAGCAGTCCCTAGCAGCTTCCAAAATAAATACATCCACATTCTTATTTAGAACCACTTGCAAGAAAAGTCTAGGGTCAGTGTGCAGGCTCAATAATGTAGAAATGGGGGCTTCCCTGGTGGCGCAGTGGTTGAGAGTCTGCCTGCCAATGCAGGGGACACGGGTTCGAGCCCTGGTCTGGGAGGATCCCACATGCCGCGGAGCAACTGGGCCCGTGAGCCACAACTACTGAGCCTGAGCGTCTGGAGCCTGTGCTCCGCAACAAGAGAGGCCGCGATAGTGAGAGGCCCGCGCACCGCGATGAAGAGCGGCCCCCGCTTGCCACAACTAGAGAAAGCCCTCGCACAGAAACGAAGACCCAACACAGCCATAAATAAATAAATAAATAAATAAATGAAAGTACGCTTGCCAAAGTAAGTGGGCAGAACATAAAAATAATAATTATGTAGAAATGAAAATTATTAGCTGGGAAATAGGTTTCAGGATCAGGTCTACAGAGGATAACTTAAAACAACAGAAAAATTCCTCTTGGAGACAGTCTTCAGAATCCCTTATAAGCAGGCTATATTTGGAATTTATGTATTAGCTTCGTTTCCCTTTGAGTCACACTCATTCTTCTAAATCAAATGGCTTTCAAATACAAACTCCACCTCGTGAATTATGGAAATCTATTCTTTATCAGCTTTTCCCAACTGAGGTTCCTTGAGAGAATTTAGCCCCACAGAAAATGATTCCAGTGACTGTTTTCTCAATTTTCTCAAAGAAGGTACTTAGCTAGCACTGCTCTAGAATGCAGAGGAAATAAGTTCGTTCATTAACATACAATATATGCCTTAGGGCATTAGGACTTAAAATTCTCTAGCAAATCTTAGAGAAGGGCTGCTAGTTCTTTTAAAGAGCATAGAAATGGCATCACAAACTGATTTGCATAATGCTGAAAGTTTCTCTATGTCCCCAAATATTACTAACATGACTACCACTACAACAATAACTAGTCCTACTAGTGGTAAGAAGATAAAGAATAGCTTCCATGGGCCGACCAGTCACTATACTGAATACTTAAAACTCATCTGCTCATTTAAACAACACGACAGCAGTATGAGGTGGACATTATTATTATTATCCCATTTGACAACTGAAGAGATGCTGATTACAGGGGTTAACTGGCAAAGTCAAATTTGAGCCCAGATCCTGTCTGACTCATAACTGCCAGGAGACAAAAGAAATCCACTATACTGTGACAGATGCCAAGGGGGGTAGTGTTAGGGAGCTGTCAGGCCGAGGAACTCCACCCACCTGCTGGACCAACCCGGTGGAGGGAGGGAGTCAAGATGGAGGCTGGGTTGGTTAATGACCACAGCCAAAGAGGTGAAGGCACCAAAGAAGACAAAAATGTCAGGAAGAAGACCGGGACCCCAAAGCCAGAAATAAAGGGGAATCGGACCAGGCATTGGAGTACACCAAGGCAGCTACCATATGTCAGGGCTCTAGGACACTAGTTCATGTTGAAATCAAAAGAGCATTTTTAAATGGTAAGTAGATCCAATTTCTTCCGAGAAAGTGGAAGGACCTGAGCAACCTCTTTCTCTCATTTCCCTCCATTGCCTACCCCTGCCTCCATTTGATTCCCAAGGGACAATGTCTCTAATATGACTTTTCCAGCACAGTGAAGGGGGCATAAAGAAGAAAGTGGGGCATGTCAGTCCAAAGAACTGGAAGCAGCTAAAGGTTGACTGAGAACAGACAGCCTGGAGTTGAAAGCAACTTTCATGATACAGTTCATGGCTGCAAACCCAATGGTTTCCTTTCCTGTCTGACTGAATCTCTCGTGTCAGTTTTTCCCCCCAGATAAGATCCTGTTTCTAAGATTTGAAAAAAATATAGAAATCAACTAATTTCTAAGAAGAAAAAAAGCATGTTGATGCTCTGAAGGTCAAAATCCAATGCTCTGCACGGAGCCATCCATGGGAAACATCTCCTCTGTCCCACTTTGTAAAACGATTTCAATGACAGACTGAGTTGCTTTGATGATGAGAGACTCACTAATTTAAAATTCTTCTTCTCAACATTGGACTTAGCGGTGTTGGATATCAAGGATATGGTGTTTTTCTTTTCATAGAGTATTTTATTCAATGTAAGACTTTGTAGATTGTAAGATGCACTGTTACTTTGTGTACCGATAACAAGAAAGAGCTGCTATTTTAATGAAAACCAACCACTCACTGTAAGACATATTCTGGTTTTAGAGATGTTAAAATATGGGGTGGGAGTGGGGAATGTGTGCCTCAGAGACTATGGAATATGGTGATTCTTTGTCCTTTGTACAACTGCCCACACTGCCCACATAGCCCTCAGGGAGTTTGAAGGCTGCTGTGTTAAATCAAGCATCTGCCTACTGCTGACCAGGATGGCCCCGCAGAGGTACCTGATCCCACCGCTGCTTATTCCTGCTTGAATTATCCTCTCAGCCCACTGAGAGCTGGGGAATGTGGTCCACAGCCCTCGGCCATACCCCTGGGAGCCCAGCGCTGGGCCAGGCACACAGAAAGCACTCCATCATAGGCATCTGCAGCTTGCAAAGCACGTTCACGTCCAGATTTAAAGCAGCCACGTTCCCTGTGCTACCTGACACTAGCCACACCCCTGAGATAAGCAAGGCAGAGACTATTACCCCCGCTTTCCAGAAGAACACAGATGCAGCCAGTTTAAGTAGCTTCATCTGCCCAAGGACATCGCCATGAGCAAGTGATGTCTCTGGTAGGATAGCTCAAAGTTTCTAACTCCTAGAGCAAAACTGGTCCTTTTTTTTTCTGTTACCTCCCTCTGCTCCCAAAATAAAATGCCAAGTCTAGAGTTCCCACCTGGTGTTTCACACCCATCTGGAGACCAAGGTGCGCCAGGAGCGCCTGAGATTAGTCTCCGGGACCTGGTCCCCGTGTGGCTCCCAGAGCGTCTCAGGACCACATTTTCTGGGATGCCCTGCCTGCATCTCCATGGACCCTGCCTTCCTCCACCGCCCAGCATTCTGCCTTATAAGCCAGGAGGCAAAGGGAGTCACAGCGATGGGTTTAGGATTTGTATTCCCTATCTGAGTATTTTCTGAAACTAATATTACATAAATATTATATTATATATATATATATATATATATATATATATATATATATATATATTATCAGGGAAACAAATCTCAAATCCTAGAATACCCAATGTCTCCTTACTGAGGTATAGGATCGATGGTAGCACCACAAAAAAACATTGATTTCATGGCCCTATATAGGCCTTTCTCTGTGGAAAGGGGAAAAAAAGAAATTTTAACATGTTATCTTTTCACTGTCCTTTCCTTATGCAAAAGGGGAGCTTCACTAGCAGAAATCAGAGCGTTCAACTTACAAAAATCAAGGGTAGAGGAGGATCATCAGGGGATAATTCTCTCTTGATTCAAATCCCTTTCGCCCCCCTGCCCCCCACACACATGCCTTTATTTTTTTCCCACAAAATGAAGAAAACAGTTTATTTTCTCAATAAGGGGGTATCAGGCAGGATTGTGGACATCTTGGGTCCCTCACCATAGTGATACATTTTCTTTCCCATTAAATAATAAAATATGCCGTAGAGTTGCACAACCCTGCAGACCCAAGGGACATTAAAGCAGGCTCATCAAGCACCATCCATGTGGAAAGATATGAATATATTTTTACCTGGCACAGACATAGTTCCTTTGCAGCTGCCTCAGAACCCCTGCTCCCACACACTCCTTCCTAAAACACATGGGGGAGGGGGAGAGAGAAATTGAGAATTTCATTGAAGATCAGAGAAAAAGAGAGACATAATATCTGCAAAGAACCTAGCATGAAACAGCATGTAGAATTCTTAATAATGTAGCTCCTAACTATTTTTTGTTTTGTTTTGTTTTGTTTCATTTTCACTTATCAGGAGAATTTTTAAATAACTTGAATTTTGTTGCTGCAGGCTAAGTTTGGGGTCAGTTTCTGTTCTATTATTTGGGAGTGATCAGTTATTTTATCCCCATCTGAATTCTATTTTTCTTCTATTTTGGCCCAAAAGCACCAAAACCTTATGGTTAGGAAGGACTTGTTGAGGCTTCTATGTTGAAGCAAAGTAAAGATACAAATCATGAATTCCATCACAAAATCCACTAATTGTCAGATTTTTGTGAAAGACTCTAATTAAATCCAGTAGGAAAAGAACACCAAGCAGTCGAAAAAGAAAAATCAGTCATTTAAACAACTCTGCTAAGAGTTTAAAATAGACACCAAAGAACATCTGAAAAGTGCTTTTTTTTTTTCAGGCAAAAAGAAGAAAAATCAGGAACAGAGAAATGTTGGGCTAGGTAATAATATTCTAAGCATCTGAAAGGTAGCATCTATAAAAACTTTATGAGATGTGCTAAATTTATTCCAGACAAAAATCTTCATCGACTGACTGCCTATGAGATTGTCTTTATTGTCTTTCTTTCTTTATAGAGCTGTCACGGGAAGATTCCTCCTGCTCAGCCAATCATGGAAGATTCCTGAAAAACCCTGGAGAATAAAGAGATTGGTAATCTCTTTTTAGGTAACCTAATCCCTGCACACAGAAACCCCTCCTCCAGTTCTACTGAAAACAGCTGCCCCCCAAAACAAGTGTCTTTTATGAGACGCTCTTCAACGAACACATGACAAATCCCCCCAAACATAAAACACATTTCTCATAAAGCAAAAGCACTCAACTTGAGCCGCAAAACCCTCACAAGGTTGAAAATATCTTTCTCACAGATGCGAATAGGAAAAAGAGACCTCAAAATTGTATTCCTCGCGATTTAGATGTCCCAAAAATTAGTCAGGTCAACTCACAAGTTTTGTATTCATGCCCCAAAAACACTCACAAAAGTGAGTTCCAGGGTCAGGGTCCCTGTTCAAAGTTAAGCTCCATTCAGACCCAATCAAGGAAACTCATCTCTTACCTGCTCCCCCAACTTGGACACGGTCTTTCAAGATTGGCTGGGGGTGCGTCAAGGTGTGTGAAGGGAGAGCTGGCTCAAAGGAACTTCCTGGACTTCATTTCCCTCCTGCCTTGTCCAAAAGCAGGACAATGCTGGGCAAAGCTCTCCCCAGATGCTGCACGACTGACCCCAAATGGGTACAATGGCATTTTTGGCAAAACTCCTTGTGTCCTGGGTCTTCTCCATCTGTCCTTCCCCCTGCAGGTAGGACACTTTCTTGTGTGGTTAGAAAGCAAAGTGAGGCTTCCAGAAGTGGACCTCACCCTCCAGCCCCATCTCACCCGTCTCTATGAGGTCCCATCCTCCCCTCCTTTGCCCCTGCTTCAAGGAGGAGAGCGCCCTCTTCCTGTCAGAGACCAATGCTTCCTCCGGAGATGCAGCCTTAGCGGACACCTCACTCCAGCAACAGTACATCTCTCACCCGCACCATGAAACTTTCTCTCTTTGGGAGCACTTTCCCCTCTAAATATAATATGAATCTACTGATAATGCAGATCTCTCCGCTCCTAACAATGTTTTTTTTAATTCCCTGAGGTGGTATCCCTTACAGTAGCTATTGCTCTGCTCACCACTCCCTCTGCAGCTTCTTGGAAAGTAGACTGTCTCACAACAATCTGGCTTCATTCTCCCTCTACGAACGGGGTCCTCTCTCAGG
The DNA here is from genome assembly GCF_028023285.1 of Balaenoptera ricei. Taxonomy (NCBI): domain Eukaryota; kingdom Metazoa; phylum Chordata; class Mammalia; order Artiodactyla; family Balaenopteridae; genus Balaenoptera; species Balaenoptera ricei. Next base: position 45,840,092 of record NC_082651.1, read on the forward strand.
TCAGTAATAGCCTTGACTTACGGCATCCACAGAAATCTTCCCTTCATCCTTTCAGCTGCCTTCTCTGTGGAGTTCGACACTTTCCCCTTCCTTCCTTTTGGAAACTCTCTCCTCCTCTGGGTCCCACAGGCCTTCTCTCCTATTCCTCCTTCTATTTCTCTGGTTGCTTGTGCCCAGCTCCTGTGTCTGACTCTTCTACCGCCCGGCACCTTCACGGGCGTGTTATGCTCTGCACGTTCATGTATCTTCTCCTCCTGCTCTCCTGGCTCCCTCCTCTGTGTCTGGCTTCCACAATGATTGACAGGATGGCATTTCCCATCTGTAACTTTACCATCCCGAACCAGCCTCTACCACATCTTTGATGATGCCTGAAATAATTTTCCCAGGAGGACATAGATTCCATTTCTCTCTGAAGATTAAAATGCAGATAATCCTTGGAGAAGTGAAATACCTGCAAATTCTCTCCTAAGTGATCATTTTGATGGGAGAAGAAGAGAGGCAAGTCAAACATTCTCTATCCCTCGATTTTTCACTTATCACAAGTAGGATAAAAACAGTTGTCCTTCTTACATCAGCCATAATAGAGTTGAAAGTGCCCTGAGAATTTTAAAACTGGAGTAATATTATTACTAACTGGCATGGGTACAATTGGTTTTTATTTTGGGAAAGCTTTAGACCTCTCATACTTCCACTCTTTTGTGAGGCTTAACACAATTTTAATTAGAATACCTCTCAAAATTTCTCCCAGCATCTGTCTTTGAAAAGCTGGTGAGTCTACCATGCCTGACCCTGAATTCACTAGCAAACTGAGTCTCAGGGGCAGTAGGAAAGTGTCTATGAAGGCATAAAAGAGGAAGGAAAATGGAAATTCCTACTATTAAAAGGCCTCAAAATTTATTTTATATCCATCAGGAATACCAGGGCAGAAAGCATTCATATAAGAAAAGACACTTGTTTCTTAATGTTGTTTATAGTTCTGTGTAGTGTCAAACATCCAATACAAAATAAGCTGTGTGCTTGCAGTGAACATGTGCACACCTTCCCAGAATTTGGGATGAGAAGGAAGGTGCTTGGGTATAAATTAAGAGGCTGGCTGTCATTAAGTCACCTTCTTGTTTTAGAATCTAAAATGACAATTGAACACTGACTGATGAAATTCACCAAATAGTTCTGGTTTGTTCTTTCTACCCTTGAAGTTAGGTGTATCCAGGTGACTTGCTTTAGCCAATGAAATATGAGTAAAAGTGAAAAGTGACACCTTTGGGCTGAAGCTGTAAACACATTTATGCAATTCATTATATTCTTCTATTTGTATATTGCTATTGCCATTGGCAACATTAAGAAAGAGGTGTTGGGCTTCCCTGGTGGCGCAGTGGTTGAGAATCTGCCTGCCAATGCAGGGGACACGGGTTCGAGCCCTGGTCTGGGAGGATCCCACATGCCGCAGAGCAACTAGGCCCATGAGCCACAACTACTGAGCCTGTGCATCTGGAGCCTGTGCTCCGCAACAAGAGAGGCCACGACAGTGAGAGGCCCACGCACCGTGATGAAGAGTGGCCCCTGCTTGCCGCAACTAGAGAAAGCCCTCGCACAGAAACAAAGACCCAACACAGCCAAAAATAAATAAATAAATAAATAAATAAATAAATAAATAAAAGAAAGAGGTGTTCATTAGTCTGGGTCCTGGGGTGAGGATAATGCAGAGAAGCATCCTCAGTCCACTTGTAAAGAATATAGAACATGAGCCAACCAGAGTTAATTTTTTACACAATATATCTGGATCTATACTGAACTATACGCTCCCATCAAATTCAGCATCCTAAATCCTACCTAACTAGGTCTCTCATTAACTTTTGTATCCTTGTCTCTCAACACGCTCCAACAGGAAACAGTCTAATGAAGGGAGGCTCATTCATTTTCTATTTGCTGTGTTCCTAATTTACCACACATCGAGCGGCTTGAGACAACAGTGGTGTTGATGTTAGTCAAGGCTGTGGTCTCTCCTGAGGATTAGGGTCCTCCTCCAAGCTCATCCAGGGTGTTGACAGAATTCCATGTTTTGTAGCTGTAAGACTAAGACACTCAACTCCTGAAGGCCCCTCTTTCCTTGGGCAGTTCACAGTGTGTGATTTCTTCCAGGCCAGCAGGAAAGTCTGTCCCATCTAAAGGCCCACCTAACTAGGTCAGGGCCACCCAGAAGAATCTTCCTCTTGCTTAACTCAAAGTCAGCTGATTAGGGACCCTAATTACATCTGCAAAACTCCCTTCACCTTTGCATCTAATATAGCATAGTCAGAAAAATGGCATTCCATCATGGCACAGGTCCTGGCCACACTAAAGGGGAGGGGATTATGTAAAGGTATGAGTCATTGGGGGTCCTCTTGGAATCCTACCTACCACAGGAGGCCACTCTGCCTTCTATATCCACACACAAGCTCTCGCTCCTCTCGTTGCTCTACTCATACAACACATTCTTTACTGTCCTCATCCTCGGTCCACAGTTTCTCCATCCTTCAGCCAAAGACAGGCCCCTCCTCTCTACAGCTTCCCGAAGACTGCTACCCACATGCGGAGAAGGCTTACAGTTTTCAGTTTCTCTCAACTCTCTGCCCTCAGAGTCCTAATCACAGTAGAGCACACACACATAAAAAACAGGGGATAACAAACTCTTAGGATCTGAATCATTTATATAACACATGTAGCAGGGGGATCACACAAAAGTTTAAAATGCACAAAAATTCAGTACCTAGGAAACTCCAACGTGAAGTTCCAGGCACAAATTTTCAAAAGAAATAACTATGAACAGGTTTCCTAAGTCAACAGACTTCTTTCCCACAAGGAGAATATGAAGGAATTAAGGGAGTTGGAATTGTGGAAGAATATTTTGGTAATGGCTGTCCAAATTTTCAACACGAACTGTGCCCTAGAAAGGGCTTGACTTGGTGGTATAAGGGACCTTAACCATAAGAGGCTGTAGGGGAGGGGGTGGAGTTAAAGGTTGAGTATTAGGAGGGCAGGTCAAGAAATCAACAGCACTATGTCAAGAGAAGGGTAGATGGATTGTCCAGCAGGTGATGTCTGAACAACCCTGCACTTTTCACACAGGAGACAGAATGGTCTTTAATCATCTTTTAGAAATTCCAGCCCAGAGAAAGCAGAGCCAACTTTCAACAGTACAAGTCATGAAAGAACTTTCCTGTTTCTCTTACTGATCTCTACAACCCCAGAGGGGCGTGAGATGGCAGCTAGAGAGTGGAGGTCCAGGTGCACAAGGAAGAAAGAAGGTGGGCAGATTGGAGATGGAGGTGAAGACTTACCGCTGTATGAACATTGAACACTTGATGTGGACTGGCCATCCTGACTTCTTATTCAAGACTGTGCTTTGGGGTTTTTTTTTCCTTTAGGTAGCCACTGGACATTTATCATCTGAAAGTAAGCAGAAAGGCCATAGACTCTGAAATTTTATCCAATGGTAGGGAAAAACCTTTCCTCATTGAGCAGGTTTAAAAGGAGAAGTCAGGACAAAAATAAAGTTGCCTTTAGGATTCTGCTCTATAAGTCCTGTTCATTCTTGTAATAGATCCTAGCCAGTGCACCTGTCTCTTCATGTGGTTGTGAACTCTTTTAGGGGGGCTGCTTGTTGATTTTAAAGTTCAAAGTCATGGATTACCATCAGTCTTGTCAGCTTCATGGAAAACCATGATGTGGTATTTCTTGTCCTTACTGAGAAGAAAGAAGCAGAGCAGATTTCAGCTGCGCACACACACACACACACACACACACACACACATCTCCTCAGGTCTTCTTGAAAGGGGGTAGCATGATTCCTAGAACACCATGTGTGAAACCGTCTTATTTCTGAAGCAGACAACCTCAAGATCTCAAATTAAAGGCCACAACTCGGTCTTTTCCCAGTTCCTCAGCTCTGATAAGGGATGTAAACAAGAATTCCTGGGGAAGGAGATTAAAAGGGAACTCAAAGTGAGAACCAGAGATTTTATGCAAATGTGATTCAAATTGTGAGAAAGCAATCTAGTTGAGCTATCTCAATGCTTTTCAGATGTTTGGGGAGTGAAAGGGACAGTGGGTGTCTCAAACGCCAAATATAAAGAAAGTCCAAGGCTACAATTGATTTGATTGAAGAAATATATAATAGGCTACTTCCGTACTCACTAAGCAGATAAGGGGAAAAGTCAATGTGTGGCTAAAAATATCACAAAGGCAATACACACATAGCTGACTTTATATATATATTTTTCACATAGCTACAAACTCATTTTATAGAACCCCTCTCCCATTCCCACCCCACCCCAATAAAAGGAAAATTAACTAGTGAAATCAGATATTACTTCTCAAATGTCAATTTGTATTTCCAATTACACACCCAGTCAAGCCCTTTGTTCTACTTTTATACATTTGTTTGGTGTTTCGGGCCAGTAATCCCCAGCCACTCCAGCTCAGTACAATGAACTGACATTTGTGACATCGTAGCGTAAGAAACAAACCCAAATGATTCTTTTATTAAATGGCACTCCACAAGGCATTGCCCGTTGTCAAGGAGGCAGGAAAAGGTGTCTTCCCCTGAATGCCGTTGCACAGGGCCGGCCTGAAGTGGGACCAGTTCTCGGGAAGATTATATCAGTGGCACCGCGCTGGATGACCAGGACTTGAGGTTTCATCACATGCCCTTGCACTGAGAAATCAGAGCTGGATACACTGGGAGACTGATGGGGCAGAGGGGCCAAGAAGCAGATGTATTTGTTTTATGAATTATCAGCACATTCCCTTGGGGGGCAGCTGATAAAGTGATACAGATCACAGCGTTATGGAAGAGGAATGAGTCTGAGATACAAAAGAGACTGGAGTGTACTATGAATATTAATACTTGCGTTAACAAGGCCTTCAATGTGCCTTCCTTGTATTAAAGCCTCAAAGGAATCTATGTCTCAAATGGACTTGAACAGGCTCCCTGCTGAACCATAATCTTCTCAAAGCTGATGAACTGCTCTCTTCTGGGAAAAGAAATGAACTTCAGGGTGGACATTTCCTGGGAATAAGGATTTAGAGGTTAAAAAATAATAATAATTTAATTAAAATGTTTCAAAAGTAGGAAACTATATTTCCATAGTTTATCATTTACTAAAATGGAATTAAAACCTTAGCCATTGATGGAAACTAGGACGTCAGGAAACTAACAATGTCAGACACATGTATTCATCTACTAATTCGCTGAACAACTGTATCATGGTGCATGCCACACCTAGGGAGGTGCCGAGCTTGTAGGGTGGGGAATAGAAATATGTGAAGGGGCAGTTATACCAGGAAAACACTGTACTAAGTGACTTACATGCAATGCCCCATTCAGTTCTTCCAACACCCCTATAAAGTAGGTTCTTTTGTCATCTCCGTCTTACAGGTGAGGAAACCAAGTCTCAGAGAGGATAAAGAACTCACCCAAAGTCAAGCAGATATTCATTGGTTGGGGCCAAGATCAGATCACATTTTAACCCAGCTCCAAAATCCATGCTTTCAATCATTACCCCTCTGTGAACCTAGGAAACCTTGGGTGGCAGAGGGGCTGGAGGAGTAGCAGTAAGTGAAGAAAAGGTCACATGACTAGCTGAGAGATTGGTATGAAGGCAGGACAATGAATCCATGATTCCTCTAAATGCAACATAACCATCATGGCTCCCTGACACTGTGAAGGTTGATTTCTCTGCTGGAAAACCCTTCCTTCTTTCTTTATCCCACTCCAGCTTTCATCTTGCAAGTGGGGTCTTTACCCTATGCCCCTTCCTCCTGTGGGTGCTTGTCATCTTGCATCTGCAATACTTCTGTTACAATATGTTGGATTATAAAGTGTGCTTTACATGTCTTTGCCAGTAGACTGAGAACATCTCAAGAGCAGAAACAATAGAGAGATTAATCGGGTATAATCGCCCAGCTTTTAGCACAGTGCTAACACCTAATACGCATCTATAAAATAAATGAATTAAAGAATGACTATAAGGATATGAGAAGTTTCGGTTTGGTTTGGTTTTGAATGACAAAGCCAGGTTTATTGCTTTGGGTTAGACCAGCGGAGATAGATAGGATTGGGGCGAGGAAAGGCAGCACAGGTGAATGTATCCTCCTGGCCACTGCCAAGTTCTCGGCACCCTGGGAAGCCGACCCATACACTACGGATGAATCTACGGATCACCTGCTCATGGGCTAGGCACCCACTGAAGTTCAAGGTGCATCCCAAGGCTGAGAAAAAGAGCTCCTCCTCCCCATGATTCTGTCAGTGGTGTCACCTGCACAGGTCTGAGCACGGAGGTGTGCAGTGATGACGTGCACTGGGGTGAGTGTCCTCAGGAAAGCATATTGGCGGAGGCTGCCCCCGTCTTCTTGGGCGCTAGTGCTGGCTTTCATCATCATATCATTCAATCTTTTTGCAGATCCTGACCTCCAGCAAGTAGATGCCACATTCATGTTATAGTGAGAAAACTAATTTGGGCACAGGAAAGTAACATGAGAAGAAAAGACCAAAAATGGAGTTTGGAGTCAGATCATGGAGGACATTCATTAAGTGCAAAGTTAAGGTGTTTGGACTTGATATGTTACAGGCAATGTGGAGGCTATGCAAGCTCCAGGCCAAGAGATGTCCTGCTCTTCAGGGTTTAGTGAGTTTACATAGCCCTTAGCCCGGGAGTATTGGGGAAGCAGAAAAACAGTAGGAAGCTCACTGACAAGGGACAGGGCAGGTGTCATTAGCACTTAACTTCTATTGCTTTATCCTTTCCTTGAGACTTATTCATAATGAGCATGGGCTCAGATACTGGATATCCACTTGAGTAATGTATCTACCTTCATAACTCAGTACAAGCCAGACACTCTTGTTTTGTTACATGTGGTTTCCTTTTGACAACTCAAGAAGAGGCCTGTGCTTTTCTATTCTACAGAGAGCTTTGGAGACTGGCCCATAGTCACACAGCTGGTAAATGGTGGAGGCGAGACTTGTGGGACAGGCAACCTCCCTCCAGAATGAAGGCTCTCTCCCGTGATAGAGTACTGCCTCTTGGATGCCTCATGGACATATCAAACTTAATATCTATAAAAGAGAACTCTCAACTTCTTCAACACCCCAAACTCACTCCTTCCCAGCCTGCCCCATCTGAGTATATGCCACCATAATCCACCAAGTATTGAAGCGAAAAAAAAAAAATTACAGTCATCATTCATTCCTTTATTAATTCTGCCCCTCTCCCATCCTAACCACCAAGCCCCTCCTCCAAATACATCTCCATCTACCCTCTCCTCTCCATCTCCTTTGCCTCCACTCTGGACTCAGGAACCATCAGCTCTCACCTGGTCAACACCAACCACCTCCAGATAGATAGCCCTGTTTCTTGCCCTGTACAGTCTATTCCTGATGTAGCACCCAAAGCAATCTCCTTTTTTTTTAATTAATTTTTATTGGAGTATAGTTGATTTACAATGTTGTGTTAGTCTCTGCTGTACAGCAAAGTACATCAGTTATACATGTACATATATCCACTCCTTTTTAAATTCTTTTCCCATATAGGTCATTACAGAGTATTGAAAAGAGTTCCTGGTGCTATACAGTAGGTCCTTATTAGTTATCTATTTTATATGTAGTAATGTGTATATCTTCTAAAAATTGTCATAACTCCCATCATTCTTTGCTTAAAAGCATCCAGTGGCAGCTCTTACTTCTCTTGGTCCTGATCAATGGCATTTGGTCTTTTCACTCCCTGGAATGTTCTTCTTTGCATAAATGACTTCTCATCTGTCAAGTCTCAGTGACTGTTGCATCCTCAGAGAGGCTTCCCATGACCACTTTGTCTGATGAAGTCACCTGCCAAGTACCTGTTATCACATCACACAGTCTTACTTTTTGCATCACTTTCATCCCTACCTGAATGTGTCTTCTTTATTTGTCTGTTTACTTCCATATGTCTGAGTCTTTCATCTAGAGCTAAACTCTCTAAAAACAGTGGCCTTTCTTCTTCTTCTTTTTTTATTTACCTCTTTACACCCAGTAACTAGAACAGTACCTGGCACAGGGTAGGGACCGAATAAACATCTGCTGCATGAATGGAATAGTCACCCTGCTCCTTATTCTCTGTATAAAGTGGGGCAAATGATTTGCCTCCCTAAAATCTACCCTCTAGAGGGGTCATGAGATCATTTCCATGATACGAATTATGTGAAATATGTAACACAGTACTTTGCACATGTCAAGAGTTCAATGCATTTCTGTCCGTCTTTCAAATGCACAGAACGCATATCCATGTGTTACAACATTTCCTTCAATTATTTATTTCACTGCTTGCTTCTGTTACTGATAAGCATACCTCCTGCTCCACCAACACTTCCCTCTTTAATGCTCCATTATGCTTCTTCTTCTACTGTCTGATACAGCCCTGGGAAAAGAGGTGCTCCTGGGGTGGGATCATGTGATCACGAAAGCAGATTTTGCTAGTCAAAAGTGTCCAATAAAAATGGGACGTTGATTCCTCAATGTCTCTGGAAGTCTGTGGTTTAGTTCACAATATCTTAACAGATTAAGTTAATGCAAATAGCAGATGTATTTTGTAGCAACAAGACAAATGTTCAGCAGAATTAAAGTTATTCATGTGTTGTCACACTGGGAATATTTGCATGATATTTTGCTAATTGCTCCAAAATATGACTTGTAGCAAATAAACAAATGGAAAAAAAAAAAATAAACCAGTAAAAATTAGCCCCAGGCCTCTCTGATTTCTTTTACGCTCCCACTGTCTTTTTTCAACCACTCAGCTTTTTGCTCTGAAAGCCTGGTGGCCTTTCCCAGTCTCCCAAGTGTGTTCTTGGACCCATTATTTCTGTGGAGACATTCATGGCTTCCTCCTGGTAATGAGAGGTCCAACAGCACTGGGTGTTTTTTCTCTCCCTGACTCTCAGCACCCTCCTCAGACTTCAAATGTCTACTTAGATTTCCTAATGAAAGCATCATGTTGATAGATTGTACCACTTGAAAATAGTGTAAATTTGTCAAGTTTTCTTAAAATAGTTCAGATAATTTTTTTGTCAATATATACTAAGTTTATTACTTTCTGAGGGCTCACATAGCAAAGTACCACAAACTGGGTGGCTTTAAACAACAGAAATGTATTGTCTAACAGTTCTGGAGACTAGAAGTCTGAAGCCAAGGTATCGGCAGAAATGGTGCCTTCTGAGGGGCCCTGGAGAACATTTGTTCCATGCCTCTCTCCTAGCTTCTTGTGACAGCTGGCAATCCTTGGCATTCCTTGGCCCATAGATGCATCAATCCAATCTCTTCCTCCATCTTCACATGGAGTTTTCCTGTGTCTCTCTGTTTTCACATGGCTGTCTTCTTATAAAGGCATCTGTCATATTGGGTTAGAGGCCTACCCTACTGTAGTATGACCTCATCTATAATATAATATATTATATCTGCAATGGTCTGATTTTCAAATCAGATCATTTTTTGAGGTCCTAGGGGCTAAGGTCAACATCTTTTTTGGGGGGAGGTGGACACAATTCAACCATAACATTAGGGGTCTCCAAACTTTTATGGACCTATATCCCTAGAAATTAAAATATCTTGTGCACACACCTCAGTATGTCTGCATGTGTTTGTGTGATAGTTATGTACATAAATATGTATATTATACATAAGTAATAGACTAGCCTACTAATATGCCATGTTTATTATAAAGCAAGCACAAAAATAGAAATTTTTTAAATGATGAGAAAAAAGAAGAGATTAGAAGTGATAGTACATACTTCCCTCACTCTCCTTGGATCATCTTGTTTTTCTGTTTTTTGAAAACCACTTCCTGACTAATGTGAAGGGAATGAATTTAACTCTATGAGGCAGAAGGAAAAATAAATCATTAAAGAAAGAGAAGAAAGGTGACCAAAATTGAAGGCTCTGGACTGAAACAAAATTGAAGAGTTTGTGGTTAAATGCACATTCTAAGTTCATCATCATTAAAATAACCCACCATTACTCCTGGGCATATATCCGGAGAAAACTCTAATTCAAAAAGATACATGCACCCCAATGTTAATAGCAGCACTATTTACAATAGCCAAGACATGGAAGTAACCTAAGTGTTCACTGACAGATGGACAGATGAATCGATAAAGAAGATGTGGGTACACACAATGGAATATTAGCCATAAAAAAGAATGAAATAATGCCATTTGCAGTAACATGGATGGATCTAGAGATTGTCATACTGAGTGAAGTAAGTCAAAGACAAATATCATATGATATCACTCATATGTGGGATCTAAAGTATGATACAAATGAACTTATTTACAGAAAAGAAATATACTCAGAGACATAGAAAAGAAACTTATGGTTACCAAAGGAGATGGTGGGGGGAGAGATAAATTAGGAGTTTGGGATTAGCAGATACAAACTCCTATATATAAAGTAGATAAACAACAAGGTTCTACTGTGTAGCACAGGGAGCTATCTATATTCAATATCCTGTAATAAACAAACAATAATGGAAAAGAATATGAAAAAGAATATATATATATATATATATATCTGAATCACTTCACTGTACACCAGAAACCAGCACAACATTATAAATCAAATATACTTCAATTTTAAAAAAATAAAAAATAATAATAACACAGCATTAAATTGGAAGTGGGAATTTTATTCCAAAAGAATCAGAATCAATGCATTCTGCCCATTCTATTAGAATCATGAAAGCATATATAGGAATATCTCATCACCAGTGGCAGCAGTCCTATTCCTCCTCTATTTCTTTTCCTTCAAAAAGTGAATTTTCACAAGTATTGTTTAATCATCATGAAAGATAAGGATCCAAATGTGAAAGTGAAAGGCCTTGGTGACCTTAGCTGTGGGTTACCCAAAGACCTGGAGAAAATGAGCTCTCCTCTCAGGTCTCAGCTTCTTCACCCAGGAAGCGGTAGGAATACCTGCCTCACCTGACTTCAGCTTCCTGTGAGCCAAACGTGGCTCCAGGTGGGAACAGGTTTTGAAGAGTATGATGCACGGCACTGTGGCAGTACTGTGGCTTCCTCCATGGAAGCCAATTCACACAACCACTCTGAACCTCCTCAGTTTCTCTATCTGTAAAATGGGGATAAAAAAAGACTATTCTGACTATTTCAGCAGGATTTTGTAAGAATAAAAAAGGATGACATATACTTTATAATCAATAAAAAACACACTTTACTATAAAACTATAAGGTTTTATTATTCATAGATTGAGCATGTAAATGGAGCTTTCTAATTGGTTCATGAGAAAGTAAAAATCAGTCTTCAGCTTTGAGAAATCAGAAGAGGGACCTCAGTGTCCCTCAGCTGATCAGGTTGTAACCCCAGGTCTAATTCAGAAACATTGACAAGAAGCCAATGACAAGAGTAGTAAAGCTCAGCTCCTGGAAGCACTTTCAGCTAAGAGGGTGCTGACTGAAAAGAAAAATGCACAACGTCAAAGTTGAGAATCATGTTTTATTCCGCAGACATACTGAGGACTTAAGTCCAGGAGGCAGCTTCTCAGATGGCTTTGAGGGACTGTTCCAAAGAGTTAAGGGAGGAACCAAGATATATAGGATTTTTTGCAACAAAAATCAGGTAGCTGAACATCCAAAGTTTACTGTTAATTAAAGAAAAAACAGATATCTCAAGATAATGAATTTCGCACTTTTCTGTGTATGGGAAGATGCAAAAGTCTGGGCTCCTTGAAATCATTCCTGTGATATGCACCTTATCTGTCTAGAATCAGCATCCTGTTCTTCATCCTAAAGCCCCTCAGGTTGCACAGTCGGGGGCAGCTGCCATGGCTGATGGCTTGATGGCCACACCATCCTTTATTTACTGATATGCCAGGTGACATATTTTTGTCCACAAGGGATAGATCCACTTTTAAACTAAAACATCAGAGTAAAACCTACAGTCTTAATTTTTCATGTTGTCAGGACCTAATAAAATTTTGGAGAAAATTATTGAAAATCCTCTCTTATAATTATTGCTCATTGCCTATGAGCTCTATTGCCTAGGATCTTCCTTCTCTTCACTTCACATCCCTCTCAGTTGCTCTATGATCTTCTGAGGTTCATGTTTTGTTTTAAGGTTTTAGGACATAGAAGAGTTGGAAACAGACCTGGCTCTGAAACTTCCTCTCCGAGATGTCTGCTGAGGCCAGGCCTCCCTGAGGAGGGACAGGATGCACCTCGTGAGGACGATCTCCACACCACACACCATCAGCACGTCACCCAAGGGCCCACAGAGAGCGTCTGTCTGCAAAATGACTTGGCTGGACAGACAGCAGCCAAAGTACAACACTCCTAATCTGGGGATCCAGCCGATTTGTTCAGTCTGAAAGTCCTGCTCTCCCTCGTGCCCCTGGGCTTCCCCAGCTCAAAGCCCACTTTTCTCTTGATCTCAAGCACCTTCTACAATTCCCTCCTTTCCAATTTTAAAACATTTTTAGAAATTCCCATATTTTTCCATCCACCCTTCTGTAATCAACCAAAGAAACATCTGACAAGTTTCCTTTAGCTGATATACACATAATATAGTCTTAAGCTACCCAGCTCCAATCTAACTGCCTTTTGCTCTTGCATATCCTTTAGCATACTTAGTTTCAATTGCCTTTGAAATCAAACTATTGTTGCCTGTTCATGTCTTGGCATACTATTCACTCTGCTTTTTATGTGTCCCACCACAGCACGTGCACTGTTACCTGAACACTGGGTTTGCCTCTTGATGGGTGTTGTACCAAAAGACACAACCAAGCCAAAGATTGGGAGAAGAAAGGATCCATTACTTGCAGCAAGTAAGGAGAACACTGGGAACATTTCCCAAAGCAGTGTCTCCCCGAAAACTGGGGAAAGTTTTAAGCTAAGAGCACATGCATATTCATTTAAGGGCTTGAGAACAGGTGAATTCAGCGTAGAAGTGGGGCCAAGGTCGATAGAGTCCAAGCTTTAGTTGATTGAATTTCACGAGGGTCAACAGCATCATTCTGTCCTCTACCTGGGTGGGGGTCTTAGTCCCCGCAGAACTCAAAGACTGGATCAGACTGTGATGTATTTTTTTGAGGCCCATTTTTTCAAATTAATGTTTATTGGAGTATAGTTGATTTGCAATGTTGTGTTAGTTTCTGCAATACAACAAAGAGAATCAGTTATACATATACATATATTCACTCTTTTTTAGATTCCTTTCCCATATAGGTCATCACAGAGTACTGAGTAGAGTTCCCTGTGCTATGCAGTAGATTCTTATTAGTTACGTATTTTATATACAGTAGTGTGTATATGTCAATCCCAATCTCCCAATTTATCCCTCCCCCTCCCCCCCACTTTACCCCTTGGTAACCATAAGTTTGTTTTCTACATCTGTGACTCTATTTCTGTTTTGTAAATAAGTTCATTAGTACCATTTTTATAGATTCCATGTATAAGCGATATCAAATGATATTTGTCTTTCTCTGACTTACTTCACTCAGTATGACAAACTCTAGGTCCATCCATGTTGCTGCAAATAGCATTATTTCATTCTTTTTTTAAGGCTGAGTAATATTCCATTGTATATATGTATTACATCTTCTTTATCTGTTCATCCATCGATGGACATTTAGATTGTGATGTATATCCCTTGAGGAGAAACTAGGACTCTGTTTTATGACTGAACTATTGTTTCTTGACTGCTTTTCCTTTGTTCCTGCATTCCATCACTTCCCTTAAAATCACTGATTACTGAGACCTATTCAAGGGCAAGCATTTTGACCAGGCTTAGATCACAAAATGGCTTAGGCCAAAAATGACTTCTCTTACGTCAAGAAAGCCATGCCTGTTTCTTTTTCTCTGGGGCTTCCTATGCTGTCTGCTTACATTATGAAAAACTGCTCTCCATCTTTGAAGCTTTTTCATGTTACAGGATAACAAAAACAGTGTATACTCAGCTTTATTTTGGAGTAGGAAAGGGCCCAAGGCATTGAAGCAGATAGTTGGCATTGGAATCCTAGCCTTGTGATTAAAAACTGTGTGTTTGAGGGCAAGCCATGTCCTTCTCTGAGGCTCTGTTTCCTCATCTATAGAAATAGGACAGTAATATCTATCTCATGGGATTTTCATGAAGATTAAATTCAATGAAATAACATGCTAAGCTCCAGACACACTGATAACACTCCATTAGTTAATATGCAACATCCCATTTTGCACAGCACTGAATGCAGATCTCTAAGCAGCGAGCTATTCTGATGACAAAGATGAAGTTAGCAAGGCTTTAGATTAGAGATTCACAACCCTGGCTCCACAGTTAATTCACCAGGGGAGCTTTAAATATTCTTATGCATAGACCATTTCAATCAGCCTCTCTAAGACACCCAGGCATCAGTATTTTTCAAGTTCCCCAGATGATTCCAACGTGCAGCTAAGGTTGGGAACCCCTGCTTTAGACGAAGGTGTTTGTTTTTCCCAAAGTGTGGAAGATGAGGAACTCTCAGCTTGCTTACCTTGGGGATGGAAGTGGGAAGGATGAAGGGAAAAACAGGCTCCAGAAGTGTTTGGTGTAGTACAATCGCACTCCAAAAAAATGCAAATTCCTTGTTCAAATACATTCCTTTCCGTGCAGGTGGTAAACGTCTAAAGGACGTGTCTTGCGGTCACCATATTTTGTTGAATAAACCTCCCATGCTAAGGCCAAGAGCGGGCCTCAAGACCATATGTCTTTATATGGCTTCGCTGAAAGTAAACAAAGGTGGGAGTAAGTACGTTGCCCTCCCCAGCTCACCCATCCCCATACATACACTTAGAAATCTAGAATCTAGAACGTATTGTTTTCTTTTTCCTTATAACTTTAAGACTGAAATAACTAATTAAAATTTCTCCTAAGCCAAATATACAAATTCTTATCTGATATTTCAGAAACCAGTTATCAGACGCAGCACAAGCACAACTTAGTTTTTCTTTCTCTGAAAAGAAAAAAAGACCCCAAATACTATTCCTACAGGAAGCATAAATTGTATTGCTAGAAATAATAGCAATCTCTTTAGCTATATCCCCTAGGACTCACGTCAGTATATTTTCCTAAGTGCTGTATTTTTAAAGCTCTGTTGCATACCTGCCTCTTAGGCATGCTGAACTGAACATTCTAAATTCTGAGCACTTAGTGGTACAGGTTGGTTGAAAATGTACCCTTAGGAAAATGAATCCCTTTATCAGTCGCTATTGCTATGTGAGACACTGGGGAAGAAATTATTCACAAAACTGCTGGCCTCAATTTAGAATTTATTGTGTTGTTATATTTAATGTAGATTGATGATTGCTCAAAAATATTTACTCCCAATTGCCTAGATCCATAGGAGAAATATATTTCCCTGACTTTAGTCTCAGTCATGTGACTTGCTTTGCCTATGGGATATTAGCAGATATGATACAAGCAAAGGCTTAAAATGTGCTTATACAGATGAGCTTTCCTCTTGTGCCTCTAAATTCCACAAACACGAGAAGAGCTTGTGCCTAGAATGAATGAACACATATGGAGAAGACCTGAACCCAGCCTGCAACAAGGAACTGGGCCTGGCCAGACCCACAGCTTGAATCAGAATCACTCAGCCAAGCCCAGCCTAGATTAGCCAAATCCCACCCAACCCACAATTGTGTGGGTGAGTTTTAAGCCACTGTGTGTTTGGAATGGTTTGTTATACAGCAGTAGCTGACCGATATACACTGCAAGACATGGTATCGAGTAAACAAGAAAAAGTAGAGAAACACTGGTTTGAAAACCTACTTCTTATGGCCAATTAAAAATATTTTTTGAAGTGGGGTGCTAGGGTGAAAGATTCATTTTATGCTACAAGATAATCATGGTATTGTAACCATCACTGAATATCTATTGTTGGTACATGTAAGGAAAGGAAATAATGATTTTTCTGAATAACTATCTTAAATGGTACAAAATTTTATATCTTTGAAACTGAATGGAAAAGTTGTCTGCAGTTTCACTGTGGTGTAAATACCAGTTTTGCTCTTGGTTGTAAAATAATCATTGTAGCTACCATTCACTGAGCACTTACTACATAGACCTTACAAATATTATCTCAAAATACTACACTTAGGTAGTTGTGATTATTTATTCCCATTTTAGAGATAAAAACATTGAGGCTTGGAATGTTTAAGTAATTTGCCGGAGGGTACCAAGCTAGGAAGCAGCAATGTTGGGATCTAGCCCAAATCTTTCTGATTCAAGAGCCTAACTCTTACTACTGCCTCTCAGAGTTAAAAAGACAAATGTGTAAGAAGAATGATGCAATAAGAATAAGGTCATTAACATGGGTCTATTCCAATGGAGGATAAGTCATAACATAAATCTCTATGACAAAATGTGTCTTTCTGGTTCTCCTCTTCTATCAACCATCTTGAGTTAATGTCTCAGATATAAATATTCAATGCAGTTGAACAAATATTTCTTTGGCCCTAATAAATACCAGGCTTTATGCTCACACTTAGAATTACAGTTGAGTTTAGGACACAGTTCTTTCTTTACAGAGCTTTCAGTCTAGTAAATAATTGATGTTGAAAAAATCCTAACCAAAAATCCCAGTGTGAGCTCTATCATGTTCCAAACACAGGGTGAACAGATGTTCCGACTAATGATTGCTGGGGTGGGAAGAGGGTGAGGGCTGGGGAGTTAGTTACATTTACTCACTGAGAATGCTCATTCCTTTCTGAAGGCAGACAGCAGCCAAGGAAGAAGACAAATTCTAAATTAAAGGGGGGATCAAGCTGTGCGAGATTGCTGACCCGAGTGAGAGCTGAAAGATAATGGCTGCACTAAATGCTGAGCTCCGGTCCACAAAGGATGGACCAGAGGAGCATCACACCCAAGCCTGTTGACTCAGATGGGAGTGTTGGCCAACAAATAATAAATTAAGGAGGAAAAAAGAATTGTGGTTCTGTTGAGCATTATAAGACTTTCTCCTTTATAAAAGGATGAAAAATTTATTCAATTGAGATATATTGCTTAAGTGAAAAACAGTCGTAATACAATGTTATGGTGTTATTGTCTAAATGGGTCAAATTTTCTACTGCCCCAACATCAGAGATCACAGCAGAACCAAACATAAGACTCTCTTCCACCAAAGAATTTGACATTTTCTAGCCCCTCTTTTTTTTTATCCAGTCAAAAGGGGAGGCCTCATCTGAGCTGCCCCTTACTCCTCCGTACCTGTTAAAGAAAAGGAAAGAGGAGTTTGCTAAAGGCATTTCACAAGTGGGATGTTAATGTCAAAAGGTATTTACCATGGAGAGAAAGCATCCAATGTTCCATAATTTTTCTTCACCCATTCAGAATAAAGTGTTCCAATCCTAACTGCCTCATGTATATCATTATATTGTTATAATTCTGCACAGAAATATCAGTCATCTTTATCAAATACTGTATATCTTTTTGCAGGAAAAAGTCAAATGTGCACTCATTAGAATTAGTCATTATTCTAATTCCAAACATAACATCATCCCAGCAATATCACTTGTTACTTTATATGTTACTTAACTGATCTGAATTTCAGCTTTCTTACCTGGAAAATAGGAATAAGAAAACTACTGAAAGCGTTGTTATAAGGGTCAGAATTAAGACACACAGGCACTTTGAGAGACACAGAGGAGAAAAATCAATAAATGGTAACTATTATTATTATTATTGACACTGCTCATACTTGAAATTCTGTTATTGCTTATATACATTTATTTTTGTCATATGCTTCAATAAGTTTCCTTCTAAATAAAAAAGTTAAAGCAAAATGATTCTAACCACATATCACCTTGTTGTAGATCACCCTTCTTTTGAATTTCAAAACGGTGCCACCCTTCCCTCCACTGCTATGTGTATAAGTACCTGGAGTTGACAATCTTAGTCCCTCCTACCTCACAGCCTTCTTGGGGCCTTTCTGGAACCAAGGCACGCTGTATCTGACTTGCTTAAATAGTGAATTTACTATCTACTTAAATTAGTACTAATGTCAAACTTTGATAGAGAGATAGATTTGGAGATGTCTCCTGCCAGTGACAGGACCCACAGAAACCCTAGCAGCCAGCCTTTCCCTTAGTGAGTGCAGATTTAGTTCCTCTCCCAAAGGTTCACAATTACGAGGAAGGGGATATGCATGAGCTCATGAACACCAAAGCCAACACCACCAACAGGTTCAAGCTGGCACTGGAGTTGGGGCATACTCCTTCCCTGAGCCAAGTCATCGCCATCCTCACATCTTAGCACAAACTAACTCCTTATTGGCTATTAGCTTAACCTAGAAAACCTCAGCCAAAAAGAGGATCAGGGTAGTTAGAAAAATAATCTAGTAATGTTTTCTCATGATGTTAAAAACATGCATTTTTCATTCAAACTCCACTTGTCTTCTTTGGAAACCAGCAATTCCTTTCAGTCTTTCTACCTAAGAAAGAGTCAAGTGAGTCAGGTTTTGGAGCCTGTTTTTTCCTCCCAGCCCCCATGTTCCTTTTTCTTTTGGTAACAGTAGCCAGATTTCCTTTGGGGTCCATATGCAGTCTCAGTGGGGCCATCATACAAGATGCCATGATGCCAACAATTGACTCATCCATTCTCCTATGGATGTACTTCGAGTTTTTCCATTCTTTTGCTATTGTGAACAGAATGGCTCTGAATAATCTTTTTGAGCTTAAGTTAGTCAAAGCGAGTTTTGTTGCTTACGACCACACAATATTAACAGATCTATGTAGGAATACAGAAAGTTCTCAATTATCATGCACCGTTATTTATAGATATAATTCATTATTAGGTACAAATTATTTTAAAAGTTTAAGATTTAAGCGATTCCTAAGGGTACTCTCACACACTGTTCTGCTTTCACAGACAGGAGTTATTGCTCATCTTAGTTCTGGTCATCTATCAGCTACCAATTGTGGACTTAATTCCTAAGGGCTTTAATCAACTGGCTTCTCTTTCCCTTCTAATGAGAACTGAATACATAGTTACCTTGCTAGTTGAAAAAAAAGCCAAGGGTGACACAAATTGCCAATAAATATTTGCAAAGATGCTCAAACTCATTAGCAATCATGGAGATGCAAATCAGACCACAATGAAATACCATTTATACACTAGATTAGCACAAATTAAGACATCTTATAATATCAAAGATTGAAAGAGGTGGATCTGTGGGAACTTTTATTCATGTACATTGGTGAAAGGAAAGCAAATTGGTACAACTACTTTGGAAAAAATGTGGCATGTTCTAAAGTATGTAACGTTGAATATCTACCTACAATACAATCCAGGGTAATACGTAGGGAAACTTTTGCCCTTGTGTCCCAGGAGACATGAACAAAAATATTTACTGCAGTTTTATTCACAGCAGCAAAAAAAAAAAAAAAAAAGAAATCATTGCAGTTCTGTTCACAGCAGCAAAACAAAACAAAAACAAAAAACAAACAAAACAAACAAAAAAAACCCCGAGAAACAGCTCAAATGCCCATCAACAGAAAAAGTGGATGAACAAACTCTAGTTTAGTCAGGTAATGAAAAATTATAGAGCAGGAAAAATAAATAGACTAAATTTTACAAACAACATGAGTGCATCTTAGAATATTGAGTAAAAACAGCAAGTCCCAACAAACTACACAAGGTGTATTATTTTTTTAAAGCTCAAAAATCCATCAAAGCCAAGCAACACACTATATGGATATACACACGTGTATGTGTATGTATATACACATGTGAAAATAATTTTTAATAAAGCAAGCAATGTTCAGCACAAAGTTCACCATCAGGCTGGGAAAAGGCAGAGTTTTGTGATGTGGGAGAATTGCATAAGAAATTACAGTGATGTTTGTGGTCCTAAAATTGAGTGGTGAGTTCACAACTGTTCATTTTATTATTCTGCTTCATCACTTATATATATGTTATGTATAGTCTTACATTGAAGAATAAAGAAAAATAAGCCAATAAGAAGTAATAGCTTCATCCAAGGACAGAAGAAGAGATTAGTGCACAAACTTCACAAGGAACACTGTAGATGACTGGGATATACTCTGAGTTTCCACTTACTAATAACTCAATAACCTCTCTTGCTGTGACCTTTCTCCTTTTTAAAAAATTTTTTAAATTAATTTACTTATTTATGTATTTATTTTTGGCTGCGTTGGCTCTTCGTTGCTGCGCGCAGGCTTTCTCTAGCTGCGGTGAGCAGGGGTTACTCTTCGTTGCAGTGTTCAGGCTTCTCATTGCGGTGGCTTCTCTTGCTGTGGAGCATGGGCTCTAGGCACGTGGGCTTCAGTAGTTGTGGCACGTGGGCTCAGTAGTTGTGGCGCACAGGCTTAGTTGCTCTGCAGCATGTGGATCTTCCCGGACCAGAGCTAGAACCCATGTTCCCTGCATTGGCAGGCGGATTCTTAACCACTGCACCTCCAGGGAAGTCCCTCCTTTTGTTTTTAGAGCTGACTCTTTGTATGTCTTTCATGGACCGCTTCTCACTGAACAGTCTGTAGCATTTTAACCACTTACTAGCCCTATAAACTGAGATAAGTAGAGTGAGAAGGTAACCGATATCTTATGATTTTGCGAGTCACACGTGTTTAACGTGTGCATTTTCTTCATAACAGAGGAGGCTGTTTCTATCAGCACCATGAGGTTAATGTATTTCTTCCTTTCCAATCTCCCACCCCCCAGACACTAACCAACCCTTCTGGGAAAAAAGCTTTTATCTTATCAGAGTCCTATGCTTTGGGGATAATGCAGCAATATTTTATTATTGCTGCTAATACGCACATGTGGCTAGAGATAGAACAATAGGCAAGGAACATTGCTTTGTTCTATGAAAACATAAACCTACACGGGCCAGTTTAAGTGGCTTCTTTCCTTTGGCAGCTGCTTTCTAAAGGTCTGAAAGTGCCTCGGCCTAACTGGAGACTCTGGAAGACAATCTTGCTCATAAAGAGAAGAGAAAAGAAAGCTATTGCTACCTAAGGCCACTACAACTAAAACTGTCCAAGTACATGATTTGCCAGAGTATAGGAAGAGCCTTAGTCACTCTGAGTTTTAAAAGGCGACAAATTGTTATCAATGATAATGCCTGGGCTTAAAAATGAGTGCAGAAATGGATTAAGTGGCCTGGCGTATACAAAAATGTGTTTTTCTGGCTAAATCTTTGTCTTAGCTCCTCCTCCACTCACATCATCTGTACTTCTTGCAATGAAAACTTGGACTGGAGCACTAATCCATATTTATATTATCCTGTTATGTTATGTTATGCTGAAAGCAACCCAATTTGCTAATAGCTTGTTACTCTCTAGCTGCATTTCCCCCAGGCCTAATACCATTCAATTCTTTCTGAGGGTTGCTTTCTCCAAGAGATGCTGATGGAGAGCTGGACTGGCTTTCACACATTCAATTTCTAAAGTATTTCTTCAAATGTCTTCTTCCTGGGGAATAACATAAATAGGGAACAACGACAACAACAAAAGTGAAAAGACAGAAAAAAGTGTGTATTGAATCCCAGAGGCATACTAATATAAAATCATTGACTAAAAGACCAGGCCAAACATTCATATAAGTCTCTTTGGAAAATAACCGACTGTTTCTCCCACTATGGAGAATTCAAATCATTTTTTTAAAGCCATGCTAACCACACTGAATCAATCAGGAAGGGCCAGGTTATGACACAGTAACAAAAGACACCACAGATCCCAGTGGCCTAAGACACAAAGGTGTATTTCTTGCTCTATGTATTGTGCACAGGTTGACTGAGAGCTCACGCCCACATCACCCCACTCTGGAACCCAGATGTGCAGAGCCCACACTATATGAAATGTTGCTGATTGAAGAAAAAAGGAAGTGATAGTGGTGATTCACATGTAGGCTCTTAAAGCTTATAACCAGAAGTGGTCCTCAAGACTTTTCTCTCATATTTCCGTGATCAGAGCAAAGGCCATACTTAACATAAAGGAAGCAAAGTAATACTCTACCAATTATCTGGAGATAGCAAAAGACAAATATTTAGTGAATAATAGATATTGAAATAGATCTTAACGGTCCCCAGAAATGTAATCCTCCCAAGATGGAGAGTGGGTGTGAGTCTTCAAACAGGTTATCTTTTAATGCTTACTAAAGCCTATGTTTACTGCTGATGAAAAAGTGGGGGGCAGACGGACAGACTCATTAAACCAGAAGCCAACTCTGGAGTTAATATTATTAATGGATGGTTATTAATTCCAGACCCCTGAATAAGATTCTCAAAACAATTTAATGGTATAAACCCAATGATACTGGTAATTTTAGAATTCTAGCTAGTAGACTTTTCATTTCCCATATGTAGACTAAAGTGAGCATTTCCAAAAGAATTTTATCTTCTGAATTAACATATATCAAAATATTTCAAGCTTTGGGTACACAAAAAAATTATTCATTATTTTTAAGGGGTTGAGAAAAGAAAATGTTATAACTGGGAACTTGAAAAAATGAATGTGTAAAGCCAAAATGCTATAAATGTTCTCTATATGTCAGAAACACCTGAACTTTCCATTTTTACTAAATTACATCTAATATAAGCACTTTTGGCCTTTTCCTTGCTTTCTCATACTATGATATTCCAATCAAACCATTTCAATATAAACTTAATCTTGATCCAATACTATTATCTCAACCAGAAGCTCATTTAAAGCAGTATAAACTTTAATGAGATATATGTACCATGGGTATGAGCAGCAATATACCTAAGCATCTTTTTCCCTAGAAAAGGAAGATATATTTAATGTATTATTCTACCATCACCTTCACGTTCCACTTCCCATGGAATTAGAGCCAATAGTCTAAGTGAGTTTCCAAGGAACATGAAGTTTCTGCCATGAAGCTTCTGCTTTCTCCCCTGCCTTCTTCTTTCTTTTACAAAATACTTGATTTTCCAGGAAAGAAGGGAGAGTGCTAGGGCCCATGAAGTATCATTATAACCTCTACTTGGCATTGAAAGTAGGCAGCAGGAAGAGAAAGGAGGTAAACTGAAGACAGTGAATACTCCCTCCAGCTTTAATACTAAGCAAGTGCACTAGCTCAAGGGCAGGGATCAGCAAACTTTGTAAACAGCCAGGTGGTTCATTTCTTTGTCTGTACAGGCCATGAGGTCTCTGTTGCAACTATTCAATTCTGCCATTGTAGCATGAAAACAGCCATAAACAATATGTAAACAAATGAGCATGGTTTTGTTTCAATAAAACTTTGTTTATAAAAACTAGAGACCGGCAATATTTGACCCATGGATTATAGTTTGCTGATCCCTGCTCTCAGGAAGAAATACAGCCTAGTGCTTGAATCTTAGATGTGGCCATCAGTCTGCCTGGCTTCTCATGTTCTTTTATGTCCACACTGTTACCTTTTCTTTTTTCTTTTCAATCAAATCTGTACCTTGTTTCTCCCTTCAAATAGTTCTTTCTTTTCAGAACTAAGATTACTATTGACGTAGGTAAAATATCAGGGAAAAAAAGTTTTCCTTCTTACTGTCTAGAAATTGATGCATATTTACCTGTAAATCCCGTTAAACAACACCACTTATTAGCTAGTAATGTGTGGGTGTGGAATACTCTATACTAGTTCTTAAGGGCACTAAAAAAGAAAGCAGCAATCAGCATTTGCCTCAAGCAGGTAATACTGTTATTGGAAGTGTCACGAGAAGACGTAACTTTGCATTTCTGTGACAGGAACATGATTATGTGTATAAGAACAGGTGACAAAAGACAGATGACAAAAAGGTGTCTGAGTTAGAGAAGCACACCCACAATGCTTAGAACTCAGAGCAGTAGGAAAGTCCAAAGGCTGTAAGGTCACTGGAGAGCCTGGGGAGAAGATTCATATGGAGAAGGAAGCACAGACATCTGAAAGAGAAGAGGACGTGGCCCCTTCCTGCTGCTGAATTATTTTCCAATTAGTTTGATTTCCTTTTGATAATAGGCAAAGGTCAACTTAGATTTCCCTCCATCCACTGTCTCCCACCCTCCCACTCTACTCCCCCTCTCAACTCCAAAGACAAAAAAATCCTGATGTGGACCCAGAATACTGTGTCCTACCACCAAGCAGAGGGTGGGAGTGAGGGTAGGGATGGGGTGGAGAGACTCCCAGTGTGACTGGGGAGAATGTTTACATCTCATAGGGGCCTGTGGTACATTCTCTTGAAAATCCCACATCTGGCTACTTCTCTTTGGGCCTCTCTGTCTTCTCCCCGTGAGGTCAATGTGATGTAAAGGGCATAGAATTTCTTCCACATTCAAGGAGGCATCTCTAACCTCTGTTCAGATTAGGATCCAGGAAAAGAGAGGCACTGGTCAGGACATAGTCTGCCTTACTCGACACCAAAGGAGCATCTAACACACCAAGACTAGACGTTCCAGGCAGGGTTTGGTTTCAGTCAAAGGCTTCTATATCTGCTCTGGACTGTTTATGCACCCACGCCCCCCCAAATTCATATGCTGAAGCCTGATCCCCAAAATGATGTCACTTGGAGGTGGGCCCTTTGGGAGGTGATTAGTGCCCTTATAAAAGAGACCTCAGAGAGTTCTCTCACTCTCTTTCTGCCATGTAAGAACACAAGGAGATGATGGCTGTCTCTGAAACAGGAAACAGGCCCTCACCAGACACTGAATTTGCCAGCACCTTGATCTTGGACTTCCCAGTCTTCAGAATAAATATTTGTTGGTTAAGCCACCCAGTCTATGGCATTTTTGTTATAGCAGCCCAAAAGGACTAAGGCAATATCGAAATGCTGAGTTTTGCCTAGAATCTTCCCCAAAACATCTCCCTTGAGCAGGAGTTTCTACCTTTTTTCTACCTGTCTCTCAGAGACAGTGTAAACATTAAAGATCCCTGTTTCACACAGATGTGTTTATACCCAAGGAAGAAAACCTCAGCATGTTTGCTTAATCAGGTTAATGACATGGCAGTGCAGTTAGGACCCTGAACTGATCAGGAGAACTCTCAGCCACACCATCTTCCAGCTACGTGACCTTGGAGTAAGTCATGAACTTTCCTAAGTTTCTGATTCCTCATCTCCAAAATGACCATTATTACTTGCTCTACCCATTTTACAGGATTGTTATTAGGATTAACTAAGATAATGGTTATATGAGTTGCTCTGTAAATGGTAAAGCTGTTTACAATATTACAAGGTCATAATTACTATAACGATTGACATTACAGATTTTAACCAAACTAGATGATAACATGTTTGTTTCAAGAACTAAGCAGAATAGCTCTAAGCCAATATTAATGCTCCTAATAGATTAGGATAGCATTTATCAAACCAAGGCTTTGCAGACGACTACTCTGTAAGATTTTCATAGTGATGCCATTAAAAAGGTCTTCCAAGGGAGTCTGGAAATCTGGCAATGGTGGCAGCATAATTGTTAAACCTTCCAGAATCCCTGCATAAAAATTGGCAGACCAATTAGATAGCAAAAGCAAAAACTCACAGACAATAGTTAGAACAAAACTAGGAAATAAATATTCCCACAAATCTCATATAGAGTTCCACAAATCTCATACAGAGTCCCACACTGAAGAGAAAGTACTAGGAATGTAATGAAATTTGAACTTGTTAGGGATGACAGAGATGAAGAAAAGAATGTCCAGATAAAAGTGGGGAGGGAACCAGAGTCAGGAATCTTTGAAAACTAGCCGCCATATTTTTTTAACACTCCACAAACGCAACAGAAGAGGGAGATTTGTGAAGTTAGAAAATCTATTTGAATCAAGCCTCTTTATAAAAGTTCAAGAAAACTAATTTCACATTAACAAGATCCACAGAAAAGTACTCTATGCAAAGTTAGCATAGGAGAAAAAGAGAATGAGAAGAATATTATTGCTGCAGAAATAAAATCATGCCAGAAAAGCATATTCAAAAAATATTCAGAACTGTAGCATCCTATTCCAAAATGAGCTAAAAGACATTAAGGAAATGATACAAGACATGAAAGAAGACATAAACCAAGGTAAAAACTCAGAAATGAGATGATAGAACTCAAGAAAAAATTAGAATTTTTTTAATCATGAAAACTAAATTATATTTAAGATGGCTGATTCCGGGAATGGGACAGGAAATATAAACTATGAGATCAGAAATTCTTGATATACCAGAAAACAAGAAGGCTCTCAGAAATTTGTAGACTCATGTTAAAAGGAAGGACTCAGGACACAATTGGAAGAGGCTGTCATGGCTAAATATGCAACAAGTTGAAGTTCAATATTATTAAAACTGAGATGAATTGAAATCTATCAAATATGTTTTTATGCATGAGTTCATAGAGATATTTACCCAATAAGAACATTTCAAGCTACAAAATTGGGGGAAAGCTGAATTAAACAGATTTCTTTTCTGTGAGACCTCTCCGAGCTAATAACATGTGTTGTAAAACTTTCAAAGAGAAGATAAACCAAGTATCATCAAGTCTAAGACTCACTTTTGTTTTTTATACTTTAATATCTGTGAAATCGGTCTGCGTCTTCCAATCACTGGCATGACATAATTTAATTTGTACTGCTTTTTCTTCCTTAGTAGTACGTAAAATAATGGTGCATCTTACGATCAAAGGTTTCTGAGATTCTGTGAAATACATGCTTCCTTTCCATTCATTCTGCCACCAAGATTTTTTCCATAGCATACATATATAAACAGTTCTCAAAACTATGTTTTGAAGAACACCAGCTCAGGAAATGTTATATTTGAATAAATCACATGTTTGCCTTCAAAATCTCCCAGAACTCCTCTAACATACAGGCATTTTATTTCTCCACCTGAAAAACACACTTTCTTTTTTGGTTGTTTATCTCTGACAGCTCTTCCTACACCTCCCACCCCATTGTGGGCAGTGACCACATCCTATGTATCTTTCATAATTCAACCCAAGACTAAGCAGCCTTTTAAAAGTGGTCAATTTTGGTTTCGGTTTTGGTTTTTGTGGGGGGTTTTTTGTTTGTTTTTTTTGTGGGGGGTGAGTAGTTTCTTTTTTTTTTTTTTTTTTGGCCATGCTACATGGTTTGCAGAATCTTAGTTCCCTGACCAGGGATTGAACCCGGGCCATGGCAGTGAAAGCGCCAAGTACTAACCACTGGACCGCTGGAAGTGGTCAATTTTGAATGGCTGATTTGTATAATTCATTTGCTGTTGAGATTTCCCTTAGAATGGATGCATTGAAAATATAGGCTTTATCTTCCTTCTTTTAAAATTTTCTGTTAATATTATGCTACTCTAGGGTCTAAGAGGTCTGGACTCATGAATTCTTGAATGGTACCTGGGTCATTTGATTTAAAATATGTCTCCTATCACTAGGCCACCTTGACAATGCTGGAGAAAGCCCATCCCTATGGAGAGGCTACTAAGTTCAGATTTTGTGGATTCATAACAAAAGAAAAAGAAAGACATTTTCAACAAGAAACTCAACAGAGACAAAAGTAGAGTAATAAAAACCAAAACAGTAGTTTCTGACACCCCGCACATACTCCTGAAGACATAACAAATAGAACACCAAG
Organism: Balaenoptera ricei; assembly: GCF_028023285.1. Lineage (NCBI taxonomy): Eukaryota > Metazoa > Chordata > Mammalia > Artiodactyla > Balaenopteridae > Balaenoptera > Balaenoptera ricei. The sequence continues at coordinate 45,867,639 of NC_082651.1, forward strand.
GAAGCTGACCTCCACCACCTCCTCAACATGCTCACTACACTCATTAGCCTCTGGCGGTGGCATAGGCACGGGTGCCAGCAACAGGGCCACAGTGGAATCAAATGAAGCTTTTTCTTTCAGAAAGTCACATCTAGAAAGTCAGTGAAGAAGAAGGGTTTTTTCCAAACCACAAGACTGAGTCAGACAACCTGTACCCAGCATAAAGTATGGCCTCCTGCCACCAGTTTCTGCTCCAGGCACTGGATTAAGAAGGAAACTATCTTAATTCTAGGCCAGCTCTGAAGGAAGCAAGGATGAAGAAATAATAGATGACAGATAGTTAGATAGAGAGATGGATAGATAGATAGATAGATTGATGGATAGATAGATAGATAGATAGATGGATAGATAGATAGATGGATAGATAGATAGATAGATGGATAGATAGATAGATGGATAGATGGATGGATAGATAGATAGATAGATAGATGGATGGATGGATGGATGGATAGATAGATAGATAGATAGATAGATAGATAGATAGATAGATAGATAGATAATCCTTATACCTATATGGATATATAATAGACATAGGCATATCTTTCTGCCTTTTCTGTTCCATCAAGCAATTCTACTCCTATTCCTTGGGGCAGGTACAACCAACTCTAGGGGAAAGTGTTCTGTTTGCCCCCTCTTTCTCCCCTTCCCTTTCCCTCCTCTCGTCTGCCCTCTCTGATTCTCTCTAAACTAAAAGAGGAGAAGAAGAAATGATATTAAGGGTTTGACAGAAATGGCTAGAGCTGGTGGAAAAACAGTTACTTCAGTTCTTTTTCCTACTTTAGTGCCCGTTCCAAGAGAAACCTAAAAATTGAATGTTGGGGGAAATGAAAATATCAAGTGAAGAGAGTGTGAAACAGGGGAAAGATACCAAGTTTGAGTTCCAATTCCAATTTTCCATCAGAACTTAGAAGTAGGTTGATATTAAAAAATAATAATAATAAAATAAAAGCCTAAGGATGCCCCGAGCAACACAATATCCCGTTTTGTCATGAGCACAAAGCTTCTCTCATGTAGCCTCACAGCACTCATCAGAAAGCATCTTGGGAGCACTCAGTCTAGGGTCGCTTTACAGGCTCATGGGTGTTGGCCCTGCAGATGGAGGACAGTGTGGTGGCCTAAGTGTGCACAGCGTCAGCGAGGTGTCCACACACAGACAGGCCTGGACGCCAGCCCAGGGTCATTGGAGTGGGCAATGCCATACTCCCAAGTACACAGATTGTGGTCTAGAAGAGAGGACACAGGATCTATGTGGCATAGCCACTTGGCCCTACAGATCCTTGCCCCATGGGCAAGACATAAGAGAAGACAGTCAGAGTGAAGCCCTCTGAAGCCCGGGGCCCAGGGCAGAAGCTGTCCTGCCCTGATTTAAGGAGAACAATTCAACTCTAATCTCTAACCTCCTAAACACATATTCTCTAGAAAGTCTCCTGGGCATCACAGATAAAAGTGAATTCTCTCTTTTTCTTCCCATCCCCCTATGAGATGAACACCACTGTACAATGATAGTGATAGTTTAGGGAATATGGATGAATATGCCTACCAGGGCTTGCGTGTAGTTTCCTGAATGTAGGAACAATGCCTTGTACCTTTTGATAGTCTTCACATTACCTATTACAGTCCCAAGCACATTAGCAGGCATAAAAATGCATGTCAATAAATATTGATTTTAGAACTCTGTTCCAAAATTGTCTAGTCTATTTTTGCCTATAATATGTAAAAAGTGTACCATGTACATGTATATATAGAGACTACAGATAATTTTCATCCCAATTGCACTAGTTGGTTACTACTCTTCCTCTTACTTCCTGGAATCACCTCCCTGCTAAACCCATGCCCAATACACTGTGTGACTCTGGTTGTCTATTTTTTCTCATTGAGGTTCACAGAGTGATCTGGTCCTTTATGAGCATTTGAAATGGAACGATTTCCGTAGTGCAACAGTACCAAATACATGAGTTTATGTACCAATAAGAGGAGCTTACAGTTTCTATATTTTCTGGTTTCACAACATAGTATACCAGTTTCAATGAGTAATTTTTGGTTTTTACCAAGTTGGTCTTTTATTTAAAGCTTCTTTATATCTAAAACTCTAGAGAACTGTTTTGTAGGACCTGAAATGTGCCAGAAAACTCAACCATATAAATCTAAAAATAATAATAATAGTACAAACACCATCATGCTGATAGAAAAAGCACATATTTCTAGGTTGAATATTTGAGTGGAAAGCAGAAATAAGGTAAAATTGTTCAAGGTAAATTTCTGCTTGTTGGACACCAGCAAGCCAATTCCCCATCACCAATGTTTACGAGGTTTTTTTTTGTTTGTTTGTTTTTTCTAATATGTACAGAATCTCAAGGCACTGAGGCAATTTTCCCTTTATAAAGTAGAGCTAGCTTTCCATCCTCCTCCTCCTCCTCCATCCCTGCATTAACCACCTCCCCAGCGGCTACACACAAGAACCATTTATATTTACATTAAAAATGATTTGGCCTATGTATACTGCATTGTTTGACAGGAAAGATGGATGTTCACTGATAATTAAGTTTCAGCATAAATGACATCATTCTGGAAGATAAGAGTTCCCTTATTCCCTCTCTGCTGGTTTTCTCATAGGATACTGGGGTGGGGTGGGGGGGTGTATGCAGACTTTGATGATTTTTCTAGGCCTTCTGATGAGAAGACAGTTCTGCAGCAACTCAGTTACCTCTGAAAATCTGAAGGAAATTTTTTCTATCTAATTCACCAGATATCTCTTGGTTCTTTGCTTTTGCACAAAGAGGACAAGGTGTAGAGCCTTGCCATTCCAACTAAACTTCCAGGTAATCCCTTGCAACATAGGCATTACCTGGAACTCTACTAGAAATGGAGGATTTTATGTGGAATCAAAATCTGTATTTAAAAAAAAGACCCTCAGATGATTTTTCTACATGTGACAGTTTGAGAAATGCTGGCATAAGAGACATACGTATGTACAATGGGCAGCTTTGTGAATAAGATGCATTGTTTAGGTTTTTTTCCCTGTTTTATACATCAGGCTTTGAGGGCTAGGTTTTCAGACTTTCATATATTCCTTTCCCTTACTATAATAGAAGAACTACAAAATTATTTTTTGCCTTATGTAATTCTCACATTACTCTGTGTGGATAACCTAATCTTCCCAACCAAGTTATAAGGCAGCAACAATTTGGTAACCATTTTACCAAAATAAATTATTCCACATTTATTGTATAGTGAATACATTTAAGATATTATACCAGATATTAGGGAGATGGTGTTACAGAGAAGGCATCATCCCTGCCAACAATAATTATTTCTTTGTTTTTTACTTACTTGTTTTTTGTCCTTCACCATCACTGGACTGTAAACTCCAACAAGGCAGGGATCGTGTTTTTCCCTGTTATTCCTGCAACTCCTTCCACAATGCCTAGCATGTACTAGATGCTCAATAAATACATGTTCAATAGATGGATGACTTTACAATATGGTAGAAAAAATAGGATTCATATACAAATAACTAAAAGCCTGGCATAAAGAATAAGTACCATACAACCACATTGTTCAGACTTTCCTCTACTTCTGTAAAGCTGATCTGCCTAAAAAAGAGCTGAACCAATTCTTCACAAACTTTTCCAAAAAACAGAAGAGGAGGGAACACAGCATACCTCATTCTATGAAGCCGGTGTTCTTCTGATACCAAAACCAGGCAAGGACACCCCAAGAAATGAAAAATAAGACCAATATACCTTATAAATATATACTCAAAATCCACAATATAGTGCAAGCAAACCAAAGCCATCAACATGTAAAAAAGATTATATGGCATGACCAAATGGGATTTATTCCAAGAATACAAGATTGGTTCAACAGATGAAAACCAATCAATGTAATGTGCCATAAGACTAAATAAAGGACAAAAACCATATGATCAACTCAATTAATGTAGGAAAATGCATGTGACAAAATCCAACATCCTTTTGTGATAAAAACATTCAACAAACTAAGAATAGAAGGGAACTTCCTCAACCTGATAAAGGGCATCTGCAAAAAACCTATAGCTAATATCATACTTAAATGTAAAAGACAGAAATATTTCTGCCTAAGACCAGGAACAAGACAAGAACGTCCAATCTCACCACTTCTATTTATCATTGTAGTGGAGATTCAAGCCAGGGCAATTAGGTGAAAAGGGAAGGGAAAGGACAGGAAAGGAAGGGAAGGGGAGGGAAGGAGAGGAGAGGAGAGGAAAGGAAGAAAGAAAGAAAAAGAAAAAATATAAGAAACATCCAGATTGGAAAGAAAGAAAACTGCATTTACAAACAACATGATCTTATTTATTGAAAATCCTAAGGAATCCACTAAACAACTATTAGAACTAATAAACAAGTTCAGCAAGATTGCATGATACAAGTTCAATTTATAAAAATAAACTGTGTTTCTATACACCATTAATGAACAATCTGAAAATGGAATTAAGAAAACTATTCCATTTAAAATACCATCAAAAAATACATACTTAGGGATAAATTTAACAAGAAAAATGCAACACTTACACTGAAAACTACAAACATGATGAAAGAAATTAAAGACCTAAATAAATGGAAAGACATCCTGTGTTCATGAATTGGAAGACCTAATATTGTTAAGATGACAATGCTCTCCAAATTCATCTAGAGATTCCAACAATCCTTATCAAATCTCAGCTACCTTTTTTTTTTTTTTTTTACAGAAATTGACAAGCTGAACAAAAAATTCATATAGAAATGCAAGGGAACTAAAATAACTAAATCCTTAAAAAGAAGGACAGGGCTTCCCTGGTGGCGCAGTGGTTAAGAATCCACCTGCCAATGCAGGGGAGACGAGTTTGATCCGTGGTCCGGGAAGATCCCACATGCCACGGAGCAACAAAGCCCATGCACCACAGCTACTGAGCCTGTGCTCTAGAGCCTGTGAGTCACAACTACTGAGCCCACAAGCCACAACCACTGAAGTCCATGTGCCACAACTACTGAAGCCCGTGCGCCTAGAGCCCATGCTCCACAACAAGAGAAGCCACTGCAATGAGAAGCCTGCACACTGCAAGGAAGAGTAGACCCCGCTCACAGCAACTAGAGAAAGCTCGCGTGCAGCAACGAAGACCTAACATAGCCAAAAATTAATTAATTAATTTATTTATTTATTAAAAAAAAAAAAAAGAAGAAGGACAAAGTTGGATTTCTTCCCAATTGTAAAGCTTCCTATAATGCTACAATAATCAAAATTATGTGGTAGTGGAATAAGTTTAGACATCTAGATCAATGGGATAGAATTGGATGGCTAGAAATAAACCTATACATTTATGGTCAGCTGATTGTTGCCAAGACAATTTAATGGGGGAAAAATAGCCTTTTTAACAAATGACTCTGGGAAAACTGGATATCTATTTGCAAAAGAATGAAGCTGGACCCCTACATCACACCATATACACCAAAATAGATCAAAAACCTAAATATAAGATCTAAAACTATTTAACTTAGAAGAAAATATAGGTGTAAGTCTTTATGACCCTGAATTATGCAATAGTCTCCTAGACATGACACCAAAAACACAAGGCACACAACACAAAAATAATAGATAAATTAGACTTCATACTTTAAAATTTGTGTGCATAAAAGGACACTATCAAGAAAATGAAAAAAAACAGAGAAAATATTTGCAAATCATATATCTGATAAAAGACTAGTATCCATAGTATATAAAAAACATTTACAACTCAATGATAAAAATACAAATAGCACAGTTAAAAAAAATGGGCAAAGGATTTGAATAGACAATTTTCCAAAGATGATATGCAAATGGCCAATAAGCACATAAGAAGATGTTCAACATCACCAGGCATCAGCCAAATGCAAATCAAAATTACAATGAGATAACACTTCTCACTTACTAGGATAGCTATAATCAAAACAAACAAACAAAAAACAGAAAATAACAAGTGTTAACAAGGATGTGGAAACTTGGCACCCTCACACGTGGCTGGTGGGAATGTAAAATGCTACTGCCACCTTGGATAAACAGCTCGTCAGTACTGCCAAAAGTTAAGCATAGTGTTATCATATGACCCAGCAATTCCACTCCCAGCCATATACTCAGGGAATTAAAAACATGTCCACACAAAGCTTACAGCTTACACATGGATATTCGTAGAAGCATTTTTTTATTATAGCCAAAAAGTGGAAATAACCCAAATACCCCTCAGCTGAAGAATGAATAAAGAAAATATTGTATGTACATACAGTGGAATATAATTTAACCATAAAAATAAATGAAATACTGATCCATGCCACAACATAGACGAACCTTGAAAACTTTGTGCTAAGTGAAAGAAGCCAAACACAAAAGACCACATATTTTATGATTCCATTTACATGAAATGTCTAGAATAAACAACTCATAGAGACAGAAGGTAGATTAGTGGTTTCCAGGGACTTGGTAGAGGAGGGAATGGGTGCAGCTGCTAATGGTTACAGAGTTCTTTTGGGGGTGATGAGAATATTCTGGAATTTTAGAGTGATATTGCTTGCACAACTTTGTGAATATGCAAAAACCCACTAAATTGTACACTTTAAAAGGGTGAATTTTAAAGAATATGTATATCTATAACTGGGTCACTTTGCTGTACAGCAGAAATTGATACAACATTGTGAATCAACTATACTTCGATAAAAATTTTTTTAAAAAAATAAATAAGAGGGTGAATTTTGTGGTATATGAATTATATCTCTATTTAAATAAAACTTGTATGGAAAAAGATTAACAACTTCCCCTTCTCTCCTACATTATAAAACAATGACATCTCTCTCATCCATTCTATTCTTTTGTGGTGCATTTCCTGGGATTCACTGACAAAAAAGAAGGATTCAAAATGCTGGTGTCTCGATAAAGTGAATGACCATAACTGGTCCTTTTGTAAGAAAGTTGGTTTCCAATTTTTTGCTATCATTGAAAATTGCAGGAAGAACTAATCAAGTTGTTAGATGGTACATCCATAAAAATGACTTTTGATGATAAATTACAATGCGATTTTTAACATAACTCGGAATGATTTCAAGAAATTGAGTAACACTATTACAAAATTCCTTCTGTTTGCACCTACTTATTTATGTGAACAAATTTTCTCAGAACTTACATTTATGACAATGAAAAGTAGGAATAAAATTGGTGTTGAAATCTTCCTCATTCTAGTAATAATATTCTTCCAAAATACATGAACTAATTGTAAAAAAGCTCTATCCATTTCATTAAGAGACGTGTTTCCAATAAATTTTACTCTTTATGTTTAATAATACTTCAAACTTTGAAATATATTTTAATTGTTTTTGATCAATTGAGTGCAATAGGTATTTGTAATGTTAACTCAAACCAGAATAAATACTTTAATGCTTCAAACCCAAAGGTTATAGGAAATTTTTAAAATAATAATGAAACTTCAATGTATATGTTTATTTTTGTGACAGAGAATTATGAGTGAATAATCAATAAAAGGCTTTAAATCATAAAGCAGTAACAATATAAAATTCCAACTGTTAAAGAAGAGCTTATTTGTGTATTTTAAAATAAAATCTAGATTTTATTATATGTATAGACATAGAGTAAAAATTTATTTAGGGGTTTCCCTGGTGGTGCAGTGGTTGAGAATCTGCCTGCCAATGCAGGGGACACGGGTTCGAGCCCTGGTCTGGGAAGATCCCACACGCCGCAGACCAACTGGGCCCGTGAGCCACAATTACTGAGCCTGCGCGTCTGGAGCCTGTGCTCCGCAACAAGAGAGGCCGCGATAGTGAGAGGTCCGCGCACCGCGATGAAGAGTGTCTCCCGCTTGCCGCAACTAGAGAAAGCCCTTGCACAGAAACGAAGACCCAACACAGCCAAAATAAATTAATTAATATTAAAAAAAAAAAATTATTTAAAAAAAACTTTTTATTATAAAAATATTCCAAACATAAATAGCCTTAGCCTGAGAAAAGGGTTGGGCTAAAACAGTGCATGTTTAGAAATTATCATAAGGACTCCATGCTGATAGTTTCTTTTAGGAAGTAATCCTAAGGAACAGGACAGAGAGAACAAAAATAGGGTAACAGGGAAGGAGGAAAGACCCATCCAAGGGTATATTATCGAGTTGATCACACTGGAGGTTCCACTCGACGACTCAGAGCGCCAGGTAAGCTGTACTTCAGAATTGTCCAGAGCTTCTGCCCTTCACTTGTAAAGGATTGTCCCATGGAGTGTTAACTTCCCCACATTTTCAAATTTGTTCATGCCTCAGGATGACACCAGAGGTTCCTGCAGAAGTTCCACATGACAGGAAGGATTCATGGTGCAACTGAGGCCAGGTACTGCTCCAGCGGTTGCTACTACAGTGGCAAGGGTGGATCCAAAGCGTGTATGGTAGGCATAGGAGATGCCCAGTGTATAAACTAAAGGAAACAGAATGCTATAATGAACGCCAATATATCCAGCATCCAGCGTTGACAACTATCTTGCTTTTATCTGTACCACTAACCATATCCTTATCTCCCATTTTTTAAATTTTTTAATTGAATGAAAGATTCTTTAAGTTCTATAGTGCTTTACAATTTTCAAAAGTTTCACACACATGATTTCATATTATCCTATAATAACCCCTTTTTAATCCCCTACCCCTATATTGCCTCTCCCCCATCCTCTCTCCGCACTGGTAACCACTAGTTTGTTCTCTATATCTGTGAGTCTGCTTCTTTTTTGTTTTATTCACTAGTCTGTCATATTATTTTTTATAAATTTATTTATTTATTTATTTTTGGCTGCATTGGGTCTTGGTTGCTATGTGGGCTTTCTCTAGTTGTGGCAAGCAGGGGCTACACTTATTTGTGGTGTGCCACTCATTGCAGTGGCTTTTTTGTTGCAGAGCACGGGCTCTAGGCTCACAGGCTTCAGTAGTTGTGGCACACAGGCCACACCCAGTAGTTGTGGCTCACGGGCTCTAGAGCACAGGCTCAGTAGTTGTGGCTCACGGGCCTAGTTGCTCCGCAGCATGTGGGATCTTCCCGGACCAGGGCTCAAACCCAGGTCCCCTGCGTTGGCAGGCGGATTCTTCATCACTGAGCCACCAGGGAAGCCCTGTCATATTTTTTAGATTCCATGTATAAGTGATATCATACAGTCTTTGTCTTTCTCTGTCTGACTTATTTCAATTAGCATCATGCCCTCCAAGTCCATCCCTGTTGCTGAAAATGGCAAAATTTCATTCTTTTTTATGGCTGAGTAGTATTCCTTTGTATGTATATATACCACATCTTTATTCATTCATCTTAACTCCCATTGAATTTTGAAGTAAACCCCAGAGATCATGTCATAACATCTACACACATTTCAGTAGGGAATCTCTAAAAGATAAGGACTCTTTTTAACATAACACCAATCATGGCAACCTTAGAAGATTTTCTTTTTTCTGACCTCTCAAAAAATGTATATTATTTTATTTATAATTATCTTTCAATTATATCCTCCTCTGGAATTTTTGAGACTAACAATCCAATCTAATCAAAGACTGGTGCCTTAAAATCTAATCTGTATTTACTTATGACCTTAGTTTGACTGGACCTATTGGGTCCAGGGGGAGAAAAAGACAAAAGGCAAAAGACACGAAAACCCACAACAACAACAACAAAACAAAAATACCAAAACAAACAAAAAAACCTCACCTCTTAATCAGACACTTGAAAAGGAAGAGATAGAGAAAAAAAAATCATTGGTCACACTCCCATTTTTTGCTATCAAACAGCTATTACATGTTTCCCATAGTTATTTTTAACCAAGTCCCAAAATTTAAAAATTGTGATGCAAATACTAGGATTTCACATTTTAGATAATAGCACATTTTATTTGTTAGCTACTTGGAGTGACTCTTAACCTTCCAGCTCAAAATCTATGGAACATCTCTGTATATATGTACTCAAAAAATATAATAAAAGTAATCTTTTAATGAATCATGATGCCTTCTGGGATTATCTGGTGCCTTTGTTGACATATGTCTGACTTTTGCTTTCTGTACCAGGCCTCAAGCTTCCCTCTGGAGGTACATCCAACTACCTATTAGAGATGAGAGCACGTGTTTAATCCAAGTTTATAACTCACTAATGCTCTGTAGGTATAGGGTTACAAACCAACTTGAATCTTTTGGTGTTCAACTTTGTTTGTTCTTGGCAAAGCTCGAAAAACTTAACAGGGCTCAAAAGATTTCTTGGACATGGACTTTAAGAAAAAGTATTTTGATGAGTAAAGCATAAATGAACCAGAACCCATATGGATCAAATTTTCCTCAAAATGTACAAGGTCTAATAATTAATGGAAAAAGTGCTTCTAGCATGCATTTGGGGTTTTATCAAACCCCAAATATTCAGGAAAAAATAGTTTGATAGGTTCAAAGAACCCAAACTCTGATTTGATGCACCTACATTAATATCTCTTGATGTTGAATAAAAATGACAACTATTTAGGTGTAATGGAAAACAGAGGCAGAACTTGTTCAAAAATTATGTGAATGAAAGAAAATAACATTAATGCTACAAAGTTCATCTTTGTTCATATTTGTTTTCTTAAATCCTTCTTTTGGGAATATCCAAGAATCTTTTAACTATACTCTATCTTAGCATATTAAGAGTTTTGAAAGAAATTATTGATTGCACTTGAAAAAGAAAACTGAATGAAATATTTTGAGATACATAATATGTCATGAAATTTACTAAGTTATTTGCAAATATTTCTGCCAGTATCAATAAACCCCTAAAATTACAGGATAAACTCCATTAATTAAAGAACAGCACTATGTATTTAGACCTTCCTGGAAGTTGTGTTTTTGAATTCACAATGGTGCTGCTGTGTATCTTAGCAAAAATTAATTTTACCTCTTTTCCACTAAGGCAATTACATTCAGCTACAGGGACATTTTCTCAGCAGAACCTGAACATTTAAACTTTATGTACATTTTAGTATGTTTATATCTCAAGGAACTCCCCTGACTTTGAAGAACTTTAATTTCTATTGAGCATATGAACCCTCTACAAATCTTGAATCAATCACAAATAAAAATGGCACTGTTGGGCTTCCCTGGTGGCACAGTGGTTAAGAATTCGCCTGCCAATGCAGGGAACATGGGTTCAAGCCCTGGTCCAGGAAGATCCCACATGCTGCGGAGCAACTAAGCCCGTGTGCCACAACTACTGAGCCTGCGCTCTAGAGCCCATGAGCCACAACTACTGAGCCCGCGTGCCACAATTACTGAAGCCCGCGCACCTGGAGCCCGTGCTCTGCAACAAGAGAAGCCACCACAATGAGAAGCCCGTGCACCACAATGAAGAGTAGCCCCCGCTCATCGCAACTAGAGAAAGCCCGCACACAGCAACAAAGACCCAACGCAGCCAAAAATAAAATAATAAAAATTAAAAATTAAAAATTAAAAAGATGGTACTATTTTCTTTTTTATTATTATTCAATTTATTTAAACTGAAAAACAACACAAATATTTTGCCCATTTCTCTCACCCCCTCATCCCACCCCCACAACCACCAATATGTTCTTTGTATCTACAAGCCTGTTTTTTTTTAACATATATTTATTTTTTAGATTTCACATATAAGAGAGATTACACAGTATTTTCCTTTCCCTGTCTGACTTATTTCACTTAGCATAATGCCCTTGAAGTCCATCCATGTTGTTGCAAATGGCAAGATTTCATTCGTTTTATGGCTAAATAATATATATATATGCCACAATTTCTTTATTCGTTCATCCATTGATGGACCCTTAGGTTGTTTTCATGTCTTGGCTATTGTAAATAATGCTGCAATGAACACAGTGGTGCATATTTCTTTTTGAATTAGTGTTTTCATTTTCTTTGGATAAATACCCAGAAGTGGAATTGCTAGATCATATGGTAGTTCTATTCTTAATTTTTTGAGGAACCTCCATACTGTTTTCCATAGTGGCTGCACCAATTTACATTCCCACCAACAGTGTACAAGCGTTCCCTTTTCTCCACATTCTCGCCAACACTTGTTATTTCTAGTCTTTTTGATAATAGCCTTTCTAACAGGTGTGAGGCAATATGTCACTGTGTTTTTTATGTTTTTGTTTGTTTGTTTTAAATATTTATTTATTTGGCCCCGCTCGGTCGTAGTTGCGGGGATCTTAGTTGCGGCATGTGGGATCTTTAGTTGCGGCATGGGGGAACTTTTTGTTGCAGCATGCAGAATCTAGTTCCCTGACCAGGGATCGAACCCAGGCTCCCTGCATTGGGAGCACGGAGTCTTAACTGCTGGGCCACCTGGGAAGTCCCTCTCATTGTGGTTTTGATTTGCATCTCCCTGATGATTAATGAAGTAGAGTATCTTTTCATGTACTTGTTGGCAATCCGTAAGTCTTCTTTGGAAAAATGTCTATTCATATCTTCTGTCCATTTTTTATCAGACTGTCTGGATATTTCCTATTGAGTTGTATGTGTTCTTTATATACTTTGGGTATTAACCCCTTATCAGATATAAGATTTGTAAATATTTTCTCCCATTTAGTACCTTACCTTTTCATTCTGTTAATGGTTTCCTTTGCTGTGCAGAAGCTTTTCAGTGTGATGTAGTCCCACTTGTTTATTTTTGCTTTTGTTCCTTTTGTTTTTAGTGTCAGATTCAAAAATTCATCTCTAAGACTTATGTCAAGGAGCTTTCTGCCCAAGTTTTCTTAAAGGAGTTTCATGGATTCAGGTCTTACATTCAATTCTTTAATCCATTTTGAGTTAATTTAGGGTATCATTTGGAAGTAGTGGTCAGTTTCATACTTTTGCATGTGGCTGTCCAATATTCCCAACACCATTTATTAAAGAGATAGTCTTTTCCACACTGTACATTCTTTTTCATAAATTAATTGACCATATATCTGTGGGTTTATTTCTGGACTCTCTATTCTGTCCCATTGATCTGTCTATTTATATGCCAATACCACACTGTTTTAATTACTATAGCTTTGAAATATTGTTTGTAATTAGGGAGTAGAATTGCTCCAACTTCGTTCTTCTTTCTCAAGATTGCTTTGGCTATTTGGGGTCTTTTGTGATTCCATACACATTTTAGAACTGTTTGTACTAGTTCTGTGAAAAATGCCATTGGAATTTTGCTAGGGATTCCATCTATAATTTGCTTTAGGTAGTATGGACATTTTAACAATATTATTTCTTCTAATTCATGAGCACAGAAGATCTTTCCATTTATTTGTATTGTCTTCAATTTCTTTTATTAAACTCTTATAGCTTTCAATATAGAGGTCTTTCACTTCCTTGGTTAAATTTATTCCTAGGTATTTTATTCTTTTGATGCAATTGTAAATGGGATGGTTTTCTAACTTTTCTGATAATTCATTATTAGTATATGGAAACACAACAGATTTTTTGTGTATTTTGTACCTGGTAACTTTACTGAATTTGTTTATTATTTCTATCAGTTTTCCAATGGAGTGTTTAGGGTTTGCTATATATAATATCATGTCATCTGCAAATAGTGACAGTTTTACTTCTTTCTTTCCAATTTAGATTCCTTTTGTTTCTTTTTCTTGCCAGATTGCTCTGGCTAGGGCTTCCAAGACTAAGTTGAATAAAAGTGGTGGGAATGAGCATCCTTGTCTTGTTCCTGATCTTAGAAGAAAAGCTTTTAGCTTTTCACCATTGAGTATGATGTTAGGTGTGAGCTTGTTATATATGACCTTTATAATGTTGAGGTACATACCCACTATAACTTCCTTGTTGAGAGTTTTTATCATAAATGGATATTAATTTTCTCAAATGTTTTCTATGCATCTATTGAGATGATTATTTGATTTTTATCTTCATTTTATTAAAGTGGTGTATCACACTGACTGGTCTTTGGGTGTTAAACCATCCTTGAATCCCTGGGATAAATCCTACTTGCTCATGGTGCATGATCCTTTTAACATATTGTTGAATTTGGTTTGCTAATATTTGTTGAGGATTTTTGCATCTATGTTCATCAGAGATAATAGCCTGCAATTTTATTTTTTCATATTGTCTTTATCTGGTTTTGGTATCAGGGTAGTGTAGGTCTTGTAAAATGAGTTTATAAGAACTTCTTCTTCTTCTATTTTTTGGAAGAGTTTGAGAAGGATTGATATTAATTCTTTGAATGTTTGGTAGGATTCACCAGTGAACCCAACTGGCCCTAGATTTTTGTTTATTGGGGGGTTTTTGATTACTGATTCAACCTCCTTACTAGTAATCAATCTGTTCAGACTTTCTTTTTCATCATGATTCAGTCTTGGTAGGTTGTGTGTTCCTAGGAATTTAACAGTTTATTCTCGGTTGTCCATATTTTATCATATAATTGTTCATAGTGGTCCCTTATGACCTGTTGCATTTCTGTGTTATCAGCTGTAATCTCTCCTCTTCATTTTCTGATTATATTTACTTGAGTCCCCTCTCTTTTTTCCTGGGAGTCTAGCTAAAGATTTGTCAATTTTGTTTATATTTTCTAAGAACCAGCTCTTAGTTTCATTGATTTTTTCCTATTTTCTTTTTAGTCTCTATTTCATTTATTTCTCCTCTAATCTTTGTTATTCCCTTCCTTTGACTAACTTTAGGCTTCATTTGTTGTTCTTTTTCTAGTTCCTTGAGGTGTAAAGTTAGGTTTTTATTTGAGACTTTTCTTGTTTCTTGAGGTAAGCATTTATTGCTATATACTGTGTTTTCTTCATGTAGGCTTGAAGGTTACTATAGAAAGTAATAGTTAACATATTTTCAGACAATGAATATGGAAATTTCACATAACTTTCAGCTAAATTTGAGTAGGATACATCAGACCAGTAAAATTAAGACTGAATTTTCTCTAACTGAGCTAGGCGATTGGTTCAAGATAGCAGAGTAGAAGGATGTGCACTCACTCTCTCTTGCAAGAGCACCGAAATCACAACTAACTGCTGAAAAATCATCAACAGGAAGACACTGGAACTCACCAAAAAGGATACCCACATTCAAAGACAAAGGAGAAACCACAATGAGACGGTAGGAGTGGCGCAATCACAATAAAATCAAATCCCATAACTGCTGGATGGGTGACTCACAAACTGGAGAACAATTATACCACAGAAGTTCACCCACTGGAGTGAAGGTTCTGAGCCCCACGTCAGGCTTCCCAACCTGGGGGTCCAGCAACGGGAGGAGCAATTCCCAGAGAATCAGACTTTGAAGGCTAGTGGGAATTGATTGCAGGACTCTGACAAGACTGGGGGAAACAGAGACTCCACTCTTGGAGGGCACACACAAAGAAGTGTGCACATCAGGACCCAGGGGGAAGGAGGAGTGACCCCATAGAAGACTGAACCAGACCTACCTGCTAGTGTTGGAGGGTCTCCTGCAGAGGCGGGGGGTGGCTGTGGCTCACTGCAGGAACAAGGATACTGGCAGCAGAAGTTCTGGGAAGTACTCCTTGGTGTGAGCCCTCCTGGAGTCTGTCATTAGCTCCACCAAAGAGCCTGTAGCCTCCAGTGCTAGGTCACCTCAGGCCAAACAAGCAACAGGGAGGGAACTCAGCCCCAGGCATCAGCAGACAAGCAGATTAAAGTTTTACTGAGCTCTGCCCAACAGAGCAACACCCAAATCTACCCACCAACAGTCCCTCCTATCAGGAAGCTTGCACAAGTCTCTGAGATAGCTTCATCCACCAGAGGCCAGACAGCAGAAGCAAGAAGAACTGCAATCCTTCAGCCTGTGGAACAAGAACCACATTCACAGAAAGATAGACAAAGTGAAAAGGCAGAGGACTATGCATCAGATGAAGGAACAAGATAAAACCCCAGAAAAACAATTAAATGAAGGGGAGATAGGCAACCTTCCAGAAAAAGAATTCAGAATAATGATAGTGAAGATGATCCAGGACCTCAGAAAAAGAATGGAGGCAAAGATCAAGAAGATGCAAAAAAAGGTTAACAAAGACCTAGAAACATTAAAGAACAAACAAACAGAGATGAACAATACAATAACTGAAATGAAAAATACACTAGAAGGAATCAATAGCAGAATAACTGAGGCAGAAGAACGGACAAGTGACCTGGAAGACTGAATGGTGGAATTCACTGCCACAGAACAGAATAAACAAAATAGAAAGGAAAGAAATGAAGACAGCCTAAAAGACCTCTGGGACAGCATTAAACACAACAACATTCGCATTATGGGGACCCAGAAGGAGAAGAGAGAGAGAAAGGACCTGAGAAAATATTTGAAGAGATTATAGTCGAAAATTTCCCTAACATGGGAAAGGAGATAGCCACCCAAGTCCAGGAAGTGCAGAGAGTCCCAGGCAGGATAAACCCAAGGAGAAACACACCAAGACACATAATAATCAAATTGACAAAAATTAAAGACAGAAAAATTATTAAAAGCAACAAGGGAAAAAAGACAAATAACATACAATGGAACTCCCACAAGGTTAACAGCTGATTTCTAAGCAGAAACTCTACAAGCCAGAAGGGAGTGGCATGATATATTTAAAGTGATGAAAGGGAAGAACCTACAACCAAGATTACTCTACCTAGCAAGGGTCTCATTAGATTCGACAGAGAAATCAAAAGCTTTACAGACAAGCAAAAGCTAAGAGAATTCAGCACCACCAAACACAACAAATGCTAAAGGAACCTCTCTAAGTGGGAAACACAAGAGAAGAAAAGGACCTACAAAAACAAACCCATAACAATTAAGAAAATGGTAAAAGGAAAATACATATCAATAGTCATCTTAAATGTGAATGGATTAAATGCTCCAACCAAAAGACACAGGCTCACTAAATGGATACGAAAACAAGACCATATATATGCTGTCTACAAGAGACCCACTTCAGACCTAGGGACACATACAGACTGAAACTGAGGGGATGGGAAAAGATATTCCATGCAAATTGAAATCAAAAGAAAACTGGAGTGGCAATACTCATAGCAGATAAAATAGACTTTAAAATAAAGAATGTTACAAGAGACAAGGAAGGACACTACATAATGATCAAGGCATCAATCCAAGAAGAAGATATAACAATTAAAAATATATATGCACCCAACATAGGAGCACCTCAATACATAAGGCAACTGCTAACAGCTATAAAAGAGGAAATTGACAGTAACACCACAATACTGGGGGACTTTAACACCTCACTTAAACCAATGGACAGATCAACCAGACAGAAAATTAATAAGGAAACACAAGCTTTAAATGACACAATAGACCAGAGAGATTTAACTGATATTTATAGGACAGTCCATCCAAAAACAGCAGATTACACTTTCTTCTTAATTGCACACGGAATATTCTCCAGGACAGATCACATCTTGAGTCACAAACCAAGCCTCGGTAAATTTAAGAAAATTGAAATCATATCAAGTATCTTTTCTGACCACAACGCTATGAGATTAGAAAACAATTACAGGGAAAAACACATGAAAAACACAAACACATGAAGGCTAAACAATACATTACTAAATAACCAAGAGATCACTGAAGAAATCAAAGGGGAAATCAAAAATACCTAGAGACTGATGACAAAGGAAACACAACCATCCAAAATCTATGGGATGCAGCAAAAGCAGTTCTAAGAGGAAAGTTTATAGCAATACAAGCCTACCTCAAGAAACAAGAAAAATCTCAAATAAACAATCTAAACTTACACCTAAAGGAACTAGAGAAAGAAGAACAAACAAAACCCAAAGTTAGTAGAAGGAAAGAAATCATAAAGATCAGAGCAGAAATAAATGAAATAGAAACAAAGAAAACAATAACAAAGATCAATAAAAATAAAAGCTGGTTCTCTGAGAAAATAAACAAAATTGATAAACCTTTAGCCAGACTCATCAAGAAAAAGTGGGAGAGGACTCAAATCAATAATATTAGAAATGAAAAAGAAGTTGCAACAGACACTGCAGAAATACAAAGCACCATAAGAGACTACTACAAACAACTCTATGCCAATAAAATGGACAACCTAGAAGAAATGGACAAATTCATAGAAGGTATAACCTTCCAAGACTGAACCAGGAAGAAGTAGAAAATATGAACAGACCAGTTGCAAGTAATGAAATTGAAACTGTGATTAAAAATCTTCCAACAAACAAAAGCCCAGGACCAGAGGGCTTCACAGGTGAATTCTATAAAACATTTAGAGAAGAGCTAGCACCCATCCTTCTCAAAGTCTTCCAAAAAAGTGCAGAGGAAGGAACACTCTCAAACTCATTCTATGAGGCCACTATCACCCTGATACCAAAACCAGACAAAGATACTACAAAAAAAGAAAATTACAGACCAGTAGCACTGATGAATATAGATGCAAAAATCCTCAACAAAATACTACAAACAGAATCCAACAACACATTAAAAGGATCATACACCATGATCAAGTGGGATTTATCACAGGGATGCAAGGATTCTTCAATATATGCAAATCAATCACTGTGATACACCATATTAACAAATGAAGAATAAAAACCAATGATCATCTCAATAGATACAGAAAAAGCTTTTGACAAAATTCAACACCAATTTATGACAAAAAACTCTCCAGAAAGTGGGCATAGAGGGAACCTACCTCAACATCATAAAGACCATATACAACAAACCCACAGCAAACATCATTCTCAATGGTGAAAAACTGAAAGCATTTCCTCTAAGATCAGGAACAAGACAAGGATATCCACTCTCACCACTATTATTCAACATAGCTTTGGAAGTCCTAGCCACGGCAATCAGAGAAGAAAAAGAAATAAAAGGAATCCAAATTGGAAAAGAAGAAGTAAAACTGTCACTGTTTGCAGATGACATGATACTATACATAGAAAATCCTAAAGATGCCAGCAGACAACACTAGAGCTAATCAATGAATTTGGTAAAGTTGCAGGATACAAAATTAATACACAGAAATCTGTTCCATTCCTATATACTAACAAGAGAAATTCAGAAGGAGAAATTAAGGAAACAATCCCATTCACCATTGCAACAAAAAGAATAAAATATCTAGGAATAAACCTACCTAAGGAGGTAAAAGACCTGTATGCAGAAAACTATAAGACACTGATGAAAGAAATTAAAGATGATAGCAACAGATGGAGAGATATACCATGTTCTTGGATTGGAAGAATCAATATTGTGAAAATGACTATACCACCCAAAGCAATCTACAGATTCAATGCAATCCCTATCAAATTACCAATGGCATTTTTTACAGAACTAGAACAAAAAATCTTAAAATTTGTATGGAGACACAAAAGACCCCAAACAGCCAAAGCAGTCTTGAGGGAAAAAAACGGAGCTGGAGGAATCAGACTCCCTGACTTCAGACTATACTACAAAGCTACAGTAATCAAGACAATATGGTACTGACACAAAAACAGAAATATAGATCAATGGAACAGGATAGAAAGCAAAGAAATAAAACCACACAGCTATGGATCTATGACAAAGGAGGCCAGGATATACAATGGAGAAAAGACAGCCTCTTCCATAAGTGGTGCTGGGAAAACTGGATAGCTACCTATAAAAGAATGAAATTAGAACACTCCCTGACACCATACACAAAAATAAACTCAAAATGGATTAAAGACCTAAATGTAAAACCAGATACTATGAAACACTTAGAGGAAAACATAGGAAGAACACTCTTTGACATAAATCACAGCAAGATCTTTTTTGATCCACCTCCTAGAGTAATGGTAATAAAAACAAAAATAAACAACTGGGACCTAATGAAACTTTTGCACAACAAAGGAAAGTATAAACAAGATGAAAAGACAACCCACAGAATGGGAGAAAATACTTGCATACAAATCAACAGACCAAGGGTTAATCTCCAAAATAGATAAACAGTTCATGCAGCTCAATATTAAAAAAACAGACAACCCAATCCAAAAATGGGCAGAAGACCTAAATAGACATCTCTCCAAAGAAGACAAACAGATGGCCAAGAGGCACATGAAAAGCTGCTCAACATCACTAATTATTAGAGAAATGCAAATGAAAACTACAGTGAGGTATCACCTCACACCAGTTAGAATGGGCATCATCAGAAAATCTACAAACAACAAATGCTGGAGAGGGTGTGGAGAAAAGGGAACCCTCTTGCACCGTTGGTGGGAATGTAAATTGATACAGCCACTATGGAGAACAGTATGGAGGTTCCTTAAAAAACTAAAAATAGAATTACCATATGACCCATCAATCCCACTACTGGGCATATATCCCGAGAAAACCATAATTCAAAAAGACACATGCACCCTAATGTTCACTGCAGCACTATTTACAATAGCCAGGTCATGGAAGCAACCTAAGTGCCCATCGACAGATGAATGGATAAAGAAGATGTGGTACGTATATACAATGGAATATTACTCAGCCATAAAAAGGAACGAAATGGGGTCATTTATAGAGATGTGGATGGACCTAGAGACTGTCACATAGAGTGAAGTAAGTCAGAAAGAGAAAAACAAATATCGTATATTAACGCATATATGTGGAATCTAGAAAAATGGTACAGATGAACCAGTTTGCAAGGCAGAAATAGAGACACAGATGTAGAGAACAAACGTATGGACACCAAGAGGGAAAGTGGGAGGGTGGTGGGGGTAGGATGAACTGGGAGATTGGGATTGACATGTATACACTAATATGTATAAAATAGGTAACTAATAAGAACCTGCTGTATAAAAAAATTTAATTTAATTTAATTTTAAAAAAAAGACTGAATTATCTCATCCTCTAGCTCCTTAAGAAGTGATTGAATTTTTGGAATTATTTTACATTCAGTTTAAATTCCACACAAAATAGTAATGATCTATCTCTTTTTTTATACCTGAACATCTATAAAAAGCAATGTAAAAGGAATAATTTAATATTACAGCAAAGATACTGAACTGGAAGAACTTTTTTAAGAGACAAAATATTTTCATCATGAAAAATGAAAACTTATCTAATTTTCATTTTTGTTGGTGTTACTGTTTTAAAAGTATGAAAAGGAGAAGGGAAAAAAAATCACCATCTTTCCTAATAGCAGTAAAGCTTGGTGTCTTGTGAAGAATTCATGTTTGGGTATTTCTCTGCCACTTTTTTTGACCTGTGGGCCAGCAAGTCAGCTATCACGAGCCTTAAGAAGTGAGTCCTCAGAAAGCATTTCTAAAGATGAAGAACTCTACGAATAGGATAACAGTGTGTTTTGACCAAACACAGTTGCTTGGAACCATTTATGGATGAGCCATAAATGGAACTGAATGCCATCTCCACTCCAATTTTTCTTCCTACTCACGCTCCTGCACACAAAAATCCTATTGTAGAAAGCAGCCGTGTAGGTTGCCAGAAGCCCAGCAAAGCCATATTAACGATATGACCCTTTATGATACAAGTTTATTTATATTCAGTGAAGTGGGTTACTGACAATTTGGCCATTAATTTGCTGTTTATAAATCGTATTTTCCTTGTGTAGTAACCACAAGACTTTGACATTCACAGTCATGTTGAAAGAAACAAGTTTATTAAAGAAGGCGAAAGAAAAAAAGATTGGTCCTTTAAAGTTCACCAAATTGCACATGTCAGCCCACTAAGTAAAATTCTGGTCTTGAAAAAACAGCAAAATGCCTAGTATAGGGGAAAGAGAAGGGAACGCGCTGTGTGTATTCAATTCACACGTTGAAGGGGAATCAGACCAGCAAAGAAAATCTAAGTATTACAACCCCTAAAGAAACATAATCCGAAGTTTATATCCGATGGTTTATGGGAGTTTATTGGAATATACAACAGGGTTCATGTCGTGTGTCACAAGGTGAAGCCTGTTCGCTGGTGATTTACAAGCCACATGTGCCAGCGTTACTGTAATTTATAGAACGCAGATGGTCCCGGGGTGCCCCACTGACTTGTAGTTGAATCAGGACCTAAGTCCCGTGTGTCATCTGCTCTGGGTACCTCAGGCTCACTTCCAAAATTACGCACCAACATATTTCTGTTCTGAACTGGAAGATTCCAGAGACCCTTACCTTGTAACAGATGCAACTTAAAAAAAAACTGCAGCAGAGGTGGGAAAAGAGTTAGGCTAGGAAGAGACCCGATTTTTTCTCCCTCTGCCCAAAGAAAGGTGGTTTCAGTCTCTTCCACTTCCTAGGGCAGTTTTCATCAATAGGTGTGTCACTACTTTATTATTAACAGGGAGATAAGATGCTGCATTTCTTTTTGAATGCATCCAAACTGTGCATCTCTGCTACAAAGAAAAATCATTAAAAAGGAAAAGAGGAAGGCTAATAAGATATTTTAAATTTTTGCCTATTTCTGATATAAAAATACCAAAAAGCCTCCTTCCCTAGCCACCTTCAAAACTGTTATATAATTGTGTCTTTATTACAAATCCTCTTTATTACCCTCAGAGGATACGGTTCAGAGAGATGTTGTAATGATGTGAGATGGATATTTACAGAATCTAATGTAAATGGATTGACCTTTTTCAAAAGATTGTTTTATCAGCACTTTAATTCACAAATTAAGGCACGTGTTGGTTTTGAAGTGGCTTTCAGTACCTTCATTTGAAGTTTCTAGCACTCCTTGTGCTGGTGCTAACACATTTCATGTTGTGTTTGAACCTCTGTTGGCCAAGGAGCAGTTAGAGAAGAAAGGACCCTTGAAGCTCCATTTGTGCGGCTCCGACATCTCCCTTGGAGCCTTTTATTGAGATATTGAATTGAACAATTCGGCAATCACAAACACGTGCCTTAATAACGTGTTCTAGCACCCATGCACACGGCCACCAAGAGCTCCCATGTCTCCATTCCAGCTGGCCCTCACAGCCCTGCAGATGGCGGAAAGGACAAGAAAAAGTATGTCCAGTGCCTCCTTGCACAGTTCAGTGGGGAGCACGACACTCCGGAACAGGGCTGCCCATAGAAATATCCTGTGAGCCACGTATGTCATTCTAAATTTTCTAGTAGCCACTCTTAAAAAAGTAAAAAGCAACAGGTGAAATTAAGCAATAATACATTCAGACAACTATATATAAAATAGATAAACAACAAGGTCCTACTGTATAGCACAAGGAACTATATTCAATATCCTGTAATAAATTATAATGGAAAAGAATATGAAAAAGAATAGATATGTATATATGTGTAACTGAATCACTGTGCTGTACACCAGGAACTAACACAACATTGTAGATCAACTGCACGGCAATACAAAAAAATAAAAATAAAATAATATATTTTATACAACTCAATACACCCAAAATAATATCATTCAACAAGTAATCAATAGTAAAGGTATCACTGAGATAGTTTACACTTTTCTGTACTACATCTTCGAAATCTGATGCGTAATTTATACGTACAATGCATCTGAATTCAGACTAGCCCTAGTTCAAGTGCTCCATAGCCACATGGGGCTGAAGACTACGCTACTGGGTAGCGCCTTTCTAGAATGTTTCTCCCAGGAAGAAGTTGATCTAGAAAACCTGAAACATGTAATAACTTTCCATAAGAAGTAGCCATTCATACATGTTTTAATACATTAAAAAACATAGATGTGCGCCATAGGTATGTATTCACTGTTTTCTTATCAAGCAAAAAGGGGGAAAAAAAAATCCGAGAGGAGAACCAGGAGAGCTGTAATGGGAATAAAATTGACAGCCTCTCAAAACTCAGGTGGCACTTTCCTTTTCTAGTTAATTACTGTTTTAATTACATGGCTTCTTGCGACTCCTTGATACCTAATAAACCAGACTCTTTGGGGCAGCCAAGTTGGGTTTTGCTTGAACTGCAGGTGTAAGACTCAGCATGAAACATTAATCAACTTCTTAAACATGCTCCCAAGGTGTGTTCAAGCCTTTTCTTCCTGTTTGCTTGTAAAATCACATCTTTTCACCACTGTTGGCACAGAAGTGATGGAAGCAGCTAGGAGTTGAATAATGGCTTTGTGTTTTTTGTCTCCCTTGGCCTGGCATAAAACATTTTGCCTCAGATGAAATAGAACAGTAAAATATAAGATGTGATTTGTTTTCTCTCAGTCTTATGAATAATATATACTCCTAAATATTGACCATTTCACTTAAGAAAATAAATACCTGTTGGGAAAAATAAAAATGAAAGGCCCTGGGAATACATTAGGATTTCCGGTTTGAATATTTGCAACCCAGGATATGATGGGAGATGCATTTATTCCAGGAAAGCACTGCGTGCGGTCGATAGAGTTCCAATATGGTAGAGCATGGACCAACGGTGCCATGGGGGCTCTGCTGCCACAGAGAACAGGGGCGGAGGGAAGCCTTCCTGAGGTTCTCATTGGCTGGGAACTGACAGCATCTGATGGCATTATGAGCAGCTTGCAATTTAGCCTCAGCAGCAGGAAAATCTGCACTTGATCAGCTCTGCCATAACCAGTAAACGTCACCATGGCAAATGTGGATTTCAATGGAAGGTTTTGCAGTGCCTAGTGATAATTCTGCCAGGTCTCCCTCCTTCCCGCCTCCATCCATAAAGAGAAAGTGCGACATATGGTATTTGCATGTTATCACAAAATATGAGATACGGGGTGAAATAAATTACGTGTGAAGGGGGTTTAGCCCATAATTTCTGGTAATTTCAAAAACATGAAAATGGCTTTTGAAGTAGGAGAGAGGGCCTTTCTCCTCGGGGTAGACTTCAAAACACATCACACGCTATATAAACACAAATGCGTTTACCTTGCTGGGGCCTCCCTTTTTTTCTCCTTGGAATCCTGGCTAATTGTCAACGATGTCTGTGTTCTAACAAGAGGTTTCTTTTTTCAGACCTGAATTATTTGAATTCAAGCTCTGTAATGTGAAGTGCTGCTGTGAGTAGGGAAGAGTGGGGGAGGGTTTGCCAGCAAAGGAAGCTGGTGCATATGAATCATGGTCTTTCTATGAAAGAAGATCCCAAGCTGGTTCAGGATCTATTGTTCCTCATCAATAATGCTGAGTCCTCAAAAGTTGTTTTTCTTGTCTGCAAGGGATCTCTACTCGTTCTGCTTCTCCCATTAACTTTCATTGCCCTTGGCTCCTGCCTGGATATGCCAAGGATCAAACTTAAAGACCCAAGTTGGAGGGCATGATGAAACCCTTGGAAAACCCACACATCTGGCTCATAATGGCTCCCACCATCGCTGCCCTTCGGAAAATAGGTCCAGGATGGGTGCATGAGTATATACAAACTCTAGGCAGGTGGGCGCTTTGTCTTTGTATTAGCAATGAAGAACTAGAAAGGCGTTCATGGGTATTATTGTAACTGCAGTCATAGTAGTTATTGGATATGTGTTATGTTTATCCTCTATCCTCTAAAATAAATGCTGATTACTGTGTACAATATTTGGTGAGTCTGCTCTGCTGTAAACTCCAGGGGACAGGAGACTGTCCTGATCACACAGTGCCTAGCACACGGTCTGTGCTCAGAAACTCCTGCTTGAACAAATAAATGAACTGGAGTCAGACTTTTCCATCTTTTCTAGACGGGTGAAAATAAAGTGAGGATTTTTCAATCCCAATTCCACAACTGTGCCAGGATGCAGAAAAACCAAGTCCTGCTGCCATAATTAAAAGGCGCATCAAGTTGTGAAAGAAGGCTGATAGACTCCAGTTTAGACTTTCCCTGATTCCTGAATTCCTACATCTCTCTTCCCAGTCAGTGCTTCCCGCTGGCCAGAAACTCTAAGGAGATTATTTACACTTCAATGCCAAAGGCGTCCTCCCTGAGGCAGAGGCCTAGGAGGGCAGGGATGGGGGGGTGGGCGGGGCCGGGGAAGCAAAAGGAAATTATCATCAAGAAAAATGCTGCAACATAGAAATTTACTAGCAACTGGGTGGCCCTTGAGAGCTTAGAAAGCACTCCCATGGACCTTTACTTTTCAGTTAATCTACATAATCTTGTATGACAAACATCATCATCTTCATTTCACAGGAGGAAACTGAGGCTCAGAGAAATGAAGGGCCTTAGCTAAGATCACAAGGCTGAGAGATAACAGAACCTGAATTGATACCCAAGTTCTGGAACCAAGGAGTCTTTTTTGTAAGTCATATTTCAAAGTCAAAATGTAGTATATAGGGGCTTCCCTGGTGGCGCAGTCGTTGAGAATCTGCCTGCCAATGCAGGGGACACGGGTTCGAGCCCTGGTCTGGGAAGATCCCACATGCCACGGAGCAACTAGGCCCATGAGCCACAATTGCTGAGCCTGCGCGTCTGGAGCCTGTGCTCCGCAACAAGAGAGGCCGCGACAGTGAGAGGCCCGCGCACCGTGATGAAGAGTGGCCCCCGCTCGCCGCAACTAGAGAAAGCCCTGGCACAGAAACGAAGACCCAACACAGCCATAAATAAATAAATAAATAAAATTTAAAGTTTCTTTAAAAAAAAAAATGTAGTATATATGACAGCTTTTAAAAATCAATTACTAAAAAAATCAATTAGTGAAAATGTCTTTGTCTTGATCAGATCCCCAATCTCCCTCCCCAAGGCAACTAGAATCTACAATTTCTTCAGTATTCTTAAAGAAATTTAAGTGTGTATATAAACATAACAACTGTGTGCACACTCATGCAGATACACACAAGTAGGGGCACAATACCATGTTCCTTTAATCATAGCTTTCTTCCCATGACCTGTAGCTTGGTGGGCAAATATTTAAAGCTTCCCATCACTTCTAGACCTACATCACTGTTTTTCATTTTACAAATATAATGCATTTCCCCTTTGGTGGGTCTTTAAGTTGCTTCTCAGAATTTGTCATTGTAAACAATAAAAATTCAGGCTCATGACAACAACCCTTCATTTTCTTACAAGATTCCTAGTAACTGGATTGTCCACTGGTGCTTTGAATGATGTAAAATGCACTGAGGAGACCGAGGAGGGAATTTCAGTTCTGGGACTGCCTTTCACTAGTTGTGTGACTTTTAAGGAGTCCCTTGAAGTCTCTGATGCTCAGTTTCCCCAGATGTAAAATTAGAAAGTGGCACAGCAGGAAGATCTAAAGGGATAGAGCAGTATAGTGGGAGGAGATGCAGTGTAGTATCAGGACACCTGGGTTCTGGTCTTAACAAGATATGTGATAACAAAGCCTCTCAAAGTAGGATCTCTGAGACCTCCTACCCCTCCAAATTAGTCTACAGGGGAAATAATGAAGACACTGTAACTGACACTGTGGTTGTGTCATCATCCGTGTCCCCTTTCTTGGATATCCGCATCTCCCCTCTGTAACTCCTGAGTATTGGACGAAGCTGACATCAAGCTGGAGCTTGCGACTCAGGCCTAAATTCACTAATATAATTCTTTCCCCTGCTCACAGTTTTTGGGTTTGGGATGGTTATGGACCAATTTGGATCACAAAGACAGAGAGAACTCTGGAAAAAGAGGTTTCTCACTCTTTTAGGAGGCTTCCTGGAGGGGGAAACAGGTAGATCCAAGAAGTGTTCGTGGCCATTTTCCAACCACAAAGAGATGCCAGCCTTGGGGTAAAGTTAGCACCAGAAAGGAAGGATGGAGAGAAGGAAATTTAAATGGGCCTTGGTGATATTCCTAAAACCACTGAAACACACCAACCTAAAGGTCTGCCCACTTGCTTTCCATTTGGGTGAGTTAAGTAAGTCCCTTTTTGGCTTAAGTCTTTATGGTTAAGTTTGAATCAGATTTTTCTGTTACGTACAATTGAAGGCATATTAAGAGACACAGAATTAGATATCACTATAGATACTCGCAAAGATAAACACAGACTAACAGTTTCTTGATGCTTATTGAGTACAGGCTGGATATTTAGTACTTTACAAACATTACCCCCTTTAGTCATCATTGCAACCCAAAAAATATATACTACCATCCACATCTGACAAATGAGAAAACAAGCTCAGAGATGTTAAGTAACTGTTCAGGTTATGCAGCTAATCAGCAAGGGAGGTGGGACTGCAGGGTTCCAAACCCTTGCCTTAAAACGACACACCTCTTCCAGCCACGACTGGAATAGATATGCTTACTCACTTCAGCATCATTCTAACCTACATTGTGAAGGGTGAGGCTGGTCTCTGGTGTCCTGCCCTGTCAGAACCGGTCTCCAGAGAGATACACAGGGCTCCAGATATCCCCAATCCAAAGGCAAACAAACTGCTCTAACTGGTAGGCCATGTCCCTACCTCCTGAGCTTCCTGTAGCCCCACACTCACTGATTTGGGTCCCATTCTTTTGCTGCTAAATCCCCATTTCAAGTTAAATAATTAATAATCGGTAAATACATTTTTTATGATATACTCCTCCCAAGAGCATATTTGCATTTTACCAGAAACCTTTGAAGTCTTCACCCAAAAGAGAGACTAACAGAGAACATTGCAGGTACCAGCTACAATGGAAGATGGGAAGATGTGACTTTCAAATAGTTCTTTTTGGGTGACGACATTTACCACTCACAAGACTGCATCAAGCTCACATTTTACTAACTGAAAATTGGTAAGTCCAGTCAAATCTGGTAAAAGTCAGGAAGAAAATAGCTAATCTAAAATGATAAGAAATAACTACAAAGAAAATCAACAAAATATCAAAAGAAATGAAGTCTTCTGTGGGTATGATTGTATCAGATTGCTTATAAACAGACATACACACACATAGATATACAATATCAGCAACCTTTTTCTTTTCTGTTTTCCTGACTAATTCATAGACAGAGCTCAAATTAGCCATTGCTGTCCACTCCTTTGTTTTCATCTTTTCACAGCATATATGCTTTTAGATTAATTTCTTCCATATAACATTGTTCTTAGTTCTCTTTACATAAGTGAAAAGAAGGAAGAAAAAAAGAAGGAAGGAAGGAAGGAGGGATGGAAGGAAGGAAGGGAGGAAGGAAGGAAAGGAGGGAGAGAGGGAGAAAGGGGGAGAGGGAGGAAGAAAGGAAGGAAGGAAAGGAAAGGAAAAAAGAAAGGGGGAAAATCTAGTTAACATCAAAAACAATTGTTTAAACAGACTTTCAGGATAAATATAAAAGCTGATGTTACATTTATAAATTTTCTTCTGTGCCATAATTTGGACTACAGTGCATATTTTATTAGGTTGATTACTATGAAGAAATAAGAGAACCTCACCAATAATTAATTAATTGTGCAATTAAAATCACACACCTGAATTTTCCACAAATGTTTAAATAAACCATTTTTAAGAGAATTACTATGTAGTCGCTTTCCCAGATGTTCCAAAGGCAAACAGATGTGTTAATTAGCATACTTTTGGACTTGAACTGTACTTAATCTCTTCCTTATAATTTTTCCTTTTATTTTCAACTCTAAATTCCTTGGGTTAAAAAAAAAAAAAAGAAGTCAAAACCTAGCTTGGTACCAACAATTAATGTCAAAAAAAAGTCAGTACATGTTTTGGGAATCAATAATTAAAATTAAACTACAAATAGGCTATGTATTATTTGCATGGACTGGGAAAATCTATCAAAGTAAAAATTAGAATACAAACAACACAGAGAAGTAATAGTAATAGTAAACACGCCCAAATAGCCCAAAGCAACTTTCACACGTATTATCTCAAGTAACCCTCAGGACCTCTCTTTGAGAAAACTGCCATTTATTATTCCCATTCACAATTACAGAAACTGAGCCAGGGAGATTACTTAAATTTTCACAGCTTGTATGTTGCAAAAGTAGGTAAAACTGGAACCTAAAAGCACCAGATCCCATGCATGCTCTTTTCACTATGCAATCCTTGCTTCCAGGAAGTGAAGATTTTGATAAGTCGGAAAAGAGCTTAAGAAAGAGACATCAAGGAAGAGAGCAGGGAACATTGTTATAAAGTGGAAAGAGTCTATGAGGAAGAATCTGATGACCTGTGGAACCCCAGAGAACATGTATGTAGACTAACATACGGGAAGGATGAAAAGCTATGAAGCTTTGAGATAAAGATTTAATTTTCTGGCGAAACAAAGTGAAACTGCCCCACTGTAGCAAAATGTATTTGGTGGCATGATGGGGTGAAGGCCAGTCTGGCAGAAGGAGCTCTGCTGGGCAGGTTGTAAAGAGTACTGATATTCTGGGGAGGTGTGGAGAAGAGTCGGTAGGAGGCTGCTCGTTGACCTACAGCAAGGCAGAGACGGCTATTTCCCTCCAATATCATTTCACCAAGAGGAAGAATAACAGCGTTGTTGTTATCAGAAGTTGAATCACAATTAATGAGAAAACAATCTACCTAAAAGTCCCCTGGCCTCAAATCCATCAGTTTACTTTTACAATTAAGCACACAGGCCCACCCTTAAAGCACCTTAAGAAAGAGAAGAAGCACACTGGACCAGAAAAATAAATCAAGGTGCTGGCTAGACATCCTTATACCAGAATTGCAACACAGTAGGGGAGGGTTAACAGATTAAGAACTCACCCCTGGAGGCTTCGAGGGGACTTCTTTTTGAAGAAGCCGTGGATCCAAAATCCAAGTCCACATGTGCCTACACATTGAGAAAATATTCAAAGCTGTGACTCTGTACTTCAAAAGAGCAAAGAAGTAAGTGAAAAATCCAATAAGATCTAGAGGGGAAAATTCACTTTGGAAGGACAAATACTTTCTTTCAAACATTTGTACATGCACAATCATCATATTGAAAAAGTGGAAATCAGTGGCCTGGTGATCTGGCCAAAGTCACATAGGAATTAATGGCCAAAGAAAGTACTGAAGGAATAGACCCAGGTCTTCTGATTCTTCTGCCTAGGACTGCGGCCACTGCCACACTCTGTCAGCAAGAGGAATCAAGGCCCCACTTATTGAAATGGAAACTCCAGGTGTACCCCCTGTCCCCCCATACAGACCCCCAGCCAAGTGGCTGCACCGAACAGAACCCAGAGCAGGGGTCCGCACTGTCCTGGGATTTTGCTTTCACTTTCAGTGCATCTGTCAACTTTTCCTGGGTGAGGTCATTCGGAAGTCCCGAACCTGATTTATGAATTATTTTAATTAAAGTACCCTTTCGCTAATGTCTGTGAACTTCATTGCCTGGTGGCAATGACCCTTGGCAGGAATCATCTGTAAAAGTGCCTCTCACTTTGCAGGGTAGGTAGCTCTTTGGTTTAGAGGCAGCAATTTCCAAATGCTCCCATTTGGGTCCAAGTTATCACTAGGCCAACTGTGAGTTCCGGTTTAGAACATCACAAAATCAATCTTTTTGGGTATGTTCAGAAACAGGTCAGAGTGAAGTAAGTCAGAAAGAGAAAAACAAATGCCGTATGCTAACACATATATGTGGAATCTTAAAAAAAAAAAAAAATGGTTCTGAAGAACCTAAGGGCAGGACAGGAATAAAGACGCAGACGTAGAGAATGGACTTGAGGACACAGGGAGGGGGAAGTGTAAGCTGGGACGAAGTGAGAGAGTGGCATGGACATATATACACTACCAAATGTAAAATAGATAGCTAGTGGGAAGCAGCCGCATAGCACAGGGAGATCAGCTCTGTGCTCTGTGACCACCTAGACGGGTGGGATAGGGAGGGTGGGATAGGGAGGGTGGGAGGGAGACACAAGAGGGAGGAGATATGGGGATATATATGTATATGTATGGCTGATTCACTTTGTTATAAAGCAGAAACTAACACACCATTGTAAAGCAATTATACTCCAATAAAGATGTTTAAAAAAAAAAAAAAAGAAACAGGTAATGCCACTGGGAGTGGGGATGGCCGATAACCCTTCATGGAACAGATTATGGATAGGTATCAGGCTTCCTTTCAAAAAAGATCATCTTATTAGAACAGTTACATAAACACCAGTAGAGCAAGACTTGGAATTCTTTGAGAACAGAGGGATAAAGAAAACCAGATAGCTGTAGAGTTTTTGCTACTATGAAAAGCTATACTATTGCTGTGGCAGAGTAAGGAAAGTATTTACAGTAAAGACAAGGAGAGGAAGATCTAAGGCATTTGGCAGGCTTTAATAACAGTGATTTGAAAAAGCGAAAAACAAAAAACGGCCTGGAACGCTGAAGAAGAATTACGAAGGATTTTGTCAGACTCAGAGAGAGAGAAAAGCCCATAGTTGGAGATGAAGTTGAGGTTCTTCTCAAAGGGAGCAGAGCAGCCTTGACGGGGAAGCCTCGAGATGCCTCTCTTCTGACGCCTTGCGTCAGGCCTTTGAGGACTCGATGGCGGTATGATTTACGTGGCACCACAATATACACGCTGCTTACAGATAGTCTCAAATGTGGAGCAAATGTGGAAGGAGGGGAGCAATTAACTGAGCTGGGAGAATTGAGTGCAGACCTCTGAGACAAACCTAACTGACTTGGGGCCAGGAAGGGAGAGGCGGAAATGCATGCTTCCGCCCCCTGCACGGGGTCTCCCCTTGAACCTGGGCGGGCTGCACAAAGGTTACACAGGGCAGCAAGTTCCAAAGGGTCCCGTGCTTGGTTCAACGCTCTGTGGTCGCCTTCTTGAAATCTGTAATAATTTTCCAACATAGAGCCTCACGTTTTCATTTCGCACTGACCCCTGCAAATCATGTAGCCCATCTTGTTCTCATAACAGAGCAGCAAGTGGTGTCTGGGCCCTAGGACCCCACCCAACGCTGGGGACCTCCGATTCCTGACGTACCAGCAGTCACAAAGAAATATAGAGAAAGTCAAGGTTGATAATTTTATGGACAAAGTGAGAAATTTGATGAGGCGGAATATTTTTTTCTTCTTGGTCATAGCCTGACCAAGGATTTATTTTCTATTCTTTACCGATTTATTTTTTATTCTTTACATTATATCTTTCTTAAAGTCATGTGGGCTGGGGTTCGTTCGACCTGGTGCAGTTTAAGAGGCAGGATTGTAATCACCAGGCCAACAAGAGGAAAAATGTCCCATCAACGCAACCCAATTCAATGCATTAATCTCCCTAGGAGGAGAATCTTTGTTAGGCCCTGTGGTGATTGTTTTGGAAGAGGCTGAACTGATTCATTGAGTTGGAGAAAAACAGCACTGAACTGGTTGGCTACCAGGCCAGGGTGAATGTTTCATGCTGATAGAAATCTTTGAAAAGTTGGTCTGGAGATGCTGAGGAATAGACCACTCCTGGATTCCTTTAGATCCTATTTCACCCAGATCCTTCCCTCTGCAACCTTTCTGCAATGTCCTCACAAGAGAGCACACTGCTTCTGTAGCACAGAAGGTCCATATAAAAATATTACATTGCAATAAATAAATAATACAATTAAGAGTAACCTCTTCCACATCCCACATCCAGCACTAAAATTAAACAAGCCCACACGTATTCCAGAGACAATGACCGAAGGGGAGGGGGCTAAGGAAACAGATGAAAACAATATAAAGACATGCAAATCTGCTATTAGCTTGGGATAGATAAAAGAATTTCTAAATTATAGCTTTTGGTAATGTTTAAATTGAGAGTCTAGTAATCTGGTTGCAGTTGTACTTGGGGGCATTTATTCTTTATAAAAAAAAAAAACAGATTAAGGGGAAAAAAATAGAGTTGCTAAGCCCACCACCAGAAAAATCTTTGGAGGAAGCCTCCAGACCTTTGAAGCAATGTATAAACCCCATCACCACGGGGGGCTTCAAAGTTAGGACACCGTACCTAGGGCTGCCTGTTGATTTTTAGAGCCAAAAGTGAACCTAGAAATCACTCAATTTATAAACATTTTTTTCTGGTAGGAGAGGTCCTCGGTGAGAAGATATCTTCTGCTAAAGTCCTCAACGCACAGCAGGAGGTAATGGGGAGGGAGGAGGCCTGGGTGGCCAACGCCATCATGACCCCCAAGTGACCTCCATCTGACCAATTCTCCCACAGATGGCCCAGAGAAGATGGGACTTGCCGCAGGTCTCACATCCAATAGAAGCGGGTCTGGGACCCCTGCTCAGGCCTCCAGACTCAGCCCAGTCCTTCCTGATGGGAAGCGGGCAGGAGAATACCAGTGCCCCCAGTCTCAGCCAAGCAGGCCACGCCATCTTGCCCTCAGCCCGGACACCCTGAGGCCATACTGTGCCGAGGCCCAGGCTGGGCCATCCCTGCTCTACGGATCTAGAGTGAAGGTTTTCCAGGAATTCAGGCCTACAAAACTGATGAAGACAGTCCTGAGAAATGACCTCTGCCCTATTCACGGGGTCACTGAAGTCAGGATTCCAGAGCTCCCTGAACGGGGCCTTTCCTATGATCATTCCTATCCCCAGATCACACACACACACACACACACACACACACACACAAATATACACACATTCACTGTGTACTGACGTGACCAGAGCCTTCTTCACTGAGGAAATACTCCACAGAAATGTGATTTGGGTCTTATTTTGAAAACCCCCAATATAGACTTACCTGGGTTTGTGAGGAGCAGAAGTGCTATACACCAGTAGCTCTCAAACTGGAGTGTGCAGCAGAATCCCCTGAAGCTTTATTCAACAGATTGCTGGGCCCTTTCCCCAGAGATTCTGCGGTGGGGCCTGACAATGTGCATTTCTGACAAGTTCCCAAGTAATGCTGACGCTGCAGGACCAGGGACCACACGTGGACACACCTTTGCTGTAAAGGTCTGGGTCTGAGAGAACGTTCGCTCCAGCAGGCATGCCTTCACAATGCCACAGGGCTGAGCACCCCTTCTGGAGAGATGATATCTGTCGCCTCAGCGCTACGCTAGAGTTTGCTAGAGTTATCTTCAACATGAAGTATCAAGGGCAATTCTTGCTAATACGCTCAGCCTCTGACTTCCTATGACACCTCCTGCCCTGCAAGGTCATCTGAACAGGGGATGGGTGTCAGGGCTCCAAGAGGACTCCTCTGGTCCTTAGAGAGTGCAGATTTAACCAGTGGGGCAGGACAGAGTGGCTGTATCAGCAGTGGCAAAACCGAGAACATTGACAGGATCATTCAGGGAGAAAAGGGGAGGGCATGAAGCCATGCTAAAGGGAAGGGGATGAAACTGGCTTGAAATTTCCAGATCAGCTATTTATATGGTCTCAAATCTCAGGTTCACGACCATAGCCCTGGAGGAGCTTCAAGATGGCGGAAGAGAAAGATGCGGAGATCACCTTCCTCCCCACAGATACATCAGAAATACATCTACATGTGGAACAACTCCTACAGAACACCTACTGAACGCTGGCAGAAGACCTCAGACCTCCCAAAAGGCAAGAAACTCCCCACGTACCTGGGTAGGGCAAAAGCAAAAAGAAAAAACAGAGACAAAGAATAGGGCCGGTACCTGCGCCAGTGGGAGGGAGCTGTGAAGGAGGAAATGTTTCCACGCACTAGGAAGCCCCTTCGCGGGCGGAGACTGCGGGTGGCAGAGGCGGGGAGCTTCGGAGCCGCGGAGGAGAGCGCTGCCACAGGGGTGCGGAGGGCAAAGCGGAGAGATTCCCGCACAGAGGATCGGTGCCGACCGGCACTCACCAGCCCGAGAGGCTTGTCTGCTCCCCCGCCGGGGCGGGCGGGGCTGGGAGCTGAGGCTCGGCTTCGGTCGGATCCCAGGGAGAGGACTGGGGTTGGCGGCGTGAACACAGCCTGAAGGGGCTAGTGCACCACAGCTGGCCGGGAGGGAGTTCGGGAAAAGGTCTGGAGGTGCCGAAGACGCAAGAGACATTTTCTTACCTCTTTGTTTCCTGGTGCGCGAGGAGAGGGGATTCAGAGCGCCGCTTAAAGGAGCTCCAGAGGCGGGTGCGAGCCGCGGCTATCAGCGCGGACCCCAGAGACGGGCATGAGACGCTAAGGCTGCTGCTGCCACCACCAAGAAGCCTGTGTGCGAGCACAGGTCACTCTCCACACCGCCCCTCCCGGGAGCCAGTGCAGCCCGCCACTGCCAGGGTCCCGTGGTCCAGAGACAACTTCCCTGGGAGAACGCAGAGCGCGCCTCAGGCAGCTGCAACGTCACGCTGGCGCAACGTCATGCAGGCTCGCCCCGCCTCCTCCGTACCCCTCCCTCCCCCCGGCCTTAGCGAGCCAGAGCCCCCGAAGCAGTTGCTCCTTTAACCCCGTCCTGTCTGAGAGAAGAACACACGCCCTCAGGCGACCTACATGCAGAGGCGGGGCCAAATCCAAAGCTGAACCCCCGGAGCTGTGCGAACAAAGAAGAGAAAGGGAAATTTCTCCCAGCAGCCTCAGAAGCAGCGGATTAAAGCTCCACAAACAACTTGATGTACCTGCATCTGTTGAATACCTGAATAGACAACGAATCATCCCAAATTGAGGAGGTGGACTTTGGGAACAATGATATATATATTTTTTTCCCCTTTTTCTCTTTTTGTGAGTGTGTATATGTATGCTTCTGTGTGTGATTTTGTATCTATAGCTTTGCTTTTACCATTTGTCTTAGGGTTCTGTCCTTTTTTTTTTTTTTTTTAAACATCTTTATTGAAGTATAATTGCCTTACAATGGTGTGTTAGCTTCTGCTTTATAACAAAGTTAATCAGTTATACATATACAATATGTTCCCATATCTCTTCCCTCTTGCATCTCCCTCCCTCCCACCCTCCCTATCCCACCCCTCTAGGTGGTCACAAAGCACCGAGCTGATCTCCCTGCTGCTTCCCACTAGCTATCTATTTTACATTTGGTAGTGTATATATGTCCATGACACTCTCTCACCCTGTCACATCTCACCCCACCCCCTCTCCATATCCTCAAGTCCATTCTCTAGTAGGTCTGTGTCTTTATTCCCATCTTGCCACTAGGTTCTTCATGGCTTTTTTTTTCCTTAGATTCCATATATATGTGTTAGCATACTGTATTTGCTTTTCTCTTTCTGACTTACTTCACTCTGTATGACAGACTCTAACTCCATCCACCTCATTACAAATACCTCCATTTCATTTCTTTTTATGGCTGAGTAATATTCCATTGTATATATGTGCCACATCTTCTTTATCCATTCATCTGTCGATGGACATTTAGGTTGCTTCCATGTCCTGGCTATTGTAAATAGAGCTGCAATGAACATTGTGGTACATGACTCTTTTTGAACTATGGTTTTCTCAGGGTATATGCCCAGTAGTGGGATTGCTGGATCGTATGGTAGTTCTATTTGTAGTTTTTTAAGGAACCTCCATACTGTTCTCCATAGTGGCTGTATCAATTTACATTCCCACCAACAGTGCAAGAGGGTTCCCTTTTCTCCACACCCTCTCCAGCATTTATTGTTTCTAGATTTTTTGATGATGGCCATTCTGACTGGTGTGAGATGATATCTCATTGTAGTTTTGATTTGCATTTCTCTAATGATTAATGATGTTGAGCATTCTTTCATGTGTCTGTAGGCCATCTGTATATCTTCTTTGGAGAAATGTCTATTTAGGTCTTCTGCCCATTTTTGGATTGGGTTGTTCGTTTTTTTGTTATTGAGCTGCATGAGCTGCTTGTAAATCTTGGAGATTAATCCTTTGTCAGTTGCTTCATTTGCAAATATTTTCTCCCATTCTGATGGTTGTCTTTTGGTCTTGTTTATGGTTTCCTTTGCTGTGCAAAAACTTTTAAGTTTCATTAGGTCCCATTTGTTTATTTGTGTTCTTATTTCCATTTCTCTGGGAGCTGGGTCAAAAAGAATCTTGCTGTGATGTATGTCATAGAGTGTTCTGCCTATGTTTTCCTCTAAGAGTTTGATAGTGTCTGGTCTTACACTTAGGTCTTTTTTTTTTATTACTTATAAAAAAAATTTTTTCTTAATATTTTTTATTTTAATAACTTTATTTTATTTTATTTTACTTTATTTTATTTTATCTTCTTTCTTTCTTTCTTTCTTTCTTTCTTTCTTTCTTTCTTTCTTTCTTTTCTCCCTTTTATTCTGAGCCGTGTGGAGGACAGGCTCTTGGTGCTCCAGCCACGCATCAGGGCTGTGCCTCTGAGGTGGGATAGCCAACTTCAGGACACTGGTCCACAAGAGACCTCCCAGCTCAACATAATATCAATCGGCGAAAATCTCCCAGAGATCTCCATCTCAACACCAAGACCCAGCTCCACTAGACGACCAACAAGCTACAGTGCTAGACAACCTATGCCAAACAACTAACAAGACAGGAACAAAACCCCATCCATTAGCACAGAGGCTGCCTAAAATCATAATAAGGCCACAGACACCCCAAAACACACCACCAGACGTGGACCTGCCCACCAGAAAGACAAGATCCAGCCTCATCCACCAGAACACAGGCACTAGTCCCCTCCACCAGGAAGCCTACACAACCCACTGAACCAACCTTAGCTACTGGGGACAGACACCAAAAACAACAGGAACTACGACCTGCAGCCTGCGAAAAGGAGACCCCAAACACAGTAAGTTAAGCAAAATGAGAAGACAGAGAAACACACAGCAGATGAAGGAGCAAGCAAACACGAACCAGACCTAACAAATGAAGAGGAAATAGGCAGTCTACCTGAAAAAGAATTCAGAATAATGATAGTAAAGATGATCCATAATCTTGGAAATAGAATGGAGAAAATACAAGAAACGTTTAACAAGGACCTATAAGAACTAAAGAGCAAACAAACAATGATGAACAACACAATAAATGAAATTAAAAATTCTCTAGAAGGGATCAATAGCAGAATAACTGAGGCAGAAGAACGGATAAGTGACCTGGAAGATAAAATAGTGGAAATAACTACTGCAGAGCAGTATAAAGAAAAAAGAATGAAAAGAATTGAAGACAGTCTCAGAGACCTCTGGGACAACATTAAATGCACCAACATTCGAATTATAGGGGTTCCAGAAGAAGAAGAGAAAAAGAAAGGGACTGAGAGAATATTTGAAGAGATTATAGTTGAAAACTTCCCTAATATGGGAAAGGAAATAGTCAATATCAAGTACAGGAAGCACAGAGATGCCCATACAGGATAAATCCAAGGAGAAACACGCCAAGAAACATATTAATCAAACTATCAAAATTTAAATACAAAGAACAAATATTAAAAGCAGCAAGGGAAAAACAAACAGTAACACATAAGGGAATCCCCATAAGGTTAACAGCTGAGTTTTCAGCAGAAACTCTACAAGCCAGAAGGGAGTGGCAGGACATATTTAAAGTGATGAAATAGAAAAACCTACAACCAAGATTATTCTGCCCAGCAAGGATGTCATTCAGATTTGACGGAGAAATTAAAAGCTTTACAGACAAGCAAAAGCTAAGAGAATTCAGCACCACCAAACCAGCTTTACAACAAATGCTAAAGGAACTTCTCTAGGCAGGAAACACAAGAGAAGGAAAAGACATACAATAAGAAAACCAAAACAATTAAACAAATGGTAATAGGAACATACATATCGATAATTACCTGAAATGTAAATGGATTAAATGCTCCCACCAAAAGATATAGACTGGCTGAATGGATACCAAAACAAGACCCATACATATGCTGTCTACAAGAGACCCACTTCAGACCTAGGGACACATACAGACTGAAAGTGAGGGGATGGAAAAAGATATTCCATGCAAATGGAAATCAAAAGAAAGCTGGAGTAGCAATTCTCATATCAGACAAAATGACTTTAAAACGAAGACTATTACAAGAGACAAAGAATGATACTACATAATGATCAAGGGATTAATCCAAGAAGAAGATATAACAATTGTAAATATTTATGCACCCAACATAGGAGCACCTCAATACATAAGGCAAATACTAACAGCCATAAAAGGGGAAATCGACAGTAACACAATCATAGTAGGGGACTTTAACACCCCACTTTCACCAATGGACAGATCATCCAAAATGAAAATAAATAAGGAAACACAAGCTGTAAATGATACATTAAACAAGGTGGACTTAACTGATATTTATAGGACATTCCATCCAAAAACAATAGAATACACATTCTTCTCAAGTCCTCATGGAACATTCTCCAGGATAGATCATATCTTGGGTCACAAATCAAGCCTTGGTAAATTTAAGAAAATTGAAATCGTATCAAGTATCTTTTCCGACCACAATGCTATGAGACTAGATATCAATTACAGGGAAATATCTGTAAGAAATACAAACACATGGAGGCTAAACAACACATTACTTAGTAACCAAGAGATCACTGAAGAAATCAAAGAGGAAATCAAAAAATACCTAGAAACAAATGACAATGAAAACACAACGACCCAAAACCTATGGGACAGAGCAAAAGCAATTCTAAGAGGGAAGTATATAGCTATACAAGCCTACCTTAAGAAACAAGAAACATCTCAAACAAACAACCTAACCTTACACCTAAAGCAATTAGAGAAAGAAGAACAAAAAAACCCCAAAGTTAGCAGAAGGAAAGAAATCATAAAGATCAGACCAGAAATAAATGAAAAAGAAATGAAGGAAATGATAGCAAAGATCAATAAAACTAAACACTGGTTCTTTGAGAAGATAAACTACATTGATAAACCATTAGCCAGACTCATCAAGAAAAAAAGGGAGCAGACTCAAATCAATGGAATTAGAAATGAAAAAGGAGAAGTAACAACTGACACTTCAGAAATACAAAGGATCATGAGACATTACTACAAGCAGCTATATGGCAATAAAATGGACAACCTGGAAGAAATGGACAAATTCTTAGAAATGCACAACCTTCTGAGACTGAACCAGGAAGAAATAGACAATATGAACAGACCAATCACAAGCACTGAAATTGAGACTGTGATTAAAAATCTTCCAACAAACAAAAGCCCAGAACCAGATGGCTTCACAGGCAAATTCTATCAAACATTTAGAGAAGAGCTAGCGCCTATCCTTCTCAAACTCTTCCAAAATATAGCAAAGGCAGGAACACTCCCAAACTCATTCTATGAGGCCATCACCCTGATACCAAAACCAGACAAAGATGTCACAAAGAAAGAAAACTACAGGCCAATATCGCTGATGAACATAGATGCAAAAATCCTCAACAAAATACTAGCAAACAGAATCCAACAGCACATTAAAAGGATCATACACCATGATCAAGTGGGGTTTATCCCAGGGATGCAAGGATTATTCAATATATGCAAATCGATCAATGTGACAAAACATAACAAACTGAAGGAGAAAAACCATATGATCATCTCAATAGATGCAGAAAAAGCTTTTGACAAAACTCAACACCCATTTACGATAAAAACCCTCCAGAAAGTAGGCACAGAGGGAACTTACCTCAACATAATAAAGGCCATATATGACAAACTACAGCAAACATCGTTCTCAATGGTGAAAAACTGAAACCATTTCCTATAAGATCAGGAACAAGACAAGGTTGTCCACTCTGACCACTATTATTCAACATAGTTTTGGAAGTTTTAGCTACAGCAATCAGAGAAGAAAAAGAAATAAAAGGAATCCAAATCGGAAAAGAAGAAGTAAAGCTGTCACTGTTTGCAGACGACATGATACTATACATAGAGAATCCTAAAGATGCTACTAGAAAACTACTGGAGCTAATCAGTGAATTTGATAAAGTAGCAGGATACAAAATTAATGCACAGAAATCTCTTGCATACCTATACACTAATGATGAAAAATCTGAAAGAGAAATTAAGGAAACACTTCCATTTACCACTGCAACAAAAAGAATAAAATACCTAGGAATAAACCTACCTAAGGAGACAAAAGACCTGTATGCAGAAAACTATAAGACACTGATGAAAGCAATTAAAAGTGATACAAACAGATTGAGAGATATACCGTGTTCCTGGATTGGAAGAATCAATATTGTGAAAATGACTATACTACCCAAAGCAATCTACAGATTCCATGCAATCCCTATCAAACTACCAATGGCATTTTTCACAGAACTAAAACAAAAAATTTCACAATTTGTATGGAAACACAAAAGACCCCGAATAGCCAAAGCAATCTTGAGAAAGAAAAACGGAGCTGGAGGAATCAGGCTGCCTGACTTCAGACTCTACTACAAAGCTACAGTAATCAAGACAGTTTGGTCCTGGCACAGAAGCAGAAATATAGATCAATGGAACAGGATAGAAAGCCCAGAGATAAACCCACACACATATGGTCACCTTATCTTTGATAAAAGAGGCAAGAATATACAGTGGAGAAAAGACAGCCTCTTCAATAAGTGGTGCTGGGAAAACTGTACAGCTACATGTAAAAGAATGAACTTAGAACACTCCCTAACACCATCCACAAAAATAAACTCAAAATGGATTAAAGACCTAAATGTAAGGGCAGACACTATCAAACTCTTAGAAGAAAACATAGGCAGAACACTCTATGACATAAATCACAGCAAGATCCTTTTTGACCCACCTCCTAGGGAAATGGTAATAAAAACAAAAATAAACAAATGGGACCTAATGAAACTTCAAAGCTTTTGCACAGCAAAGGAAAATATAAACAAGACGAAAAGACAACCCTCAGAACGGGAGAAAATATTTGCAAATGAAGCAACTGACAAAGGACTAATCTCCAAAACATACAAGCGACTCATGCAGCTCAATATCAAGAAACAAACAACCCAATCCAAAAATGGGCAGAAGACCTAAATAGACATTTCTCCAAAGAAGATATACAGGTTGCCAACAAACACATGAAAGAATGCTCAACATCATTAATCATTAGAGAAATGCAAATCAAAACTACAATGAGATATCATCTCACACCCATCAGAATGGCCATCATCAAAAAATCTAGAAACAATAAATGCTGGAGAGGGTGTGGAGAAAAGGGAACCCTCTTGCACTGTTGGTGGGAATGTAAATTGATACAGCCACTATGGAGAACAGTATGGAGGTTCCTTAAAAAACTAAAAATAAAACTACCATATGACCCAGCAATCCCACTACTGGGCATATACCCTGAGGAAACCATAATTCAAAAAGAAGTCATGTACCACAATGTTCGCTGCACCTCTATTTACAATAGCCAGGACATGGAAGCAA
The DNA here is from genome assembly GCF_028023285.1 of Balaenoptera ricei. Taxonomy (NCBI): domain Eukaryota; kingdom Metazoa; phylum Chordata; class Mammalia; order Artiodactyla; family Balaenopteridae; genus Balaenoptera; species Balaenoptera ricei. The sequence goes on from NC_082651.1 coordinate 45,910,561, forward strand.
CCTAAGTGTCCATCAACAGATGAACGGATAAAGAGGATGTGGCACATATATATAATGGAATATTACTCAGCCATAAAAAGGAACGAAACTGAGTTATTTGTAGTGAGGTGGATGGACCTAGAGACTGTCATACAGAGTGAAGTAAGTCAGGAAGAGAAAAACAAGTACCATATGCTAACACATATATATGGAATCTAAAAAGAAAAGAAAATGGTCAGAAGAACCCAGGGGCAAGACGGGAATAAAGATGCAGACCTACTAGAGAATGGACTTGAGGATACGGGGAGGGGGAAGGGTAAGCTGGGACGAAGTAAGAGAGTGGCATGGACATATATACACTACCAAATGTAAAATAGATAGCTAGTGGGAAGCAGCCGCATAGCTCACGGAGATCAGCTCGGTGTTTTGTGACCACCTAGAGGGGTGGGATAGGGAGGGTGGGAGGGAGGGAGATGCAAGAGGGAAAAGATATGGGGACATATGTATATGTATAACTGATTCACTTTGTTATAAAGTAGAAACTGACACACCATTGTAAAGCAATTATACTCTAATAAAGATGTTAAAAAATTAAATAAATAGATAAATAAATAAATAAATAAATAAATAAATAAATAAATAAATAATACTATGGCCCTTTCCCGGGCAGGAGGCAGTAAAATGTTTCACTGGAAGAGGAAAAGTAAAAGCAAAACCCTCTTCTCTAGAAATGATAATGCTGGTGTTCATTAACATTTGAAGAGACAGTACTTTTTGTATTCCAATAACTCTTTTATTCTTTTGGAGGAATTCAACAGACAGATATCTCCTTCCAATTGTGTTCCCTATGAAAATAATATAATTGATTTCAGACAAGTGTTATTTCCAAATTAGTTTATTTTCTCATTTGTATATTTTAGTTTCTTGCTTAGTTCTGGTCAGAAATCCTATGAGCTATGCATTTTAATTTATAATTAAATAACCAAGTAATAATAGAACATTACCAATAGGCTGGCCATAAAAAGCTAGTACTTTAAAAGAAATACATAGGGACAAAGCATAGTGAAGAAAATAGAGAAATACAGGTTAAAGTTGAAAGTTGGTTCTTAATTTGCCATTATTACCGTCTCAACTCAATTCCATAATAATTGCCTAGTTATGTGCTAGGCACTATGGGAAAACTAGTAAATTAATAGACGTAAGAGAACCTCACAAATGTTAAAATGGGGAAAAATTTGCATTATAATTATTTAACAGAAGCATAAGGTAATGTCACTGCCCTCAAAATAGTTTGAAGTACCCCTAGCAGCCAGCCATCTGATTTAGCTTTTCCATAGCATGAGCATCTTTTCTATAGCACCACTGACAAGGGCCATCAGGCACTATTTAAACCATTTCAGATGCTCAGGCATCTCAGATAATCCACACTGATGGGGCACATTGAATAAACCCAATACCTTATCCTATGGGAACCCATCAGAAACGTGAACATGGCTTTCATGGCCATCACTTTAACCTTTCAGCTACAGATTCAACATTGTATTAGCAGGGTTCTCCAGAGAAAACAGAACCAGTTAAATACACACACACACACACACACACCCCCCGTGGTGGGGGGAGAGAGAGAGAGAGAGACAGGTGGGGTGGGGGGAGAGGGAGGGAGAGAGAGGAAGAATTGGGTCATGCAGTTGTGGGAACCAAAGAGGCTGCAGTCTGTAAGGCAGGCTGGAAATTCAGGTAAGAGTTGGTGTCGCAGTTCTGAGGTGAATTTCTTCTTCAGGAGACCTAATTCTTTGCTCTTAAGGCCTTCAACTGATTGGGTGAGGCTCACCCATATTCTGGAGGTAATTGACTTTACTCAGAGTCTGCTGATTTAAATTTTAATCACATCTGAAAAATACCTTCACAGCAACATCTAGACTGGTATTTGACCAAATGAGTGGGCACCACTGTCCAGCCAAGGTGATGCATAAAATTAACCATCACATCATTCCACCCTTTGGTTTCATTGATATGTCAGTTAGAATTCGAGCCACTGCCAGGGACAAGGACTTCATTCCCTGGTTCTATGTTTCTCTGAGAAGAATTAGAGGCACGTTGGCTGGCGGCCTGATTGTTTAATCTAGGAGACGTCGCTGAGCTTTCCTGGCTGAGTCCACACAGGGTTGGTAGCAGACCCACCTGCCTGCAGAGTGTGACCTTCTCCCTGCCTGTGCTGAGCTCACCCGGCAGGCTCAACCCCTTCCAGGCAGAGGCCTGTGGTTCCGGCAGCTACGCTTAGTGTTTGGGTTGGGGGACCGGATTCGCATGTCTGTTTAACCACAGTTCAAGTTCTTTCTGAAAAAGCTGACATTTGGATTTCTATCTACCTGACTTCTTTGTGTGTTTCTCAGGTGAATCTGAAATCTGAGAAGACAAGGGTGTGATTAATTGTCACCTCTAAATTCTCATCAGCCTCCCCACTGGGAATGTGCTCTACTTGGTCTATGACCATTTTCAAATGGGCTCTCAGAATCGAACCAACCTTTCCCCCTTCATGTGATAATGCGGATTAAGTGAGGCTGCCCCTCCTTTAATCCGTGGCCTTTGGGGGTCACCCCATCGGTGCTGTCTCTTCCAAGCTGTGTGACCTCAATCTCCCTTTTGATCTCAGTCTCCTTGTTCACAAAATGGGCTAATGTTACCTACATCATAGAGATGCTGTGGGGTTTAATAAATGAGGTTATGAATTTAAAGCATCTGATGAAAATGCCCCATAGATAGTAGGTGCTCAATACACAGTGGCCAATAATAATAATAATAAAAATAGGGGCTTCCCTGGTGGCGCAGTGGTTAAGAATCCGCCTGCCAATGCAGGGAACATGGGTTCGAGCCCTGGTCCGGGAAGATCTCACATGCCACAGAGCAGCTAAGCCCGTGCACCACAACTACTGAGCCTGCGTGCCACAACTACTGAAGCCTGTGCACCTAGACCCCGTGCTCCACAACAAGAGAAGCCACCGCGATGAGAAGCCTGCGCACCGCAACAAAGAGTAGCCCCCGGTCGCCGCAACTAGAGAAAGCCCGCGCTCAGCAACGAAGACCCAACACAGCCAAAAATAAAATAATAAATTAATTAATTAATTTTTTTAAAAAAACAAAGTAGCCCCCGCTCGCCGCAACTAGAGAAAGCCCGCGCTCAGCAACGAAGACCCAATGCAGCCAAAAATAAAATAAATAAATAAATTTATTTTTTAAAATAATAATAATAAAATTGTGGGCAGTTCCTATCACAGTCTTGGTTCATTTGGGGTCACTTCCAGACAAGTTCTCCTCCCACAATTTGTATTAGTTTAATGAACTGTTAGACCAAAAAGCAGAATTTTACACCTCATCAGTTTCAAAGCTGAATCATTTGGGTGTGTTACCTGTTGAAGGAATCCTTCCCACGTTCAGTAATCTCTGCATCTTACCTCCCACCCTTTCTAATTCTTATAAATCATCACATATTTATTGTCCGATTTAGGTCTGTCCTCTCTAAATTCTTTGGGAACAGTTTTCCACCAGCTATACATACCTAATTATAATCTCCTCCAGGTTTATAGTGTCCCTAATTATCACGAGGAAGATCTTGTCAAACTGAGGCTTCAAACGTTTACTGACCCTGTTACCGTAACCAGACTCTGGGCTGGGTGCAGGATTTGCCAAAATGCAAGATCCAGTCCCTGTCTTCAGAAGCTTCCAGACCAGTGGGCAATAGGAACACCAAAAAGCAGGTACAACGCAGAATGGTCTTCCCTGCAAGGGGAAGCCAGGAGGGTCAGATGGCACAGACGAGGGCCATCTTGTCCCCCTCTGAGGTTCAGGAAGACTTCCCAGAGGACAAGGTGCCTGAGTTTAATGTATAGGAGGAGAAGGATTTAGCCAAGCAGAAAAAGCAAAGAAGCACGTTAACTTCAGAGGAAAGAATCCATCCGAAGGCAGGGCATGGAGAAGAGAGGAGATGGCAAAGGAGGGGAATTATCCAGCTTGTTAGGATACCCCAGAGCCCAGGGTACCCGTGGGGCAGTGGACCCCAGGGGCCCACATGAAGGGTAGGAATGCCATGCACATACTGCTCTATCACCCCCACACGCAAAGAAGAGCAATTGAAGGATTTTACACAGGGAAGTAACGTGACCCAAATGGCATTTAGGAAGATTACTATAGCCTTGTATGGGAGGAGAGAAAAGTTTCTTTCCAAGAAGCTTTTCAGTGCCACAGCTGAAGGCAAAGAAATCCAGAAGAAAGTGTGTGGCAGAAAATTTCTTTATTTGAGGGCTAGATTTTTTTTTAATTAATTAATTTATTTATTATTTTATTTTTGGCTGCGTTGGGTCTTTGTTGCTGTGCACGGGCTTTCTCTAGTTGCGGTGAGTGGGGGCGTCTCTTCATTGCAGTGCGTGGGCTTCTCATCGCGGTGGCTTCTCTTGTTGCAGAGCACGGGCTCTAGGCGCGCGGGCTTCAGTAGTTGTGGCACGCAAGCTCAGTAGTTGCGGCACACGGACTTAGTTGCTTCGCGGCATGTGCGATCTTCCAGGACCAGGGCTCAAACCCGTGTCCCCTGCCTTGGCAGGCGGATTCTTAACAACTGCGTCACCAGGGAAGCCCCTGAGGGCTAGATTTTAAAGGCGTTACGCTTGGGAGGAGAAGTTACAATGTTCTCACAGTAAAACTAGTAAAGGGAGTCATAGACTTGAGTTGGGTGGGACATCACAAGGCCACCTGGACCACGTCCCTGCTTTGATGCAGCCGTGGTGTTTCAGCTGGCATAATGGTGCCAAGACAGCTGAGGCTTGGGAATCGAAGTGACTGGTCCACGTGATAGAACCTGCAGTCACGGGTGGAAGGCCGAGATGTCGGCTGCTGTTATGCCTGGAGACATCTGTCCACTGCAGGCCCTTGCCATGACGATATGGCGAGTGGAGAGGACACAGAACGGGAAACTGGCTTCTCCCTTCAGATCTGCCAGGAAGGAACAACTGTATTCAGTTTCTTGATGCACAGTCATGTCAGTGACGATCCTCATGCAGAGAACTTTCCGTTTATTCCCCTTTTTGAAAAATAATAGCCAAATGGGGCACTCCGTCACCTGTGCTCTGGGACAAAAATTTTTGAAGAGGTTTATTTTAAGAAGAGAAGCATTTGCAGAGATTGCTCTTACTACCTTATAGATTTCTAAAGTGCATCAGGTCTTCTGAAGTACTCTTGCTAATTCGAGAATGTCAGGAAATACAAAAACACTAATTTCCAGAGACATGAGCCTTGAGCCATTTTCTGGCCCTAGCCTATTATTGATACTTTATGGGGTAAGTCAAAATGGGTCGGATCTGGCCAAGAGAAGAGCAAGGGAAACATTCTTGGAGGGAAGGAGGAAGGGAACAATCTAAGCTAAGAATGAATGTGAAAGACTAAAGCTGCAGAGATGGACTAGGGTGTTCTCTTGTCAAGACAAAAGAAGACGACACCATACGTAACAGTAAGCAGGTGCTTTGTTTCACTGTTTAATAATAATTACAGCTAATTTTTATATAGTTGTTATCCTGTGCCCAGCACATGCATTAACTCATGGGAGTCTCACAGTAACCCAAGGAGATGGATACTATTATTGCCCCCATTTTACAGGAGAGAAAACCAAGTTGCAAAGAGATTGGGCAATTTGTCCACCCTCACACAAAGAGAAATTAAACCCAGGGAATTTGGCTTTTAACCTGACACTAGGAAGAGTTGCATTTAGCTGTATTTTGTTCTTGTCGATTTTATTAAGAGCAGATGCAAACAGGATTTTAAGATCATTTGTTCTGAGTTGAAAACACATGCCTTGGCCTTGATTCACACCTGGGGGAATTTTAATTTCTTGGTTGTGCTTCCTTGAGGCCCATATTATTTTCAAAAGTATAATCGGAAAATATAAAATAATTATGGATACTGGCTTCTAGATTAAACAACTGCTGAACTTGGGCAAACAGATCAAATTAAGGCTGAATCTCTTTCTTATGAAAATTTTCCTTATTTTATATGCAGGAGTTTGTTTTTGTTCTTGTTGAACTCCGGGACTTAGAAGTAGACATATTTATTTAGTTTGGCCCAGATCTAGTATGTGTTGCTTGGTCTATTCTTTTTAGTTTATTGTATCTCTTAATCTTCTACACATGCAACCAGGGACCTCAGTGATGAGGGCATTGGAAAAATCTAAACAAACAATAAATTCTGGCTACACGATTCCCTATAAATGGAGTGCTTAATAAAATAATGCTTGGAAACGTGATGTTAGAATGATCAGATCCGTATGAAGTCACCGAATTATAAATTTCCAGTGCTTGCCATAACTGGTAATATTTTTCCTTATAGCCTGAAATATTTGTGATCAGCATTTTGTACATGATAAAACAAAACAGTTCCTTGTTTTGAGAAGCAAATGTGATTGAGTATTAGATGGTTCAAATAAACCTAGAAGCCATGATGATTTACTACTAATTCTGAAGCTTCAGTTACAAGCCCCATCTTCTTGGTTGCCCCATTGGAGTGCAAAAAACTACTCTTTCTTTGGCAATGACTGAACACCCTCACAGAAAGCTTCCCTGAACTTCCACCTGGCACAGGCCCTGGCACACTCAGGTGGCACCTGATGTCTGTCCTCAGTGGCACCTGGTACTGAGAACAGCACTCCAAATTGCCAATAGTCTCAACTGGCATAGAGCTTTGCTTTAACTTATTCTCCTGCTCCTGGCTCTTCTCTTTTCCTTGTGTAGTCCAAACAATTTAACCATTCCACAAGTGTTTATTAAGTACCTACTCTGCTCTAAGGACTGAGGAAAGGATGGTAAGTTAGAAAGACATAGCCACTGTCCTCACAGACCTGATGGTCTAGAAGGGAAGATACAGTAACAATAAAGCATGACGGTAGAAGCACAGTATGCAGTGGAAATGCATAGAGAATATAAATATCAGAATAAATACACTAAAATGTTGAAGCGGTTCTCAAGTGGTGGGACTTTAGTTAACGCTTTCAAATTTAGTACCGTATTTCAAGGTCTTTCCAAGTTTAATTTAATGGGCAAAGATATTTTTATAAAGGGAATTTTAAGAACAAAATATATTTTTTAGTCTATTCAAATACTTAAGTTTTAAGATTTTTTTTACTATTATCAAAAATAAATTTTCATATTTATTCTGTTATGAAGCACCATTTTGCAGACAGTGACTCTAGACCCCAGTCAACCTAACAAAGCCCTTCCTTCAATTATGCCACCATTGGCTGCCTTAGACAAACACACTTCCCATTTTAAAAGGTCTTAGGCAGCCCTCACCGCCACATTGCCTCTCCATGAAATTTCATCTACCTCATTCTTCCTCCTCTCAATTTCATGAACAGATGCTGAAGAATATAAACTGTAGTCACATGAAAGTTTAGACTATTCCATGACTTTATCCTCAGATTCTCTTTCAGAAGCTCTGATGTCAACAAAACAACACATAGATTACATTTGTTTATATAAGCGAAATCAACAAGATCATCAATTATAACAAGATAGAAGACCTTGATTATGTCCAAAGACCAAGATGATATAGAAGGAAGCCAGCCAACCTGAAGCAGTGTCCAGAACCTTTACAGATGCTTTGCTCTCGGTATCTGTTTGATAAGATTGCTTTTTCCAATTTGAAGGTAGAAGTTTGTGGTCCTCATTTCTTTGTAATGCTAAAAGTAAACCAAGAATAATTTCCTCAGGTGGTAAATGCATTTTCCTAATAATAAAAGTGATAACACAAGTTTGTTAGAAAGAACTTACAGAGCCCAGAAAAAGTTTATTGAAGAAAACAAAACCCCACACAATCCAACTGAGAGATGCCCACTTTCACCTTTAAATCCCTGTAGAGTTGGTTTTATACCGATTGTAGGGTATATTCTGCCCTTTTCACTTAACATTATGTTGGGAGTATGTCATTACTTTATATATATTTCTTTTCACGGCTTTCTAATACTCTATTGAATGGACATACTACTTACTTAACGATTCTCTTATTTATGTATGTTTAGATGACGCCTATTATTTTGCTATTATGTTATAATGAATATTTTGCATTATACACACATCTAAAAGACTCTAATAATTAATAATACAGATCAAATTAAAAATTTGAAGACATGTAAACATGTTTCTGCAGGTTATAAATCATAAATTATCCTTGCTTTCCCACCCTCACGGTGCTTTTTTACATGACCAACCAACTTAAAAACATCTACATTTGTTAGTGCATCAACCTTTTCATTATCTGTTTCCAAATTTGTTTTAATATCCTGCTTTATTTCAAAAATTCTTTAATGGAACTTGGAAGTTTTTGCCTTTTAATGCAATATGTATAGTTATCTTTTCTGAATAATAAATTACCCCAGAACTTAGCCTAAGACAACAAATATTTACAATCTCACACAATTTCTGTGCATCAAATACCCAGGTGCAGCCTAGCTGGGCAATTCTGATTCAGGGTCTCCCATGAGATTCTAGTCAAGCTATCAACCTACAGCCAACCTACAGTCATCTCAAGCCCTGAGCGGCTGGAAAATCCACTTCTAAGCTTACTCATATGGTTGTTGGTAGACCATAGTTCCTAACTGGCTGTTGGCTGGAGATCTCTGTTCCTTACCTGATGGGCTTCCCCATAGAGCTGCACAACACGGCAGCTGCTTTCCCCAGAGTGAAAGATGCAAAAGAGACAGAAAGAGAAAGCATGCCACAAACAGTAGCTACAGTTTTTTGTAACATGTACCATCATTTTTACCATGTTCTATGGTCACACAGACCAACCTTGGTACGGTGTGGGAGAGCTCTACACGAGGGTGTGAATACCAAAAGAAGAGGCTCATTTGGATTTTATTTTGAAACCATAAAATCTTAGAGACTGACTACAACATATAGTAATCTTTATGAGGACCCAAAATACATTTGTAATGATCTTCTGTCAAAAAATCCTTCATGAGCTGCTACTTAGAAGACAGTTTACCACTACCTAGTAAGTTTGAACATTCACCAGTCCTACAATCTCAACTCTAGGCTTAACTTCCTAAAGAAAGTCTTTCAGTCTTTCACATGTGCACCAGGGCACATATACAAGAATGTTCTATGCAGCAATGTTTGTAATAGAAATCAATCAATAACAGTCTAGATGCCCATCAATAGAAAAAAATAACACAATTAATTGTGGGGTGTTGGTATAATAAAATGCTATACAGCAGTGAAACTGATGGAATAAGAACTACCCACATCAGTCCAGTTGCAACCGTTGAATGAAAAAAGCAAGACACAGGTATGATATATTTCACAATAAAGTAAATTTAAAAAGCACATCATATAGTAAAAACATTACAATGATACTTTCAACAAGAAAACGGTGGTTAACAGAAATGAAGCACTCACTATGCTACAGGCACTACGATAAGCATGTCAAGTTGTTTTTGTTTAATTCTCACAACAGGTAGAAGGTTAAAATTAGTCCTTTTTTCCTCATTTGCCAGATGAGAAAGCTTAAACTTATAGAAATAAAAACATTTTCCCAAGTTCACACAACCAGTATGTCATAGAGCTAGGATTTGAACCCAGGCAGAATGATTCTAGAGCCAACTGTCCTAACTGCTAACTTAAAATCTGGGTTTGTTCCTAGATTTAGCTCCATGTGTCAATGACAAAATGAAACACTAAATCGCTTATGTGTTGAAATGATGTCTGAATGGATACCTAGTCCTTGCACAGGTGAATGGGCCAATTCATCATCTCTCCAGGTTCTCCCGCCTCTCTGCACTGTGCCCTGACGATGGGATAGACCTCGCCTTTCTACTAGGATTCCAGGCGACTCTCCTGTAAACACCAACCGGATAACAGGGCATATTTATTGAGCATTTACTGTAAGTCAGGCATTCATCTAAGTGTTTAGATACACTAACTCATTGGATGCTCAAAACACCCTCTGTGGTAGATGTTACTATGATGCCTATTTTACAGGTAAGAGAACAGGCTTTGAGGAAACTGTTCCCAACAATTACACAGCTTGTAGGTGACAGTGCCAGGACTTAAACCCAGGCATTCTAGCTTCCAAGCCTCTGGTCGTAACCACTCATATACTGCCTCCCATGAAGTATTATGCTTAGAGTAAAGGCACATAAGGAAAAAACTGGCTCTTTTTCTAATGAAATATATAAAATATAGAGACCTCACTGATATTCTAAAGAATTTCCATTATCAGATTTTCCTAAGGTGTCAAAAAACTGTAACATTTAACATGTTACTAGGAAAAAACATGATGGCTTCATCTTGGAGACAGTAAGAACAATACAGTTGCGTTTGAGGTTTTTTTTTTATTGAAGTATAGTTGATTTACAATATTGTATTAGTTTCAGATTTACAGCAAAGTGATTCAGTTTTATTTATATATATGTGTGTGTATATATATATATATATAAACTTTTTCAGATTCTTTCCCCTTATAGGCTATTATAAGATATTGAATATAGTTCCCTGTGCTATACAGTAGGTCCTTGTGGTTTATCTATTTTATATATCATAGTGTGAATCTGTTAATCCCAAACTCCTCAATGCTCTTGAGTTTTTAATTTAATTTTGTTACAAGTTCACCGTCTTTCTCATCTCAAGCTAACACGATTTAATTCAACTAGTTAACACACTACAGGCATTTGATACACATTTATTTACTTTAAGTCATTTTTTAGGGTGAGGAATGACAGTTTATATATTAATCAAAATTTGGGGGCTCCCACTATATACGAGGCTCTAGAACAAAACATATCAAGTTGGAAAACACACAGTCTCTGCCCACAGGAGCCCCCAGCCTACAGGTTACAGTACATATAATGACAGCGCATATAATTACCATTCAACATGTTAGGTTCTAAAACAGAGGAATATACTCTACAAGTGACTGACTCACTTTACGCTGCCCTAAAAAATAGGTGACTTTTGAAATGAGCCATACAAGATAAGTGCCCATCACTAGGCAGAAACGGAAAGGAAGGGCATTTCTGGTAGAGGGCACAGCACGGTCAAAAGTGTGGAGGCACAAAAGCATACCACATGTATAATTTCTTGCTGCCAGAGTGCAAGTTGCTTAGGGGGACATGGTGGAAAATGACCCTGGAAAGGCCAGTGGCAGAGGGCAACAGGGAAGCAAAGAATTTTTAAGCAGGAGGGTATCATGGCTATTATTTTATAATGATAACTCTGGTGAAGCGAGTCTGAAGGCTATTTTAACAATTCAGTCAAACAATACCAGGAGTCTGAACCTTATGAAACAAGTAGTATTTCAGACCCCATTTTACAGATGAGAAAATCAAGGCACAGAGGAATATAACACCTTGTCCAATGGTGCACAGCTGCTAAATAGGGGAGCCAAATTCAAACCCAGGTAGTGGGACAGTAATGTCCCCTGCACGTGTCACTGCTCTGCCAGGCCGGCTGATGATCATGGCAGGTGAGAAGGGAGAGAGCCGAGACAGCTAGAGCCTTGAGCTTGAACTACAGAGCGGAGTGGACGGTGCTGCCAGAGAACACTACGTGGATCACAGAGAAGAAGCAGGTCGGGTGAGGAATCGATGAATTCCGTCTCAGACATGAGTGCAGGAGGTCTGTGAGAGCCAGGTCGTGACACCAGAGGGCTATTGAAAATGCCAGAACGAAGCTTCAGGAGAGGTGTGGGCAGAGAAAGTCAACCCAGACATGGAATACCCTGCTAAATAGACTCTGTTCCACCCAAGACCCACATCCTGAAGACGCAGAACCTGAGGCCCTGAGAGGCAGTTCAGAAGAGGGAGCTCTAGAACCAGACTCATGTTCAAATGCTAAGCTTAAATGTACGTTCTGGGAGACGTTTCTTCACTTTTCCAACCAGAGTTTTTCATTCATTAATGGAGACTATAACACTTCATTTGTCACATTGTTGTAAGGATTAAATTAATATGCATATAAAGCACCTGGCACATTGCTTTCCAAAAGTAAGTGCTCAGTAAATGGTGATCATTATTATTATCATTTCTATTTGTCGAAGGTGAGGCTAGAACGTAGAAAATGGTCTGGGCAGCCAGCCCCGTTACCCTCTTGGCAGTTTTTCCCATAAAATTCTCTTACCTACATGGAATTGTCACTAATATCTCAACCCAAGAAAAGAAGGTCCTTTTGAGGAATATGAGTTCTCTATTCGCCAAAAGAATAACCTAGAGAAATGAGATAAAAATTGTATATATGTACATGATAAAATATAAAACATGGATTGAAAATAAAGCAAGTGCCACATTTCCTAGATTCTTAAGTGACTGAGGCAAATTCATGGGGTGGCCCATGGCCTCTAAAGCAGAGTCAGGGCATATGAATGGTAGAAAGTATGCTTTCAGCCATGGTCACCTGGCTCAAGATTTTCCATTGCGACAATATCTATGTCCACAAGGGGCACATCTCCCAAGAAGGGTGATATTTCAGGAGTCACAGAAAATTTTGAGATCTGAAAACCCAACAGAAAAGACTTGAACTTGGAAATCAAGTAGAAGCTTTAAAGACGGAAGGCTATGTAAGCATTTATGTATCACTTTGTCATTCCCAGCTCCTTCAGCCGTATTTTATTTTGGGGTTCAGTGTGGTGACTAACAACATGGTTATTTAGGCAAAGATCTTAGGCTTGAAAAATTCCAGAAGAATAGAATTTCTGGGAAAAGGACTCTAATTCACATTACACACACACACACACACACACACACACACACACACACACACCCACATACACAAAGTTCGAAACACAAGCCAATACACTTAAGAAGGAAAACGGACATTGGAAATAAATGAAATTTATTGTTTAATTTGATTGCCTCTAAGATAATATGTTCAGTAAGGATGTGAGTGTAAGCAATGTGGAAAAAGTAAAAAATTGAAAAAAAAAAAAAAAAAAAGAAGAGGAAGCAGTGCCAACCTCATCCTTTAGAAATAAGGAGAGATGTTTCGAGATAAAAATCTTTTTCCCTCCCCACTAAAGATTCCTGGCCTTTTCACTTCTCTTTTCTGAACATTGCTGCAGAGCGTCCGATTCTGCTGGTTCTGTCTCCTTCCATGTTCCCGCCCCAACCCGTGCTTATCTGAATATATAAGCCTGCCCTTTGCTCAGATTTATGGGTCGAGCCAGAGCTGTGTGTATTTACAGTGTTCTGACCTGAAGACCCCAGGCTGAAGGAGAAGAGAAGGAAACTGAGCCCATTCCATAAAGAGAGACAGATATGAGGGGGAGGTAGAAGGCCTTGCTAGCACTTAACATTTTTAACTATTTGGCCAAGCTTAAGAATTAGTGATTAGATTAGAGCAAAAGAAAAACGAGAGACAAGAGTGCAGACTTGGGGGGTTTGTAAACTGTGTATTTTTGCTCTAGTCATTTGGAGGGTCTAGGTTGCCGGATGGGAGTGGGGTTAAATTTAATGTGAAAGGTCCAAAAGAAAATTGGTAACTCGGATACAGAGGGAGCTCTGGGAAGGCAGAGGGTATACAAAGAGGAGGATATAAACAACATTTAATAAGTTGGAAAATTTCTCCAACCACAAGTTGAACGTCTTGTGTGAAGCAAGACTTCTTGCGTGTTTTAAACTGTAATGGGTTATAGAAGAAAAATCTCCTGCTCCGTGCTTAAATGAGAACACATTGCCATAGATTACCAAAACCTGATCAATTTTGAGTTGAAATATTTTTCTCAGGGTCTGGTGGCCACTTGAAAGCGATTCCACTTTCAAACAGGGCTGCTTGGTAAAGGGACCACCCCTATGCAGAGCTCTGGTACACGCACCGGTTCAAATGGGAAAGAAAGAGCAGCTGAATCTTAAGCAGTGCTTGGCACCCAAAAACTGAACCCCTCTTCCCCAGGGCCACATCTTCACCCATGAGCAAAATGTGAAAGCACAACTTCTGTTTGGGCTATCCTCAAATAATCTACTTGCTGGAAAAACTTGAATTCACGTGGAAAAACTGACCTGCTGACTGACTAAATTAGAAATAATCTGGCATCATAAGTAAAGGCTACAATATTCACTGGAGATCTCAAAAGCAAAGCAACTGGGACAACAGAGTAAGTGAATCATCCACAAATCAATTTACATTGCAACAGAGCAAAGAGCTGTGATGTATGAGATTTAACCCGTGATGGGAGAATTTGTGAAATGCCATGGAATTGTTTCTTTTTGCTCATCTTAATATAAAGCAACCTGGTTCCCATGATGTTCCCTGTTAAAGCATCTGCTAGAATGATATTGCTTGATTGGAATTTTTTTTGTTTTCTAAGGTATGTTCTGGGTACTGAAGAGTCTCATTATTATTCTAAATGGGTTTCTGTGACTTGGATTGAATTATCACTAACGATTGCATGAGAACATGTGTGTGCTCAGCACTGTGTGGCACTTCAGAAATGTGAACTTGTTTATTAGTATCATATTATTATTAAAGTCATCAGTAGGAAATCAAAAGTAAAATTGATTCTACAACTGAACTTTGAAAAATGTATAATGCAAAAGTACGCTGAAATGCATTTTCTTTTCCATTTATATTTGGCATTTGCTGTTCAAAATTAAACATAAACTTCAAAGCTATGGAGCTAAAGAAGGCATTTGAATTATTCCATCAGTGCAAACTGAGTACACAGCAGTGAAAACTTGGGCTAAAGGTGCTGAATGGGAAACAGCTACCCTAACCAGATTGCATTTCTAAAGTCAAATGAAATGCATGATATTCCAGAAAACTAACTTTTTCTTGTTATCATTATTTAACTTTCCTCTAAAAAAACAAAACTTCTGCTTCGTCAATAACGCATGCTCAAAACAGATGCAAGTGCACGATGAGGATTTCAGAGGAATTTGGGGACTATCACATCGCAGCTAAAATGCCTTCCTGTGTCATGTCTGTTGAGATCCATTTGCCGGTGAAATCATTTTGTTCTCTAATATGGTGTGGATCATAGCAACAGTTCAGATGTAACCATCTAGGAGCAGAGGCCTAGCTCAGTGTGCCAGAAAAAAAAAAAAAAAAACACGCACCACAAAGAGCATTGAGATGAATGGCTCTATTTTATGAGCCATAAAAGTTTTATTCATCTTGACACTGAAACAGGTTTAGGCAGTGAGCTGACACGCCTTAAATAAATAAGTGGAATTAATTCCCCAGCCCTTGAAACAATAGCAGCATGCACGCAGCACGGAGAAATGCCCCATTGTTTCCTGTGGCTGCCTGATATTGATATTATTTGTGTTTTTCTGTGCTGCTGCCTCAGGGGCCTGGTTGATCCACTTCAGATTCATCCCCTGTTTTATTAGAGGTTGAAAAAGGTTCAAGACCTGTTTGCACCACAGCTCCCACCGACAGCTAAGGAACCAGTTTGGCGTCTGGTTTGTCTGTTGTTTTACTGCTGACCTTCCAATCAACTTTAACCCCTGACCTCCGGAGGCATCTATCATGACAAGAGGCTGTTTAACACAAATGGTGCCCATTTATAGGGGAAGAGACTCAGAAGATTTCCTTTTTATGAAGAATTTAGTTTTTCACCCCTCTTTTCTCAGTCACCACAGGTGAAATCCCTCTTAGCAGCTGGCTTATGAAATAATGGGAAGGGAGGCCTTAATGAGCAGAAAGCACCCTCAGCTGGAGATAAATATATGCAAATGAGATGCACAAACAAAAGAGCCTGGACAGAGAAATATCTGCAATTCCAGCAAAATGCTGCCTGCAGCTCGAAGATGAACAGCTTTGATAAAATGGTAACAAAAAGCACCTTTTTATTCTCCCGCGTGTTTTACATTGCAATAGGCCATTGTCATTGCAAGCCAGTGGAGCATGCAGGGGTTTTCTGCACTGTTTCAGAAAACTGTTTAAACATTTGTTTTAAGGCATTCATGAAATATAATCAATGGACTGCTTCTGTGTTGTCGCTGTGATTTTTTTTTTTTTTTCCTGAATATGTTTTAGACGTGACTGTAGTTCTTTTACCTGTTGGTCTTTTCATAGTTTCATACTGCTGTCTCGCTGAGCTATTTCACGTTTTGGTGACTGTTTCTTCCACGGGCCAGAATGATTTTTTTTCTTTTTAATTTCAATGAAAAGAGACGTCAAGTTAATAACTAATAAGAATCGGCTTTGAGGAAGGGTTGGAGACATCACAGAGCGGCACCCAAACAACTAGTTTTAATGATGGCAATCAAGTGTGTAGAGCTAATTCAAAGACAGGCATGTAACATGCTGATTTTAATAAGCGTTAAAAAGGCAATCTCTAACTTTTATAAGTCTCTTTTTAATTTAATCGTCCTTGGTTAGTTCGCTGCCAAAACAAACAAAACCATTAAAATACGTTTTCAATATGTATCTGCAGTGTTATTTGATGGTGTCTTCAATTAGCATTGTGTTGGGAAAATATTGATTTGATGAGCTTTAAAAATGGAAAAGCTAAAATCATTAACCTATTTGGGGGGGAAAAAAATTTTTTTTTTCTCTAAAAAGGAATTAAGCCCCAACCCCAATCTCTTGCCGGAAGACAGGCTGCACCCAGGACAGAGAAATTGCTGCATTTGAGCATATGTATGATGTTTAGGTTAATAATCAAGGCAGTTAAGGTGAGAGATGAAACACTAGACGCTTCCCATGTGTCAAAATACCATCGCTCTAAAAGCTCAGCAATATTTGGTTCTTTCATTTATAATCCAATCCTAGCATTCTGAGTAAAGATGTACGAGGATCTTTACATTTGCTTTACCTAAATTATTTCATCTTGGTAGCCTGGATTGGAGCGGAGACATTTCTTCTGATCACTGTGTAGCTTTCACATTTTATGTGCATTTCATCAGGCAAATGTCAAATTTGCTAATAACAAGAAAATCTCCTCATTTTTAATCATGCCACTCCTGTTGCATGGGTAGGGGTGAGAGGGGGTGGGGAGCAGGGAGTGGAGGAGGGAATATAAAAGCAATGAGCAGTCTGACCAAAGAGCAGAGGAGAAAACGCTTCTTTGGGTTTTAAAATGACACAGGCTTGGTTATCTCCATGTCTGCATCAGTGCATCATTAAATTCAGAATCTCAGGAGTTAATAGAAACTTGGTTCTATTAGGGATGCTTTTGCCAGCCCAGGTTTGAAGCAGCATAATTATGCTCAACTGCTGTTGTTTGGAAAGGGCAAACAGCATCTTAGGCACAGAACAATGAAATTACAGCTGAGATTTAGGTTAGCAAAAGACGTCTTCTCTAGGCTTTTATGATTCATTATTTCCCATTAAATACAGTATTAGAAGTGTACACTAGATAGCTCATGGTTGCTGCTCTCGGAGCACATTATCTATATTACGCAGGTCTGGGGAGCAGAATTAGAAAACTTTGGGGGAATGAGCAATATGTGTTTGCTGATAGAAGTACCATATGGCTCATCTTCTTCAATTGCTTTCATTGCGACTCTGATGCTGGAGAAATTAAAGTTTTATTTGATGTGGCACAGCTTAATGAACTGTCTTCTGTTAGGAAAATTGAATATGTTTCCTGTTATTTGAGCACAGAGCCTCCATGGTTTGGCTGATGAGGGATGCATTATGTATTGTTTATTTAGCATTTGGAAAACAAAAGCAAGATATTGAAGGTACAATTGATTACTGCTGGATTGCATTATATAATCAAGTTTTCTCCCTTTAAATTTCCCTTTACAATCCTTTGGTAATGTTTTAATAGGAGATTGTTCCAGGTTTTTGTCTTTCCAATGTACACAGAGCTTGGTTTTTTTATCGAGATACCTTTATTTGTAAACAAGCCACACGAAATGCTAAACCTAGTATTGCTACATTTATAAAGTTCGAAGAATGATATTTGGGAGAGATGAAAATAATTCAATTTGTGTGTCTCTAATGGCAAAACTTCCAAGTGAGCCCCCAATCGACTTTGAGAGAATCTAACATTTGCTAGCTGAAAGGGGAATGTCATTTTCTTTTGTTTGAAATAGACCACTTAAGAACATGCCTTACGAGAAGGAAGGAATTTTTGATATTAGGAAATACAAACCTCAAAATATCAAATTTTAGATTTTTGATTTAGTTGTCAGTGAATGAAAAGCTGGACTCAAACTGTGAATTAAAAAAAAAAAAATGAAGTGTATATTCCATGAATTTAATTTTTTACTGAATAAATATGTTTAAAGAAAACATATAACCAAAAATATACTTACATGATGAGAAAACTGGGATGTCATCCATGTGAATGTTCTCCACTCCCTGAAGAATCTGCAAAGAGATACATTGAGCATTTTGTTTAATTTCCCCCTTTTTGTTCTGGATCTGATCATGTTTTAGACATATAAAATGTGAATGATCTCTAAAAAGACTGAATGTAAGATCATCTAATCGCTGTGTTTCTTTCATTTTTCAGTGAGAAATATTCCTCGCATGGGCTGGTGACTCACACACACAGATCTGCAACAAGCAACTAGGATAAAAAATAGTTAAAATGAATCAACATTTATCTGGAATATACAGTCTTGACCTAAAAAAAAGTCATCTATCTTCCGTGTCCTGTGATGTTTTGAGGATTCTGGCAAATATGTCAGTTAAACAAACTTCTCTCATAATCTAAATACTGTCTGTTCAAGAGAGGCTTTCAATGTTTATAGCCCATAAGTAAAGGGAAAAAAAAAAAAAAAAAAAAGCCTGGTATTTAACCAAGAATAGTGCTCTTGAAAATGTCTCTGAACAAAGTGTTTAAGCAAAACTTTAGCCCCAGATATTTTCAATTCCTTATTCGTCTCCTGATTTTTTTTTTTTCAGTGAGGTATTTTGGTACGCCATCATTTCACCCCTTTTCTTGAAATTAACGAATTCATTTCAAAAAATTAACGCCTGACTAGTGACCTGGTCATACAAACTTCCTTAAGAAACAGTTGAGAAGAAAACATCACATTTTTATGAACCCCGTCTCCTGCCAGCGGCCTCGGAGGAGGAGCACCATTATGCATTATCAGCGTGGTGTAATTTGACTGTTGACAAAGTATCCGTGGCAGTGAGAATGAGCGCAGTTAGAAGTGTGGCGGATTGTAATCAAGAAGATGTTTAGCTGTGCAACACTGCATCTTGAGCAGATTTGAATCAACATTGCCTTAAGGGGACACACACACATACCAAAAGGAAAAAAAATCCATTAATTTTTAGAAGGAAAATTAGAGTGGCACTTAATGAAGTGAAATTTGACATGCGTTAATTGCTCTGCAGCTCCCCTAATTAGAGATTTTCAAATTCTTTTACTGCTGTCACTATGATGGCACATTGTCTTGCCGGACAAATAGTGAAATTGTAAATTCATTTGATCAGGAAGTTTTACGGAGGAAGATTGGACTGTATCCTCGAGCCCACTTCCAAAATGTGGACAGTTGGAGAGCAAAGAGGGGTTCTCTCAGCTTTACCTTCAGCACAAATAAAAATAGGCTTATTAAAATAGTTTCAGTATGAGACTTAATGTAAAGGAAGCAGGTGCTGATGCGATTTCCTTAAACAGATGGAAATGTTCCTCTGGTACTCATGCCTCTGTTTCCGATGAAATATTTCAGGTGGAAAGAAAAAGCTAGCGAGATGCTACATTATATACACATTCTCATATTTCTACTTACGTTCTTCAGAAATTAGAGACAGGAGGATTTTGAAAGGCCGTGTCATGTTTTTCCCAGGTCTGAAGTCTAAGGCAAACAGTACTTTTGATCCCCTTCTTAATCTTAAAGTAATTATACTGCTGTTTGGCCCTCAGCATGGCACCAAATATGATACCATAATAATTTTGGTTTCCCTTTTTCAACCCCTCTTGTCTAGCCCTTGAACCTCTCTTAATTCATTAACATATTGAATTTTTTCAATTTTCCATTTTCTTGCAATAACAATATTAATGCCAGGGTGAAAGCTTGATTGGAGCTAAATTACTTGTTACCTGCTGGCATTTATTTATATGGCATGGAATTATAAAGCTTTGCTATTGTCATGCCTTGGGCGAATTGTTTATGACACCAGTAATAGGAGTAATTGTTATTGTTGAAATTACCTGTCAGCTACCCATAGCAGTGGCCCTTGTCCCACTGACAAATAGTGACAAGGGAGAGGTATCCTCCGTGCGTCCCCCTGATGGCTTCTCCTCTGATAATAAGAAGTGCAGGGCCTCTGATAATTTGCCTGTCACTGTTGAGTGCAGCTCAGAGAGAGTTGGCCAAATTGTTGTCATTCACTTTGACAAAGACAGCAAAATGCTCCCGTGCAAGAGGAGGATTATCAAAATAAATGAAATCGCTTACACCCCCTTTGTTTGTTTGGCTCAAGAATTGCCTGGCTTTGTATGAGGTTCTGAAATTAGGGTCCATTTCTTCTGGGTATCTATCGTGCTGTTCATACTAAAATGAGGATCCCAGGCAAGAGAGGCATTTTATAAGACTCACTGTTTTGCAATTTACATAGGTTATGAAAAAAATTATATTCAGATATAAAGAGAGTCAATAAAATTGTAACAAGGAGTCTAAACATGTGGTTGAATACGTTAGTTGAAAGCATGTGTAAAATTCACACCTTTTTCTCTCCTGCCTTCCTTTTATCCCTCTTTTTTTCTTTTTTGACCCACGCAGGCATTCAAATTCAATAGGTGTTCAAAAGCACACATTTCCCGGTTGCAGTCAAGTTTTCTTTAAAAGTGTGGAAATCTGCATCTCTGACTCTTAAAGCCTTAAAAGATTACCCAGTCAAATTTAGGATTATTATTTCAAATGGCTGTTTCCTTTCCATAAATTATCTTTTATTTATATAATATCTTCATGTGTAAAGAGAGAAATGAAACGTAGTTCCAGGTATGCAGCATCAATTTTCACAGGCTAACAGAGGAAGCAAAATGACTCTGTTATTGCTAGAGCTCAAATATAAATATTTGCATTTTAAAACCCCTTGGTTGCAGCCTGTGAACCTGTCATAGAAGAGAGAAGGGGTCAGGAGAGTGAGGGATGGTGTCCAGGGGTCTCCCCATCTGAAAGAAATGGGCTTTAAAGTAATCAAACCTCTGCTCTTGTAAAAGCCAAAATCGTTCTCACCATTTCACCAAAGGCATCATTTCACGCTAGGAAGATTCTTATTTTTAAGGGACCTGTGAGGTTACTGCTCGTAGGTCTTCTTGACAAATCCTTGCCGTTATGAGAAGTTGCAAAGAAAAGAAAAAAAATAACTAGGATAAATGTAAAATACTGGCTCCTTATAGGGTAGTAATCAGCTGTTTATTGGTCTCTACCAGACACGTAATGACCAAGCCCAGTGTTTAAGTGCCAGCAACATCGCCCTGGGCCCTTCCCTCTTAACACTGGCCATTATCTGATTAAAGAACCTCCAAAGAAGTCACTATTGCATAATTTTATGGGTCTTAACAGTGCAGGTTGGCTGGCAGGAAAACTACCTAGGAGGGTTGATAAAGCAATAGTGAAACGATTGTATTTATTCCACTTATACCTTGCTCTCTGAAAGGGTCTCTGAGTATCTCACACGCTGGTGGCGGCAGAAGACACCTAAAATTGGTTCAAATAGGAATTGTGTGAGAGGTAGGGGAGGCACCGGGGGGAGATAACAAAAGTAAAATTATCTATCTCTTAAAGCTTTTCCTGAGCTGCACAATTTGAAGTAATTAACAACATCGTTACAGGCATCTAGACCTTGTCTTTGGTGTTTGGTATTTCAAGCAGGTAAGTTTCTAGCAGTGCTGAAATCATACATGCGATAATATGATGATGGGAATAAAGTGTTTCTAATTCTTAAAAATAGTGTAGTCTTCTAAACGCAACCACTCGCTGGTTAACGGTGTTGAATGTCCCTGATTAACAAGTGGAAGGCAGCGACATAATTAAGAGGTTATCTGTAGTCATAAAAATGCTCAAACCTGTCTTAGAATGTGATCCCTTTAACAGATAATTTTTAAGAATGTAGCATGTCCTCGCTTTCTCTGTCGAGAGACACGTTAGTGATCCCAGGAGGGAAAATAAACATACGTTTCTAAATGAAGATATTTTAAATGTACCCCATATTTCAGTGTGTGGCTGTAACCTGGTCTTTTTTATGTTCTTCCTATAAAACCTAAATTAAGCCTCTTAGGAGTGGTTTTGCTGTAGGTTTCATCTAAAAACACAATACATTTTAAATGATTCCAGTACTTGAGCGCACTTTAACATGTAATCACTAATGTGCATTCTCTCCCCTCCTCTTCCAAGCATTACCTCTTCTAAAGGGATGAGGCTTCTTTAAAATTTAGCTTCATTTGAAATAGAAACTTTTAACAAATAGTAATTGCTCCTGTAGCTCTATTGATGAAAAGACTAGCAGCAAATCTTTTCTCCTCTCTCTCTCTCTCTCTCTCTCTCTCTCCTGTAACATTTTGAAACACCCATCAGTGTCAAAGGAAACTGCACACATCTCCTTTGCTGCTCTAAATAAGGCTCAGCAATGTTAAGAAAAATGTCAGAAAAAGCTCAGTGGATTAAAGTAACATTCTGCACCATGTCACCGAGTATGGCAGGGCAGACTGGTCTGCATAATTCTGAAAGATATTTGGTGTAAAATGCTTCCTCTATAAACGAAATGAAATTTTATTTGGAAAGATTTAAGATTGTATTTGATCACCTACAACGTTCAGTTCTTTTTCTAAATCTCATTATTCCTTAATATGCCTTTGGTGTGTATTTTTAAAATTAGAACAATAATACACTCTTTGTAGACTGTTTCTCCACCCGTGTGCGGCGTTAAAATACATTGTGGACTCGTCAATGCATTTTTCTTTTCTTTCTAAAATTCCTAGGATGTTCATTCAGTGAAAGTAGTAAAAACTCTGACTCTTACACATGTAAATTCATTGAACTAATCAGTCCTTTTTCCCCCCTAAATAGAATTTGTATATGGCTTTGGAGATTTTCAGCACAGTTCATTTAGTGATATAAAAAAAACATAAAGCATTTACATTTCATTCATGTATTGAAAATAAATGAATGGTTTGAGGATTTTAGTTTGTTTTATTCTATTTTTCTAAAGAATACTCAATTATTGAAAAAAACGAGTACAATGGTAGTAAAACATCCCACAGTATCATAAGTATGTAATTAAAACTTAGCAGTTAAAAAAAGAAAACATCTTACAAATTCAATACTAGATACCAATAGACATGACAAGATTAGTTTCACAAAAACCAAGTAAATCTCCACTGATTTTAAACAAACTTTTTCAAAACAGGTTAAAAATGAATTTAGACAAATTTGTCTCTTAACCTTTAAAGATTTCCTGCCCGTTTCTGTATGTCGTTTATTACATTAATTTTTTATTTAAATTACACCATTAACTGGATATGAATTTATCAAGAATACATGTATTGATTTATAAAACAGTACCATTAATTATTATAATAGCTAGATGTAGCTGATATTACAAAGCCATTTAAAGGTTTTTAATATAACTCGGACATACATAGATAGATAGGCATTATGGACAAGACTACAATTCAAACTGGCTACCAGCAGTTAATGAAATCCTTGATTTATATTCTAGTTTAGAGATTGATTATATTGTTGCTTTGTAAAACTATTTATATTATGCCATTTTTCAAAGGATGTCTCAATAAAAAAGCTAAATAAAATATTCAGTCAATTCCCAAAGCAGATTTTGTTTTCTATATTTTAAATGCTAGTGAAAATAATTGATTGTGTGTGTTCCAAGCTTTGTCATTTCCATTCCAGAGGTGGCTTTCCTGATGGGAGACTCGTTTGCAATGCACACTTTCACACAGTCTTGGATCCTTGCAGAAACAAACCCCTTCTCTTTATTTCATTAGCCGCCCCCCTCAAACAACAAACCCATGTATATTTCACAAAACCCATGCATCAGGACACATAAGTCTTTTTTGGCATCTTTTATGTTATGCATTTTTTTTTTTTCTTAAGGTTGTGGAAAACTGGGACTTACCCCAAAGCCGCAAAACAGGCAATCACGAAGGAGTATTTGGGTAAGAATGCAATCTGAAGAGAGGAAAAAAAAAAAAAAAAAAAAAAAAAAAAAAAATGAGGACGAATATAAGCAAATAACAGTTACACTTTCAAATTGCTTTTCAAATGTTAATTAGCCAACGAATAGGTTGAAAGTTAAATTCTTTTCACATTGTGCTTGGTTTGGGTCTCCTAGTCTCTTTATTTATATCACTTTTCCTTGCCTGGCAACATATGTTACCGATTTATTATAGTATTTTTACTGTTAGCAGACAAATCTAAAGGCTAGCTGAGAAGGCTAGCTTCATCTGATGACTTTAACAACAACTGCAGGGCATCCTTGAGGGTGAGCCAATAGGCTCTTTTGAAGCTATAATACTATTAACCATTTTGATGCTGAAATATTTCTTACCGCTAAAGTTGGTTCTGTCTTTGTAGGCACTCTGGGTTTTACATACACAAAAGGTAAATGTAAATGATTTGTTTTGCAAATATTTCAATAGCCTTCTAGGCACTTCCCTCCATGTGTCTTAAGTTCCCTAAAAGCCATATGAATGCCCTGGCTTCTTTATTTCCCCCTTTCTTTTACAGGACGCTGAAATCTGGGCACAAAATGATAAGTAAACAGCTATCAAGCATCAACTTAAATTGTCACTTCACCCTCCCCCATGCCATTAATTTTCTGCTATGCTATTAAAAGAAACAAACATTCTTTGGAGTTTCAATGATCCCATCTTTCTGACATATGTACAGCCCAGAAAAGTAAACTTCAAATGAGATTCTTTTTTGGCTAAGAACCTGCAATTCCTTTCCAAATTAGAGGTGTCATATATTATGGTCATTTTAATGGATATGTAATAGTAGCCAAAAGTTAATGCCTTTTAATATGCATACAAGAAAACGTCTGTTTCAGAGCTGTATTTGTTGACTAAAAGTATTCACTGTAAAGTTGCCAAATAATAAACTTCCGTTTTTGATCATCTGTAATTTACTTCATTCCAAATTGTCTAGTCAGTTTAACTTAAAATTTTTGTAAACGGTCTCCTTTTCCACTCAAATGTCTCATGCGGAGTTCACTTACGATTTCAGGTAATTACATTTTATAGAAATTCTCTTGCACATGCATGACTTGAAAATTTTGAAATTAAATCTTAAATATTGGAAGCCAGTATTTCTTATCTGCAAGGTCTGGCTCAGTAACTAAAATTTAACATCATCTTGGTATTAGAATTCAACCAATAAAACCGAGATATGCATGGCAGCAGTTAGGGGTCTGGCTGTGAAAAAGTGAATTTTGCGGTCCTGGAATGCTCTCTGTACCCCTGGGATCCAGAAAGCGCTAAGACATACTGTCTGTATAAACATATCTAGTATAAGAGATTCTGCCTGCAAATCGTAGCAATGACTCTGCTCTCCAACATATCTAAGAATACACAATCATACCTGGTTTTAAGACAAAATTGCAAAATTGCCTTCAGAACAAGTGGTGAAATAACCACCATCTATCTAACCATTCATCTGATTCTAATATTTTTATTGAATAAAAATATTTTTATTCATTTCATCACTTGTACTTCGATATACTTTCCAAATTTTATTTTAGTATTAACTATAATGACCCCATCAAAATAAGAAGAAAAATTCATATTTTTACATATATAGTTATACAGTTTCATCCTAGTCTAATTTAGGATAATGTCTAAGTGGGCTTATTATTTATATCTATTATCAGATATTTACTGTATTTATTTCTTTGTCCCCAAGAGGCATCTTATGGTGACGGTAGGTAATTTTAGGTCAGAAGCAATTATGATCAAAAGGATTTCAGCTTCAGAGAATGAGGCTAAATTTCCAAAGGCATAAATGCACAGCAACTCCAAAAAAATGACCATATATGTCACTGGGGTTATGAATACCCAGGCAACTCACTTGCTAGTCCTGTCTTTCCATGAATAAACCATCCCATAAATGTGCCTATTAGGACACGTTCGTTTTTAAATATTAATTTTCTTAGAAAAACGAAGGGAGAGAATGCTGTTGGTGGCCCTAGAGTTTTCTTCTTCTAAAAAAATTATATTCTTGAACCAAAACTGAATCTCCAGCAGAGTTTTATCCCCATATTTGGAAGCATACCAGCTGTGTACATGGGGCTCCAGGCTCCATGTGGTTTGTTGCTGAACTTGACGCTCTTCTAGACCAGGCCCTCTACTCTGTGACACAGTGCCTTGATAGATGGGATGGGCTGGACTGTCCCTTAGTCTGTCCCCATCCACCCATACCTACCACATTCTTTCACTCTCATCCACCCCAAAGCAGGTGCCTTTGAAAGGCCTGAGTGTAAGGTACAGTTTCCTCTGGCTTCCCAGCTCAGGTTCTGTCATTACCTTTCTCTAATATATCTAAGCAGCCCCTTCCAGCGACTGGTCCGAGCCTAAGCTGGGATCCCCCCTTTCCTGTTGTTCCCTCACCTCTACCCCGACCTCCAAGGGCCACCCCCCTGCTTTCTGTTTTGTCCATCACCTCAGTTTCTTTTCCCCTGTTTCTGACCTGCACTTTTTCTGGATCAGACGCAGGCAGGTTGAGAGGTAATGAGAACCAGATGGACAGAGTGTAGAAATTGCCCAAATGGGTATGAGAATGTGGGAGCTGTCAGGCATGGAGTGAAGCTGGAATTTTTCAGCAATAAAATGGGATTTATCGCCACTCTACCACAGTCATTGCCGACAACCGTTTACCTTGACAGAAACCCCATTCCGATAGGCCACGCCGATGCAGATTCTTTTTTCCAAAGAGTGATGATTGGTATTTGTTCTAAGGCTCAAATGGCCTGCACTAAAGGTGAAGCATTAGGCCAAAGTCCTGTATTCCCCACTGAGGCAAATGAACCTGCT
Organism: Balaenoptera ricei; assembly: GCF_028023285.1. Classification (NCBI taxonomy): domain Eukaryota; kingdom Metazoa; phylum Chordata; class Mammalia; order Artiodactyla; family Balaenopteridae; genus Balaenoptera; species Balaenoptera ricei. Next base: position 45,937,468 of record NC_082651.1, read on the forward strand.
AAAATAAGTTCCTTCCACAATGGCTGTGTAATTGAAACCAGAAAGTGAGAGAATTTGATAAATTGCTTGACCCTGAAGGAATGTTAAGGTCATAAATTTTCATTGCATTTTTTCCTCTCTCTTTTTTTATTTTTATATATTGATTATATTTAGTATTTGCTTCGAAATTCAACAAGCTTACAGATCATCGGTTGTGGCCCCAGGGGAGAGCACAGTAAATCATCAATTAAGAGGGTAGGGGGCATTCTCCCCTCACCTTCCAAAGAGGAATGTCAGCTCCGCAGTATTCCAAGGACAGTCATGGAGGTGTCTTCCATCTCAGAATTATTCCAACTTAGCACGCAATTTGTCCTGGCATGGACAAAGTAAAATCCACAGGAAAGATTTTTCTCAGAAGGGTGCTGCTACACTTCTATCATTTAAGAAAGATGAACTGTTAAGAGGCTGGCAATACATTTGCAGCCATCACACCCACATACCTTTTTCCCTCCTGTAACCTAAAAATAAGAACAATTGGATTTTAGCTAAAAACCATGATCCTCTTTTTTAGAGGATCACGTGGGAGTGTGCCTGTGTGCGTGCGCGTGGAAGCATCATGCTTCTGAGTGCTGGTTTTGGCAAAGTCCACTTGAGATTTTTCAAACTTACTTTTGTTAAAATCTGGATGATCTTAATGTGGAAATAAAACATAGGTCATAAAAACAGTCCAAGCCACATGTTACAGAATATAAAATGGACTGAAATACTAAAGTCACCGCATAGCAGCAAATTTCTACACATCTTGCTTTAAGGTTTTACTTGTTTTTCTAAAAAGTGAATGAATGAAGCTTGCCAGCATTTTAATTTAGCTGTATTTTCTACCGATTGTTTATAGTGATACGATATGAAGATATATACTCTCTCAACCTGAAGCACGTTAAATAATTTATTGATAGCCAAAACTTCTTGTCCTTGAAATTTTTAAAGAACAATCTGTCTCCTGGGTATTTATGTACTTGGCTTGTTCTCACTGTTAAATAAGTAAAATCAGAAGTATTTGATCACTAATGTATAAATTTTATGTTCAGAATTTTCAGGATTCAGGAGATCCCAAATGGGATCCAGGGCAGAATTTTTGACTGACCATTGGGACAATTTCCCTAATTTAGGAAAGATTGATTCATGCTGATTTATTTTCAATTATTAATTATCAGTTTATTGGTTGAAACCAATACTAGCTCTAGGATGTATAAGAATTAAATAACCACATGCATTTTTTTTCAAAACCATCTAAACTGTATAAGTAAAAGATAATTTATGCTTCATTCTATAAAGTATTATCAGTAAGGGTGAGGCTAAAAAATCTCTAGTCCCATATCCTACTTTCTTTTGTTCAAATGTAATATCACCAACGTATATTGAGTACATATTTCTATGTCAAAAAAATTTTTTTTGGTCAAGTAAGGAAAGAAAGAAATTCCAAATCCTTCTTATTCAAAAAGACAAAAGTCAGAGAATTTGTGAGTGATATAAAATAGTAAGTAGTACAAGAGCTGTTGAAAAATCTTGGAAACTGCCACCAAAGTACAGGGGAAGGTGAGAATTTTCATGTTATTGCTTAGATGTGTATAAATATTCTAATAAGAATTCAGCAACAATATGTTTTCATCTTATAGAGGGGGAATCATGAGATCATGATGTACATATGATCTACTTTTAATCTTGTGGCTTTGTCAGTGTGAAAAACGGAACTTGGGAGGGACATGCAAGAAGGAGGAGATATGGGGATATATGTATATGTATAGCTGATTCACTCTGTTATAAAGCAGAAACTAACACACCATTGTGAAGCAATTATACTCCTATAAAGATGTTAAAAAGAAAAAAAAGGAACTTCTTCCGCACTTAAAAATTTTGTCACAAGGCTGTTTCAAATAAATAAATAAATAAATATATGTACACATATACATATATATAAGCATAAATAAAATATGAACAGAAAATGGCTTCCATCACTAATATTTTTGCAAACTAATGTTCAGCTGATGCAACTCAATTTTATTTTGCATCACATTAGTGTCATAATGGTAATGACTAGCCTTTATTCACTAACAGTTTGAGTCAGCACTTTGAGACATTTTCAAATTAGGTCATACTGCACATTTGTGTCTGATACAAAGGTTGATTAAGAGAGCTGCACTGTTTTAAAGTGATGCGGTGTGAGTTGAATTAAGTTCTCTCTGATACGGGAAATGTGAGCCACCATAACTAAGCAGAAATAATGTATGGGCTATAGGGGGAGAATACATTTCCACAGAGTGCTTGAAGTCATACTCATTTACAATTTCACAAAGTCCTCTGTCTGTTATGGAAGAATTCTATCATGGGGCCTAGAAAAAAAGCAATGAATTACAATAAGGACACTGGAGGCCTGGTCCCCAGACCTGTTTCAGTGAAAGTCAGTTTTTGCCTTTATGTCCCTTTTGATCGTCTCAATAAAGACCTTTTCTTTTTTCTTCTAGACACTGTCTACTGTTTTTCTGAAGTCAGAATGATCCGGTGTCACAACCAAACCATTTACCCATAATATAACGATTCGGAGGCCGGGCTAAATTGCTCTATGCAAGCTAGACCTGGGGAAAATTAACAAGTCTATTTAAAGTGATATTGTCATGGCAAATCCATAATCTCATCAAAAATCTGAAGGAATAGGATTTTCTTTAGTTGCCCAGCACTTCAAGTAAATTGTGAAAATGGCCCCTACAAGGCAAAGTAACTTTTAATTGGGTTTAAGGAGAACAAAAATAAAAGCTGAAACTCTTTAATTGTTGGTTTGTCCAAAAGGGCAAAAATAGCTGTTATTATTAACACTGTATTCACTTCATGTTGCCCTCTCCATAGCATAAAAAAGCCACAGAAGATTTTCTAAATATATATATTTTTTTATTGTGCCAGTGGCCTTAAAGAAACCTTTACAGAAACCCGAACAGTGGATGGCACTAAACTGAAAGAAAGCCTCCTTGGCTTGGCAAGCTTTGGTCCCAGGATACAAAAGAAGTTACTGTAGTTCTCTTGCACATACACCTTGCTTGCTTTGCATTACCATCCTGAAACATAATGCAATCAAATCACATTTTATTTCGATAAGTCTGGGACAGCGTGCACTGCCTTGCCCCCTCCAGACCTGTTACTTCCAGTTTATTTTCAGTTTCTTTCCATCTGAGTTTTCATAGACATTTGGACTGAACTTGTTTTCTTGGGCAAGACACCTAAGTAAAGTAAGAGGAAGGGTTCCACCAAAGAGAAGGTGTACATGTTGATTGGTTTAAAAATAAATGCATTTAATTAGGAACATGAAGTTGTAATGGCCACAATCATTCTCAATGTTTATAAATGTGTTTATATTCCAGTTTCCTGAAGATTTTCGCAATGAAAGAAAAAGAGCTATCAAATCTTAAAAGGAATATAAACAAGAACTGGAAGGAAAGAAGAAAGGAAGGGAGGGAGGGAGGGAGGGAGGGAGGGAGGGAGGAGGGAAGAAAGAGGAAGAAAGATTGACTTCAGCTCCTTCCCTCAATCCCAACAAAGATATGTTCATTAGCCACCTACCCCTCTTCACTGATTTCTGTCCTTCAGCTGTGAAAGACCACAATCCATGAAAGTGATACATAAATTTGCTGCCTTCACCTTTGCTGATTTCTTGTTGCTTCTCATAACCAATATTTTTAATATTATAACTTGAATTTGAATAACCCCTTGTTCTTGCTAAACTCCAGAGGTTGCTCTGCCCAGCCCTGATTATTTATCACAAAAACAAGGCTCACAAGTATCTTCAAGTGGAATTTCCTGTGACTCCGATTAAAACACAGATATCCCTGGATTCAGAGCCTGCCAATTAATACCCGAAGCAGTGGTGGCACTATGTCTCAAGCACGTACATTTTCATTTTCAACACACCCCTGGTGTGTGCAATCACTTAATTTACATTTTCAAAAGGTCACTTGTGGTGCTAGCTGGAATGAATTGTATATTTTACTTATTTTGCAATAGGCTAATTTGCCCAGCCAGGGAGACACACTTTTCCCGGCCACTAGGATGACATAAATCTGAATCAGCCATCATATCACAACGAATAGGTAAAAGTAGTTTTGCTATTTTGTTAAGCAGTTACGGGAATACTTGAGTTTCTCCAACAGTTTAATTTAGCACATGAGAATAGCATCTAGTGAGCTATTTTTATTAATAGTGGGTTTTTTATTATTATTTTGCAGAATGGATACAGCAACATTACCAGAGTTCAATATGACTTTTGATGATCTGGTGTGCAGTGATTAAATAAGGTTAATCTTCATTTTATATGCTAATAGGATATTTATAATCTCTAAAGCATATCCAATTTAACGACTTTATTCTCTGTTGTTCAGAAAGTATTTCTTATTAGTGAAAGAGAATACCCTTTCATTCACCACAGAGGCTAGTTTAATTGGGCTTGAGTGCACTGTGTATAATTAGTCCACTTCTCTAATATTTCATCTATAATTACACAATGAATAATGTGCTTAAATTTCATAAAACTAGTGGGTTCAAAGAAAGACTTCCAAAAAAATGAGCATTCTGTTTTCAAGCTTTCCCAAGCCTTACTAAGAGCCTGATGAAAATATAGCTGAAGCCAGTATGAATTTCTTGAATGGTGAATGGATGCCCAAAGCCTCTGAGGCTAAAAGCAAAAATAATGTCCCCTCCAGCTCCACTCATCTCACCCAATGACAATGTTAGCAGCAGGGCTGCTTGGACCAGGCCCAGCTGCTACTGGAGAAACAGGATCAAAGTCCCCACATGCTATATTCCCAAGGTCTCTGCAAATGTCAGACCGCAAGATGGTATTTTGAATGGCAAAGCTGTTTTGTTTGGGGTTTGGGTATTTTTATCCCCCCAATATTTAGAACTCTTTTGGGCAAACTCATTCCAGACAGCAGCCTATGAAGTTGTATCATGGAAACCAACTTTTAATTTTGTTAGGGAATGTGATCACATAGAGAAAGAGGGGAAAAAGAGAGAGAAACTGGTGTATGATTTTGAGGGTTCCTCTACTGATTGAAGGGAGTTAGTTGGACCTCTGAGTGTACATGTATGTATTGTTCATCTTAGTTCAAACAAGGCTATTTTTACACTAGCGCTATAGTTACTTGCAAAATTAAAAAAAAAAAAAAAAAGACTTCAAGGACAAAAGAAAAATGTATTATGGGGTTTTAGGAGAGTTTTTTTAAAGGGCCATAGGAAGCCTCCATTTTCAGTGCTATCCTGCTAAGGGGAGTTAGCCAAGGTCAACAGCATGTCCACATGGCCTCTTCAATGTGCCTTCTCTTATACCCCTAAAATATACTACCCATAAGGCCCTTACATGGTTCTTACTTCCTCACTTTGCCTTTGAACGTGTTTACTCCACTTCTACCAAAGAGAGTGCCAGTTGTCCAAATGACTACTGTGACCCAGCAGCCTACCCACTGGCCAAAATAGAGCCTGAAGACTTCAAAGAGAATTTCTTATCTTTTGAACCAATAACTACAAATGAAAAAGCCATTGGCTGCGGTTGAGTCAGGAAAATAGAATCACCACCAGGTACTTCAACAGAGGGATATAAACTAGGGACCTAGTTACAAAAGCATTGGAAGAACTGAAGGGCCAACTGGAGACCACCAAGAGTTTGGCAATAGCAGGAAGCCACTGCCACCCCTAGACCTACAGGACAAAGGGAAGGGGGCAGGCTCTGGGACCTCAGAGGAGATGCTGCCATTGCCAGAACCACCTCCAAAGCAGGTTGAAGGTTGAGGGATTGGGATTTCCCAGTCTCCTCTCCTCCTTGCTCAGAGTCTCCCTTTGTGGAAGCCAGATGGCAATGTGCTTTGCAGGGCTAAGCCCCCTAAAAATACAAAAGAGCAAGGAAAGGGTAGGAATGAGTTAAGAGTGAACAGGTAAATGACCAAGCATAGCTCCTTCTCAACAGCCTTAAGACTTTCGTATGAAGATAAAATTCTCAGCAGATCCCTGTGTGAGTACAGTAGAAGGAAACTGATATCTATTTTGGTTTCAAATTCTTAAAGTGCTATCTATACTAAGGAGCACCAGCTAGGAAAATGGCTGTCATGCTGAAGATAAACTCAAACATAGTTTCACTGGGTGGATTAAAAAGGGGTACAAGTGCTTAAAAAGTTGAGACCACCCTCAGTCCCAAACCCTTGAAGTTGTTTGTCAGGATAATGTATCATTTTCTACCCCAGCGTGGCCCACAGGCAGCAGAGTGGGACACAAATGGAGGTCAATCTTGACTTCAACATGCAAGCAACATAAATGTCCATTGACAGATGAATGGTTAAAGAAGATGTGGTACGTATATACAATGGAATATTACTCAGCCATAAAAAAGAATGAAATGATGCCATCTGCAGCAATATGCATGGACCTAGAGATTATCATACTAAGATACTAAGTGTAAGTCAGAGAAAGACCAATATCATATATCGCTTATACGTGGAATCAAAAAAATGTAAAAAAAAGATACAAATGAACTTACTCCCAAAACAGAAAGAGACTCACAGACATAGAAAACAAACTTATGGTGACTAAAGGGGAAAGGGAGAGGGGAGGGATAAATTAGGAGGTTCAGATTAATTTATACACACTCCTACATATAAAACAGATAACCAGCAAGGACCTACTGTATAGCACAGGGAACTATATTCAGTATTTTGTAATAATCTATAAGGGAAAAGAATCTGAAAAGAATCTGAAAAAGAATTTATGTATATAAATATATATATATATAAGTGAATCACCGCTGTATACCTGAAACTAACATGATATTGTAAATGAACTACACTTCAATTTTAAAAAATCTTGACTTCAAATTCTCTGGTTTCCATGGATTTTGTACACCCCAAACTTTGCTTGAACAAAAAATAGGTTTTGTCCAGAGACACTTCGCTGTGCCCTGAATGAACAGCAATTCTATGTCCTTTGCCCCCCTTTTCACGGCACTGCTGCCCCATAGCCAGATCAACTATTTAAAAGACATTGTTTCTATTGTCTTCATATCCCTTAAGCTCTTTTCCCTAGACACCAGCCAACACTAACGGGGCTTGTTTTTCAGGCTCAGGAACAAAGCCTCCTTGAAACCTAGACACAGGTACACTTTTCAAGGTTTAACAGCTTACCTTCTTGCTCCTCTATTTTCTGCCATATCACTTGCCCATTAACATGCATGGTGCAGTTAAAAGAGATTTGCATTTGGCCTTACAAAATGAAGAATTCATAAGTTGGCTTTTTTTTTTTCCTCCTGACAAGAATCCATATTACTTGGAAAGGGAAAGGCCAAAGGGAAATTATTGCTATTTTAGACAGCAGCATAAATTTTCTTCCTATTTTTAACCTAGGTTTTAATTTAATAAGTTTTATGACCCTTATATTAAGTACATATGTTTTACAAGACATTGTGTCCCTCGAGTCACCCTGAATTTGCTCTATTGTACCAGAGTTAAATGAATGAATACTGTGTTTCTGATTGTAGTTCATCTTGTATTTGATCCTTATACTATGCCTGGTAAACCTTCACAAAAACAGAGAACAACACAACTTAATGGCCATTTAAGGCTAGCATATACTGTTTTAAAATAAATAAATGAATGGGTGTCCCTTTGAAGTATTTTAAATTTCAGATTTCTCTCCCACTGGTGTTTATAAAAACAATTAAGGACATACAAAATACTGGAAATAGTCTCTGGTGTTCAGAACTGGCAACTAAACATACAAGCCCTTTATGTGTTTATTCCATTGGCCAATGCAAAGGTAAATTTCCTTCAAATTAAACCTTCAAACTTGAATATGGTTCTCTTTTTGGTAATCTGAAGTGATACCAATTTTCTTATACAAGATGCTCTCACTCATTTGAAAATGAGTTTGATGCTATTTAAACATAAAGAGAGTCCCACCAATCCTGAAAAAAAAATTATTTGAATAATGACTCTGGTTATTTAAAAGAAAATTTTGAGTTCATAGCAGAATGGAGAAAATCACCTATAATAATAGTGTAGAGGGAAGTTTAGTAGTTAGCAGTTAGTTAATAAAGAGGTATATTTTCCTGAGTTCATATGGGTGGGGGGAGGAGCTAGGGGAGCAAAGCTCAAAGTTGAGCTCAAAGTTGTGTGTGTAAACATTGCAAAAATGTAACAACCTTGCACTAGTGGCAAAATTTGTTTTTTAATTATTAAGATGTAACAGATTTTCACATCCTACCAGAGTACAAGAGTTATTGATTAGCTGAATATTCATCCAGAAAATCTTTATAATGTAGTAAAATTTGTTTTGAAATATGCTTTATAAATTTTCTGCTTCAATTCTGATTTTTAAAATGGTTTTCCTACCCATGCCAAAGTTTCATAAATCAATAGCCTACTAAAAGTGCATTTTAGGTCAATGGATTAAGGGTGGCACAAACTCAAGTTGGCAAAAATTAGCCTTTATACCACAATTTCAGATTATGTGCCAGACTATATAACTGTGTACACTTAAATTTAGTAATGTATCCAATCCAATTCAAGAAGTCATTCATTTCTTTCCCATTCATTTTGTTTGCTTTTGTCCTACTTCAGTGACTTTGAAGGATATGACTTTAGTGTAACTGGTGAGTCAGTAGAACCTCCCTCAAAACTCTACATAGGAATTGATGTTGGGGGAGGCCTTCAAGATGGTGGAGGAGTAGAACGTGGAGATCAGCTTCCTCCCCACAAATACATCAGAAATACATCTAGCTGTGGAACAACTCCTACAGAACACCTACTGAACGCTGGCAGAAGACCTCAGACTTCCCAAAAGGCAAGAAACTCCCCACGTACCTGGGTAGGGCAAAAGAAAAAAGAAAAAACAGAGACAAAAGAATAGGGACAGGACCTGCACCTCTGGGAGGGAGCTGTGAAGGAGGAAAAGTTTCCACACACTAGGGAGCCCCTTCACTGGAGGAGACGGGGGTGGGGGGAAGCTTTGGACCCACGGAGGAGAGCGCAGCAATAGGGGTGCAGGGGGCAAAGCGGAGAGATTCCTGCACAGAGGATCAGTGCCGAGCAGCACTCATCAGCCCAAGAGGCTTGTCTGCTCACCCGCCGGGGCGGGCAGGGGCTGGGAGCTGAGGCTCGGGCTTCGGTCAGATCCCAGGGAGAGGACTGGGGTTGGCAGTGTGAACACAGCCTGAAGGGGGCTAGTGCACCACAGCTAGCCAGGACGGAGTCCGGGAAAAAGTCTGGACCTGCCGGAGAGGCAAGAGACCGTTGTTTCGGGGTGCGCGAGGAGAGGGGATTCAGATCACCACCTAAATGAGCTCCAGAGATGGGCGTGGGCCGCGGCTATCAGCGCAGACACCAGACACAGGCATGAGATGCTAAGGCTGCTGCTTCAGCCACCAAGAAGCTTGTGTGCAAGCACAAGTCAATATCCACACCGCCCTCCTGGGAGCCTGTACAGCCCACCACTGCCAGGGTCCCGTGATCCAGGGACAACTTCCCCAGGAGAACACATGGCGCGCCTCAGGCTGTAGCAACGTCATGCCGGCCTCTGCCGCCCAGGCTCGCTCCACACTCTGTACCCTTCCCTACCCCCCGGCCTGATGAGCCAGAGCCCCCTAATCAGCCGCTCCTTTAACCCTGTCCTGTCTGGGCAGAAACAGACGCCCTCAGACGACCTACACACAGAGGCGGGGCCAATCCAAATCTGAACCCCAGGAGCTGTGCAAACAAAGAAGAGAAAGGGAAACTTCTTCCAGCAGCCTCAGGAGCAGTGGATTAAATCTCCACAGTCAACTTGATCTGCATCTGCATCTGTGGAATACTGAATAGACAATGAATCATCTCACAATTGAGGCAGTGGATTTGTGCGATTTTGTCTGTATAGCTTTGCTTTTACCATTTGTCCTAGGGTTCTGTCTGTCCGTCTTTTGTTTTTTTTTTTAGTATACTTTTTAGTGCTTGTTATCATTGGTGGATTTGCTTTCTGATTTGGTTGCTCTCTTCTTTCTTTCTTTTTAAATTACTTTCTAATTTTCTTTATTTTTAATATTGTTTTTACTTTTTTAATAACTTAATTTTATTTTTTTCTTTCTTTCTTTCTTTTTTCTCCCGTTTCTTCTGAGCCGTGTGGCTGACAGAGTCTTGGTGTTCCAGCCAGGTGTCAGGACTGTGCCTCTGAGGTGGGAGAGCCAAGTTCAGGACACTGGTCCACCAGAGACCTCCCAGCTCCACGTAATATCAAATGGCAAAAGGTCTCCCAGAGATCTCCATCTCAATGCTAAGACCCAACTCCACTCAACGACCAGCAAGTTACAGTGCTGGACACCATATGCCAAACAATTAGCAAGACAGGAACACAACCCCACCCATTAGCAGAGAGGCTGCCTAAAATCATAATAACATCACAGACACCCCAAAACACAGCACCAGATGCAGTCATGCCCACCAGAAAGACAAGATCCAGCCTCATCCACCAGAACACAGGCACCATTCCCCTCCACCAGGAAGCCTACACAACGCACTGAACCAACCTTAGCCACTGGGGGCAGACACCAAAAACAACGGGAACTACAAACCTGCAGCCTGCGAAAAGGAGACCCCAAACACAGTAAGTTAAGCAAAATGAGATGACAGAGCAACACACAGCAGATGAAGGAGCAAGGTAAAAACCAACCAGACCAAACAAATGAAGAGGAAATAGGCAGTCTACCTCAAAAAAAAATCAGAGTAATGATAGTAAAGATGATCACAAATCTTGGAAGTAGAATGGAGAAAATAAAAGAAACATTTAACAAGGACCTAGAAGAACTAAAGAGCAAACAAAGCATGATCAACAACGCAATAAATGAAATTTAAAATTCTCTACAAGGAATCAATAGCAGAATAACTGAGGCAGAATAACAGATAAGTGACCTGGAAGATAAAATAGTGGAAATAACTACTGCAGAGCAGAATAAAGAAAAAAGAATGAAAAGAATTGAGGACAGTCTCAGAGACCTCTGGGACAACATTAAACACACCAATATTTGAATTATAGGGGTCCCAGAAGAAGAAGAGAAAAAGAAAGAGACTGAGAAAATATTTGAAGAGATTATAGTTGAAAACTTCCCTAATATGGGAAAGGAAATAGTCAGTCAAGTCCAGGAAACAGAGTCCCATACAGGATAAATCCAAGGAGAAAAACGCCAAGAAACATATTAATCAAACTATCAAAAATTAAATACAAAGAACAAATATTAAAAGCAGCAAGGGAAAAGCAACAAATAACATACAAGGGAACCCCTGTAAGGTTAATAGCTGATCTTTCAGCAGAAACTCTGCAAGCCAGAAGGGAGTGGCAGGACATATTTAAAGTGATGAAAGGGAAAAACCTACAACCAAGATTACTCTACCCAGCAAGGATCTCATTCAGATTTGACAGAGAAATTAAAACCTTGACAGACAAGCAAAAGCTAAGAGAATTCAGCACCACCAAACCAGCCTTACAACCAATGCGAAAGGAACTTCTCTAAGTGGGAAACACAAGAAAAGGAAAAGACCTACAACAACAAACCCAAAACAATTAAGAAAATGGTAATAGAAAGAAATGGTAACATACAAATCGATAACTACCTTAAACATAAATGGATTAAATGCTCCAATCAAAAGACATAGACTGGCTGAATGGATACAAAAACAAAGCCCACATATATGCTGTCTACAAGAGACCCACTTCAGACCTAGGGACACATACAGACTGAAAGTGAGGGAATGGAAAAAGATATTCCATGCAAATGGAAATCAAAAGAAACGTGGAGTAGCAATTCTCATATCAGACAAAATAACTTTAAAATAAAGACTATTACAAGAGACAAAGAAAGACACTACATAATGATCAAGGGATCAATCCAAGAGGAAGATATAACAATTGTAAATATTTATGCACCCAAAATAGGAACACCTCAATACATAAGGCAAATGCTAACGGCCATAAAAGGGGAAATCGACAGTATCACAATCATAGTAGGGGACTTTAACACCCCACTTTCACCAATGGACATATCACGCAAAATGAAAATAAATAAGGAAACACAAGTTTTAAATGGTACATTAAACAAGATGGACTTAACTGATATTTATAGGACATTCCACCCAAAAACAACAGAATACACTTTCTTCTCAAGTGCTCATGGAACATTCTCCAGGATAGATCATATCTTGGGTCACAAATCAAGCCTTGGTAAATTTAAGAAAATTGAAATAGTATCAAGTATCTTTTTCAACCACAATGCTATGAGACTAGACATCAATTACAGGAAAAAAATCTGTAAAAAATACAAACATTGAGGTTAAACAATACACTACTAAATAACCAAGAGATCACTGAAGAAATCAAAGAGGAAATCAAAAAATATCTAGAAATAAATGACAATGAAAACAACCAAAAACCTATGGGATGCAGCAAAAGCAGTTCTAAGAGGGAAGTTTATAGCAATACAATCTTACCTCAAGAAACAAGAAACATCCAAATAAACAACCTAACCTTACACCTAAAGCAATTAGAGAAAGAACAAAAAAAACCCAAAGTTAGCAGAAGGAAAGAAATCATAAAGATCAGATCAGAAATAAATGAAAAAGAAATGAAGGAAATGATAGCAAAGATCAAAAAAACTAAAAGCTGGTTCTTTGAGAAGATAAACAAAATTGATAAACCATTAGGCAGACTCATTAAGAAAAAAAGGGAGAAGACTCAAATCAATAGAATTAGAAATGAAAAAGGAGAAGTAACAACTGACACTTCAGAAATACAAAGGATCATGAGAGATTATTACAAGCAGCTATATGGCAATAAAATGGACAACCTGGAAGAAATGGACAAATTCTTAGAAGAGCACAACCTTCCGAGACTGAACCAGGAAGAAATAGACAATATGAACAGACCAATCACAAGCACTGAAATTGAGACTGTGATTAAAAATCTTCCAACAAACAAAAGCCCAGGACCAGATGGCTTCACAGGCAAATTCTATCAAACATTTAAAGAAGAGCTAACACCTATCCTTCTCAAACTCTTCCAAAATGTAGCAAAGGGAGGAACACTCCCAAACTCATTCTATGAGGCCATCACCGTGATACCAAAACCAGACAAAGATGTCACAAAGAAAGAAAACTACAGGCCAATATCGCTGATGAACATAGACGCAAAAATCCTCAACAAAATACTAGCAAACAGAATCCAACAGCACATTAAAAGGATCATACACCATGATCAAGTGGGGTTTATCCCAGGTATGCAAGGATTATTCAATATATGCAAATCGATCAATGTGACAAAACATAACAAACTGAAGGAGAAAAACCATATGATCATCTCAATAGATGCAGAAAAAGCTTTCGACAAAATTCAGCACCCATGTGCGATAAAAACCCTCCAGAAAGTAGGCACAGAGGGAACTTTCCTCAACATAATAAAGGCCATATATGACAAACTACAGCAAACATCGTTCTCAATGGTGAAAAACTGAAACCATTTCCTATAAGATCAGGAACAAGACAAGGTTGTCCACTCTGACCACTATTATTCAACATAGTTTTGGAAGTTTTAGCTACAGCAATCAGAGAAGAAAAAGAAATAAAAGGAATCCAAATCGGAAAAGAAGAAGTAAAGCTGTCACTGTTTGCAGATGACTTGATACTACACATAGAGAATCCTAAAGATGCTATGAGAAAACTACTAGAGCTAATCAGTGAATTTGGTAAAGTAGCAGGATACAAAATTAATGCACAGAAATCTCTTGCATCCCTATAGACTAATGATGAAAAATCTGAAAGTGAAATTAAGGAAACACTCCCATTTACCATTGCAACAAAAAGAATAAAATATCTAGGAATAAACCTACCTAAGGAGACAAGAGACCTGTATGCAGAAAACTATAAGACACTAATGAAAGAAATTAAAGATGATACAAACAGATGGAGAGATATACCATGTTCTTAGATTGGAAGAATCAACATTGTGAAAATGACTATACTACCCAAAGCAATCTACAGATTCAATGCAATTCCTATCAAATTACCAATGGTATTTTTCACAGAACTAGAACAAAAATTTCACAATTTGTATGGAAACACAAAAGACCCCGAATAACCAAAGCAATCTTGAGAAAGAAAAACAGAGCTGGAGGAATCAGGCTGCCTGACTTCAGACTATACTACAAAGCTACAGTAATCAAGACAGTTTGGTACTGGCACAAAAACAGAAATATAGATCAATGGAACAGGATAGAAAGCCCAGAGATAAACCCACGCACATATGGTCACCTTATCTTTGATAAAGGAGACAAGAATATACAGTGGAGAAAAGACAGCCTCTTCAATAAGTGGTGCTGGGAAAACTGGACAGCTACATGTAAAAGAATGAAATTAGAACAATCCCTAACTCTATACACAAAAATAAGCTCAAAATGGATTAAAGACCTAAATGTAAGGCCAGACACTATAAAACTCTTAGAAGAAAACATAGGCAGAACACTCTATGACATAAATCATAGCAAGATCCTTTTTGACCTGCCTCCTAGAGAAATGGAAATAAAAACAAAAATAAACAAATGGGACCTAATGAAACTTAAAAGGTTTTGCACAGCAAAGGAAAATATAAACAAGACGAAAAGACAACCCTCAGAATGGGAGAAAATATTTGCAAATGAAGCAACTGACAAAGGATTAATCTCCAGAATTTACAAGCAGCTCATGCAGGTCAATATCAAAAAAAAAAAAAAAACAAACAACCTAATCCAAAAATGGGCAGAAGACCTAAAGAGACATTTCTCCAAAGAAGATATACAGATTGCCAACAGACACATGAAAGAATGCTCAACATCACTAATCATTAGAGAAATGCAAATCAAAACTACGATGAGGTATCACCACACACCAGTCAGAATGGCCATCATCAAAAAATCTGCAAACAACAAATGCTGGAGAGGGTGTGGAGAAAAGGGAACCCTCTTGCACTGTTGGTGGGAATGTAAATTGATAATAGCCACTATGGAGGACAGTATGGAGGTTACGTAAAAAACTAAAAATAGAACTACCATACGACCCAGAAATCCCACTACTGGGCATATACCCTGAGAAAACCATAATTCAAATAGAGTCATGTACCACAATGTTCATTGCAGCTCTCTTTACAATAGCCAGGACATGGAAGCAACCTAAGTGTCCATCGACAGATGAATGGATAAAGAAGATGTGGCACATATATACAATGGAATATTTCTTAGGCATAAAAAGAAACAAAATTGAGTTATTTGTAGTGAGGTGGATGGACCTAGAGTCTGTTATACAGAGTGAAGTAAATTAGCAAGAGATAAAAATACCGTATGCTAACACATATATATGGAATCTAAAAAAAAGAAAAAAACAATGGTTCTGAAGAACCTAGGGGCAGGACAGCAATAAAGACGCACATGTAGAGAATGGAGTTGAGGACACGGAGAAGGGGAAGGGGAAGCTGGGGCGAAGGGAGAGAGTGGCATGGACATATATACACTACCAAATGTAAAATAGATAGCTAGTGGGAAGCAGCCGCATAGCTCACGGAGATCAGCCCGGTGCTTTGTGTCCACCTAGAGGGGTGGGATAGGGAGGGTGGGTGAGAGACACAAGAAGGAGGAGATATGGGGATGTATGTATATGTATAGCTGATTCACTTTGTATTAAAGCAGAAACTAACACACCATTGTAAAGCAATTATAATCCAATAAAGATGTTAAAAAAAAGAAGAATTGATGTTTATTTCACAATCATATATAGGCTCAAAAATGGATATGTTGCCCTGCGACTCCATTGCCAAAAGAAAGAATCCATTATTTTCAAACGGAAAGAATCTCAGCTTTTCTATATTTCATTTCAAAACTACGTGGCCAATATATTAGACCTGTTTGAAATCTATTTAAGTATCTGGCACCTTGTAGGTTGTTTGCCTTTAAAAGGTTTTTTTGTTAGTTTTTAGAAAAAAGGGTGAGAATCTCTAATATCAAGAAACTCTTGGTCAGTCCAACCATCCAAGTCATGGCCACAGGGCTGAGAAACACAGGTTAGAATGGAATGTTGGCATTAGGCTTCAGGAAAACAAGGCCTGGCCATTTTAGCCAGTCACAGAGAACTCCTGGTCACCTCCCAAGGGGCAAATTGATGTCAAGTTCTGCTGTCTGTCAGGATTAAGTGCCTGTTTGCTTTTTCACTAACATGTGGTTTGAGAACAAAGCAGCTCAAATCTCCTCAGCCCCTAACAAAGCATCTCAAATTGCTGAGTAAAATTCCTTAATCCCCCATCTTAATCTGAAAACACCAGCAGCGCCTGATAGAAAACTGTGGTCTCTTTTTGTGCTACTCTCCACTCCACCCACCCCCATCTTCCTCATTCCTGACCACCTCTTCCTCAGCACCACCATTCACATGTACATTCAGCTCCCCCCAAATGTGATTCTTCAGTGCAATATTATCACATTTGAAACCCAGGTCACTTGGTCCAAGATCTTGGTGCCGGCTCTAGACATTTTTATTCCTTATCCACTTCATTTTTTAAAGTAAAGGGAAAAAAAAATAAAGATCATCACAGAGAGATGAATTAACCACCTTCACATAACCTTGAAGATTATATGTACACAAATAGTATTGTCATAAGTTTTAATGACAGGGCTTAACTGTTTGTTTGCAATATGTGTCAACTCTCAGTCAGAAGTCAAAAAGATATGGGGATTTTACATACCCATTTAGAATATTTTTAACTAAGGTAAGAGAAGGAAGCGAAACTAACTTCTATGGTTGGAAACTGTGAAACAGTCTTTGTTAACACTTAGCAAAAGAATCAGCAAATAGAAAATATTTTCCATTATGTGCATATATTCACTGAATATTAAGGATCAAGATTTTATCTGTTGACTAGAGGTGAAAGGCTCCAATCTTTTGCCACCTTAATTTGCAAGGTGTTGAAGTCTGCAAGTTGAAGTACATAAAACCTTACTTTCTGTAAAAAAAAAAAAAAAATGCCTTATAATTTCAACACTTTATTTGTGCTATCTTTTCTTACCAATTTTAGTTGAAAACAGAATTGGTAGTTTTTTCTTGGGGGGATTTTTTTGGGGCAACTGCTAAATTAAGTTCTGGTTTTAGGGAAGCTGGGATTCATGGCAGTTATCTTTGTTTCTATTTTCCTATAAGAAAGTTGAACAAGATTCACCATCAAAGATAAATAAAATCAGAAAACTCTACTCCTTCACTCCAAACATCTTATTCAATTGAGCACCAAGTTAAGATAGATCCTGATCTAGTAGGCTCTCACTCTTTCTCACTTCTCTCTCACAAAATCCTCCTCCCTAACACAAGTGAATAAAAGCCCTTTCCCTAGTAATCTTGGACTCTGTTGCAGTATGTATATCTCTGAAAAATGGTAATAAAGCTTTATAGAGAAAATAAAAAATAGGAGAGCGAAAACTTCCTAACACCACAAACATCTATGAAAATAGCACCTGTGCTATATTTAACAGTATCACTTCCTGCATTTTTCTTCCTGGCATTTTTACTTTCTGCGAGGTTGGGTGAAGGGAAAGAGCAAAAGGAGAAGATGGGAGGTGTATGCCAACAGCCTGGTTCTAGTTCAAGTTTTCATCGCCAACTGTCCTCTTGAGAAGTTAACCTCTATTAGAAAAAAAAATAAAGTATTGGAATTCAGATACAAAACAGCACATTTTTCTCAATAAATTCAACCATTCCTATAAAACCCCTACTTAAATAGTAGAAACAACACCCCCTCCCAGTTCAGGAATGATTATCCTTTACAAATGTCAGATTTTTAAGCTCATCACTTTGAATAGGAGGAAAATAGAAAATCTGGACCATTGCTGCAGCTCCTAATCCATAAATCCTCAAACATGAACCTTTCTACCCTAAACCCACGGTTAGAGGCAATGACCTTGAATGACCTAAATAGAGCAATGATCCCAGAAAAGCTTCATAGTACATGACATAATACATGGGTAAAAGCATGGACTCTAGTCAACCTATCTATGTTTGAATCCCAGTTCTTCTATTTCCTAGCTGTGTGGCCTTGAGAAAGTTACTCTGTGCCTCATTTTCCCCTGCAAAATGAGAATAATAGTCATACCCAACTCATATAAACATTAAATGAGTTACTATTTCTAAAATACAGAACTGTCTGCTATAGGAATGTTTGATTTTTTAAAAATTTACACCTTTCCAAGTTAATTTGAAAATAAGATCTTTCTTTTTCTACTCTATTCAAAGAAAAAACTTTTTACATCCTAAGTGACAGCATGGGAAGAAAAGAAATAAAATGGTGGGAGAAGGTTTTTGCCTAGTTAGTTTTGTCATAACAAAATTTCTGTAAAGGATAAAGTTCAAAGCAAGAGATGCTACAAATTACATAAGGACTACAGCAACATCATTTAAAATGTTTGGGAGAAACTCAAAACATTCCTCAGGCTACAATTCTTCTGTCCAGGATGTACTACCACTGGAATTCTTAAAGGCTTGCTCCATTGTGAGCTCGTGAAGCCAAAGCCAAGGGTGCCATTCTCAGGCTCTCTAGTTAATTTTACCATATCTCACAGGTATAAACTGCTCCTAAACCTGAATAATCTTTCCAAAAATATATGTTTGCAGTCACAGCAAATCAAGGGAAAGGTACCAGTGAATCAACGTCAATATAAATTGATCAAACTTTCAAAATATATTTCTTAAGAATAGCAAGGCTATGTGTAGAATGCACCACACATTAGTATTCCCTAAAAAAAGTCTTCCCAATCATGTTTAATTATAAGCCCAAAGAATATCTGAAACTCCTCAAAAAATGGAGGACGTATGATGAAACAGAAGGCCAGCTAACAATGGTTTTCTAGCTTTCATAAAACTGGTAGAGAGCAGTGAGGTCTTAGACACACAAGTCTGAGGATTTTGTCATTTATCTCACCTCTTTATTCATTGCTTAATGGAACTTTAGTTTTCTAAAATCGGAAAGAATGAAGGAAAGGAAGGAAAAAAGAAGGAAGGAAGGGAGGGAGGGAGAGAAGGAAGGGGGGAAACTGAAAATAACCTAATGGTCCATCAATAGGTAATTAGCCATGGGCTATGGAACTATTAAAAATGACTGTGTGTGTGTGTGTGTGTTGTCTTGCTGGCATTCATGGCATATTCTTAAGTTAAAATGCAGATTAGAATACTGTATGCATAAAATATCTCATTAATAATTTTATTTTGATTATATGTTGAAATGATAATATTTTGAAGAGGTTGAGTGAAATAAAATATGTTGATAAAATGGGTAAAAAAGAAGAAGAAGACCGTGTGCATAGTATGATTTCACTTGGGAGAATTTTTTCTCTGTTGTGTATAGGAAGCAAAATCTGAGAGAAAACAAAAATAAAGAGAATAATGATTATCTGTTTGGAGAGTTTTCCTTTCTCACTGTTTTCTCTTTTCCCACCTGTATTTTCTCTTATTTGTATGAGCTGTACACTTATGATGTAAACCCAGGTGGCCACAACCAAAATGTCAGCTCTGCACGTTTGTACCTGGACAGAGGGCACCATTTCCATCTGTTAAATTCCGATTACACAGAAACCTAGGTACAGCTGCCAGTCAATGTCTCACATAAATAAATACATAAATGTATGCATTGTTATATGCAGACATTCACACAAACTTAAAAAAAATTATGAATTGCTAGGATTATTATTAGTAATAATTACCCACATCTGATCAAAACTACCGTATCAGTCATTCTCAGATTTTAAGGAGTATGAAAATCCCCTGGAAGGAATCTCAAAACCCCAATGGCTGGGCCCGCCCTCAGGTTCTGATTAAGCAGGTCTGGGCTGGAGCCTGAGAATCTGCATGTCTAGAAGATTCGCAGGAGATGCTGGTGCTTCTGGTCAGAGAACCACTTTGAGAACAACTGACATATCAAGGCTATTCTGCTTGAATGATGAAAGTCTAAGGATGAGCGGATGCCTCTGTGTTCAGGTGTGTTCAATTCTACGCTGAGGACGATGGTAAACAGCTGTTCTTCCTCCTCACTGGAGAGAAGAGAGGAAATGGAATTAACCTGTACGATAATAATTTAGGTTTACTCTAGAGGGGAAATGTCCCCCCATAAGGGTTATTAAGCACTGAGATGGGCTCAGAGGGTTACCAAGAGGAAGTGTTTGTTATCTGCCTCCCTAGAGGTTTTTAATAACTTACAGACCTTACTTGAATGGCGAGGAAGAGAAAAGAGAGGACATTAAGTGGCACCAGTTATTTTCAAGGAGACCCAAACCCATTCCACTACCTTTGGGTGAACAGGGATCACTAAATATTTTCTCTTCCTCCGCTCCCCAAATCGAGCGATATGAAAATATTCTGTTTTTTCTCACTTCAAGGAGAGTGTTTCAGACTCAAATAACATTGAAATAGTTCAATTTATACCCTTTCCTTGAGACATAAGAGCAGATCAACCAGGACAAGATGCTTTTCTGATTTTCTATCTCCCGTGCTGGGAAAGCACCAAATCAAGAGGTTTACATCTATCTCCTTGGAAGAAAAAGCCCAGACATCAACTCAGTAAAACTTACAAAAGGCTGCTTTCAACATAGGCTGGGAGCTTCCAGAGAAAATCTTTGGAGAATGAAAACAAATGCAGTTATATAGCCCACTCAACTAATTTTCCTTAGGTTAAACTCTTCATTCTCATCTCTTTGCTATCTCAGAGTACAAAACCAGTCACAGTCAACAGCTGACACTTGCCTTCATTCACTAGACATCTGGACTTTTCCATGATTCTCATCATGGAACTTGGGAAACTGACATACCACACTCCCACCGACTATGAGAACTTGGACTCTGGTGGGTGAGACAGCTGGATTCACAGCCCCATCCACCATTCCCTGCCTGTGTGACCTTGAGCAAGTCATTTAATCTCTCCGTTTCTCCTCTGTAAAATGGAATCAATTCTACCTGTCTCCCTGCGCTGCCTTGGCGATTTAATGAGATGCAGAGTGGAGAGGATCTTAGCCCAATGCCTGCCTCACAGAAGGAGCTCAACAAATGTTAGTTGTGTCTCCCTTCAAAACCTAGTCCCTGAGGCAAAAATGGTCTGGACAGAAGCCATTTGATGACTCTTAAGTCTAATTAAACATTTGTTACTAAGCCAATTTTGTATATAGATTTTTGTTCATCCATATTTTCTCCCAGGTCAGTGCAACTTTGCTTCAATGAGTGCCTCTGAATTTCCACTGACCGTGTAGTGGAAAAAGCCTCTCTTGCACCAGTATACTAATAAACTAAATTGTTTTGGATGTAATTATACAATTAACTCCAAATCAGCATTTCCTTTGGAACCCATTATTTCCTTTAATATGCAATGAGGAAATGGAGAAATAGCTTTGGATTTAACATTGGTATTCAGATTTCTCTGCTTCATTAAGAAAACCAAATACTAAGCTCCGACTATTTTCAAAACGGGACTTATTCAGATTATAAGTAAAAAAATAAAACAAATAGCTATAAAATGGGAATATGATCATATAGCTTAAAGCATCATTATGATGATGAAATGGGATAATTGGTGCAAAATACCTAGCAGAGTTCATAGTACACAGTTAGCTATAATTATTGTTATTATGATGGTTTTGAGTATGTGATGAAGTCCTCTTCAGATCTAAAATTTGATGCTTAGAAGTTATTTAATCCTCAGGAAAGCCTGTCTCATTCCTTCACTCTGTGAATACCACCGTCCTAGACAAAGAACACTTAGGACCTGCATGACCACATCCACAGCAAATTTTGCTTGTGCCCTAACTTCTTTCTTTTTTATTAATTTGTAGAAGTGGGCATTTGTGGAAAATCTCTAAATGTGTTTCTTTTCTATTGACTTATGTATTCCATACTTACTTTCCTAGTCCATACTGTGGAAAATTAGCATGGGATCATAATCATTTAGAACCGAAGGTATCTTAGGGGGTCATCTAATCCACTCTCGTTATTTTGAAGATGAGGAAACTGAGATTCAAAAATGTGAGGTGACATTCCAAAGCCCCTAAACAAGCACCATCAAATCAAGAACCCAAATTCTTTCTTCTCATCCCAGCAGCTAGGGAGCTAAGGGAAGTACTAATAGGTTTGGGATATTTGTTGCATGGAGAGTGTGTTTTTATTTTCATATCTCCAGGAATTGTTATTTGTGAGTGACAGAAACCGAACTTTAAGAAACTTCAGCAGAACAGGATTCCATTGGTTCATATAACACAGCCTCAGGCTGCAAGGAAATTTAGACACAAGAGACTTGAAAATCTGGACTTGTTATTGGTCTCTTGACTCTTTTTTCTGTAGATTGACTTCATTTTCTCAGACTGACCTTCTCTATAAGCAGTCCCAACGTAGGGAAAAGACCATACCCATTAGGACCATGTGCTTCTGAATGTAACAGCAACTCACACACAGTAGCATAACTAAATAGAGGTTTTCTGACATAGCAAGATTTACAAAGGGGAGTAGACTGAGGCTGATGCAGCTACTTGAGATGTTCTCAATGATTCAAGGTCCTCCCAAGTCCTACTCCATTGTTCTTAGCAGGCTGAAGACGTCATCGTGCACAAGTTTCCAGCAGAGGGGAGAGAAGTCAGGGCAAAAGTCACTTGTCAGCTGAGAGCGACCCCTTTCATCAGGACAATAATGTTCCAGAAGCCCCACACAGCAGACTTTCATTTATATCACATGGGTCGCAAATGAACATCTGTGGTTCCAGGACAGTGTGAGGAGATGGGTATTTTCAACTGGGAACATACCTGCGCTTAAAAAAAAAAAAAAAAAAAAAAGTGCGACTTTGCTCATCAGGAAAAAGGGGACAATAGATATTGGTAGGCAGTTTGTTTGCCACAGGACATTCCTCTTATTTCCAACTGGACAAATCCTGAAAAGGGTCATGGAATGGCTCTCTTGGCTCCCACGCCCACCCCATGACCAGAATAGTGGGAGATCACAATTCACAGCCCCAACTAGAACCACAGGCAGGTTAGGAGAAGATTCCAGCATAAGGAAGAGCTACAGTTGCCAGAGGAAAGGACGGGGTACACAGCAAAGGAAACAATAGATACTATGAGAATCCAAATTGCAGGAAGTATAACCATAATACAAAAATTTGCTCAATACTGAAAATGCTGATTATAGTCGTGAATTTTGAAAAGGACCAAGAATTTCCTCTGCTGAAGTTCAGAGCATACCCCAAAGCCATAGGGAAACCCATAGCAAAAGGCTGATTCCAAATATTAAATATAAAAGATTGCATACCCATTTGTCGGGTGCATCATTTTATACCCTACGGGTGAGTAATAGGTCAAGGCTAGGTATTTGCTGCCTCATCCAGGGGTATTATCTTCAATCATGTTAATTATATTAATATGACCTGCACTAATGAAAACCACAAAAACCTATTTTGGTTCCTCTCAGCACATACATTTTGATAATTTAGTCCTGTCAGGCTTGTGTGCCTCTCAGCACCAGACTCAATGCTCATAATATCAGGGTAATTTTAAGCACTTTCTACGCAAAACCAACAAAGAAAATGACTTGTGAACTAAATTTCATTTTGGTTGAGCAGCAAACCAGATCAAGAATGAAGAGATTCCTGATGACTTTAGGGATGCTTCTGGTCTTATCCATCCATCTCTCTTTCTTAACATATATTCTGCTTTGACATGTTTTCTAAATGATTAGCCACCTGAGAAAATATTTAAATGACCAAATCATAAGGTAAAAAATTTATAGCCTAAATTACATTAAACAAATTCAATATGTTATGCATATGGAAATTAGGAGCTTTCAGATTATATTTTAGCCATTAAAATGTGCCTTAAAATATTTAACTTCTGTCTGCAACAGTGTGATTTTTTTCGCCTGTACTTCTAATGGCAGATTCTCAGAGTAACCAAGCGAAAACAAATGACTTAGTCCTTGGTTCAGAGAAATAATGGGTTACTAGCATAATTAATTTTATGTTTAATTACTGTAGAATGAAACAATTCAACAATATCCAATCAATCCTTAGAATGACAGAACAGAAGGTCAGCAGTTGCTAAGTCAATTGTTTTGAAAGAGAAATTTATGTCAGGTTCTCTTTTATGTGCTATGGAAAGAAATTGGATAAAAGTGGTCAAGCAAACATTAATTAATTGTATAAATGTAATCTGGTTGTCATGCTAAATCATACAGGCAGGGGATATAGTTCTCAGAATGGTGGGCATGCATCAACTGCAAATTTCAGTGACATGTCCAACCCTGCCCCACTGCCAAGCCATACACAATTAAGAGCCTTGGAGTCAAATATTAACATCTCTAGAATTCTTTTTTTTTTTTTTTTTTTAATTTATTTTTGGCTGTGTTGTGTCTTTGTTGCTGCGTGCGGGCTTTCTCTAGTTGTGGCGAGCGGGGGCTACTCTTCGTTGCGGTGCGTGGGCTTCTCCTTGTGGTAGCTTCTCTTGTTGTGGAGCATGGGCTCTAGGCACACGGGCTTCAGTAGTTGTGGCATGCGGGCTCAGTAGTTGTGGCTCATGGGCTTAGTTGCTCCATGGCATGGGGGATCTTCCTGGACCAGGGCTCGAACCCGTGTCCCCTGCATTGGCAGGTGGATGTTACCCACTGCGCCAGCAGGGAAGCCCTAGAATTCTTTTCATAAAGTCTGTACTGACAATCGTGGAAAGGAGTTGGTGGTTCCACTCCATTGCCTTCCACAGCAGCCCCCAGCACAGGGGGCTGAGACTAACTGAACTCCCCACTCCTTTTGCTGTCCCATTAATAACAAGAAACTATTTCACAAAATAGTTTGTTTTTTTTTTTCTGACCCTAGCACTGATCACATTTGGGAGCTCACGTAGGCAATAAAACTAGAAGATACGGAAGGTGGTCCCCATTACATTTTCACATTCAAAAAAGTTAATTTTCCAAGATTGCCTCCTGGCCCTTGGTTTCCCCAGCATTTAAAGGCATTTAGATACTCTGCTTATTTGACTCAGAAAACCCCAGCTTTCCCTCTGCCATAACTAAGGTACTTATATCAACGTGACTGTGTACTTGCGTCAAGACCACCCCTTCTGCCTGTATTATAACTCTTTTGGGAGATGCCCCCAACATCCTATTTTATTTTTTCTTGACGGCTTCTTTCTGAAACTAGAGTATGAAGCAGCCTTTTCTCTGCAAGCATGGAGGTGAAAGATCACATCTACATCCCTTGAGAATTTCCTGTGAAAAAACTAAGGCATCACTTTCCCATCATATCTACCAACTCCTTGAGGACGGCTTTGAGAAATCCAGGCCTGAAGAGACAGTGCTTACTGTATTTAGGATGTTACTAAAAATAAAGAAGAGTTTGTGTCCATTTAATTAATGGGACTGGGCAAAGTGTGGAACAAGCTCATTCATGGAGATCAAAATCTGTAAGGTACAAAAATTCCCCTTGGGGTAGTTGGATTGAAGGGGCACGAGGGAGGCAATGGGGGCGGGGGGTTAGGGCAGCTGGAAATGTTTTGCTTTTAGAGCTGGATACTTCCTGCAGGTACATTCAGCTTGTGAAAATTCACCAGGCTTATAATTTATGTATTTTTCTGTTTATAGATAGATTTCAAGAAAAGGTACTCGAAAATGCAAATTAAAAAGTAAAGCCTCTGCCATACAGGCCTTAGCGTCCAGGAGTCTGTGGCAAAATGTTTCTCTAAGAGGATCTTGGATTCATTATAGAAAATTGGGTGGATGCCTCTGGTTTTTCATGAATCAGTTAA
Source organism: Balaenoptera ricei (assembly GCF_028023285.1). NCBI lineage: Eukaryota > Metazoa > Chordata > Mammalia > Artiodactyla > Balaenopteridae > Balaenoptera > Balaenoptera ricei. Next base: position 45,963,308 of record NC_082651.1, read on the forward strand.
GGTTCTTTGCACATGCTGAGTTGATATTCTAGAGTAGCAGCCCTGTTCAGCCAGGCTGGCTTGGGCCCTGAGTGAATTTTGACCATTGGTTAGTGATTGTAGCAATGTAGCACTTTGAAGCTGTAGCTTAAACACAGAATTTTTACTTGAGAGGTCAGAATAACCCTAAACTACATGAAAAGTGTGTATAGTTACCAGGACCTGTGCATGTATTTGGAAGGTTCCACGGACCAGAACAGAGAGCCCTCATGACAACACTCATTCTCTGTTACAGCATTAAGTTATCCCAATGTCCAAAGTCTCCCACAATGCTGAAGCAGTTGTTTTCCTTGGGCCACCAGACATTTTCCAATAGAAATATTCAGCTAGTTTTCACATTCTTAAATACAAGGAAACACTATGACTACAAATTTAGTATCTTCAGAATAATCTGGGAATTCTTTCTTCCAGTATTGATTGCTTTCAGTAGCAAAATGGTTTGTCTATAGAAACATTCCTCTCAGACTGAGTGGATACCAGGCTGACATCCACATTGCCTGGACTTCGAAAGCATCATTTCTGATAGTAGAACTGGTTGAATGGAAAGTTGATACCCTTTAAATAAATCCGACCAAAACCAGAAATAGAAATGCAGGAGCTGACTAGGTTAAAACCATTAAATTATGCTCCTCAAAAGGCATTTGATAAATCAGCCACTGATATTTCTAAGTAAATCTAGTTTAATGTTTGTTGATTTATGCAAAGATGACCCATTCTTTGTGTGATAAGGTCTTTGGGACCACATGTCTAATTTCTCAACCATACAAATACTCAGTTCTAGAACCCTCATAAAAAACTATGTCTGTTTGTTATGGATTACTCATAGGTGGGTGTATATAGTATAGCATAATATTGTATTGTTCAGCATTATTTTTCATGGAAAGTAAGAAGCCGTCAACTATAAGAAGCACAATAACTTTATATAATATCACTAAGGAAGGAAAAAATACTCCTAATTTTAACTTTTTCTCTTTTAAGATACAGCTTTATTTCAAATATTAGAAGCTGAAAAATGTCTTAGATGTGATGAAATATGTCTTTTTTCTACTATCTTTTTTCTACTAACTTTTTTCTACTCTGGAGGAAAAAAATTTTAGCTAATTTTAAAATTCCATAGCAATCACCAATGGACAAGGGTTTGGGGGGGTGTTTTTAAATATATTGCAGTGAACATAAGCCTTTTTATGAGTTAATATGAAAAAGGATAATATTGTTTTGCTATTTGGAAAACAAAGTTACTGTCTTCTACCAAGTGAACATAAAAGGTCACAGTTCCCCTCTTCTATTTTCTGCAATAGTTTTTGCGCTGCTGATGAAAATATGACATAAAATAGAGTACATAAGATCCACACAAACTAACTCACAAAATGCAGTTTCTCGGTATTTCCTTTAAGTACAACTCTAAAGCAATTATACAGCCACTTTACAAAACCTTAGCTACATGTAATTATCCATGACAAGTGCATTTGTGACCCTGAATTCAATCACATTCCCTTAAACTTGATCTTTGAATGTCCATGGCAGTAATAAAACCATCATTTGCCCCAGTGAATATTCTTTGAAATTAATTTTTCTTTCCATTTTTAATTGTAACACGTTTTGCTTTCAAGAGAAGAAGTAGAAGTCTAAATTAGAAGAAAACTCAATTATCTGAAACATAATTCATTCTAAACATATCGCTGAAAAACTTTGCTTTAAGCAGGAAAGTTCATGATTCTTTTCCCTTTTTGTGTAGGGCTGGAATGAATCCTCTAGATTGGGGTTTTAATCCAACAACTATTTTGAAACCTTAGAATAAAACATATAATAGCTCTATGAGATTGAAATTTTTAAAATCATGAATTAGTAATAATATTTCCCCATTCCACCAATTTAAATATAATAAAGGGGGAAATAGATTGAAATACTTTAGGAAAAAATGACCACTAAGATAGATACATACTTTGCAAGTAGAATCTATTAGAAATACTCTGGTACAAACATTCCTAATACTTTATCACCAGCCCTTTCAGATCACTGTGGATCAAAGCTGCCTTCATTTTAACTGGTAAAATTCTGTATAAATGCTTAACACCCAAACACAGGGTATAAATTTTGATTCACATCTGCATTTTAAAAAGACAGCTTCAAAATACATTTTGGGGACAGCTGGGGAAACTGGAATATAAACTATATGTTAGATTATATTATTGAATTGTTCATTTTCTTAGGTGTGTGATAATGGTGATTTAGTTATATGGGAGAATGCTCTAATCATTAGGCGATACACGCTGAAGTATTTAGGAGTGAAGTGTCATGATGTCTGGAATTTAAAATAATACAAACACACACACACACAGAGTGTACAATGGTGACAAAATGTTAACAATTGGTTGAATGCAGGTGAAAGGTGTACAGATATTCATGGTGCTCTGTTTTCTACTTTTCTATAGGTTTGAAAGTTTTTTTCAAAATAAAAAGTGGAGGGGAACTTGTATAAATTCATGGAAAGGCTCTTCATCTGAACAACACTGAATATATGCATTTTTTACTCTTTCCCTCCATTTCAATAGTTGATGTTAGTATGTGCTTCTCTGATGCTCCAACAAAATACTTCTGGAAGAATGGCAGGTCAGCATGCCTTGTTTTAAGTTTATTAACTGACAACCTACTTTCAATGACAAAAGAAAATGTAATCTAGGCCTGTTTTAGAGCCATGATTGTCAGCTCACGTGGTCAATATGTCATGCAAGGTACACTTCATTAAGGAGTGAATTACTTTGTTTGTAATCTGAGCTAACTGAACGTCAATGTCAGGTTGTAAAAATCATAGATTAAAATGTAACACTAAGTGCAATCAGATAGGCAACATCACCCTTTGCCCTCCAAAAACAACCCCAAATCAGGGCTTATTTTATACAAGTTGCAGATAGAAAGTCTCTTTTGTACCACAAAGAAGCAATTTTCCTGCCACTGAAAGGACTTCCGGGTTAAGTGTAATATTTACGTGTCTCATTGCCACGCTTTTATATCTGGCAAGATTGAAAATTAAAATTTCACTGTGTCCAAGCGTTCATTAGCTAAGAGAGTAAACTCTCCAGGTTAATATCCCATGTAATGATAAGAGAAACAATCAAAAACCCCTGCAAAGGGTAAGTACTAGAAAGTATGTTATTTCGGCAAAATCCCTCCAATGTCCTATGCATTATCAAAAAGGCAAATTCCCTGTCAAAGATGCTCTCCAAAGATAAGGCCCATGAATCATGAAACACATCTAATTGTAATACACTTATCCTCTGTCAAGTCAATGAAACCCATCTCTCTCCTGGTTGTTCTAAACAAGGCAAACGGATTTGGTACCATATTTACTTAACCAGGCACGCACTGACCATGTTGATGGCCTTGAACATGGGAGAGGTTTGGTAAAGTGAACAAAGGGCTCACTCCAGCATCAGATAAGAAATGACTTTCCCCCCCTGTGCTGCCACTTTCTGTCTATACAATTTTGAGCAGGTCAGTTACTGTTTCTCAACTTCAGTTTCTTCGCCTGTGAAATAGGTATGATAATGCTCACCTCTCTGGATTTTTATCATGATTAGGAATAATATATGAAAAACACCTTGGAAGGGCCTGACACTTATCAAGTACACAGAAAAGGGGAATTATCAATTGTATAACAGCAGTACATTTTATTTTTCAAAGATATGAATGGTTTTTCATTGAGCAGATCACTCTGGTCTTGAGTGAATAGTTCAGTGCATGTGTTAGTGAGTTTGAAATATTTAACAAGGCACATTATGTACAACACCAAATGAGGTAGAAATCTGGTTTATTACTATGGCATCTCATCATAGCTCAAGGAAGATCCGAATTTTCCAACTGGAAAGAATGGCAGGTAATGGTCAAACACATACTTCATTTTTTTTCATGTACCTCTCTCTAAGTGAGAGCTCCCAAACTTTGGTTTAAGAGGATCAGCTGCTTTGCATTTCTCAGGAGTCCAGCGTGGGAAAAAGGACCCCCCACGGTGACTTCCAGGGGAGGGGGTCAATTTGGCAGAGAAATTCCATAAAGTGTTCCCCACCCAGAACGCTTCTAGAGGGGCTTACTTAGAAATTCACTAGGTAAGAATTTTTGTCCATCTTCTACTTGTGGTGTCCCATCCTATATCCATAGCATTTCACTATGAAACTACTCTTCCTGAAGGAATATCAGCAAAAGTAAAACAAGTGGAATCTTCTAGAATACCAGGATCAAAATTGCTTTGTTTTGTGCTGAGATACTCTCTAATATCTGGTCTCTTCTATCTGTAGACATGTGGAAATAATTTTTTTTTAATGTTTTTTAATTTTTTATCTTTATACAACTTTTAAAACTTAAACTCCATTTACAGTTATTACAAAATATTGGCTATATTTCTCATGTTGTACAATACATCCTTATAGCCTATCTTACACCCAGTAGTTTGTAACTCTCACTCCCCTACCCCTATGTTGCCCCCCTCCCCACTGGTAACCACTAGTTTGTTTTCTATATCTGTGAGTATGCTTCTTTTTTGTTATATTCACTAGTTTGTTGTATTTTTTAGATTCTACATGTAAGTCATATCATACAGTATTTGTCTTTCTCTGTCTGACTTATTTCACTTAGCATAATGCCCTCCAAGTCCATCCCTGTTGCTGCAAATGGCAAGTTTTCATTCTTTTTTATGAGTAGTATTCTGTTTTGTGTGTGTGTGTGTGTATATATATATATGTGTATATATATATATATATATATATATATCACATCATCTTTATCCATTCATCTGTTGATGGACACATAGGTTGCTTCCATAGCTTTGCAATTGTAAATAATGCTTCTAGGAAAACTGGGGTGCATGTATCTTTTTGAATTAGTGTTTTTGTTTTTTTTCAAATATATACCCAGGATAGAGCTGCTGAGTCATATGGTAATTCTATTTTTAGTTTTTTGAGAAAACTTCATACGGTTTTCCATAGTGACTGCACCAATTTACATTCCCACCAACAGTGTACGAGTTGGAAATAATATTTCTGAAATGTGACTTTGGTCTCTGGGCAAAGGGATAGGATTGGGTAGAAAGAACCCAGCCCAGGGCTGGGCATGTGGCAGGTGCTCGGTTTGTAAACAGAGAAGGAAGCTGTGCCATAGTACTTTCCTTCAGTTTTAAAGCCAAAAGAGAAAACAGTCGTTATCATCCAACAAATGAAAAACTCTCTAAAGAGCATCATTTAGAAAAGCACTCTGGCCATGCAAGTTTACATTTTCAGTGTTAACATAAACAGTCCTTAAGTTGGCTGAAAGGTCAGGACAGCAGCTAATAAAATCAGCAACTAAATTTAAAATAAAGAAATGTCCTTCCCTTGCAGAGGGAATTTTAGCTTGCCCTTTCCTTTGGTCCCAGCCTGCATGAGAATGTCTTTAGATTTTTCAAAAGTGAAAGTTGGAGTAAATAAGATGTGAATATTGGAGGCTGAGACCTGCTAGATGTGTTTTTTAAACAGCTCTTTAGATGGGCGAATACGGCAGCTTGATTAAGACATGCATACCTTGATCATCTGTCATCTGCATGTCTTTAAGCCCTGAGGGGTAGTTTGTGCCAGATCCGGAAAGAAGTATGCCCCAAGAGACTGAGGACAGCACTACCTGGTAATCAAAAAAGAGAAATGAACATGGCATTGAAGAGACTTAAAGAGGCGGGCACAAAACTCATTTGTTTATCCCCAAATATAAATTTCTTCCCAGACCGCGTTCATTCCTGCTATCCTTCTCCTTAGCTGGGAAAGAAATTGCATCATTTCTCTTCCTCTGGCTTTACATCTCCATTTTCATAAGGTGCCCCTTGCATTCTCATGCGTGCTAGATGTCAGCATTACCCACAGCTCTGGAACAGGCTGGGGGGGGGTGGGGGTGGGGATCCTTATGAATCCTGGATTCATAACATTGGGAATCCGGGAAAGGATGCAGATGGGCCTGGATGGAGTTTGAGAGGATTGATCTCAGCTACAGAAGACCCTGACCCAAGTCCAGCTCCTGCTACCCCATTCCAGGCCGGGACAAGGCTGAAATAGCTCAGCAAACCACACTCATTCATTCTAGTACAGCTGCTCCCAGTGGGTTTATGCATATCGTACTTTGATGCATTTCCTCTTTGGAAACTGGCTAAAATTCTTCTACTTTTCATTTTGTATTCTACATTTTGTTAGGTAAATTTTTTTCCATCTCCACCCACCATGATACTTACCCCAGTGCAATAACATGGTAGTCTTAATAAACACTTCATCAATTAATATATAAATTACAGAATTCTTTGAAAAAAAGGGTTACAGCGGCATTTATTCAAAATCCTGTGTTGCACATCATTAATTAGGTTGACATAATACCATGTATTTGTTTCAGAAAGTAAACCTGCTTTCTAAGAAAAATTCATCAACACTTATAAGTTTTGAAATCAAAGAACACCCCCCTAAACTTCATTTCTTAGCCAAAATCTGTAATTTGGCAACTGGTGAAAATGAATGAATATTAGAAGTTTAATGATAAAGAGGATAAAAACCAATTATAATCTTATTGTAATGACTAATTTTTATTTGTTATAAAATGTTTTAATATACAAAAAAGGACGAATAACAATATAGAATATGTTGAATTCTATTCTATGTCGACTATAATATGGGGGTCACCACCGAGCTTAAAAAATTAACTAGTACAAGCATAGCTGTAGTTCCTTGTGTACCCCTCCCAAATGCATTCCTCTCCAAACACCCACCAGAGGGAACCCTGATTCTGAATTTGGAGGTTATCATCCTAAAGCATATTTTTATACCCTTATACAAATGTAAATTTCCCTAGACGACATACAGTATCATTTTGCATATTTAAAACTTTTGCATAAGTAGTGTCCTATTGTACATGTATAATTTGTGGGCTTTTTTAACTCCATACTTTTTGGGATATATTCACTTTGATACATGTTCTAGTTTACTCACTTTTCATTGTCACGTATTATTTTACTATAGGAATATACCACAATGGAGTCATCCACTGAAAGCCTGATTTTCAAAAGAGGAGAAAGAACCTTTGTATCATGGGGAAGAAAAGAATGGTCAGATAAAACTAACCCTCCAGTTAGGTACACTATGGCTCCAAACCATGGCTTGGTTACCCTGACACTTTCCTCCTTGCTAGACAGGAATCCTATCTGTGTAAATAGCTGAGGCAAATTGTTAAAGAAACTAATGAACAGAGTGTAAGACAGATGGTGATAGCCAAGTTCACCTGGCTAATCCCAGGCCTCTCCCTGGTGGTAATGGCCTTCTTCACTGTATCAGGAATGCAGAGTAATACCTGCAAGAGGCCATGTATCAAGGCCTTGACCATGCCAAGTCACCCTTCAGAATGCAGTATGTTTCTCTAGAAAAAATCTTTTATTTTATCATTTTGTTAAAATTGTGCATTTGAAGTTATGTATCCTCCAGACACCCATAGAGTATACCTTTTTCACATCGTACACACTTCCTCAGGCCATCCAGGCTTGCTCTCTTCAGTAACTGATCAAAAGGAATATCAAGTTGCTTCTCAAAGACAAGCCCCAAGATGAGAAGTTTCCCTACCCTGCTAGCCTCAGATATCCCACTCTGCCTGTCGTGACAATCAAAGCAGCAAGTGGGATGATGAGAAAACAGCCATGAGCTAAAGGAGGAGCCCAGGTGAAATCTCTTCAACCTGGTTAATCATAAACATAAACTCCTTGATGCCAGGTACCTGTAGCCGAGGACCTGGGACTGCGGCTCCATCCTGCAGAATGTAGAGGTGCCTGGGCAAAGGAAGTGGCTGGCGGATCACACGTCTAAGAAAGTAGATTGGCGGTGATAGGAAAGGCCTGGTGGGTCTGGCCCCCAAGAGTGAGAGCCTGAAATAGCCAGGTGCCTGGAGGGCAAGACCAAGACACTGACAAGGGTGGAGCCTCCTGTTGACACTCAGAGGGAGGGAGAAACCCATTGACACTAGTTAAAGGTACATCGTTAAAACAAGAGAAATGTGATGCGTGATCCAGCTGTGAGGTTGCCATGCAGATCATTCCATCCTTTAGTTCTACGTTTTCCCTTTCAGTGGCAAGATTCTGATCCATATTTGGAAAAAAAGGCTCTCATTCATGCAAAGCCCCTATTTAAAAACCAAGTAAATCTATACAATGGAATACTACTCAGCAATAAAAAGGTACAAAATACTGTTACACAAAGCATCATGGGTGAACTTCAAAATGATGCAGACACAAAGAAGAGAGAAAGCAAAACTATATACTCTATGCTTCCATTTACATAAAGTCTGAGAACAGGCAAAACTATCTTTGATTATACATGTCAGAAATTGATTTACGTGGGTGGGAGGGGGCAAGTAGTTGACTAGAAGGAGGAATGATGGAACTTTCTGAATGATAGGAATGTTCTATATCTTGTTTTGTCTGGTCATTACGCAGGTAACTGTGACTGTCAGTATTCATCAAACCGACCTTTAAGGCTGCACATTTTTTATTGTGGGTAAATTATAATTCAAGTTTTAAAATGGTACATGAAAGATAAATAGATACATGAAATCAGGTCAAAGATGTGTTTGGCTAAGAAAAACTTTCCATGGAAAGTATGGTCTCCAAGAGAGTTACACGGGATTTCCTTAGGTAAGTCCAACTCCATCCCCCTGGAAGTACTCACATCTAGAGGGCTTTCTGGACCACATCATTTTAAGGTCATTCTGCCTTAGAATTTCCCTTTCCCCTTCTTTTCATATTTCTCCCTCTACTGCACTTCCCACCCTCTGAAATATACATATATATGCACTTAATTATATTTTTGATTAATTGACTGGTTTATTGTGTGTCTTTCTCCATCTAGAATGTAAACTCCACAGGGCAGGCATGTTTGTCCATTTTGCTCACTGCCGTATCCCCAGTACCACATGCAGAGCACACGGTATGCCCTCAATTAATTGTTTCCGAATAAGTGAATAAGTTCAAGGAAAGAAATAATGATTAACTGTCTATTTGGCTTTAGAGATCATTCAGTCCAAACCTGTCATTTACTGCTGAGGACACTGACACCCTGAGAGGCTGAATCACGTTCTCCATCACGAAATCATCAGAATGTGGAAGCATTCCTGGTAAGAATGGAACACTCCCCAAATCCTGCTTCTGTCTCTCGAGGAAGGTTGCAAACAACTCCATGTTTGACCAAAATTATTAGTTCTTCCAGCAGCTTAACTTCCTTTTCATGCATACTTGTAATCATTCTAATTAAATGGGTCATCAAACTTCAAGAAAGAGACACAGTAGAAATAGGCTACTCATATTTGCCTTGAAGCTCTTACTTCCAAAATAAGTAATATAACATTGTTACTAATGTTCCTAGTAAATCTAGTGGAATGACATCACTTGAAACCTTTCTACATAAAGATAATTCAAGGTTCTGAATATTTGCTTTGTACAGAAAGCACTGTGCTAAGTTCTAAAGGGACTAATGGAGTATTCTAAGAAAAGCAAGGTACGGGAAGTACTTGGCACCATGTCACTTAGTTATTTAGGACAAAGCAAATGCTAGAGCCCAAGTGTCCAGTGCTGTTTTGCTGTATTACCAAATATGATGAAACCTTGAGCTAAGGAATGGAGATCTGTGTAAGATTCCAGGAATCAAGCAGTAGTTGCCTTCCCTATATTCCTAAAATTACATCCTTTTCCTGAAGGAGGCTGCCGTTGTTCATTTTCAAGTGCAAGTTACAGGGAGTGAACGGTTTACTTACAGTGAGAGTAACAGATCAGACAACCTCCAAGATCAAGGCTAGCAAGGACTGACAAAGAAGAAAAGGAAGAAAAACAAGGAGTCATACTCAGGAAATCTTGGCAAAGGTGAGAGGAAGTTGTTATGCTATGTCAGCACACTTTTACAAGACTCAAAACCCACCTTCTAGTGGGCTCTACAAGGATACTTCAATAGTCATTCTTCATGTCACTCATCCAACAAATATTTAGAGTGCCCATTAATGGAACAAGCACTTCTCAAGGTGCCACATGTACTGGGGTGAACACATTGGCACCATATTCTGACCTCTCCCCACGTCTACTACTCCACGGTCCATCTCCTCCCATTCAGACAAACCATAGAAGTATGGTCTCAGTAAAGTTACCTTCAGCCGCCTGCCAGCAAGGAAAGGACTTGGGTTGACCAATTCCCCGCCATCGTCAGAATAATTAATAGTCTGTTAACATGGCATTCTCCTAAACATACACACACACACACACAAATATTTGCATTTTAAAAGCTACTTCTTGTTAGTCCAAATGGTCCTTTAATTGTGGGGTTTCAGGTAGATAACAAAATGAAGTCAAACTAAAGATTTGGATAGTACAGGTAGTAGGGGAATTGACAAACAGAAGGGTATCTAGGGGTGGGCACAACATCTCAAATGTGCTTTTCACTGCTTCTCATTACTTCTTCCTTTAATCTTCACCTGAATCCAGCATTGAAAAAAAAAAAAACAACAAATCTGCAAAGATTTTATGTGAAGGATGAGGGTAAGAATGGAGACAAGGAAGTTCTGCCCAGTGTGAGGTAGAAGAGACAGTGATAAATGTGAGTGCATCATTTTTAGAGTGGTGGTTTTTAGATTAGAAATTATCCAAATAGAAATTTTTTTTTAAACTTCAGTATTCTAGGAACTTCTTGGGGACTGAATAGCAAGTGAAGAATTTTATTTTTTTTTAATTCATTTATTTATTTATTTTTGGCTGTGTTGGGTCTTCGTTTCTGTGCGAGGGCTTTCTCTAGTTGCGGCAAGCGGGGGCCACTCTTCATCGCGGTGCGCGGGCCTCTGACTATCGAGGCCTCGCTTGTTGTTACACAGGCTCCAGACGCGCAGGCTCAGTAGTTGTGGCTCACGGGCCTAGTTGCTCCGCGGCATGTGGGATCTTCCCAGACCAGGGCTCGAACCCGTGTCCCCTGCATTGGCAAGCAGATTCTCAACCACTGTGCCACCAGGGAAGCCCCTATAATTCTTGATTATATCATTTACCTTCCCCCTTATTCTCTCTCTCTCTCTCTATATATATATATATCTCAAACACACACACACACACACACACACACACACACACACACAGAAGCTAAGAAATCAACTACATAAATAAAATTGCTGAAATAAAGTAGATTTTAAAAATACGCTATGCATACTCTATACAGCTTGAATTGAAAAGGAAATAGATCAGCTTGAAGAGAAGACAGTTTTTCTGGTTGCTTTCAGTTGTCTTTCATGAGTTTTTCTAAAGCTCATATGAAGAAGGATGTACCAGCCTATCTTTAACACTCCCCCCTCCACTTTTTTCCCTGATTAGAATTTGCTAAAGCTAAGTAAGCCCTACCCCGTATTTTGGCTGGTTCGGGGTTTTTTTTTTTTGTTCCTGCAGGGCTCCAGTTGTGATAATCAGTGTCTCACGGTGAGAACCCCAGCAAGAGCTGAGTTGAGTTGAGTAGCCCGGGGAGCAAGTTCAGACATTGAGGAACTCGTTTATCTTCCACAGTAACCTCCCCCCACACCCCGACAATCAACTACAAACTACTTAACCCATCAAAACTCAGAACTGACAAAGCCAGTCTCCTCCTGGGACTATAAACACCTCCACGGTCGGAGTCACAGAGCTTTTCAAGCTAACATCCTCGTGATTGGTTTAAACTGCTAAAACCCTGACTATCTTAGATTCAGGTTTCTCACTTAAATCACTATTCATTCTATATATAAGGTGAAAGAATTGGAACTGAAGATAAAAAATAAATGAGGGGTCATAGTACCATCATGTTCACTTTTCAGGAGATTCAGACTTCTCAGTGCAATAATATTGTGATATACCTTATTTCCAAAGGCTTGGAGAGGGGATGTTAAATTTTATAATCAAGAAAATGTTTTATTTGAATACGAATCCAAGAGTTTAAAGGAGTTCTAGAGAGGCTAATATGAATGACCTGCTACATTAACATAGTTAGGAATTCCTACGCCTTTATTGCCATTGAAATATTCTGAATCAGGTGAAAAGGATTTGAATATTTTTTTCTTCACTCACCATGTGTTTGGAGTCTTAAATCACTGATTGGTTATCCTTCTCCATTCATTTTTTTGTCAACTTCATTCAGTCACAAACATTTATTTCTGGCTAAGATGCATGTTCAAGAATATTGATTGCAAAATGTTTAATAATATCAAAAATTAGAAAGAACCTAACTGTTCATTATAGGGAGTTAATTAAACAAGACATGGTCCATCCGTAAAGTGGAATAGTACGCATCAGTTAAAAGAGATGAGGTAGACTTAAATGCCTTGACATGGAGAAATATGACCTTGCTATATGGCTAAAGGTGGAAGGGAAGCAGATTATAGAAATGGCATTTCTAATGGGATACTTTTAAATTAAATCATGTGTGTATGTGTGTGCACATATGTATATTTCTATAAGACACTAGAAAATACACACCAACTTAACTTGTTAATAGTGGTTATCTCTTGGATATTACTGAGTGACATACTTTTCTATTATTTGAATTTTTTATAGTAATCTAACCCATTAATCTCTGCATAGCATAGTTGAAGTTCCTTGCTTTGGGAGCCCATGGAAGAATTACACACACCAGGACCACTTGTGATTGGGTGACAGTGCATGATTGACTCTGTCTAATGAATTGTAAGCAAAAATGGCTTGTGTCGCTTCCAGGCTGGAACATTTAATTGCTGGTGCAAGATCCGCCAGAGCTCTTTCCTTCTGCCATGAAACCCAGCGATGTTTGAGAGCGTGGCTACTCCATCAGCCCAGATCCTGACATGAGAAGCTGAGGGTGGAGTGGAGCCCACAGCCAGCCCACAATGGCCATGTCATAAGAGCAAAAAATAAACTCATTATTATAAACCTTTAAAATTTGGGAAGTTTGTTGGACTTCCCTGGTGGCCCAGTGGTTAAGAATCTGCCTGCCAATGCAGGGGACATGGGTTTGATCCCTGGTCCAGGAAGATCCCACATGCCGAGGAGCAACTAAGCCTGTGCGCCACAACTACTGAGCCTGCGTGCCGCAGCTACTAAAGCCCTTGCACCACAACTACCGAAGCTCGTGGGCCTAGAGCCTATGCTCTGCAACAAGAGAAGCCACTGCAAAGAGAAGCCCGTGCACTGCAACAAAGAGTAGCCCCCGTTCACCGCAAATAGTGAAAGCCCACCTGCAGCATCGAAGACCCAACACAGCCAAAAACAAATAAATAAAATAAATAAATTTATTTTAAAAAATTGGTGGAAGTTTGTTAATGAAAAATGACCTGGTCTCTCTTATGTAAGTACAAGTAAGTATACCCTCATTTTCTCTTTGAAATAAAGACATTGCTCTTCTGAAAAGCAGTGTGCAACTTGAAAGATGCATGTCTTGGTCCACTGAACAAACCTTGCAGTGCAGATCAGATCAACACCACAAGAAAAACCAAACACTGAGAAAATTCTAATGCCTTTCTCTGACATATGTATTTCAGAAACAAAAATACTTGGACTTGGAGGGCATTACACTAAATGAAGTAAGTCAGACAGAGATACTCTATGATATCATGTATATGTGGAACCTAAAAAATACAGCAAACTAGTGAATATAACAAAAAAGAAGCAGACTCACAGATATAGAGAACAAACTAATGGCTACCAATGGGGGGGAGGCAATATGAGGAGGAGTGAGTGGGAGGTACAAACTATTAGGTGTAAGATAGGCTCAAGGATGTATTGTACAACATGGGGAATAGAGCCAATGTTTTGTAATAAGTGTAAATAGAAAGTAACCTTTAAAATTTGTATAAATTTTTTTTTAATCAAAGAGTTTTAGAGTTGAAAAGTACCTTAGAGATCATTTGATCCATGTTTATTGACCTAAGCTCAAAAAGCTAGATTTGTGCAGAATCCTCCAGGTATCATTAATCGGAAGAGAAATCCACTCTGTTGGAATAGAAAAATGCATTAGGATACATAGTTAAGTATTTAAATGTATTTGGTTAGAGGATCTGTAAAGGAATAATTACATGGTTCTATTTAACTAAGTTAGTGGAAACAAAATATATTACATTGATGGCTCTTAGGGAAGAAAACTAAGGCATAAAATATAACTTAGTGTTTCAATAGGATATATGTTTATAAACTAGCCTCTCCTTCGATTGTGTGTGTGAGTGTGTGTGTCTGTCTGTCTGTCCTTCCCTTCCTGTCTCTCCTGTCTTTCGATGCCTCAAGCACAGGCTTAGCCAGCCTGCAGCTTCAGCCATGGGCTAACTTGGCCTTCCAGAGCCTTCATCCAAAGCAAAGGCTCCTGAATTCCTTCACCTGGACTTCGTCACAACCTCGACAATTCTTTCATGAGTCCCTCCCCTTCCATGACCTCTTTTGAATGAGACACTTTTTTTTCCTTCCTAGGGTTCAGGCAAGGAGTCAGAAAATGTATCCTAGCCATCTATGTTTTCTCACAGAACAATATGGGCACATTCTTTCTCTGGTGATTTGCCCTGAAACACTGGAGGCTTAAGAATTTCCTCACAATTGGCAAAATTGTAATTGGTGGGTTAAGTTTGGTGTGAATGATAAAAGTCAAGTTAAGTTTGTCGTAGAAGCTTTCCCACTGCCCCAGCACCTCTTCCTCTTCCTCTTCCCTGGAGTGTTAACCCATCCGGGCAATATCAATGGCCAATGAATCCCTGCTCGAGTATTGAGAATGGCTTTGGGTAAGACCCTGTGGATGATTTACATTTTGAAAGGTGACTCTTAAAGATCAAAAAGTCATTAAGAACCACGTAAATTAAGCTCTCAAGTGGAATGGCAGGCAGCAGAATAGTTACCTTTTAGAATAGTTACCTTTTAGAATAGTTACCTTTTATTCTTATCCTTCTTAGTGCATCTTCAAATGTTAAAATTTATGGTTAACGTTCACTGAGCGCTTACTGCGTGCATGTCAAGCACTGTTTGAATGCTTTGCATGTAGTAACTCATTTAACCTGGCAGGGAGTTACCATTATTACTCTCATTTTAATGATAAGGAAAGGCACAGAGAGATCAAATTACTTCTCCCGGGTCACACAGGATAACTAGAAGAGCCTGGATCTAATTCTAGGTATTGTGACTGCAGAACCATGTACATAATCACTAGACTCTACTGCCTCTGAAGCCACACCTTGGCTGGCTTGGAGGGCTGATTCATCTTTTGTTTCTTATAAGAAAACTGTTTACTCCAGTGAGTTTTTAATTTGCCTCCATTTCAGATCCCTAATTACGTGTCTATTAACCCATAACAAAAATCGACTTTCCTTTTCTTAATTCATTGTACTTTTTCATGACATTTTTTGGGACTCATCATTCCTCCACCCTTGAGCTCAAACTCTGTGGGTTATCCACCCAAAGACATGTTCCCATTTGGTCCCCATCTGGCTGAAATTCCTTTTGAAGATGGAAGTTTAGGCTTCAAAGAAATCCTTGAACGTGTACCTTAGTGAATCTACCCATCTCTTCCTGCCAAACATATTTTACTCCTTTAATCTTACTCAGGTCCCCCAGCTACTCCCTTATCTCCACAAACCTCTCCTGAAGAAAGAACTTAGCCTGAAGCTAACCAGCCCCATAAAGGAAATGGGTAGGCTTCTGAGGGGACAGCGAATGTTGGTTTTCTTCACAGCCCTTCAAAACAGGCAGAGCGAAAGCCCCATCCACCACCATTCTGCTGATGGATTGAGGAAGAAGGAGCTTGTCACAAACAGAATTAGCACTAAGTAATTTTCCCTTTCTTTATGTAAACAACTGCCTTTTAATATACAACAACCCTCGAGGTGTTCAGGTTACAGGCTTATTTTAAGATCTTTTGTTTACCTTTTGATCTTCATAGGTCATTGACATCCCATTTAGCCCTGGTGACCCTGTTTATACAATTTTGATATAAATTAAAAAGTCTTCTTGGAGATAACATTAACATTCTTGATCTCAGTCTACCACATAAGCAAACAATAGCCTTTGCTCAGCCCTGTATATAATTGTTCAAAAGCTTCAATGCAGACTCAAATATTCAGAGAAAATCTGACCAAATTTGCTTTCCAAATTTTTGTTCTAAGCAGGATAAGACCCCAGTTTATGGAAACTTCAATGAAATGTCTTATGGGACCTTTGGTAGAATGGAGTTCTATTTTATTCTAATAAAATACCGGATAGAGTATTTTAGGTTTTAATTAACGAGAAGAGGCAGATCACTTATAGAAGCACTAGGGATCTATTTCTCTACCTTAGCCTGAATTTATCTTTTTAAGTATATTTTATTTTATTTTAATGTATTTATTTATTGATTTATTTTATTTATTTTATTTTTATTTTTTGGCTGTGTCAGGTCTTAGTTGCAACACTCGAGATCTTCGTTGCAGCACGCAGGCTCTTTCGTTGTGGCGCACCGGCTCTTTGTTGCAGCGCACCGGCTTCTCTCTAGTTGTGGTGCGCAGTCTTCTCTCAAGTTGTGGCACGCCGGCTCCAGAGTGTGTAGGCTCTGTAGTTAGCAGCACGCAGGCTCTCTAGTTGAGGCGTGCAGGCTTAGTTGCCCCACAGCACGTGGGATTTTAGTTCCCCAACCAGGGATCGAACCCACGTCCCCTGCATTGGAAGGCGGATTCTTAACCACTGGACCACCAGGGAAGTCCCACCTGAATTTAAAATGCACTTTTGTTCACTTAAAACTCAGAAGGTAGTGTTCCTCCTAAGCTTTTTGATTCTCTACCAGGGATTGAGTGGAGTAACATTTTCGGAATTGGCTTTTTCACTCTATTTTTTAAGGAGGGAAGCTCTCAGTTTTCATACTGAAAAAAACATTTTGATAACTACTCCTTTATAAAAGCATATTAGTCTTGTGAATAATTGCAAGTATTTTAAAAACCATATTTCTGATAGCCCTCTCTGCTCCTGTTAGTTCATTCTTTATGAGTACACACTTGAACTAAACCCTCATCCTATTTTTAATGAAAAACTATTATATTCCTAGGCAAAGAATCTAATCTTGCAATACAGATAAATTAAAAGGCTTATATTATCTCTTTTTTTAGAAGTTTATCCTGAGGAAATAATTGGGCAAGTTTACAAGAAAGGGATGTGCAGGGCATTGATTTCAGCATAATCTATAAATGTAAAAAAAATGGAAACAACCAAAATATACACCAGTAAAAGGCTATTGAGAAACATAGGGTACATAAAAACAATTGCATACTTTGCGGCCATTAAAAATGATGATGTGAATTCCCATTTATTGATGTGAATAGATGTCCATGATATATTAAGTTCATTATCCTATTATTTTGAAAATCACCTAGAAACAAGTAAATAAAGACTGTGTGAATATACCTCTGTGTGTGTGAGTGTGTGTGTGTGTGTGTGTGTGTGTGTGTTAAGAACATTGTTTACTAATGTGTGTTCTGAAGAAAGAAAAAAATCTATTGGAATAAAACATTCTCGGGTCAAGTAAGTTTGAGAAACTCTACATGTTACCTCCCTTTTATGAGCACCATAATACACTTGAACATATTAAAGGTGTTGAGAAGTCATACAGTAAAGGAAACCTGTTTAAGTGCTTTTAATCCAAAATTTCCTAAGCTTCTTTTAGCATAAATACCTTCTTTCAAATGCCCCATAGAACAAACATAAGCAACTTTTGGTAGTAGTATTAAAGATGATTTTGACCTTTGTTTTTGTATATTGTCTAAACTATTTTGCAATAAATATGTATTGCATTTATAATTGGAAAAAATAGAGCTAGCTAAAATTATTTTTTTAATTATGTTGGGAAAAACACATTGACAAAGAGATATAGTCGGAGATATTTAGATATATTGCTATAAAACGTGGCAATTTATGAAACATCATACTTAATGTGATAGATCCTCTTTTTTTTAAAAAAAGCAATCAATAGAAGTGTTAAAAAGGAAGAAAAAAAAGAGAAGGGGAGGAAGGAAAGAGGAAAAAGGAGATAATTGGGAAAACACACACATTCAAGTTTACCATTAATATCTCTGTGTGATCGGTGACGGGTAGTTTTTTTTTTTTTCATTTTACTTTGTTTTAAAAGTGTTCCTCATAAGTATGTATTTCTTTTGCAATTAGAAAATAAACAATAAATTTTAATGTTTGTGGGGGGTAGGTGTGGCACATGCGTATCTTTTTTTAAAGGTTTTA
This sequence comes from Balaenoptera ricei, assembly GCF_028023285.1. Lineage (NCBI taxonomy): Eukaryota > Metazoa > Chordata > Mammalia > Artiodactyla > Balaenopteridae > Balaenoptera > Balaenoptera ricei. The sequence continues at coordinate 45,981,588 of NC_082651.1, forward strand.
TTTATTTATTTTTTGGCCACACTGAGCGGCTTGCGGAATCTTAGTTCCACGACCAGGGATCAAACCCGGACCCTTGCCAGTGAAAGCCTGTGTCTTAACCACTGGACAACCAGGGAATTCCCCATGAGTATTTTAAGAGAACTCCCCATGAGTATTTTAAGAGAGAGAAAAAGAAAGACATGCCCCATCGTCTCAATTTAAACTTATTCATGGTTGCTTCTGTTTCTATTATTAACAAAGACTTTACCTTCCTCAAGTTAAACCTATTTTAAATCAAAAGAATCCCAAGTATTGTCCCTTTGAATACTTCTCTCCTCTCTCTCTCTCTCTCTCTCTGTGTGTCTCTCTCTCTCAGCTATGCCTCTATTCTCTCCAGGAGCCTCCAGCTTCCTTTCTTCCAACACTTGGCTCCATCATGAAACGAATAAAGAATTACTTTTCTTGCCCCTTCACTGGTCACCCCCAGAATACCACCCACAAAGGACAGTAGAAGGTACTCAAGAGGGAAACTCCTATCATTAAATCTCATCAGGTTGGGCTGGTGAGAGTTTGGGAAATTAGCAGCAAAGCATCCATAGATTTCTTGAAAGAGACACACATTACAAACCTGTTGACAGCTCCTTATATTCATCCAAATTATCCTCCTAAGAGGCATATTTTTTACAAGCTATGAATACAGAGTAGTAAGACTTTTAAAACAGATCTTAGTTTCCATAACCAAATGAAAGTTGTCCTTCAAAACTTAATCTGAGGAGAGTGTACATATTTCAGTAATGTTTCCACTGCTTAAGACATTCAAAAAATTTCTTTAAAGCTGCATATCATATGACATAACAAAAAAATCAGTCCCGTTACTTTAACATTACATCTTATTTTTGAACAAAGATACATCCCCAACTTGAACATCTACCTTATTCATCATATGTTATCTCCAGTTACTTTGGGAATGTCTCCAAAAATAAGCCAACCACCAAAGAATAACAAAGTGCCTTCCAAGAGTATAAAAACAAACCAAATACAGGAACGACAACAACAAAAGACCTATCACAGACTGGGACATTTTTCAAATTATGAAATCCAGCCTCCTTTAAGCACTGATAGCATTGAAATTTGGCAGGAATAAATATTCATGGATATTTGGGAGTCTGTAAAAGACTGATTTTAAAGAATATGTATATATATTTAAAATATGTATATATATTTAAAATATGTATATATGTATATGTGTATGTTAAATATATATGTGCACATATGTATACATACATGCATATGTATATTACCTACCCCCTCAAAATATACATATATTTTGACATATATATATAAAATCTACCCCCCAAAATTATATTTAGCTTGGAAATATGATTAGTAACAAATCAGCGATTGACACACAGGTCATGAGAGAATCTATCAAAACAAAAGCAAAAGTCAGTCATCCTGATTTACTAAAGCATGAAGTAATGATACTGAGGATGAGTCTTGCATTTGCCACCTTTGTGATGTATTATAGAAACTGCATTAAAGCAGACCAGCCAAATTTGTAATTTAGAGCTCTGGAGGTATTCAATTTTTGTGATTACATAGAGACATACTCTACCAAATGTATGGTACCCATATGCTTCCCTCTATCGAAGCCTGGACCCCACTGGAATTAAGTGCTGAGTCCAGCTCTCTGGCAGAAGGTAAAAATTTTTGTTTAGGAAGAAAGTTATAAGCCACTAATATCAAAGAAGCTTTGAGACACTAACTTTTTGTTTGAGATTGATATAACCTATCCTCACAAACAACTCCACGTTTACATCATGATTCTTCAAAGAATTTTCAAAGGGTTTTCCAATTTAACCTTAAGACATTGAAGTCAAAGTCTTAAAGTACCAATAATAGGAGCACTTGTTTAATATATTCCAGGATAGCAACTAATATCCACCTTTCAAATAAGAAATACTCAGTTGTGAGGGAATGAAATGTCTGACTATACAGCAGTTGGAAAACTACAACCCAGGGGCCAAATCATGCAAAGCAACTACTTTTGTAAATAAAGCGTGATTGGAACACAGCCACGCCCATTTGTTTATGTTCTGTCTAGGGCTGCTACAAAGGCAGGAGGGAGTAGTTGCAACTGAGATCCTATGACCAGCAAAACCTGAAATATTTACCATCTGGCTCTTTCCAAAAATTTGCCAATGCCTGGACTAGAACATTAATTTTGTTTTCTGATAAAATAGTTCCTATTGTCACTGTTCAGTAACAGTGAATTCACAAATATTTTCCCATTCCATTGGCTAGAAAACTAAGTTAGACCCAATGGTGCAAGAAAAGCATTAATGACATCATGTTTCCCAATGTAAAGACATTTGAGGCTGGTGATTTATCATCTCAGGCTAGCACCACACCTGCTTGGTTTGGATCCACACATCTGTATCAGGAACACAGTATGCAATCCACATTTTCTGCCGTTATTATAAGAACGAAGTTTCAGTGTAAAGACTTAATCACATATAATATTTATAACGATATATCAGAATCATCAAGTGAATTATAAATAAGACATGATGAACTGGAGGTTAGAATGGGAAGGACATTTCTCACCAGGTGCTAATAATTTGAAGTAGATTTGACTGCAGGCTTACAGAAGTTGATAAAGCACTCCCTTAATCAAAGGATAGTTAAAAAGAATATGAAATGAGCTGCCACATTTTGACATGATTGCCAATTGCAGAGCAGATACACGTGCACCACACATTGGGAATGCATTGGAAAGAGTTTCATTCCCTTAAGTTATGGATTTTAAATCAGTTCCTGAGATGAACATTTCAAACATACACACTTACAGTTCTGAAACACTCACCCAAACCTGGAAAATGTGCATGGAAGTTTTTCCCATTCCTGCATATCCCCAATTTGCTTTGAATTACAATATAAACTATAAAAGAACCAGAAGAAAATATAACTTTCGGTGTGTAGGGTAGGGAAGAATATCTTAACATAAAAGCGAAGGAAGAAACCATAAAGGAAAACAGATAGATTTGACACATAAAACTTTAAAATACCTGTATATCAAAAAGAGTTGTAAAAATGACAAGACAAAAGAAAAATTTATATACTACAAAAGGCTGTATCCTTAATATATTGCAAGTCTTTAACATTTATGAAAAATAATAAACAATGTTTATTAAATTAACCATTTAACAAACTTTAAGTGAACTGCTGCCCTAATACTGCTTGGGCTCCAGTGGGCGACCTCAATGTTCCAGGACTGACATGTGTCCAGGGACTTGGGACTTGCAGTGCTAAAACCAGGATAGTTCCAGGCACCCTTCGAGTCAGATAGACTGGACTCAGGTTCTTCTTCCACCACTGAATGACCTTCAACATGGTACTCCACCTTCACAAGTCTGTTTCCTCATTTTAAAATGGGTGCTAACAAGGGTACTTAACTCTTAGACTTGCAGTGAAGATTAAACAAGACGAAATGTACAAAGCTCACGGACCTGGCTTATAGCACATGCAGTAAATTTTATGATTATCACCATATAATCATCACTGTTTGTCAGTTGTGAAGGCCTGCTAGTTTTTTCTCAATACCTATTCTCTTTTTTTTTGGAATTGAAGTATAGTTACTTTACAGTGTTGTGTTAGTTTCAAGTGTACAGCAAGGTGATTCAGCGTATATGTATATTCTTTTTCAGATTCTTTCCATTATAGGTTGTTACAGGATATTGAATATAGTTCCCTGTGCTATACAGTAGGTCCTTTTTTACCTGTTTTATATATAGTAGTGTGTATATGTTAATCTCAAACTCCTAATTTATCCCTCGCCCCCTTTCCCCTTCAGTAACCATAAGTTTGTTTTCTATGTCTGTGAGTCTATTTCTGTTTTGTAAATAAGTTCATTTGTATCATTTTTTTAGATTCTGCATATATGTGATATCATATGATATTTGTCTTTTTTTTAATAATAATCTTTTCTTAATTAATTAATTTATTTATTTTTATATTTATTTTTGGCTGTGTTGGGTCTTCGCCTCTGTGAGAGGGCTTTCCCCAGTTGCGGCAAGCGGGGGCCACTCTTCATCGCGGTGCGCGGGCCTCTTCAGTATCGCGGCCTCTCCCGCTGCGGAGCACAGGCTCCAGACGCGCAGGCTCAGTAGTTGTGGCTCACGGGCCCAGTTGCTCCGCGGCATGTGGGATCCTCCCAGACCAGGGCTCGAACCCGTGTCCCCTGCATTAGCAGGCAGACTCCCAACCACTGCGCCACCAGGGAAGCCCGATATTTGACTTTATTCTCTTATTCCTGTCTACAGAACCCCAAATCGGGGGAACATTAAACAAATGCTGCTGAATTCCTTGATAGAAGTGATCATCTGACCTAGCTCTGGCCACTGGAAAAAAAAAAAAAAAATAGAGGAAGTTTTTGGTTGAGACTTCCAAGAAGGCTCCTTAAAATATGCGGATGTGTGAGCAGGGGGTGAGAACAGTCCTAACTGGTAAATACATTTTATCCTTTGCTTTTTCACTCATTCCTGCCTCAAACAGAGATGCTGGAAGCAAAGCAGCCATCCTGGGACCCCAAGGGTGACAAGAACATGCTAAAGATGATTGGGTGGAAAGAGACAAGGAAGCCATTTCTCCACTGGCATCATGGAGCCACTGTACCCATCCTGGATTTCTGACGTCTGGACTCTTCACTCTGCGAGAAAAAAGAAAACCTCCAATTTGTTTAATCCACTGTTTCCAGGTTTGTGTTTTTCACAGCCAGACAGAATTCTCAACCAATATTAGGCACACATTAATAGAAATACAGGCAAAGGATTTAAACAGGCAATTTAACAAAGGAAAAAATGCAAAGATGGGTAAGTCTGTAACAAAACTTATTACATCATTATTATTATAGAAATATAAACATGACACCATGTTTAACTGTCATATTGATAATAAAGAGAATAATAGTTAAAATAGCATATTTAGCCATTAACAAAATGTAACAACTATTTTTTCTTTCTTTTTTTTTTTTTTTTTGGTTGCATTGGGTCTTGGTTGCTGTGCGTGGGCTTTCTCTAATTGCGGTGAGCCGGGGCTACTCTTCATTGCAGTGCTTGGGCTTTTCGTTGCTATGGCTTCTCTTGTTGCAGAGCATGGGCCCTAGCTGTGCGGGCTTCAGTAGTTGTGGTGCATGGGCTCTAGAGTGCAGGCTCAGTAGTTGTGGCGCACGGGCTTAGTTGCTCCTCCGCAAGTGGGATCTTCCCGGACCAGGGACCGAACCCGTGTCCCCTACATTGGCAAGCGGATTCTTAACCACTGCGCCACCAAAGAAGTCCCCACTTATGCTGTTTAACAAGTTACATGTGGTGTATTTTTAAATATCACATATGTGTTATAATTCTCTCCATTCAATTCTTTTGAGAACTGCTTTTTCAACTCAATAGTATAAATTTGAAATTTACTTACCTATATACATGTATCTAGTTTATTGGTTTTAATAGTTCTTGTTTAACAGGTCTTCCATTTCATGATATACTGCAATTTATTCATCAATTCTTTCTTAGTTGGACATATATATTTTTGAAGTTTTGCTATTAGCATATCCTTGAATACACATGGGAAAGGCCCTCATTACTGTTTTAATGTGCATATCATGATGATTTTGTGTTTATTAGTTATTTGGTTTTCTTCTTCTGTGAATTCCTGTTCCTAGCTTATGCATATTATTTGGTGGAAATTTTACCTTTGTCTTATTTATCTGTGGGAGTTATTTATATATTTTGAATAATGAATCTTAGCTAGTTATCTATTATCGTTTACAGGATTGCTTCAAATTTTAATATCAAATTAATCAATCTTTTCCTTAATTATTTTTCTTTTTTAATTAAGATACAATTCACATAACAAAAGTCATCCTTTTAAAGGGTAGAATTCAGTGGTTTTTAGTATATTCAAAGTTGTGCAACCATCACCACTATTGAATTCCAGAGCATTTTCATCACCTCAAAAAGAAATCCCAATCACTCCCCATTTTATCCACTCCCCAGCCCTTGGCAACCACTAATCTACTCCTGTCTCTATGGATTTACCTATTCTAGGTGTTTCAAGTACCGTACATGGAAATCATGCAATATGTGGTATTTTGTAACTAGGCTTCTTTTCATAAGCATAATGGTTTCAAGGTTCATGCATGTTACAGTATGTATCAGTACTTCATTCCTTTTTATGGCTGAATAATATTCAATTGTACAGATATACCACATTTTCTTTATCCATTCAGTCACTTGATGGGAATTCGAGTTGTTTCCACTTTGGGGTTATTATGAATAATGCTTCTATGAATATCCGTGTAAAAAGTTCTGGGTGGACATATGTTTTCAGTTACCTTGGACATGTCCCTAGGTATGGAATTACTGGATCAAATAGAAACTCTATGCTTTGAGGAACTCCCAGACTTTTTTTCAAAGGGGCTGCAGCATTTTACATTTCACTAGCTATGTATGAGGGTTCCAATTTTTCCACATACTCCCCAACATCCAACTGTCAGTCTTTTTTATTATAGCCATTCTAGTGGGTGTGAAATGATATGGTATCTTATTATGGTTTAGATTTGCATTTTCCTGATGGCTAATGATGTTGAGCATCTTTTCATGTGCTTATTGGTCATTTGTATATCTTCTTTAGGTAAATGTCTATTCAAGTCCTTTGCCTATTTTTAAAATTGGGCTATTTGTCTTTTTATTGTTTATATTTAAGAATTTATTATATATTCTGGATACTAGTACTTTATTAGATATATGTTTGCAAATATTTTCTACCACTTTGTTGACAGTGTCCTTTGAAGCACAAACATTTTTAATTTTGATAAAGTCCAATTTATCTGTTTCCTTTGTTCCTTGTGCTTTGATGTCATTTCTAAGAAGCCACGGCCAACTCCAAAGTGATAAAGATTTACACTTTTTTCTTCTAAGAGTTTTATAGTTTTAACCCTCATATTTAGGACTCTGATTCATTTTTTAGTTAATTTTTTTATATGATGTGAGGTACAGGTCCAACTTCATTCTTTTGCATGTGGATATCTAGTTGTCCTATCCTTCCTTAATTTTATTTAGTGACTATTTTAAGAAATTCTTTTGCACCCTGACATATTTGCCTATAATTTCCCCTAAAAGCTTGAAATTTGGGGTTTTCCTTTTAGGTAAATTAGATGGATTTGATTCTGTGGTTGGTCTAAAGTCAGGATACAACTTTCTTTCTTGTGTTTGGCTATCGTTGGACACAGTGGCACTTTCTGAATCCTCTATCCTTTTTCTCCTGATCTGTAATGCCTCCTCTGTCAAATAACAAATCTCCATACATGCTTGGGTACATTCCTGGTTTCTGTATTCTGTTTCACCATTCTATTTATCAACATTTAAATTAGCATAGCTTTATAATAAGTCATTGGATTTGTAAATTTTCAATGGTTTTGTTTCATTTCTAGAACATCTATTTGGCTATTTTTCAAATATGACTCTTCTTTATCCATAATTTTCTGAGGTTTCTTTGTGATTTCTATTCCTTCTTTATCTCTAATCAATTAACATATTGAATATATAGTCTTGTTTAGATTATTCTATAATGTCTGATTTCAGAACTATTGATCTCCTATTTGTTATAGCTGTTGATTCTTCTTCAAGGAGGCACCTACCTTCATATTATGAAGTCATTCTCTGTGGGAGTTCCTTTATTGGGGATTCTCGGAGTGAAGGACATGTATTAACAGAGGAGTTTTCATTTGCTCTTGGTAGGATCCTAGGGGTTTCACCTATTTTGTGACTTATTTTAGGATATTTTATTGACTGGAAGTCTTCACACCGTGTGAAAGGGAAACTTCAGACCCTTCTCCTGGTCATGGTGGTTTAATTTCCACCAGTTGACTCTCCCATATTTTTTCACATGGAGCCCAAGTGTATGCCAAAATCATTTGCATTCCCTACATTCAAATCCCATTTTGGCGGACAAGGCGCATTTTAAGACTTCCAGCTTTATCCAGGGTTAGCATTAATACTACTTCTTTTAGAATACATGTTAACAAAGGTTGTAAAGGTTCTTCTAAAATACTACAACATAATGAATGCTTGTAGACGCCAAGGTTGAACAGACTACTACATTAAAAACAATATTTATTTAAAATAATACTTTATAATGTCATCATACTTTCAAACTTGATTGGAAGGAAAAGAGCCAGGACATAGATCTTCCTCAAAAAATGGGTTGAGGAACAATATAATCTCCTTTTACCTAGAGCAAAAGTATCCATCATTCTGCTTCCTGTCTCTAAGAAAGAATTTCATACCATTTGAAGTTCATTGTTCTAAGTGACAGCTCTTCATGAACAAATGTATAAATCATAGGTATCAAACTGTTTAAAACTGGACAATAGTTTGCTAAATTGGAGGAGAAAAATTATATTTTGCACTTTATAACATTGACATATACTGACATACATCAGCAAACTTTCAGAAAGATTCTGATCAGTTCTTTCTATTTAGTTTTATATGTCTAAAAGGGTAATGCTATAAAGTTGGGGTTTTCAGGCAGTTCTGTTCATCAGTGTCCATCATTCACATATTTTTTAATGTCTGTAGCTTTTTAGATTATAACATGTTTGTTTCTTTGAGCAGGACTTATCCTAGTATCATGAGTATTGAATAGATAACGAAAAATTTACATACTGCAGATGCCATAATGTACCAATGACATTTCCAACAAGCATGTGTGTTCCTGAAGTTTTATGCAAGTCAAATTTATTTCTAATGAGATTGGAAAATACATTATAGATATACAATGATGAACCTTTACTAAATTAACTTACAAAAATCCCTACTTTATCAGAAAGTTGTGATTGTTGTTTATCAGGTCTCTTAAGGCAAGGGCATTACTTGGAATTAGCCACTAGTAACAACCAACTCTTTGGTTTTTCAAAGCAAAATCCAATGCCTCCTTGAAAGAACTTCAAAATGGCAGAACTGTGAAACAAAGTATGGAAAGACTGCAAGACATACAAGGACTCTCAGAGTATCTTAGAGTAAGTTAAATAATACCGGTTAGGGAAAAACAACTTTTTTCTATTTTATTCTATTGTGAGTTCCATTTAATAAAAAGTTAATTAACAAAGACCAATCATTTGCCTTACTGAATTTAAAAAATAAATAATCCATTTAAGTATATGCTAAAATGTGCTTAGCATAGCACAAAATTTATCACATTTTCATAGAAATACATGGATTAGTATAGCAAGATAATGGGCAATGAGTAACATTTTCTCCCAGCTATTAAATTCTTGTAATGTTCTATGGTACAAGGAAATGTGGATTTAATGTGAGGTTATACTTGTAAGGATTCTTATCTGTATCTCTCCAGTGAGTTGTTATTTCAGAACATTTGTAACTCTTAGTAGAGAAACCTCTCATTTTATATTCTTGCAAGTTGGAACCAAAAGAAAGTGCTTGGGAGTTTCTGACACAAAAAGGTTTAATTTTCCTAGCACAATCGAACTGTTAGAAGTTTGACTGCTATCCAACATATTGAATGCCTTTTATGTTTCCTGTTCATTTTGGATGGGAGCAGGAGAAATGAGACTGAGTCGTCCTTTAAGTCAGCCCCCTAAGAATAGAGGACTTAAGACTAGAGATTGCATAGTTGCAATCTTCAACTGTGTTCATATTATAGGAGGTGAAGGATGGCTTTAACTACAATTCCAAAAACACAGGAGATGGCCCAGAGTCCAAAGCCAAAACAAGGAGACGGGAGGTCTGAAACACGAGGAGTCTTATTAAACCAATCAATCAAGAAATATTTATAAAGGGCTAAAATGTGTCTAGTGCTGTATTAGGCAAGAAAAGATCACACCTCAAGGAAAAGGGGAAAATAATAAATACTTGAAGAGGCAGCACATTATATTATATAAGAATACAAAAGTAAAATTAGTCTCACAAAAGGGAACAAAAGAGCAAGCAGAATACAACTAAAACTAGAAGTAAAAAAAAAAAAAAATTAGAAAAACAATTGGAAAAGAGAATTAGCTATAAAGGGCCGGTCAAATAACAGTAATGAATAATTTTTCTAAAAAGCGGTTGAGAAAGAGAGTCACAGCTGTTCCAGAAGAGCAGGGGAGAATTGAAGTAACAAGACCAAGTATAAAATATCATATGATGTCGCTTATATGTGGAGTCTTTAAAAAAATACAAATGAGCTTATTTACAAAACAGAACTAGACCCACAGACATAGAAAACAAACTTATGGTTACCAAAGGGGAAGGGGGAGTATAAATTAGGAGTTTGGGACTAACATATATACACTCCCATATAGAAAATAGATAACTAACAAGGACCTACTATATAGCACAGGGAACTATACTCAATAGTTTGTAATAACCTATAAGGGAAAAGAATCTGAAAAAGAATAGATATATACATATAGATGTATAACTGAATCACTGTGCTATACATCTGAAACTAACACAACATTGTAAATCAACTATACTCCAATAAATTTTTTCAGTAAGAAAAAAAGACCAAGTATAAGCTCATCTAATGTCAGCTCTAGGGGAGACTTCAGGAATCTCACCCCCTGCTTCCTCCAGGAAGAAAGGCAAGTGTCCTGTTGTCAGGTCTCATGAAGAAGCAGAACCTAGACTAGCACCCATGTCTTGGACTCCCCTGTTGCCACTTGCAATCCAACTCCAGCTCAAGGTCTCAAAGCAAAAGAGAGAAATCATGAAAGCCATGGCCATAAAGAGGAGAAGGGCTTGAGAACAGAAAGAGAAGATTGAAGAGAAGACACAGTAGCAAAAAATCGTTAGTGTGGCCTGAATTCCAGGAGGTCCAGCCAAGCAGAAAGAGAGGCTGTGCATTTGCTTTCCACATGCCAAATAATTATTTGAGTTTGAAAATGCCCATTTACCTAGGACGCTTCACTTGACCGCATGTGTCTGTGGGCCCTTTATAGCACCTACTTTTTCTCATTTCAGAAGCACTGAAATACAATTTGAGAAACACTATAGCACACCCGACCTTTTTCAAATCTCCCAGACAAACTCCAAACTCACCAGCTTTCCCCATCTCAGGAGTGTGAAATCTTATTTTCCAGTTCTCTGCTCAAATTTAACAAGCCACCTCCTGCTTAACCTTCTTCTGTGAAACCTGAAAGTACCAGACAATTGTACACCCAACCCTTGCTGCTCTGATCCCCCCAACTCTCCCCATCAGGAGTCCTTAGAGCCACAATTTCAAATCTCTGATAATAGCCCTCAGCAACCCAGGGTGTAAATTAAGGCTTCACTTATGTCTTTGCACCTTAAATACAAAAGAACATCCCCTCACCAAAAAAAAAAAAAAAAAAAAAAAAAAGCATCTTTCTACCCATCTTCCCACCCTTTGACTTTAAGACAGAAGCATTTAGACATCATTTAATTATCTCCAAACTATCAAAGACTGATTAAATGAACCTACAAGGAGACTTGGATTTTGTTGATGATATTGTTGTTTTTACTGCTTTCTGGTGAAGATATACTTAGTGAAAACACTAAGGCTCTCAATTAGGCAGCTGGGTGACTTATAAATATATATTTATGTTTGAAGCCTAAGTGGCCATTGGCTTCCCTACTGTTTTACTTAGCTAACAAAACAACTCTATCAAAGTAAGTATTATTCCAAAACCCAACTTCCTGTGCAGAATGCTCCCATGTGCTCCATCAGTCTGGCTCTGTGATGAACTACATCGTTTCTTATAAACTGTCCATGGCCCATAAATTTCCAAGCATAAAGGCTATTACTGTGCTGTGCAAATCTGCTGAGAATTTGGGCCTTTCGAACTCCATTTTTACCTGGTTGGAAATGAGGCCGGGGGAGAAGTCCATCTCCAAACTTCCTCTCTTCCCCTCCTTGTCAGCCCCACTCCCATTTTGATCAGGGACAATCATTTAATGTGCACGAGATTGGAACACGATTTATTTTGACTGATTTTAAGCAACTTCTGCATCAAATTAGCATCTTCTTTCTGCGAGTGCTACATATCAGGGAAGGGAAAAGAGAGATTGGGGCAATTTTCTAATTAATCTGGGAAGTGTGGATTGGAAAATTTATAAGGTAAAAAAAATCATTTTTTCTTGTATTAGCTAAATGATTCTAGACAATAGTGGAAGAGGAATCACAAGAGAATGCTTTAGAATCCCAGTGAATGGCTAACTATAGTTTATATCGGTGCAAATTACATTACTCAAGACCGTATAATAATCAGAAAATGTAAGGCTGCTACCAGATTTCTGGTCTAAAAATGAATAAATTGTCGGGCAGCATCCTAATCCCCATTGGCATCATCTGTTCTCATGTTTGTGCTTTACAGTTTCTAATGGGTTCATAGACATAATCTCATTCAACCTTCATGAATAGGTACAAAGGATTTAGAAGGAGAAATGGGGCAATGACATGTCATTGTCCCTGAGATTTCTTGACAACTCAGCACCAATTTCCTTCAGTTTCACTTAATGATGAAAACAAGGGTGGTGATATGGATAATAGGTAGATTATGCCATGCAACCTGGAGACCAGGGTATCACTAAACCTTTGTTACAAAGGAAATAAAACCATAAGCTGATGTTTTCCAAAGCTAAGCCACTTCAGTTTATCAACATCAAATCTGATGGTTTTGAGAGCAAATTAATCCACCTTAGAATTTTTAAGGCAGATAGGGAGGACTCCCCAAGTAAAGGAAGGAAGGAAGGAAGGAAGGAAGGAAGGAAGGAAGGAAGGGAGGGAGGGAGGAAGAAAGGAAAGATTTCTGTTTATTTCAGACATGGCGTTTCCAAGGGTTTTTCCCTTGTGCTAAAGTATTGGTCTCACCTTGCCATCCTCTAACCTAGAATCTGTCTTTTCACCTTCACACTTCCATTCACATCTCATTAAGTAAACAGCGAGATGCTCATGCTATTGTTAGTCTCTTTGGCACAGAATTACAGTGTTTTGTTGAAGAATTCTTCCTAGCATATAAGGAAATTGTGGTTGTTTGTGTGATGTATTTAGTGCAAAGGGGGCTAGTAAATTTTAAGGAGAGAAGAGTGGTTTTGCTCCCTTAATCACTTTAAAACCATTAAAAACTTTTTTTTCAGGCAGTTATAATTCTAATTTGAACATATTCATCAAACACACTAACTGAATCTAAGTTGCGGGATGTGGAGTAGGGGAGAACAGAGAATGAAATAACAACCCAGCATCTCAGTGTCTGGGTCTAAGTATTCCTTTCAATAAACTCCTACTTACTAAATTACTGTTACGTTTATAATATCATGATACTTTTCGTCTTTCATTTCTTGAAAAATATTGTTTATTGTACTCTAATATATGTTCCACAACAAGTAGGATTCAGCAGGGCCATATTTTATTTCCAGATGGAATTGTCTCCACTATTTATATGTAAGATTTTCAATAAAATTCTCTTTCCAGAGAAATATTCAAAATTAATACTATAATTTTTAATGAAATCACACCCATTGCATGCCATTGAATGATTTTTTAAATCCTGATAGAAAAATCCTAGGTAACTGAAATAAGATGTAAAAACCAGCACAGAAAGTTATTTTTCATTGTTTACTCTGGGATTCATTCATTTAAAGTGCTTATTAGGTTGTGCAAGATGAGCTTATTCTCTCATGGAAGTTTTCTTTTAAAAAGATCATAGGGCTTCCCTGGTGGTGCAGTGGTTAAGAATCCGCCTGCCAATGCAGGGGACACGGGTTCGAGCCCTGGTCGGGGAAGAGGCCACATGCTGCGGAGCAACTAAGCCTGTACGCCACAACTACTGAGCCTGCGCTCTACAGCCCGCAAGCCACAACTACTGAGCCCACGTGCCACAACTACTGAAGCCCGCACGCCTAGAGCCCGTGCTCTGCAACAAGATAAGCCACCGCAATGAGGAGCCCTTGCACCGCAACGAAGAGTAGCCCCCGCTCACCGCAAGTAGAGAAAGCCAGCGCGCAGCAACGAAGACCTAACACAGCCAAAAATTAAAAAATAAATAAAAATTTTAAAAAAAGATCATAAAATCTCACTGTGAATATTTAACTGGAGATTAATAACACAGTGTCAGATAACTTACACAGCATAATGGTGTAACACTCTGCATTTTGACATCTGTCCAGACAGATGTTTAAAACTTAAGTTCTTCAAGATTTTTTTTTTTTAAGTTTCATATAGAAAGAGCTGGGAATCATTTTTATACTAAAGCTACTTTGTTACAATTTCCCTGTCAACAATTTAATTAATTGAAAGAGAGGCAGAAAAAAAACAGTGATTTATACAGACTTTCTAAGAAGAATTTGGTCAAGTTGAAAAAAAAAAAGATCTGCAGCAACTTTTCTTACTGACATAACCATCATCAATCACCTTATCTATTTACATGGCTTACATGTACATATAAATATAGTTTCTTATTTGGGTTTTTTTTTTTTTCTTGATTTGAGTCAGTGTAGCAAGTAATTTGATCTCGAAAAGGAATCATTAACCTTCAAAGCAACAATAGCCATGTTTTGTTAGGATGTGTTCAGAAAGTAACTCTGAGTGATCCTCCTCATATGCCATAATGTCACTGCTAAATATGAATGTGATATATTTCTTTTTAATTAAAATTAGTTGCATTGTGGTGTGATTTTTTAATAACTTCAGTGTCTTCGGATTTGTACATTTTAGATTCATGTTGGAACTTGTACATCACCACATGCTGATTGCAAAATTCATTAGCCTGTAAATCATGTTTTAGTGATAGTCCTTTAAACAAAGTTGGTTTGATTGCGAAGCACTCACTGGTTGGCTTATTTATTATGAAGTTTTGTCAGGCAGAGCAGTTAAGTTAATCAGTAACCAATAAAAGATTTAAAACTATAGATATGTCAGCCAATTTATTACTAACAAATGTTTGGGACTTTTGTGCATCTCCATACCGCATGCAAAGTTTAAAGGAGATTTCCTAGTTCCTTTGAAAACAGAAAAGAGCATACATTATTTTCTTGAGTTTTATTATCTGACTATACGTCCGTAGAAGGTACTTCACTTGATTTGCTTTAGAATCAATATGCAGTTTTCCATTTCTGTTTTTCTGCGTGGCTTGGGGTGTTGCTATCACTTAAGATAAAGTCTTTTCACTTAGCCCATGTCTCTCGTAGGTATATAATATCAGTACCTTTCAACAAGGTCAAGTGAATTCACTCTTGGAAGGTTTTGGTGTTATAATCCTCTTATTCTGTAAATTTTTATGGAAGAAAATTATGATGCCAAACATAATTAGGACCAAATTCAAACTGATAGGCAAAAGCTTCTTTTTCCTCCACTGGGCCATTTTAGAAAATAAACAAGAAGTATGAAATATCGTGACATTAACAGTGGAATTTATGTACAAGCTGTGAAACTTTGAAAAAAATGTTTGGGTCTCAGTTTCCTCATCTTTAAAATGATGCAGGGGAAGGGGTAGAGGATTGAAATAGATCATATCTAGATTCCTTGCAAGAATTGAAATTGTACAATCTTATGAGTCCATTACAATCCCCTTTTAACTCACAGGAGAATACATTTGTAACTCCAAAGCTAACGCAATGCCGTGCAATGGCGCCTTTTCAACAAATAGTTACCCATAGTGATGACTTGGTACTTACAGACCATGTTCCCAAAGACAAAGTTAAGGGAAGATTTCAGGCTTTTGTCTAGAAAATCCAGGTCAATCTAACCTATGATGGGGCCAGACAATAAAGATTTAAGAACAGAATAAACATTCTCAATCATTTTTGGATGAATTATTGAGGTGATTGTTCAAATTTCCACTTCCTTTTGCCAGAGCCTCTAAATATTCTCTGTTTTTCTCTATAAGGCTTTGGGGGTGAAGTTCAGGGGTTCATTTTTTTTGTCTATTTTTAACTCTTTCAGTCAACAAAGGAGATACATAAAATATTTTCACCAAAACAGTATCTTCTGCTAAGTTAAAAATCATTTAAAATACAGTAACCAGGAGACTATGATATTTGGCTGCCTTGAAATGAGTCGAATTTAAGTGGAAAACTCATTTCCACCAATCTGGGTACTCAAGTACAAAACTATGCCTTTCTAATTCACCTTCCACTTACGCCCAAAGTTCAGTGTATCAGGAGAGCAGAAATATTTTGTGTCACTTTTGTGCTTGATGTTAAAATAAAAATAGGGGGTGGGGTGGGGAAATACCACCTGGAGTAAATTTTGAGTTTTGTTTGATGCAACAATTTTTATCACAGAAACATCATACCCATTCCAAATCTGTTTGTGGCATGATCTCAAATGGTGTGCAGTCTTTAATGGACTTGATAGGACTAGCCTTGGAGTAGCACGACCCTAATTTCTTCCAAATGCATCCTTCTTTGAATTAAACAGTAAGAAGGGGGGAAACACTGTGTTAATGTGTTTTAACTGCTAAATGTTGACATATGTAAAGGTCCAAAATATTCAACTTGCATGTTTCCACGGTACCTTAAAAATTTGTCAGTTAAATCACACTCAACTAAATACTGAGCTAGTAGGCTCAAAGCTTTGCAGGCTTTCGCAGACATCTATATGTGCCCAGAGGAAGCCAAACATATTTTTGGAAACTGTAATTAGAATTACTTGGTTGCATGTAATTGAAAAACTCAAAATAACCGTGACAAACAAAAAAGAAGGGAAGGAAGGAAGGAAGGAAGGAAGGAAGGAAGGAAAGGCAAAAGTTTCCTTCTCATGTAAAAATAGAGGTAAGCAGCTTAGAAGTAGTAAAGTGACTCGAAGCTGTCATCAGTGACCCAAGTGTCTATCTTTCGCTCTATGATCCTACAAAGAGGTTTCTATCCTCAAGGTCAACTTCATGGTTACAGATAGTTGCTAGAACTTTAGCTATCATTTCCCAGTTGCTCCTCTAACAAAGTAGGAATAACAGAAGGGCAAAAGGGTTTCCTCCTAGCTGAGTCAACTTCTTTGAGCAGCTTTCCCAGAACCCCACAGAGCGCTTCTGCTCTTTGGCCACAGCTCAGTCACATGACCGCACTTAGTTGCAAGAGAGGCTGGGAACCATCTCTAACTCTAGGTGGCAATGGGCCTGCCTAAAATTCAATTTCTCTTCTTAAGGAGGAAAGGGTATTGGATATTGGAGTAGGCAAGAATCAGCCTCTGCTATGGGAATGCTTAAATGTCTATGGTATGAAATATTTTTAGAGGACTATTCCAAGAATACAGTTTTTTTCCCTCAGAAGGGGAAGGAGGTTTGCTGTCGAAGGCTATCCCTAATGCCAAACTGTGGAATATGGGTGGTGATAGGTGGAGTGCTAAGTCTTAGAGGCTGGACTTCACTAGAGTCTGATAAAAACCAACTTCCAAGCAGGGAAAGAAATTGTGCATCTGTTGCCAAGTCTTTCAGCTCATTGGAGACATTATAGAGGTGAGAATTAGGCCATGGCAGTGCCAGGCACCCAGGGAATTTGTTGATATTTATGCTAAGCACAGTAGAGAGGAGGGATAGGACTCCACACAGATCTGGTTTGGAATGGGCGGTCTGCATGACTCTCTACATGCCCTGATTCTTGGTTTCTTTTCCTCCAAATAAGAGAATAAACATGCCTCAAAGGGTTGCTGTAATATTAAATTGGGAATTCCATAAATCACATATGCTCAATAAACAGCAGCTATTAGGACTATGATCATGCATGTTTTTAACCTCTGATTTAGAACAAGATAAGCAACCCAGTGTTCCAGAGACATAGAGGGCGTTGTTCACCTTGTGTGTGTAGTGTGTATCTCTCTCACGTTTCCCTACTTTTCTTCTGCACTCTTATTTCTGTTTCTAGCCCAGGTTAATTCTCCCTTCCTACCACTTAGGACTCTCAACTGTATTCATGCAATAATATTGTGTAAACCCATGAGTTACTACTCCAACTCTATGAAAAGTGTGTGGTCTCAAAGAGTCATACTTATGAGAGACAGAAGAGCATAATGATTAAGACCTTGGGCTGTAGCATCAAACTTGAAACCCCAGCATCAACACTTGGTCAAGAGCCCTTAACCTTTCTAGGTCTCAGTTTTCTCATCTGTAAATTGGAAATAATAATTCCTCTCTCATGAGTAGTGCACATAAAGCACTGAGGTCATAGCCTGGCACATGGTAAATAATGAATGAATGAAGGTGATTGTTATGTTGTTAGAAACAAGAGTGGGATGGAAGAGAAGTCACATTCATTGGGGGCCTCCTCTATGCCAGGCGCTAGACTTTATCATAAAGTTTTCTATAGCTTTTATTCCTTGCATTGATCCTACAAGTTGTAAACCTTTCTTTACAGATGAGGAAACTGACGCTTGGAATGACAAAAGAACTCATGAAAGACAGAGAACAAATCAATGACAGTGGCATTACTTGGTCTCAGGTCTGTATTTCCAAAGGTCATACTCTCTCCACTCACTCACCAGGAAGAAGCTGGCATGCCAATTTCTAATTCAACTTCTTGAGACACCAAAGAGGCAGAGAAAAATTTAGAACACAGGATACAATTACTTTCAGCACTGAAATGACCTCAAAAGAATGTGTTCAGCCTCTGACATGAATAAGTCTTCTTTTCAATATAGGGTCTATCATCTAATATATTTTCAATGTCAGAATGACTCAATCACTATGTAACTTTAGAAAACCTACTGCTAGCATAGTTTTTAAAATGTTAATTTAAATGTTATTTTTATTTTGCCCCATAGCAAAATTTCCTTTATACGACTGCCATTCAAATATTACACATGGATCTGAAACAGTTAAGTAAAATGAACAGTATTTTTTAACGATACCTCTCATGTAAGAAACCTGTGTATTTATAGATCTTCTGGTAATTCTCTACATTAATTCCTTGACCTCAAACTGACCAGAGAAGGTCAACAATTCCTGTAATGTCCGCGAGTGGTACATTTTCCTCTCTAACTTAGCTGAAAACTACATAAAAGCTCAGGCAGTCAGAAAGCACCCAAATAGCTATACAGCTGAGATGACCCCACAATGCAAGTTAATCCCTCCAAGGTCAATTGTAATTTATGTTCAATTAACTGGCTCAAGAAACCTGTTTTAGACAGAAGCCAGAAATTAGGAAACCCATTGCTTGACTTTTTAGTGGGGAACTCTTGCTGTGAAAGCCACTATTTGGGAGCAAAATAAGAGGCTAACACAGGCTTTTTTCCTGGGTGCACTTACATTTCCTCAGCTGACCATACCGACTCCCTCCAGGGATGTGCTGGAAACCTGGAGGATTTGGATGGAAAGTCTATTGTTCCTGTGGCTACTAGATACTGTGCAAGGGAATGTGAATGCCAACCTCAGTCTCCACTTCAACATGGAAGGTACCAAGTTAAGCTTCCTTTAGGGGCCATCAAAAAGACAGGAGGCAGTGAGAGCGGCTCCCACTGACCATATCTGAGAAATAATAGCATAAAAATAAATAATGTGCTATTGAAGCAGAACCCATTAAATAAAACAAGAATCCATCAGTCCATACGGATAGAAATAAGTAAATGGATAAATAAATAAAGGAGGAAAAAGGGAAAGCTTTTTTTTACAATAGAATGCCTACTGATAAATATATTAAAATGTTGGAGTTAGAAGACCATCAGTGGATGTGAAAACCAGTGAATAAAGGTTTGATGAGGAAGAAGATAGTTACACAATAATCTCAAACAATCTCTCACTTGGCAGACAACACCTTGATCAACTGAACAAAGTTAATGTCACCAGTACTGGAACAAACAGACATCACGTGCCAGCTGATGCTGTGGACTGAGGGCATCTCATCTCTTCTGTGGTGCTCTTGCCAAACATGCATAACCTGAGTACAATCATAAGGAAACATCATGGAAACCTCAACTGAGGCACATTCCATGAAATAACTGGTCTGTACTCTTCAAAAATGTCAAGGTCAAGAAAGACCAAGAGGGCTTCCCTGGTGGCGCAGTGGTTGAGAATCTGCCTGCCAATGCAGGGGACACGGGTTCGAGCCCTGGTCTGGGAAGATCCCACATGCCGCGGAGCAACTAGGCCCGTGAGCCACAACTACTGAGCCTGCGCGTCTGGAGCCTGTGCTCCACAACAAGAGAGGCCGCGATAGTGAGAGGCCCGCGCACCGCGACGAAGAGTGGCCCCCACTCGCCGCGACTAGAGAAAGCCCTCGCACAGAAACGAAGACCCAACACAGACAAAAATAAATTAATTAATTAATTAAAAAAAAAAAAAAAAAAGAAAGACCAAGAAAGATTGAGAAACTGTTTACTCCAGATTTAAGGCCACTAAAGAAAGATGACAAGTAAAATGTCATGTACGATCCCGGATTAGATTCTAAGTCAGGAAAAAATATATATAAAGGACATTGTTTTGGCAATTGATGAAATTTGAATATGGACTGTGGATTAGATAACAGTATTGCATCAACGTTCAATTTCCTGATTTTAATAATTTGTCTGTATTTATGTATGAAAATGTCCTTGTTCTTAGAACATACCCACTAAAGTATTTAGTAGTAAAAGCGGGCATGTCACCAACTCAATCTCAAAGGGTTCAGGAAAAAATTATATGTTATATGAAAAAGAAAGAGAGAGAATGATAAAGCAAAAGTCAAAATGTATACAATTAGTGATATCTGGGTAAAGGATTAAAGGATTACAGGAGTTGTTTGTATTATTCTTGCAACTTTTTTATAAGTTTAAAATTATATCAAAATGAAAAGTTATTTTTTAAAAAAATTTTAATTTAAAACTACAGCAGAACAAAATCATTATTAGTTAAGATACATTCTAAAGTATATGAAAGTGGGAAAAACTAGTATCTAGTGTTTGATGTACAATATTCCAGAATAAAAGAGACAGTGAGAAAAGGAGGGAAACAGGGAGGGATAAATTGGGAGACTGGGTTTGACATATACACACTACTATATATAAAATAGATAACTAATAAGGACCTACTGTATAGCAAAGGGAACTCTACTCAATTCTCTGTAATAACCTATCTGGGAAAAGAATCTAAAAAAGAGTGGATATATGTATATGTATAACTGATTCACTTTGCTGTTGTACACCTGAAACTAACACAACATTGTAAATCAATACTCCAATATATACTCTAATATAAATAAGTAAGTAAATAAATAAATAAGGAGGGAAACAGATTTTAAAAAGTAACAAGATGTCGATCATTCTTGAATGATTCTTGAATTTGGGTGATAGATACATGAGGATCTGCTGTCCCAGTCTCTCTACTTTTGTGTATGTTTGAAATTTTTCCATAATAAAAAGGTTTTAACATTTTAAGCCCACCTAAGTTGATGCCCATCCTCCAACTCCAGCGGTGACAGCAATGGTAACTCAATACCCTCCCCCCTATACTGCATTCCAGTTCACCCACATTCCTGAGAGTCTGGGTGAAAACTCTGGATGGTTTGGCCCAATCTCCAGATTATAATTTGGGTTCAAAAGCAGCATTTTATGGGAATTAAATGACACTTATTGGACATTCACTGATGTCCCAATACAGCAAGTAAGAGCTACCTGCTGCATTCTCTTAATGCACTTTGCTGATACAGAGTGATGGAGGTTTCTGTTCATCATTTCTTCTATTCAGAAAACATGTTCTACAGCACAGCTGGAATCAGAAACCCTAGAAACTGGACAAGCTTTCAGAAAGGCAGCCAGAGGGAAGGAGCTATTCTTACCACCCTCTGAGACGACACATTCCCACACATTGCATGAACTTGACATTAGGTTCTGGAAGATTTCCATTTGAGGCAACATTTATATCTTTGACTGGCTATAAAAATTTAAATCTTGGGGAAATAAGTAGAAAAAAATCACTACCTACTTTCTACATAGTTAGAAAAAAATGACTACCTTCATTGCGCCAGCGCCGCAATGAAGAGCCCACGCACCGCAATGAAAGTCAACATCAAGCTTCAATAGACACTGCCTGAAACATGATGGAACACTAAGTCCTTCTGGGAACTCGGATCAAACAGGAGATCCTCATGTCTACTATGACTTTCATCCCTGAAAGGAGCCCAGGTGCTACTTCATTTAGAATGTGAGAAAGCAAAGTAAAAGGGTCATGGAGTTAAACCATTTAGTAGCGACTGCGGTAATAACGATGAGATTTAAATGTGTATAGCAAGTTTGAAAAAGTACCACCATAAAATGATAAATAAATAAAAAGCACCACAGGGTCATTCATTGTTTAATTTCATTCCCACAAACATCTGTAAGGTAGGCTTGGAAGGTAGAATTCATCCCTATTTTACAGGTGAATAAACTGGCGATCACTATGATTGATGTCACCAAAGTCATACAATAGGGAAATGAGGATGCTAGGATTCATTCTCATAAGATTTCCCAGCTCCCAATTACCCATATTATTCCCGAGAACAAACACCAGGAAAATTCACGTAGGCAAACATTTAATGAACATCCTGCTGTTCACAGCAGCTTCGGTACCTCACCTGTCATGGTTTCTCTAAAGCAGACTTCACAAATCAGCATAGATTATTCTAAGTCAACAGCTACAAATAGGTTCACAAGACAAAGTCAGATCTGTTTTCAGTAGAATCCGATATCAATATATTATTCACAGAAACACACAACTTGATGCCATGGAGATTCTCCTGTCAACATCATGTGCCTAGGAGGATTTGAGAAAATCATTTTTAATTAAAAGTGCCAAACATTAGAATCAACCTGAGATATTCGAAATACTAAAGAGAATTAACCAGATAGGATGACTGGCCTAAATTTCACAGTTAATAAAGGGAGTAAAATCATTGACTTAACCTTTGTGCTCAGATGCAGGTTTAATTCCTACTAAACATAATGAAAACGCTGCCTGCAAACTCCATAACCAAACTTCATAAAAATGCAGCATTGTCATTTGAAACATACTGTATTTTAAAAATGATTCCAATAGAGTTTATGCAGATCTGGATGCACTAGGAGGTGAAGGAGGTTCAGGAAAGTCCAGGAGCAGAGAAGAGTGATGAAGTCTCCTCCCATAGTAAGCACTGCAAAAGTATTTGATAAATATTTGATACATAAATAAAGTGGAGGTAAATTCAGGGTTTTCTTAGCAGACATATCCTGGGTTCATTTTTATGTTAAAAATGAACAACTGGGACTTCCTTGGTGGTCCAGTGGTTAAGACTCTGCACTCCCAATACAGGGGGCCTGGGTTCGATTCCTGGTCAGGGAACTAGATCCCACATGCCACAACTAAAGATCCCGCGTGCCACGACAAAGACCCGGTGCAGCCAAATAAATAAATAAATATTAAAAAAAAAAAAAAAAAAAAACCACAGAAAAAAGACCAAACCTAAAAGAAAAAAAAAAAAAAAAGAACAGCTGATGTGGTTACTACTTCTCAGATTGTTGAGGGATCCAAACTCTAAGTTTCTCTCAGTATTAGTTTACTAAGGCTGCTGTAACAAAAACCACAGACAGGTGGGGGAAAAACAACAGAAATTTATTTCCTCAGTTCTGATGGTCCAAAATCAAACTACTGTTGGGTTTGATTTCTTCTGAGGTCTCTCTGGGCTTGCAGATGGCTGCCTTCTCCCTGTGTCTTCACATGGCTTTTCTCTCTGTGCGTGTGCATTCCTGGTGTCTCTTTTTGTGTACAAACGTCCTCTTATTTTTAGGACACCAGTCATATCAGGTTAAGGCCCATCCATATGATCTCATTTAACCTTAATTATCTTTTTAAAGGCCCTATCTCCAAATACAGTGACATTTTGAGGTACTAAGCAACCCCTAGTTAGGGCTCTAGCATATGAATTTGGGTGGCCCATAACATTCCTATTGCCTGAATCCTCAGCCCATTTATGGAGAGTCTTTGAGCCAAGCTGCAACAAATTTCAGATGGTATTTGAACACCTTCCCCAAGCCAAACCGAGTTTCAGATTTTCACCAAACTCATGTTGGAAGGGTTCCCCTTGTACCCTATTTCTGCCCCCCACTGTAAGTACAGAGGTACTGGTTTGTTCTAATAATAGAGCAAAATTTAGAAAACATCTCTTTACCTACTTGAAAGCTATCCAATTTCAATTTTCCTAAAAAGAAAAGGCAATACTCCAGATATTTACTTGAATCAACTTATTGGAGTTGATTGCCCCATTTGCCCTGTTACCAGCTAGACAACCACAGGGTTACCTTTATCTTTGTTTCTGTAACCAACAAAGGTGAAACTACTACCAGGTAGAAAAGTATATAATTTAGTCAGTGACAGAGGCAAAACATTCCTGTGGCATGTCTTTTGCGGGGCGTGTGGAAAGAGCCTGCAACTAGATATCAAGAGTTCATGCTGGGTGAGAGCCTTTAGCTCCCTGCTTCTCATCTCAAGCCACTGCTCTAAGTTACTCTTCTAGAGAGAAGATGTATAATGAAGACTTGACTATATCTCACAGGTGCCTCAGGATGTTGTGGAATGTTGTAACTCTAATATTTGTCAATTACGTAACATGACATGAATACGTCAATGATGAAGAAAGAGTGATGTTGTACACCACTGACAGCAAAATCTTCCACCTAACAGGCGACTCTATTTCTGGTGACCTTGCCACAGATTTTCACTGTTTTCCTGCCCCCAGAATGAGATCTCTGACACTGCAGACTTTGCGTTGCAAAGTGGTCCCCGGTGGTCCAGTGGTTAAGAATCCGCCTTCCAATGCAGGGGATGTGGGTTCAATCCCTGGTCGGGGAACTAGGATCCCACATGCCACAGGGCAACTAAGCCTGCGTGCTGCAACTACTGAGCACGTGGTCCACAACTAGGGAGATGCCAGCGCCGCAATGAAGAGCCCACGCACCACAATGAAAGATCCCACATGCCGCAACTAAGACCCAATGCAGCCAAAAAAAAACCCAAAAAGTCCTCCACACACAAGTGGATGAGTTAACACACTCTCTCCTGATACAAAACAACTCAAAATGCTTAAACATTGCTGAAGAAAATCACACAGCCGTGCACAAAAGGCTGCCCCTTGGTCTCCAATTCCTTTTTTGTCCTTGACACTGACAAGCAAGCTTTGCATTTCTGGTCAGCTCCCTCTCCCATTTTCCATTGCGATATTAACACTTAACCTTCTCAAGTCTTTCCCTTTCTGCTACCCTTAGGGTGACCAATCTTCCTGGTTTGTCCAGGGCTAAGTGGGTTCCCTGGCAGGATATGGGACTTTCAGTGCAAAAACCTTTTTACCCTCCTAACCCCTCACTCATCATCAAATGACTACCCATATCTCAAAAAAGAAAATTAAGGTTATCAGGTGTGAACTGCCCCCAAATTTTTCCTCCACCAACCCCTACCTGGACATACATCTGTAGCCTTCACTTGCCTTCAGTCTTAGAGACTAGCATACCCCACTGCTGATTCAGAGCTCAATCTCCCACCCTCATGATGGATGTGCCCAATATTTAACACCTCTCTGTTGCAATTTCAACATTCCCTCCTCTTTCCCCTCATTATACAAATATGCACAAGTCTTCCCCATCTTCAAAATCGGATATCCTTCCCCCACCATGTTCCCCTTTATTGACAGCCCTACTCCAAGACTTTCCTTCACCATAAACTTCCTGAAAGAGATCCAGAATGATCTCATGTACTCCAATGGCTCCTCTCAAATTTTTATCTCCAGCCCACTCCTCTCTACTAAAAGGCTATGTCTTCATCTTCCAAATGAACATCTTATCTTGATAACCCACAATTTTCTCAAACTCAAAATTTCTAAAACCAAGCTATCATTCTTCTTTCCAACATGCCCCTTCTTCTAAAGTTACTGCCCCAGCAAATGGAACCACAATCTGCCCAAATTTCCAAACCAGAAACCATGCCCTTTCTTTCATCTTCTCTTTATTCCCCACCCCCTACATCCATACTAGCCTCCTGTCTCCTAAATATCTTCTCTTATTCATCACTTTCACTCCTGGACTCCACTGTTAGCACAACAGCCTTCTCGCTGGTTTCTCAAGCCCCACCTCCTTCAGACTATCATTCATGAGCTTGACGTCTGTGAGGTCACAGATCAAGTTATTCCTACTATGTGGGAGTATAGGAAATCTTTGATTTAGCCCTCTGAACACCAAACTGGCTACAAGGATGTCTCCTTGGGATTAGTGAACAATTTCTAATTTGCTCACGAAAATGACTGGATCGATGTCCCCACTGGCCTTGTGGCTGATTCAAACAACAGTATAAATTAAGGTAGTCAAAAAGGCTGCCCGTGTTTCTTTGTAGGAATGCCATGTGCCAATGGGGCTCCAGTGCACCTGTATGGAGACCTATGTCTCTATTTTAGCAGTGTTAGTCCCTATAATCTGTTTTACCTTGGCCTCTGGGGGTTAATGTTTGCTAACAAGTTGAGCTGTTACAGAAGCCACTGGTCATTTCACACCATTAGCTGTTATGATTTTCAACTTATGTCCTACGATATCTCCTCCTGCTTCTCTGCTCCAGCTACAGTGGCAAACTTGTCATTTTCTAAGTAAGCCACTTTCTCTCCCAACCCAGTGCCCTTGCCCGGACTACCCTTCTCCTCCTTCAACATTCTCAAACTAGTCTATTCAGAAATTAACAATAACACTTTTCACTTGGTAAAAGAAAAGACCACTGGAGGGTCACATCTGCCTAGAAGCTGTGCTTCTCCTGGTACAGTTTGCAATCAAAGCTCTTCCTTGCCCTGCTCTATACTGTAGGAGGGCTGATCTGGTGTTTCCCAGGTTCTGCATCAGCTGGTTTCTTGCTGGATTTAGCTGAAAGGGGGTCCTGGTGATGGATTACAGACTGAAAGAAAAGACTGCAGAATACTTCTCTCTCGCTTATCTTCTCCATAGCTCCAGCTCCACTAGACACGTTGCCCTGTTACATCTTCTACGAGGTGACTGACCCCTGGTGTCTGATACCTGCTTCCTCTGTCCATCTGGTCTACCTGGGGCAACAGCCTTCTGAGATTGCTCAGCTCTGGTTGTCTTCGAAGCCCCTCCTGTCCCCTGTGTAACCAATTCACTATGGTCAATTCTTTCCCTTATATATAATACTCAGAGTGGCTTCTGTTTTCTTGGTTGAACTTGGATATATAAAAAACATTTCCTGATCTCTATTCCTCCTGCCTTGAGCCCACCACAAAGGCTCTCAGGGGCTCTCTTCCTCCAGGTTGCTGGTTTAACTTTTGTGTGTCCACAGCACCTGTGTATACTGCTATGGGTTGGGATTGTGGTTTTCTTATCAGCTCCACCCCTGGCTGAGCTCTTGAGGGCAGAGACAATGTCCTGTTAATCTCAGCACCCCCCATGTCCTGCTCACAGCTTAGGGGACATTAGGTGCTCAAGATTTTAAAACACACACGTGCACACGCGTGCACACACAGAGCTTTTTCGGTCTTAAAAAGGATTCCATGTAATATGCTAGAAATATACAAAGATTTAAGGCAAGACCTGGAGTAGAATAACACAGAATTTCAGTGAAAGCTAGTAAAAATGTGGATTTTTTTTCATACTGTGGATTTTTTCATGAAAGGGGAAGGCACACTAGTAGTTGTGTTTCCTTCTTCTCTTTGGAGTACGGCATGTTGTTTTTCAGTCTGCTGGATCACAGTCCTGTCATTGGTGGAAAAGTCACCTTTTATTTCATTGAAGCAACTTAATCAGTACAGGTATTAATTACCCTAGCAACTGCTTTGGAACAATAAGGCACTGTCTGGTGGCCAAGCAGGGAAAATCAAAGGAAAGCATCTCAGGATTCTAAGAGACCTTCACAACTTTGAGGACAGAGGACTATTCCCTTAGGAATCAGGACTCCTCCAGAAAAAATCTGGAGCTTTTTGAGAGAGGAACTTTATTATTATATTCAATATAATTTAAAGCAATTCCTTACCACATTTTGCAATGCAAAGTGATTTACAAAGCAGAAATAGAGTAATATCATTTAGAGACCAGGCAAAAGATCCATTTAAGATAAAAGACATGATGTTCTAGCTGTAGAGTCAGGATTATTAATCAAAGTACCTGGAAATTTGGTCCCTGATTTAGCGCCATCCCCATCACACCCCACCACCACTCTCCACTGGAGAATCCTTTTCAACTTGGGCATAAGTGTGGTACAACAGTATGTCTCTATCTGGACTGTATTTTTATGGACATCTTGAATTCAATGTACCATAAAATCCTTAACCATTAAAGTCATCGCAGCACCCCTAACACGGCAATATTTTTACTGCAAGGAAACCAGAAAACAGGCTTATAATCGTCTCCTTAAGACTGTGGAGGGATGTGCAAAAAGAATTCATTCCCCCTTAATCATAACAGTATATTTCCTATTATAAAAATTTGCCTAGAATTGACTTCCTGCTCTGGTGTGAATCACACTGGTGGCTGTCTTGGCAAGGTATGGCCCGTGTGTTGTGTGACATACTGCAGGTACCAGCTGCAAAAAACTCACCATTGTCTTTCTGTAATGAAGTCAGTTGAAACAGCAAAGTGTCCTAAGGTGAATCCAAGTGTGCCTGGTGTCCAAAAGGTCAATCATGGCATGGTGTTAGACAATTGGGTTTGCAATGCTACTAACTAGGGTACTTTTGTTTTTGTTTTTTAATAAGGTAATGCTAGTCTATTAAAATAAAGAAAATGTATTAGAGCAAATATCGAATCAGACGTTGTGACACAATGACAGGTCTGAATCACACAAAAGATTTTGTATTTAATTTCCAGTAAACCCCAGACTTTTGCTTTAGAGGAATTTTACTTGAAACAAGTGTCTGTGTCTTATATATCTTTTGCTAGTCTGAGATTCCACCCTTTCTAATGATTGTTATAGCCAACTCACACTTTTTGTAGTGAAGGGAGTGGGTATTGAACCAGCTCACAATTTAATTTTTTTGCAAAAGACTTCCAGAAAATTTATTTTACTTTATGTGAGATTTTATAGTCATTTACTTGGATTTTCACATTTATTTCTTGTTCTTTTTCAAAGATGTTTTCTTCTAAAATGAAGATCCCATTAGTTTTCAAATGCTCCATGTGACAATGAAAAAGACTTTTTCTAAAAATAAGAAACCAAGCTGATGCCACCTTGATGGAAAAAAATATATCAAAATAGTAAATTGTTACATATAAATAATATGTCTATTAAACTAAGGTCCATCCATTTTGTTGAAATTTTTAAAATAATTTTTTAAAAATTTAAAATTTTTAAAGTTTTACCTTTTCCTTTAATGAATATTTCTTCATTTAGGGCAAAACTAATTTTTTAAATGACAAACATGAATTGAAATATAGAAAAAAGTTTGTTTGAATTTAATATATTTGAAAAGATTTTTAAAGTTTTCTTTGTAAACTTTCTATATGGAATTGTAAAAAAAAGACACTAGATATATATTTTCCTACCTGACACATTTAGATGAATCGAGCTGAATGATTTTTAACGTTAACCTTTTAAAACTTAACTTGGTAGTTACAGATGTTTTAATCTTTGGAAGCCATTACATGTTCATTTTCCTTTCAGCATTAATTATACATAATGACCTCCACCTAGCACATACTCTGGACAAAAACTATACTTATTTACATTTCCTAATGCTTTTAAAAATAAAAATAGCTTTCATTATTAACAATAAGGGCAAATTTTCAACTATGAAAATCTTGGTATTTTTGAAGACTTGTCTTCGGCTATTCTAACTAGAAAATTCTATCGTAAATAAAACTGTTTCATAAATTCTCCGAATAATAGCTTAATTACTTATAAACTCTGGAAACAATTAGTTTATCATCCTTTGAAGTGAGTAAGGCAACTTGCCAGGCTGAGAGCAAAGCGCTTGTCACTTTTTCATGTAATGAGCTTAGTTCCTTTTTGTTATTTCAGATTATTTGGAAAAGGAAACTCAGTCGAATACACTTTAATGTTCAGAAGATTAAAAGTTGAATCATTCACTTCATAAATGGCTTCTGCAATAACACTTAATAAAGTACCGAAAGAAATACTGAAGGCTCTGAAGATTATAATTTATGTGCTTATGGAAATCATTGAAACAGATATTCTGGTTAAAAGATAAAGTTGTGCTTGAGTGACACCGAGATTGTAAAAGATTGACGAGGACGGTCCTCGTTCTCAGCCTCATAATATCATCCCTCTAACAAACCACCTAATTACTGCAACAGACACTTCTCTCTCTCTTTCGAAGCTTCTGGCTCTCTTTCTCTCTTTACCTGCCCCCACCCATCCCTTCTACTCCCCGCTGCCTCTTGGTCTCTATCTCCCCCGCCTCCACACACACCCTTCTCCCTCACCCCACCCGACAGCCCCTCCCTTTTCCTCTGCGACTCTCTTTTTCATCGCGGTTCACTGTCAGGTGTCTTCATCCTGACCAAACATATCAAAGGAAGTTCTGAATATAAGTGGTTATTGTGTGACTGAAACACTCTATGTCTGAAATTACTCCCCACCCCAAAAAATGAGGAAGAAAGGGGAAAAAGTATCGGAAGAGAATGCTGACTTCATCCTGGCAGGCTCCGATCCGCCTGAGTGGTCGCCGAGCGCAGGTGAGAGGTGAGAAGCGTTCGGAGGCCGCCTTGTTCAAGGCCAGCCGGGGTGAATATTCTTGCAGCCATTGCGTCAGATGGAGCCAATACCTGAGGCCGCCCTCTGCCTTCTGCCCTCGCCGGTCAACGAGCAAGGTCACCTACAATTCCATCACCTGACTCTAGGACTGTTTACCCTGCGCAGGGGAGAGAAACTGAGGGCCAAGAAAAGCAGACAGGTCCAAGAGCCAGGAGGGTCCCCTTGGGACCTGTCCAGCTGGTGAGGGCCCGCACCAGATCGAGGACAGAAAACTTTTTGCACCATTTTGCATATTTCGAAATGATATTAACATATTTCCGATACCGCCCCCCTACTGGAAGTCGTAATTGCAACTCACCCTTCCCTTTGTCGGCGGGAATCGCCTTAAGCAGTCCCAGCAAGTCAACGTACTTTGGGGACGCATTTTGCATTTTTCATTGCCCCTCACCTCTCCCCAAACCTATATGTCAAGGAACAGGGAGTTGAGACATGACACATTAATGTTTTTATCAGGGGACGCTCTCTGCTCCCACAGAAAGGGGGGGACACTGGGAGGAGAGGGCGGCTGAGAAGACATCACTCCGCAGCTCCTGCGGAAATTCATATTCAGTGTATGTTCCTCTCTCACCTGAAATAAATTCTGCAGGCCTACCCACACAAACCCCGCAGCACTTATTTATTTGCATGTCATGCTTTTAATATGGTAGAAGGCAAGACGGATCTTTGAGGAGGGAAAATGAGGCTCACCTTTCAGACTCGCTCTCTTAAATAAAAAAGAATTGTCCGGCTGGGTGCCTAAGAATTTATCTTGAGTTTGTGGTCATTATCTCTATTATATAGACCTGGCAATAAATAAATCGGGTAGTTACTACCCAACAATAAAACCGTAGTGTATGGGACACGTTACTATTACTTTCTTAATGATCTGCCGTTTCTTTCACTTTAAATCTTCCCAGTCTTGTCTTCCCGCTTGTCTACAAGGATCTATCTTCACCCCTTGAGGTACCAGACCGCTCGGTTCATTTTTATATTTTGTGAACACAGTAAGTTTTCCTGTCTAGACTTTCTGTTTTTCCTCCTATTTCTAGGCTGCCTAATCTGCTTCAAGACAAAGGGTCGACCCGGATCAAATGTCTTTCCCCCCTCTCTTTCTATTTTAACCGCCTGGTGCGTCCACTTTAATGAAGATCGACCCCCTCGCGGCAGCCACCCTTGGGGTCTCTAGGAGAAAGGGAGCTACGCAGAGCCCGGGGGACCCGGCCGGGGGAAGATGCTCTGCGCCCCCGTCCGTGGGCACGCCCTTGGGTGCGCACGGAGCCCAGAGGACGATCTGGAAAGACTCTGCCTGGGCCATTTCTCCCTCTCACGGCCCTCACCCCGATTCTTGCTGGTGTGCCTGCCCACACAGAGATTTCGGGGTGGGGGCGTCCCATCCCTCCGACTTCCCCCGGCTCGCCCTCCGCCCGGGCACAGCGCGCCACACGCGGACAAGAGCGCGAGCAGCCTGGACCCGCCGGAGAAGTCGGTCCTCACGCCTCTGCCGGCTCCTCTGCGCCCGCAGGCATTAAAACCTCACCGAGAGGGCTCGGCCCGGAGGCGCGGACGCGGAGTTGCGCTGGGGGGTGCGGGCGCTCCTCTCAGGTGCCCAGACTTGCGGCTGGCGGGAGAGGCTGCACGCGCTCCCATCCAGCCTGGGCTCTCGCACCTGAGGCTCGCCTCCTCTGCTACGGCGAGGTGCGCCTCTCTCACCCCGACCCCGACCCCCAGCCGGGACCGAGGCGCAATCTGTTCCCGGCCAGAGACTTCCAGAGTCCCAGGGCCCCCGCCCCCGCCAGCCCTGCCGGGAGGATGCGCCCAGCCTACGTCCGGCCGGCGCCGTCCAAAACCACCGCCACACTCGCTTTCACGCCAGCGCG
Source organism: Balaenoptera ricei (assembly GCF_028023285.1). Taxonomy (NCBI): domain Eukaryota; kingdom Metazoa; phylum Chordata; class Mammalia; order Artiodactyla; family Balaenopteridae; genus Balaenoptera; species Balaenoptera ricei. The sequence continues at coordinate 46,014,105 of NC_082651.1, forward strand.
AAAAGTGACGCGTACCGGCAAAGCGGTCAGCAAATGACCATCTTATCCGCGAAGCGGGGGAAATAGGGGGAGGGATTGGGGGGGGGGCTGGGGGGAGAAAGGGGCAAAGGGGCAGTGGTAAGCTGGGGAAAGAAAACAAACAGTCCTGCGTCGCTTCCCCTTTTGTCTTTATACTGCTTGTCTCAAGAAATCAACTTAAGCACCGCAAGCCCCCACCAGGCTTGTTTTTGTTTGTGTGACTTAGATCACAGATAGAACTCGAGACCAAATCTCTGAGTGTGTGTAAGAGAGAAAAGAAGCCGCGGCCAGGCTACTGATGATGAAGGGACGATGAACTTCTCACCTTTCTTTAACTCACAAAAACACGTCCTTTTAAAAAAACCACGCCGCCGTGGGTGTGTGTTTCACTGTTAATTGCGTTTTGCTGGGATGATCTTTTACGACTGGAAAACAAACGGCTGGGAAAATATTCACATTTGGGACAGAAAACATTTTTTATTTATATCTTTGACATTTAAAAGAGCAGAATTAATTTGTCCCGTCCACATTAGCATTGAGAGAAAGTTTCAGAAATCTACCAAGGGGGAAGGGGGGGGGGGGTAAGAAAAAAGAAAGCGAATAGAAGAAAGGAAAAAGAAAAGCTAGGCTTGGTTTTTCTTATTTCAGACCTGTAATCAATCATTGAAATAGGAAGCAGCAAAATTGTAAAGATTCGATAGATTAAAATGCAAATGAAAGGTAGAAAAAGAAACATTAACATGGCGATCAAAGATTTAATAACCGTAAATCAAGTTTTTTTTTTCTGTTGCAGCTGCAGTTTGTGTGTGTTTATGTTTTAATCATGTTCGTTCCATAAATAAATAATATCTGAAACGAAACTAATTTTTCATTATTTTAACCGTGGGCTATAACAGTAAATATTAAAAATAGAAAACGTACAGGATGCCAGATCCCCAACCAAATAAGAGAAAGATTTGTGTTGATTGGGTAAAATCAAGGCGCTTCATTTGTGTGTTTTGGAAAATCAGAGTATTATGCTAAAAAATTCTATCTCAACTGACAAAGCCCAAAGTTTTATTTTCCCTTTAATATTTTATGTTAACGACAAGACACCATTTATAGTAAATATATGCGTGGCTGCATACCCATTTCAGTTTGAGCATTTTCAAAGAACGAAAGTGCCAGAATATTTAAACAATACAAAACACATACTATTTCAAAGTGATTTAACAGAATTCCTGGAAAATAATACTTTTTAGAAGAATCTGCCCTAGAGGAAAATTAAATGATGGTTTGACACAATTAAAACTTTTTTTAAGCTTTATTATTAAGGTTCTTTTTCCAAAGGGGAGTATTTTTGCCCTTCGTTTGCTATCATTCGATTTAAGGTCTTATGTCAAGGTGTCAAATTATCGGGACACACTATTTTATTTAACTAGTCCTCATTTTCTTATATGGTGAAGGTTTTTCATTTAGATCTTTTATTTAAAATATTGATTTACATTACTTAGAAATTATTTCTAGAATTTTAAAATAAACAACTGGTCCTAGTCTTTTCTTTTTTCTCTTTTTGGTAGTCTTATTAACATGGAAGAATTCATCTTCAGAAGACTGGAAACTTATTTTTGGTAATACAGCCTTGCAATGTTTAAAATAAGCTCTTCGCTTAATTTTGTCTTTGAAGGGGTTACTCACCCTAATGTACTGAGATGATGAATTTAAATTGTCTCCATTTCTCCTCTTTCCACAAATTAAAATGATAACCAACCCTGGGATACTTGTTTCCTTTATAAAACCTTTCAGTTAAATGTGAGCTCAGTTGATGTCCACTCCCTCCATCCCAGCCACACAAGCACAGTTTTCACTGTGACAGTCCAATAATGCATTTAGTTTAAAATTACACTTGGACCTTTCCTCCTTTGTATTTTTTCATTTACTTCAGTGCAACAAGATGACTTGATTTTCTTGGGATTACATGAACTCCATTCAGTGTTACTGGGACATTTCTGCTCAACTAAATACTTGCCTTAATAGACAAATGAACTTCTTTTTATTTGCTGGAGTTTGTAGAAGGTTTCAGATACAGAGCGTGCAACTGATTTAGTTATTGTTGTGAGAATCGAACAGGCACAAAAGTCATTTATCTAAAACGAAGAGATATGACTCTGTAAAAGGGAGAAGCAAGGGCAGAATCACTGGGAATTATTTCAGTTTATAGCTCTTATTAATTAAACCGGATGTAGTTTCATTCTGATCTTTTAGTACCGACCTTGTTAAATGCTCCCAGATACCTTTCCCCCCTCACCCCAATTTTTTCATTCATTAGATAACTTGGGTCCCTTGTTGATGGGGGTTGCTTTTTCTACATTATCTCACTAAGCAGTTGCAGTGTAAAACTGCGCGCATCTTCAGACGATCGCACCCCCGCACCCCTCCCGGGGAAAAAAAAAAGGAAAAAGAAAAAGAAGCCCTTTTCCCATTCAGTTTTAGCATCTTGTTTCGTTGAAATGCAAGACAGGTACTTGATTTAGCATTTAAGCAAAAGGTTACACAAACCGCGTTTTAAAAAGTGTTGGGATGTCCGACAGGGTCAGCCCCAGATCAGATCATTTTTTGAATGCAGACCTAAAGATAATGAGTACTTGTTGTATTAAAGGGGACAAACAGTACTTTGGCTTCCTCTGACCCCAGAATGCACGGCTCGGTTTCATTGATCATCCTCCTTTATGAGATAATGCAATTACAAACATCAATAAGGGGCTGCAAGGGGAATCATTATGCGGTGACAGTGATAAATGACGGTGCAGAAATAGCATGCTTTTTCCCCCCTAACAATCCAGGAGCCCAGGGGCTCCTGGGGCTGAACACAGTCGCCAAGGAAACAGATGACATCCCAAACGGCACCAAAGGAAAAAAAATGAACAGTCTTTCTTTGCCTTTCACTCTTTTCTGTCTTCCAAAGAGTTAGTTTTGGCTCAAGCAGCAGCTGCCACACAGGCATTTCGTTATTTCAGACATTAAAGACTGGAGCGGGCGGTGGGAGTCTCCTCCTCTTCCATCCCCACCCCCACTAGATAACACACAAAGCTCGCTGTTCACAGTTTAGGACTACCTGAAAATGCATGTTTTGAAAATCAGATGGGGGGGGGGTGGTGGTGGTGGTGAGGGAAACGCGGTTTACACAGCCATCGCGTTGTGTTTTCCCCGCTTGCATGATTGTCCGGTGGAAACTGAGTCTCCAGAACAAGCTGGCGCCTCGTGGGTCTGCCAGTAAGGACTGGGGCGCGTGGCTCGCCTCCATCTCCCTGCGGTGTCAGACGCTGCTCGATGCCAAGGCAGGAGGGTGGTGTTAGGGGGGGTGGGAATGGGGAGCAAGCGGCTGCGAGGGGTGTTTGCCGCTTCGCTGACTGTCTTTGAATTGGAATTATCAATGGGCGCAGGGATCTCCCCTAGATCGAGGAATCCGGTTGTTTAAAGGCCCCAGGGTGCCCTCGGCAAGTGGCTTCAAGAGGGCTTCGCTGAGCGATCCCCATCCACCCATGACCCCGCTGGTGGGTGAAGTAGCCGGGCGCCAAAAGGTGATGGGTTACCCGGACTGCGTGCTGGACCTGCGGCTGCGAGGCGGGGGCGCTGGGGGTGTGTGCCTGGGGACACTTGGAAGGGAAGGGGAACGCGCCACTTTGGGGGGAAGGAGGAGGAAGAGGGCGCGGAAGTGCGAGGGGGTAGCCCCAAGAAGAAAATAGAAGGGAGGGGAGGAAGAAAGCGAGCGAGCGCAATCCCACCCTTCGAGAAGGTCGCCATCCCGAAGAAAGCAGACACAGGGTTCCCTGACCCCTGCGGGAAACGCCCCGGCGTGGAACGCGGGACCCCTGCGCAGCTAGCTCTGCCACTCGAAGCCCCCGCCCTGAGGAGCCGGCCGGGCGGGTGCGGGAGCAGGTGACTTTATTCACTGCTTCCCCAATCAGCGAGGTCCCGGGACTCGTTTTCCGCCTGGAGATTAAGATCATTGCTCGCGTAATGAACTTAATGCTTTAGGGTAGAGGTGAGTGTGTCTGCGAGTGGGCAGGGGTAGGAATTACCGACCCGATCAATGGGAGACTGGCTTAAAACTAAATCCCTTTTCTCCAGGGCTTCAGCGCCTGGGTTTCCCCGCGGTGGGCTGAGCGCGCCGGGCGAGTAGTAAGCAGGACGCGGGAGGGCGACCCCAGGGCGCGGCCCGCCGTAACTGAGACCCTCAAATGCCCCTCATCTCCCCACCAAGACCACCGGGATACCCGTTTTTAGGGCAAAGACTCTTAAAAGCTCAAACGTTGGCTAACTGATTGCTCAGTATGTTGGGGTTTTTTTTCCTTTACAGCTCCGCCTTGGGAGAAAATGTTACGGACTCGTTGGCAGGCAGATGGGGCCAAAATGAGACACCCCCCCGCACCCCACCTCCCCGCCATCAGCGACCCCCTCAAGGGGCGATTTCCCACTCTCTCTCCTTCAGCGTTCTGTCCTGGGCCCTGGGATTCCCAACCTCGTGTAGACTCTGCACCTGGCCACCTGAGTGCCACGGGCTGCCCCAAAGTCAAGTGGGTGAGGGGTGGCCCAGGAGAGGGGAGTGAAACGAGGTGAAATGGCCGGCCAGGCAGGGCGCCCCACGACCCCATTCCACGCCACTCCACCCGGCGTCCAAGCGCCTACCCGGGAGTTCTGCATCGGCAGGTTTTTACTGTCTTCACTTGGGCCGAGGACCTGCTGGGATCCGAAAGGCAGGAGAAAGTTTGCAGAGGCTTTAAAGTGATCCCGAGGAGCTCCTGCCTAAGGCGTCGGGGTGCTGCCCACGGCTCCCCAGCTGCGCCTGGCGAGCGCTAGCCAGGTCCCAAGTGCCCCCGGGTCCCAAGTTCTTCGCAGTCCCGCTCCCGGAGTCGCGGCGGGACTCGGAGGCAGAGTCCATCAAGAAGCCTCTCGTCCACCACAAAGCACCCCGAGCCGAGCCGTTCGGAGGGAAGGGGGCCCGGAGTCCCCCAGGAGGTACCTCTCCACAACCTTCTGCGCAGACCCGGGGTCGCCTCGTCTCCCGAGACGAAGTCTGCAGCCCCTTAGACTTGACTTTCCTGTTGGGTTGGGGAGGAGGTAGGAGGCTATTGGAGGTGCCGGAACCGATCCCTCACCCCCCACCCCCAGGGTGCTCTGGGCTCTACGCAGAGACCTGTCCGCCCTGCACCCGCCCAGGACTCAGGATTAGGACGCAGGGGCCGCCGCGCTCAGGCCCGGATCCTCGCAGCTACCGCCGCGGCCCGCGGGATCTCTCGGCGCGCGGAGGCGGGCCCAGCCCCAGCCCCAGCCCCAGGCCACCGGCATCTCCCCTCCCGCCCCGGCCGCAGACTCCGGGGGCGCTGCTCACAGCAACCAACCCTGCGCGCAAAGTCTGCGCGCCGCGTGGGAGACGCGGGCGGGAGGGGGCGGGTGGCGCTGGTGTTTTTGCTTTTCAGAACAAAGTTTCCTAGTAGGCGCCTAGTTCCCGGGGTCGGAGCCTCCCACCTCCGCTCCTTCCTCTCCCTTCTCCCGGCCCCCTAGAGCAGAGCGAGCCGGAGCCTCCGCCCGGGCCTGGCCGCCGCTCGTCCCCTCCCCCGACGGGGACGCTCGCGCCCCGAGCGCCGCCCTCCCCACCCCGTCCCCGGGCTCCGCGGGGGTGCCTCTCCCCGGGGCGAAGCTCTCCGGCCGGGCGCACGGGAAGGAGACACCCGTTGCTTCCCGAGGAACTCCTAATACCATCCATACAGCTTTAATGCGTTTATAATTCGATAAGTGATTTCAATTTGAAATTGTTAGTAACTAATTTTATGGGTAATTTTTCCACATCAAATATTTAAGCATCAGATTAAGGGAGCCAGTTCCGACACAGGATAATAAGGGGGTTTCCCCCCACCCCTCGCGACCCCCGCCTCCCTCGGATTCCTACCGAGTCGTTTTTCCAAATCCCCAAAAGATGGCAGTCGAAGCCGACGTTCTTCTTTTCCAGCGGCTCTGCGAAGGGAGGGGGGGAGAAAGAGGGAAGGAGGGAGAGAAAGGGGGAGAGAGGGAGGGAGAGGCAGAGGGAGAAGGAAAGAGAGAGACAGTGAAAGGAGAGGGAGAAACTAGACGTTGCACGGACTTTTCAAAGTAATTCTTTCACACGTTTCTAAAACAGGCAAGAAGCAGTGGTGAATTTCCTGGAAATGTCCCGGCAGAAAAGAAAGCCAAAAAACGTGCCTTGTGGGCTCAGAGCAGGGGATGTGAGAAACTCAGCGCTTTCAAAGTAAACCCTCAATTCAGAGCAGAAGCAGGAGTGGGGAGACTGGGAGAGGGACAGACTGGCTTTTTGATAGTTCTTTGTATTAACATTATATACAAACACTATACAACTCAGCAACGTGTTTCCTCGACAGGACTCTGCCAGTTACCTCGTGGGGGGGGGGGGGGAGAAGAGGTGGGGAGGGGAAAGGTGATGGGTGGGGGCGGGCTGCTGTGGGCGGAGGGGAGGCTGGGGCCAGAAGCGGATGAATTGCAGACCAGTTGCCAAAACTTTTTTTTTTTTTTTCCTGCTGCTGCTGCGGCTGCCTTTGCTGCTGCCTTTGCTTTGAATGTGGGTAACTAGGAAACAGCAAGCCGTCTGAGAAGACGGAATTTCCAACGTGTAAAATGTTCTTAACGGAACCATTGAGCGAGTGCAATAAGGCGTGAGGGGGAACTAATCTTCCCATTTAAATGTTTGTGGCAATTTTATCTAAATGAATTTTAATGCTAAACGAGGGTAATTCCCCATTTGTAGCGCGTTTACTTCTCTTTCCTGTGCTTCTAAAGCAGTCGAACATCATGCAATGAACAATAACAATAAAAATACTGTCAAGGCATATTATTCATTTCGAATGTGTTATAATTGCAGCTGATTAAATATGATAGGGGAATTTTTTAAACTTTTTTGGAAAAGTATTAAATCATATTAAAAAGTAGTCTCATTCAACCGGCGCCCACCACCCCGCCCCCCCGCAAATAAAAATAAAAATCAGGTACAATTGCGTGCCCTTGTTTAGAAGAGGGCGTTTTGTTTTTGCCTTTTAAGAAACATCAAAAACACTCTTAGCACCTCTATTATTTCCGTCTTTCGGTTAAGGGTCCTCAATAACCTCGGAGCTGGCTCTGAAATTTGCAAGAGGAAAAGCTGAAATAGCGTTAAGGGGGAGGTGGGGGTGCCCAGGTAGGGGGAAAAAGGACCCGCAGACAGCAAGGCTCGCACAAAACCGGCACGCAGAGGGGGGAACGCAGGGAAAGAGCACAGGTTGTTTTATTTTTTTCTAATTCACTGAACACTAATGATCTTGATTCTCTATAGCTTCCATATTCCCTAATTCTCCCTCACTAGTACCCTTCTTCTCCTAGTGCCTGCCGCCCCCCTTCCCTCCCTCCTCTTTCTTTCCCTCCCCCACCCGGCAAGAGCTTCCTCAAGAATAAAGGCCGAAAATAACCAACTCACCCAGGCACGGACTGGAGAGGAGGGGCAAATGGATGGTTAGTTTATAAAGTTTATTATTCATTTTTAAAGTAAATGAATGGTTGTTAACTGCTAGTAACCACCTATCAAAAGAGAATTATTTCACGAAGAGGGACTATTTATGTAGACGAAGAATTGCCACTGGGTCCAAATAGGAAATGGGAACAATCCCATAGATGGGGGAGGGGGGAGGTAGGGCGGAGGCGCGGAGAGGCTGCAGAAGGTTGAGCCTCGCTCTTTCTGCAGGTCCACGTGTTCAGAAACAAGGCCCCATAAACAAAAGGTGAGAGAGTGCACTGCCGCTCCAGCAGGTGAGTCAGTCAATCACACGTCACCTAGTAAACCCAACCCACAGCTGGTTTCTCTTCTCAAATAGAAAATAGAATTGTTCAGGGCGGGTTTATAGGGTGACATGGGCCTGAATGTCAGGCTTGAGTTTAAGGCACTCTCCTCCGACCCATCCTTTGTTTACAAAGCAGTCACTACTAAAAGCCTGATTTTTTTAAAAACGAATTTGCCTTAATTAAAATATTTGTATATTTTCCTTAGCTTTGGGGAGCGCTTTTTATAGCCGCAATTTTATTTCAATGAAATGATAAGCTATTACAGCTTAAACATGTTATTTTGTACCATTTAGCTGGCTGCCACACAGAAATTCTGTACAGCTGTTCTGGAAAATTGGTTAATAACCAGTTTTATCCAATGAGAACATAGAGCATATTTATAAAAATTAGATTTTGAAGTCTGGTCTCTTCCATTCATGTAGTTAATTTCCTAATAAACATATACTGTTCATCCTAGGTAACACCCTTAGCGAAAGATGTAACTCAGTCCTTAGGTTTGCCATTAGGTGCAGGAATAATTTCACTGATATTAAATGAGTAATTCTGTTGGCTGTAATCTGAGTCTACAGTTAGTTTAGTGCCCTTAGGCCTTACATTTGCTGATATTAGTTCATTAAGTCAGCTGAAAGAAATCAGTGACTATTATTAAATAATTTACTTTGTGGTTCAAATTTGCAAATGCATATGTTATCTTAGGGAGCTAAAATTAAGTTTTATATTTACTGCATTCATCATGAAAAATTTGGGGGGCAGTAAACAAATTTTTCAAGCAGTGGAGTCAGCATGACAAAAATAATCTTATTTTTATTTTAGATTCAGATTTCATTACTGCACTCAAACGACTACAAGTGGGCTTGGCGTTATTATACAATCCAAACTGTTTCCGTCAGAAACGCTAAGACTCAGTGTGCAATGACTGTTATTAATAATTAGCTCCTTGGTTTCTCGATAGAAAAAAGCTATCAACAAGCATTTGTTTATCCACAACAAAAAGTATAATTAGCTTATCCCACTTAGTAAATCTTGTATGCATGCCAACTCATACCAAACTGCTACTTTTACAAAAAAAAAAAAAAAATTGCAATAATACAGTTCATTTTTCCAGTCCTTTTTGCACAAAATTTATTTACAATGTCTACATAAATGCTTCAAGGTGGGACTATGGAAAAATACACACATGACCGATGCTTTGCTCAGAAATAAAGTCAACATATTAAAAATAAATCTTCAGTTTATGTTTTTTGAGCTGCATAAAACAGG